>NC_139404.1:101316266-102564599 GCF_905368555.1 Meleagris gallopavo | reverse complement strand
GATGATCTATAATTTCTTTTAAAAATAATATTGAATAAAAATACCCAGTTGGGTTCATGTTTTCATGATCTAATGAAATCCCCCAGAAATAAGATCTAAAACTACCCTCTATCCTCAAGTGTAGTGTGGGAATAGTGGTGTTGCAGAAATTGTAAAGTTATCAGTAAATGTTACCAAAAAAAAAAAAAAAAATCAATGTATTAGCAGTATCAAAGAAACATGTATTTGTAGGTTTAATATCTCTCAGTGCTATCAGTCTTGGCACAGCATTTTTTTATTAATCTTTACATCTTTGTGTGGAAGTCTGAGGCATTGAAGCAGGAAAAACAGTGAGTGAAAGCAGTGCTGATAGAGATGGACTTGTTTAGCTTGTGATTATCAGCTTGTACCAAACTTTGTTAGTGCAGCATCTAAGAGAATACTCTGATGGGAACAGGTAATTAATTACAATGCTCTCCATGCCACCTACTCCCAACCCAGGCGCCTTCTAGTTGAATCTCTAGAGAGACGGTTAGTGAATGTCACATCATCCAACACACTTGTGAATAGACCAAAATGTGGCGATTAATACTACTGTGTTAGCTGTATTTAATGGGAATTGTCTCTTCATCAGTTTGTGATGGATCAGGATTTTCTACATCTATCTGCTTCCAGGCAGTAGATAATCTTGCTGTGTGAGCTTCAAGAAGGTCAGAAGCTGATTTAACAGTCTTATCTTTCTGGAAAATAAATCTTATTCTCAAAGGGATAATACAAGCACTCATGTAGATAGTGAGCTATTGAACCTTGCCTGAGAAAGTGTGATGCTGTCTAGTTTTGCAACAACTGTGGTTTTTGAAGTAGATCGAAGCACACTCCTCTTTGTTTACCATGAAATAAACATGTAATAAGGTTTGCCACGTGAGTGAGACAGTTGCATTCGTTGAAGTTTTGTGTATGGCTTACAATGTTATGAAGAGAAAGAAAAGGCCTAAGTTCAGTGCTGGAGTCTTGGAAGCTTGGAAGCATGGTTTGATGCATTAGAAGCACTACCCACTAAAGGTAGATGGAACATGTTCATTCCAACATTTATCCATATGCCACAGAACATGATCTTATTTACTTTCTCTTTCCATTTAGTGAAGCAGAAAATGGACTAGTAACTGTGGAATACACAGTCAGATAAACTAGCACTCACTTGGTCCTTCTCTCTGTACCTTTATCACACACTCAGGGTGAAGAGATGTTAGTGTGAAAATAGGTTAGTGATGTTAATCATTTTCATGTGTGACATAGTCCCTGGAGTGACAGAGTTTCACTCTGTTCAAATGGCTTACACAAGGTTGGCACTGGCCTTACTTAATTTAAGAGCAGATGAGACTTTGACTTATATTTCATCTGTCCTCCCAGCTCTGCCTGAAATGATCTTTTCCCAGTTTTAGAACATGTCCATGTTCAGGTGCAGAGAATCTACCCCCACAAAACTCACACCTTGTTTCTCTTTTCACTTGTCATTGCTGATGTTCCTATAAATATTAGTGAGGGGTTAAACTGACTTAGGGGAGAGATTTTATTTTATTGCTGCCATTTATTCTTCCAGGTTGTGGATGCCCCCTCCCTGGAAGAATTTAAGGCCAGGCTGGATGGGGTTTTGAGCAGCATGGTCTAGTGGGAGCAGGGGGTTGGAATTAGATCTTAAAGGTCCCTTCTAACCCAAACCATTCCATGATTCTATGATTCTGTGATTTATGCTGGTACTCCACTGATAGTCCAGCAGTGTAAATGCTGTTTACTGATTGCTGCTTCCTCAGGACAGGGATGTTTCTGTGTGCTCAAAGACCATCTGAAAATGGAAAGGATATCAGAATAATAATAAAAATCTAACTGTGATACAGTTTGCATAGGAAAATCTCCCCAGTAAACAGGGCAAGAAGCAATGTTTACGAGAAAGCAACCAGCAGAATTAGTTATAGTGAAAAGTTCTCAGCAGAATATTTTTACTGCTGTGCATTTAGACATTAATGTATAATGGCATTAGTTTCACTGTAATTATATAACACAGATTGCACTGTTGCTAGAACGAAAAAAAAACCATTCAGTTTCCTTCACTTTTGTTACTAGAATTCCACTGTTTGTTAATATTCCGCTGTTCTCTTCATGTGCTTTTGCCATAACCACAACAGCTGCCCTGTCAGGGACTGAAAAGCAGGCAGTGATTATGTGACAGCTTTAGGGTATTTGCAAAAAATAAAATATTTTATGGGTGATTTTACGACCTTTGCAGGCAAAGGCTGAAGTTACAAGAATAAAACCTGCTGTTAAAAGCCTTACCTCTGCCCTACTTCACAACAGAAAGCTAACACCTACACTCAGCATACTCCTGCTACATAGAAAATAGAGCAGTAACTTCACTGAAGAGAGACATATGCCTGCCACAAGGATGTTATTTCCATAGACATGATCTGGCAGGGTAAAATGGAGAAGCCTTCACCTAGAAGCCTAAGGAACTCATTCCCCAGCTACTTTGAATCAGCATTTTTGCCTTGCATGATTATCAGAGACAGCACTGGTAAAACAGAGGAGGGGCTATTTCCAGACACATTCCTGTCCCTCACTTGGCTGGAAATGGCTTCCAGAAAGATTTGCTTTATGATATTCCCATGGACTAAGGTGAGGCTGACCAGCTTGCAGTTGCAGATTTCTCCTTGCCATTCCTGGAGATCGATTGGACATTTATGTTCTTTTCACTCACTGGAAACCTTCCCAGTTAGCGCAACTTTTTGAGGATAACAGGAAGAGGCCTTGCAATAACACCACACAACAGCTGTAGCACCACGAGGTACAGTTCATCTGGGCTCATGTCCCATCGACCTTAGTGATGCCTACTTCCTTCTATGGCAAAAGGAAATGCTACATTACCATGTACTTCTGAGTAGGTTTAGGAAACTGGGGAGGTTGTGATGTTGCCACTGAAAACTAAAGCAAAGAGAAAATCAGACATCATTTATCTTTTTTCATGAGGTGTGTCCACCAGCATGCCACCAGAAAGGCATCCTTGTGTCCCAGTGTGTCAGCAGAGATAAAATGAATGTCAAGGAAGCAAAAGTTCCTTTACCTCCTTTTCTCTTCCCTGCATCCTGAGTTCAGCAATGTCCTTTGCCTGAAGGTCTGGTGCCTGAAGACAGATGCCAAGGCCATCCCAATGGGCAATTAGTCTGGAATGAGCTCAAAGGACATGTCAGGGAGCACAAAAGAAAAAGCTGCAATTTTTTCAGTACTACTGGCATACTACTGTCTTGGCTTCATCTAGTCTTCTGAAGCTATAATCACACCTGCTTTTGGGGGGAGTAGGGATTGTATCCTATTCCCTTTTCTCCCACCACCTCCCAGGGCAGACTCATGCAGGCTTACTCTCTTCACCATTATAAATAGGAGGGAACATCTGGCCACTACATGGGCCAATGGGGCATGAATGAGTTCATGAGTTGCCTCTGTGAGACTGCTACATGCTGTTTGCTGAGCTGCCTCAGTGTTGCTCATTTAAGTGCTTACAACACACTGTTGTGGTACTTTATCTCACCACAACACTAAGAAGCAGACCCAGCTCTCTTTGGGCAGTGTGTTTGGGAGAGGTTTGGGTGAGAGTATAAAGTTAGATCCAATGTGAATTTATTAAAAATTGAATTTCAAAGCAAAGGTTCACACACACATAGAAGAAGTCTTTTATTGTTTTCTCATCTTTTATCCTGTCTAAACTCAGAACAGCTAAAAGAAGATCATTAATTTCTATTTAACAAGCTGATCTGGGGACAATCTAGGATGGTGGTTGTTTTCCCCCTTGACAAAGGCTTGTATGACCATATCACTTCTGCGGTGTTGTCAGTTTTTACTTTCATTAACAACAGAGAGATAGAATTTATAGCCATTAAAAAGCCTAAAGACATTGTCTGTCAGTCATCTCCTACTGAAATCGGATTTCCTTCATCTTTTCAAGAGATGGCTACAGTGCCTCTGGATCACAGTGGCACATTGTTATCTTGCTCATAAGAGTAGGCAGCACCACAGTAGGAACTGCAACCTTCACCATATTTGCATATTCTAAAACATCCTTGCCATTTCTGTTCTCCATCAGTATGAGCTTTCTGAACTGTCACTTTGAAGCAAATTTAGACTGTGATCTAAAACGACTTTTTTTAATTATAAGTTTGAATATAACTTTAATTCCCTCTCCTGTCTGGATGAAATTTCCACTTCTCTCATACATCTTTAATTGATTTCAGAACAATTTCCCCAAAATTTCTCCTGTCTGGTATTCTATAGATGTATCAAATGAAAGGCATACTGGAAAATGTCAGCTAAGTCTCACTCAAAATATTTCAAACAGGTACTACTGTTAGAACTCCTTTGCTAAATCCCACCCTGTGATAACTTGTCATAAATGCTTGATAGAATATATGCCATTTTGCAAACTTGTGTATAAGTATATTAACATATTAGCATGATAGTTGCATTAAATTTCACAGTAGCTGCAAATTTCTCTGGAGAGATAGAAAGTCAAGCAATTCGAAAGAACAGACAGGCGCCAAATTTTAGAATATAAATTCTATAGGAAAAAAAGATATATTATTTTCATAAGCCAGTTACTTCATAAAAATGGTTCTCAGTCATTACATGGAGTTTGCAGACATCAGTGAGGGGGAGCTGATGGAAAATAGAGGATGATTTTGACCAGATTTTACAAACCTGACCAAATGCTGCATTAATTAGCATACAGAATATCTGAGCTCTTCAATGTTTCTTAGGAAGCATCCTCTCACCACATTCATAACTCACTGTCTGCATATTTACTCATCAGAATGATGAAGAATGTTACAATTTACATTTTTAAAAAATCACATATCATTTTTCTCTAAGAGAATTAACATCTCTGGCAATTTTACCCTCTATATGGTGGTTCAACAGTGCAGGGAAAAAGAAATTAGCTCCATATTTCAGCTTCCTGACTCCTTTGCACATGAAGCATTGTTAGTTTGAAGCGGGTGCAGATGACCTCTTCTGCTATGCAGAAGGAAGTCGTGGGCATTTGTGGGTGAGCAACACAGTCACAGATGCAGGCACTAGACCTGGTTTTGACCTGTAAAGTTTGATTGCCCCAGTCACTTACCTGGGACCATCTAAACTTGCAAAAATGGCCAATCATGAAATATTCTTCATCTACTATCAAAGTCAACCAAACATAAAGGACAAATCTATGTGCAGAACTGGGAATAGCTTTGGTCCAGTAAGTCATGACCAAGAAATCGGAATTTTCTCATTTCTTGAATTGCCAGTTGGTCATAACTTTGGAGACAGTAATGGATCTCTTGTTTCATAAGTTCTTGACAAAACCTTTTCTTGTGAAACATCATGACAAAACTGGCATGGGTAAGATTCTTTAGTAGAGTTGGAGAGCCCTTTTCCATATGCTGAAGACACTGAGGCCTCATTCCCTTGATGAGTAAGCCTCCAAACTATCAGACATGCTTTTTTCTAACCCCGTCTTTCCTCACCTGCTATCATTCATTAAAATCTCTTTCAAATTGGTGTTTTTTCACTGGTATGCAGGAACATTTTACACTGAGCTAGGCTTTACATGGCATTTCAGTGAAATGTGCCAGGGCTTTGTACTGCCGAGGTGTGTGCTATGACTGCCAGAGTAGAATGAGTCATTCTTTCAGCAGATATTTAACTCCCAGTTCTAAATGTGACAGTTTCCTAACCAAAATTGTTAGAAATCTGACCAAATGCACAATTGCAATAATGGGCTTATGGAGCAAAGATCAAATAACCGCACTTTTAATAACCAGTTGAAGGGAAATGGGTAGTAAGCTAAGCTAGTAATAGATAGTAAAAATTAGTTGCATGCTTTTATATAAAATATTCTTATTCAGGAACTCTACCACAGTGGCTGCTCACACACATATGCCTGCGGCTTTCAGAGGGGACACTGTTTAAGACATGGCTCAATGTAAGCAGAAATTTGGAATTAATTTAAATAACCTCTTCACCCTAATGCTCCCAGTATTTAGATGTAAACTCTCTCGAGTCCGTGGTGAAGAGTGGAAATTAAGCCTTAAAAAATCCGTGATGCTTTTCTTCCTTTAACATCATTCCTTTTATTTATATTTTTTACTCACTAGTAGCCCTTTTTACTTTCCTAAGTCTACTACTTTAAAAGAAATGTATAATACATACACACTATGCCTCATAAATCCAAATGCTGGAACACGGAAATAGTTCTTATAACAACACTGAGGAAGATCTATCTTATGTGTACTGAAGGCATCATGGTGACATTTTTAGGTGATAGACCATAAGTTTGCCAGTGTGCGGCAGACCCCAGGGAAACTATGATAACAATAAAACATCTTTAAAGAAAGATTTTTAAGATTTTTAAAACAGTCCTGTACAAAGATATATACTAATAATATATATATATATATATATTTTTATTTTTGAGGACTTCAACACAGGCTCTGGTTTCATGGAAGCAATTTGCCAGAGACAGATTATTCTGGGTAGGTTTTATAGCACAAAGACATCAGTTCTGTGGGACAATCAGGTAGTCAGACGTCTACATATCAAAAAATGACTTTGTGTCTATTTGCAATAAATTGTACCTGTGATTATTTGCAGTCACAGAATTGGAGGCTAATTCTGAAATCTGGGGCCTTAATATCTTGAATAATTTATAGAAAATGGGTTTGGGTAAATTGGAAGTCGTAAAGCATCATAAAATCTACGGCATTTCCTATATCCATCTGGCGTCTTGGTTAATGTGGGCCAGCTTAGTCAGGGTGTAAAAGCAATTTCAACACTAAAGTGGCAAAGGGACTTTCTCCTGTTTGTATCAAAGCTGCACCAAGTCCCCTAAGCCTGCTTTTCTCTGGCACTGGATAGCCATAGCGTTTAACTGGATGACTCTAATAATAGATGACTTGCATAAACATTTTTGAAAGTTAGTTCCTGCTTTGTGCCTAAAACAATTCCCTTGGGACCACATCACAGTTTCAGGCTCATCATCACTCTTGTCAGTCAGTCATTTATGATACAGTTTCTGATACAAGGTCTTATTAATAATAGAGAAAATATCATCTGTGTGCACACAGGACCAGTACAGACTGATACAATGCCATTTTAAGGAGTTTAATTATAACGAGTTTCAGTCATTGATGTTTTACGTGTAACTGTAGGGCCTTCAATGGAAAACAAACTAGAGTCTGTTGGCAGCATTTTAAAAACATGTTGAGGAATAAGCAATGAATAGGCACAAACTTGCTGTGAGCAGCTTTATCCAGGATATGAGAGTAAGGCCTTGGAAGGCTTTTTGAATGTGCATGGTGAGTCCAAGCCTGGGCACTGCAGAGTGCTGGACTGTACCAGGACACTACCACCCTCTGTAGTCAACTAGGCAGGAGTTTGGAAATGCAAAGATTTTCTCTTCCTGTCTCCCTGAAAGTGGGTGCACCCAGCCCATCATGCCCACACTCTTCGATTGTTACATTTCATAAAATCTCCTTAAATGCAAAACTTGCAATTTTCTCCAAAAACACAATGAAAATTACTAGAGTAGGCAAATGTGGAGGTCAATATTGAATCTGTAAATGGAAATGAGCCCACTGCCTCACATCCTTCCCGATATTGGAAACAAGAATACCAGCCTTCATGAAAATCGAAAGCTAACCACAATGCAAAAGAAAAAGACAGAATAAAAAAAATTCATAAAATACACATTGCTTTTTCAGATCTGAACTGTGAACTGAGAGAGAACCTCAAAGAATACATTTGCAAGTGACTAACCTGCAAAAAGTATTCTGCTCTTTCAGCTTTCTCCATGCTCGCTACCAGTTGCAGGATGGAGGTAATGGATACTGCAGAGGCAGATTCACTGTGCAGATCAGCTAAAGACCAACTAAAACTTTGTATAAATGCTGCCATACCGAGGTATCAGTCAAACACTGCATAATACTACCAAAGAGGTGCAGAAGGATGTGCATGTGTGCAAAAATGGAGGAGCCTATGTGATACATCAGAAAGAGACATCATCCGCATTGTATCAGATAAAGGGCACTTTCCCAAACTCTGCTGTATAGCTTCTTCCCCAGAAAATACTGTCCAGCTGTTCATAGAATTATTGGGTTATCCACATTGGAAGAGCCCTCCAGAGCACTGCAGTCCAGCCCTCTGCCCCAAGCAGGGCCAACTGTGGGATCAAATCAGGTTGCTCAAGGTTTTCTCTCTAAGCAGGTCCTAAAACTCCTAAGAAAGAAGGCTGGATGCCTCTCTCATAGATGTGCAATACCTGTCCACAGGCAAGCAGAATCTGTGAGCATCTGTGGATGTTCCCCACAGCCACTGCAAGACAGATAGGCACTGGGCTGCATAGGTTCATCAGGTACAATCTGGGTCTTCATCCCCGGTCCCAAACCTTGTGGAAACTCCTCCCACTGACTCACTAGCTGAGGAGCTGGTACAGAGACAGCAGGGCAGTACTCATCATTTTTCTATGAGGAAATTATTCAAACTGAGTCCTGCTGTCCCAGGTAGAAAGAACACAAAGACTTATCCCACAGATTTCCATGTTTTTTCAAAATTCTTATGAACTTGCTACTTGATGTTGAACAAGTAACGAGCAAATCCCAGAACACTTAAGAATACATCATTTTCTAAATTTATTGCCAACTCTGACATGGAGGTCTGATACTCATAAGCTAAATTGAATTTTCCTACCTTCTTTAGCGATTTTGCTAGAGAAGAATGAAAAACCAATCTTCTTAAAAGAATTTCTGTATATTAATCTGCAATGTTTTATTTTCTATATAATTCTCATAGCATCTATAAATCCTCACACAGGGATTGTTCAGTCTGGAGAAGAGGAGGCTCAGGGGAGACCTTATCACTCTCTATAGCCACCTGAGAGGAGGTTGTGGTGAAGTGGGGATCTTTTCTCCCAGGTAACAGTGATAGGATGAGAGGGAATGGCCTGAAAGTTGTGCCAAGGGAGGTTCAGGTTGGGTATTTGAAAACATTTCTTCTCAGCAAGAGTGGTGAGGCAGTGGCACAGGCTGCCCAGGGAGGTGATGGTGTCATCATTCCTGGAGGTGTTCAAGAGCTGTGTGGATGTGGCACTGAGGGACAGTGGAGATGGGCTGATGGTTGGACAAAGTGATCTTAGTCCTTTCCAACCTTAGTTATTCTGTCAAGTTCACTGCTGAGATAATTCTCCCATGTAGAACAGAGCTTACCTCAGGTAGAGTAGGACTTGCATGTCTCCATATTTACTGGAGCACACTAGTCACTTCTAATGTTTTTTTTTTTTTAATAAGAAGTAAAATGAAGTATCAAATCCTGTGTACACCTCAGCACAGTCTGTTGAAGATTTGCCAGATTCTTACATGATTAATACAGAGTTGTGCAAGGTCTTTTTCTGCAGCTTTTTAAAAAGTCCTGCAGCTGAAGACAAAAGGCCTCCTGCTGTCCCCTGTCCTCCAGACCGATGCTGGAAGGAGAAGTGGAACTCAACCTGTGGGGCCCTGTGTCTCTAAGCTATTACAGCATAATGGAAGTCATAGAACTGTTTGAGTTTGAAGGGACCTTTAAAGGCTGTCTGGCTCAATCCTCCTGCAATAAGCAGGGACACGTACAGCTAGATGAGGCTGCTCAGAGCCCCATACAACCTGACCTTGAGTTTCTTCAGGGATGGGGCATCCCTCTGGGCAACCTGTTCCACTGCCTCACCACCCTTATTGTAAAGCATTTCTTCCTTATATTCAGAAATTACTGCACAAAGTGTGCTATTGTTGACTCCAAATTTTTTCAATTAATTATCACCAGGTCTGAATAATACAAAGGAATTGCTCTAACAGCAAAAATCCCCAAATGAAAAAAAAAATGTTTTATTAAAAAAAACACAAAACCTTTAATCAAGAAGCCCCAGTTTCTTCTAGCAGATGATCTCTATACAAGAAGCCAGCCCCCACACATGATTCAAATATTCATTTCAAAGAAAGGCTTTTGATAAAATAAGGGAATCAAACATCAAAAATGAGGGCTACCAATTGCAAAAGACAGCTCTCTGTTTTACAGCTGGTCAACTGAATAAGAAAGAGGTGACAGCTCCATTATTCTATTCATTTTCCAAATGTCTCTGAATGTGTGCTGCCCTTCTGCAAAATGGAGTCAGCTGGACCTATCTGCACCTTCTCTATGTTTCTTTGTTTCTTTGTTTTGTTTTGTAGTTTGAGTTTTTTAGTTCCTATAATATTATTTCATGTGCTGAAGGGATAAAGTAGTTCACTCACAAGACATCAATGCAAACCCAAGCTGTGTTGTAAATATAAAGAACAGTACTTTCTCCAGGTCATTTTTTGCTGTAAATCTGCATCAGCAATATTAAAAAAGTGAAGACCTGGAAAACTCTTTTTGCAAATAACCATAATGCTGCTATAATGGTAAGTTTTGCATATGGAAATGATGACACCCTCAAGAAGATGGAGCTGATGACTGCATTCCCGGCGGCATTACACCTTGCAGTCACAGCAAGAAGCACAGCAAATCCCTGTAAAGTTGCTATACCACTTAAAAGCCCCATATGGCTTACCTCAGTGTGAACTTTCTTTCTCAGTGTTCTACTTTGTTTTATAAAGGTGACTGTAAATTTCTGTCAAAGCAGCTGTCCTCTTTAGAGAAATGAGTTCTTATTTTGCAAAAGGGCCCTTTGATCATTGAGGCACTGGGAGAACACATGCAGTGAAAAAAAATAAAATTGTTTTTAATGCTAAAAGCTTTCTCATGATTTAAAAATGAAAAACAAACAAATAGCCAAGCAAACATCTAGCCTTCCTGCATCTTCTTCAGTAGTGACTCAAAACAGACTCTAGGCAAAACATAGTGAGTAGATGGAACTGCACGTGCATGTGAATGGTATTATCACAGATTCACAGAACAACTTGGGTTGGAAGAGACCTCAAAGACCATCTTGTTCCAACCCCCTGCCATGGGCAGTGTTGCCAAACACTAGGTCAAACACTAGATGAGGCTGCGCAGGGGTACAGTCCAGGAGGACAGACTCCACTCAAAACTATCAACCTATCATGTTTTCAGATGTGTTTGCAACTTTTCCCACTACCAGTATAATCTAGTTATTGTCTGTATTTGAGAAATCTACAGTACAGTACTCCAAACTTTTTTTGGTGTCTTCTAGGTTCTCTTTTCCTATTTGGAATGAAGCAGTTGTTTTCTTTATCCTTTCTAATCTCATGTCTGCAGTCAGTGCACTGCAAAGTGCCACTTCCCGCAGTGAGGCTGCAGTTAGGGCTAACTTTCAGAATGCTCACTATATAAGGTAGATTATTATCTTCATTGCACTGGGAGCCTCATCTGGTTTCTGTTAATATCCCCTCATAACAATTTTCTCAAGCACGGACATAAAAAAAAGTGAGAAAACTGTGTGTGTTTTTTTTTTCTTTAGAATAAAAGAAGCTGATTTTACACACGCATATACTTCTGAGGCTTGGAGACCCATGCTGTGCATCCAACTGCATGAAATCTCATATACTGGGATCAGAATATTTCAGCTCTGTAGCGCCTACCAGGCATAGAAGCATGCATTGGCGGTAACCTCAGTTCTACTGAACGCAGTAGGACTAGTCATGTGCATAAACTTATACATCTTCACATAATAAAAGGCAAAGAAAACATTCCTTCAGAAACCACACAAACTTTTTACTCATAGGATGTCAATAACAAAACCTCTACGAGCCAGGTCTTCAACCATCAAGTTTAATTGCTGTGTTCAGGCTTATTTTATAAGTCTTCTATAAATATATAATCTGTCTTTTCTTACTACAAATTATACCTGATAACATGAAAAGACCATCCCATAGATTTTCAGATAGTTCTCACATCTTTCCATTCTCTGTGAAAAAGAATAGAAAATTCAATTCACTATTGTTGGCACTGCTGTTGTGCAAAAAAACATGGGATTTTCTTTGCTTTCTTGTTGCTGCATGTTTATTTTTGTTATTTAAATTTGAATTCAAAGAACGCCATAGAGAAAATTAGATAGAATTCATGTCAACATTTCCTGAACTGTATTGGCTCTGCATAGGGAATATTATAAAATTCCTCCTAAAACAAAAATCCCATTTAATTTACTTTGATTTTTTTTTTTTTGGTAACATATGGGTGACCTCCACATTAAAGCATTTACAAACATTATACAGGAATTTCATGCTTATAAAGTTCTTTTTGTTTTGTTCTGTTTTGTTTTGTTTAACTACAAGAAAATGGCTTAAACAAGAAAGCTGCAAACTCAGAGGGTACACAGAGTTAGAAGAGTGAAACGGATTGTTGCTAAAATAAAGCACTTGCTACATTAGGCAAGAAGAAATGGTTTTCTCACATCCTGATGAGATGGACATGATGAAACTTGTGAGCTCTATGCACAGCTTTCGACAGGAGCTATTTGCAGTATTTAGGCACCAACAAGTGTGATCCATTCATATCAAAAATGGAAAAAAGGGGTTGTGCAGCTCTTTCCTCTTCAGGATAAGACTTCTGAGGACTACCTGTGTGCTCTAGAGGGGAAACATTCATGATCCTCCACCAGGCTCTGAAGTGGCCTACAGCTAATGCATTGAGTTACTTTTTCATTTTCCTTTTGCTTCATTTTTCCATCTTCCTGTTTTTTTTCCCCCCTTTTCACTTTTCTATTCACTTCTTGCATTTCCTTTTCCATTTTTTTCTGTCTTCATTTCCATTTAGCTTTCACTCCCTTCCTCCTTCTTCCTTCTTACTCAAATTTCAAAGCCAAGAGAGCGCTTGTTATCACTTTCCAGGTGTGCCCAAGAGGGAATCTGCCAAATAAAAACGAACTTACACCATTTTTTTTTGCTGCCCAGCACTGTTAAATATGCATAACTCGGGCTATTTTCATCAGCCATTTTATAAATTCCATATTGTAATTTATCATTTTGTTCGATCTTCCAAGTAGCAAATTTGTCAGTGATTCTCGACAGCAGTCCCAAACACTTCTTCTAAAAACTGGCACAGCAGCATTTGCCACTTCTGAGTCTTCTGGTAATGATTCTTACACTAATGAGAAACTGTGTATTATGTTAGCAGCTCAGCTACTTTTCCACTCTGCTGTCTTATCCCCCCCAGACTTCTTGAGTACATGCCATCTGGGCTCATTTGATAGTTACCACAGAAGATTTTAAAGGTATAGACACCTCTAAAATGACCAAAATCATGCTCTAATAAACCAAGCAGATCACACTTGGAAAGAAAAGAGAAGGAAAGAGAAGGAAAGGAAAGAGAAAGGAAGGGAAGAGAAAAAAGAAAAGAAAAGAAAAGAAAAGAGCCACAAAAAAATATTAAGGAAACAGAAATTTCTCAGTCATAAAAATGTCAGTGACCTTTTTTTTATTATTATTATTATTTAATATTTTCTTCTATTTTCTTCTGCTTTTTATTTTTTTTCAAGTTCTCACACATTGAATGAAAAGTAGCATGGACCAACAGCAATTTATTGCATTAATAAGCTTATTCATCCAGCTGCTGAAGCAGTATTGAATAAAAATGAATTCTAAATAGCTAATAATACATTTTTACTGCCTTTTCTAGAATTCAAATCTTTAGTCTATCTCTGCTCACAAAATAATGTATATGACAAAATGTAGCCTCAATAGAGAAAAACCATCTGCTAGAGTTCACAAAGGACAAATTTAAGAAATCATTTCTTGGCATGCTAAAACAACATGTTGAAATCCTGTCAAGCTCAACTGGTATTATTTTTGGCAGGATTAACCATATGAACACAGAGATTAAAAAGCAGAATATCCCATGATTATAGGCAATGTATGTACTATCTGAACAAACAAGCAACCGTGTTCCTGACACTGCAATTTTGTGCTTCTTGTACATCCCTCATCTTTCAAACAATCTATAGAGAAGGAATGGTAAAAGCAATTACACTTCATAAGCAAAAGTTTATATGTATTTCTGTCTTCTTTTTGGTCTACATCAACGTTCACATACAAATTTGTAGCAGAACTCTGCTTATAGGAAAAAATCAGAACTTCAATATGAATGAGATTCAGATTTTCATGTCTGCATTAAAACCCAAACTACTTGTCTATAGTCAAGGTTTGGCTTATTTTAGGGTCTGGGATTTTGGATCCAACACTGATTACTTGCATGTATTTTTAATAGTCCTCTGAAGCCTAATCTGATTCTGGCTTATGTATTCAGAAAAATTATCTGAGAAAGGTGTCTTTTTATTTTTAATGAAATAATTTATTATATACTTGCTATTTATATGCAGTTAACTCATCAATTTTGCCATCTCAGTATTATTTCCTGAAACTATCATTTTTTAAATATGCATTGAAAGTCAGAGGCTGCACTCCAGCAACTACAGGATACTTTTCAGGAATGGGACTGAGCAGAGCATCCTCACCTACGCAGATGCCTCCAGAGTCCCCACCAGGAGGGCTTCTGCAAAATGGCTGTCCAGGGGGTAACATGAATGCAAGCTCACCAAAGCCAGCAGGCTCTTCTCTCCCACTGAAGTTTGAATTGTATCGTGGTCATATACCTTCTCATAAATCAATGTAGTTCAACTATTAAATGCACTTTGACATTTTAAGGATTGTATTTGCTACAGGGGATATGAAGTGAGAAATGCAATTTGGGAAATATTCCATTTTGGTAAAGGATGCCTAGATGAGTTTAACTAGCTTTCAGCCAGGAGGAGGGGGCATCCTAGTTCTGTATCTATTGATACTTGGAACTGTTTTGATCAGATTCTAGTGATGGCTCTAACAATGGGCTAGTGCCAGTCCCATAAAGTATCTGTAGAGATTTTACATGATGCATGGGGATCAAGTTAACTCCTGTTCTTTGTGGAAAATTTTCAGAATATTTCTAGGAAAGGAAGTAAGTAATGCAATTATTCTGTTCATGGACTGAGCATTTTAAGAAACAGGTTCTTTGGCACAAACAACACATGCTTGAAATGCAAAGCATTAGGAATTTTGTGGTCATTATCTGGCCAAGACTATGCAGTGCAGCATGTTGAGTCTCTGTATGGCATTGCCCGCTGTGTCATCACCACACGACAAGACCCACTATGATATTTCAATACAAGTAGATATCAACTGGATTTTTCCCCCTGTATTAAAAAAGTTTACACATCTAAATACCCTTTAGACATCTTGAGATCCTGCACAGAATGATCCTGATGGACTAATCCAATCCTTCACAAAACTCCTAAAAACCAGAAAACAATAGCAACTACCTGACAAATCAGAGGAGTAGCATCAGCCATCCAGTTTTCAAGCAATAATGAAATAACCATTGCTTCAGTTGCCCTCAGCCTTTTCTAAGCCAGCTGGCATTATGCTACAGGGAAATTACACATCCATTTTGATTATTTACTCTCATGTGCACTCTGTATTCCTCACCCTCCCCCTGGATTTAACAATCGTTACTGTTAATAAGGGCCAGATCAGTGAGTGCTGAGGGTCCAATTCAAAGGCCAAGAAAGTTAATGGGAGGCCATTACATTTTGGATCAAAATCATGCTTTCACACCCAGACAACTTCAGTGAAAGCTATGCACTCAGCTCCCATGTCACTCTACCACGAGCAGTGCATATGTATCTGCAAATGTTTTAAGGTGAGAATATCGTTGGAAACCACTGCTTAGTGGAGTTTCTCAGCATGGTAAGATAATGTCACAATGCACAGGAAGGGCTAGTGGTGCCTGCAATACTGTGAATTAAGTTTAAAATTTGATGAGGACACTTCCAAATCCATTGGTTCCTACAGTCAGCAGTTCATTGATGGTCATTGGTAAAGATAGACAAGAAAGTAGTGAGGTTAAAAGACTCTTGAGGAGCTGGATGATCAATTCCTTCCAATTTTAATGGGAACTTGACATCAAAAACTTACTGCCAAGGGAAATAGATGGAAAGAGTATAAAAATTGCTGGCCTGACAGTTAAATGAAAAAAAAAGAAATAGAAGAATTTTGCAATTTTGTTTTCACATCTAATTTTACAACGGCTGGTAGTGTTGGAAAGTAGTTAAGCAACGTGTATGGAGAGAGAAAATAGTGGCGAAATCCCACAGTTTAGATCCTGAAGGAGATAAACGAAATGTACTCAGCGGATGATCCTTAGCTGAACACAAGCTGTAGGGTAAAACATAAGCTTCAATCAGCTCCTGCAAATAATTTGAGCCCAATGCCATAAGTGCCTTAAATTAAATCCCTCTCAACAGGAGCCAATCTAAATCATTAAACATATGTCACATAGAGAGCTATAATCACCACAAGTGTTGTCTACATAGCATTTAATTTACATAGGAAATGTATTGCAGTTGTTAATTTGACCATTTTTCAATGTTCAGTATCTCACAGAAAACACACATAGTTAGAAGCAACACTTGTTTTGTCACCAAGTGAAAACTGCATGTGCACATAATTCTGTTACCCAGTTTGTTGTGGCATATGTAACTGAAAGAAAGCTTTCCTGCCACACGAGCACCCTGCCTCTTCAAGACCTCTGTCATGATTTATTACTCCCTTCAGAACTTCTCCAAGTTTTATGCCAGACGGGATCGTTGGGTAATCTATATCTATCTTTCACCATAAAAAGGAGCAGAATTAGATCCCCTTTCCTCAAAACAGAGCCCATTAACATCTACGTGACTGTGGCACATGTTTCAGAACAGCACTCAGTGTTGATCCGAATAAATTACAACCTGTCGAGGAGTAGAGTTTTGGCTTGTAGTCTTTAAAACTGTTTCTGTTTTTCAGAATCATACACTCTGTCAAATGTCATATCCTTGGAGGAAAAAGTAAAAAGAAAAAGAGAAAGAAGCAAATTTCCTTTTGTCTGTGTGATTCGTGTTATAAAAAACTTTCACAAATCTATGGGCATCCACATCATTGGTGGCTCTTCCATCCCCTGATGGGGATGTGAGTAAGTGTTGTTCCAGGTTTGAATGTTAGGGAAAAGAATAAAAATAAATAGAGACTTCTCTACCACTGTTATGCTTCCTGAACCAAACACATCTTTAAATACAATAATCAAGAAGTCTGTTTTCCTTCTATTCTTTAGTGAATGTTGGAAGTAAGTCAGGTGGAAGAGTAAATAGAAGTAACTTGAGACACTTCAGAGGTACTGAGATCAGAGCCATGCCCAGCAGGCACCAGCATTTGGTAGGCACAAAACAACTAAGCAAAGCATAAAGGAAAAGAAGTGTATCCAAACAATAAGCCAAAGCAGCCTCTTTGTCACAGTGTCTCCAGCCAGCAAACATTTAAATAGCAGGGTTTTGCTTTAATAGCTTATTTCTTGAGTTACTGAAACCAATATGATAACACAAAGGAGTAGGCATATTGTTAAAATACTAATTTTATTGAATAGAGGGGAAAAAGTTCCCCTGGGAACAAGGGGACAAGAGACAAGAATCACATACTCTTGAGACACGTCTGCCTGAATCTGAAGAGTATATATGACAATCTTCAGTGCAAGATTGTCCCATTTCTGAAGCACCTTTATTCAGCCACTGCTTTATACTCAGCCTTCCTTGGGATCTGACACATTCCCTTTGGAAGGTCTTCTTGAATGAAATTAATTATCTAAAAATCTTAGTCCAGTAATTCTTTTAGAGTCTCTGTTCATGCTTAACAAGAGCTAATGGAGTTGCTTGATCTGGCAGTTCTCTTTGTCCAGTTTCTGCAGCCATGAAATACAACAGCTCCAATAATTTGAAACAATCTCAGCTCTGTTGATACAGAAATCCATCCTGGAATTTGCAAATGTGCAGCATGAGAAGAACAGTTTCATTTTAAGGCAAAAAACTAGCCTTGATGTCACTTTGAACATACAGCCTTAACACATGCCTTCCAAAATATGGAAGACCTTTCAGATGTAAAAAATGTCAAGAAAAATCAAAATAGCAAAAGATTTAGGAAGCTTTATATGCAGAGAGGAAACTTGAGTCACCTAGCAAAGAAATCTAATCTTTCTTGAGCTGAAGTTTTAATTCTAAACTTAAGTTTTCCTCTTCTGATTGATGGTGATACATTGAAATTATGACTATGTAATGGGATTCAAGCTATACTTTATGCACCGCGCTAACTATAATTAATTACAATTTCCTCTTCATAGCAAGGTTACTTAGGGACTTTAGGGTTGAAATTTCTGACAATCAAACTATAATATATTTTAAAAAAATGCATAAAAGCAATACTTCAGGTTTTGTATGTTATTTTAGGAAAGATTTAATTGCAGTATTCAATTAATGAGTCCAGAGAGGTAGTTTCCAATGAGTAATTATTTTCTTTCTTCTTTTTTTCTAAATCATTAAAAAATATATTGTAGTTTAATTGTGGCTAACAAATTTGTAAAGTTTTCCACAACCAAATTCCACCCAAAGTATATATCTAACTTTTCTACTGATAATTGCAACTAAGTGTAATACAACTATGATTAATACATATCTTATCTATAATAACAGATATATCTAACTAACTTGTTAATAATTCCAGATGAAGCTGCTCCTACTGGATCATACTGAGTGTTTGCCCACGAGGAAATGGAGTTTGTAATGCGCTACCAGAGCCTGTAAGAGATTTTCTTGCAAACCTTTGGCTTGAGAGAAATCAATGGAAAGATTTGGCCTTCAGTTACATTGATTATCTATAATAAGCAAGGCTAGATCAGGATTTAAAAAACAAACAAACAAACAAAAAGCAGAGAAGGAAAACAGTCCTGCAATGGCAGAATAGATAGAACAGCCAAGGAGATCTAGAATTTAGAAGTGTGTTTTCAGTGCAGTACAACCTCAAGCATGCATTGTGTAAGTGCAGAAAATCACTAACATACTTACTGCACATAACAAGCAAATCTGTCCAATAATGAAAAATCTGCATAAAAACTACATATTTGGACAGGAAATTGATAACAGCCAATTCACTCCTCACACCGTCATGTTATTTTAGCTGAATCACTCTTACACCATTTTTTGAATGGGAAAGAAGTCTACTTTAGCTTTGCAGTAAAAATCCATAGATCAATGTATACAGCAATGTTAAAGCAGTTTAATTTGCAACCAAATATAAAGTAAGATACATTCTGAACCGTCATTAAAGCTTGCTGATGTGTGAGGATGTGTGTTTCAGGGATCATTTTGTTGTTTGTTTTTAAGAATTTCAGTTGTCTTTTACAGACTGCATTGAGACAAATCTCATTTGCTGCACTTAGCCCTTGAAAGACAGAAAGAAGTGCTATATGCAGAACACTCTGGATGAGAAGAAAAGAATAGAAAGAGATTTGGTTGCTATAGCCTTTTCCACTTGGTTTTATACTAAATACATCCCTGAGAATCAACTAGAAATTCTCAGCATGGGATTGCCTGAGTCTGAGAATGATTGCTGGTGCAACAGGCATTCCTATGTATGCCCCAGATACAAAGCATTTCATGTTTGGCTTTTATCTAGTGAGTAGATTGCTGGCTCAGGTATCCTGAAATTTGCCAGTGCTTCATATATTTGGCTTGCCTAGAATATCCTGCTTTAATAGCTTTTGTGAATAATTTGAGTGGGGGCCTACGAAACCCAGAGACTGATGAATTGAATCTTTTGGATTCAAAGAACATTTGGGGATATTCAGCATTAAGAAAAGTGGTGCTACAACAGGGAAGTTGCCTGGTGAAAGGATTTCTGGAGTTAAGGCTCTTATGTCCCCTCTAATTTATACCCCTTTGTGCATAAGAATTTCAAAACTCTATATTTCTCCATCAGATGGTTAAGCTTTGCTGTGAACTCTTGGTTCCATCTCTGCATCCTAAGCATTTTCAAATCTGTCTTGTGGGAACAAGAATATATTATAATCTTTGGAAAACAAAAAAGAAACATTAAAAGAAAAAAGTGCTCTTATAGTTGTTATCAGGCCCAGTTTGGGTTTGCACTCCAAATCTCCACCGAGTTTGCATAATTTAATATTCCCTAAAGTTGAGACCAGGTGTAGATACACTCTCTTTACACTTGTTACTTTAACATCTGCAAATGTAGAAGCGAATAAGATATTTTTCAGACCAAAATGTCCCTCAGTAGTTTCATAAGTAGAAATGTTCCAGATTTATAATTATGAAGGGAGCTTTAATTTGCAGAAACCTCAACTAAGTATCTTTTCAACATCATTATTATAAAGAAATATGGCAACTCAAAGTGCGAATACTGATTAAACGTTACTTGTAAGAGTGGTGCAGTTGCAAAACCTGCCATCCTCATCCTTAAAGACACAGTCCTAGATAAGTCTAAGCCTACTTCGATGTTTTATTTTACAAGATCGAAAATGTATATTGATATTTTTCTTTAAAGCAGCTGTTGTACTGATGGTGCAGTATAAATAATATCTTCTTTAGAAAAATTAAAGCCCATTTTTCTGTGTTTTCCTTTTGCATATGTGGGTATTTAAGGATGAAACTACATGAATGCTAGCATGAGAGACTGAGTAATCCAGAAGGATGGATGAAAAATATATTTATTTAAAGTTGCTGGAATAAAAGATAAACTCTGAGAAAATTCTGCTGAGTTCAACTTGCTGGCATTTCACAAACTGTGGGGAACAGTCAGTGAAGTGCCTCACCTCAGTGGTTTACTTGGAGTTTCAAGAGAATCAAAATAGCTGATGCTATGGGATATCTGCTGACATTTGATTTGGATCCTTCCACTACAGCAGAATACTAATGGAGAGGAACAGTTATTTATTTTAATGAAAATCAATTTGATCATTTATGTCTTTTTTTCAAGTTTATGGTTTTAATTCTCACTTTTATATGTATTTTTAATTAAACATGTCATGATCTGAGTGGCTTATTGCAATCTTACCCGTATTTTGTCACTCTTTCTCGAAGTCTGCAAGGCTTCTGGTCCTATTGCAACAGGTTAATTTGTGCAAAAGAGCAGTAAAAGAGGCTTGGGAAAAACTCTTCCACCAGGCTGGCTGTGGCCTGAACATTGTCTATGGACTGTTTTGGGGATGGGTTTTCTTAGCTGTTTTTGTCAGAGGAAATAAAAAGCTCTTCCACAGCACAATGTTTTCCTAATGGATGTGTTATATAGTTCCCTTATAAGCCAAAACCAGCTCAGTGAGCAGTGTGTCAAGCTATGTTTTATTTATGCTTGTCTTCTGGGTTATGAGCATCTACTTTTCTATAATGGCTATAAAACATAGTTGATGCTCCTCTTTGCTGAGGTGTTACAAGAAACGCCATCATTTCAGCCCCATCAGAAGCGCACTTGTCTTGATCCTCCATCTCTGGAACAGTTGCATTTAAACGACTTTTGGGCCAAACCCAGTTTGCCTCTAAATTATGCTGAAGCAGACCTCAGGGAAAAAAAGGCAGCAATCCTGGGGCCACGCTTTGTGAAACTGCAAGTGATAGGCTGTGCTGTGGAAGGAGAAATGGAGAATAGCATCTTTCCTGTGCTGATTCCCTTTGTCCCTGCTCTGCTGAAGACCTGCATCTCACCGGACCAGAGGCGCAGCCCAAAGACAGAGGTGTCAAGAACTTTGCCAGTGCTGCCTCTGGTGTGCTTTTGAAGTTGAGTCAGGAAGATTTCTGATTCAATTACTAGGTATCTTCTCCATTTTAGCTTATCTCCAGATTGTGAGAAACATTCAGCCTCAGACAAGTCTACCCTAGGCAGTTATTTTTAAGAATACTCAAAACCAGAACATTCATATTATCTCCAAGAGATATCTTTGCTGTAGCTCGCTTAGCTGTGGATTCCTTGTAATACCCACCCAGAGAAGCCCATGTCAGTCATTTCTGTATCAATAGCTCACTGCCTTTAAGGGAATTGTAACTGCTGGATTCCAGAAAGAAAAGAGTGGTGAACAAAAGTTACAGTGCAAAACGTTCTCCCTACCAATTCTAACCTCCCTCCACCACCACCTCCATTCTGGAAAGGATGTACTTTTGGATCCTCTGTGATCTGAGTTTATCCATGCTTTTTCAGGGTAAACTCAGATTTCTTCAGCTTTAATAAAGAGCTTCTGTTCCTAAGCATCTTATGTATACTAGTGCTTAATAGGCACTCACAAAAAGTAAGAGTACATAACCCTGAACTTTCAGCATGAAAAGGCTGTTTACTGAATAATGCACATTTCAAAGAGCAGCCTAGGATTTGAAATCTGGCTTTGTATTTCTGTCTAAGAGCTTGAGAAAAATGGCTAGTCCTGAAATAGTGCTATTGTGTACTCGACCTCACAGTTGCTACATGGCAAAGCTATATTTCCGTGGCTCAGGACTGCTCTCCACATAGAGTAACCAACCTCTCCAGGGCTTCAGCCAAGTGAAGCTGTACGTTTTTCTGCTGTCAGAGTACAGAAAATAAAGTGATGTGACTACAGATAATGTATTGATTACTGCTTTCTGGGAAGTGTAAGATCTTGTAGGAATGGCAAAGTAAGATGCTGAAGTGTTATTTGCACAAATGTACTTCCTGTTTTAAGATGGTACCTATGTACAAGCAGGTAGCTTTTATGTGAATAACTGAACTGAATTCAGTTTTCTTTACTGTTGTTTTAGATAGGGTCTCTATTGCTCCATTTGGAGAAGTTACTTCTAGGTTTTCTTGGACATAAAGTAAAATTACTTTGTATCTGTGAGAAATCTGAATATATTTTTAAGCACACTAATACTTTTGAGGCAAATCTAACTAAAGCCAGTAAGTACAATTTCCAGCAAGCTCTGCAGTGCAAGCCTGTTGGTCTTCTAGTCTTCCTTCAGTCCTTCAGCCAGCTTTCTTTGCATTTTCCTCATTTACTTTTTGTTTCTGTGAAATTAATATCCCTTTTTTCTTTTTTTTTTTCTTTTTTTCCTGCTGTAATTTTCACCTTCTCTCTACTTTCTTGTTGCCTTTTCACACTTTCCCACTTTCAGCAACATTTCACAGTCCAGCATGCAATCAGCAATATGTTAGGATATCTGAAAGGGAAGTCCTCTGGCCCTGACAGATATGTAGGAAAACTATCCGTGAACGAATGCTCTGAAAATATTTAAAGATACACCAGAAATTACGTTTCTCTTTCAGCAAGACTTTATAGATTGTTGCAGCCTGGTAGGTATGAGAAAATTTGACCAAAACCTACTGAAATTGGTACAATCATTAAGGTTGGCAAAGACCAAAGATCACCCAGTCCAACTGTCAGCCCATCCTCACCATGCCCTCTTCCCATGTTCCTCAGTGCCACATCCACATGGCTCTTGAACACCTCCAGGGACGGTGACTCCATGACCTCCCTGGGCAGCCTGTGCCACTGCATCACCTCTCTTTCTAAGAAATTCTTCCTAATATCCAACCCAAACCTCTTCTGTCATGACTTAAGGCCACTACCCCTCATCCTAACACTTGTTACCTGGAAGAAAAGGATTACCCTTTACATCCCTATCCATCATAAGTGCTCACACTGAGTAAAAATATCCATATGAAGAACCCACTGTGCTGGGCTTTGGCTTCCTCGCTGTCTTACTGGCAGTGTTTCTCACAATGGCACTGGGCTGGGTGGCCTGGGGAGTCCTGAAGAGAACAGATCAGTTTGTAACACACATCATGATTAAAATATTGCTATGTTGTATATGAAGACTTGATTCGCTATGTACCTTCACAACATACAGTATACCAACTGTAGTAGGCACAGAAGCCCTGAAGGTACACACATGCAGTGGGAAAGCATGGTGATGTAACCTTGAACTTCTTTCAATGCCTTTTTCAGGTGAACTGCTCCTGGGGAAAACATCTCACACAATATCAGATCTCGTTGTCTGTAAGGTTCATCTGCCTATTTCTAGCTCCAAGAAGAGAAGTGAGAAAATTCTTATTTCCTTCAACTTGCAAAAATAGCATCAGATGGGACCCAATGTTGCACATGTAATAGAGTAATTAGAACCAATTCTCTCCCTCTCCTGTGTTTCTCTCCTTTGAAATTAATGCTGCAATGCATGGAGAGCTGGTTCACCCAGGAAAGTATGGTTATGTGGGAAGAATAACAAATAATATAAATAGCGTATGCACTATCCTGCATTTTTAGTGTCTGCTGACTGATCTCTGTATCAGGTGAAAACAATAAGTACAAGCAGTAAGACAATCATTTTTTAAAGTTATCAAATAAAGAGTTTGCACTTCTAGTTTCTTCCTAGTACTACCATTGTATTGCAAGACACATGTAAATCAGGTCAATCATTTTTTTCCCCTGTAAAAATAGAAGAATTTCACTACTTCAGAATTCCATAAAGTGAATTGTGCTGATTGAGCCCTCGGGAAATATCTCCACAATAACAACCTAAAATCAGATAGATCCCACTCACTAAAGCAGATCTTTGTATCTTGATATACTCAACTTTTTACTTATGTACGTATAGACATAAATATTTTTGTCTCTATGCTTTCCAAACGATAAAAGCATAGTTGAGTGCAATTCTTTGCTAGTCTTCGGATAATTACAAGAACCTGGTCCTGGTCATTAAGGTTGGAAAAGACCTCTACGATCACCTGGTCCAACCATCAGCCCACTCCCACCATGCCCATAGATCACCAATTGCAAAGATTCTACTGAGGCTACAGAGTAGTCTCAGGTCCTAAACACAGCCCCAGGAAGTGGATTTCAGTCATTCAGTTTTGAGTCTTGGAGTATTAGTTTGTCAAATATTCAATGACCTTTCTAAAAACAAATCTAACCTCACAAACAAACCCAATCCTCACATTTGCTGACTTTGACACTTTGGTTTCACCCTTTTCTTTCTGCACAAGGTTGCAGGTCATGAACCTGCCCCGGTTTTCAGTTTTTTGATCCTGTTACACAGTCATGGAAAGGAAAATGTTACTTTCACCTCAGCCCCCCATAGCCCGTCCTTCTCTGCCAGTTTGGTTGTGGATTTCTTGTAGTTTGTAGAAACTTGCAGCTACAGAGATTATAAAAACAGACATGGGGGTTCCTGTTGAGGACCAAAGCATGATTTTCCTTTTTGTGCCCATTTCCTCTTCTTATTTTTTATTTTGATGTCTGGAAATAATGCAGTTAGAGCAGGGAAAGGATATGTGCTTTCAGTATTGTTTGTCATGCATCCCAAAAGGAGGAGGTCACAGCAGGATGAAGAATTGCAGAGGGATCATGTTCCAGATTCAGGAACTGGCAGCAGTAGTGAGATGGCTGTGACACTTGGCAGGGTATATAGGAGGAAATCAAAGGCATGCTGGACAGGAACCAAGCTGGGTGAATGTGAAGATGGCAAATGCCAAGGTAAGGATGGGAGCTTCCAAAAGGCAGGGAAAGGCTGAAGCAGAGAGCAATGTGTGGAAGAGTTCCAAAGTAGGGTTTGAACAGTTTGAAGAGGGAATGATGGTAGAAAAGTCACTCGAGCTCTCAGCTTCACTGTCTGTAAAATGAGGATGATAATATGTGCCTAACTTGGAAGTCCCCATTGCAAGGCTAAATTCACCTGTGCAAAGAATACTAATGTGTTTAGTTTATATTCCATGAGCCTCATGCAAAACCCATGCATTTAATTCCATTAAAACCTCGGGGAGTAAGCCCATTTCAGTCTGGATTTGTAAATACAAAATGCAATTATTGTTGGTTATAAGACTGTGATTGTTAATGATTATTTCTGAGAAACTTTTTTCTTTTTTCTTCAAATTCACACATACACAGAGTAGTTTTTAGGTCATATATAAATTGGAGTTAATAACCAATTTCTGAAGTAATCTTACACAATCAGTGAGATAGCTTTAAAAAGAAAGATATTTTTAAAATATAAGCCTGTAAGTAATAACTCATTTGATTATTCTTTCCCTGTAAAATGAACACCAGCTTTAGCTCTGTGATGAGTACATTTACGCTGCCTCTTGGTCGGGCACCTTATGGCAGAGGAGAAAACATCCTCTGCTAAGAGACAAAGGCAGAGCAAGTATTTGGGATGTTTTCTAGTAAGTGCTTTCAGTCCCAGCAGCACTTTACACAAGTGAATATAACCTGCAGAAAAACCCTTTGTAAGTACTGTTTTGCCTTGCTCCATTTCAGTCCCACACCTCGAGCATGAGAGCTGTGTGTGGGCCCAATTTGGGCAGCAGAGCGCTGAGAGTCCATGTGTGCACTCATAGGGAGCAAGGACAAAATGTATGTTAATTTGGCTTTCTGAATTTCTTGCATTAACTTGGCATCAGCAACAGCTTCTCTTTCGGGAAGCCAGTTGACACATAGCTGCACAGTCATTCGGATTTTAACTCTCACTTCTCTTCAGTGTCTAACAGGTGGGTTTTAATGAGGTTTCGTGGACCCCATGGTGTTCAGATGGTACTGTGGGTAGGAGGAGAGGCTTCTCAAAGCAGCAGTCCCCTGGGATGTAGATGTTCAGATGTTTCTGGAAATCCTGCTAGTGGATCGCCTGCATGCTGTGGGACCAGAATGCCTTTGTGAGGCTCCAGTGGCTCAAAGCTTCAGAGATGAAGCAGTGCCTTTCAGTGAGCCACGTGCCTCCACATTACTGAATGAGAGTGTCACACTGTGCAAAAAGGGCTCATCCCAGGCCAATGAGAAGGTGCATATCAGTGTTAAGCTATGAAACAAGTATGCCTCTGAGCAAGGAAACCTGGATATCAACCATGTAGAATCTTAGTTTTATCCTTGACTGAAGCAAGCTGTGAATCATAGAAAAACACATTTTTTTCTAGGGAGGAGAAAAATTCCTGTGTCTTTATGAGAAAAATCTTAGCTGCTATCAGTATTTTTCCATTGCTCTTTGGTTGTACCTTTTAATATTGCAAACATTTCTTACTGCATGGTCAGCATGTTTGCTTTCAAATAGAAGTCTTTTAAAGTGTAGAACCTCAATAGAACATAAACAACATAGCAGCTTTCAGGTTTATTAACTCCTCCTGTTTCTTGCTTTAATTTCTGTCATAATATCAAAATACTTGTAATTAGTACTAGTATGCTCACATCTGGAGTGATGTGCATGTATGAATAGCTGTGCTGCAACTTAAGGGGCTGGAAATGCTGGCTCTAGGACCAAGATAGTATGCTAGGGGATGAAAATTTGTCAGTAAATAAAAATCCAGGCAACATATTTTTAAAATCTCATCATGTCTAGTGGCGGCTCGACTTATGGTCTTTGAAAATTTAATCTTGTACTCAGCAATTCTTTTCCCTATTTTAACAACATGAACACATTTTTTGTCCACGCTGCCAACATTTTCCACTGGTCAAAAAGTAGAAAGAATTACTCTGGTGATAAAGAATTCAATAGTTCAATATGCAGTTCAATAGCTGATACACACAGCAGCCTTCCAGTGTGCAAAGGAGATTGACCGCTGGTTCAGTGTAGAAGACTGGATGCAGATCTGCCTCATGGAGCCACCAGTGAGCTGGGGAGAGTTGCAGAAAATTTATTTGGGAAATCTGAAGTTTATGCACCGAGATAATGAATATATGAGTGTAAGAGTGTCCCAGAGCAAGATCTAAATTTGAAAAATAGCTGCTGTTTCGGCATATCCATGGCAACCATTGGATTTCAGGCTGGTTTAAGGGATGAACATGTTTTTTCTCTTTCAGTCTTTTTTAGGTGTCAGAGCGTAACACAGACCTCCTTCAAAAGCAGTTGTATTTTCACACCTCTGTTTTGCAAGCTATTAGGGCTATTTCTGTGAGCCTACATTCATTCCTCTTGGCTTTTTTGAAGTACTTCAATAGGGAGTAAAAAACAGACAAACAAAAAAACCAGTGCATTAAAACACTATTCTTAGCTGTGGAATAGGTAAAGAAAATCTGTCTGCAAGGAGAATATAGTTTTAAAAAATATTTTCAGAAGTTTGCATTTAATTTTGAAGGCATCAAAGATGATTGAAATCACAAAAATTCATTCACGTCTTGTCAGGCAACTCTGCACATATGCAGCTAAAAGAACTAGATACTAGATCTGCTGCACTGGGGCTGAAATTTGTTTGAGATATTTTGCATTGAGGAAATCCAACCAAAAAAGCCTGGAGAGATAGGTCAATAACTGCCATCAGAAAGGTCAACAACTTTTAGCTGTTACTGTTCATGGCAGATTTTAAAATGGGGACAGAGAATTTTTCCAATAACAGGCTTTTGAGTTCTGCCTTGTCTTGAAGTGAAACGTTGATATCCGTTGAATGGTATGGAAATTGATTCAGTCATGACCTTTTCTAAAACTCTCTCACTGTATGATGACCCCCATTAACTGGAACTTGCTTGCTCAGAAGGGCTGGAGCTACTTTTTCAGGTGTCTACTGAGGTGTGCTTTTGTATTTTTGACATTTTACTTGCTGTAGCTTTTTTTTTTTTTTTCCTTCAAAGGATGAATGGGAATGATGCTTTGTCATATTTGTCAGTTTGACTTGAACCTTGCTGTTGTCTGAAGAGCAGTCACTCATGGTTCAGATCTTGTTTCTATTAGAGGAAGATTAGCCAAGTAGGCATGTTCCTCTTACTTTCCCCAGCTAAATTAGAAGCTGGGGCATATAGAGCTTTTCTCTTCGGTCTCTGATACATGACTTTGTAAAGTAAATGCAGAAAGCGAAAGGTTTCTTCACACACATTGTGCACTGAAGCTGGTTTCTTTGTTAAATGAACATGACTACTGGCTCTCCCAGTTCTTATGTGTGGCTGAGGGAGTTGCTCCTTGCATACAATAAGATCAAGTAATGTAGGTCTGCCTTTGCCTCTCCAGAGTCTGTGAGCAGCAGTGCATGTGGGATCAGAGCATGGGAATGCTCCTCAGCTGTGTCTGCTGGCTCAGCGACTGAGAAGTGTTTACATCCACAAGAACCAAATCAGCTGCTATAGTTATCGTACTCAGCTTGCTTTGAGTACTCAGCTTTCTTGTGATTCAGGAGTCTGAAACCACCTATCATGGGTGCAAACACAGTGCCAGTGCAGAATCACAGAATCATAGGATATTACGACTTGGAAGCAACTCACGATGTCCATTGAGTCTCACTCCGGGCTCCACACAGGATCATCCAAAATTCAAACTCCATGCCTGAGAGAATTTTTCAAATGCTTCTTGAACTTGGGGCTGTGCCCACTGCCCTGGGGAGGCTAAGCCATGCCCATTGCTCTTGAAGGAAAGGTAGGTCTGCCTCAGCCAGGACTAAGAAGCATTTGGTTGGCCTACGATGCATGAGAGTACATCTTGTTTCAAAGAACAGTTGGGATGGAGGGGAGGAAGATGAAAGGGAGGACTTTGTCCTAGTAAATGCTACCAACAGCCTACCTTGAATGGCAGTGCTTGTTTTTGAGCCTAGAAGAAACAGCCTCATTTCTTTAGCATCTTTTGTATCTTGAGTGAACATTGATTTTTTTTCTTTCCCTTGTACAATCCTTTGGCTAATTTGTTTTTAAAATGTTGTTTATTTAAATGAATAATCTGACAAAAATATTCTTCGTCAAACTTGTCAGTTAATCTGCTCTTTCTCTTTTAACCTGAACCTTACAATAAATTCTAAGCTTGATGTCAAGCTATCAACAGAACATGAGAGAAGTGAAACAATTTAATAAATGGCTGGATTTCATTAAGAATACACAGATGAAAACACGACTGTATGGAACAGACCCTCTTCGTTGCAGGGAGTTGGACTAGATGACCTTTGAGGTCCCTTCCAACTCAAACAATTCTATGATTCTATGACTGTATCTGCTGCTTTGTTTGTGATGCAAATTTATAGGCTGATTTGGCTCTTTTTACACACATAGGTCCCAACAGAAAAAATCAAGCTCAAATAGGTAGCAGTTCTGGCTTTTCTCAAACTTCACTCACAGCATACAATGATTTCCTTCATTAACTATATCATGGAGTTTGTTCATGGGCAGCAGGATACTCCTTTTAGTGCTTCCTTCAGGGTGTTATCAGGAGAATAGACAGCCAAGTAAACATTTAGTGGCTTGGAATAGTGATGTCAGTGGTTTCCATACTTAGGAGACCATCCTATGGGTGGTGGGGGCAAGGAAGAAGCAGCTTTCAGAGACTCTGAATGGCATTGTGTTTAACAGTTCCAGTTTAGGAGAATGGCTGAAGGAGAGCCCTGTGGATAAGGTCTTGGGGTATTGGTTGATGAGGGACTCAACCAGATCCTCTAGTGTGTGCTCACAGCACAGGTCAACTGTGTCCTGGACTGCATCACAAGAGGAGTGGCCAGCAGGGACAGAGAAGGGATTGTCCCTCTCTGCTCTGCCCTCGTGAGGCCCTTCTGAAGTGCTGCGTCCAGGTCTGGGGCCCTCAACACATGAATAATGTGGAGCTGTTGGAGCGGGTTTGGAGGAGGCCATGAAAATAAGAGAATAGAAGCACCTCTCCTGTGAAAACAGATTGAGAATTTTGGGGCTGTTCAGCCTGGCGAATAGAAGGCTCTGGGAAGACCTTACTGGGGCCTTCAAGTACCTAAAGGGAGCCCACAGGAAAGGTGGGGAGCAACTTTTTTTATCTGAAAGTGTAGCGATTGGACAAGGAGTAATGGCTTTAAACTAAAAATGAATAGATTAAGATTAGATACTAGGAAGAAACTTGTCATCCGGAACATGGTGAGACACTGGCACAGGTTGCCCAGAGAAGTTGTGATTGCCCCTCCCTGAAAACATTCACAGCCAGGTTGGATGGTGTTTTGAGCAACCTGACCCAGTGGAAGATGGAAGATGTCCCTGCCCATGGCAGGGGGGTGGGAATAAGGTGGTTCCTTGAGGTTCATTCCAATCCAAACCATGCTATGATTCTATGATTCTATGAAGTCTAATTCATGCATGTAATTATGACTATCGGTCCTATTCTTATGCAGATCTATCCAGAGAACTGAAGTTCTCTATCAGTGCATTACTGCTATGTTAACATGTATAAAAGAACACCTGAAAATATGTTGAACGTGTACCAACATATTGACTGTACATCTGACTTTCAGAGAAATATATCTGATTACATTTGAAGTTTATGTGATGTTATATATTCAGTTTTGATTTGTTTGCTTAGCAAAATCTTCACTCTCCGTCACTCCTCACTTCCCTCCACTCCTCCCCCCTGCCCAGTGAATCCTTATTCTTCTTTTAAGGGAAACAATCAAAAATTCTGTAAAAATTTGCTAATGAATTATAAATAGCTCCTGAATATACATTAATTAAAATTAATCTCAATTTAATAGGTGACTGATTATCGGGCTGGAAAAAGTCCTTGTCCTGAAATGAAAAAGTTCTTGTGTTTGTGGTATATATAGGACACAAAGACTACTGCAAGATGGTTGAAAGATGTTATTTTAAGTTAAATAAACAAAGAAACAAGTAACTAGAACAATCACAGCACAATAGTAGTTTCCATGATGGAAAAGATTTTTTGCTAACAATACCCTGACTGAATGGAATGTTATCTTAGGCTATTGATAATAATAATTGTTTTCCACGTTGCCATATGAAATAACGTTCTGCTAATTCTAGTGCAGGTCCAAACAAAACATAACTATTGTACATTGCTGTCTCAAGACTAAACAGCATTATGGTCAACAGAAAGTACTTGTGTTCCCTAGATGAGAGATGGAAAAGTAAATTTTAGTAAACCAGAAAAGAGGTGAACTTTCTGGTATCATTATTATTGTAATGAGGAATTACAGGCTCTGAAAGAACTACATAGCTAAAATGCAAGTCTGAAATACATATAATAAAAGAAAACTTTGCTTAAATTGGCAAAATTTCTAAAGTTGTGTTAAGGTATTGTTATACATGGTTTTGAGAGATGTTGAGAGATGTTGTGTATTTGAGAGTGACTAGAAATTATAACTTGGGTTTGATAGCCTCCAGTATTTTCACTGCTGAGTTAAAATTCAAAACAGGTTTTAATTCTGCTGTGTTTCCATTTTCTGATTGTCAGCTAATGACTGCACTACTCCTACATTGGTGACGTCAAAATTGCATTAGCTGAATACATTCTGATGCTCAGGAAATATTAAGCGATGTCTAAAGCTCAAATTTCACATGGGGAAATGTGAAAATATGAAACAGAGAAATCCAAAGTATTCTCTAGTGACTTGGACTAAATTAGTAAATTATACTTGCAAAATCAAGTACTGAAGCTGGAAATTGCTGTTTAAAGGAGCTATTTTTTTCAAATTAGCTGTGTTTGTTACGCATTCATCAAATTCCAATACTTCCAGACAGTCTGAATGTGTTGTTGGCATTATATAATCTCCAGAGGCTAGGGGGAGTAGACATCCCAATTTAAGTGGGACAGCCTGTTTACTTGAAACATAGCCACCTTCTTGAGCTTAGAAAATATGAGAAAACAATTGGTAATGCTTCCAAAATTAAAATTAAAATTGGTTCTTTACTTGCTTCCATGTTAAAGAAAAGTTCTGATTCACATCATTTGTTTTATCAAGGATCAAAAAGTACGTTCAATTTCAGTTTGAAAGATAAAAAATGAGTTCTGACAAATTGAACAGAGCTCAAAGAGCAGTTGCTTGACTGAAATTGTACAGAATGGGTTGGGACAATCTCATTGTTCAAATAGTTTGAAGCAGATATTAGGAGTTTAGAGGAAGAAGCTGAAAGCAGTTGTGATAGATGCAGCACTGTCCTTGCAAGGGGATTTCTAAATCAGTTCCATATTAGTACTAGTAGACATTACACCCCTGGCAACATCACTTGCCTCTTTGGCACAGAGTTAGAATCTTTTGTGGGAGCAGTGTGGCTCAGTTATGTTTTATAACAAATTCATCTTATACATTAATGATCTTTGAATAAGCAAAGCCATTCACCAATGGCAAACAGTGATGCCCAAAGTATAAGTAACAACAACAAAACAAGCCCTTCTAAGGCAAAGACCTCAAGAGGAAATTTCCAGTCGATTTCTCCTCAAGCTGCTAACTGTAAACATGGAACTTGTACTGCCAGGATGTGTGCACTTCAGAAAACATCTCCAACGTATCCGAGTTGCATCTCTAAACATAGATTAGAATGAGCAGGGCAAACAAAACCAATGAATACCACTATGTTTTTAGTTGGGAACTCAACAGAAGTTTTAACAAACATTTAAGCATTTTACTTTAGGAAACCTGAATGATAAGCACGCATTATCTTTCACAGATGTTTGTCTAACAAACATTCATAATATCAAGCTAACCTACAGTGACATTGTAGATAAAAGCTAATGATCCAATGTGCTTTTGCTTTAGTGCTTTTAACTGTGATTTTAATTGTTTTCCTTCATGAACACAACCTATTTTTGCTCATAATTTATTTTTCTCTTTTATGTACAGTGATGAAGAGGTGAATAATACTTCTCCTTTATCTCTATCAACAGGAGGGATCTTTGAAACTGTGGAAAATGAGCCTGTTAATATTGAAGAATTGGCTTTCAAGTTTGCAGTCACCAACATTAATAGAAACAGAACACTGATGCCTAATACAACATTAACCTATGACATCCAGAGAATTAACCTTTTTGATAGTTTTGAAGCTTCGAGAAGAGGTAATTATCTCAATTACTGTGTCAGTAACATATCTCTGTTCCATACCATGTTTCCACACCCTGATCTCTTCTTCTCCTCCAGTTGTAATACATGTATACAAATGTTAACAAAAAATTTTATATTTCAAAGTTACATGAACTAAGAATCAAGATGGAGTTGGACTTGTCATCTAGTTTCTGATGAAACACCTACATCCTGTCTGCATGCTAAGAGCCCCAGATGGAAGGTGGCAGGACTAACCAGTTTTTCTTTCCAAAAAACAGATTTGCCACCTGGAATTCTGCAGAAAATGATCACTACCTAACAAGGAGCACAGTGGGATATCACAACCCATAATTAGCACATGCACACAGATATCCATTATTCATAACAAATGATTTCTACTTTAAAGAGCAGAGGCCAGTACTCTCTCAGTCCTGAAATATTAACACTTCAGTGGGTTAGAGATATGAGTGCAATTCTTTTGTTACAACAACTGTATGACAAGGATTGGACAAGCTCTGAATTTTTTGCTTATTCTTTTGTTGTTCCCAGAGGGAAAATGATGGCCCAATTATTTGTGTCTAATTTACTTCCAGAGTAAAACAGAAAGAGGAAAAAATTCTGTAACTTTCCTTAAGCACAGTGTATTTCTTCACCTCTAGGAGGCAGTCTTGAAGTTTGCTAAAATATATTCAGGAGCCTAGTTCCTGGAATTATATGGTGTGCATGCAATCTCAAGCAAGCAAGTCCTGGAAAAGACCCATAAGTTGCCAAGACTTTGCACATGTGCTTTGCAGTTCATTATAGCATCTGTTTCTGTGAATGCTGCGAAATGTGTTCACAGAAAGTTAAAAGATATGTTTTCTATTAGGCAAAAGAATACTAGCAAATAAACAAATCATGTAAGAAAGCTGCCTTTCAAATGACTAAGGTACTAAATTCTCCTCATGGGACTCCAGTTTCCTAAGCAATATTGAATACTGGGGAAAAAAAAGCAAAACATCAAAGATAGCTTTAAATCATGCATTTTTTCAAATATCAAGTATGATGATACTATATGCTGTCGAAAATGAAATATGCTGCGTTTGTAATCCATACAATCCAGCCTGAGAAGATTTTAGATTCTCTGTACAGTGAATACCTCTTCTGTGATTTCTGTGAAAATACCTCAGTACCTTATCCATTTACGTCTGCAGGAAAGAGATAATTACAAATATTTTTGAAAGTCTATAAGCACAAGGAATCCATGCAGACAATAGAAATTTCTTCTTGGTATGAATTATTGATATTATTTATTTAATTATTTATTAATTTCCACATTAAAACTTGCTATCTTTTCAGCAAGCTTCTGAATTAAACTTTGAAAGCCTGTGCATATTATGTCATCTGTAAGACATCCATTTGTGGGCTGAAAACAGAAAATAATTGATTTTCTGTTCTATTTTATTACTCTTAGATAACTAAATATTAATTTTAAAAACCTCTGCTCATTGTGGGTGTTTAGATACTTAGTATTTAGTCCAATAGCAGAGATTTCCAGACTTTCAACAGAGGTACCTTACAAAGAGAGCAACACAGCAGCTCATTGCAAGGCTTTGTCCCAGTCCATACAGACCTCATCAGAAACATCTGCAGTAAATTATAAAAATGGACAAAAGTAGTTAATATTCCTTCATCTCATGTCAATTAGCCTGAAAACACATGGGAGAGGAAAAGAAATGAAAATACACCTACAGGAGAGATTCTCTTGCTGGAAATATTAACTGCATTGGATATAGACATAAGGAGAACGAAGACTGTTGATAATGGCATTTGACTGATTTGGAAAGATATTAAAATGTCAGTGATGTTGGCTCTTTATTTCTTCATGTTGTTACTCATGCCTTTAGGCTTTATTGCTTCTTCTGTAAACACCGATTATGGAGTGCCATAAATCATAATGCCCTTTGCTGTTTATATTACTTTATTAGCTTGAAATTAAAGCAACTCGCATAGGTAGTAGCTTGCCAGTCATGGTGGGGAATCTGTAATAGTGTCTGTTGTGATTCCATGAATGTATTCCCTGACATACTGCCATGAAAGTTAATTCATGCAACGTCTCTTTGGCAAGCCAATAATGAAAAGCTCCTGGTTTCTCCAGGAAAATGCCATTCTGAGAAAAGTAATTCAGGAATCAATGTGATCTGAAGTCAATGGTGAGCTGAGCTGTTTTGGTTTTTATGTGTAGCAAGCTTGTTCTAGGATATAATGCTAATCAGCAAAGCCATTTTCAGGAACTATTTACAGGTAGGTTTTGGAATAACAAGTTTACTCATAGTCACTTTGAAATGGTGGACATGGATGGAGAATAAGTGGTCTCAAGAAATGCTACACGAGTTACCTGCTTTTGCTGACTAACAGCTTCTTCCTCTCCCTGCAGCATGTGATCAACTTGCTCTTGGTGTAGCTGCTCTGTTTGGACCATCCCACAGCTCCTCGGTCAGCGCTGTGCAGTCTATTTGCAATGCACTTGAAGTCCCGCATATTCAGACCCGATGGAAACACCCTACGGTTGATCACAAGGATGCATTTTATATCAACCTCTACCCAGACTATGCAGCCATCAGCAGAGCAGTTTTGGATCTTGTACTATACTACAACTGGAAAATAGTGACAGTAGTATATGAAGACAGCACAGGTAAGTAGCACTGGTGCACTGCAAGACAAGTGCTTCAGCTAATGAATGTACATAAATAACTTCTGTGACAGAAGTGCCTGTGATAGCTCAGTTTGGAGTACTTGCAGCAAATACAAAAGAAAAAGATCTGTTAAGGAGCAGTTAGGCTTCTGTGCCTATGGCTTCTGCAAAGCTGTTCGTTTCATCCAAACTTAAGAAGTCACCCGGAGGTAGCTCCAAAATTCTTGGTAATATGTCATCTTTTGTTTCTTATTTGTGGAACCAATATCAGCTTCAAACTGATAAATAGTCTATGGTAGGGCTGATTAGGGATTTCCACTGAGGGTCTTAAAAAGAATGCATTTACAAAGTAAAAGTTTAAACTGCAGCATTTTTAACATAGAGATTATCTTTTTCCTTGGAACTCTCTCAGCAAATCCACTTGTCAGCTGGGTACCAAATCCTGAATCTGAAAGTTAAAATTTGTGTAAATGTTGTCAGCTTGGAACTCTTAGATAAGATCATTCCTTCTTTATCACAAGAACCTCCTCTGTGGAAAAGCAGTAGTTACAGTTGTCCATTAAAATACCATGGACAAAGAATATCAGTTAAGCATCCCTTTCATTCATATAGCAAACAAACAAATAAATGATAACAAGAAGAGAATAACAAACTCATTCCTGGGAAGAAGTGATTTCAAACTTTATCAGAGACTATGACTTTCACTTTTTTAATACACAGACATTGAGCAAGAACACTGATGTTATAAGGCAATCCAAGCCACTTTTGTATATCTTTAATTATCTAGGCTTTATTATTCCTGTAGCTGATACCACTTCTTGTACTAACAACCAAAATATAACAAGCAGTGCAATTTCCCTCACTGGAGAGAGAAGAGACTTTGTTTCTGAAAAATCTACTCGCTCTTCTGATCATTGAACTAGTTACATTCCAAAGTTTTCTCAGAAGCAGTCCTATCCAGCAAGATAATACATCAAAATTTATTGCATGCATGATTGCAGAGAGTATGATCTCTCCAGCAGTGAATACTCTGTCACAGATTGTCCATAATTGGAGTTCAAAAGAAGAAGTTTACAAGTAAGCAAACCATTTAAGACTCAGAAAGGTCTATAGCTCTCCCATCAAAATGTGGGAAATACTAAGCAAAGCATACCACCTGTTTTTTTGTTGTTGTTGTTTTTGTTTTTTCACAAGACACTAAGTTACATTAAGGTCACTTTCTAAGCAGCAGAAAAGATTTTCTTGGAAACATCATATCTGCTGAGATGAAGAAAACAGAGCCAATGGAGTAATCCTTGAGCTAGAGAAATATGCAGCTTTTTTGCAGTCTAAGCAATGGATAAGACTAAACATCATACGGGTAGCTGAAATGATACAGCCCTGAAATCATAATTACAGGAAGAAACCACAAACTCCACTGTGAGTTTGCTGAGGACCCACAGCATCAGGAATGCTGGACTGGACTTGGGACAATCCAGACAAAGGCTGGCCAACAGCTAATGGATGCACCACAACCAGCACTGCCTATCTTAGCCCAATGAAAACGCTGAAAAGGCACAGACCAAAGCTCTGCTCTATCTACAATGCCCAACATTTTTTTTTAATTGATCTTTATTGGTCAATAGAAAATCCTCTTTTTCAATGAACTCTCTACTAAAATTCCCTCTGCTGATTGTGTGAAGTGACCCATTTGGAAGATCTTAGTGAGATCAGAGTGCTGAAGACATAAATGAGGTGAAACCAACTGTGGATTGTGTTGCTACATGACCTTAGCTATTGGTAGATCTTTTACCTCCAGCAGCATTTTACAGTGGGGTGGCTAGAACATACCAGTTATTCTCACTCCCATCCTTCAACACCATCTTTTTACAGTAAAGATGTAGATGTAGAAAACCATGTGCATTTTTGGAAAATTCTGTTATGCATTAGCAGTCACTGATGCAAAGTAAGCATTTTACAGTCAGCCCTGCTCTTAGACTTACATTTCCCTTTCTCTTCCCCTTGCCCACATAAATATTGCCCTTTTAGAGCTCTATGGACGTCCAAGTTGGTTCTTCAGTATTGGCATAAAACAATGTTGGCTGAGCTGCGAAAGCATCTACACAAGGCTTTAAAGGGAGTATACAAAATAAAACCAATCCAAACAAATCTATGTTAAAGTCAAATTGCAAAAACATGTCCAAAAAATAGAACTCTGCTAAAAAAAAAACAAACAGAAAACAACAGAAAACACAATAATTTTAACACTAGAAAAGATATATTTATTTGTATACATTTGACAGGACATAAGAAGCACATTTCCTGCTGGATACCAGAGGTAGATTTCAATGCCAGTATTCTATTCTGCTCACCTTAGACTCAGAATATACCAGCGTGCTGAAGGTAGAAAAGAAGGAGCAAGTCAAGCTGTGTTTACCACAGCAGACTTCTTGCATCTATACTAAGATGGTCTAGATCAGCAGGATTTCTCTTGGGCTCCTAGTAGTATATGCAAAAATATACCAAGAGGTAAACAAAGAAAGATCTTTTTCAGTCTACCCCAATAGCAAATTAGCATTCCAAAACACCAAGTGTTGTGTACATATTCAGTTATAAAAATTGATTGATATGAAAGAGACTTCATTTGCAGGGATATTTCCAAAGTAAATTAATCATCAATCATCTTATTAACATGAAGTCAGGGAAGAAAAGAGGTCAACTTTGATCAATGTAAATATTCTTTGGTTTGAGTTTAAATTGACACCATTTAGCTAGAGCTTTTTTTAGTTCTCATCTCTCATGTTTGTCATTTTTATACTACAAGTAGGAAAAAATCCAAAGATTTTTTTTTTTCTTTGAGACAAATTGTATGTGAAAAGCAGCTTCTTTCCTAATTAAACCATGAATTAATGGCTGTAACACTGAACTTCCCATGGTGCATACTCAGGTTGTTTCGGAGGTTGCAGATCAGCCCTGCTTCCAGTTTAAGGGTCTACTTTGAATACTGAAAACCCTGCTTTCATCCTTCACACTGCAATACTGATCTAAGCCCACATGCCATCACAACCACCTCTGGCACAGAGGCCACATACCATGCCTGTCTGCTAAGCTGAGGTTTCCCCCTGTCTCCTGTAATTCACCTTTTATCACCACATGCACGCTTCCACCAAGAGAAATGCAGGTTTGTGCAGTGATAAAAATCAGTTCATCTCAGTGAACTCATGCTTCCTAATGATCTGAATCACTTATGCTTACCCTCCTTATCTCAAACAGTATTTAACATCCTGCCAGTTTTTGCAATCCAACAGTTTTTCAGCCATAACTTTTCTCCAGGTGCTGATTTTGGAATGAATACAGAGACAAAAGCATAACAAATTTCTGAAAAACCTACTACTAGCCTTCACAGATCTTTATTGTTTAGTAAATCTTTTTCATTGACATCTACTTTTTGTGATCGGGCAAATGAATATCTTACAATCTGAATTTTTTATAAGCAGGTTGACATATGAAGATGGGCACTTCCCAGGAGGGGACAAGTGCTGTACATCTAGGAAGCTGCCTATATCAACAGAATTTATCACAACAAACAAAGAAAATTAGTGTGACACAGAGCTATCTTTCCTTGGCAGCTCAGTGTGCCTTTTAATATAGATCCAACATTTTGCTCTTCAGCATTTTGTAACCACATCAGATTTGTTCCTAATTTATCCACTGCTGACACTTAAGGGTAAATTATTACATATCATCTCATACACGCTTTTTAATATTGACATACTTCTGGCATTCTGTAATTTATTTAAAGTTTATTAAATAAATGGTTGAGCGTTAGTAATCTACTCAGCAGGCTCTACAGGACTTTCAATAATAAGCAAATTTCATATAAACAAATCTAGAAAATCTGGAACCAACAATGCTGAAAATTGTGTTTGCAATAGGAAGTACTTACTCATCCTGCTTCTTATCAAACACAGAAATGTTAGCAACTTTTGTCTTCTACATACCATGCTAAACAACTTTACTGTCTCTTACAAAGGGACCTATGGTACTTTAGAGCTTGTATTTTATTCCAAAATCATATTAGAAAAATTCCTTCATTTTTCCTGAGTTAAGTCAATCAGATTTTTACCCTCTTGTCTCTCAGCCCTCAGTATAAGTAGAACAATAAAATACACTATAGCTGATACTTATTTCTAACTGCTGTCCTTTCTGTGCCATTGGAAGATGGACTTTCAGTCAAAGTATTGGACTTTCAGCCAAAATTATTTTTCTAGATAGCAAAGTAATGGCTTCTGAGCATAGGATAAAGATCCCATGGTTTACTCCCTTTAAAATTCACAGTTTACTCCTTATCGCCTATAGTTTTCTAATACTAAGGGAAAATAAAATTCCTACGCCAATGTTTTTTTTTTTTTTTTTTTAATTGAGACTGACCTCCTTTTTTACATATTAAGCATAACTCAATTGGAGTACCTAGGCCGTAATCAGCCTTAATTCTATCTATTAATTAATTTAAAGGCATTAGTTTATATCAAGTACAATGCCTCGCCTGTGTAAGGCAAAGAGTTTTCTCTGCTAGTTTTAAAACAGTCCAACAAAACTTTGCTAAAGAGTACATTGTACGTCAAGAACTGCACATCCCAATCTTGGGTACCATAAATTACGGTTTACCATTCTATATGCCAGAGCTGGTTATGCATCTTTTTCCGTGGTTTATTTTGTTTGTAATAGATCCATTCCAGTATCTCAGTTTTGCGTATTGGTATTTTGATCTGTAACAGACACATAACTCCATTTCAGTTGTCAAAGCTCAAACAACAGCAATGATACTGCCTTCAGCGCAGGTTTGGCTCTGCCTCGTACCTATTCCATCTTCCCTGAATCCTGTTATTTTAACCTACCAGAGGGTGAGAAGGGCAACCACATCAAATACTTCATCTTCTGTAAGAATGCCTGACTTTCTCCATTTGTTAGCCAGCTATCCTAGCTTTCTAAGATTCTCAGGAGCCAAATCTTTTTGTCATATCATTTCAATCTGATTGCATAGAGCAAAATTTGAATTTTTACAAAATTTGCTTTCTTTGAATTTGCATCATTCAAAGAAAAGCTCAAACTTGGCTAATCCTAATGGTTTTCTAATAAAAGCATTTTCTCTCATTGCAGTAAAACCACCTCATTAACTTTTAAGTGTGAAAGAATGAACTACAGAAATGTATTATTAAAAAAAAGAAAGGGGAAATGGGGAAGTGCACACTTTCTACTCATACACTATCACCATTAGCGTATGATTATTACCACCAGTGTGCATGATTATTTGCCTGTTAAAGCACTGCATTCATGTTAGGTATGTTTGAATTCCTAAGTATATCACGCACAACTTGCTGCAGTTTTAGACATTGTGAAATGATATGAAATATTCAAAGACTTTCACATATTTAAACATTTTGCTTGTGTCAGAAAAGACCATTTCTCATGTTCAAATCAGTAAAAGACAAGTTGGAAAAATACTGAATCCAGCAATGTTAAATACAATTCCCAACACTGTTTCTAAAAGAAAAAGAAAAAGAGTTCCGAAGTCTGGATAAGAGAGACAATAGGCCAAGAAAATTAGTACTAAAGATCTGGTTTCCATCCCTACACCTTTGGTTTGATGACCCAAATTGTGCCTTTTTTCTCAATAGGACTATCTTCGGCCTCTTTGAAGTTCGCACTCAGCTACCGCGGCTTCACCTGGCTATACTCTACAACATTTTCCGTACTGAAGTTCCTGCTCTAGTGCAGACCTGCAAAACTGCTTAAGTCACATCATTTACTTTGTAGAGAGTGAGCAAATACTTATGACTCCTTGCCATACTAGCTGAAACTTCCTTTTTCAGACCTCAGAGGGAGTCACTGAGGCCTCCTGACTATTGTAGACTGACTGGTTAGTCTCAATAAGCAAGAGGAAAATGACTGCTGTAGGAACTGTGCTTTCCCAAACATTCATCCCTGATCCTGGGAGTCAGACTATGTACTTAGCATTCAAGATATGTTCCAAATAAAATATCGGTAGCATAATGTCCAAGGGTTTGCATTTGTTGAGCAGGAGGAAGAGGAAGAGGAGAACACTGATGATTGATTGATGAGAAGCACAAGTCCTGTGTGGCTGAAGCAGATAGTTTAATATCTTTTTCTTCTGCCCTTGTAATTCATCTGCGCTGGGAGTTAAGTAGTTTCTGATTCTGCAAAGATACATAACAATACTCAGTCTGAGGGTGCAGAGATTCCTTACATGCTGGACTCCCCTTATCCCAAAACTAATTCTATCCTGTTAGAGTCACCATTCAATATAGTGGCTGAGTCAACAGTTGAATACTTGAATATATTAAACAAACAAGTTATAGCTTTACAGACAGATTACATAAACTCCTACTTGTTAGTCAGTGTTGGAAGGATGCACTCCATCCCCATAATAATGAGTTCAAATTGTTTCATATTTACACAGGCTGGCTTCCAGCCAGGCTCTAATCTCACAATGTGCGCAGTAATTTACATTTGAATACTCATAATACTTAATATTCTGTATTGATTGTTGATACTTGAAGACCTGAAAGAACAAACCCAGCATTGCAGGCAGAAGGAAAGATTATTTTTTCAAAAAAACATTGCCAGAAAATTGAGCGAAAGCCAACAAGGGAAGCCAACAGCCAACATAGCAATATGTAGCAACTTGCTAACATCAGAAGAAATTGGGATGTTTTGTTTTGCCTTCTATGTGCCATTGGATCAATGAACCATGGATATTGATGCACAAGACAAATATATAATTCCCAGCAGGAGAACAATGAGCTTTTTCATATCCATCATTTGTTTGATTTTTATTTAAAAAGTGATCCTTGCTCATATTGTTTCCCCCTCTCTGCATATTGTTAAGACAGCCTTTTACTTTCACACAGCAGGAGATCACAAGTTTTCTTGTTGGAAAATTAAGTTCATGGGTAATGAGAAGGAGACTGTAATCACACACCTCAAAGAACTCTTAACTATCTTACTTTGTTTTTGGAGGCAATACAAATTGCATAGGAGTGCTGAATTAGCTAGTAGAATTGCACTGTGTTTAAATACTTGGGCAAATCTTCAACTGGTTAAACTTCACTGACTTCACTGAAATTAGTCCTGTAGATTTGTATCAGCTGAAGAACAGCACTAGGAATCATGTTCTTGTGTTTAGAGATACAGAACTGGATCTCAAAATATTTCAATACTTTCTAAGACTCAGTATTGCTGAATGAACTTAAATAAGTCATTTAATTTTACTATGCCCTTGAGCTTTTTGTCTCTAAATTGATGATAAAAAAAATCAGAATTCCCCTCTCTGGGGTATTGCAATGTATGCTGAAATGAGGACAATGAAAGACATATGGGTGCCTAGTAAGAATAATCATTGCTAAGTGCCACTCAAGCTAACCATTGCTTCTAAGTGAGCAACAGTGGAGATGCTGGACATTGAATGGTTTCCTTCCACCATTTCTCCTCATCTACTATGCTTACTGTTAGGTAGGAAAGTTAGTAAGGGTATTTTCTTAAATCTATGTTCTTGTTCTTTAATACTGAGATACTAATTGCTGCCAGCTACTGCTTTTTTGCAATGCACAGTATCAGTACTGCATCAGTGCAAACATATACTATAGTCAACAAATTCAAAACATATTTCAGAATATTCAGATGCTGAAGCAAAGTATAATCGTGAAAAGGAAAAGCTGTATCAATCAATAAGTTGGCAAATGTGAAGACAGCAGTTTAGAAACGTGAAATGTTAGAACTGATAAAAGACACTTTCCAAGTGACAATAAACACTGATTGCACAAAAAAGATTGTTTGTAGAATTGTATATCATTTTTCAGGTCTAATTCGTCTGCAAGAGCTCATCAAAGCCCCTTCTAGATACAACATTAAAATCAAAATCCGCCAATTGCCCTCTGGAAATAAAGATGCCCGGCCTTTACTCAAGGAAATGAAGAAAGGCAAGGAGTTCTATGTGATATTTGATTGCTCACATGAAACTGCAGCAGAAATCCTTAAGCAGGTAAGCAGAATGGGGTGAAAATGCATGGGTTAAATTTGCATCCTGAAAGCTGTCCACCTTAATAATTAGTACAAGGGACAGAAGGCACTACAGAACTTGCAGCAATTTCAGCACTCAACAAGATTTCAGGACTTTACAGAGTCAGAAGAACGAGCAGCAATATTGATGTAGATGTTCCTGTTCATTGAAGGGGAGTTGGACAGCACGACCTTTAAGGGTCTCTTCCAACTCAAATGATTTTATGATACTGTGTTGTCTGAAAATAAGTTAGTAAATATCCATCAGAAGGAAATATAAATATCTCTTTAAGATTTCAGGTTCTGCTTAACTAGGAAGACTGCTGAATCTATTTTATCTTTTTTAATTTAATTGATACACTTTATACGTCTTCTCCTGCAAAAAAAGAAAGAGTTCCGTTTTGGAGCACTTAGAGAGTGGCTCTCAGTGAGCTATTGCCTCCACAAGGGCTGCCCATCAGGTTCAGTTCTGAATGTACTAACAATGGGACATTAATCTCTTGCAGAAAATAGCATATCTGTGCATTCACATCCTGTAACAAAGCAAAATGTGGTCTGCTGGCATTATCTCATTGCATTTTAAACTCTGGGATAGCAAGAAGATGGAATGGAGACATTATCAGAGAAAGAAACTGTAATTTAAACAGGAAGAGAGGATATTGTTCAAGGGTTGGCATGGTCCTGACCTACGTGTGAGAGCTGGACAGTCACACAAGGCAAGGACAGATGCCACAAGGCCTGATGGTAATGGGCTGGGACATCACCAGCGGCACACAAAGAGTGGTGCAAATTAGAATTTGCTGTTGTCACTTATTATACATTTCTAGACAATCAAAGTCTAAAGCACTGGCTCCTACAAGTCAATGACCTATATTCAATAATCTCAAGCAAGCAGCACACTGGGAACAATGTTTTCCTTGGATTTTTTGGTTGGTTTATGTTGTTATTACTGTCAACCAGTTTAGTGGGAAATGCTGATTCCAAGAGATCATCAGGAAAGCTTCCACTGATCTAAAGGCACAAAGATGGGCTGTCCTGTAAAGGTTAAATTCCAATGCTCCCAATCTGCTATGTTTTGCCGGAATATTTAACGGAGAGCAGCATTCTGTATCAAAGTAGGTAAGTCAATATACTGGATGTAATAGTCAGTGGAGCCTGAAGCCATCTTGTCCACACAGGAGTCCTTTGGTCCTGTCAATACCAACTTGCTGGATGGTGTCCTAAATGAGCTGGGGTACACAAGTTCCCATGAGCTGAGAGGGCTGGCTTTATTGCTATCAGAAAAAGTGGACCTGAACTATATCTTAGGGTTTTCTTGGTGCAAGCTATATATTTATATCAGGCCCAGATGCAGGTGTGGTGTTGGGAACATGGGGAAAGAACTGCTGTTCACCTGCAAGAAGCAATATGTGGGGAAGGGTAGGAAGGAGAGCTGTGCTCTCACCCCGCTTGGCAGAGGACTATCCAAAAAGCATTTCAATCTGACAGCAGGGACAACATGCTACAAAATGAGATTTGTGGGGGAAGGGTTAAACAAACAGCATGAATTTTCAAGGCTCTGCAAGAAGATAGTGCAGATGTTTGGCACACTGCAGGAGGCACAGAACTTCAAATGCGCCAGGCTGAGTGTAAAATAAAAAAAAATAAAATAACCTTCATGTCAAAAGAAGAAGAGGAAGAGCTAAAAGATGCACTAAGACAGGGCAAAGTGGAAGAACGGTTTTTGTGGGAAATGGATCCGGGGAGACAATAGATATGCTGCAGATACAGATAATGCTTTCCAGTGCCTTCAGAGCTCAGAGAGGGATGGTGGATGGTGATGTGGAAGAAAACAAGAAAATTAAGAGAGATATACCTGGGGGCCAGAGCTGTGGGAACAGAGGCATCGTAAATACAGGCTAGAAATAAAGGGAAAATAGCTTTTGTATAAAATGCTTCTGTGCCTGTAACTAGCTGCTGGCAGCTGTAACTCAGATGCTGAAGTTTCTCACTGTCAAAAGCAGCTGTGAAATGTGGAGGTGTGCAGGGCTTCGAATGTGTTGCTCATCTGATTGTGGGTCAGCCGCCTGCATTACCATGATTCATGTGCTCATCACTGCACATGGAAAGCTGCGTGTAATTTTACACTGAATGAGAACAAGATATTGAATAGTATTAAAATTATTTTGAGAAAATTATTTAATATTACTAACAAAACAAACAAACAAACAAAAACAAACAAACAAAAAACATACCATCATTAAATTCTATAAGATTTCTGATAGGGTAGAAATCAGTGCCAAGGGTCACCTAAAGCAGGCCGCAAAAGAGAATTTCTTGTCTGATTACTGCATTTACAACAACATAGTTGAAACTTAGTAGTCCACACAGAAGAAGATAAATAAAGGAGGTGGAAATGTGCAGTAGGTTGGAGTGGGAATGGTATTTCACAAATTAAAATTGCAGCACAGTCATACAAGCATGTGCCTCCCATTTCTTATGCTTGGTTCCTTGTGTCCTGCTCACTGACGAAGTCTGCCTGGGTTCCTCCCAGAGCTTTGTGGAAGGGTCTTTATCTCCCTTCTTCAATTACAGAGTGTCTCTCCTCTGCATCAGTATCAACTCCATCTCTTCTGGACAACCCGCATCCAGGCAGTCAGCATCCCTCACCACCTCCAAGCCTTGCTTCAGCACCAAGGTCTCTCCAAGCAAGGGCTGGTTACAACAACAGTGGGGGCACTGGCTGAGGCATGGCTTGTCTGCTGGGAAGGGGGGGGCAAAGAAGGTCCAAAAGCTCTTTCTGGGACTGAAGGATCAGTACATTGGAAATGATGCCCTGAATGTGTCAGTGTATGGAGCTGTGTTTGGGAGCATGGATCTGTCCAAACTTGATACGTTACCAGGTGTGGAACATGAGGAGGTGAACTCTTTGCTTGCCTCCTTAGAGCATTTGTTTAGAACTGAGCAGAGAAGACAGATTCCTTCTCTTAAATGGGACAATCTTTTGCTTATTTATAGCTTCAAATAAAATGCCATTGAGCCACACTTCTTCCCTGTGCAAAATAATAGGAGAATCAATAACCTAATTTAAACAAAATACAAAGCCTACATGCCTCTGAATAATCTATTCCCTCAACTCCTGCTTTTTCATTTCTCTCTGGCATGCTACAGAGAGTCCAGACTTTCACAATCCCCAGCCAGCTTAATGAGACCTGGTTCTCCCATCATTGGCATCTGGAAGGAGTAAGCAGAAATTGTGATTATTAATTGCTGCTTTTTCCAGTAATTGCTGTGATTTTTCTCTTCATATTCCCTCATGAGGAATGGTAACCATGTGACTGGTGCATGGTGCCTAAAGGAGTTTCATGGCTGTTTGATGTACCATGCAGTCAGATGACTATCCAAACCAGCTGACCAAAGTGACCCACAGGCCACTATCTGAAATAGGATATCTGAAATTTCTTGAGCTCAGATGTTACACCTGCAGTTTTCAAATGAGATGATGGAAGAAGTTGCAGCTGATCTGGACTCTCATGACTTACTTGAAAACGTTTTCTGATGGAGCTTTAAAATTCATGAAGACTGAACAAATTCTCTGACAAGCAGCAAAACCTAGTATGGAATCATAGGATGGCTTGGGTTTGAAGTAACCTTAAAGATCATCTAGTTCCAATCAGGTGCTGAAAGCAAGAGCTAAGTGCAGTTGAGGTTTCTAAGGGCAAAACTGTGTTCTCCAAAGTCCGAGCACAGGATCTGTAGGAACTAACTTGGTAAACTTCAGCAGTGCCTGCCTTACCCTGTTCCAGTGATGCCCAGCATGTCTTCCCTTTCCAAGCCCCCGGAGACATTTCTAAGAGAGTGTGAGGTAATAGGGCATCCTCCAAAAATGTCTGAAATCAGCAGAATTGGGTACTTTACATGAGGAATTTAGAATCACTTTCTTAGGAAAAAACGTGATGCTTGCAACACTTACCTGAAATATTTCATGGACAGAGATTTAGTTCCTGTCTAGACTAGGAAGTAACTGCACAAGTCAGTTAAATCTAGCTTTTGCAAATAGCAATCTGCTTTATGTGCATATCTTCCAAAATGTTCTTACTACTTACTACTGCATTTACTATATTTTGTTTGATTTTGCCTTTTTATATGTGGAACTCAGTTCAAGAGGTTAAGTTGTTAGTGTTAACCTTCAATTTAGTCTTCTAATACACCAATATTTGGCATAGATATTCCTGCTAGGCAAATTTATCTCTCTTAAATTACATTGCTGCTAGCCTAAAATTATCTACTTCTTCCTCCACAGTTAAAAATAATTTCATGAAATGTAAAGCATTTTGATCAGGCTTAGGACACTCATAAATCATTTTATAAAGACTTCCATGTGTGTTTTCACCATGTGACAGACAAAGAGCAAAATAACTAATTTGGTTCATGCAGGAGTACAAAAAATAAGTGTCTCTGTAGAATACATTCTAATATAGTAATAAATTTGATAATGCAGAGAATATAAAACTCCAGTTCTTGAATGTGATCCTTCCACTAGGCAGGCAGGAAGGGTGAAAATGGCAGTCTCCTGAGGATAGGCAACATAAGCTGTGTTCTCTGCTGCTAGAGGAACACCTGTGGCAAATCCTCCCAGATGCCACAGGGTGAGAAGCAATCTCCTTTCACTGGTTCTCCTCCCTCTCACACCACCGCTGTGCTTTCCTGAGAAATCCTGATAGGGCTCATGCTTATGCTAAAGAAACTTTATACCTTTTTGAGCTGGACCACTGCTGTGACTGAGTGGGACACAGGTTACAGAGAAGGTTTCCAGTGAGCTGTCATGTCCAGTTTAAAGCTACCCACACTAAGTCCAGGGAAGCACTGCAAGAACAATATAAGCCTTTTTTGTTGAGCAGTTAAGAGGCCATGAGGCACAGGGTCTTTTATTCATTATGGCATATATTGCTGATCCTAGAAAACAGTGATGGTGCTAATTAATTGGATAATGAAACACATTCATTTCATATTCATGAAATTGAATAGCAGCACGAGTGAGAAAATGCGAAGTGAAAATGAGTAAAGTATCTGATGCAGTTCCTACTAATACTCTTCATCATCAATCTGATTCCAGCCTGCCTCCAAGACTAAGACCAGCTCTAAATGAGGAAATAATTATGCTGTTGTTGTTGTCGTTTTTTTTTTTTTTTTAACAAGATGAATAATCAAGTTAGAGTTGAGGTACAATGCAAGCCAAGAACAAGGAATCCAAAGAGATTTACATACTTAAGAGATCATGGAATCATAGAATTATAGGAGTTGGAAGGGGTCTCTGGAGACCATCAGGTCCAACATCGATGCCCCTGCTAAAGCAGGATAAACAGGAGAGCGCCCAGGTGGGTCTTGAATATCTCCAGAGAAGGAGACTCCACCACCCCTCTGGGCAGCCTGTTCCAGTGCTCTGTCACCCTCACAATAAATAATTTTTTCCTCATGTTCAGGTGGAACTTTTTGTGTTCCACTTTGTATCCATTGCCCCTTGTTCTGTTTTTGGGCAATGCTCAAAGATAACCTGGTCCCATCCAAACCGCAGATGATATTTTTGATCCAATCTCTATCCACTTATACACTTTGACCACTGATACTTGTTGAAATTCACATTGCATTTCATAAACCACAGCTAAAAGTACAGGTTTACCAGACACAAGTGCAAAACTTTGATTTGAAATGGATAATTGGGGATGAAAATCTATTATATTTGCCACAATAACATATATCTGGGGTTGACTGAAGAACAGATTTTATATAGGGCTCTGTGCGAAGGAGACCTGCAAGGAGAATACTGAGCATTTTATCATGGTTTTGCTAGTTTATATTCATCTAAGTTCCACAGTAAGTAAACACTGCTATCATTTAAATAAGACTACACAATTATTTATGTAATTGCATGCAAATTATTTAAATAGGAGAATGCAATCAAATCTCGTTCTAATTTCTTATGGGCAGCTATATATGTATAAACAAAACTTACTGTTTTCCTGTCCCTCTTCTGGGCTGTTCTCCTCATTTTCTGTACGGGGGAGGCTCTGTGGGAAGAGCCTGTGCAGCTGCTTTGCCAGGTCCTTCAGAGGTGTCAGCCTGAAAGGGATCTTTGCTCCCATCATACTTTTCTAATTATCTGCTTCATGGTAGTTCCTGGAAGCTGCTGTCTCCATATCTGCTGCTGCTGTGTTGCAGACAGACAGGAGAAAATGAGCCCTTGCTGCTGGGAGCACACAAGTGCAACTCTTCTAATTAATAGGAGCATTCAAATCATTAAGGTGATGCTTTGGGGTCCTCAGTATGGTATCTAACATCCCTCCTGCTGTTTCTTATACTTGCCTTCATTTCCTGTTTTCCTAATACCATCCTTCAGAGTGAACTCTCAGTATGGTCATCAAATCTGTCAATTCACTGGGAATTATACTTAGCCATTATGTTACCCTAAAAAAGAAATAAATAAGTTATTATTGCAAAGTCTCTCAGAACCGTGAATAAAAAGCACTTTATTTAGGTCAATCTACAAATCTAATTCACAAATCACAACAAAGTCTAAGGGCTATGTACCTGTTAATTAATTATCATTGCTAATGAGTGTTGGGGAGTGGGGAGGGACAACTGGTGCAGCCTGTTCTTGTGATCAGTGCTAAGTAAGAGAACTCAGCAACAGTTCAAGGCCCAACCTGAGACAGATCAAGCATCAACAATTACTCCTTAAAAAGAAAAGGACATTATTACTGTGTGTGTGCCACTTACAAGCTCTCTTCCAGCTATCTGTAGCTTCACATCTTAATTGAGTCACTGCTAATAGAGAAATTATGAAAGTGACACATCATTTGAGCTTTCCTGGGAGGCTGCTATACTTTCCTTGGAAGAACTTCAGCAAGCCTCTCTCATGGCACCCCTAAAGCCAGGTCATTGCCAAATCCAGGGCACTATTCCACTGCTGGCCATTATAGAATCATTAAAGTTGAAAACGACCACTAAGATCACCTAGTCCAATTGTCACCCATCCCCACCACACTCACTAACCATGTCTCTCAGTGCCACATCCACATGGCTCTTGCACATCTCCATTGTGAACCTGTGTCTCATCTATGACAGATAACACTGTTGGTCGAATCCCATTCTTTACCTGTAATTGTCCTTGCTTGTCAGGGGTTCTGCTTTGTTGCCAGATGTAGTTCTGTAATATGACTTTTGAAATCATTATTATTCACAGGCATGTGCGTGTTCTGCCTCCTCAGTTTATAGTGCTTTATTTGGGAATCAATATTTAAAAAAAAAAAAAAAAAGTTTTAATCTAAAGTGTGTTCAGGAGGCAAACACACCTATCTCTCGGGCCTTTGGATGTGTGAAGAAAATAATAATTGGGCTACCCTGGATTAACTAACTGTATACCCAGGAGCTGTGTATCTGCAGCTGCACGAACTAAATAATTCTTCCCAAACACCCAGGCTATACACTTGGTAATCATGCAAGCTAATATATTTCTCTAGCTGAAGTTGTATTTAAAGATGTTATATAGGTTAGCGTTGTGAGATTCAGGACCAAGTAAATCTAGGCATCCAGAGGCGTATCTGTGTTCAAGTCGCCTTTGAATCATTATTACCTAGAAGTGGCTCTATGTCTCATACAAAAACCTTGGATTATTTCAGTACACTTCCAACTAAAAGGAAACCCATATCACAGAAGTCCTGTCTGGCACCTCCTTCAGTAGCAGAGACCACAGTCACAGAAGCAGAGCTGGTTCAGGGAGCAGAATTCAGTCCAGCCATGTCTCTGCCAACAGCAAGGGGCTGGAGCTCAGTGATCTTTAAGGACCCTTTCAACCTATGCCATTCTCTGATTCTACAAATCAGCTGGGAAACACAGCATGCAGAGGTGTTCAGTGATATCAACATGTATAATTTTATGTGCAGAAAAAGGGAAGGAACATCTGTCTCCAGGGTTGCTAGGCTGCTGACTTTTCCAGGTAATAAAACAACTCTAAGAAAAGCAATACAAGAGGGTTAATAAAATAAGAAATAAAAAAGGCAATTTTGACATGTAAATTGAATGGAGTGTTTCAGTAAAATACTTGCCTTCTGGCTTGATTTTTAGTGTCTGGAAATGGATTGGTTGTTTGTGATTAACACTGAGCTGTTTTTATTATCTTCTGCAGCTTAGAAAGTTTAGGTTCTTCCCTTTCTTTATATGAGGAATTTCCACACACAATCAAATAGGTTTCTACTATGAAAGAATTTTGGCAAGCCAGATCAGATCATTTTCCCCCGTCTTTCAAGTAACTATCCAGACACTGCCAAAGCATTCTAAAATACTATTAATAGCACACACTTACTTTAGTGTGATCCAGACTGAATAATATTCAATCTTTCCCCATATTTCTGTCGTGATGATGAATTTTCCACTGGTTTTCTACCTCACAGCTTTTCCTCCACTTCACACAGTCTCAAAGAGGGCAATATGTTTGCATCACAGTAGCAGTGTGCATGGATGTGGCAATAAGCGTAGGTGATGCCAGACTGGAACTGCAGAGCATCCCATAACACACAGCGGGGGTGGCCTCATGTAATCATTTTCAGCAGTTTTTGGACAGGGGCTGAAGGAAAACCACATCCCTCCAGAGGTTTGCATCTGGCCCTACTGCTATAAACTGTCTGTAAATAAAATTCCTATTAGCATTTCTAAACTGCAAACTAAAGAATTTCACCTGGTATCGTTCCAGATTAACCCATACTTTTTAGTATACTGAAAGTGTCCAATGTAAAATATACTCTACTTTTAATCTCTTTCCACAGATTCTCTCCATGGGAATGATGACTGAATACTACCACTACTTTTTTACAACACTGGTAAGAAACACTGAAGATCTGCGCATGATTTTTTTTCCACTGCAAAAAAGTCAGCTAGAAAGTTTCCATTCCCCTCTGTGATTTGTGTTGCAATTAACTCAAGGAATTTCCTGGAGAATGAGTACTAACAGTCTTTACTGTATCAAGAGTCACAAGTTTTGCAGTATCAGTTGGGCTAACCAACACCGTAATACAGTGGCAATCAACTTCGATATCACATATAAGGTGCAGTCATTGGTACAGATGGATCAGAGTAGAAAATAATGAATAAATGGCTTTGAATAAAGTATGAAATAATGAATGGATGGCTTTGCAGCAAAGCTGAAACCAAGCTTTCTGCAGGCAGTGGAGTACAGCCCTCATCCAGCATAGTGTGTGAGCTTATCTTCAGTCTGTGCCTACTTAGCTTAAAAAGCAGCACCTAATTTTTATCTAGCTGAAGATCACGAAGCTCAACTGCACTGACCCTGTTGCTCCAAGCTGGTTTTTTTTGGGTACAGTGTTATAAAAAAAAGAGTAATTCAGAGGTGAAGATGTGCGTTTTGTTATAGCAAGTGTCAGACAAAGAATTATTGTTTAATTCCTATTAATTATCCAATTATCACAAAAATATCACAAAAAAGAAAATCACGTATTTCTAAATTTCTCTTGGGTTGTTTAATAATAAAAGAAAAATGCTACATTTTCTTTTATAGTCCAAATGTTAATTACTTCTTTCTAGATACATTCCTATATTTTAATATGCATACCACATACAACTGAGTCAATGCTGAAGATCTATTGGCATTGTAGACTTGCATCGTAGGAAGACAGACAAGTGCCAGTATTGCTAGAACAACCCTAGAAAGTTGGATTGTGTCAGTTCTGTGCATCAGCATATTCTTTATTTCCTTTCCATATAAAATTTCATGTGGAAGTGAAAATTCATTCTGAATCCAAGAGTTAATTCATTGGTCAGAAAATACTCTAACTGTGTGGAATTGAAAATTCCAGTAGGCTGAAATAGTTCTCCTTGAGCCCATTTTAACACCAAGGAAAATGTGAAAATTTAGGGTTTACTGTAGATCATATTGTTTTATAGAATAGCTGTGAATCTACCATTAAATATTAACCAAGTAAAACAGTATGCATGGGATAGTACAAAGCATTAAGTACATTAAATAAAAAAAAAAAAGCAGTAAACACCGTTGGTATTATCTAGGTGTTGTGGTATAAATGTTGATATTTTCACAGCTACTGTTGTATTAAAATCCACTTATTTGTCATTTTACCAGCTTTCCAGGATCAGCAAAAAGGATTTTTTGGGGGGAAGAAAGAAAAAGAAAAAGAAAAAAAAAAAAAGAAAAAGCCCTTCAGGCTTTGAAAAGCTGTTATCATACCACTGCTTGATAAATCTAGCTGTGGTATTTGCCACACAATTATGCCATTTAGAATGTCCATTATTTCTCTGCCCCATAAACAATGAGCGCTGCAGTGCGTGTAGCTACTGTGCACTAGCCTGACGTGGCCATTAGGCTCACTGGCAGCAAGTCATTGAAGCAGGCGAGACAGAAAAAAAATGGGGCTCATAAGCAGAAAATGTGCATTGCTCTCGATATCTCTTGGAGTTTTCCTTCCCAGAGTTCAGAAATAAGATCAGCTTTGAACAACTAATTCTTCATATTGGTCTGTCAGCGCTGTAGCACTGTTAGAGGGGTAAAATTAGATACTGTTGTGGTTTGGTTGCAAAATAACGCTGTCGTAGGGACCTGATTTACATATTCCAACAAAGCAGATATGTAGCTTGTCATAAACTTCACACAACCTTTGTTTCTTCAGATTTACAACTGAAACGGTTGTGGATAAGCTTTGAGGGCAAGCAGAGTTCTCAGGGCTTAAAAAAAAGCAGAACAAGAGCTTTGGATTAAAAATCAAATACAATTCTTGTCTAATTGTATCTTCTGAACATTTTGCTTTAAAAATGCTACATCTGATTTTGATTGTTTTCTTAATGTTGATTTAGGATCTATTTGCATTGGACCTGGAACCTTACAGATACAGTGGAGTCAATATGACAGGCTTTCGCCTACTCAACATCGAGAATCCTCAGGTCTCATCAGTCATTGAGAAATGGTCAATGGAGCGTCTGCAGGCACCACCAAAACCAGAGACTGGCCTCCTTGATGGCATGATGACAGTAAGTGAGCAACTGCAATGATGCAAAAGCATCTATAGCAGGCTCTGGAGAAGAGTAACAGCTCTCTGTCATGCTACCATCCAGCCTACACCATCCATCTTTTTGTTGCCAAATGTATATACTACTGTCTCATTTCTCCATCAATGTTCTGGATGGAGTGAAAAACATAACAGGAAATAAAAACTCTCAGAGCAGGTATAGGATTTATGACCTGCAGGGAAAGATATTGTACATGTGGACAGGTAATAGCACTTCTAAATTGGAAAAGAACTCCTTCCCTTCATTTCTATTATCTACAGCAACTCTTAAGATATAATTTAAAGATAAATGAAAGGTATCATCAAGTCAGGAAATTAGGATTTTTTTTTCCCTACCACTTCCTTAAGAATGAAAGGAAAGAATAAGAGCAATCACACAGACCATATGACTCCATTCAGTTTTGCAGGGTAGAGGGCTACCATTTTTTTTGTGGTAAGATAATATGTCTTGTCTTGGATAGAGGTGGTAGAGGTGATACAAACTAGGTTTTATTGCAGATGATTGCAGGGAAATTTCTGAAGCATTCTAACCCCTGAAGAGAAATTCATTATGTGCGCTACCACTAGCATTTATATATATATATATATCTTGTTTCAGCAGTGTAACTGTGTTCCCAGAAGCAGGATTTTAGGAAAACCTAAGTTCTTACTAATCTCTCATCCCCTCCTTTGCATCTCTCTAACATCTTAGTGTCCTTGATACTCTGAAACAGCATGAACACCAGGAAAAGCATCTTCTTAGTTATCTGTGAGTGTTTAAGTATTCATAATAAGTTCTGCTTATTCAATTTGATAGAGAGCTGCAGTACTGCTATGTTTCATTAGACAATAAGGCTATGACAAGCTGCACATTACAAGGAGATGAGGATTATATATCCTACTGTTAATTCAGGATTTCTTCTTTCATGCTATAATTTTTGCCCTGATCACAGATTGTGGGAGATGAGCAGAGCATAACCAAAGCAGTTTTGAGCTCACATCCCATTTTATGCCCAAATGGCACAAGAGATGTATTTGTTCTAAGTAGATCTTTGAATTTCTTTGCAATAATTTAAACAGAATCAAAATCAGAAAGACAAATTCCAAGACTAGTTCTTGGACCTCTTCTTCTTGTGCATAAGAATAGGTATCAACATTTAGGCACTTTTCTTAAGAAAATGAGGTGACTCTGTTTCTCAATGCTACACCAAGTGCTAAAACATTACAAGAAGGACAAGGAGGGTCAAACGACAAGAAAAAGCAGTGTAACCTCCTAGTTACTACAAGGTGGGATGGATGAGTAGCAAGTTGCACAAACACAAGATCCAAACTGCCAGGTTGGGCAGTACTGCCCAACATACTAACCATGTATGTTGGAGGCATGTTAAGTTACAAGCTTGGTGGTCCCAATTAGGAATGCAAAGCAAGGTGTGCACTGAAACATTTTCACTAAGTACTTCTAGAGCCTCTAAGCCTTGGGCATAGACCAACAGGGACATCAGCACCAATGAAAAATTCAGTCCTGAATGTACATGTCTCTTGTCTAATAAAAAGACCTGTACTCAAGCCCATTGACTTGAGATTAATATGAATCTTTCCACTGAGTTGGAGGGATTTGGGATCAGGCCTTTAGTCAGTGGGTCTTTTTGGTACAAGTACTTGTTTTAAGACTCTTGACACTGAGAACAGATGTTGTTGTCTCTTCCTGCTTGTCTTGCCACTTATAACATTTTCAATTTGCTCGAGTTGTGAGATCACTGTTTTGTGCAGATCCTGACTAGTGTGTCAAGAGCAATTCCTCATCTGCAGTACATTAAGATTAATTGATAAATTCAGATCACAATGGAGATTTTTGCTGGAAATCAAATGCTGGTAAGAATGATGCTGTTGTAATGTACTTAGGTAAATGAAACAAGAATCAAATCTATTAATTTCCCAAGGGAGTAGCACAGGAAAGGAATAAAAAATGGTGTTTGCAGTTCATATAAGCATGTCCAACTCTTCTCATCTGCAGTTACTGCCTTTTTAAAGACCCCTACTTAATTATTCAGTAGCTTTTGAAGAAATATAAGCACTTCATTTTTACCACAACCCTATGTGTTACGGGAAACACAGTCTATCTCAAGCACCAAATCAACAAAGAACAATGTGGGAGAAGGTAAGATTTTTCTTAAAAAAATTCACTGATAAAGGCTTATAGACTGTGCAATATCAGTCTGGAGCTTGCTGGGTGTGGTTTTAAACTAATAAGTCAATTCTCAGAAGAAATATGGATGCACAACAAGCATCCAGCAATTTTAGTAAGATTTCAGCATCATAGAGGTATTGACTATCTTAGCCAACTAGAACTTAGATGTAGAAATTCACCTTCATCACTAAGGTACCTCAAAAAGACCGTCCTCTAAGGTGGCATGGGAGTTATGGCAGGGGAATTGCTATAGCTGGAGCTCAGTGGAGCCATTGTACCCATTAATATCAACAGCCAAGATACCTGAGGGCAGTCAGATACTTAGAACCAGCAAATACCTTTAAGATACTTATCTGGTGCTCAGTGGGACTGATTTCCCTGGAAAGACAGGATCTGTGTTGCTCATTAACACTCCGCTCCATACCACGCTGTTGCAAGCAAACTCCTTCCTGCATTTTCCTCCCAGTGTCCACCTGAAAATAGTATGAAAGTAATTTACATTGAAAACAAAACAAAACAAACCCATCTGCATTAGCAACAGACTTCCAAGGAGAGCCAAGGAAGGAAGAAATGGATTCTTCCTTATCACCAGCTCAGGGTATTGCTTCTCAGTATTGAAACCAGGTAAAAGGAGGCATATTTTAAAAAAGCCTTTCTGTGTTATTTTTTCATGTAGACTGAGGCAGCTCTGATGTACGATGCAGTTTACATGGTAGCAGTGGCCTCCCAGCGTGCCTCTCAAATGACTGTCAGCTCCCTGCAGTGTCATAGACACAAGCCGTGGCGTTTTGGACCCAGATTTATGAACCTGATAAAAGAGGTAAGTGTAGACCGTCTGCTTATGGCCAGTATTATCCTTCCTCTGTTCTTTACTGTTCTGGCTTGTGTAATTGCTCCCCAGTCTTTATCATATGCTATATTCTTGGCACCCAGTTTTTCCTCACTTCCCCAGAGGAGAAACATTGATTGACACAAGGCTGTGTTTTACAGACACAAAGGCTGTGTTTTAGTTGCAACTTTATCTGGTCTTTGAGAAACATGCACTGCCAAGCCCTAAGTGTGATAAACTCTCAGGCTGAGGCACATGACTTCCCATGGGTTTTGCTTGGGTAATTATGGATGTTTATAACTTCTTAAATGAGCAAGCATTCCAGAAAATGGAAGAGTCAGTTCACCATTTTAAACTGATTGTTTTACAGATTGTTTGATGAATCACTGAGTAATACAACATTCAGAAAATACTGCAATCACTACTTCTAAAGAAGCAAATTGCTTCATGAGGTTACGCACTATCCCATGAGATTTCATCACTGGGATATCTTGATCCATAAATATTCTAAAAATACATGTTTTAGCTGAAATGTCCTCACATTTCCAAAAAACAGTATGTATTATGAATCTCAAAAGGAAGCTTCTCCTTTAAGGCAGAACATGAAAGTGAAAATTATAAATTATGTGTAGCTCCCTAAGTATATTTCACCATGTCCCCCAGTTTTGGTTCATGATAATGAAATTCTTTTAAAACCAAACTCATTAGTTCTTGAGAAGGTAGAACAGTACCTGTATATTGAGGTACAATGTAAGTAGTGGCAGCACATCAGGGCATACAACTGAATCCAGGAATATCTTAGGAACAAACTGAAAGGGAAGATGTGGTGGCTTCAGGACATGTACAAGAACTACTGTCACCTCCTCCCAACCCAAGTAAATTTCTTAGAGTTGCCATAGTCAGTCTACAACATGGTGATTCACCAACACACATAAGTAATATAAGTTCCCTATAAACTTCTTCAAAATACAAGGAAAAGACAAGAGTCACCCCAAGTACTGAAGAGCACTTGACTTTTAGAATCAAGGAACTTTGAAATATTTCCCAGCAGTGACTCAGTTGTGGGAAGGCTCACAGAAGACAGCACTGGCTCTTTCTATTCTCGCTGATCTCAGCTATATTACATCCAGCTCCTGCTTTGGGGAGGAAGTGGTGGGACTGTAAGCAGAATCAGTAGAAGACAAGAAAATGACCTCAGAGGACGAACTAACCCCCCTCTTCTTGATTTAATCTGAATGGGAATCTTTTGATCTTGTACTTCTCGACTTCAAATAAAATGAGGTACCAGTGCTACTCATTGAAGGACATGGTTAATGAGCACTGTGGTGATTGATTCATGTTTGGACTGGGTGATCTTACAGGTCTTTTCCAATCTTGATGATTCTATGACATATAATTTCTGGTGCATTTTTAAAAGAAATACAATGATACTGAAAGTTAGCAAAAGATTTTGCAATCAGTGAAGGCACTTGCATAATTCTATATCGCCTATTTTGGGTGATGCTGATCACATAGCTTAAGAGTCCTGAATTGCCAGAAATTCTAGATGTATCTCTGCAGATTCTATTCAGAGTTTATTGTTAAGCAGTCGTACAGTTCCCATTTATCATGTACAGCTGGCTTCTCTTGTATGGAGTGAGATATGTGAGCTAATTAGTGATTGTTGTGCAGATAGTGTCTTTTGTGGTCACTAAAACACCGATTTAAACACAGCAAGGGTCTTATCTTCCTGTTTCTGTTCTAGCAAAAAAAAAAAAAAAAAAAAAGTGGTTATTAAAATTGCATGATAAGGTTTAATAAGACAGTATTATATTTCCCTTGAAGGCTATAACAGGTATTGGAAACTAAATAGTAAATATGATTAGATGTCACTCTCGTTAGGATCTGATTTGCTCAGCAAGGAGGGATGAACTGTATAAATTATGAATCGAATAGGCATGCATGGAAAGGCATGGAGAGAAAAAGTCAAGCAAGCAGAAAGAATGGTTTGTGCCCACATAAATACAGTTTAATTATACTAGATTGTAAAATGGTACTGGCAATACGTGAAAACATTTTACAGGCTGCTCTGAAGACATGCTGGTCTCCGAGAATAATATTCAAAGAGGCTGCATGCAATGAGTACTGCAGGTGTTACAGCTTGGCAAGATCTTCAATAGCTTCCTGATGTATTTTGCATTTGCATTCCTGGTTTCTTTGCATTATATCTTAGTGGTGATAAAACAAGTGAGATGACTGCATTTCTTATGAGCCCATCTATAAAATGCCAGATTATTGGTAACTGAAAAGACCTCAGAACCATTCTGGACATAAGCAGAGGATAATAAGCAGGCAGTATCAGAATAACTGCCTGTTTTTCCTAATGGCCAAGACTTACTGCACTACTAGTAGGCCTATGTGAGAAAAGCAAAAGAAAAATAATGTCTGAAGCTAGAAAATAATCAATTACAGTGACAGAAAGAGTAATCTATTCTCTAAAGATCTCATGAGCTAATGCTGATTATAGGAACCATTTACCAACTTGCATGGAAAAGCAATCCTGCCTAAAGTTCCTTCAACTTGAGGACAATTTTGAGGTCAGAGAGGTCATCAACTAGTTCTCATAAAGGAGGATTTTATACATAAAATACACTGTCTGGGATCAAGATTTTTCTACAGTAGCTCATAAAGATCTTTTTAATGAAAAGTAAATCCTTGTCAGAAAATTGTCTTTCTCAGTGACCTAATGTCACTGACATCTAAGTGATATTGTGATATTTTAGCCCTTGCAGAAGCATTTACAGAGAGCAGATCTTGCCCACGTCCAGAAAGAAAAGTTTGGTCATTCTCTCTCTTCAGAGAGGGAATAAGAGTGAAGGGCTGATTCCACCCTTCCTGAAATTGTGCGTAAACATAAAACAATTTTTCACAATTAGATGATCAGATTCCCTAATCATGTCCCCTTTAAATCATGGGTTAAGTTCCAGAATAGCATTTGTCTATTGATTTTTATTCAATTATCTTGTAAACCAATGTGAGCTCCCCTCACTCGATCTCAGAAGCAACTAAAAGAACAACAGAATAGAGAAGAATTTCAGAAAATACAGATGCAGACTTTATCTTCAGTAACTTTATTCCCATCAAAGAGAATCACACTCACAAATCTCGAAGATTTAAACAAAAAATCTGAAGTACATATATCTACGTTTCCGTTTCTGTTTATTGATGATAAAATATGTCAGCATGGCTGGTTAGTAGAGACCAGCAGTAAGAGCAATACATCTATGTTCTGGATCAAAAACTGCATACAATCTTCTTTTGGTAGTACTTTCTTCCATGAAGATAATGTATGGCTGAGGTTAACGCCAACAGACATTTATATTCTGAAATAAAATTTTAAAATTCATGCAATTATCTATGCACATATAAATATCAAAACAATAGTTCTGGAACTTGCATAGTAAGAGTAGAATAGACAGAAATTATCAGCAATATTTACTACACAAAATCATTTTTTTTGATACATATTTTATATGTTCTAGCCTACTAGAAATGCTCATCATTTTTTTCCACACTGATATTTCCATTTAAAAGTTAGCACATAGCCCAAACTTATTTGCACTGGAAAAGCTCCCAACAGCCCTAGCCATTGCACCATTGAGCAGTTCAGTGTGAACAGCCTTTACACCAAAGACCTTGCAAGATAACTGTTAAATGCAGATGGTTTAGAATTCAGAGCAGTGTAGTGTTATTGAAACAATGTGCTCATCAAGGACACAACCTCCTACTCAATCATTCACATACATTCCATTGCTTGGGTTCTGTTATCTTGGGTGGAAATGACACTGTGCTTTGCATCATGTGAAGTCTCAATGGGCTCTCTGTTGTTCAGTGAGTCAGTATCACTGTAATAAGACAACAGCATGGACAGGGAGGATGTTTCCCACACAAGATGTTGGGTGGGAACACTAAAGCTCTGACTTTGGTTTCTGGTTCTGCCGTGGATTCTCTGCAACCATGAACAAATCATTTTCAGCCAGCTCCAATAACTTTGTCTCAGTTACCAGAGACAGAACAGCAGACCATTGCTTTGTGGATATTTCCAAGGCACTGACATGATCAGGCTAATCACTGTCTACACATGTAGCTATCAAATCAATCTAAAACAAAAGTAACAGGGCCTGAAATCTAGGTGAAGAAATTCTGTAGGTGGAAAGGCTGTGATTCCCTTCTGTAAAAGATTTATAATGGCTCTTGTCTAGTTAATGTGTTCAGGCTGTTAGCTTTGTGGAACAGGATCTCTCCATACTACCTCACCTGTACAATCAGTACCTGTTACAATGAAGTCCTATCCCCTATTATCACAATAGTGCAAAGTTGTTTTTCATGTTCGTAGTCAACAGTAAATGACACAGCCACTTTAATGGCAGTCACATTTGTGCAGTGTAAAATAAAAACTGTTCCTCCTAGGAATGCAAGATTTAACCTTCCCTTCCTATCCTTTACTCTCACTCCCTCACCTCTGGAATTGTTATAAAACTATTTGGTAAGCGTAAGCTTTAATGGAACTCAAAGTCATTTCAAACTTAGATTCTGAAATGAATCCACCTACTCTATCATCCTCAAGTATTCAGTTTGTTTGTCAAATGTATCATACCAAAAGCCTTTCATATGACTACCTGAAAGTCATTAAGCTCAGCCACTGCCCTGGAAACAAGTGTTTTTGAACAGTTCATAGAAACCTTTTTTCCTAAGAAATCCCTTGTCTCTATTCATCTACCATTTGTCTCTTGTTTCTAGACAGGAATCTGCTCAGTCTTATAATAGTTGCTTAAACTCCTTCCTAAGAACAAGCCTTCCCACACTGCCTCTTTTCCATTTCAATGCCGTTTGGCACATCATGAATTTCACCCTGCAGTGGTGAATGCTGAAACTACTTTTATTGCTGCTGTTATGCTGGATTTGGACTAGGATAATGGCAAAGTCATACACTAATTCACTGTATTCCTTAATCCTTGAGAATCTTCTTTAATAAGAGGATTAATTGTAAGAGCTGATAAGTTCATGTGTGGCTCAGAGCACATTTATTATGATTTCCTCTGCAACTAGAAGCAATAGCACTATCTCTTAAATCTATCAACTGTCTCTGTATTCTAACAAAGCAGGAACTTTTTCTTCCAAAAGAAAAGAGATGAAAGGAGAATTTAAAGAAAGTTTTCCTTGGTCATTAGCATTTTGATTGGGCAGTTTATCTGCAGAAAAGTGAATCGTGATATTGAGAGCATGAAGCTACATGAGAAATTTTACAAACTGCTCAGATACCTGATTTTGTAGTCAAGAAGTAAAAGTTTAGAGCTGCGTGAGTAAAGGAGCTCACTCACTGTCCATTCTTTGCTATCATGTAACACAATTAATGATCTCAGTATAAGTGCATAAATTGTCAATAATGATTCTGTAAACCATCAACCTTGTTGCTTTTGTCACCAACCTTGTTGCTTTTTATGATAATGTAATAATAATGTTAATGATAATGTTCCCTCGCCAGTGGACAAGGGGAGAGACACTGATGTCATCTATCTGGACTTCAGTATAGCCTCTGACATGGTTCCCCATAATGTCATTCTCTCCAAATTGGAAAGATATGGATCTGACAGGTGGACTATTTGATGGATGAGAAACTGGTTATGAGATTGTACCCAGAGAGTAGTGGTCAATGGCTCAGTGTTTGGATGGAGATCAATGACAAGTGGCGTTCCTCAGAGAATGGCAACACTCTCCCACTGAGTGGGATTGAGACTCTGCAAATCTGTGGATGACACCAAGCTGTTTGGTGTTGTTGACACACCTGAGAGGCTGGATCCAGAGAGACCTAGACAGGCTCAAGCAGTGGACCCAAGAGAAACTCATAAGGTTCAATATGTCCAAGTGGAGGGTCTTGCACTTGGGTTGTGGCACCCCTACTATCAGTAAAATTTGAGGAATGCTGTAACTGAAAAATTGTGTCACTGTACCACTCACAGGGGTAGCTCACTCTCATTCACCATATACTAATTATGTTTATCTGAGGTGAAATGTTCTAATAAGGTGGTAGCTAACACAAATTATAATGTAAAGTCTCTCTTCAAGACAGGACTAATTCATTTTTGAGAACTTTATTTATACTGGTAGACCAGTAGATAAGTTAAATGAATTTCCTAATTTCAGTCCAAACACCCAATGCAGTGTAGAGGTACAAAATGACTAGCTAGAATGTCTCTACCACTGTATAACGGTAAAGGAGTAAACATAATTTCGAGAGTTGAAAATAAACATTCTATCTTCCTAAATTCCAGGTCAGATGATTGCCAGTAAGTTGTTACTCTTTTATAAAAAATTACATGATAGTGGTAAGTTAATACCTTTTTCTGTGTAACTGCAGTTGGATAGAAATTTTCAATAGAATAGAAATTTTCAATAAATCAGAAATACATGCTCAATTTTGCCTAGTAAGTTCTTATAGTAAATATACACAGAATAACAACTAAAATTTAAAAAAAAAAAAATCTTGGAAAATATAATCATCATTTAAAAATGCAGTTCAGTTATTCATCATTCTATGTTAGCTAGGTTGCTCAGTAAGACAATCTACCAAAGGTAATCCTGTTAACAAAACTGAGTAGATAGGATAATATCCATTCCTTTTACTGGGCTTCTCAAATAGTGAAGAGTCCAATGGAACAACTACAGTTGCAAAGTCCCATTAACTACATGGAGAAATTCTACTGTTGGTATGCCTTTAAGATAAACTATCAAAATTATGAGCTGCTGGAGAGGAGCTCTTCAGAGAGGGACCTGGGCGTCCTGGTGGACGACAGGTTGGCCATGAGCCAGCAGTGTGCCCTCGTGGCCAAAAAGGCCAATGGCATTCTGGGGTGCATTAAGAAGAGCGTGTCCAGCAGGTCGAGGGAGGTGATCCTCCCCCTCTACTCTGCCCTGGTAAGGCCTCATCTGGAGTACTGTGTCCAGTTCTGGGCTCCCCAGTACAAAAAAGACAGGGATCTCTTGGAAAGAGTCCAGTGGAGGGCCACAAAGGTGGTGAAGGGCCTGGAGCATCTCCCCTATGAAGAAAGGCTAAGTGAACTGGGTCTGTTTAGCCTTGAGAAAAGACGACTGAGAGGGGACCTGATCCAGGTTTATAAATATCTGAGGTGTGGCGGCCATAGCAGTGAGGCCAGTCTCTTTTCAGTGGTACATGGAGACAGGACGAGGGGAAATGGACATAAGCTGCAGCATAGGAAGTTTCGCACGAATGTGCGTAAGAACTTCTTCACGGTGAGGGTGACGGAGCACTGGAACAGGCTGCCCAGGGAGGTTGTGGAGTCTCCTTCTCTGGAGATATTCAAGTCTCGCCTGAACGCCTACCTGTGCGACCTGGTGTAGGGAACCTGCTTTGGCAGGGGGGTTGGTCTCGATGATCTCTAGAGGTCCCTTCCAACCCCTACAATTCTGTGATTCTGTGATTCTGTGAAAATGATCAAATTCAGAGGAAATGAAAAAAGAAAAGAAGAAAGGGTCATCATCTACTGTGAGAATATCTCAAGTCAATTACTTGAAAAATAATAAAGTACTTGAGAAATTAACAGCAGTGCTTTTAAAAGAAAGCTGTCATTTAACACTACATTTATATCTGAGCATAGTGTTCAGATAAGGTATTAGTTATCTTCTACTTACTATACTTTCAAGTTACTGGTAGATGCAGTGTCAGAATACCTAGTACAAGCCAAGTTTGTACTTGGTTCTTTGGATCTGAGCAACAGAACAGTTGGTTTTCCTCAGTAATACCACTCTAAGATAGCTTTTCACTCAGAAATTTGATCAACTCCTCCTTTTGTCTACATATTTTTAAAATTTGTTAAACTATAATCACAGTTTTGTTTATACATGAAGGGTGCCTATGTGTGTCTGAGATGCTTTCTGCTAACTTCAGTTCCAGACATGCCTTCAAAATGGGGAGGAATCTTATTTTCTGAACAGTGGGAATTATTAAACTGGAAATTAAATTGTAATAAAAGGCTAAAACTTGAGTTTGAAACTGTGAAGAGGTTGCTTGATTAATTACAAGTGAAGGTTCAAAGAACCGCTTCAGAAAAACTGTTTTATTTCACAGGTCATTGGAATAAGTGGAATATTAATAGAAGGGAGGAAATATATGCACATTATAAAACATGATTAAACATAATATTTTTAAGAATTAGAATAAGATTGTGCACTTTCGTATTGCCAGGCCACATTGAACACTTTTTAAATGGCCTTGAAAAAAATAAAATTCTCTAATCTGAATTCCATGTGAAATACAATTAACCGATATCTATCACTTCACTGGGCTTGGTAAGAGTAAATGTGTCACAGAGAGATAAACAGTTAACTCAAATGTTTGGATACACGTCTATTGAGTAGGAAAAAACAAGATCACAAATAGGTAATCAATTTGTCTGAGAAAGATTGATATTTTTGTGTACTGCAATACAGTATTGGCAAAACTGTCTATATCCCATTATGGATATATCATAAAAAGGAATATTGATTATAGCCATGCATCGTATACAGTAGGCATTATGATTTACTGATCTAGTTATATCTGGGTAACAGAAATCAGAAAATCTGTGAGGTCTACTGGAGACAAAATAAACAGAACCTGAAATGCAGTTTGGAAATGTTTTTGTGATTGAGCCATTCATTGTCTTTGTTGAAATACAGTAATTGACTCATGATGATGAAGTGGAAATTGATATAAAGACCGTATGATGGTTGTGTGAATAGATCGCAAGCTTCTGGAGTGTTTGCTCTTAAAAGTTAAGTCACATTATTTCTCCATTTGTTATAATTTTCCATTTGTATATTTATATAGTAACCAATACTGTGATTTATACATTTAAATCCAGATGCCATTTTGTATTTTACCCATAATCTTAATCTTCTAAATAGAAAGTTTCTGTTTTAGTTATTTGGTTTCTTTGTGTAGCTTGCCTTTTCAGGCACGACAGCTTCTGGAGAGGTCTGAAGATTTAGCTGTGAGAAATTTAGATGTAATTTCTTCTATCCACTCTCTTCCCTGTGCTTGGTAAGAAAGAGTCAGAATAGCTGAAGGTTCTGTATGGTTTGCTTATTGACTAGCTAACATATTGGGTGAATATTAAACAAATTGGGTTTTGTTCAATAAACAATAGGAAGTTACCAAATATTTACATCTTATAAGTAGGAACTATAGTTATCTGATAAGATACAGTATTGGAGGCTGTGAGATCTTATTTTGAACCTCACTTAAACAGCACAGTACTTTACTGCTGTGAACCAAACTGCTGAATGAGCAGATCAGCGTCTCATCACAGCTCTGTTGTCAGAGGCAGCTTGCAACCTTGCAAAAACAGGATCAAAGACGAGCAAAGGACGTTACAAACAAAGCAACTGAAAATCACATTTTTTAATTAAGCTGAAGGCTGTACTCAAAAGTTATGCTAAAAAAATCAAAAATACATTCTATCTGTAAGAGTGTCAAATTGTGCCCTCAGTTCCACAGTATTAAAGCAAGGACAGAGTGTAAAAAGGCAATTTCTTCTGATGAATTGCTTAATTAAGTTCCGATTCAACTTTTATTGTATCCTGTAACATTTAACACAGAGTGGCACTAGAAACATTAAAACAGCTATAAATCTTGCATATAAAAGCATGAAATCTCACTGCTGTGTTCAACAGTCATGCAGTTTCTGGCCATTCCAAAAGTTCTGCTTCATTTCTAGTCGTTAATTGCATCTGAGAATTGTGCAAATGCTGCCCGTTCTGTTTGCCTGAACATGATAACTAATAGGCATTCATATACTCGATTTAACTGACAGGAACCTAGACCTGGTATACGGATATGATTTCTGAGCAATTGATACATTACAGTTTCTTTGCATGTAAGAAGCAATTGTGGCTTAGGATGCAAATCATATTAAAAACTGGGAAGTGTTATCATAGACTGTAGAAGGCCCAGGATTGACAGAACGTTCTTAGCTCATCTCTCTCTCCGGTTCTTGAAGAAATCTGGTTTCTGATCAGGAAAGAACCGTCACCCATCTGTCTGGACATGCTGTAGACACATATGACATAGCTGCCTCAAAGTAAGAAATTAAATGATGCTCGTTGGACTCTAACTCAAATGTTTTACTTTTATTTAGAGTAAGTAAAATAAATACGATTATAAGAGAGAGAATTTCATATAGAATTTAAAATTTATGTAGCCTGCGTCTCACGAGAGGGTCTGAAGAACACCTTCAGAATTGAAGGTCAACTCTGCAAAAGAGTCCCCGATTCCTGTTTATAATTTAAATCATTATTTAATGGTCTAAGTGATGCTTAAGGTAAACAAAGACTATATGCACTTATATGCTACCTTGAAGCTTAAGTGTACACCTGTGCAGCTTGTAACATCTTTTGAGTTCTTTCTTTTAATGGAGAACACCTTCTTCAAAAGTGAGTTGGCATTTTATCATGCAGAACTGAGATGTAGGCTCCTGATACTATTTCCTAATCTAATGTATTTTCTCCTTTACGCCTTTATTGAAGATCATATCACGTTAGCAGAGAAGCAGAGCACCTGATATGTAATCAATAAATGTGAACATTTCACAGAAACAAATTGCCCTCTGAGGAGGAATGGATAGCTAAAGATCATATTTAAAAAAATGTTCCATCTTTACGAATAGGAGATAGGGGTCATGTCAAAGTAATAAAAAGGCAGAGTAGAAAGGAGATATATAACAAAATGCATTCCTCTGTCTTTTTCCTATGCTAGGTCTATTATAACAGCATACAATACCCTCAAGTGTTTCACTGTTTATAGCTGAAGTTTTCACATATTCCCATGTCAATAGTGTGGGAAGCCTCATAGAAAGATCACTGCCATTGTAGTTTATATTTCTTTTATTGCTTAACCATACTTAGATATCCTAGTTTATTCACAAAAATTCTAGATTAATCTAGATTCTAGACTTGCCTGAGGCACATGGTGATAGCACAGCCTCTGAGATTAAGCCTTGCAGACTCAGAGCTGGAATTTAGATGTAATGTGAAGGAGAGACATCGTTCTCTTAATATGATGTTTTTTAATGCATCTTTCATTATGTCATCTGTCCACAACAAATTAAATGAAGCGAATATCAATGTGCAGAGGAAAAGCTTGTAATTTAAGAATTAAACAGCTGATGCACATGAAGAAACTGCCATCATTTATCATAAGCTTTTCTTTGAAGAATTTAATCCAATGTGGGAGTTCCCAAAAATAGGTTATGAAAATCATCTGCAGTTTGAAATGCATGAGTTTCTTTCTTTTGTAGTTAAGCATTAGCTTTGGGGGAAGAAGGGGGATTATGTGAGACAGATAAATCTCATTTGAAAAAAAAGTGAGCATTCTGGAAAGCCTACACGATACAGAAAGCTTCAACTGTTTAAGTTCAGGAGAGGGTGGAATTGAGGGTTAAGAGGGGGTTCTTCACCAGAGGGTGGTGGGCATGGAACAGGCTGCCCAGGGCAGTGGTCATGGCCCCAAGTGCTACAGTTCAAGAAACATCTAGACAATGCTTTCAGACATATGGTCTAATTTATGGGTGGTGCTGTGTGGAGCCCCGAGCTAGAGTCGATGACCCTTGAAGGCCCTTTCCAAATTGGGATATTCTATGATTCTGACTTAGTTCTGGACATTGATCGTGCCGCAAAGAAGAAGCATTATTCAGTGCAGGGAATCATCATGGCTTTGTAGCCCGATGTACAAAATCTGTTACTTTAATTTACTCTTGTTGCTAATGTTTAAAATAAGGAAAGTGTGAGTTCACTTAGCTACGATACAACAGGCAAAATGCTATCTTACACCAACTTCTATGCTATACTTCAAATACATAATACTTGTGCATACATTACTCTGCAAATTGTTTATTAGCTCTCTATGACTGGGTGCGTTTCTCCTGAAAGCCTGCTTTTAGAGCCATCCTCCTCATGCCATCAATACCTGTGACAACAGGCAGGAATCAGGAATCACTATTAGGAATTATACGCCTTGTTCACTTCCTTGGGAACTTGCATCTTCTTCATCTGTAACCTGCCCAAGAAACCAAACTATTATGACAAAAGTCCTTCTTTCATTTATCTCTTCCTGGAAAAAACCAGTTTTCCAGGCCCAGAGTAGCAGAAGCAGCATCTAACACAAGAAACTAGGAAAAGCAGAACTGAAGTGTTTAGAAAGCTGTAGTGATTTGGGATGGTTAGCTACCTACCCTCAAGAAAGACCTCCTGGGGATCCCATTCAGTACTAGTTGCCAGTCATTATCCTTCCTCATGGAAAATTTTCAAGGTCGTGGGCTGAAGTAAACAGTATCACTCCTGGGATGTTATTGGTTTTAGACCGCTTTACTTCGACATTCAGGCTTGAAGCTCGGACAAAACTATTTGATTTCTCTTATGCAGTGCAAAACTGCCCAGTCATTGGGTGCGCATGACACATACTTTATTTTCTCACTGTTTTTTATATGCAGTACAATACACGTGCAGACTGTCACACATTTGTGTCTGCTAGTAAAATATAAAACATATTGAAGAGAAGCTAGATGAAAGAACAAATGGAAGATGCTATTCTAAATCAAAATTTAAAAAAAACAGTCTAGTTAAAAAGAAATGTGATTGAATGCCATAGCTAATTTGAAATGCAATATTTGTTGTAGGTTTAGAGTAGTAGTTCCTGGTAAATGGAAAAGTGTTTTTGTGTTTCCACAGGCACGATGGGATGGCCTGACAGGGCGCATAACCTTCAACAAAACTGATGGCTTACGGAAGGATTTTGATTTGGACATCATTAGTCTCAAGGAAGAAGGAACAGAAAAGGTAAGCAAAACAATGACAGAAAGTTACTTTGGAAGTTGCATGGGAAAGTCCATTTTCCTCAGCTTAAATCTCCTATATTTGGGGTTAAAAAAACACTGTGACATTAAACAGAGCTAAGATTTTAAAAATTATTTTAAAATGTGTATCTTGCGTTTTTAGGTATTCGATAGCAATTTTGGATTGGTGATGTTACTACTGAATGTCAGTAATTATTCTAAGTGCACACTGCCACTGTAACTTAGAGTGGTCAGGTTATATATGTGCATACATATATACATAAAACTTAGACTTACATGTACTGCTTTTAAAAGGTGCAACATGAGGGAGAGAGAAAAGCAGATGGTGGAGTAATAGCCTCAAATAGCTTTGAGATGGTAAAAAATCTTGATGTTTTTGAACATGATCAGTAGTTTTGCCCTTACATCTCTAACCACTTATGATGGGTTATGCTGAACAGGTGACTAAATTAGCTATGTCATCTTTGTTTGAAAACAGAAAATTCTGCATAGTACAATTCCAGAAACTGGTTCTGCATTCAAAAAAAAAAAAAAAAGGTCAAATAAAATTCACATTATTCGAGGAAGTTCAAGGAAGCATGCCTCAGAAAAGCAAATTTGAAGTCAACAGTTCTTATTTCCCTTATTTACCACATACAAATTGTACTGAAGATACAGAGGGGTACTGCGGAGAGAACTCCTTGAGTCCAAAATGAACCCAGTAGCCAAGGATGTTTTTGGCTTTGCTCCAAAATAGCTGCTGCTACCATGCAAGCCACAGCAATGCCAGCCAGGAGCTGTGCTGGAGAACAGCAGGGTCTGTGGGTTCCCAGAGAGAGGTGGGGTGGTCTTGCCATGCTCTTGGTCAGCCAGCATGATTTCCCAGTGAGCACTGTAATGAGCAGCTACTGGAGGTGCCTGCAAATCCCCAAGGTGAGTATTACCAGCTCATGTCAGCTAGAGGCTGCACTGTCCCTTGCTCTGGGTACGCTGGTTTGACTCAGTGATGCTTTCTGTGGGTTAATTGAGACTTTAAATGTAATTGCTCCCACACAGCTCTCCAGACTCATTCTCTTTTCATTTTTAATGAAGTGCTCTGTTTATTTTTCTCTGTACCAAGGCTGCTGGCGAGGTTTCTAATCATTTATATAAAGTGTGGAAGAAGGTTTGTACACAGACAGGTGATGCAAAAAACCTATGGGTTGTGTCTTCAGACTCATCCTTTGGGTTTTGACAGTAACTCTCAAATTAAATTGCAGTTTAGAGACATCAGTCAATCTGAGAATGTGAATTGTTGTAGTACGATAAGTTTTGTTCAAACTTGAAATACTGTAGCCCTAAATAATAAAAAGACCTTGGCAGGAGTCAGACTTTTCATCAGGAACTTTTTTTTCACAATTACTTTATTTCTTGGAAGCTGAGCCTTTCCCTTCTTTAAGTAGAACACCTGGCTTCAGTGAAGCAGTCCTTTTCTCAGCAGTTATCTTTTCTGATTCACCTGGGATTTACCATGAGCGGTAAATTTATGACATTTCAAATGTATATTAGCACCAGCAGTAGGACTGTTTTAACATGCAAGGAGTATTTTTGCCTCCCACAAGAACACATACTGTGCAGGCAATGTTCTAGCATCATTGACTCAAAATTTTGACAAGTGTGTTATTAACTCCTTACAGAAAATAATATAGATGATTAAGTGGATGTTGTCATTCACTATGGAAATTTGAACTAAGCTTGTTTATAAAAGATGTAAATTCACAAATTTCAGTCCCCTTTTGACATAGGATGTCTCTGCCTGGTGGATAAGGCACCAAAGTGGGAGTCAGAGACCAGCTCCATGTGCCGTTCCCTGCTGGAGGTACAACCTACAGTTCCCTGTACCACAAAGTCGCCATTCTGTAAGGAGAAGATTACAATTGCATTTACTGTACTTAAAGTTGAAAATTTCTTATAACACTTAGAATTATATCTTTTTTTATATCTTTTGCACAGCTCTTATTATTTCCTCTCTCCACACACAATTAAAACCGATTTTGTTTTTGTGTTTTTTAATACTACGGCATAGAACAGTGTAAAATATCCCACAGTGCTCTTTTCTTGTTCTTGTAAAGGACATACTTAGTACCTTTGTTTTAATATCAATCAATGTGGCAAAGGCAAAAGGACTCAGTTTTCCTCATTCCCAGCGAATAGATCATCCTACCTGACATGCAGAACAGTATTGAGCCAATCTGGCTTTTGAGTCTAGGCACTCCATGTTATGCTGAATTTATTCAAACCAAATTACAATTGGTTCAGAACATAGATTTGCTGAGAAGGGCATATGACAACTCTCAAACTTGTCACTAAACTGCAATAAATCTCCTGGATTCACCATAGTGATGTACTGCCTTGGCCTCATTATTCCAGTGCCCCTCGACCTCCTCCATTGCTCTAAACAAGGTTGACCTCTGGTGTCATCCTTATCTTCAGATGTAGAGTGTTCTCCTGGTGTATTTTGTATGCACTGTGACTGTGTTGTTCCATGTTCTTCATGGTTGTTCTCTTCCCTGCTGCCAGCCGATAAAAGCAAATCAAGTCAGTATCAACAAGCAGAAGAGCTTTTGATTAACTCAGGCACCCTGGTGCAAATTCAAGGGCACTGGTTATTTACTGTGTTTCTGGTGCAGACTATCGTAATATACAACATCAGTTCCCCAACATGATCTAATTTTGGAAACAAAGGGAATGCTTGAAAAATACTTAAAGGGAAAAAAAAAAAAAAAAAAGACATGACTATCCCCAAGCATACTTTGGAGAAAATATTTATGAAAGACAAGAGCAGTGGCACTCAGGGACACAAACTCAAAGTTTGTATGAAGTGATATACTTATTAACCGGAATTGATAATCAGCAGACGCAAATTAATCTGCTGGGTTTGGTACAAAGGAGAAGCATTATCTACCTCAGTTAAGAACCAAAGAAAAAGAGTCCTGCCTGGCTCTGATGATGGAGCTTCTGATGGTGGGCATAGACCTTCATTACACAGGACAAGTCAGTGGATAGTGTCTTAGGCTTCCTTGTCAGCTTTGTGGGCAATCTCAGGAGGGAGAATCCAGAAGTTGATCTCTCCTGGGTAGAGCTGAAACATGCTGGCAGAGTGGCACAGCAGTGCAATTGGTTCAGTGGATGAACAATGTCAGTCCCCCAAGCCATCTATCTGGTGCTCGCCACAAATGTTCAAAATACAAACCAATCTGAGCAAGCTCCTTGCCTGAGGTTTTCCCACAGCAGCCCTCAACCACACTATATATGTAAACCAAAGGTAAAAAAATCTGAAAATGCTTTCAGACTGCATTTTTGTTAAGTAAATACTTATCTGAATAGATCAACTCCAAGGTTACAATTTCTGTCAGCATAAAGTAGAAGTCTAAATCCACTGAAATAATGGAGGTCTTTCCCTTTGGGCTTCAGATCAGACAATAAATACCACAATTCTTCACTGTTTCCAGAGTTAGAAAGGAATTAAAAATCAGTTTTGCCTTTGGTCACGTATATTTGCTAAACAAACACTGTTCAGGTGATGAGATGTTTTTACCTTGCTAGCTCTGTCATGTATAGTAGTCAATAAATAACAGAATAATCTTTACTAAACTTGATGAAGGCATAACAGAAGCAAAAGGCCACTGCATCTATCAATCTACTTCAACATATTTATTCAAGCTTTTAATCTCTTGCATTGGAAGACAGAGGTCTGGATGTGTGTTTCAACTCTACCATTTACAGAAGTAAAAAATCCATAAAAAAAGACATTTGACATTTTTTAGCAGGAAAGGAAGTCAACATGTTCCACTTTGTAGAAAATTGGCTAATACACAGCTGTATTGACATACTTTATAGTCTTACAGCGAATCAAGTTCAACATGCTTTTGAAAGAGCAGTACATTCCCTGTGTTTTCTAAATGTGACAATCAACCATTTAGTGTTGCTTCCTTATGCAGATCTACAGCTATATCCCTTCTCTAGCATCTTGTACTGCTGCTGTCTCTTTCTGTGGTGACTAGAGCCAGTGCACACTGATCAGACCATGAGCATTTAGAGAAATGCTGCATTCACTCAGACTGCTCACTGTGACCGGGCAGACTTTCACCTGCTCTCTTCTGTGTAGATTGGCGTGTGGAACTCCTACAGTGGCCTTAACATGACAGACAGCAACAAGGACAGATCAACCAACATCACAGACTCACTGGCTAACCGGACACTGATTGTCACGACCATTTTGGTAAGTCTTGGTGGACAGAACTGGAGTCCCCACTCGTGGTGCAGTTTGCAGGCATGGCTAGTGTTGTGTCGTGGGGCCCTACACAGCCACCATGATACTTCTGCCCTGCACTCCACTGCTGCTTTCTTCCATACTAAAACACACTTAGGTAAAATACTCCGTTTTAAAGCAAATTTTTGGATGTAGATTCAGAACCAGCATAAGTTGTCATCCATCCATGCAGTGGACTCAAAATACCCCACTACCAGTGAAAGACTCTGGGATACCTCTGTCTTCAAAACAGTTCAGCTTGCTTCAATATTTCAGAGAGGAACCCTGCATACTTTTCTTCCCAAAAGAGTTCTTCAATATTTCAGAGATGAAAGCTGTATGCTTTTCTTCCCAAAAGAATTAACACACATAAATGCTCAATTTTGTAGCCATTGTTTGTACATCCTTTCTTTTAACTGAGAGTTAAATGAAGAGGAATGAAAGAAAGCAACAAACAGTGGACAGACTGATTGAAGTATGTCCTTACTATGATAAACAGAAAATGTGAAAATGTTTTTCCAGCCATTTGCCCTGCCCCATAGTTTCTCTGTGTGGTCATTTATGCCACTTTTTTCCCCCCAACTATCCCATCCAACCCCTCAGGGGAAGAGCACAGAAACTCCCTCTATCCTTCTTTTCTATTGCCAGAATTCATTTTGCCACACTAAATTGCAGCAACATTTTCCCCCAGACCTTCTTCTAACCAAAATCCTTTAGAAAGAAAAGAAACAAAGTAGTTTGCAGTCTACTGCTGTTTTAATTTTTTCCTCTGAATGCCTGTTCAGCTCACAGCTACATCAAATGTTAGAGGATTTTTCAGTAAAGATGCATCTTTTTTTCTTGAAGATTGTCAGATTTTAGGTTCTGGTTATGATTCTTTTTCCATTTTTCAGGCTTCTCCTTCAATATGCCTTCCTGCTCCTCAGGGTGGGACCATATACAGATCTTGAATCTGATTCTGAAGCTGCTAAGCGCTGCTTTAATTAAAGCCCGTGGGAGCTATGAATGGTCTGTTCCACTGACAATTAGGGCCCTTACGCTTATCACTAATTGATTCCATGATTTTGTTAACATACCTAGAGTAGTCTTTAATGGACATAGTAAATGACTAGTATCCATCTAATTGCAATACATTAATAAAATATTCATTTAGAGAAACTGATATATTCTGAAAAAAATCTCATTTATATTGCTATTTCTGCTGTGTTTTTCTATAGGAAGATCCCTACGTTATGTACAAGAAGTCTGACAAGCCTTTGTATGGAAATGACAGATTCGAGGGTTACTGCCTGGATTTGCTAAAGGAGCTGTCAAATATTTTGGGCTTCATCTATGAGGTCAAACTAGTTTCTGATGGTAAATATGGAGCCCAGAATGACAAAGGAGAGTGGAATGGGATGGTCAAAGAACTCATAGATCATGTAAGATTGAATCATTCTCTCTTTATTCTCCTTTCAACTGCAGTGTTTTATATGAAGCCAGTCTACCTGAAATGTTTGCATTAGTTTACAGATTTTTTGAGCCACTGGTCAGTCCTACTGCCTCTGATTAGAATAGGAAATTACAGTAGTACATCTGAACTGGCAGTTTCTGGATCTAAGGGAAACCCCTAAGAGCAGTGAGTCAGTGGATGCTGAGTTCTCACAGATTATGCCCTCCTCTTCGTTACAAGCTCTTGTGGCAAAGGCAGAACTCACAGTACACCTCTGTCCTATGACAAACTGTGAACATCACCTTCCCAGGAACTGAGCTTCCTGGGACAGGGCCTCTCCAGAGGCCAAGTGCCCAAGCATGGTCAGACCTTCCACATACAGAAGCCATGAGGATCTCTAACATACAGAAAAAGGAATCAGAATGTAAAAAACTACTACCCAATAGTACCCTAGCACTGTTAAGTTTTGTCTTGCATTTCAGTTTTGTAGTCAAATTTAGCTTCTTTTTTAATACTCCAAGGAAAAAAATGGAAGGAATAGTAGTGTGTTTGCACAAAAACATGAAAAAGAACGAGTATTTTCCCATTTGTGTTTTCAGAAAGCTGATCTGGCAGTTGCTCCTCTCACTATTACTTATGTAAGAGAGAAGGTAATTGATTTTTCCAAGCCCTTCATGACGCTGGGAATCAGTATCTTGTACCGGAAGCCCAATGGCACAAACCCTGGTGTTTTCTCTTTTTTAAACCCTCTTTCTCCTGATATTTGGATGTATGTTCTCCTAGCCTGCCTCGGAGTCAGTTGTGTCCTCTTTGTCATTGCAAGGTAAGTCAAAGATGTTGTTTTAGATGCATCAGTATTAACCAGCTCTCATGCCATAGGTGTTGAATGGGCTTTGCAAAATAGCTATAATACTGTCCTAAGGCTGTTATCCAGTCTAAAACATAATGTTTTAGAAAATCTCTTGGTATTTGCACATCAACACTGCTATCTCTTTAATATATTGCAATGTGATAAGATTTAACTTTCCTTAAGGGCTTAATGGAGAGAAATATGTGATGAAATAGGTCAGCCTTTCTTTGCCAATGTGCAGTACCTCAGAACTTGTTGAAAAGTAGTTGGTATTAGTTGCATGTAAGCACTTCTTTTTTTCCAACTAACAGTGCATACACTTAAAAGGTAAGAAGGAGAACGTGAACATATTTTTGCTGAAGGATGCTAATTAGCTCAGCTCATTTCTTTTTGAAAACACAATATAATGTACCTAAAATCCCGGGGGTATATTCTGCAAAGAGCTACATAACCAATGCTCTCTCCCATAGCCATCCTGAGCTGCAACCTGCACTGCCTGTCAGTGACAGGTTCCCAGTAAAGTCCCAATGCAAAACCAGTAGGAAACAAGCGAGCACCACTTTTCTGAAAGAATCTAAAGCATATAGTGTTCTCAAAGCACTGAAATTGTGCTTGAAAGCTTCTGGACCAGTGTTGCGCAGTCATACAACAAGTTATACTTGACCAGCAGAACAGTCTACGCCCTTAACGTTGAACTTAACTTTAAAAACACAAGACATTTGATACGGTTTCACAAGCCAGCTACAAGCTATTTGTCATGGCCTCGGGGACCGTGGACAATGAGTCAGTTGCTCTGTGGCTTTGAGCAAGAGAAAGCCAAGCATGAAAGAAAATGAACTTAGAAACTTGTCAGAGGGAATTGGTCATTTGAGACATCTTCTGTCCTATACTTTTCAGTAAACATAAACATAACTGGTATAGTTATTGTTGCTTTCTTCAAATAATGACGTTGGAATTTCATTTCCTACTCTATTTTTTTTAATCTCATCCTATCCTTTGTTTTTTCCTTTTCATAATTTAGCAGATAGATCGATGTTTTATTAATGCTTCACAGATTTTATTTTTTGGATCATTTTACTTAGGATCACTATGGCTTCCTCCACTTTCATTATGCATTTTTTTTGCATGTAGCAGTGTATTCTACATTAACATGGGAAAACAGACTGAGAAAACATTGATACTATGAAATACAAGAACTGGAAGGATATATCATTGAAAACCTATCCTTTCACATCATCATCATAGCAAATGTAACATGGAAATGCTGCAGTTTTTAATGCAAATTCTACTTTAAAGAGTCAGCAATAATGTATACATTCCAATTATATGCCCTTATAACCTTCTTTCAAATATCAAAATGACAGTAATCTGAATCATTCATTGTGATAGATTCTGCCTGACTTCCACATGTGTGTGAGCCAAGTCAAATGGAGCTTTTACTGCTTTTCCACCACTTCACTCTTCTAATCAAAAGACACTGTGAAACCTTCATTCAGAGGAATAGTTCTGCTGAGAGTGATTGGCCTTGGGCATACATTTCTCTGCAGTCCATTGAACAAACCTAGTTCTCGGAGGTCAGCCTATGTGAAAGCTTCAGTTGTTTGCATGCTTCTATACCAGTGCCAAAGTACAGAACTTTGTGAGATTTACTTTTTCATTTAAATTTCTGAGAATGTGAAGAAGGAGAAAAGAATTAGAGGATAAGAGGTCATGAGTTAACTTATTGGTGTTGGCCCTATATAACAGAGAAAGTTCATCCCACCCTGGCAGAGATGGGATTGTACACAATTAGTCATGACTTCCCACAAGCTCTTGCAGTGGCTCACTGTACCATAAATAACAGCTCTTACTGTACGCAACTCATGATCTCACTCATGACTAATATTAACTCTGCTCAATTATGACAGATTGCAGTTGTGTCCCAAGACTGAAAACATCCTCTCCACCTCAGAACAGGCAGAATGGGAAACAAAGCCCAAATTATCCTCAGCTCTTCTAGTTTTTTTTTAAAAAAAACATCATCAAGACTGAAAGAATACATAAACTTCAGGGTTCTCTCCCGTTGCAGAGCTTCCTACTCACACACACATGGCTGGGAAAAAATCAAATGGAAACACAGTACTCATAGATCATCACATGAAACCTGTTTGCTTTACTCTCTTGGCTGTTAGATATTGCTCCAAATCACAGCGCAGCTTTTGGGTAAATCCGTAGCTCTGGCCTGTGTTACTGTGGGGTTTTGTTGTTGTTTTTTTTTTCCCCTAAATCTTTCTAAAAAGCAGAAGTTCTAGAAGCCTGATTTCCCTATAGATTCATGTCTCATGTTGGACTGTGATTACAAACTGAAGGTTTGCTTGCTTGTCTGCTGTCCTTGCAGTTGAAGAATATATAAGAGATTCCTTGCATATGCATTAACAGCTATGGCACATGCTGGGAGTTTGTCCTGCTGTTGTCCCGTGGTAGGAAGATTTATCAAATATTTCAGTAAATATTGGCTAGAATGGTTTTAGGAATTTCAGAAATCATCTGCTTTTTAACACTTCCATAGTAAATTAAACATTTAATGGTGTTTTGACATCAGTTCACAGAAGACAAATACTTGGGAATATCTTCATGGACTGAGGTAATTTTCCTGTTCTTTCTTCAGATTTTTCAGCAGCTGAACCATTTCTCTCTGAGTACTTTGTAGCCCCGTTATCATCACATTAATTTTTAAACTCAAACACTGACATTTTTATCACTGCTAAAGGTTACGGATTGACAAAGCTCTTTTCCTAAGCACACTAAATGAAGAAGGCATTTACTGCCAAGATTTCCCTTTACTGCTATGTCAAACTCCCTGTGCTCTTTGCATCGCTGATGGTAGAACTGAGGTAACTATAGTCATACAAGGTGAATAAAAATCACACACACCCTATGTAAAAGGTGCTTAGGTAACCTTGAACACGTTGTTTGTAAGAAGGAGAAAACTAAAGGGAAATGACCAGAAAAACACCAGACCTGAGTGAGTGATGAGATAGAGCAGAACTGTAATCCAGCCTCTTCACGGTGTTCAGCTCAGCACACAAGAAGAAAACCACCTTTTTTTTTTTTTTAAGATGGAAGTGTAATATAAACCTAGTATCACATTAAACTATACGTTTGTTGTGATAAAAAGTCTTTCTAGTTTGGCAGAAAGAGTTTTGCTGCCAGAATTTCATTGTTGCTTTCTATCAACCACTGTTTGGCTGTTTTGGTGATGGAGATGTTTGTCCCATCGCAGCCTGGGTTCTCCCTCCTGGTCAGACCCTAGAGCTGTTTGCACATCTTCTCACTGTCCTGTGGGAGCATGTTTTTGCTCATGTGTGCACAAACTGAGATGGGAACCATTTCATTGCTACACAGAGGCTTTCTGAAACAGAACTTGGTGACTCTTCTAACTGGTATATGCAGAACAGTTGTAACTTGAGTCTGAAAACTGTGTCTTCTGCTACAATTTTTAACCACTATGATACTAGTAATGGTAATATTGCTCAGATAATGGCATCCTAAGCTGCATACTGTTTCAATTAGTGAGTTCATGACTACCAGAGTTCATTTCTTCAGCTAAGCAAGGCGCTCCGCTTGCAACCGTGCATAAACTCAATGCTTAATTATATTGTTGAAACAGTAATTAAAATGTATTGGCATGACATTGTCAATTAAAGCTATAATCATAAACTTCATGAAAAAGTATGCAGCGAGCCATGCAGCAGAGGGAAACAACAGCAGGCAAGACACCCTGGGGAGGAGTGGTCTTTAGAGTAACTCTGCCAAGTGTATTGCAGACCAGAATGGATATAGTTTGCATTTATAGCACAATGCATGGGGAATAGAATAGAATCCTTCCATTTGAGGCAATCGCCCGCATGATTCTTTCCACACAGCGTAGCCCTATGGCTTTCAGGTTCTGCAATTGCTCCACACCACTTTCCAGCCGCTGGCAGCCATTTTCCCTGATGCCAGGGCAGCTCTGTGAAGGCATTCCACATCGAGTATCTCGACCAGCTGAAAATGGATGCCTCGAAAGGTCTTTTCTACCTTCACTATTCTCCAAATACTCTGCCATGGAGCAGTGCTGGAGCTTCAAGCAGTCTCCCCTGGTCTGCTTGAGATCTACCTGGGAGCAACATAGGCTGGAAAGCACTGGGAGAGTTGGGCCCTCCTAGCAACACCGGCCACAAAGTGTTGGGGGATTTGAGCCTCTCCAGCAACCTCAGCTTTGAGGGCAGTGACCAAGGAGCAGCAAAAGTAAGGACGCAGGTCCTGCGCTAGGAGCAAGGCCGTGACATTCTGCTCCACAGCTTGCGTGAGGCAGCTGCTGGACATCCTGCAGACAGCCTTCCCACTGAGGTTTCCTTTTTTCATGTTTTCTTCATTAATCTCCTCATTTTGTGCGTTGTTCAGGTCTGCTGCCGCTGTGTGTATTTTATTTGATGTTTACAGATTGTTTCTGTTAACTGCCACAGGTTTACACCCTATGAATGGTATAACCCCCACCCGTGCAACCCAGACTCAGATGTGGTGGAAAACAATTTTACTTTACTAAATAGTTTCTGGTTTGGAGTTGGAGCTCTCATGCAGCAAGGTACATCGGTTACACTTCGTTATCGCACACGTCCCACAGTCTGCTCAAGGGCTTCTGTGCTGGTAAACTCCACCCTCTGTAATTACAGCTTATACTGTAAAACCTGATTTCAGAACAAAAGCGATATAGGAAGGGAAGAAAGCAACGTATCTCTGGAGCTGGGAGATGGCAGAGGAGGGGAACCTGCGGAATCCAGGATAGAGATGCAGAAGGAATGAGGGGAAGTCTGGGAGAGAGGCACGCAGACAGATCCACATTGGAGTTGCTGAGGTTTAACAGAAAATATTCATTAGATATGATGTTCTTTATGATGAAGTTCAGTCTGTTGATTTAAGAGGTTTGGCAACAGGAAAATATCTTCCCAATTGAGCTTCATCCCAGTAGAATCAGTAACAGCCTTAGCTACCCTAGAAAAAAATGTTTTCACTGCCAAACAGAACAGATAATGTAATTTCTTCAGAATTATTGTTAAGTTTGTTGGCACTTGTCAAACGCTTTGTTTAAAACAAAAACCAAACCTTTTTTTTATGGCTTTTCTGCAGGTATGAGTCCCATCCTTCTGTAATCGAATCCAACCCTAGAAGCATTAACTTAACACTGTCACAAGTCCCTGTTGCTGATGATTTTGGAAACAGCTGACATTATACACAATTGACAAGGAAAGGCAGTGAAGCTCACTTCATATGGGAAGTAAAAGAGATATGTGTATTGACCACATTTGGTTATGGCATATATATTCAAAGGTTTCCAATTAAGTTACTATTTGCCAAAACTGGGGTTCACTGAAAGGAATGAAAATAATTTCTGACAAAATTTCCACTTGAATCAAAGCTGAACAAAAAAACCCACCCCACGACAACAACCAAAAAGGCAATCCAGAAGAAATATCATTTTGCTTCAGTATTAGATTCCTAAACATTTAAGTAAGGAATGTAAAACCATCTCTACTCTCATGCAGGTACAGTTTATTCTTCCCTTTTTAACAGACATGAGTAGCAATAAAAGAAACATTAGGAGGATCTTTCCTGGACACGGTAGAGATTGAAGTTTGTCTTGTATCTAGGATACTCTTGCTTGTATTGGTGCACTAATGCATTGACAGAATAGAAATGCTCCTTGAAGCCATTCAAAGCCTCACAGAAATGGCTTCGAAGGTGACCAGCTGAAGGAAGAGCCATTCTGTTTTGCTCCTTTGTTCTGTTGTCCTGTTGATCAGTGAGATGCAGACTGAGGTTTTACAGTATCAGGCAGGTGTGTGTATATAGCTGTGACTGCCGTGTGTGTGAAAGTGCCCCAGGATTTTGTGTTTCAATGTACTGCCTTTTTTGGAGTTTACCATCATCCACAGCAAACTGTGGGATGCAGTGTCTGCTCGTTACCACTACCTTGGGTACATGACAGTCAGCCCCAACCAGACTCTGCTTGTCTTTCAAGAAGTATAAAAACAAAACAAGAGAAAGAAAGAAAGAAAAAACATTTGTAAGGCAACACAAATGTTTCCATGTACAAACTTGTGGTGCGTGTGATTGTAAGTGCATCATTGCTAATGTGAAGAGCTTGAACATGGAGTGAATGGTTGTGAGACTCTGCATCTACTGTTATACTCTTTCTTGTTGACAGCAGCTGATTGCTATGCTTGATTGGAAGCCACTTGTTATTAAATTTTAAAATGTGATGATCAGACTTTCTCTTTTCTACAGAGCGTGAGCAAAGTCTGGATCAGGATTGGCTGTCATGTCTGCCATAAAAAGGCACTAGAGAGACTTCAGCAAGTATTGTCCCTGACCCTGAGTCTAACTAGCAACATTCCTATTTAGATGTTATTTCTCCTGGTTTTCCCCTGAAAGTCTCAAATATGTTATGCATACTCTGAAAGCATTCAAATTGGTCACATTTCATCAAATTCATTCAGAGAAACAAATTCATTCAGAGAAACAACTGCTTTTAGGAAGGCATGTTACATGCCAGAACCGCCTTCCAGGCAGATGGGCAGAACAGCAGTATTCAATTCAGGAAAGTACTTAGGATGAAGTCAGGGGCATGAAGCTTATACTAATGCTTTCTGCTGCAGTCAGGAAACACAGAAAGGTGAACAATGAAATAATCATGGGGCTGATCAAGAGAGATGCTGGGCCTGCTTGTTTCTTCTGGGAACAGAGCGTGCTCAGCACCTTCCAAAAGCAAAACCCAACACTCACTGCATAATTAATAGACCCAGGAGCCTTGAGCTTAATTGCACAGAATGTGTTCTGCTACTTTTTCACAAACAACTTTTTGCCAGAGGAAATCATGGGAGGGTTGCCACCCTACAAATTCAGCACGCAGGGCTTCTCCACATATTTGCTTGTGCCACCATGCAACTGCACTGGCAGATTTCTTTGTTGCTTGCTAGGATTATTTGTCTGTATACAATATATACTACGTGTTTCATCAGGGCCCAAGTTCAGAGTTTGTATGTGTATAGCTGCCTGAGCTTTAAAAACATTACACCTTCAGGATGGTCTGAATCAGCATTCCTAGAAGCCAGCTTTTTTAGGTCAGTCCTAGTTTGAAGATAAATACACGCTTAATTCTGAGAGCAACAAAGCAAAAAGCAAAAAGAAAAAAAAGATTTCATGCTATTAAAAAAATCTTTATCTGGAAGACAAAAGAAGAATAGAACACAACCACAACACAAACCTAAATAGAACAACAGCTCTAGAAATGGGTAGACTGGAATCAAATTTTAAGCAAGAGCTTTTGCTTTTAGACCGCTAGCCTAATTTGAAATCTGTACAGCACCAGAGCTGTGCAAGCAGAGCATCTGCTCTTGCAGTTCGGCAGTTCTGTCAGCCTCCTGAAACCCTAGGGCTACACTCAGCATTGACCTTTAAGAGACATATTTATATGTTTATGAAGCTGAGTTAAATCTGTTTGCTAGCTGTTTGTAAGCTTCTTACCCTTTCAGTTTTTGCCCCAGAAGTCATGTTCACTGTTTTTGTGAAGTCTGAAAACATTTTCTATAACCCACTTATATTTCTTCCAGAAATCGTTAAATAGCTCGAGAGAGAATGCATTATCAGGATGTTTTCCAATAACATAAATATTTGTTGCATCAAAAGTTTTCCATACTGAGGTTTCCATTCACAGGCAGAATAAATTCTTAAGTTTATCTTTCATCAATAAAATAATTATGCTGATGCTTTACTTTGAAATCAATAGTATTCAAGTGGATGTCTAAGTATTTTGTCAAACCAGATCCCATTTAATGAGCTAAATTCAGAGGGGAGGCCTCAAAACAAACAAACAACAAAAACAAACAAACAAACAAACAAAAAACTTGCATGAAAATGCTTGAGTACCTGTGTTGCTTACTTACATTCACTCTGAGCTGTTAAGAAGCCATTTTAGTGCACTTACCACCCAAGCTGGGAGCATGTTATTCCAGGGGATTTTATGACTATGGCAGATCATTTTGATACTTGTCAGTGTGACATGCAGGCTGAACTGCTAAAACCTTTTCATTCACTAGTGTCAAATACAGCGTCCAAAACTTTGCATTGCCCTGTACATCCAAAATGAACTTCCATTCACCCTCTGAATTTTAAAATGTAAATCACACTTTTGTAGTAAAACGTGTTCTGGATGGTGAGCTCAGGTTCATGCAGGCTCATGAATACACTGGAAGTATATTGATCACCTTGTTCCTACTTAGGTATGTGGATAGAAGGCACACAGAGCAGCTTCTTCTTGTAAGGCATTTCTCCTAGGCAGCTTGTAAGTAGAACAGCATTCTGCTAAAGATCTCTGGTTAAAAATATTGATTATGGTATACTGGCAAAAAGAGAAATTTAGGAATCAGATAAAAAATACTAGTACAGCTTGTTTGGGTTAGAAGGTTAATGGCACAATGAGCATTAGCTCAGAGAGGTAACGGGGTTTAGATCCAAGGATAATTCCATTTGTCATGTACCATGGCATACATCCCCTTCACACTGTGTTACCATTATAAATGTTAGATGTGCATCTGTGAGATTACTGTTTAAATCATTTTATTGTACTATGGCTCATAAAAGCATTTTGTGCCTAAAAATAGTCTGTGGTATCAGAAAAGGCATCTTTCAGCATCGCCTTAATGTGATTGTTTTGATGATATTGTAACAGGATCAGAACTGATGCCCAAAGCTCTTTCCACCAGAATAGTTGGAGGAATATGGTGGTTTTTCACCTTAATCATAATCTCATCCTATACTGCCAACCTGGCTGCATTCCTGACGGTAGAAAGGATGGAATCCCCCATTGATTCAGCCGACGATTTGGCAAAGCAAACCAAAATAGAGTATGGGGCTGTTAGAGATGGATCCACAATGACCTTCTTCAAGGTAAGATGGCGTCAGACAGCTCTGAGCGGTGAAACTGACCTGTGGATGATTACCTGCTACCTTTGCTGTGAGGAGCAAACCCATGCCTTTGAGAGAGAACCTGAAGGGAACGAGGCCATGGACCTGAAGACATTCTCCCTCAGATTGTTTCTCACAGTAGGATCTCAGCTTCATACAAACACTTGGCTAAGATTGATTATGAAGGTCACATCTGCACTGGAAAAACACTGCACATAATCGAAATACAAGCTGGTTTGCCTCCTTCTTAAAATATTCCATGGTCAGCATTATGCATACTACTAATATAATGGCCACATACACACATAAACATGTCTGTAAGCAAAGGATCATTTTGTGTGGCTAATTGCTTCATAGATAAATGCATTGGTTGTTTTTTGTTTTGTTCTTTTTTTTTTTGTTGTTTTTTTTTGTTCTTTTTTTTTTTTTTCACTATTAGTATTAATTAGACAGAAAATGGGTTAATCTCATGAAATGTCAATTTTCAAAGCCAACCAGTTTAGGAAATACACACAAAAATCCTGTGACAATTAGAATTAATTAGCAGCTTCATCAGTAGTCTCAGCAGGGAAGTTAAGCACTGAATAAAGTGGTATCATGCTTTTTACTGTAGCATCTGAGAATGGTGTTTATAAAAAGTCAGATATGCAGTGCCTTTGTGAATGAGACACCCTGGTGGAACAACATGTGGGGCAAAATAACCCTTGATTCTGAACGAGCAGATTCAGCTCCTGTGCTGAGAGACCTCGTGCACCAGTCTGTATCCCCCTGCACTGCTTTAAGCACAACCCCCTTACATTTCTACTTGAGGCGAAGTGAGCATTTCTACACTCAGAAAGGATTGGTATTTAGGTCATTTCTCAAAACCTGAAATGCTTATCAAGGTCATTTCAATTATGTGGTAGCACCATCCCTAGTGGAGCTATCAAGGGTGAATTCCCTTTGTAATGACTCTCCTGTGGCTGAATATAAATGTTTCTGCGCTGAAAGAAATGCAAAAAGTAGAGCATTTTTTCCAGAGCCTTGTTATAGTCAGTTCTTGGAAGGATGAGCTGACATTTCTTTAAAGACATGCCGGGAAACCAATCTCAAGATATTCCTGGAAACTTCATTAGGTGAGGACAGGATCTTGATACGAATGCAAAGCAATGGGAAACAGCCAGTGCTGCCCTCTGGGTTATCTCCTGGGTATAAGAGCTCTTCACCACCTAAAGACAGATGCTGTCATTGCCATTCTGAAGTCAAATTCAGCACAAGAAAGAACTCCTCAAAATCTGCTCCCTCCGCAATATTTCATTGGAAATAACTTGTAATTTCACCACAAGAAGTTGAGAACAAATTTCTAGAGCTGTTTCCAGCTCTACAGTGATTTATTTATTTATTTATTTTTCACCATTAATCCTTCAAGGTAAAATGTGTAGGCTTTAAAGTATGCAAGCCTCTTAAAAATAATAAGGTGATTAAATATCTATATGCTATACATGCCAGCTTACTTGTGCCTGAAATATGTGTGTGCATAAAACCAAAGGGAAGGACATCAGTTTTAGTACAGAATGGAGATAGATAAGCTGGCAGAATGAAGGTGACATAGTGAAAGGTGCATAGAAAATGCAATTCATTTCACTTGTAAACTAGTGAGGCACACACAGCGCTATATAATAAATGTGATTATTTTTATTAGCCTTATTATGTAGCCTTTCATGACTCTCACAATATTAGGATTTCCTTTCTCTGACTAAAAGTTCAAAATTTTCACAGTATGTGTACAGTAAATACAACAGATAACTTATGTATGCAAAAGGAAGTCTCTGTGCCCTGCGAGGACATCGCTTTGCCTCCCTTGTACTGTAAAATACTGCATATATTTCTGGAGCTAAGTAAGCTCACACAGAGCCACATGCACAGCAGTGAGAGAGCTGGGGGATGTAAAACCCAGTAGTCAGAAGGACACATCAGGGGTAGGTGTTTCTGTGTGTGCCTTATGACACAGTTTAAGAGAAAGCACTCTTGCCATAAAGGATTGAGAGCTTGTATCCCAGCTGTGAATAGCCTCTCTAGACAAACTCTTGCTAAAGAGGCAATATTTTCAAGAATGTTCCTGCAGTGGCTATGCTTTCTAACCAGGTATTGAGGACAATGAAAACAAAAGCAATTGAAATTATCTGTGGAAGACAAGAGACTCTTGGCGTTAAAGGAACCCCAGGAGTCAGCCTCGCAGCCCCTTACACAAATTTGGGCAAAATTCAACGCATCTATATGATAAATTTTCCACTGCTTTCTTGCCTCTCTGTGATAATAGATGTTAATCTCAACTTACAAGTCCTGCTAGGTCCCACCTCCAGATGTGCAGACATTTTTCCACTTAAATCAATGAGAAGCCATTTGAATCAAGTTGCTAAGTCAAGAAGCTGAGATCTTTCTATCAAACTTATCTGAATAAGGAATACATCTTTCCAGTAAATTCAATATCAGGTTCAATTTACTGCATAAATGTATCATCAGTTTCAAAAAGTATTCCCAGCTGAACAGTACAAATGCCTTCTACTTGCAAAAAGCCACTTAACCATCTCCAAAGCTTACTGATATCCAGTGGCTTAAAGTCTTGGTTGAAACCTAGGTGAAATTCACAGGTATTGAATTCACAGGAAATCATATTAGCTTTTAAAGCTCAAAGAACCAGAAAATCAGCTGCTCCCAGGAATTTCCCAGACACTAGTATTTAATGAGTGCTTGTGGTCTCCAACACAGTGAGCCTAAAATCAGCTGTGATGGCTTCAAACCAAAGATACGAACAATGAAGAAGGTGAGAATATACTGCTCCAGAACTGGGGAAGTGCATACATGGAGGGGACCGTGGGCTCATATTTATACCAAAATTTGGTTTGTGCGTGTCTGGCTCATGCTAGGTACTGGCACAAAATAGTTCAGTAATGGTTGGCTATCTTGAGACAAACAGTTTCTAATGGTCCGACTTCCTGTAGGTCTAACATGCTGTTTCATCCAGAAGCGACACTGTGCTCAGTAGGCTTGGACAGCACACAGAAGAGCAAGGTTTAATTGTGCTAGCTCTGTGCAACTGCTTGAAGGTTTCTGGATTGCAGATAGCACCGCTTGAGGGTAGCAGGCAAAGTGCCCCTGAGAACGCTGAGCAGGCTCAGTTTGTCTTCTCAGACCCTGTGAGGATGCTCACACAGAACAGGGAGTGGAGTGGGGAGGAAGGAATGTCCAGCACTGCATTCAGGCAGCTATGACTTTTGGCACCCCTCTTCCCTGTGCCTCTAGGTATTGACACAAGCCATGTGCACACTCCTACTGAGGCCAGTGGTAAAAATTCCCCAAACTTCAGTGGGAGAAGGATTAGGTCCTTAATTCTGATTGCAATGGAAAGTTGAAAGCAGAATTTTGCTTAGAAGCCGCTTTAGGTTTGTTTGTCAAACTTTATCCTTGAAGTACATGACTTTTAGGCAATGATATCAATATAAAAGAGCCAGTGCTTTACTCATCTTCAGCTTTTGGAAGAGTACACTCACCCTGACTGGCAGAAACCCCGATACTGAGTACAAGAGTATCCAGCTGCACTAATTTGCTGGGTTGTGTGTAATTATTTGCTGTAATCCATGTAACAGCATTAGCCCAAAAAACTTCAAAGCCCTTCACGGTTGTGCCAGTAACGGAGTTCCTGGCACTGCAAGGGAAACAGAAGAAGCATAAAGCACAGTGAGAGTGAAAGGTTGCAGGAAGGAAAACCATTTTTTTATTCGAGATACGCTATTGACATCATTCACAACAAGCCAAACGATAGGGCCTATCAAGGTGGAGGAAATGTTTACAGGTGTAATTTGAGTGCTTTGGTGTGATTCTGTGTCCTCATTTTTCCTTCTTAGAAATCCAAAATATCAACATATGAGAAGATGTGGGCATTCATGAGCAGCAGGCAGCAGACAGCGCTGGTGAAGAACAATGATGAGGGAATCCAGCGTGTGCTCACGACAGACTATGCGCTGCTGATGGAGTCCACCAGCATTGAGTATGTGACTCAAAGAAACTGCAACCTCACTCAGATCGGGGGACTCATCGATTCGAAAGGCTATGGTGTGGGAACCCCTATAGGTAAGATGTTTTCCAGCACAGGTGATGTGGAGCACACCCAGCAATGTCCTCTACAGATGTGTAGATGACTAGCTGAATTATGCCCTATTCTTTTAGAAAACATTTTCATCAAAACGGACTCCGGGAGTCTCCTTTAAGGCAAAAGGTCTCCTCTTGTATCCACTTATCTGCAAGCAGCCTCTGTAGCGAATAAGGAATATAGCAGTGCAGGCTACATTTGCAGAGCAAAGTCAAGTAACCTTCTTGCCTTCTGGAGCGTCCCCTCTGCGACAAACTGGATGTCCCCTGTGCTGCTCTGTTCTAAGTTCAAGTTGCACTACTTGCTTTGTGAAATCAAGTAGTCTCGGGGAAGGTGGAAGAGGGGACAACAAATGTGTCCAATATACACATCTGAAAGAAAGTATGAAAAGAGACTAATTTCTGTTCTATTTTGAGACTCGAGAGCTGCACATAAGAACAATGAGAAGCAATTGCAAGGTTCTGCCTTTGCATCAGGGACTTCAGTGTTTCAAGATAAGCAGAGCTTAAGATTCCCAGGCTCTATGAACTCTTTCCAGCAGAGTTTTAGCATACTCAGTGTCCTTTACAAGATCTTTTTAATTGCAGAGAATTACATAACGTGCGTTTTTTTTTTCTCTTTGCTTGCTTGTTTTGTGTTTGTGTTCTTATGAATAATGGGTACTGGGCAGCCAGATCTTTTTCTTGCATTGTATTCTTCTCCATACTGCTCACATATATATTTACTTTGTCTCACTCAATTAATAGTTACACAATTCTATTGACTTCAGGAGAATTAACTAGTGTTTATAATAGGTGAAGTATTTGGTCCGTTAGTTGCTTGGTAGATCAGATATAAATAAGAGAAGAAAAACACCACTGCACTTTGAAATGGGATTCTGTATGTCACTGAGCACTTCAGATTGTCACACAAATAATATTTTAAGTATATTTTTCCACTGTCTATATGAGGATGGCTTTCTGTCCTTATGGAAAATGGTACAAGTGTTAAAATATCCCCAAATAAAGACAAACGAATGGCAAGAGTTTCATTGCAGTTATAAAGCTACCACACTTTAAACCAAGAACAATGAAGGAATAATTGGAACAGATGGCAATCCTCGGAGAGAGTGCATCCATTGGAAATACAGCTGTGAAATATATTTATAAGATGTTTCTCGTATGATAAATGTGCCTTGATCTTTTTTCTTAACGAAAACCAGCAAAATTCAGGGGAATTGATACCTCTAAGCACTTGGGAATACTGCAGTGTCATCAAGCTTCTTAAGCTTTTAAAAAGTTGATTTCACAGATAAGATGAAGTGTCTAAATCTTCATAATATTCACATAAAGCCCATAGCCTCTGTCAGTCTCTCACAGCATTCAAAACAATCGCACTGCAGAAGCTGCACTGAAAACAAGACTTATCTGTGATCATAACACCAAAGTTTCAACAAGTCTGAGCCTGCATTCACTCCTTCAGGATAATCTACAACCACATGGTTATGGTTTGCAGCAGCAAAAGCATGCCTTGCACTCCAAAATTTCCAGTGAATGAGCTGAATACCATCACCACTTGGTTCCCAAGGAAACAATTAATCTATGAATCCAGGGAATATCAACTCTGCGAGTAGAAAATTGCAGATATAAGCTGTCTTCATTCTTCATTGTGCTGAGCTAGGAAGACAGAAATTCAGGTGGATCAACAAACATCTCTGTTTATGCTTATTAGTGAGCCCTGGGTTACAGGAAGAGGGTTTTCATTAGATTCTTGGCAAAGATCAGTACTGATGAAAAATCTGCAGTGATGGTTGATGGTCAGCTTGCTGCAGTCTGGAAGCAGTGCTGTAACAGAGGCACCTCTATGCAAAAGCTATACAAATGTCATCCTAGGAGGAATCCAGCTGAAGAAAGCAACACTATATATGTGTCAGGATAGGTATTCCAGTATCACTGCCAGTGCTGATGCAAGTAACACTAACACTAAAGCTGTTACTTGGGAGATTGCTAAGAAAGTATTTAGATTTATTTCTTGTCCTGAGAGGTAGGTTGTTAATAGCTCAGTTGTCATAAATGCTATGCTATGCTGAATATTCAAAGAGGTCTTGAGATTTGTGTGCAGTTTTAGTGCTCACCAATATAACATCACTAATCCAGCACTCCAGGCACACTTGATGAACTTCAAAAGCACCTGTAGAAGTATAGATAGGCACCTTCTACCCTCAAGATGAATTGTGATAATCCTGCTGGCAACAAAAACATCACAAGAAAGAATGAACATCCCCACAAATATTGTGCCATGACTCAGGCTGCTTCGCTTTGCCTAGCTGCTGTGTTCTTTCAGACAAGGGAAAATAGTTGATACCTACAATATAACAAACTCCAGCCATCAGAAAGACAAACCTCTCCTAAGGTAGAAATAATTTTGCTTTTTCTTCTGGAAGGTGTTGTTGTTTTCAGTGGTAATAATTCACTTCTCTGTGTAAAGACAGTTTTGTAAGTGTTTCATTTTCTGCTGTGCTTATTTTTGGCTCTTTAATAGCATGCATAGAAATCATCTATTCTTACAGCCAGCGTATTTTCCTTTCAGAGCTGGCTTTCCAAAGCAGTAGCTGCTGATTGCTGGCTTCCCAGATGGACTTCGTATAATCTGACACATGTCTCTTGGCATCTGTGGTCACAGCATGTCCTATTGCTGGCAGTAGGGTACACTGAAAAATATCTGAGTGTTGGCACAACAGAGTACTGCTGTATTTTTCGCACTGACTCTCCTCAGACAGTGCTGCAGGCTAAAGGAAATGGAAAGAGAAAAAGGGACTTGCATTCATGGTACAATTATTTTTAATAGTGTCCTACACAACAGTGTAAGAATGAAAAGTGAAACCAAGGCCAAATATCCCAGGCCATTTAGAGATATGAAGACACAAAAGTGGTGCTTAGTGAGATTTTCCTGTGTCCATATCCACATGTACCCTGACAACACTGAAACTCTGGGCACACCTTCTGCCTTGAATTTTATTCATCTTGATGAAGGCAAGAATTGCAACTGCTTTAACTTGAGGCAAAATGTGGCTCGTGAAATTCTAGCTAGAGGGGAATAGTCTCATTAATGTGCTAAAGGAGAGGAAAGGATGGCAGTTAGCTACATGGATGAGGGACTGGTGACGCTGGCTGATTTCAGCCCAGACACTTAAACCTTCCAACTGCAGGAATTCCAGCATGACAGAGGTTGGGGGCACATATATGTCTTCAGAGCCAAACAGCTTTTCTTGTAATCCTCTCCTGCTTGCTATCATAAAATCCTTGCCCTATAAACAAAAGCCTCCCTTACAATGCCAAAAACAACTTCTGCTTATCTTTTATAATTAATAACAGGATTGCTGCTATTGTTGACAACTTCAGCTTCTGGCAGCACTGAAAAGGTTAATTGATAGTAATTTCTTTTAACAGTTCTGTGCTCCAAAAGTGGGATGAGGGGCAAACCTTTCCCTTCTCCTGCTTTGAGGCTACAGATCTGTGCATGTGTTAGAGCTGCTGGCTGAACTGAATCCTGAACAACAGAGATTTTGGAAGATGGAAAGCTAGACCAGTGCATGAGAAGCAAATCTAAACAGATTGAACTGCCCAATGTGACCCCACTATTTGCCAGATACTGTACAGGGCCATTAATGATGTTGAGCTGAAAATGCATCATTTAGCAAGCTGTTGGCCTGAAAATAAAAAGCATTAAATATATGCTATTTTCAGCTTGAAGTGCCAATAATGTTGCAAGTCACGGAAAAAAAGGGCTAGGCCAGCTTGTGTTCTTGTAAGCTCTAAGGTAGATGAAGTGGAGTTGTGGGCATATGAAGGTACAAATGAGAAGAGAATGCATTTGACTGGCTGTGGGTTTTCTTAGACAGTTATTTTTCATGCAGTAGGAAAAATAAACAGATGTTGAAGTAAATAGAAGAGATGTAAAGTGGAAAGTCTCAAAGGATGCTTAAAGCAATATTCAGACATGATATAGAGGGATTATTTAGCAAGCAAACCCACTGCCAAATCTTAAATAAACCTCAGTAGGAGACCCTAGAAAACAACATGAATTTCCAAACAAATAACAACTCCAAAGGAGCCTTCTGTTTTCCAGTCCCCAGGGCAGATGCCAACAGCTTGTTGGTACTCCGTCCTCCTCCAGCTGAAGAGAACACAAGAATTTCTAGCTGGAATAATTCAGACTTGTAACAAGGGGGCCATTTTGCTCCAGATAGCAGCAACGTGCTCTTTCTCTGCCTTTACTTTGCTGCAATCAGCACTGACAAATCATGTTCTCATCTTCCAGGGTCACCTTATAGGGACAAGATCACCATTGCCATCCTCCAGCTCCAGGAGGAGGGGAAGCTCCACATGATGAAGGAAAAGTGGTGGCGAGGCAACGGCTGCCCTGAAGAGGACAGCAAAGAAGCCAGTGCTCTTGGGGTAGAGAATATTGGGGGCATCTTCATAGTGCTCGCTGCTGGGCTTGTTCTTTCAGTGTTCGTAGCCATTGGTGAATTTATTTATAAATCAAGGAAAAACAGTGATATTGAGCAGGTAAGTCATCCTTTTCCAGCTTGCTGATGTTTCTGGGAGGCTGAGATCTGTGGTGACTGCATTATGTCTCTTTGCTGGAGTGCAGATTTTGTATTGCTGAACTCTCACCATTTGTTTCTGGCACTACAGAGAAATAATTTCTTAATAAGAATAGGGAAGCAACTCATCCACAGTTCAATTAGTGCTGTTTAATATGGCAATGCAGAACAAGAGCAATTAATTTCTCAAAGTGTTTTAGCTTGATCTTTAAGATTTAGAGTATAAATTACCTTGGAAAGGAATAAAACATATTTTTTTTTAAATAGCATTAACATCAGCTCTTGAGTAACAACAGGAATGTACTTCCAAATCCCTAGTGTAATTTTTCTCTTGCTCTAGACAGCATTTCTTTCACAGCCAGGGGTTTACATACTCTGTGCTGAAGCATGCACTTCAAAGCAGGGAAACCTGCTGAAAAGTGATGGATGCCATAGCAAAGTAAGATTATGGAGCCAAACAATTTTGGGATATATCTCCACTGAAGTGCAATGAGTGATTTGAAAACTGCGAGAGGAAACAAAGAAAATGTTACATACAAATCACATCTTCAATATAACAGAAGCTTGTGAAATAGAATCCATCTTTGAAAGAGGGTGTAAACATCCATTTACCGAGACAAACACAGTAAAAGAAACAAGATACATACAGCCACTCAGAGTCTATTCGTGAAGCTGTCTACCAACCCTCTTGCTCTGAATACCTTCCCTGGTTCTGGTCTACTGCTGGCAATGTCCTAGAACCTGGTTTGGCCCTGTTTGGATCAACTGTAAAGATGTTCTTGTCCTGTTCACTTCAACAGGATGTTTCATAGGAATGAGGGTCATGTTGCACTGCAGGGTTGGTAGACACTGAGACAGTCATCAGTTTGTATCACCTAACTTCAGACATACACTTCTAAGAGAGTTGTTTAAGCTCAGTTTGCACTTAGATGGGAAAGGCAAGAGATTTTCAGTCAGCAGTTCATCCTCTCCCTCCAAGGTGTAGGCCTTCAAAAATGATGACATAAATGACAGAAAGGGCGGTCAAGAAAAATAAGGGATGAGTGGAAAGAGGAGGAGAACGTTCTGAACTCTACCTCAGAGATGTAGTTTACACTGTATTGATGCTGAGACATGAGAGGGTTTCACATCTAAGTCAAAGCAAACAGACATGGCTGAGGGCCTGGAGAGGACAGTGCCTCATTTTTAAACATTGGATTTTTGATGGAATGAACCACCCTGCAGTGACGTCAAGGCACTGATCTCTCTCTGGTGACAGCGAATAGGACTCGGGGGAACAGCATGGAGCTGTGTATGGGGAGGGTCAGCTTGAGGATTAGGAAAGGGCTGTTCACTGAGAGAATGGCTGGGCACTGGTACAGGCTCCCCAGGGCAGCAGTCATGGCCTCCGTTTTGGACAATCCTCCCAAACTAGGGTTTGAATTTGGGGTGGTCTTGTACGGAGCCAGGATTTGGACTCAATGATCCTTGTGGGTCCCTTCAAGCTCAGGGTATCCTGTGGTTCTACGCCTGTATCTCCTTGCAGTCACAAGTAGCTAAGTCTACATGCCCACTGTTCAGACAGCTAGATCTGAATCCTACCAGGTATCTTCATTTTCCAAATGACTCTTGATGTTATTGTGGGTCCCTGGGACCTAATGCCACACTCACTGATTGGGCTGAGTCTTCGCAGTGCCCTGCAGAAGAGGGCAGCTCATGACTATGCAGACTACTCTGCATGCTCCTGATCAAGCCCTCACTATAAGCAATGTGTACGAACAAAGGATGTAACTCAGGCAATTTTGCACGCCTTATTAATCAAGGTGTCTCTGTTTGGGAGTAAGTCAGAGAGAAAGGATGGATGCATTATGCTCATATTGCAACTTTCTGGTTACCATGTAAACTTTATAGAACAGTACTAGCACAAAATGAGTAAAGAATGTATGGAGATCAAATTAAAGACTCAGGAGTTTTTTATTCAAATAAATTTTGGGGCACTGTTGGAGATAAAATGCATAGAATGAGCACTAAAGTGGTGCAGAATATTTTGGAACAATTCAGGAGCCTGGAAAGGCAATGTACCTTTGAAATCAGAATTAAAATAGACCTAAAGCTTTACATCATGAGAGATTGTTAAATTATTTAGCAATTTGTTGGATGAATAACATAATACTCAGGGATGAATATATAAATATACAGTGTCTGTATGTAGTGAAACTGCTACTGTTTCACAGTGATGTGTTGCTGATTGTAATAATGGAAATCTTTAAATATGTTAATGTGACAACATGATATGTGACAACATAATATATGACTACTGCAGATTTTTTTTCTGTGAAAGTAATTCCAAAGAAAGAAAATTCTTGTGATTTCAGTGTAATTTTCTGGTTTCTCTCTTTTTGCTTTATTTTCATACTGGTGATATAAGAAGCTTAGACAGAAAATGCTGCACATCATATATTATCACTAAGCTAATCCAAAGCATGATTTGCATACAATCTATGACTTTTCTGTTTCCATAAATAGAATCTCTTTTGATTTAAATAGCTTTTGAATCTCATTCTCATGTTTGTTTTTAATTCTACTTCTCTCATTTATTCATTTTCTCAATTTTTTTTTTTCTTGCATGCAAGGCCTTTTGTTTCTTTTACGGACTTCAGTGTAAGCAAACCCATCCGTCCAACTCCACCTCTGGCACCACCTTATCTACGGAGTTAGACTGTGGCAAGTTAATCCGAGAGGAGAGAGGGATTCGAACACAGCCCTCAATTCATACTGTATAGTCAGGAAAGAAAAAAGGTGTGTCCAATGAAAGCATTAAACAGTTCACTTAATGACAAAGGTTGCACTCACTAAACGCAGTTAATGTCTCCAAGTGCCTTTTATTTCAGCAGGAGATAAGCTTATCTAATGCAAATTGTCAAAGTCCTGGAAATTTGGGCAGTTTAAATGCATATCACAGAAAATAATTACACCTACAGCAAAGAGTGAGAGCAACAGACTATAGCAGATTTTGAGAAATACAATAGTCTCTATGTACAAGTGTCATCTTGTCATTTCATTGGGTAATTCATGTTTGTTTGTTTGTTTTTCAGGTAAGAAATATTGTTTACCTCCTTTTCATTTTCAACCAAACTTGAGTAAACTCATGGCAATCTCATTAGTAAAAGCATGAAGAAAAATTTCCCTTGGTCTCTGGTTAAGCATTCAGCAAGTGGGCCAGAGTTCTCTATAAACCTCAGAAAATAACCTGCAGGCTCCATTAACTTTCTGAACTCCTATTATAAACAGCCAGAAATTTTTATCTGGCATATATTATTTCCAGTGTCAATATTTAATGAATTTTAATTCATCCATTTAAAATTCATTAGACAACGCCTCCAAGTAACTATCATAGCACAAGATCATATCTATCAGTTAAATTTTATGCCATGTAACCATTAACATTTAAGAACATAATCAGTGAAAGCACCCTGAGGCACTCCCAGCATATATGTACCTTTCATAGAATAACTCTGTTGACTTGGCTTGAGTAATCCATGATTTTCACCGTTGTAAGGCTTTATAATATAGGTAAATCTTTTATGACATAAGTGGCAGTAAAAATCATGATATCAATTTATGCTGAAGTGTATAGCCTTGACTTTTTTTTTTTTTTTTTTTTTTTTTTGCATATTGAAACAAAGAAAGAAGCTGTTGTAGAGGAATCCAAGACATATTGGATGTTTTCTATACCCTGGAAGGAGAACAATTTGGTTTCCTTCAGTCCTATGCTTGCCTGGGGACTGCCAGAGTGGGAGACAACAGGCTGTATCTGTTGTTGTCTCAGAAAAACATGTGACAACAATTTGGAGTAGATATACAAAATATATAGAAATGTCATCTCATAGGATATCATGAACCACTGCAAACACCAAGTTTGCAAAACCTGATTACCTTTTTTCTGAATGTCATTATATCCTGTCTTACCTTCACTTTCACCAATTCATTTTCCACCCTTCACACCAACTTTATGTTTTCTTGCACACTGCAGTTCCTCCTCATCAAACAAGTTAATGATCTGTTTTATTGAGGGGCCATTTCTGGCCTCTATTGCAATTAGAAAACTTGTTCAAGTGGATGACTTCATGCTCAATCACCAACATGCTCCAGCAAAGCTCTGCTGTCCTCTTGAATTGTTTCTCTCGTATCTGGCTTCTGAATAGAATATGTTTTACTTCTATTCATTTTACAACTTTTAGTCAGCAATATTTATAGTGGCAGTGGGCTTCAAGTTGCTTTCGGGTGTTCTTTTTTTTAATGAAGACTTATAGTTCTCATGGTTCGACTACAGCAGTTCTTCTCTGCCAGTGTTCTTTCATATATATGAGTGAGTGTTATGCCCTACTCCAAACACTGCAAAAAACTCTCTTGCTCAAACTGGAATTTTAACCTGTTTTACCAGTGCCTTGAAAGCTTAGGTTCTTCATAAAACGATCCTTCCTAGCAGTGAAGACCTGAATAAGATCTTCAATATCCCTGATTTCAAAAAATAAACATTCTTGTCTGCAATTTCCCAGTTGAAGAAACTTAAACTAATTAAATCCAGCTTCTCTGAACTCTCAGAGTAGAAGGAAAATTACTAATGGGCTTATCTTCATCATTGCTCTGTGCAAGAAATCCATCAGCTTGCAGCTTCTACTACATTCTTAATCACTGTTTAAATGAATGCAGAATCCAGAAAGTTTCTGTTACTTTTTGGGTAAACATTTTCACATCTGTCAAGGAATGATCATTTTGCCTGTCTAGGTGTCCCCAGAGGCAACCTTGCAGCCTTCAGCTTGCCAGTGAGAATTACAAAGCAGTTTTGCCTTTCCCTAACTATCTAACTACAAAAAAATTATTTGAAAGTTTTTCTTTTTCATTAGCAGTTATGCCAGCAGTTAAGGCAGTGAAGAGCAGGCGTGCCAGCTGGGAACTAATAAATCTACATTTCTAAACACAATATTTGCAAGTTTCACCATGGGTCCAGAAAAAGCCAGGTGCTTTCAGCTTAATAGTGGGGTTTGAGGAAGGCACAGCCCATGGCATCTCCCATGAAGTGCACGGCATCTGGCAGGAGTCAAACACAGAATTAGGAAGAAATGTTAAAGCCTTAAAAAATTTTCAACCTATCAACACTCTCCGCTTTTAAACTGTTACAATTTGAACTTTGGCCACGAAAAAATACTCCATTCACAAATGATTGCAATTGCATTTCTCTCACTTGCAGCCTTGTAACTGCACCTGGGACCCAACAGTCAATGTCTCCTCTCACGTGTGGGTCAGCACTGAGTTAACAGCTCTGCCTGTGATGGAAGAGCCACAACAGGCTGTCAGCTCTGGCAGCACCAATAGAGCATAACCAGAGCTACTTGGGGAGAAAAATGGTTATAAACATACCCTTGTGCCATTTCATAGTATTTCTTTTTATTTTACCTTTGTTACATTTTAATCAGAGCTCCCAGAATATTCAAACAGTGTCTGAAGAAAAAAAAAAAGGAAAAAAAAAGAAAAAAAAAAAGGTATATTCTTTGACACATAGAAACCACTGGCTTCCAAAAGTAATGGGGTCATGCACAAACTGTCCATTGCCAGGTTGATTTGGCTGGGGTCAATGCTCCTACCTTTATTAGTGCCATTTGCTGCCCTTATTACAGTCTGCCATCCAGTGAAACAAAAATACAGCATGGAGCATGGAGAAAGAATGAGACAGAAGAATGAAAGGAACAAAGGCAGTATGAGAGCAGCCTTTCAAAATCTAAAGAGGGGCTGTAAGAAAGAAGGGGACAGACTCTTTAACTGGGTATTTTGTGATACGACAAAGGGAAATTGTTTCAAACTAAAAGAGAGGAGATTTAGATCAGATACAAGGAAGAAGTTTTTTACAATAAGGGTGGGGAGGCAGTGGAATGGGTTGCCCAGAGAGGTGGTGGATGCCCTGATCCTGGAGATATTCAAGGTCAGGCTGAATGGGGCTCTGAGCACCTAATGGAGCTGTAGGTGTTCCAGTTCGTGATGTAGATGACCTTTAAAATTCCCTTCCAACTGAAACGATTCTATAATTCTATGATTCTGTGAATATGATCACTGTTTCAGAGAGCTAGGATCAGGGTGGCTTAGCAACACACCTGCACCATACAGTTAGAACAAGCACACCAATCATGCTTTCTGCATCTGGATTGATATTTGCTCAAAGCACTGCCACAGCTTCATGCCCTTGTGTCATCTCTCTTGGATTAAAGCTCTGAAGAGTCACAGTTTTAGCTCTTTGGGAACAAAGGAGTAGAAGAAAAAAAATCTCTACTCAGTGACATTCTTGCAAAAAACATTTTTTTGTTAATTTATTAGGTCTATAAATACCTTCTCTTCTTCAAACATTAATTTGAGCCCATCCATTGGCACTCCATAACCCCACCTCCAAACCTGACTGTGGCTAGCAGTGCCTGCAGTGAACAGCCCTGTTTGCATTTGATGTCTTCTGAGATCAGCAAGTAGCTTTACTGATTATTTTGTGTGTGTGTGTGTGTGTGTGTGTGTGTGTGTGTGTGTGTAAACAGGAAGCTGAGAAGCAGTTTATGTAATTGAAAAACAGTTAAAATAATCCATGGATTATTGTGACACTGTTTTGACAGTCACCGTTCAATAGACTCTGACAGTTTAAAATCCTCCATTTAAGTGATCTCCTCATGCAATTAGCCATTAGTGACAGAACACTCAAACAGATTCTTAATGTGCTGCAACAGCAGCTCACTCACTAGGAGAAACTATTTTGGATATTTCTCCTTCACTGCACTAGGAAAAAACAAATCACTTTTCTTTCAGCAGAAGACATATGTCAGTGTCCCAGCGATGAGTTTTTCACACTGAGGAAGGCACAGCAGGAGTAAAACCTTGTTTTCTGCACTTCTTCCTCCATGGCTGAACTAGTCAGGTGTTCTCTCCAAATAAAATCTAGTCTAAATCCTTTGATTTTGATAACTCCCAGTTGTCCAGCACAGCACACTGATTGCCCTTTTGTTCGTTTGCTGCTTGTTTGGTTTGTTTTCTTTTGCTTGTTTGATTTTTTTTTCAAGGTGTTAAAAAAACAATTGAAGAATCTTGTCCTCAGGGGTAGGTAGACTTTGATAAAGTCTAACTACAGCTATTTTTTTTTATTATTATTAGAAATTTCTAACTTCATGTTATCCTTTAAATTCAGATTCTATAATTACTTTGTAGCTTAGTACAGTCTTTTGGATGCCAGTGTAAGAAAGGATTTGAGATCTTCCTGATTAAGCTTTTTCATCCCGCTGCAATCGCCAAAGGACAAATAGGAAGAATCTCAAAAAAAAAAAAAAAAAAAAAAGGAGCCCCAAATCCATTCTATTTGTAAAAGATTTCCTTTAACTTTCACAGGCCATGTACTTCAGCATTTTGGCACTGTTTAGGAGAGAAAGTCAAGCTCAATTGCATAACTTTAAACTTATTATTCTGTTGTTAAATATGTTGCTGTCTCTAGTCTTCTCTCTTTTTTGGAGAGACCTCAAAAGTGGTCTTAATAATATGTTGAAAACAAACAAACAAACAAACAAAAACAACCCACAAAAGCTTATTAAAGAAATTCTTTTGGTCTGGCTATCCAAATATGAAGTTAAAAGAACAGTATCTTGCCCTTGTAAGTAGAATTTGAAAGTCATCGTGCTCTTTCTAAAGGCAACTACAGACATGGTGTTGTTCAGAGGGCTGTATCGGGAGTTCCTAAAGATGGTGATTTTCAAGTAACTCCTTAGGCATCCTGGTGATTTTTGAATTTGCTTTATGTTACTGTTCTCTACTGCTTGAAAAATTCAGGTCAATTCCAGTTTTCAAATGTTTGTTCAGTATCCTGATTGCATTCACGATCTTTGAGATAAATAGGATGTTGAGCCAGTTTTCCTAGGACTTGAAAGAGTTCTTGTCATATCTGCTTTCTGACCTTCCGAATGATTAACCAGACCCAAAAGTTCAGAGTATCATCTCAGATAGCTCTTTTAGACAACCTTAAGCAATCTGTGAAGGCAGAGGTAGAAAAGGACCTGTGTATTGCAGGCTTTTAATGCTCTTTGCCACCTCCAATAGGTTTTCTCAAAGGTGGCAGTATTTCAGATACAGAGATGATCATAAAATTGATCAGGGCTGTAATTATGTCTGTGACCATTGGAATATCCTTGAAAGATTAGTTCAGTATCTTTTTAATTCATTTCTTCAGGTTGAAAGTGGAACCAGTGGGGTGCTTCGCATATCATGAAGTCAGAAAGCTCATATACATCATGTCAGCAAATGTCTATGTGCAGATGTAAATGACCTTCATGAGAGTACTTTGCTGATCTGAAATCAAAAGACATTGTGATAATTGTCTTGTCTGACTAACACAAATCAGTTTGGAAAATTTCATTATAGGTATATTAACATGGCAGCAAACTGTACTATTTCTTCTGTAGAAATCATCCCTGCATGCATATTGCAGAGATTGATGACTATTGTTAAGAGCATACACAACATGCAGTTGATAAGAACAGGGGTAAAAAAATAAGATCATTCCTACACATTTTTAATATTTTCCTTTCCTTGTTTTCCATGTAGTTCCAGAATCACTTGGTAATCTAGATGTTGAAAGTTCAGTTAAAACTAAGACAGTGGAGAGAAATTATCCATGCCAAGTTAGCTAGTTAGAATATATACTTTTATTAGTTTGGAAATAAGTGGTGCTATGCTTTAAAAAGCAAAATATACAAATAATTAAAATGATACCTGCTTCACCTGCTGCTTCCAGAGGGCATAGGGCTGCAGCAGACGTCATTGACTCTAAACCCAGTAACACCAGAATTCCTATTTTACATTATCTAAAGGGTCATTTAAATGACACAGTCCTGGCTATTACCAGACTTTAATTTGAAAAAAAGGTAGTACAGTGTCCTGGACCATGACTGTTATACTTTGCGCCTGGCATGAATTTATTATACTTTGATTTATGTATACTAAAGAATTTCAGATGAGCAAAAATTAAACATCTCAAAGATAAAACTTTAAATTCCAGATGTAGCACTTTATGGGATCTTTGCCAGCAGTTCATCCCACAAATGGGTGTGCTGACACCTGCAAGATCATATACCTTCAACCACAGACACATTAATATACTGATGTCTTGGACTCACTTGCAAAATCAGGCTTACACACTACACCCACAGAGTTCATACTGGACAGGAAGAAGCACAGCACAAGGAGTTCACTACTGAGGAAGTCCTTTGCTGCTTTAAATAAATGATCTAGCCTTTATCCAGGTTATCCTCACACTCTTTTGCATTTGAAAATATTCCTCTGGAATATCTGGCTATTATAAAGGTTGGATTTTCTCTTCTTTTTCTCCTCTTCCAAAATCATATGTGTAATACTTTTTTTTAACCCTGTGTAACTGAAATCACCATTGAGTTAGTGGCTAAATACTGAACACTGCTCCTTTTGCACTGGTATCACTGGTAGAAGGGAATTTATATTTGGTATAAAGAACTATGTTTGTGTGCTGTTGCTCTCATTTGACAAGATAAACCAATTATAATAACAATATACAGTATACAACAATATAATATATCTATAAACAATAACACAATTAACCAGATGTGTTAAAACTGAGCAGTTCTGCAGTTCTATAAGGGCTTTGGTAGGGGGATTTATTCAGCATGATGGAGGTAAGGTGGTCAAAGCTTTGTTTCACACTGCTACCATCATTTCATTTTATGCATCAAGCTATACATATTGCATGAAACAATCTTTTGCCTTGCTAGATACTTCCATTGAAAGCCTCTTTGTGTTTTTTGTGTTACAAGTAATTATTTCAGCAGAAGATTGTAAAAGATTTTTCACTTACTCAAATTGTCTTTGTTAATATTGGGATGATGGAAAGAGAAAAGATTTCTGTTTGCTTTCTAAACTATTCAGCTACCTCATTCTTGTGGTAATTTCTCTCCTTTCTTTGACATAAAACATTTGAAAAAGATTCTTTCCAAGGAGAGAAGAGGACTGAGGAGTATGCTGTGTTTTGGAATTGCCTATTAATTTAGTGAGGAGAAAATAACTAAGCCACAAAGAAATCTTTGTTTTCTTTATTATTCACAATTCTGTGGGACTAAGGTACATGTGATTTTAAAAAAAGATGATCTTTTTTTCTTTTAAGGTCAGAAGGAAAGTTACTTGTTGAAAAAGGGTAAGTTTTATTACGTGAAGTCAACAGAACATCACAAATCTACCTATCTGTGTAGAATTTAAGAAATATTAATATCAGCTTTAGTTAAGCCAAAATTAAATTGATTTCAGTGGAAGCCAAGTTAGGCAAAAAAAAAAAAAAAAAAAGTGATTACAGACTTCACTTGTTAGAAATAAGGGACTTGCTCAAAACTGACAGAAGTCACCAGAGAAGCTTCCTGATTCTGCTTTTAAGTGCCGAGATCCTTTTTTTATAAGAGCCATGATTTGGTCAGAGGGTATGGCCAAACTCTGTCTTCAGTGAAAAGTGTCTAATGCAATTTCTGTGTCCCAACAGTGTCTTTCTTTCAATGCTATAATGGAGGAGCTTGGCATTTCACTCAAGCATCAGAAGAAGTTAAAGAAAAGGTCAAGAACTAAGGCAAAGTCTTCATTCACAAGTATCCTTACTTGCCACCAGAGAAGGACACTGAGGAAAGAAACCATAGCGTGAAACAGGAGAGATCCTGGGAAGAAATATCAGGAAGAAAAACAGAACAAAAACTTTGCTGCCTACAAGTTGATTGTGGTGGGATTTCTGAAATACAGACATTTACGTTGTTCTTCAGAAATTCTCTGTGGTTTCTTTTTTTAATCTAGAGGTACAACAGTTTAAATGCTCACATAGACTGATGTACTGCTACTAATCATCCGGGAAGTGTCTCATTATTTCTTTTGAGATGGATTTGTATGCTCACCTGGTTTGCATCTCTCTTCCCCTCCCCATGCATTGCTGTATGTGCTTTCTAAATAAATAAATAAACAAGAGACAGAGATCTTTTTTTCCAATACTCTGGAAGTGATATCTATTTTGTTTTTCTTTTGAAGAAAAGATTTCAGTCCTGCTAAGTACAGTTGTTTAGAAACTGGTGTCCAGATAACCAAAATAAGCATCTGTACAATTAACAAACAACGACTACAAAAATATATAAAATACTGAGGCATCAAAGAACGAGTTATTCTTACTTTTCTCTGAAGGTTCTTATCTGTGACTACCTTGGCTTTCCTTATCTTCTCTCTTTCTTATTTATTTTAAAATGAGATAATATAGAAATGCTGTGGCTCCAGGTGCTAGATGTTCAAAAGGAAAATCTGAAAATTACAAATGCGATGATCAGTGAACAAACGAAGACAACACTGACAACATTACAGTGCCACATCCTCTAGCTTCTAATCCCCAAAAAATTATTCTCAAAATGAACCTCAAAATGAAAATCACCTAGAAAATAGAGAAAAGAATATTCAATTTATAACAAGCCTTGACCAGAAAAGTAACATCTGACAGAGATGTAGCCAATGCTCTAGATGGGGAGCAGTACCTTGCTGTCCTACACAGTCGGTTAGACATGGGTTCAAGACAATCTCAGCACTATGACCACTCCTAGACTTAATGCAAGACTGAAAAAAGGGAACCAGAGAACTAAGCTACCAACTGCATTTCTGGACAGTGCATGGAGCTGGGTCAGACTAAATCGTGTCAACAATATTTGCTTTAGACTTTGCTTTCAGCAAAGTATCAGGTTTTATTGTCCTTCTTATATTCACCCAGGGACTTATTGCTTACCACTGATTACCTCTGCCTTATATCCATGTCCATTTTCTGTGCAAAGGAGACAGTACTTGTGGAATTTGTTGTGTGAAGAAATCTCTCCTCCATCATTTCCTCACAGCACCACTCTGTGCAGCCCCTACTGACTGGCTGGGTGAATCTGAAAAAGAATGACATTACTTACAAAAGCCTTGCTTGAGAAGTGATATGTTTCTATATTATTATAGGCAAGAAGACACCTCAGTTCACTTAGCCTTTCCACGAGAATTGCGTTTCCTAAAATGCATGACATTATCACTCATTTGCCCTACGCTTTCTAAAATTACTCCATATCTTTCTCAAAACAGGATGCCCCAAACTAGATATGCTCTACCATTTGAAGTTTCACTCATGAGGTGGGCAAAAGAACTGCTTTATGTGTCTGAAAAGCAGTACCATTGCTTGTACACTTTGTGATGAGGTCTGCCTTCATGTGACTGGGGTAAAGCAAGTGAGCCCTCGGTGTACAGGCAATGATGATTTCAGAGTACAGAATGATTTTTTTTTTTTTTTAAATAGACTGATTCTCAAGTATATCAGTTTGTTCAGATCAGTTTGTCCTCAGCCATGCTTTTTGCCTTAACCAGCTTGCTAGTACTTGCAAATTTAGCAAACACACCCACTGAAGACAGAGTATAAAGGAGAGCCAGCTGCCCTATAAATCCCTCCATTTTGGTAGTGGAGCTCTGGGAGTTAATAGGATAGTTCCACATTTTCAGCCACCACACCAAATATGTCATTTGTCCCATCATCCTACTTGTTTATGAAAATATCACATAGGATTGGATCAAAAAACTTATTAAAACTGAGATGGAGGAGCTTTCCCCTCACCCGCAGGACTCACTAAGCTGTTAAAGAAGAAAATTCATCAAATTAACAAGACCTGGGTTTGACAGATTCATATTAACTCTTGCTCATTTCCAACAATTACTTATGAAGCAGTTAGTTTATACCAGTGTGTCCAGGCACCAACAGTTAAGCTATCTAGCTCAAAACTTCCTAGATTCTCATTTTTCTCCCTTTAAGACATAAATTATGATTGCTGTTTTCCAGCATTTCCTACTTATCCTCTATGAGTTTGTCTCCGAGAGCTCAGAGCAGCCAGCCTGTAGGAAAGCAAAAATAGTCTTTTACAGTGACTACAGTAGAAAGCTCCAATCAGTGCTTGCTTTTGGGAAGCTTAGCGTGTTGCCTACTCCAGTAACATGCTGAGTTGATGAGTAGTAATTAAGAAAAAACAGCCCCTGGCCCTCAGTGCTCACATAGGATCTCATAATACCGTACCTTCGTCTTTCTGAAAGTAATTTATTTTATTTATGTCATCATCAAATTACAAACAGGCCTTTCAGACCACCATCATGATTGAAAAGCAAGTTATTATTTTCCAGTCTGAGAAACTCTATCACTCTGCCAACCACAGCCTTCAGCTAAGATATTTTTAAATGAATAGGTTCAAAGTGATAAAAGATTTATAATCAGGTCCTTTTTTTTCTCCTTTTTTTTCTTTCTTTTTTTTTTTTTTTCCAAAGAATGACTCTTCTACTCTTCTGTGGCTTAGACCTTGAGGCTGAGTTCCATTTTCTTAGGTATCTATTAATGTTTTCCTGAAACTAGGAGGTAGTGTTTTGTTTACTGCTTTTTACAACTTTCCCATTAGTGGTCCACCCCTTAAAAAAAAAGACTCAGGGAAAAAAGAAACTGTTTTTACTGTCTGCATAGAAATATGTGGAGAAACAATAAATAGAGCATACTTGGATCTTTTTTTTTTTTTTCTTTTTAGTAGCTTGAAAGACTCACAGCATATTAGAACGTCTCTGTGTTAATCTCAGATGGCCCTTACCAAACTACACTTACTGCAAAGAAGCTAACCAGCCTGCCATGATTTCAGAAAGCAACACATCACTATGTGTGGCTGTGCCCTTCTCTGCCATCTGCAGGAATGAAGATTCATGATGGGTCAAAAATCCACTTCAACATAAATTTTCCCCCAAATGGGGTGGACACTAGGTGAGAACTATTCAGTGAAATGTAGTTCCCCAAAAGCTCTGAGCAGCTGCAGACCACTAACACAACCCACTGCTCTGTTTCATCTCTTGGTATTTTCATGGCAGCACTGTCTTAGCCTGTAAATTCTTTGCCAATTGGCCTCCTTTTGAGAAACTACAGGAAGAATTAACAGTAGACAGTGAAGGAGTTGAAGGGACATGCGATCTCACTGTTTGCTCCTGCCTTAGGCCAGCAGTGGCCTGGTGCCTGCTTCTGACATGGCACCTTGCATTGGCCATCAGCACTTTTCAGAGCACCCATGGATATGTGGGATGCCTGCATAGGGGCTTGAAACCAACCTACCTCTCACCTTGGTTCAACAGAGTATTCAGTATTCCAGCTAGTTAAAACTGCATCTAAGGAAGATGCTTTGGGATTCATCTAAATCCCACTAGTATTTCAGGATTCAGCCAAGTGCTTTTTCTGATTTGAAGCTGTGACCTTTCGTAACCTCTTCAAAACACACTCAGGTCACTGGTTAGACTGCTCATATGCCACTCACAGACAGGTCCCAGCTCCACATACCCATACGCATGCAGTCCATTCGCAGTTACACATCTCATCTTATTTCCTCTATGTACATTAGTGTGAAACAAACAAAATCTTTTTAAAAGCACCTTCACTTCTGTGTCATTGGAAACTATTTCCTTCAGTTTAGATGCTAATTGTAAATTCATGTCATGACTGAGAAAGCTGTTTTGTCTTGAGGGAAGAGGAACAAGCACAGGGCAATCTTACACATCGACATGGTAGCAAACATGATTACTGCGACCTTTTCACTGTATCCCAATAAATATTTTTTCCTGCCTTTTTTCCTGCATGGCAGCATGCAGTACAAGATAAGCCTGATTAGAGATTATCCATTAGGAAAGCAAATGTCCTCATCAGATCTTTGTCTTGGCAGCAGCAAGCATGCATCCTCATTGTTTATAAAAGAGAAATACAATATTGACTGATGCTGTTGAATGGCTTTAATGTGTTTCATTCCAGAAATGGCCGTGTTTTGATGTTACCGCTACCAACCAACAGACTGCAGTCTTACTAAGGGCTATTAAACATCCATTAAATTCCTTGAGAAAGTGGTAAGGCAGGCTCAGTGGAAAAGAGAGAATATTGGAAATATGTAAGCAACTGTTTAAGCTGTGTGCACAGAGCCCAGGCCAACACCATGATTGATAAGCTACTGCAAAACAAATGAGGATCAGCTTATTCCCTTCTGAGCTCCTTGTCAGAGGATTGCATCTTGCGGGTCTGCTGTGAACCAGTAATCCCATGGGGCATTTATTGACTGTTGAGCTTGTCCCTTAATTGCTCTCTGTCAGGCTTGTAGGAGTCACAATTTCTGAAGGATCAGAACTGCCACTATTTAAAGATATGTCACTTACACCTGTCAAACAACTGTGATTTTATTTCAACCCCATCTACTGATAAAGATGAGCATTTTTTGTCTGTTGAATTCTGGTTCTTGTTTGCCTCTCTTAACCTCCCCCAGTTCAAGCTCTCTTATCATTAATGCAATCGTTATACAGCCATCACTGGTAAAACATGAAGCTCACCCCTGCGTTTCTAGACTTTGACAGCCCAAGAGATGAAACCTATACATTAGTCACCCATTCATGATGTACCCAGAAACCAGCAGCAGCTGATAAGAGCCTGTAAGGCAACCTTACAGATATGGTAGCCTCTAGCTCAGACAAGCTGACATCTGGGGAAAAGCTGGGTTTCCAGCTTGACTGAATAATGAAAATAGTAGATACAAAGACCTCAGATACTACCCCCCTCCCCCGCCAACTGCCTAGAAAGCCCTGGGCACCATATCAGCTCTCTCAATGCCCATGAATAATGACAAGAAAGGATGCTGACCCACAGTCTGCAGGATTGAACACATATCAGCCCTACTGAACACTGAGAGAATGGGGAAAGCACCTCATTCTCCCATCCAGCCCATAGGAGCCTTTCAGACACAGCTAGCCATCTTAAAAATTGTCTAGCCCTTTATTGCTGTCACCCTGTGGCAAGCCATCTGTGCTCAGTAAGGACTGCATGCCGTTATTCCTCTCCTCCCTTTGTGGTGGAGGAGGAATGCTCAGGAAGAGAAAGAGTATCACAAGCCATTGGGAGCATGTGGACAATCCTGCTCTGACAGGACAAAAAAACTCAGCATGCTGATCATTCTGCTGGGTCATTTAAAGGGCCCTTGCAACTATGCCTTCAGTGCTGAACAGACCAAGAAATACATTGGAAAGACACTACTAGAGAAGGAAAGTATCTTGAACTAGCCAGTAGAGCCATAAATTTCACGTAAGAGCTGAGAGTGCTGACACCAGCCCAGCAGGAGCATGCAGGTGCTAGATACCAAGCGCTGTGCATTAGCCTAATGAATCACAATTACAGAAACACCTGAACCAGATAACGCTGTGCTCATCCTTTCTGAAATGCATACAAGCATAAAGCAGCTTGTAACGCTCCCTCGACTCCCCAGTGGTTTCAAATAAGGTGCTGTTTGAAAGCAGTTAGGTTTGCTTCAGAAAGATCCACGTCACTTTATTGAGCACACATCTTTAGCCAAGATTTTCTTTCAACTCTGGGTTCCACACAGCACCACCCTAAATCAAACCCTATCTCCAAGACACTGCCCAAACTCTCCTTGAACTCCAGCACTGAGGGTCGTGCCCACAGCCCTGTGCAGCCCGTTCCACGCCCATCGCCCTCTGGTGCAGACCCTTTCCCTGACCACCAGTGCCCCTCCCCTGACACAGCTCCATGCCGTTCCCTCGGGCCCTGTCGCTGTCACACAGAGCAGAGCTCAGCGCTGCCCCTCCGCTCCCTGTGAAGAGCTGCAGCCGCCATCAGGCCTCCCCTCAACTCCGCTGCTCTGGGCTGGACATACGGAAGGGCTTCGGCTGCTCCTCATACTTCTTGCCCTCTAGATGTCCGCAATTCATTTCTGCTTCCCCAAGCAATCACCAATTCCTTTCCTCCTAGGAGAACAGAGCTGGCCTAGCCTACGATTGTGTTTATGTGCCTATAGCTCCTACCCACCAAGAGGGAGATGTCACAGGGCACCATATTGCAACAAGTGACACTCCCAATGCTATCTGTCCTGGTGTCTCTGGGAAGGGCAGAACCCATAAAGGCAGGGCAAGCACATAGGAAATCGTAGAGGAGTCTCTCTCCCTGCTTCACCTCCCAGCCAGACCAGGGTAGTTGTGCCTATCTCTGTGCAGCCTGTGTCCTTGGGGCACAACCTGAGCTGACAGACAAGGGTGACATGTTCAGCACAGAGGGATGAGGACCGGGTTGGCTCTATTAGTTTCCTGTATTTTGGAGCAGTGCACTGCCAGAATTTGCAGGCAGGCAATACCTGGGAGGCTGCCATGACAGCCCTGTGTCTGTACCACCTCCATCCTCAAGGGCAAATGCTATGGAAACAGGGATTTTGCTATTTAATAGTCCCAAAATACTTACAGCAGGGAGGTCTCTTCACCGTGACTACCATAAGGAGAATTACTAAGGATGGATAAAGTGCTAAAAGCTGGGATGTTACTGATTGCAGAGTAAAGTGATGGGGTACATTTACAATGTTACTGGGTCTGCTCTCCTCTTGCAGATGACCTCCAGACTAGTGAGCTGTTATTCAGATTGATGAACAGTTTAAATAACAGTTATTCATTAGCTGACGCTTTTACATATCCTTTGCATTCTGCTCACAACTGAATCATACACCTTCTCCTTATAATACATACAGTCAAGGAGACTCTATAAGAGACCTAGATTTTCTTTTTCCAGTTGGGTTTTTTATAAAATAAAGCTGTCACATGGGTGTGGGTTTTTTTTGTTTGTTTGGTTGATTTTTTGAGGTTTTGGTACTTACTTGTCTGAAAAACCTGTACATTCAGCAAAAGCTACCCATGGTTTCTGAAAACTGTGAGGAAAAAGCAACCCTTCAGCAAAGATTTTCAAGCGATTGATTAGGAAATCCCAAAAGCAAACAGAGGTTTTCATCCTAGAGCTGCCTACAGTCTCTTTCTGGAAGCAGCAAGGCTAAGAAAAAAATCTGATCCCAAAAAACAGTGAGGCAGGACCAAATGAGAGCACTGTGGATGATATTTCAACCTTGCAGAGGGGTGAACCAAACTAGAACAACCAGAGGGAGAAAAAAACATATCACAGGGAAATGGATTGCTGTTTGTTGCAGGATGACAATGGAGATGACAAAGATGTTGAAAGCTTTGTTCTAGCAAGCCAGTAGTGTGTGCTTTCATTCCCAAGCAATGACAGTGGGAAATTTTTAGTGAATTCTCCACAGATGGGGTTGAAACTTCCTCCCACAGGATTTTACTCATGCACAAAACACCAGACTGCTGAAAATACAGACTAGAGAAATTACTCTCATGTCCAGAGCACTCCAGCTGCACCTATGAATCGTTAGCTCTTCTTGTTGGTATAAAGGAAAAGATGTCTTAGTTTTAGTGTGTGAGCACAGAAGGTAATCTAATAAATGTCTCTTTTCAGTGAGTCAAGTATGAGCTATGTTATCTGGAGAATTTGGATGCCCGAAGAGACAGTTAGATCCTAGCAGAATATTAAAAAGAGTTGCTTATATCAAGATATTTTCTGTTTACCCCAAAAGTAAACAGTGAATAGTACCCTCTTATAATAGTGTGATTTAACTTAACTCTAATTCCTTACCTATCACATCTCTGGAAACAAAAACATGCAAGTTTACATTTAAAGCAGCCTGTTAAAGGTAACCCTAATACATTTCCTATGAAGGTCATTGCTGTTCCACAATCCCTATTTTCATTTTTAATCACATTTATTCTGTGAAGAAATTGAATTTTATATAAATACGATTGTCCCCAAAAGAATACTGATATTTCCTTTTCATTTGATAGTAATCAAATATTCAGGTTTCACATGGATGTGCTGGGATAAGCAGGGGGCTGAACTCTTCCCTGACACTTGGAAAGAGATGCAGAAATGTTTGAAAAAATAGTTATAGTATGATTTGTAAAGTTCCTGCATCTGCAAAAACTAAATATCATGTCTATATTGAATCAAACTGGCAAGCTAATTTAATGGTGCCTATTCAAGTGTGTACCATATTTCAACAATTATTTTTTAAATTATAGCATTTGCAAGTGCCACTAGGGGAGACCAGTGTAACCTTTAATGTCTGGAGACAGATTTCCAGCAGGCAGCTCCAAAAATTGTGGGGAACCTTAGGTTCTTTGTGGCCACTTCCTTGCTGAGAAACTGTTGCCCCACACCTAATTAAATGATAAGGCCAAACAGAAGGAATTTTTCTCCTTGCTAGAGACAGCACTGAATCTTGTTCCCTTCAAAGAAATCAGTGTCTCTTGAGAAGGCACAGCCTTAAATGCTCAGCGGAAGACAAACAGGTTGCCTAACAAGCGAACAGCAAGAAATACTGCTGTCACAGTTACCTTAAGCTTCAGTCACCCTTCTGCAGGTCAGCACGTTTACAGTTTCTTAATTGCTAGTGCAGTAGTTTTTCATGGGCTACCAGCTCTAAATGAAAATGGAGGCTTTACATCGGAAGGAATGATGTCTTTAGCAGTTAATCTCTCTAATCACAGGGTTTCCTAACTGCTAATCTAGCATTTTGTTATCCAACAGGGATTTACCCGGTTTCATTCAATCAGATTGTATGTCAGATTAACGGCTTGTTCAGAGGGCAGAGGCTGGGTATCAGTGTCTCGTGGGGCAGGGCAAGAGGATGTGGAGGACATCTGCACTGTGCAAATCTTCCCAGAGGATTTCCCACTCAGAGGAGGTGTTGGGTAGGTTGCCATTTATTTTTTAAAAACATTGTGCACGCTGGTGAATCTACATCTTCAGTGGAACAACCATAAAAAAATGAAGTGATTGTGCTTTTTTTTTTTTTTAAGAGGGAAGAAGAGAAAGCACAAGGATCAACTTTCATATGCATTTGACAGATGCTTCTCTTGTCAGAAAGATGTCACTCAGACAAGACAGTTTTCTTTAAAGACTCGCTTGTTTTCTGCTTCCATTACTCCCCCTTCAAAACAAACAGAAGTTTAGTTATATTTTTTAAAAATTTAAATCCAGTTTCATGATAGATTAAATAATCTTTCTATGGTGATTAAATCAGAGTCTGAGCATTTCTGGAGGATGCTTTGAAGTGTGAGAAAAGCTTTTCTGGCATGCTGTCACTGTTCCTTCTCTTCTGTAACTATTATCTGTCTTTCTTCATACAAAAAATATCACCCCAATCAGGGATTGAACTCTACCAGGTAATCTTTTCTATCCACTACATGTCTAAGTTATCTGCCCATTTCAGAGCGTATCTGGAGCACAATAACTGCAACTCATTTGGAAGGGCCTTTGATAGTGCAGTGATATAAAGTCAGATATAAAGGCTTATCTGACTGCTTAATTAGTGACAGAAACTTCCTCAATTATTGATGCCCAAATTATCTTTTACTGTTTCTGTTCTTAGCGTGCAAAGTACCCACATCTGCACTAACCTTGGGTACACCTGTTTTAAATGTCTAATCTTGCTTTCCTACAAGAAAATAGGTGAACTGGAAGACAATCCTTGACAGCAGCATAGTGACAGAAGCCATAATCAAAATAAAACTGTCTTCATGCAATAGCTAATTAGCACGATGTATTTGATACTATTATCTAAAGGCTTAATTCAGTAATTATAGCACCTTTTGTTCTGTAGAATAAGTATCTGGTTGGATATAAGGAGGAATTTCTTCTGAGCAAGAGCAGTGAGGCAGTGGCACAGGCTGCCCAGGGAGGTGGTGCAGTCACTGTCCCTGGAGGTGTTCAGGAGCCGTGTGGATGTGGCACTGAGGGACGTGGGCAGTGGGCGTGGTGGGGGTGGGCTGGTGGTTGGACTGGGTGATCTCAGAGGTCTTCCTCATATTTCATGATTCTATGACTCTATTTATTCTTTCTACTGATTTTAATGAATCTAGTGCTTAGTAAAAGACAGTCAACAGGAGGAAACATGAATTATTTATATGGCTTTCAACTTTATCTCTGCGAGTAAGTTACCAGAGCATCAGCAGTATATCCACATCACATGCATGGCTTTTTAAAAAAAAAATTAAAGCTGGAAAAACATGAAAAAAAATGCTGGAAAATGCACTATCCTACCTCTGTTGGAAATGCCATCCTGAAAGCAAGCACCTGTAACAGCAGTTTATCTTACTTCCTTACCAGAGTAGAGAGTAGTGAGGCTGAAGATGTTCTTGACTGTCCCGTGCAGGTATGCACCCATGAAAGCAAGCTGATAGCATTCAACAGGAACACTAGAGAAGGATGCAGAATTGACTACAACTGGAAGCCGTTTTAATCTGTATACTATTGCCAGAGCTAGCTATCTAAATTGTGCTGAATTATGCAGTGGCATCAGCTTAGTTTGTTTGTTTCCATATTAGAATCTATTTTGCAAGATAGACACATGCCCTTCTTGCCCAGTATCAATTTCCATTCTGGCTTTCCCAACTTTAATTACTTGAAATACATCCCTTGGACTGAAATTCAACAGGTTTCTGAGAGGTGGACACTTGTTTCTGATAAGTAAAATGTAAATTGTTTCTACACTTTACAGACTATCTGGATGGCACATAGTCAGCTGTTCTATGAAAAAGATTGAAGCTAAAGTAGCTAATAGCAAATCCAATTCTTTTTAAAATGACAAGCTTTGACTGTGGGAAAGATGGTAAACTTACATCAAGAAATTAATTCTGTAAGTTCATCAGCAATATCCTAGCAAGACAATGCAATACTGAACCACTTTTCTATGCAGCAGTGGCACAGCAGGCAGGAAGCTTATAGACAAATTATTTTTAGTCACTGAAGAACCAACTCATTCATACACCTAATGGATTATATGTCTAATAAAAGACTGACTACATCTCCTTTATAGTCCCAAGGAACCAGTTCTTCGGGAAAATATCACACTGAACAAAAGGTCAAAACCGGCATTCAGTATTTTATTATCAATTCACCATTTTCATAAATAATTTGAACAGTGGAAGACAATAAACATTTGCAGAGTAGCCTGACTCGGCAGTATCAACAAACTCTCAGGAGGGCTCCTTGAGCTGGCAGCTCTGCCTGGCATACAGCTAGGACCAACTCTTCCCTGGTAGCTTGGGACAACATACAGCTCATAAGGACACTGCTGCACTGAGTGACCTCCTACTTCTACTTTTGCTAATGCTTGCCATGCCAAAATGCCAGTATGCATGCACTGATCCCCTCTCAAACATGGACACCTGAACAGCCCCCACATGGGCACTGTGCCTCCCTACATAGTGCTCAGGAAAAGGGCCTGGCTCAGCCCCCCCACAGGTTCCTCATCCAGCCACTACTGATGGGAAGAAGGTCCCATCCGATGGCTGAGTAAACCAGGAAAAGCAAAGGGAATTTAGTGTGGCCAGACATCGATGTGCTAGAACATACTTCATTTATTTAGTTGTATTGCAGCTCATAGCATGCTGCAAGTTCCACAGTCTACAGAAAGAGAGAAACTGCATCTCAAGAGCTAGAAAGCACATATAACACATTTCAGCAAACTCTTTCAGCCTGACCACTTATATCACAGTGCAATTAACTGAAATAAAAGTGGTTCCTGCTGATGGTTAACTCATGACCATTAATCAGGGCATGCATAAACCAAAATAGAGGCTCACAGTGCAGCTATGAGGCAGAAGTGTGATTGACAAGAAAAATGTACTGAAAAGATGTTATGACTCCAAAACCCACCCTAGGGCAGGGAAGATTTCCTCAGAATGATCAGAAATAAGCTTGCCATGGAAAAGCAGAGATTGAAAGCACTGGGCACAGAGTTGGCAAGAAAAGGGAGATGTGGAGTAAGTTGGCTTGGTAGAATAGATTTGTCACAGAAAAATGAACAATCACCATGAGTGCATCAAGGCAAAGCCACACTCCACTCATGTTGCACCATAAAGTAATATGCATTTCCAATTATAAGTGAACTCCAAATCTATTCTTATGTCTCCTTTGTCAGAAAAAAAAAATAAAAAATCCAGTAATTGGAAAAAAATCTGACAGGGTTCTTGAATAAAGACGGCTCTGCAATGTACTTTTCACTCAACCTTCATCCTGAATGCTGAATCCTGAGAATGCTGGGTGGCTAGGATCCTTTTACATGCCCTCAGTTGAAATCATACTTTCTGTTTCCTGGGATGGAAGCCTTGAGAGAATAAATGTGGTGGGGAAAAAAGAAAAAAGTAAGGGATTTGACAAGCCAGCAAGAGAAAGGGAAGAAAGAAAGGAGATAGGTGGCATAACAAGTAAGCTCAGTGCAAAAGAAGTAGAGCTGGTCTCACCTAGAGCTCAAGGGCTATATTTTGAAATAAACAGAAAAACACTCAACTCCTTCACATGTCATTCTACTTACAATGAAATATAGGGAAAAATCCAGGCTTGTGGTTACTATACAAATATTTTCTCTTTAAAGGTTTGACCCAATGCATTCCCTAAACCAGGACATGGATCTACAAAGAGGATGATTTTATGCAGCAAGAAACTCCTGGGTAGAGGATAGAAAGTACAGCTATGTTAATAAGATCAAATATGTCCTTTCTGTATAATCCACACATCTGAAATTATTTATAGCAGAGCTATGCCCAGACTAAATCAGCCAATGCATGTGTATGAAGTGACTTTCCATGAAAAATATTTTCTACTTTTAGCCAAAGCTAACAGTTTTCCCAGAATTTACATGAGAATCTGCATGCTATTTACACTTGGTTAACTATTGTTTGGTTGACTATTTGTGCAGTGAATTGCTGACATTTTGAAAGCAGCTATCTGATGATTTAACGTAGACCTGAAGTGTGACCTTTGGTTTATACAAAATGCATATAAAGTGGGTAAAATGAGTTGCTGAACTTACCTCGTATGTCATGTCTAACAGCTAGTCTTCCTTTTTTTTTCTGATCTCCTCTTCCCTGAACTTCTCTGAAGAAATATTTTGGTGTTTTGTTTTGTTTTGTTTTTAATACAGATTTGATCATCATCCATTCTGCAGTGCTGTTTCAAAATGTCCCTAAACCAGATGCCAATCCAGAGACAAAGTAGTAGCACGACACGTCATTCTTAATATTAATAGATGATCATTGTTTATTCAATTTAGTCAGTGTTGTTTTGGTTGTTTTTTTTTTTAATAAATGACTGGGCTTCTACATTTATTTAAGAAATCCACACACCACGGTAGTTTAAGTGTAATATTATTTTTCATTTGAAGCTAGAAAAAGAAATGCAAGTATTTATGAAGATAGATTTAGCCACTGAGATGAAAAAGGAGATGGGTGTCAACCTATTCTGCAGTACCTGTCAGACTGATTCACAGGTATACCACCAGAAGAAATATAACATGCAGGACTGTTTGAAACCAGACACATTTTTGCTTTGCATGCATACAAGAATTGGTGTGCATTTGTTCTTCTACATGTTTGCCTTTATGCTTATCAACACAGACCTGTTGTCCTTACTTCAGTGCTTCCACATACTTCTATGTGATTCCAAGCACAAATACACTTTTCCTATCCATACAAAGTTTCTTCATAGTAAGACTCTTTCTCTCAAAATTCACTATTTTCTGCTCCTAGTCAAACATATGTCCAAGTTTCCTCAAGCACATACTGTACAGCTGTTTTTTCTTCTGCTGCTGCTTTTTAGAGGTTTTTCTGTGATCTTTAAAAATTGTAGGAAGTTTATGTATCAATAGGAACATGTAGTTAAAGGTCGCACAGGGATTTTCCTTTCAAATCTGACCTTTCAAGTGTTATTGAAAAAAGAGCACTGTAATGAGATATTTATATGCAGGATCTTTTCTGTTCTTTCTAGACATATTGCAATGCTACGTAGGTGAGACAGAAAAGTGAACTAGGAGTCTTGAGAGGTCATTTAGTTCCCCTGCACCAAAGCAGAGCTTCTGATATCCCCACATTTCTAGAGGATGTTGATCTTTAAATCTTCCAGTCAAAAAGAACCTGGATGTTTCATGGTAGTTCCCTTCTAGGGCAGAAGTGTGAAAATTAGAGGTTACCTAAAGGTTTTTGCTTAGTACGTAAACAAAAAGAAAACTTTTAAAAAATACATTTTTTTTCTGTTGATTTGATCACTAGCAGATGTCACTCGGAAAGACCTAAACAAGCTCAAGTAAGGTCAAGAGAACCTCATGAATCATAGAATCATAGAATCGCTCAGGTTGGAAAAGACCTTAAAGATCATCGAGTCCAACCACAACCTAAACATACTACCCTAACTACCCTCCGCTACATCAGGTTCCATAAGTCCAAGTGCAAGGTCTTGCATCTAGATTGTGGCAACCCCCCACTATCAGTACAAGCTGGGAGATGAAAGCATAGAACGTAGCCCTGCTGAAAAGGACTTGGGGTACTGGTGTCCTGTGTCCTCAGAGCCCAGAGTGCCAACAGTGTCCTGAGCTGCATCAAAAGTAGCACGGCCAGCAGGTGGAGGGAGGTGATCCTGTCCCTCTGCTCTGTGCTGGTGGGGCTTCACCAGCAGTACTGCATCCAGATGTGGAGTCCTCAGTACAGGAGAGACACAGACCTGTTGGAGTGTGTCCAGAGGAGAGCCGCAAAGATGATCCAAGGGATGGAACCCTTCTCCTATGAGGACAGGCTCAGTTTTTTACGATAAGGATAGTGAGGTAGTAGAACAGGCTGCCCAGGCACATGGTGGATGCCCCGTCCCTGGAGACACTCAAAGTCAGGCTGGCTGGGGATCTGAGCACTTGATGCAGCTACAGGTGTCCCTATTCATTGCAGGGGAGCTGCACTAGATGGAGTTTAAAGGTCCTTTCCAACTCAAACAATTCTATGATTCTTAGTAAAAGATAAAGGAAAATTAACAGGGTACGTGGCTCAGAAATCTAATCCCATAAACTAAGGAAGATCCATGGGAGAAAAGGAAGATAACATTGACCTCAAGCTGTTTATGGAAAGCAGTATATGGAGGTATTTATTTCCTGTTTCTGAAAGAAGGTTTTTCAGTCTTAACTTAGATTGCAAGATATATTGCAGAGACAACGCCAGATGCATGCAGTCAGTTTTTGAAGAAGACAAAAATTCTTCAGCATTACTCAAATCCTGCCCTTTCCACCTCTAGCTCCACATGCCAGACTGACATTTGAGCTCTTCACTATTGAGCATCTGAGGGAGCTAAACAAGTCTGCAATACTGTCATTGAGGGGGAAAAAAAAAAAAAAAAAGTTTTCAAAGGTTTTTCCAATAACCTAAATACATAAAATGAGTACAAAATGCATATGATTTTGCAGCTCAACTAATTACCCAAAAAAGACCCTAAACTGTTCCTAAAGCAGCAAATCGAGAGCTGTGGATTTCTGCAGTTGCCTATAAGTCTCATAGGCAGCAGTTATTGATGGGTGTGCAGTTTCCTATAACCTCTCATCTGCTGAGAAAGTGGTCTACAAACTTCATGAAAGAGATGTTCCTCTTGAGATTTTCTGTCTGATTTTGGCTAGATCAGAAAGACCCTGATTGATAGGAACCTCGTAGAAATTCGGCACTTCAGACCTGCGCACTGCTCCAGTTTAGGCAGAGGCATGAATTTACAAATTCTTATTAAAATAAGTATGCATAAAAAATCCTTCCTAAAGATAATTAAAGTATAATAATCACTCCTATCAGGTTCTCAAGCACTTGTCATTTACATCATTTAAACCAAACTCCCCAGTCCACAGTTTTAATAGTAGTATAAGAATAGGCTTCAGCTGAAGTCAGGTCACATTATGCTAAATGCTGTTCATGAGTAATATATAGAAGCAAAGTAAGCAGCTGACACTTCCTATTCAATTAAAATAGAAGCTGCAAGAGAAAGCAGAGATAAATCCATTATCACTAATTTACAGACAGTAACCCATTTCAGAGATGTTAAGCAGTTTGATCAAGGTCACCTAAGAGAACTGTGGCAGAGCCACAAGAATCACAGGATCATTAAGGTTGGGAAAGGTTCCTGTATCATCTAGTCCAATCGTCAGCCCATCATCACCGTGCCCACTAACCACATCCTAAAATTGTTTCAGGCATAGGCACAATAACATATTTTTCTTTCAATGGAAAGGAGATGATGCGAGATGAAAAATAATTTAAAAATTATTAAAGTCTTTTAATTGCCTATGCTCAGAGATATTATTGGTTATCTTGTGGATTTTCTGCAGACTATCATTTCTTACTTGAATATTGTGGATAATCTGTGCTACTGGGATATTATCACATTTTATTATACCCAACTGTTGCCTTGTGGGATGGATTCATCCCAAGGGGATAAGTCTAGCCTGCTGTCCAGCCTCCCTTTCATCTGACTGTAATGTCCTGAGCTCTGCATCACTTCTTGGGGGTAAGATGCACAGAATGCCCCTTGTCCCCTAGAGAACTCAGTGTCTGGAAGTAGGAATGGATGTTTTGCATCCAAATGCATCCACTGAATTTAAGAATAGCAAACTCTCACAAGACTATCCGAATTCATCTGCCTTCTCGTCATTTAAATCCTTAAATAAATAAAGACAAAAGCACAGCTAACTTGCTGAAGTCCATCAATGAAGTCTTCTTGTTTAGATCGATGCTCCTGTTAAGAAGTAGAAGGGCAGCACAGGTCTGAAAAGCCACCCATCACCATTCTTATTCACACTGAGCAGTATCTTCTTCTTTAAGAGTGATGGAGTACACGAATCCTAAAGAGTATCGTACCAGTTAGCAGATCTCCTTACTTAGATTTATAAAGTACCCATTGACAAGACAGACACAGAACCAGAGCAAGGATGCTCACAGAGAGATAGGCCTGACAGATGCATCTGCTCCCTGTGCCAAGGTGAGAGATGACAGCACACTTGCCCCCTGGTGCTGCCGTGGCACCATGCAGGGCTTTGCCTTACAGTAAGGGCTGTGTTTCTTCCAAATTTCTGCTTTGTGCCAACACTGTTTCTGAGGATGGAAAGTTTCTAAAGAGTTACAATAGGAAAGAGGTGAAAAGAGAACTTTTATAAAGACTGGGGAGAAAGTATCATCATTGTTCACTTGCTGTACTTGCAAAGATCTGATAGAGGTGAAGGGAAAGATAAGGGAAGGCAGAAAAAAAAAAAGAAATCCAAAACAATAACCAAACAAAATGAAACAAATTTAATAACTATGAAATGAAAATTTTTTTGTAAGATAGAAGGAATCCTTGAGAGACTTCTCCAGTGCTGTGATTTCAGAGAACATCAGAGTTCAGCACAGTCATTCCTTGGTCCCTCTGGGCTCTACAAGTGATATCTCATCCTCCTCTGTCCTCAGCTGCCTTTCTTAGTTCTAAAATCCTTCCTTACCCCGTGTTTCTTACCTCCTCTCTCAGACAGCCTAACTACCAATATAGCCACCTAAAATCAGAGCAACTGTTCCCACTTTGTATTTCACTTTGAAATTTCCAGTTTTTATTTCAGCCAGTGTATGCCAGAAAACATTTCAACTTTTCCCAACTGTACCAGCATGTCTAATAAAAGATATCATCTCTGTTCCTAAGTCCCACCTGGCTAATGTTCTTAGCTCATGATAACCGAAAACGCTCTAACTCTTCTTCCAAAATATTAATGGGGAGTCCTTTATGTTAAGATTGAGCAACACTTGAGAGACCTCTTTACCATTTGGGATAATAAATCTCCTGTTTATGCGTACAACGATACTGGGAAAAGTGATATGCCATCACATTACCTGGTGAATGAAGATTTGCTTCAAAAACTAGATGTTAATGTTTCTCTTAAAGACCTGTCTACATTATTCATATTATAATACTGCTTATTCTACAATCTGAATCCCTCCAAATGATCACTCCCCATTTTCCTGTGTGGAGTTTGGTCATCAAAAAATCACTTTGGATTCAAATGAATATTTAACTCTGGCAAGTACAAAGAAGGGAATTTCAAGAAACAAAGACTTATAGACACTTTGCAAATGATTTTTTTCTCTGTTTATGAAATGGTTTAAGAAAGGTAACTGAGCTGACTTTTGTAAAGGGACTCAAAATATTTCACTTTGTCTGTGTGAAATTCTTATTTTGGTAAGAAAAAAAATATTGAATTGTGAGCACTCGAAGTTTTTCCCTTCCTTGTTTTGTGATGCAGTGGGACAGAGAATAATTTAGGACCCCTAACAATTCCTGCTCCTGTGAAATGCTTATTTGGCTGGCCCCATTTGGCCGAGAGAAACAAGAGAACAGAGAGGTGCATGAGACTACACGCCATCCATCACAGGGTAGAGACCTTGACTTCACCTTTGTCTCCTTTCGGGCATCTTCAGAAGCTTCTACCATCCCTGGAAGCTTTTACAACAATGTGTCTCCATGCGCTAGTGGTGACGATGGCCTCTCACAGTTGGTCTGTTGTGTCCCTACAACTTTGCATGGGGACTCTTAACTCATCAGTGGTGTGGAAGGAATGGTTTTAAGTATGAACTATCTCATAACTTCTTTTCTTCTGTGTTTTCAGAGACCCATTCTTCCCCATCTTCCTTGTGGCTTACATTCCCACACAGCAACATGGATAGTAATAGTATTTCATCTCATAAAATGAGATTTTTTTTTTTGCTGGAAAGGTACACATTTTGTGTATGGCACAGTGCATTCAGACCCACCAGCCTCACCTCTGGTAAGAGCAAGTAAAGCCAAAAACATTCTTAACTTAAAAATAACAAAATTGGCAGTGAACTGAGAATCTGCTCTATATGTTACTTGTGGAGATAACTCCTCCTGTTCTTCTGTACCACTGCAGGCAGAACACTCAGAGGTGATTCTAGCAACACCACCTGCAGTGAACACTGCAGTTAACACTGAAACCTGCAGTGCTCAGGGCACCAAAAGCTGGGGCTGTATGGGGGGAAAGCCTCAACTTGTTGAATAAAACATATTTATAGTCGTTCTGACTTCTGGCTGCCACTCCAGGGCATACACATCTGGTATTTGCTGGGAGCCCTGACACACAAGGGCAGCCCAGTGCTTAGCTGGGGCACAGCAGGAGGGCACTATAGCTGGTGACAGCATCAGACAGATCAGTCTCATCCTGTGGAGGAGAGCATTCCCCCAGCACTTCTGAGGATGAAAGCAATGGAGGCAGCTTCCTTCTTACTCAGGATTACTTCAACCAGGATTGGGTGATGTTGTCAGCGGTGCCTGCTGATATTTCCCTGGTGTTAGCAGAGCTTCCTCATGCAATAACGAAAGTGACTAGAAATGATGCTTGAAAAACAACTCTTCCTAGCCTGAAAGAGTTTGTTTCAAGAGAAATAAGTGGTAGAAAACAGTGTATTTCGCAATGGAAATCCTTGTATGTTGCCTGCCAACTCTTGTCCTTTTACCTTTCACCTGTTTTTAGGATCAATCTCTCTCAGTGGCTACCTCATAGGATATTCCAGAAGTAATGCCTCTTATTTGTTTCCAAAGAAACACGAACAGATACATAAAGTGCAGTAACACTATTTGATGCAAAACTCTGCTTTTCACCACAGTCATCACCATTAGTTGTGCATTTTCACCAGCAATGAACAGGAGTCTGCATGTCATGCTTGTAAACATCTGAACCAGCACCCACTGTTGATGTCACTGCTGAATCACGGCTGAAATGCACCATCCACTGCCTCACTGTGCTCACATCCACTGGTTCGTCTCCATCAACATTCAGTCAGCATTAACAAATGTCAATGGGTGCCATTTTTTCCACATGGAGGAATTCAGTGAAACACCTTTGCTTCATATGCGCTTCCTTGTCAGATGTCATTTTGTCAGCTTGCCTCTCTGCTGCCATCTGTCACATGGCAACAACATGTAATGGAATATTGGTGGGAAGGTTCAGCCTCTACTGCCGTACTACCAACATTTCCCTCTGATGTCATAAGCCAACATCATAAAATAGGAGGCATTACTTTTGGAGCAGCCCTCTATAACTATAATCTGGGACATGCTAAGCTTCAGACAAGAATAAAAAATAAATGCACATGAAAACAATTTCTTGCATTTGCGGGCTCTGTATTATTATTACAGGTTAAATCACAAATACTTCTTTTTTTTTTTTTGCCATCACATAAACAAATAGCCAACAACATCAAAAAGCAAATTAAAAGGACATTGTGTTATGAAAAGCACAGGTTTGTCTTAAACAACAAGCTGCAGCATATACTTTCCAGAAGACACTGGGCAAATTGTGATTTCTTTCTGTGACATCTGGTGGCAATAATGATTTGATTGTGATGTTTCCATTCATTCCCTCATTTTATTTCTATAGTTTTAAGAATATCTCCCCCAAGGTGAGTGTCTATGGCTTCTGGTGATAATGCAGAAACTGGAAACCTTCTACCAAAAAAACCAGATAGAGATTTCCAATTGCAGCATAAGGATTCAACAGAGACAATGCAGGCAATAAATCTTCCAGTTTTAGTGCACAGCCAGTAGAACAGTGCTAAATTTTATGTAAATAAAAATTACCCACAAAATATAGCAGTCATTCTGGAAGAGAGAAGCTGATCCAGCTTCTGTATTTCAGCAGAGCACAGGGGGACCTAAGCCAGCTCTTTGGCAGCCGGGTCCCATAAGACCCCAGAACTCTGTGCGAGACATGGGAGGCTGCTCTGTGGTTGTTCGGCAAGGTACAAGCACTCTCAGCATGTTTGCATGACAGGGAATGAGCCTAGATGAAACATTAAAGTGCAATTAGAGAGATCTTGTTCAGACAAATTGGTTTTGATGCCTATATTCCTTAGCTCTTCAATACTGCCATGTCAGATAGAAAAAAAAAAAAAAACACAACAAAACAGAGCCAAGGCTCAGGTAGCAATTGCCTTCATTCCTCAACGAGAACAAACCCACTCAAGAAAATTCGGTTCTTCAATAAGCTAAGACAAAAGGAGCATTGTGAAGCCCTGTAACTCAGAGATGTTTCATCTGCAACCTAACTATTAACCCTGCCAAGGCAGCACCAGGTCCAAACAATTCCCATGAGGTTTGCCCTGGCCATGCTTTTAGCTGCACAGCCCACACAGCGCAGCCACAATGCAGCCACATAGAATACCCTGAGCAGGAAGGGAGCCATAATGGTCATAGAATCATAGAACCGTAGAATGGCTTGGGTTGAAAAGGATCTCAAAGATCATCTAGTTTCAACCCCCCTGCTGTGGGCAGGGTGGCCAAACACTAGATCAGGCTGCCCAGAGTCACATCCAGCCTGGATCATCAAGTCCAGCTCTGGGCTTCAGACAGGACCATCCAAAATCAAACCCCATGTCCAAGAGCACTGCCTAAATATTCCCTTGAATTCCAGCACTTGAAGCAGTGCCCACTGCCCTGAGGAGTCCGTTGCATGCCCACCACCCTCTAGTGAAGAACCTTTTCCTGATATCCAACACGTAAGGCACGTGCCCAGCAGAGCAGCTCCTCTCTATGCGTGCACATATCCAGATTGATAGTTAACTACTCAGCAGGGTAGAAGCACACATAACATAAGATGATGCAGCTTTGTGTTCAGATTATCAAATCCATAGCATTTGGAGGTGCTTTTCGAGCTTAGGTCTGCTTTCAGCCTGGCTTTCCCCCAGCCAGGAGCAGGTTCTGTGGGCACAGGAGGCAAGCAAGGGTTTTTGCTGGGGAAAGGCTGCCAGCAGCCTAGAGAAGAAAATTTATTGATCTGCTGCAGGGTAAAATGTAGTTCAGTGTCCTTGACCATTATAATCCCATCCTGTCTTTGCCAAGATTTTCAACTTCTCTTTCTCTTGCTCTCTTTTTTTTTCTTTTTTTTTTTTTTTCTTTCTTCAAGCAGGAATATTTGTATGCTAGACACTGGACTGAGCTGTACTCTCAGGATGTGTTTCAATTTCTACATTGTAGTGGAAGGGGAACCAATAACCTCTTCATTGTATTCTGTTCCTCCTGACCAGGTAAGGGCAGGTGCTATGTTACACTGTGACCCAAATGTCTGTAGACTATCCACTTCATTCTGTACACAGAAGGGGAAATCAAGTATTTCTTAAACTAAGGGCCATCAAAAAAAGATAGTTTTAGAGAAGCAATTATAAAATATGTAGGGACAAGTGTTGGGATGTGCTCCAGTGGCACTTTTGGCAAAGTACATTCTTTGTAATTTTTGAAGATATCTTGAAGGAAAGGAACACTTGCATCAAAAGTTAAAGTAGTCCATCTACATCTGTATTCCCTGTCTTTTGCTGGACATGGAGATGTGGTGCTTATGTCTTCTCAAAGGCTTAAAAAGAATGGAAAAGAGGGAAAATAAAAAGTTGAGAAATACGGATGTGATCTGAGTTTCTAGGGAAATAAACCTCTTGATAAAATACTACAAAAAATCCATATAATCTTCTTTTCTTCTCACATACGGTTTAAGTTTGGGATTAATATTTCATACCCAATTTGAATTTCATGTTTCTTTTAAAATAATAATTATTTTATCATGAAAAGTCAACAGAAAATTAGATTTTAGGACTTATTTACAACTATAGTGTTATTTAAAAACCCTGACTGTCCCAGTTAAAAGACTTCACACTACAGCATATTACTGACATTTATCTAGCTATAAACACTCACTGAAGAGCAGCATGTTATGGTTAATTAAACAACAACAGTCAGGTGGGGGGGGAAGGAAGAGGAAATAATAGTCATTTAGTTTAACTGGAAAAACGTGAAGAGACTTGTAATGCAGCCACACACTTGCGAATGGAATACGCAATTCGAATAAGAAATACAAGCCCCCAGAAATGGCACTCTGGGTGCAACAAACAGCAAACACGATCAGCAACCCAAGACATGGTCTTAGATTATTGGTCAGTTATCTTTCATGAGTTGCACCGGGTAAAGGCTTGCAGCATCTGTAATTTTAAGAAAAAAAAGATTATATCTAATCAGTGCTGGTCTCCTATACCACTGTTTCCACATGCCTTCTCTGTCCTTCATCCTGCTTCTGCCTCTGGGTGGAAGTGCACTCCTGCTGCAGAGCAGCCTGCAGCCTGGGAGGAGAGCACACAGCATCCCTCCGAGACATGTGATTTACATTCACATTCAAACTCATCCTTAGACACCAGTCGGGACCTCTACTTGTGCAGCGCAGCACCCAGCCCTCTTGCCATGCCATCAGCCTGATTTCCTTTCAGTGTGGCTGAACACCTATGGTCCGTGCATTCATGGTGAGGTGGCTTCAGTGTTGGGCTTTCTGCAAGTACCCTGTCCCAGCAGATGTGAGATGGCACCAGCAGGCTACTTGGAAAGCCCCAGGCTTTCCAGTACGTTATCTGGTAGCTCTCACTTTCTCAGTACCAGCTGGCTCTGATGTAGGCAGGCAAAGACACAAGTATTGATGGGATGGAATAAACACTCATACCCTGCATTTATGTTGAGCTTATCTTTGCCCTTCTTTTTAAATATCTCATTAAGGATACATTATATAGCAATTTAATAATAAACTCTTCACTTCTAAAGTAGTCAAGCACAATTTATCAGCCTTTTATAGATCAATAGGGACAGAAGGCAAATACAGCCAAGTGCTGAAAATTCAGCCCAGGTTATCCTGCCCTGGACTATGTCAGTCTACGCCTATCAGGTGTAAGACAACCACACTTTAGACAAGATGCCTTAAGAGTCACCTTATGTTTCTTTTTTTTTTTCTTTTTCTTTTTTTTTTCTTCTTTTGACATTGGCTTAAAGCCTTGGAGCCAGAGAGAGAGAAATGGTGCAGATGAGCAGGCATGTGTTGACACTGCATGCCCTTGGCACTTGGGCAGCTCTGTCCCCAACACAGTCAGATGCAGGAATAGCCTCCACTACTACCCCTGGAGCTGCTCTGCAAAACTCTCAGAGCACGGTAGATCGTGAGGGTGGCAGAGATACCTCGTCCATGTCTTTACCAAAGGCAGTTAGCTCTGGGATCAGATCAACCTGCTCAGTGCTTTACTCATTTGGGTCTTGGAAACCCTTAAGAGTGGAAGCTGTGTTCTTGGGTTGGGATGGGTGGTGACTGGGCACTGCAATTTAAAGAAGATTTTAGTACACGTGCCCAGTGAGTCAATCCGAGCTGACAGAAATAAGAAACCTTAACTGGGATCAGGGATGATAGCTCTAGTTGACAAGGGACCAAGATCATAACCCTATCCTTGCCAAAGGCATGGGAGCAAGGACTATGGACTTTAGGTGTCTCAGATGCTCCCTCTATAATGGAGATGAACAGTCACTCAGGGGACAATTAAAACTTGGCTGCTTCAGTCCTTATTATTTGCAAGTTACTAAGTTTCACAAAGGAAGGTGCCACAAAAGATGCAAGAATAACATGATAATCAGGGAGAAACTCGCATCAGAGCATTTCTATTTTCAGAGACCCTTGGTAGACTGCAGCCAGCATGCATTTCATTGGTTGTTTTATGGAAAATGTATATTTCAGCACTTTTTCCAAAACTCATTAGCCCAATCAATTTTAATCCATCTTCTATGTTCCCCAGGGTTAACAGAGATAGAAAATGCAGATAAAGGGAAGAAATGTAAGGAATATCTGCAGATATCATCTATCAGCAGTAGCACTTCTAGCATCTGAAAACCTCCCACTGACAGTCTTTCTTGGTGTAAAGGCTATAACAAACTGCTGCTGGGCAGAAGGAAAATGTCAAATGCATGCTAAAAGTCATAGCAAATGCATATCTCAAATGCTTGAGGATTTATTGCAACTGTGTGTTTTCTATTACTGCATGTCCTAAAATACAAAAATTAAATGAAACCGTACTTACCTGGCAAAGTATGTACTTTTAAGTATAACTTTTTCAATTAATCTTCTGCTTTGAGTGCACTAGAAAGAATAGCTGCATAGTCAATTACCTGAAAAAGTCTATCAAATTCTCAACACTATGCTGCCGGTAAAGGAGAAAAACTTTAGACTTCTCTCCCCAAAGGCATATTAAATAACAAAAGCTGCTTTGTCCCTTATCTCCCTTTTTTTTTTTTTTTTTTTTTTTTTTTTTTAAGAAAATTAAGAGATTTTTATTCTTTGTTCCTGCTAGGGAAGTTGTGCCATGGCTTGTATAGGAAAGAGCAATATTCAATAAATAGGTCTTTTAATTGGTGCTAATTTTTTTTTGTCTGCAGTATATGATGTACCTCTAATAATAAAGACGCAAGCTAGTGCAATGTGTTGAGCACTGTATTCAGAATACAAATGAACTGGCAGCCTTTTGAAAAAGAGTAAATAAGAGACATCTAGTGCCCAGTAAGACTAAGGGCTCTAACGCAGTCAAAAGAATTGGCACGATGCAACAGCTGTATTACAGGTATCACATAGTTATTAAGATAATGAAATTTAACCAAAAGGTGTTACACTTTTCTAATGCTAAAAAGTTACTAAGAACAACAACATGGCTAAGTAAACCTTATCTTTCATCACTCGAGTGGAACACTGAGACCCACCAGCACCCCGATAGTGGGGAAGAGCTTAGAGGAGAAAAAAAATGGAACAAAAATGGAATGAAAAACAATAAGCCTGGGGAAGAATGCATCATAAAGAAAGTTGCACTTATCTAAATACCAGGGAGACAAGAAAGTAACCTTGGCTTAAGATAAGACAGCTGCACCAGTGAGTAATTACGTTCTTAGAGACAGTTAACAAAGAGCACATCTTCCAGAGCCAGACGGACCCACCCACACAGGGAAAGTGCATACGTAGCTCAGTCCAACATGTATGAAATCCAGACAACTAATAAAACACATTTTAAAGAGAGCAATCATTTGACTATCTGAAAGGAGGCCATGGTAAGGTGGGAGTTGGCCTCTTCTCCCCGGTAACAGCAGTAGGATGAGACCTCAAGTTGCTAGGAGTGGCCTCAAGTTGCACCAGGGAAGACTCAGGTTGGGTATTAGGAAAAAATTATTCTCCGAATGAAAGAGTGGTGAGGTATTGGAACAGGCTGCCCAGGGAGGTGGTAGAGCCACCACTATCCCTGGAGGTGTTCAAGAGGTGGCACTGAGGGACATGATTAGTGGGCATGGTGAGGATGGCCTGACAGTTGGACTAAATGATTTTAGAGGTCTTTTGCAACTTTAATGATACTACCATTCTACGAGCTGGTTTCATCCCACACGTGCCTTATCAGTAACTGAGGACAGTGTAGTGAAGGTGAGCACACACAGTGACCAGCAATGGGAATCACATCTGTATTGAGGATTAACTGTATATTGCAGTTATTGCACACTCTTGTGTTGCCATTTCAGTACATTCCTGTATCACTCATTTAAAAGAAAATCACATGTAACTTTAAGTAAACCAAATAAGTAATCCAATACTAAGCAAATTTGATAATAAATAAAATTTAATAATGAGTAGATTTGACATTAAATCTTCTTCACATGGAACGTTAAAAGAATCTGGTCAGAAATCTGGACTCTGGCATCTACTGGCCATGTTTATTCAGCAGAATTTTAAGATACAACTTTTTTCTTTGCATTCATCTTTGTAGACCAAGCCACAGATGAAACCTTGCAATGATTCAGTGTAGTCTGTAATAATGACACGGATTTCAAAACAATGTGCCTGTTGCTATCAGAAACATCGAGATATATGAATGAAAAGAGCTATATAAAATATAGTAATCTCTGAATAGAATGGTAATCATCATTCCACTTTTCTTTTTTATTCAAATGAATTATTATATAAAGTTCAAAGTTCATTTTTTAAAATATTCCCTTGAAAAATAAAAAAAGGTTTTAAAGTTTAGTAAGATCTCCTCAATAGCAAAGAACTGCATCCTAGTTTGTACCTTCTCCATCTGAAATGTTTTCCATTCTTTATTTTATCTCACAATTCAGCTCAATTTCTGACTTTCGCTTTTTTGTGGATACCACTGAGCTCAGACACACACACTTTCCTCTTATCTCTTTCTTTTCTGCAGCAGAACCTCATAGATCTGTTGAAGTCTTTTCTCCAAGCATTTGTCCAGCCTCTCTTTACCTATGTAGTATTTCAGCATCTTTAAGTATCCTTCACGCATGAAAAACAAACCATCTCTTAAGTGAAGACCAACCTCTTGGTTGTTTTGAACCTTGTTCCTGCTCACTTCACTTAATAGCCTACAGAAGACTCGTTGAATGGTTGGTCCCTTTCTGTCATCCCACACTGGTCACAACCCTCTGTCACATCTCCCATATTGTCCCGATCGCCAGCTCCCACTTTTGTTTTTCACAAGCAAGGCTCAGTGATAACAGGTCAATTTATGCTATTCTTTGTCGGTTAGCTTTTAGTTGCAGCTTGTTTTCTCCGGGGTCCCTCAACTATTCGTGTTAATTTTCAGGTAATTAAATTGAATGCCCTTGTCGTGGTGGTGACATTCATTGTTCATGGACAGCTAATAGAGCTATGCAGAGATACCCGCTCTCTAGTCTCCCAAGAAACTGCAAAATCTTCAGTCTTTTCCTATCAACATAGTAAAAATTTTACATAGACGGAGAAAGCGCAGAACATTTCAGAAACTCTTGCTGGTTCTGAACCATGACTCCTCAGCTTAGCAAGCATGTATTACAGCAAGCCTTGGTTCTGTGGGTTATTCCACTTTCCATTCTCATTTCTAACCGTTGGATTTCCCCCACACAGAGCTCCTGACATTACGTTGCTCACAGCAAAGCTGTGGAAACACCTGCTTCTTGTCACCAGGCCAGCATGGAGTCTGTCAGCAGTGGGAGGCCTCAAGGAATGTCCAGTCCTACAAGTGTGAGAGCAGCCACCTCTTTCCCCAGGGGAGCAAAGCAGCCACTCAAAATTCAGTGATTTTCACCTCATCCAGACTGATTTGCTAACACTTGCTCATCTGCTTGTTTGAACAGCTATGTGAAATTTTTCTTCTTAATGCTGAAACCACATAGGCACAATAAAGAAAATAATGTATTGGAAACAGACATATATAACACTAAAACCAGCACCTATAGGATCAAAGTATTTGCAGGTGGCTTGAGAGCATGGTGAAGATAGTATAGCAGAGGCTTAGAGCTAACTATGTCCTAAAAAATGACCCTCGAGTGATTGCTGAAAATGCTGTGTGGTCAAGCAGCGGAATAAAGAAAGCTATTAATAGCAAAAAAGCATCCATCCAGAAGCAGAAGCCATGTCCAAATACAGAAAATAGAAAAGAGCATTAATTCTGGATGGTTAAAGATAAAGCCATATTAAAACCGTGCTGCAGACAAGTTTTCTGAACTTTCTCAGTCTGTAGAAACTGAAAACAAAATAGGTGCAAGAGAAATAAACAAGAAAGTTAAAGCCACAACAGAAATGCTAAATCAATGCTTTACATCTGTTTTTACAATGCAGAATATGGAATTGCCTGTTTTGGCACCCAGCCATACAGCCAGCTGGAAAAAAAAAAAAAAGACAAGTAGAAATGTCAGCATAAGAAATATAGAACAAATAGATAAAACAAATAGGAATAATTCAGGAAGCCCAGATGGTATTCATTCAGGTCTTAAGGATTTCCAATACCAACTCTTGAAGTAGGTAGGTGTGCTGTTTCCTACAACGTGAGCAATCAGAGAAAAGGAAAGTGATACCAGCTTCTGAAATGAGCTATGGGAAGACCTATGGAACGGGTGTTTAGTAATTCTGCTGCCTGTAGGGATCAGGTTGATTAAGATTATAATAGGGGAAGCAAGAAAAGATGCATCAGTATTCTGATAAGAAGGATCAATATGATCAAAAGAGGGAAGTCGCAAACCTATTTGTGTTCCTTGAAGGGATCACCAAGTTTGTGGCCAGGAGCGAACCATGTTGGGATTTCCAAAATGGGTTTGCATAATACTAACAGAACAAAGCTCTTTGTAAGAAATGGGTGCTGTTATGGATTAAGAGTACATTAAGAGATACAAAATAAAAGGCATAAAAACAATCAGTCTTCAACCTGAAGAGGAAACTACCACTTGGATCCATTAATTATCTTGGTGTTCAACACACTCATAAATTACATGAAAAAGGTGAACTATATGACAAAGATTGCTGATGGTAATAATTCAGCACAGTAAAAGAATAAAATGGACCGACAACAGTTGCAGGAGGAGACTGAGCAGCTGGATGGTAAAATGGGCAGATTAAATTCAATGTTGTTAAAGCACAGTGATCCACAGAGGGAAAAACAACTTTAATTAACCATACGCGCTAATGAGTTCTAAACTAGCTGTATATGAATAAGAAACAAAAAAATCCAGAGCTACAGTGGATAGGTTTTTGAAAATAGCTCATTAGTGGTCAAAACAATGAGCAGATGATTAGCAAAGATTAAGAACAGAGAATAAAATAGAAAGCATTTTCTTCCCAATAAATAGATACACATCTTAAACAAGGCATGCAGTTCTGATCACCATATCTAAAAATGGATATAGCAGAAAAACAAAGGTGAAGAGAAAGAAACAACAACAACAAAACAAGGCTTTAGAGAATTATCTACCTTGGAAAAAAGAGATATCAGGTCAGCGCTCTACAAAATTCAGAACAAGACTGAAAATCTGAATAGGAAATCTATTATTCTCCATTTTTCATGATACCAAAGCTCAAGAGTATCCCAAGTACTGGTCAGGTAAAAGACGTAGAAGCAGAATAATCAGAATTAGGTGTTTGGATTTGTTTGTTGTTGTTGTTGCTTGTTTGTCTGTTTTGCTTACTTAAAAAAAAAAAAAAAAAGCCATCATATTGTTAAAGAGAAAAATGTAATGCAATCTTGGACTCAGGAAGGCCATAATGGTGCGAGTCACCAGGAAGAAGCGTCAGGCAGTAGAAGGATGACCCTGTATATGTCAGAGTGGTTTGGCTACCCTCAGAATGTGCATACAGAGCCAGGTGGACCTGTGTGCAGAAAGCTTGGCTGTTTCTACACTCTTCAGTATTGATAAAGAAGTAGTACACTGAATCAGTAGGAACAAATTTGCACAAAGTGGTAGAAGTCAGCTACAACTCCACTTTACCAACATATAAACAAATTTACCTGAACTCTACCTAATCTGTACATACTTAGCCTGGAGATTAATTTGCCTATATCATTTTCTAGAGGTGGTGTTTGTTTTGAATACCTGACCTATCGTGATTACTGCGGGTTCAAAATTATCCCCTTACATTTTTGTCTGCAATGTGAATACCAATAAATGACAATACGATCAAGAGACATTCATACATAAAATTGCTGTAAGTCTGCTAGGAGTAGGATGCCAAGAGCTTCATAAGCAATAACTGTGTTTTATCCTTCATGATCTTCCTTTTTCTTCTGCATTCAGTTTCTTCTGCCTTCAATCAAAAGGCACATATTAAGTTATTTTGGAAAAGTCGGCTAATCTGAATTTTATTTGCTGACTAAAAGTATTTTTGGCTGCATGTAACATAGCCAAAATAAATGTGAGAGGAGGTCGTTTCCAAAAAGTTGGTGGAAAACTATCACAGGAAAAAATACATAACTTTTTTCAAAGGTAGGAAATTCATCTCCTGTCTTCCATAATCTTGAAGAACATTCTAAAAGATTATAGGCACAGGCAACAGATAGTAATTTCAGCATAGCAGCAATTTATAAGGCCCTTTACATAATGGGAAGTCTCAGAAATGACCACAAGAGTCAGAACGAACAGGAAAGCACCCTCATTCATATAGAAATGCAGATACTGTTGTTTAATAAAGAACATAAATTTTAATTTGCCTTAAAAAAAAAAGAATTTAGCATATATGTTCGATGTTTTGGATAAGGCATGATTTTGGACAGGTATGCTAAAATGTCTTTGTTAAAAAAGCTGAATTGCTGCTCTTAAGCACTAGAAAAAGTAAGTCTTCAGATGAAAATTTTGAAATACATCACGTAGCACACAACTTTACCAATGGGAATAACTTCAAATTAAGGTTTTCATTAGTTCAGCATTTGGTAATATTCGGAAGTTATCTTTTGTGGTTACGACGTGGGAAAGCACAATGTTAATACAACTGAGGCATCTCAAGTTCTATAAATAAAAAATGGAAAGGACCCAAATTATTATACTGAAAACCATGGGAACATTTGCTTTAATGCATTGCAGCTTGAGTTTCAAATAATACTTATGACAGTTTGTAAAATTTATTACCGAAGTAGTTATTTGCATTAGAAGATTCCTGGATTTAATCATTCTTCACTCTTCTGCCTTCCATGTCCCAACTCGTCGCTAATTTCAGCTGGAATGATTCATGGTTTCCCAAACATTGGAGCATCAATTACAGACTTTTAACACTGTTTTTGAGGTACCTTTCAATGACAACATTAGCCTCGCTTCATTCTAGGGATGCAGTACATTTTTTCTCTTCTTTGATTTTAGGAATCAATCTGCTGAAACGTACACAGGATGCAGGAACTACTTACTGTTCAGGATTCATAGGAATAGTTTATAATAATTGTGGTGACTAAGGCATTTTTTTTCTGAAACAGCTGAATTTGCTAAGCATTAATGCATTTCGTGACAATGCATAATACAGAACAGTATATTGCTAAGCTGAGGGTCACAAAAAAAAAAAATAAAAAATCAGGTTCCTACATTAACCAGGCCACAGGCAGAAAAAAAAAAAAGCAGAAAAAGTCAAAGAAGGATGTAGGTGAGATGAGCTTAAATACAAGACAATAGCTGGTTTTATGCCAAGAGCACAAAATGAGGGGAGAATAACATTGTTTACTGAAGGACATCAAATCAGGGTTCAGGGAAGCTTTGCACTAATCCTGTGTTGTAATGACAGCTTAAAAATTTGGTACTTTGATGAGTTCCGAGATTGACTTAAACCTCTTTAATTTGGCTTGCTGGTATTTAATCTTTTAACTTTGCATTCTTAATCAAAACTCAAAGCAGATCTTTAATCTTGTATGTATAAAATGGAAGATTAGAGGCCCCTGACCTGCCTGTCATAGACAGCTGTTTGCTTCCCCTTCTTCTTTTCTTCTCCTCACTGCCACAGCAAGTGACAGCCATTTCAAACCTCAGGGAGGGTCCTGGGAAAAATGGAATGGACTTAAAAATCTGAACCTGATCTTTCCAGTGAAAAATTTAAACCCATCAAAGCCCCTCCACATGCTTCTTTTAACTTATTGTTAATATGACAGGAAAATAATTCTGTTTTAGCCATGTCTCTTCATGAAAAGAGAGTGGCCCTCGGGTTTCCTGCTCTCCTGAGTTATGTGCAGTCGATGGTGACTCAGGTTTACTAGTATACCACACACAAGACAAACGTGACTCAACAAAATGCTTAAAGCAGAGATAAGCTTTTCTACTGGCAAAAAATATATTTTTTACAACTGTTTGGTTTTACTGCATATTCTCTGGGGGAAGGTATAGGTTTTTTTCTTAGCATTTGAAGAAGAGCACGCTGGAGTGAGCCAGGGTGCCTCAAGCAGCTCCTGCTGCGGGGACCTGGGGGTGGGAACAGAGTTGCCAACAGAGCACTGCAGTACTTCAGCAGACACACAGCATCCTGCAATGCTTTGCAACACTCTCTTCCTCTTCCAGAGGAGTTTCTGGCCTTTGAGATAACCTATACTGTCTCCACTATCAAGAGCATTTGGAGAACTGATTTTGTGAGACTTATTTTTTTCCACCTCCACACAGAAAATACCACTGAAGTACAAAAGTGGACCCATGTCCTTGGAGCACTCGGCTAGCACTTAGGAGACCAGGCTGCTTTGTCTTGCAACTGAACCTGTAATTCATCTCACCTTGCTGCAGCAAGACAGCCCCACTCTGGGGTCTTGTCTCAGACTTGGCACGAGGAGAAGAATCATTAGAGTATGGATGATTTAATTAGTTCGAAAGCAAGAGCATACTGGGCATTGCTAATTGCAGGAGAGATCCAAGATAGGAGGGAAAGTCACCTCTTCTTTCATGAACTTCATTTATCCCCCCTGTGCTGAGTTCCCCGAGTTCCCTGAGACTTTCGTACGAAAGCCTCCAGACGTCTGAGCTGCCTGACAAAACAGTAGTTGGTTTTCTCCTCACGTAGCTGAGTTGAAAACATTTAATGTCATGAAAATCTTAATCAGCCATACCGGGAGAACAACAATCTTGATTTCACAATTCATTTTAAATTCCTCACATTTTCCATCATCATCATGGAAGCACTTTATTTTACATCACTCTTAGTTATGGTTATCCTGGTTTATCAGATCCTGAATTATTCAAATCACTTAAAGAGAGAAAAAGTCTAAGGAAAAGTCATTTCCCAAAGTTCCATAAGAGTTTTGGACCATCTTCAACTTATTTTTGATGCCAGAGAGTTACAATTAAACTGGATTTTTTTTTCTTAAAGAGCATATACAGCTCTATAGAATAACAACAAAAAAAAGTGTTTGGAGTTATTTGAAGGATGGGGAAAGTTCAAAAGGAAAAAGGCATTTTTGATACAGAGCAGGAAAAAATTTCTCAATGTATAAGGAGTATATCTTGGATAGCATTATGACTTTTATGCTTACAAGCACACTGCATAAAGTATATTCTCATAATCCAAGGATTAAGACAAGATCATCTTTCCCTCCCTTGGGAAGACAGCTCAAGATTAAGAAACTTTTTAGAAACAACACTGACTAAAAGAGATAAGACTTTTCTTTCTCACCTTCCCTAATGAAAGCATATACAGCTCCACTTCATAATCTCCAAATTCAGCAAGAGGTCTACTGCTGTCACTAAAAAATTAAGAATCTCTTGCAGCTGCTACTGTCCTATAACCCTTCGTCTTTGAAAGGAACAAGAAAAGCTGGTGTGAATAAAAAGGAAACTCTTTAATCCTCAAGTTTACAACTGAAATGCAAGAGGAATTTGGTGAAATAGAAACTGGTCATTTAGCCTAGTAGAAGTTTTGACTGCTGTTTGACTATGCAAGAAATGAAGAAGCGTTCTGTAAATACTCAAAAGTGTTTCCACATCCTCCTTTTGATTTCTGACAGCATTACCAGTGAAATCAGTAAATCACCAGGTGATCAGACAGTCATGTCGGACCAAACAGCAGCCAGTATTACATGTATTTATTAGCTGCTTGGACACTGCTATTGTTCTACTTATTTTTCCCGCTGAATTCAGATGAAACATACAGCATACTTCTACATTACTATGGGCACTCTTTCAGGGATCTTCCTTTGCTATGTAGGTTCCTTTGCAAAAAGGAGGGAGGAACATATGAGAAACCAGGTTTTCCTCTTAATTGCAAATCAAACAACTCCTTGAATTATGCTTTCAGTGAATTAGGCTTTACAGTTAGCCTAGAGGATCAAACTTATCCATTTCAGACAACTGCATGACAACTCTCTACTTTTTTCTTGTCTGAAAGCCTATGCCAAAATAGATCAAATCATAATTATTTTGTTGGGTTTCCTTTTTTTTTTTTTTCCTCTTCCTCCATACAAGTTTACACAGAGCTAACAGTGAGTGGAATGAAGTCAAGAAAATTGAACTGCGGGATTGCTCCCCACTGTCTTGCTACGCTCAAATTCAGTCAAATACATGGTAGGTAAGAATGGTAAGGGACCAAACTTAGAGCTTCAGCACTGCTTTCAGACCCAGCTGACAATCTTTAAAGTACATTGGACATGAAAACATTGACTGGACACTAGACAGATTCAGCTACTTGCTACTAAGAGACACAAGGCTAATGTTTCATGTTTCTGCAATACTGTTGTTAGAATCTACTTACTAACTTTTAAAATGTAGACAACCAATAATACTAAAAATACACTGAACTATCATCAGTACGTGAACTCTTCGGACCTGTGGATGTATGCTTGGATGAAAGCCTTGCAGAATGCACCATCCAGTAGCTACCAAGGCCTGCTTCCAAATTCATCAGCAAGAAGTCTGATCTCATGGCTAGCTTTAGAATAAATTTTAAATGCAACACCATGGCAAATTGCACAGCACAGGAGGTACAATTTCTTTTAGTAATTTGTAAACTCCCCTGTTCTTACCCTTATTTTACCCTGAAGTTGGAGAGTTGCTAAGGCTTTCAGTATCAACATATGAAGTCACCTTTCCCAGTTTTGGTTGACTAGTGGCTTTCCATTTTAATGTCTAGCAGGTGCCTGGATGTCAAGTGCTTTGAAAACTCTTATTTTAATCATGCCTCCACTTCAAGTATACCTAATGGTACTTAGTGTTATACGTGACAACACGTGAGTCTAACAGATACATCTAATGGGATAGCTACACGCCTGAAATGACATTGAGTTGGACTTGGTGGTTCTTATGGGTCTCTTCTGACTTGAGATCTTCTATGATTCTAAGCAGATATTTTTAGGCAACCAAATCCCTCTACCAGTGTCAGTGACAGCAGTAGCAAAGTGAACCACAATTAAAGGTAGTTTACCTTGGAGCTCAGTAGACTTGTGGTCAAATAGGAATATTTCTGTGCAGCAGTGAAACAACCTGTTACAATTACTGTTACTCTATTGGTTTACATTCCTCTGAATTCCTTCATCCTTGGAAGAACACAGGACTTGAAAGCATACCCACTGAGTATATCTCTTTAAGATACACTGACTGAGCTGATGCTTTCTCAAGAGCAGAAATCCTTCTGAGTTCGCAAGATACTTCATTTTGCCATAATACTCATTTTGCAATTTTGTAACACATCCTTTTTATAACACAATTTTGTGCCCTCCTACCAGATTTGCTAGTGTTGCAAACACCTCACACCACTCAGCCCTGAGACAGCTCCAGCCTCAGAGCACAGCTAAAGACTTCCTGACCTCGAGATTCCACGCTAGCATCCTTCTACAGAAGAGAAGCTCAGACTCACACATCACACCCACTGGTGGACCAGATGAGAAGTTGTGTCCCTGTTCACTGCAGGGGAGTTGGACTAGATGGCCCTCAGAGGTCCTTTCCAACTCTACCAGTCTAAGACAGCAGCTCTGTGCTGTTACAGAGTAGATCTGGCCTTGATGTGCAGATGGACTACAAAGTAGCCTATGAATTTCAGTTACAGCGATCAGGGCTGACTTCCTGGCTTCAGACCCTGTCCCTGTCACAAAGGTGAAGGTGAAGGTTGGGGCTGTGTACAGAAAAAAAAAAAAAAAAAAGCAGTAGTTCTTGAGCTATGTGTACAGTTCACTGTCATAATAATTACACATTCAGATCCCTGACTGCTCAGGGCTAATGTTGAAGGGAGTAGGAGTGAAGATACGTAACACAAAGGCACTTGTTTTGATTAGCACCGTTTTTGTAACAATAAGGGCTCACCATATCCAGTCACATTTACAGTTTAGGGTTACAATGGTAAAAATAAATAAATAAATAAGTCTACAATGACTAAGCCTTCGTTCAAGATGGTGCGGGAAGAGTCATGACTCATCTAACAAAACATTTTCACATGCTTTACTTCCCCACATGAATAGCACAAAATAGTTGTTAAAAGAGAGAAATTAGCAAGGGAAAGAAAAAGGAAATCATCAGCAAAAGCCCATAGCTTAAGTCTTGCAGCATATTTTTCTGATACATAAAACACCTCAGTCATAAATCACAAATCACATTCAAGTGTGGAACAGCGAGGAAAGTACAGCCCTGGGTCCTACTGTTTCACAGACCTGACTGTTGTGTGCTGCATAGAACTGCTATGCCATATCACTGAGTTACGATTCCTCTGTTGTATGACCAGTCACAAACTGGGAGGAAGGGAAAGGCAAGGACAGCACTATTAAAAGCAGGAAGCCCTCGCAAAGGTTTTTTCTTTCCTTCATTAGCTAGCTAATGACATGGAAGCAGGGTTTGTGGCTGAGTTGACTTCTGTCAGTCAGCAATTCTGAGCACATAGGATGGTGTGGCACAGACAAATATCAAATTTATCCATCAGTACCTGCTCAGTCAGACTTGACATTTAAAGGGAAAGTTAAAGCCACCATTGGTTATGAATAGATTGGCTTTTTGGGTATTTTTTTGAGCATTCATAAATGTCTCAGCTAAAGTAACTACATTTCTCATTTCTGCAAGTTGTTTTTTAAAAGCAGAACACAATACAGTAACTGTTTTGAAAGAGAAACTTGGCATACATAGCAACAATGCATTCAGCACCAACACGGCTATTTTCAAGCAACAGGACACCTGTAGAAGATGGCTACAAAAACCAGTTCCTACAACGCAATGCCTCACGTGATTGCACATGAAACTGTGTTTCTTTGAGGTATTTCCACTGGAAGAATTTGCACATCAAGAAGTTGTAGCACCAAAATGCCAACCCCCAACCAGGAGCAGTTGGATCGTTAAGCCTCAGATTAAAATCACAGCTCCTTTGAGAAACAAATCAAAACACATCACAGCACGCAGCAGCTGGCTTCCTGACTTAAGCTTTCTCATTGATAGCTTCCCAAAATTTGTGAGCATGCAAACTAACCCACAGCCATAAGGACATCTCCAAAAAGTGTTGGAGGCAAACGCCTTTGTTGTAGCACCGACTCTTCCTCCCCTCCTTTTCCCCTTAAGAGCTCCATAAGGTAACACAAGCAAAGAATATCTCTAGGTATCTCAGATATTGGATCTTCAGAACAACGGAAGAGGAAAAGAGTAAAGAAGGGTTAATGATCCATTGCATTTTATTGCTTAGTTGCATTGGGGTTTCATTGTAAGCCTCTATTTCCAGAGTTTTATAGCGCAGTGTTAAAACAACCATTTGATTTTAAGATGAAGCATAAGTTACTTCTGACAGCTCAAATAAAGTATTCAAGCTTTTTTGAGACTGAAATTATGCACAATTATTTCTATTACTAAGAAAATCCATTTCTGATACCTGATTTTCTTTAATAAGGTAACAGCTTTAAAAAAGAAATTTTCCTTTTATGACATCTGCATTTAATATTTGCATTTGAATACACCAATGTTACTGTTCTAATGAAAAGCTGCTTTCTGGTTTAGCTGGTCATTCGTCAAGCAAATTAATATCCCTAAAAACACTTTTATAACTGACTCTACAGGAAGAGTTATAGAGCAAGACAATTATATTTCACTATTATGGTAGAAAAATTTGCCATATGTACACAGTGTAACGTGTGTTTTTAAGTTGATGGGAGAAAAAGGAAATAGGAGAAGTAGGATCTCTGTGTTACTGAATTTACAGAATCATACAATTGTTTGAGTTGGAAGGGACCCTTAAGGCTGTCTGGTCCAACCCCCCTACAATAAGCAGGGACACCTACAGCTCCATCAGGTGCTCAGAGCCCCATCCAGCCTGACCTCGAGCGTCTCCAGGGATGAGGCATCCACCACCTCTCTGGGCAAAGCATTTCAGTGTATTATCTACACACGCAATTAAGAAGAAAGAGTTTCCATCTTTGCCTGTAATTCCATTGTATAACTTCATTCTTCTGCAACATATACCCTGATGATTAATTTGGCAACCTCTGACATCAGGATGTATGATACTCCTGAAGCTTCTCAGCAGACCAACTAAACACAGGCACGTGCTTTATCTCAGCTCCTCCTCCTTCCCCTTTCTTAGAAGGCATGTGCTAGATGGCATGAGCTGAGCAATGCAGTTTGTGCTCAAGAAGCCAGTGACAGCAAATCCCTTCTCCTAAAGCACGGGTGGCTCTTTGTGTTCACATCAAATACCTGGTGTCACCTGGCACTTTGGCTTGTTTGAAAGCAGCGTTTGCTGTCTTCAGCAGCATCCAAGAAGACAGCTCAAGAAGATGGCACTCCACCAGTGAAGAAGAAAGAGGTGGAAGAACCATCCTCAACTTTGGGGAAACAATCATAGAAACGTAGAATGGCTTGGGTTGAAAAGGACTTCAAAGATGATCTAGTTTCAACCCCCCTGCCACAGGCAGCATCGCCAAGCACTAGACCAGGCTCTCTAACACTCTCCCAAACCTGAACTCCCATTACTGCTTAGTACAAAGTTCTTGTGTGTTTGCGCATCAGACCACAGACTGGTGATGCTATTAGAGCCAGGCTGAGAGCTAAATCATATGACTTGAAAACAGTAGCTTCATTTTTAAACCATAATTTAATTCTGTCCCTATTTATATTTAAAAGGCCTCACGCTAGCTCTTAATTTGAAGACCTTTTCTTTCTTAGAAGTTGAGCACGTTAATTGGACTAATAGCAGCAATAATTAATAACACTAAAAAGGTGTTAATGCACTGTTAGCTGAGACCCCAAGGCAAACTTTAATGTGCTCTCCAACTTAATTATAATCACAAAGTGGGAAATGTTTTGTTCATTATTTTTCCTGTTGTCCTCATTTCTATCTTGAATCCAAGTCTATGTGATACGATACACTCAAGGAATGAAAAGATGAAAGCAAAATAGATGCTTCTGGAATTCACATCTGAATATAATATGACAACATATTGGTATTGGACCAGCAGACTGCATTCACATTACTCACCTGCTGAAATTGCTTGAGTATTAAGCAATCTGCAGGATGAAGTGCTTGATACTGAGATTCATATTCTCAATGGCTTTTAAAAACCATTGAATTTCACTCTTCCACCAGCTCATTTTTGTTATGCTTTCTTTTTAACCCACAAGTGTGTTCTCACTTTGATGCAGCCAGGGATACAGGCAGTGCGTAGGATTATGCTGCCATCTATAGTTTGGATAGCAAAACAGATCACACCAAATGATAAAGACACTGGATAAGTAGAACTACTTGGGCACTAAGGATTTTCTGTTCTCAAAGTGACTCTTCATAAAATTACATACATTTGAAAGAAGCTAATTTTTTTTTTTCTTTTTTAGTATGTGAATATTTAATATATTTTGATGAAAACAGAGCAAGAAACCCATTTTCTCACTAGAAAAATAACAGAAAATTCCTGTGTGGAAATACTACAAATGACCAATTTGTCTCCTTCAATCTGACACTTCCATGCTTTACTGACAAAAACGAAACAAAAACAAACAAAAAAAGCCATCAGAATCATCTACCAGTCTTTTTATATATCTAAAGATGGAAGTTCTATACCAGTGGCAGTGCTCAGAAAATGTTTCTCATGGACAGAGAGGGTTAAGAAATCATTACCTGTGCACAAAGAAAACGTATCCTACGGTAACTGCAGTTGTAGACCATCTAAGACCAAACTTAAAACTCCTACTGACCTTCAGAAATACAACCTCAAGAGTTCTAAGACTTCCTACTGAACACTGACCACACAACAATTTGCTCCTCTTGACATTCCCAGAATGAAGGACTTCCCAGGTCATCCCATACCTCTACTTCCTCCCAAGCACAGATTCAAACACAGCAAGGACATGGATGGCACGTGCACAACTCACGTATGGACGATATGACCTAAGGAACTCCAGACACCCCAAGGTATGTGACAGCTCAGCTCACAAGCAGATTTCAGCCTGATGCGTTCAGGCACAGTTTTGTATGCATATAGATTTACGATGTGTTTGGTACTCAGTACACTGGCTTGCAATAAGACCACTTATATGTGAGGCAATATTGACTGTACTATAGAAGCTTAATATTTAGGCAACTAAATATGCAACACCTAACATTTACGTTTAGGACTGACTAGTCTAAAGCCATTTTCAGCATTCCTCTAGTCGTACCATACTTTCTCAGAGGCCAGAATGCCTATAATGAAGAGTTTTATAGGTGGCAAAATGAAACACTGTCCTAAAACTAAACTTAGATTATAGTTTATCTTGCATTTTGCAAATCCTATTATTGAGCTTTCACATTCTTTAATCAAAATTTCTTTGGGTAGAGACCATTTGTATGTGTGCCTACAATACCTATCGTATATTAATGTGTTGCTTTTTTTTTTTTTAAGCACATAACCATGTTTTAAATAGCATCCTTAGTAAGCTACACCATATACAGAATGACCATTGCAATGAGTGCTTTTATTTCTAGTTTACTTTGAAACAGCGGAGAAGAGATGGAAAAGTCAACCTGAGCTTTTTATAACACCTACTCAAAAGGAGAAAAATATTAGGTTCTAGTGCATGCCAATTCTACCCTGAATTTATCCTCGTTCAACAGGAAAATAAGGTTTAAAAATAAAACTGCTATGATGTAGAAAAACATTTCCCAGCAACAAATGCCATTACCTGGACCTTCATACCCCATTCCCAGAAATATTTGTTTAAACATCCTGCTTGTTTCCAAAGCTTCAAGCTGAGATGAACGCTGTTTTCCCTGTCCCATCTCAGTTACCCAAAGGTGGAAAGAAAACTTCTTGCTTTGTTAGCAAAATTAGTGTCCACACGTTGTCAGATTAGTATTTGCAAGTAAAAAAAAATTAAAAACAGTAATAAAGTTTGTGTAGTCTATGGACAGTAAAGACATTTAAGAACATAACACACACTTGAAGACTTCACTTGAAGTTCTGCTTAAGTGGCTCACTTCCTCTTTTTTCCTTTAAGCCTCATCCACAGAAGTTTAACTAAAAGCAAGTCTTAATGTGCTGAAATTAAAAAAAAAAACATACATGTTTTTGAATCTCAACTGCACATTTTTGGGGCTCATTCTTTTGAGGAACAAAAATGAAAAAGAGGAAATCAATAAGCAAAACAAGGTATTAGCACATAGCCATAAAGGCCCAGCTTCTCTTTCTGTGCCAAAAAAAAAAAAAAAACGACAACATTAATTCTGTGCAGATCAACTATTCTGTTTACACTGAATCCTTTGTCAGAACACTGATCAAATTTGTTCAAAAGAAAAGAAACTGCTACCATCAGAGTAGGCACGTTGTTACCTTTTCAACATTAAAAAAATGATTACTGTTTCAAACAAGTTTCTTACTAATTTCACTCAGCCCTGTCACAGTCAAATAAAAACTGAAGTGCTCACATATGAGTGCCATTTATCAGCAGTTCCTCATTTCTTGCCTCCTAAAAAAAGATCCAGAGGCAGAACTAAGTGTACGGTACTGTTCACTGTCATATGTACCCATTTTAGTTTTCACTGCAGTTGTTTCCTGCTGAATATTAAGAGATTTAAACTTATCACAGTCTTGCACTGAGACTGTTTCCTCAAAAAGGAATCACAGAATGGCCTGGGTTGAAAAGGACACAATGACCATCCAGTTTCAACCCCCCTGCTATGTGCAGGGTCACCAACCAGCAGACCAGGCTGCCCAGAGCCACATCCAGCCTGGCCTTGAATGCCTCCAGGGATGGGGCATCCACAGCCTCCTTGGGCAACCTGTTCCAGTGTCACCACTCTCTGAGTGAAGAACTTTCTCCTAATACCTAACCTAAACCTCCCCCACAGTAACATCCCTGTAAAAGCTAACATCTTGACTCTTAGCACTAAGGAATGCACAAAATACCTACGACCTAAATCCAAGTGATTACAGATTTCAATGACAAAACTGTCCCTCAGAAAATGTGGCTACGCTGCCTGACCAATTAAAAGCAGCATGTTAAGCCTTACAATCGCCACACTTTCCAGCCTTCTCCCCAGCAATGACAGCTTCCACTTTTAATAAGGCATCTGCTATAGGATCAAGCAACTCCACCAGTAAACATTCCCACTGAATAAGAATTATACAAAAAAAGAAAAGCCTTTGTAGAAAGGATAGTGGTTTTTATTGTAGTCTTAGAAAATACTGAATTATGAAAGATACAAAATCAACTGTTGTAATTATCTGTTTATTTTACAATCTGTATGCCATCATACTCTTATGGCTTTAAGATACTCTGTCCAAAGTACTTTAAAACATGCTTTAACAAAGTATTTTACAATTTCAAAATTGAGCATTTCTTTACTGGAAAAAAAAAAACTCCAAAACATTTACCTGAGAATCAGTATCAGAAAACTGTCATTCATTTTTAACTTTTGCAAGTTGATGGTATAGTCTATAGAAGTCAACATGCAACTTGTGTGTCTAGTGTATTAAATAAATATTTTACAAATTTAGATACAGCTGGTTAGGCAAAAGCCTACCCTTGAACTTCATCATTTTCATCATAGGATTAAATACATTACATTAATTTTATCATAACCAGACATGAAATAACAGCCCCACAATATTTGCTAGATGGAATTCAGCCATGGCTGATCAGACTGTGGCAATGGAGCACAATTATTTTGGTGGATACTCTACCTTCTGGGACTTGGTCATCCACAGCCAGGTGAATCAGGGGTTAGGGCCACTGGACTCACTGATATTCCCTGCCAGTCATTGTCTACATATACACTCAATTAATTCATAACAAGTATATCTAGCCCAAGAAATCCCATTTTAAAGTACACGTATTATAGGATAATGCTTTAAAGTCACTATCCGTGTCATTTCAGAATATCACCAACTTTAAAAAGTGATGTTACATATGGACAGCAGAAGGTTTGGGACTCTGTTTTTAATATTACTTATAAAGCAAACCGACAAGAAAAACAGACACTTAATATACCGCCCACAATGGCAGGACATGAGGGAGGCAGTATTAAATTAATCAGAGATAAACAGATGCTGGAGAACAAACACATAGAGCTTCATGAGTAATGCACATGCAGGATCAACATATGTAAATGCTGTTCATTTAAAAGAATCTCAATTCAATTATCTGAGTACTTTCAAAGTAGTAAGTTTCATGATATCCACAATAAAGTATTTATTTCTGAATTTCAATCACTGCAAGCACTGTGATTTATACAAGCTATGCTCCATTAACATAAATTTTCTCCTTAAAGTAATGATGTATAATGGAAATCCAAAGATATTACTATTACTAGAGATTTGAATTAACCTTCAATCCCACAGATGAGGTAGTGTAGTCACTTGTATTAGGTGCTGGTTAAGAGAAGTACTGCTGATACTCATCAATTTTATTTTTTGTTTTAAATAAGTGGCCTGATAGTCTTAATATATTTATTAATGCTATGTTACCTAGCAAGAGGAAGGAAAAAAAAAACAAAACAAAAAACCTTTGCCAAGAAGTTTCCTTAGCAAGTTCTGTCTCACTGCAAGACAAAACTGCAAAGCAGTATTTACAATAGTCCTTTGCTCTAGCTGCTACCTACTATACATGCACACAAAGACACAAACAGCTAATACACATTCTGAGGTAGGAAATGAAGAATTCCACTGGCTTGTAAAAGATTCTTCATGTTTTGTAAACCAGCAAAAACAAAGTTTTCTGTGGTGAGGTTCAATACTTAGTTCTGGTGTGAGAATAACATTTAAGTAACAAAGAATCATCAGCATCCAATATGCATCTACATAAAAATCTTAAATAAAAAAGGGATTACTTTAAGTTTCTTTTATCTTAGTGGCTGAATTCTCCTTCACAAATGAAGTGAAAGTCATCTTTACAGTTCTTTTACTTGTTTTACTTCTTATACATTTACACTTATAACATAAGCCATTGAAAAACTACAGTTTAGCCATAAACATATTCTGAAAATTAAAATTCTGAAATAGATCTTTACTGGTCCCAGTGATCAGAGAACAAAAACATAGGTGACTTAAAATGCAATTAGACATTCAAGTTATGAAGAATTTGTGCCTGACTACCTGAATAACAACAATATCTGTCCCTAATCTTTCACAACAGTTCGATTCCAATTTATCACAAATAGCAATAAGGTCAATAGATGCCAGGATAGAACATCATTGTACATCAAGGAATTTTAGCAAGCATCTGGAATTCAGATGCCAGAGGATCCAATGCTGTAAAAACAACAAATTTTATCAAATTTCTGCCTTTTGTACTATGTTGTTATTTCTCACACAAAAACCAGAGAAGAGAGCAGTATGCTGCAGCACCTTTGCTTTTCCAGTCATCTTAACTATACATGGGAGAGCTAAGACAAATTCTCAACAAAAGCTGGCTCTTGTAACAGGGATGGGAACAGCAGGAAGCAATGAGTTGTTCTAGAGCGCATCTGCCAGAACCTCCTCAAACTGTCATGTTATCTTAACTCATCTATAAAATAAACACTCACCAAGCTTCATATGCTTCCTAAGGCTTGTCCGACAGAGAGAGATAAAAAAAACATCTTAAAGAAAAAAGCACTCCATGTATAGAAGTCATGATAAACATCTGTCAAGGAACACTTACTTGAGATGCAGAGCGGCATTAGGTACTGTGGCATAAAGCAGAGTGAAGGCTGCTTATATCTGAATGAAAACTTCCTCACAAATCAACATCTGTGCACAACGTTTATACTTTCAAACAACTTACTTGAACATTCCTTGCCATCACCACGCAGAAAAAAGCTCCAAGGCCGATACATACAAATTACAATTTAGAATTACACAGAGCAAACCGAAGCTTGCAATAATGGCTGCGTAATTCTCCATACAGTTTTAAAAGAAATATTAATCTTTCCTTTCACTTACTAAATTACTGCACGATAATGCTCAATTTCATTTTAAATTGCAATGCTGAGAAGCTGGCAACAGGAAGAGAATAGAGTCACTCATCTGTAGTGCATTTATCAGTCATTTGCTGACAGAAGTCTGTGATAGCACCACTCTGTCCACATTGTTCCACAAGTGAAGTTTTTTCCAATGTTCTTACAGGAACTGGGTGTAGTTCTTGTACTTGATCATATGTTGCATCGCACACACTTTTCACACGCTGGAAACAAGAACTCTGCTCATTTGTGGGTGTAACACTCGAAAGAGCATCTACTAACTCTGTAGTTGTTGGTGTTGTGAGCTCGCTCTCAGATGGAGCTGTTCGTTCTCTCTCCGGGAATGCAAAATAAAGTGGACAATCTGAGGAAGAATATTTTGCAAGTATTTGTATTTGCTCGTTACTCAAGGCTGCTTCCTTACACACCTGCTGGCAAAGACCGGTCAGATTCTGCTTTGTCTCACCCAGAGTTGACAAAATGAGGTTTCTCTCCTTCAGCAAGTTTTCCTTCTCATTTTGCTGCAAAAATAATAATAAAAAAAAAAAACTTTAGTTACTTTTTAACAAGGCTGTAAATGATTTGGTCTGCTGAAACAGAAAGAATTCAGCGCTGTGAAGATCATCAGCAACAGAACCAAATAACAAGTAAAAGACAAACTCCATCTTGAAGTGTCAGCCCATATCTGAAGGTATATTCCCAGGCATAAAACTTTTATAAAACTAATACTGACAGCCAAAATAATGAAACTTAGTTATTAAATAAAACCTAGCTCCACTTACTGTAAGTATTCCCAAAACACTAATTCCATAGGATAACACATCTGAACTGCTAGCACTAGGTCAACTAAACATTAAACAGCCCAGTTTCCATGGAGACTTAAATGAAAATACTGGAAAACAGGCATCACTTTTTCAGTATCGACACTACTGCTAGATGAAATTTAATTCTCAAGAAGTGCTGTACAACAAACAATGGAGATCAGATGTGTTTCTAAAGCAAACAGAAATTAAAGAAACAAACAAACAAACAAAAAAAATCACTAAAACTGTGGACAAAGTATTTTCTCTGGGAATGCAGCAACTTAGTTTACTTCAAGGAGCTGATTAAAACACTGACACCTAAAGAATTGATAGTGATCAATGACAGAATAGTGAATTCAAGAGATGAGAACTGCAGTACCAACAGGTAGATAACCTCTGTTAGAGCAAGGGAACGCAGGCTGAAATGTTTAAGTTCTGTTTAGCCAAACATGCTTAAGAATGGTGGATACTTCGCAGATACAAAACTGCTCTCAACAGCTACACTTCAAGCACAGGGCAGCAAAAGCAATTCACCAGTGAACATGGAATGGTAAAAATCATAATTTGTTAAAACTTAACCTGTATTTTACTGCAAAGTCAAATTTCTGAGGTCGGAAAGTCCCAGGAGCACAACTGGCTGAAGATGCAAGGACCAAAAAAAAAAAAAATGCAGGGGTTGTCTAACAACAGAAATAAGTGATGTCTGGAGAAAAGAAAAATGAGGAAAAAGGATGGGAAACAAACAAGATCATAAAAAAAACAGTTGAAACAAGAAAGAAATACACACCAAGTTTGACAGATAACTACAAAAGGCAGAGTTCTGAAGACAAATTTCAGTTTCTACACAAAGCTTTAAATAGCTTGTGAGAAATAAATATTTATCCCGGGTTACCTTATTGCTAGATCAATTCATTCTTAGAAAGCCCAATTATTTTTAGCTCTTCTCACATTCTCACTTACAGAAGAAACTCACACTGCAGCTTCAACAATTTTCAGAAAGAATTCACTAACATAAAGTGGCACTTTGCAAGGAATGCAGTGGCTGCCAGTCCCCTTTTGCCTAAAATGATTAGAAAAGAGAGCAGCTGTTGCCACACATCCTAATCTGAAATCACTTTATGCAAATTTTAGGTATGCAGAGGCACTCAGCTGTGTAATAGTCCAGCTTATTTCATCAGTCCGTATTACTCAATACAAACTTCAACACTCATATTTTTTTGAGTGTAAGTTACCTATCCCCAATTAACAAGTTGTTAATAATACATTTCAATAGTATTTTATTTTAGCAGCATTTTATTAATGCTACAAAGTACTGATAACTAGTTACAAAGTCACAGCAATCATAAAATTGGAAATATCTACTACTTCTGGTGAAGAATCTATCTAGTTCACACATCTCTTCTCTTTGCTATAGCATATATAACAAGATCACAATCCATTTCTTAGATCACACCTATGGTGTGTCAATCACTGCCTCATCCTTCTCCTGAGCTCCAGAACCCTAAAGGAGGTAGCATTCCTTAAGGCCAGCTTAGTCTTCTCCCTCTCACAAGGACCTTTAGCCTAAAACTTTGATGCAAATTCGATGCAAGAGGGTATATGGCAGGTCAATACACACAGCTGTTCTGGAAGAGCTGTTTGAAAGCAGTTAACCTCTGAGTGGTCCACACGTATTCCCAAATACAGTGAGCAATAATACATAGGCTTGCTTGAAAGGTCAATGAGCAAAGACCATGTAAAGTCTGTGGTAGCATCATACTGATGACCAATTAAAACTCTAATAAACTGCTCTCTCACTTCTCTTCTTCAAAGAGTGAAGGACAATAAGACTTGGGGTGGGGGGAAAGGAGTTGCAATAATGCTGTTCTAGATACTAGTGCAGAGCACACCATTATATGGGCTGCAGCCCAGTACAGGGTTCAAGATGATAGAACCTGTACAGATGACCAAGGGAATTGACAAAACTTAATTCCCCTAGGTAAAGATTGGGTTCAACAAGGAGCACAAAGAGATTAACATAAGTTTCAAATTCACAGAATCACCTGGGTGGTAAGTACCTCTGCAGCAGGTCTATAGTCCAGTCTAGTCTCCTGCTCTAAACATCAGCTCTGAGCAAGATCAGGCTGCTCAGGGCTTTGTCCTGTGGCATGACAAAAACCTCCTAGGACAGAGCCTGCACAATTTATATGTGTTGCCTCAACATCATCTCCCTATCCCCATTAGAAAAAAGTTTTCCATGTTCAGTTGAAGCCGCCTATTTTTTATTTGTGACGTTGTCTTTTTCTTTTCCTGACTGGGAAGCTGGAGTGCTTCCAATGTCTACATCATTGAATGGCTCGAACTGGAAGGGACTTTAACGACTGAACTCCAATCCCCTGCTGTTCTCAGGGCTGCCACCCACCAGCTCAGGCTGCCCATGGCCCCATCCAACCTGGCCTTGAGTGCCTCCAGGAAAATGGCATATACAATCCTGATGTCTTCCCACAGAAACAGGCAGGTGGCAATTAGGTTTCCCCACAGCCATCTCTTGTCCAGGCAGAAGCAGACCCATCTTGTCTGTCTTTTCCACAAAGTACTTCAGCCCTGACCGCTCTGGGGATCTTCTCCTAATCCCACTCCAAGGTTAGGAGTGAGGTTAGGAGTGGAGGATCATCTGGCACAGGGAGGGCAAGGGCAAAATCAGGCACAGTATTCTAGATTCAACCTTATGATTACTAAGTATAGGAGTGCAATCACTGCCTTCAAACCACTGGTTATGCTCCTGTTTATACAACCCAGGATGCTGACAGCCTTTTTTCTGTTCCGACAAGCTGTTGACTCATGCTCAGCTGTTGACTCATACTCATGCCCAGATAACCCCCCCCCAACCAGGGCCTTTTCAGCAAAGCCACTTCCCAGCCAGCTTCTAGCCTCTGCTAATGAAATTGATATGCGACTTTCCCCACAGCACACCACAACTACTGTGTTTTAACCCAAGCAAACAAAAACATAAGAAGCAAGAAGTTCAGACTTCAATAGAAGAAAGTGTGCCACACATCCTGAAAAGCAGAACAAGGAATTTAGCTGAATAATGTTTCCTAATACTTTGTAAATTGCAGCTTGTTATCTACTTGTCAAGTTTTCAAATTACAGCCATGCCACATTATCCCCTCACAAAGCCACGTTACAAAAAATACCATGGGAAGATCAACAAGTAACTTCTGAGACCCATGACTAACCTAGAGAAGCAGGAAGAAGTTGCCATGCCCAAAGAAATGTGGGTGTACCACACATCTTTCACAGATGCCTCTTTTTTTCCAGTCAACTAGAAGCTGTGCTTGAGGCAGATCTCAAAGATTCTGTATTTGTGCACTACTTCCACATGTCTGACTGGGTGTAACACCTGCTGATGCAAGACAAGACCAAGAGTTCCATACAAGAAACCAACCTGCACAGTTGGAATAAACAAGCAACTGGAAGTTTTTGTGCTTAGAGCACAATTCAGAACTCAGACCTCACAACTCTAAACACTGTCTAGCACTTGCATAATGATATCTGTAAAACAGCAGACATTCACACAGTCTTAGGGTAAGTCCATAGGGAAAAAAAGGATGTTATATGATGAATATCAGCCATTTAGTCAACTACAAGTTTAATCTTGCAGATGAATCATGTCTAATTTCAGGGGTAAAGTTGTTGCACAATATGGACAAAGTTACAAAACAAACAGAATGACACTAAGACGAAGTTCTGAACTGTCAGAACTGCAGCTTCTCATTTTAGCCTGCATAATTTAACTTCTGTCAACATAATCACCAGATTTCCCTCTTCCCCCAGGAATATCATCTTCATTCAGCACACTGAGTGAATGGACTTGCCCTTTCAACTCTCAGCCTTCCTTCAAAGTCTAATTTACTGCAGAAGCACATTTAATGAAAGATTAATCACTTATCAAAAAGAAATTTCTAGCCCATGCTGCTTTGCTCTAACTTCACTTTCCTTTTCCTTCTAAGGTCAGAAGGCACTTTTACATGACTGCAAATACTCCTATCTGAAGCAGATACCAAATTCATATACATAAAACACAAAGTCTAAATGACCACTGATGTGAACTAAGTGTACAGTAACCTTAATCCACTGAAGTACGTAGCACAGATGTGTAAACAAGAACGAAACTGAAATGACAGAATCAGAAACTTTAAAAATAGCCACTCAATGATTTCCCTGCGATAAGTACTTGAGACTCTGCACATTTGTTTGAAGTTACGCATTAATTCCTCAGCTTCTATCATGATACGCACTAAAACTGTAAACAAGTTCTTGAACTCTACCTTCTGCACTCCAATTTTGAGATTCAAGACTCAGCAGACAATTTACCGGTCCATGTTGAAATGTTACAAGAACAAATACTTACACAACTAATAACAGTATAGCAATATAACAGTAAGCTTCAAGAGTAACAGAATCACAGAATGGCCTGGGTTGAAAAGGACCACAAAGATCATCCAGTTTGAACCCCCCTGCTGTGTGCAGGGTCACCAACCAGCAGACCAGGCTGCCCAGAGCCACATCCAGCCTGGCCTTGAATGCCTCCAGGGATGGGGCATCCACAGCCTCCTTGGGCAACCTGTTCGAAGCATGAGCTGAAGAACATAATCACAAAGAAAGAAAGCAAAGAAGTAGAAAACTGAGCAGGATGGGATAATAGTCTGGGAAATATTCTATGTAATAAAACTCAGTGCTGATGTGCTTCCAAAACAGCATTCACTAAGATTCATGCTGCAATGAACTTTTACTTGAATGAAAACCACAGAAGAAAAAATGTGCACTGAAGTGTACAGTAAATCCAGAACTTCTATCAACAAGTCATCTGTTTAAGACTGTTTTCAGAGCTTCCGTAGATAAACAAGCTGCCTCACTACCAAGCCACTGGCAGATATCCAGCAAACACGTTTAACGAAAGACAGAAGTCATATGAATCTTGATATTCATACATACCAGTTTCTCAATTTCGGATTCGAGATTTTGTATGCAGTCAAGTTTTCTCTTACGACATCGCTGCGCTGCAATTCTATTTTTACTTCGTCTTCGAATATCATGGATACAGTCCAATTGCTCAGGGGTTAATTTATGCATTTTCAGAAATGACTGGAAGTCATTTCTGGAAAGGGAGATAATCCTTTGTGCATTAAATGGCAGTTTTACCTAGAATGTAAGATACAAATATAAGCCAAAGGTGAAACTGATAACCACGTACTCCAACAAATCATCTCAAGTTTTAATTTTAAGTGTTCTTTAGCAAAACACCTACATCTCAGAAACAAGAGCAAGCTAGAAGAGCCATTAGGGAGCTAGATAAAATGTGGGAGCTTGAAGCAGATGAACTCAAGCATGGGCAAAATAATGGAGTACCCTGCACATTTACACTACATCATCAAAAGCTTATTCAAGTAGGATGAAATCTATCCCTGTGTACAGGGAATCACTTCAGTGATACGTTCTAGGCAAGTAAGTTACGGTTAGGAGGCAGATAAAATAGGGGTCAAGAATCACTAATGCACCCTGAAGTCCCCTCTCACTTGCTAAGCCTGCGTTCTGTATATATTTTTATACCTTAGGTTTTCTGCAGGAAAAGTTCATATGAAAGAGGCATCTACTTAAAACAGAAGTTCCTGGCAGCAGTTTTATACTCCTTAACGCTGCTGCTACTGAACGTACACCTGAGCTACAGAAGCAAGAGCTTCAGAAACATACAGAGATCATGCAGCTCTGATAAATACTGAAAACCATCTTTCCCTCTACAAATAATAATTATTATTTTTAAGTATACAGTTAAAGACACTATTACAACCCCTAAACTGGACTAAATTAAGAAGCAAAATTTATTCTCTTACTGTGGTCAAAGATCTCAAATTAGTTTGGGAAGTAAACAAAAAATTTCCTTTTTGTGTTTGCCTATCACTGGTAATCCACAGGGAAGAGTACTGCCTTCACTGCCATTTACTTCATAATGTAAAGAAGAGAAGTGCTTTTAAGCCTATCCTGGCCCATTATTTAACCTGCCAACCTCCTACAGGAATTGTTGCTTTCATTTATGATAAAAGCCCCTTCAATGTCCCACAGTAAAAAAAAAAAAAAAAAGAATCACACTGCTATTCTACAATTCTAGGAACCACTACCGAAGTCATTTTATATACACAATAGAACTACTTGGTATTTGACTACTTAGGACATCTGTCTAAAATCCTACTAAAGCAATTACGTAGGAAAGAAGTACCAAACATATTCTGCATTTGGAGAGAACAAATATAACCTAAATTTCAGAGAAAGCGATGCTGTTAAAATGCTCTTAAATGCATGGCTACTGTTGCCAGCTTGAAAACTTGCTTTTCATTTTGCAGGTAATGTGAAGTGTTATTTCCCTCCCACCTTCTCAAGTCTGAAGAAAAATCAAGAACATGTTTAAGTTTCTACAAAAAACACTATGAAAATTGGAATTAATTTTAACCAAAGTAGACCAAAAAAATGAAAAAGCCTAAAAAGTCCACAGTACTTGATTTAGAAGACAAAACTTTATCGTAAGGTTTTTCCAGAAACATATCTGAAGAGACCTAACACCTAACCACCTATCACTCCAATGTCCTGCAAAATATTTTAAGTCTCCTTGAATTAACAGTTTTCTCCCACATTAAGCCTTCAAATGTTTATTTTAATTTCCATTTCCCAAGGTTTTAAAACAAGAAGTAATGAAACAAGATTGCAGAACTAGATTTCTGAGAAGGGCCTTAAGAGACAGGGAAGCAAAGGATAACAAGAATGTTCTTACCTCACATTCCTGTTCTCTAGCTGAACAGGATTCACTGTCTCCCTCAGTATCAGTTTCTGAATCCTCCCCCAAACTTATCACATAATTATAGGGACACTGTTCTTGCCGGTGCTCTTGAACATAATCTCCACTGCTTATTTCAGAGCTGTTGGAGCATCCTTCAGTACTAAGATTGCTTATGAAGGGGCAGTTGACAGAATTCAATGTCGTAAAAGTTCGTTGAGAGCAAGGTTCAGGACTTTCACTGATCCTGATACCCAGCCACGGACACTCTGATTTCTTCCCTGAATACGCAGGCTCCGAGCGTTCTTTTGGCACTGCAGATGGTAAATGGATTTGACAGCCTTCTGTACTGTAAATATCGCTCCAGAACCCTTTTGCTAGATGTTCTGCTACCTCTCTCTCCACACTGCTTCGATCACCAGTTGACGTAATGTTAATGGCTTCCCTAGCACACAAATCGACCTTTAAAGTTGCACTGTCTTGACTTTCCATTTTGTCACTTTCAGCTCCGGTACCTGTTGCAGTTTTTTCAGATAAGATTGCGGTGCTTTGCATACTACTGAAATTTAAGTTCCCATATTGCTCACAAGAACGTAAAAAAGACACAGAATTAAGTCCATGAGGCGTAGCAGTGTTTTGGGGGAAAGCAGCAACATCCGTTTTCTCCACAGGACACGAGACGCTTTGAGTCACAGAATCTCTCTTTGATTCTTCTTTTTTCTCAATGTCTTCCTCCTCACCTTCTTCCATTTTTACCTGAGTCTCTTCACACTTCGAGGCCAGCTGCATAGGTACACACTCCTGAGCTTTTGGTGTGCTGTCATTATCAGGTATTTCTTTCTCGATAAAAGTTACAATTGGTGGCACCTGAACATCTTTAGTACTGGAACTGGAATCTGAAGTATGAACTTTGTCATTTCCAAAAGCTTTCTGGAATTTCCTATACTTGGGGCACTGGGAAGATGAGCTGGAAACGTTACCTTTTTCTAAATGTATAGGATCTGAGGTTGGGTTGGTATTATCTTGAAGGGCAGGTGACGCTTTCGCATTTTCGTCATCTTTACAGAGTTTTGTATGAGAGGCTTGAATATATTCTTTTTCTAGAAGTTCTTCTGCTTCATCATCTATTTCTAGGTCTCCATCATCCACGCTGCTAATTTTAGGGTTTACTTTCCTACAATGCTGTGTGCAGCATTTCTTCCTAGGACACTCCTGTTCTGATTTACAGTCCAAGAATTTGAATTTGAGAAACTGAAAGCAAGACTCTTCAATGTTCCGTACGCCCAAGAATTCAGCACACTTGCAAACCTCAGATACGTTATCTTTATTTAAAATAAGTTTAGCTGTGTATGCAAACTGAAGCAAAGGACTAAATCCTTTAAGTGTTACCTACAAAAAAAAAAAGAAAGAAAGAAAATTAGCATGGCCAACTTCCTGCTTGGTGAAACCCTCTTGCTTCCCATTTACCAGAGCATACCACATCAAAAAGAACAGGGCCCCACATACCCACTTCTGTTTCACTGGGTAGTAGTTAGGTTGCCAAGTTTCTAGTTACAACCCCTACACATACATGGGTTTAAACAGCGAGAACTCACATCCTGCAGTCAGAAAGTCGCTCCATCAGGACAGAGAACAAGAGACAAGCAGCAGATTTGATCCAGAAAGGAAATCTGGCCACACTCATTGTGGAGCAAATCAGAAATAATTCTATCCTGTATATTTTATGGCAATTATCTTCTTCACTGTGAAGAGTCTCTTAAACAACTCTCATAATACAGTACTAAAATGTGAAAAATATTGCTGTCCTCTGAAAACCAGGAATGGGACTCGAATTTTATAAACATAACTTCCATAGTGAAATTACATGCGAATTACTCCTGAGCAAGATCAAAATGCTGCTGGCATGAATCATTCCTTTAAAGAGCAATTACTGCTATTTGCTCAGTTTCACGCATCACTGATATACAGAACTCTAAAGTAATTGAATTTGACCACACATGACTATTTAGTACTGTAGCCATCTACTCCTTTCTTCCACTCATGGACAAAAAGAAAAGTACTCAAAACCCTATGCCAACCGCAGTTACAGTTTCTTTGGAGTACATAGGCTTTTTGGAACAGTTCCATAATTATCATCTTAGCTTCTACTGCAGAGCAGTTACCTAAAAGGGAACTCAAAGATAAACAGCGCCGCTTTTTTCTTTGGAAAAATTACTAAGAAAGCAGGTAGGAAAGTGTAAACAGACTATCATACTAAAAGTTGTGTGCTACTTCCTTTAGCAAGTGAAAAAATGAAGGAGTATATCCATTATTACTACTGCTAAAGCTCAAGCCCACATGCTGGGCTTTTTGTCTTTAAAGAAAAACATGGAAATAACAATTAAAAGGCAGTTGACGTGATCTACAGAGACAGCTTAGCAGAAAAAAAACAAACTCTTAAACCTAAAGAATTCTTAAGGTAATGTTTCAAATATACCCTAGAGACACTGTGGTGATCTGATCAGTATTCTTAATTCATCCTTAAACTGTTTTCCTATTCACTTTTTTTTTTTTAATGTGCTTGCAAGACATCTTCAAACCTAATACAGCCAATAAATCTGATTTATTTATAAACAGATGACATTCATACATAAAATTAAACAAAACAAATATGTTTCAAAATTGTACATTTTTCATTTACCAGGGAATACTCCTTGCTAAAAAATGGAAAGATTAAGAGAAAAAAAACACTATGCTCCTCATACATTCTCCTATGTATTTTTAGCTAGCTATCCTCAAACATGATGAATCACTGGAAAGATTCTTGGTCTGACTAAAGAGGAGTCTGGCAGGAGCCATTTATTTTATCTGTATTGCTGATGACAGTCTAATTTCCGAGTGTGAAAACTTCAGGAGGAAAACAATAGAAGTAACTGACAGCAAGGTGTCACCGGTTAGCTTTGATGATGTATATGGAACAAATTAATATCTAAATATTTGGGTATTTCACATTTTGGACTGGCATCTTTTACTTTAAACTTCAAAAACTTTGGATAATCAAAAGGGTTAAGAAATTGCCAAGTCAATTAGTATTTATTTGTCCCTTTCGAGCATGCAGCTTCATAAACTGACTCATTTCAAAACATTTAGCAGTCTCCAGAAGACAAGCTCCAATTTCTCAAAGTGTTTTTACCAAACGATGAGATCAAATTATTAGAAGATAAGATACCCTGCTGGTATTTTTGCTGGTTGTTACAGCATATTCAGCTTTTACATCAGTAACGCTAGACAATGTCTTTAGGTTGTAGACTTAAGAGGACTTATCTCACTCAGACTATCAGTGTCATTATGTTCCCCCATTTTGCTTACAAACTCTGGTCCCCTCCTAGCTCAGGTTTAGTGGAACACCAGTGCTTTCCACAAGATTTTCCCCTTCCAAATCTGACGCGCATCTCTTATTCTTCCAATATCCTACTTTTGTATTGTTTCAAAAGTTTTACATGTCACTGATCTCTGTTACTCCAAATGACAGCTTTGTGTCTCCTATCACTCTATTTCCCTTCCACAACAGCTCCTACCATTTCACTTCTTTTAGTCTGGGAGATATTCAGGCTAACAACATACTAAGCCACTATAAAGAAGAGAGGGAAGAAGAAATGAACATACAGAGACAATGAGGAGAATGAATAAAGCTGACAGTGTTATCATGGCATAACACCAGTTTGTAGCAAATTCATCACAGAACAGCAAAGATCAGGGAAGCTCTTTAAAAGAGACGATCTGATCCCTTTCAGTTTCCAGTTTTTTATAAGATCAGATATTATAGTTGCAGAGAATCCTTGTGTTTATCTACTACAAAGTCAGTGAAGGAGCTATTTTAGGAAGATACAGGCTTTCTGAATACATCATTATGTTACGGTAGCATTCAACTTAGTCTTGTACACAAACAAGTCACTGAAGTGACATCACTACAGGTATTCATTGTCACGTACCCTTCCTCCTGGCTTGAATGATTCTAGATGACTTGCCAACAATTTCTGCATTATTTTTAACTCCCTTCCCAAGCTGTTTACCAGAAACAGCCTCCCAGAAAATCACTGATCATGTACCAGTTCTTCAGCTTCCTGCTGCTTCTGGGCATAGAGTACTTGGAGGCTCCTGACTTTTCGTTTACAAGCACAGTGTTTCACATGAACATTTGTTTGCCTCACGACTCTTAAAAATTTCAGATGGTATTTAAGTATCTTAAATGCTTTCAACTAAATACCAACTGGAATCTTTAAATGTCTTGGATGCTTCGGTAACTGATAACCAAATTGCTTTTCTATGCATGACTGGTTCTGGCTCACTCCCCCTAAATGCCTTTAAATTCAATCTGATTTTAAAGGATTTATTTAAGGTGAAAAAGCAAGCAATTGTCCCCGGCTTTAAAGTATAAATACAGCAGAAAAAGAGATCAAGCTTCTAACAATGAGTGTACAAAAAGGATAGGAACTGAAGCGAAGAAAGTCAACAATAAGCTGCAAGCAAGGAATACAAGCACAGCTGTATTTCTCAAACATTTTTGAACTAAACCTTGATGACACTAATTGCAAGACTAAAATGGCAGCATCATTAATTTGCTTATTATTCCCAAAATATTCCTTTCTTGCATGGGATGACTAGTGTCTCTTTACTGTTTGAAGCCCATGTTAAACAGCTTTTTTTTTTTTTGACAAACTGACATGCTTAGAATTTAGTGCACTATTTTGAGAGTAATAAACACATTATTGAACCCACCTACCCTACAAATTCCCCAGGAGAGAATTTATTTATCTTCAGTCTGTGATATTCATTCTGCTCTATCCAGTCTTTACCTCAATCAGCAACAGCTTTACAGCTTAGAAATTTCTTCCCCTCAGTTCTTAACTCTCTTCTCTTCACTGATATTCTCTATTAAGCATCAGTTTATTGTAAAACAGAGTTGAACAAAACAGACCAGAAGCACGGGTAGGTACAATACAGAAGCAAGCAACACTCACCTCTTCTGGTAAAGTGATGATAAGATCAGAATCCAGTTGGCCCACAATTCTTGAAAGGAAGTAACTACTGCAAGCTGCAAGCACAGCTTTGTGAGCCCGAAATCGCTGGTCTTCCACTAAAATAGTGACATCACAAAGAATATCTTGCTTTCTCTGATCATCGAGACTGAGAAGTACATTGGTACTGTGTACTGAAGACTCGTATGCAAAAACCACGCTGTTCTTCTCACTTAGAGACATTCTGTATCACAAATGTTAGTGTAAGTCTCAGTGGAAAGCATGCTTCTATTCTTCCAATCTGGAGAAAGAAAAACAAATTGTACACATGAAAATCACTTCACACAGGAACCTACTGACAATACAAGAACTCAAGGAAAACTGCTGAACATATGTTGCCTGTACTAATTCTCTGCAAAAATGAGCTTAAAATTTAATATTTCACAAGATAACACATTCGTATGAACATTTCAAGTATCCAAACCCTAACACGTATATCTTAAATATTGGTTTAGTAGATGCACAGACAAAAAAAATACAGTATTTCATGTGACCTCAAGGACAGAGAACCAATTTTCCCCACAGCAAATCCTTAAGCATAACAATTTGACCATAACACTTAAAACCTACAAATTAATGCGTAAATAATTATCGTTATGTTCTGACTCCAACACTACGAAAATGTAAAGAGAAATAAAACCCAGATCCATTCAGCAAGATATTATGTAAGCTACTTCTGTTTACTGATTACAGTACAAACTAAAATATTTGTTTTACCTTATTTCAAAAGTAGCTTGCCTACTAGAACAGTTAATCATTGTTAGAAGTTATTTTCTCTCTAGCAGATACTTCAGTTTTTTAAGCACATTAGTCCTCTTATTTTCCACCTGTCTTAATTCTCTAATGCAGACTACAGACTACCCCCCCCCACTTCTATAACCTTCTTTCTGCTCATCACTATTTTAATCATTACATTTCTCAGAAGTTTGCTTTCATATTGAAGCAGTGAAGGTGATTCTGGTCACCTGGCAACAGACTGCTCTTATGATAAAGCAAAGCTCTGAAATAATAGAATTTATTGGACAATAAATAACAATGAAAGTGCTAAAATATTTTAAACTTGGAAATTAACTCATAACTGTCCCAAAGCTATTCCTGAGCTCCTTCATTCGAGAGATGCAGAGGTAGGGAAAAGCCAGCCCTACTAGAGCACACAAAGTTCAATAGCATTTTCAAGACTAATCCTCACATTTTATTTCCCAATTCCTATTTTCTCTGGAACCAGCCTTCCTTCAAGTTAAAAACAACAACAAGCAAACCAATACAAAGCATCTTCGAACCCAAAGCTTGGTCAAGAAGCTTCATGGTTGGATTTGGAACTGGTTACATACAAGGAAAATGTACCTCTGCTCCTAGTAACATACATTAACAGACCAAGCACTTCCATTCCACTGGACTATTCTACCCACTAGAATACTGTAGTTACTGTAACCGAACACAGTTGCTGACACAGGACTACCCAACCATTGCATTGCTCAACAGTTATGATTTGCCAGCTCTCAGCAACAACAAAACTGTAGCCAATGCAAATCTACAGTTTTCAGATATGGGAAACTTTCACAACTCCGAAAGGGAGAAAAAGGACATGAGTATTTTTAAACACAATGGGGAAAACAAACAAAAAAATGAGCACCCTGCCAGCTATGCTTCTGGTTATTTACTGCTTGTTACTTTCATAGAAGGCAAACAGTTTTTGTTATCTTTTGAACAGAAAGAAGAGATCCCCCACTGAATATTTTCCAGATGCAACAGTAAGATAGCACCAGTCCAGGTACAGACTATCAGCATTATTTGTACTTCTCCCTCCATAATGGAATATTGTACACTCAACTTCACAAAAAAAATAAATAAATAAAGTATAATTGTGTTTGTACCAGAAATAAATACTGAAAAGAGGAACTACAACAAGATGGAAGACTAAATCCAGTGTGGTGGGGGACACAGAAATGTTAAAAGGACCTATTTTAGGATGACTATTTAGGCAAAACTCCTAATGAGTTCAATTATAGTTCCAGCAGTCCTACAGACATTCCTTACCTCTTTTTCTTCAAGCCCTCCCAACCCTCAGATAGACAGTCCACACATCAAATACACTGCTCCCAGGTTCTCCCTCATAAGGTAATGCAATCCAAAATCCCATTCAGCTCACTGCACCTCCATAACTTGGAAGGCTAAAAGGAACAGCAGCTTACACGTGTGCTGTGGACAGCTGAATCTATCTCACTTCATCCCTATAAGGCATACAACACATTTTCCAACCCCTGAGCAGCCTACAGAAAGCACTGATAAATGATTTCTAAGGTTGCTGTTGCCAAAGGGGGAAAAAAAGCCCCAAACCACCTTCAGTTTCTTCTATAGTGAAAATAAGAATATTCAACAGTGGAATCACCAAGATTGAAAAAGATCTCTAAGATCTTCCAGTCTAACCATCCACCAATGGTTCCCACTTACCATGTCCCTCAATACAGCATCTAAATGTTTCTTAAACACCTCCAAGGTTGGTGACTTCACCACCTCCCTGGGCAGCCTGTGCCACTTCTTCACCACTCTCTCAGAGTAGTATTGCCTAATGTCCAATCTGACCCTCCCTCCTCTGATGCAAACTGAGGCCATTCCCTCTCATCCTATCGCTGTCACCTGGAAGAAGAGGCTGAACCCCACCTCATCACAACCTCCTTTCAGGTAGCTGTAGAGAGCCATGAGGCCCTTCCCTGAGCCTCTTCTTTTCCAGACTGAATGACTCCAGCTCCCTCAGCCGCTCCCCATCAGACTTGTGCTCCAGACCCCTCACAGCTTCACTGCCCTTCTCTGGACACACTCCAGGGCCTCCATGTCTTTCTTGCAGTGAGGGGACCAAAAATGAGCATAGCACTTGAAGTGTGGTCCCCTTAAACAGGATATAAGTCTGAGATATCCAAAGTATAAAATGCAGCATTTCAAAATTTAAAAGAGGCTTCAAATAACCAAAACACTAATTTTGGCTTTTTTGTGAAACCTAGTAATGGTTATACACAGTAAAGGGAGAAATCAAGAGGAAAAGAACCAAAAGGTTGAATGAAAACAAAAAGTATCAAATCCGAAAGGGAAAGATGTAACCACTAGAACTGTTACACTTCAGGAAAGTGCTGACAAAGGTCAGATTTGTGAGTGTCCTAATTCTGTTTTCTAGTTGTGCAATAAAGGCATGGCCTCACATTTATCACAGCTCATCATGACAGACAACCTGATTTTCCACTGTATCCATGCCTATAAATACGTTCTACAAACACCCACAGAAACAACAGCGAAAAACTCTGTACTTCTGTGAACTGTTTAATGTTCATCTGTTCTCCTGAAGACTTTAGAAATTACTTTAAATTAATTCCATTTATGGATAGACTGATGAGGTGAAAGGTTTGGAGACAGCAATTCGGTTGTAATTAAGAAGCTTTGTGACTTGCAATCTTGTTCTGCCACTCTTCCCCTAGGAAAGACCTTCACAGGCTTTCTTCATCTCAATACAGGTGCCCAGGGGCAGTAATCACACTATCTTTATTTCAAAATGAACACTTAAGGAAGGAAAACTAGAGGCAGGCACAGATAAATTGTAAAATTACACCAAGTCTGCAGATGACCATATATTTAAATCACCGTTCATTAAGTCAGTGCCAATTAACGACTGCTTTTGCACGATGCAAAAGATGCCAAGAACCACAAGCACTGCTGTATGGAACATCTTAAATACCATCGGGAGATAAGAAACCCAAAAAACCTTCCAAAACTTGAAGTAGCTCTTACAATGCAAGCTGAAAGGATTAAAGATGAAACAATGCAGAAGTTCAATACAAATCTTAATTTAGCAGAGGAAAACCAAAACTGTGAGTACAAGGACATTCTTCAAATCCCTCTCATGTCAAGCTCTGAGCACCTAAGAAGCTCACAGACTTGAGGGAAAGAAAAAGGGCCCATGACATGTGCCAGTATAAGAACTACCTGACAGAAAACTACAGCTGAATGAACTAAGTTCCACTTTGAGGACACAACCAAGCACATTACTATCAAGCTTCCACTCTTCATCAGTGACCGAGAGGAAAAAAATGCTTTGCTTAAGGGCAAAAATAGTGTCTCTTAAGTACGGATTATAATATTTTTGTCTGCTTCCAAGTGAAGATGAGCTGATTTATCTCACCCCCTACTATCATAGGACTCAAGAGGAAAACTATGAAGAACAGGTACCTGTAAAATTAACGTACCTTCAGTAGGTTTAGACATCCCTACTTTTAATCAATTAAGCATTCACCTTGATTTTCAAAAGACACATAAAATACTTCTCTTAACACAAATTAGCACTGTCAACAATATGAAGAAGAGGAATATAAATGTTTGAATATGTAATGTAGAAATCAGAGGAAGATGTCTACCAAGATCCATCAAGAAATAACAGATCTCATTTCCTCGCACATTTCAAGTTATTAGTTAATTTATGTTGCTAATGTGGAGGTAAATGCAAAGTAAGGTACTTTAAATAATCTCAGACTTCAAGCATGCTCATCTGATCACTTACAACTAGAAGTTACTTCTCCTTTGGACTAGATGATCTTGTAGGTCCTTTCCAACCTTGTGATTCTATGATTCTGAACTCCTAGCTGAGGGCAGAATGAGGCAGGCCAGCCAGATAATCCTCTGAAGGAGATACTGCTAGGGAAGAAAGTCAAGAGTCACTTAAGGGCAGATCTTCAGGAAAACCAAGAGATGTCCTCCATTTGACACTAGTGTACATATATTCCAAAGATGATAATCACTATGGCTGAATCTCGCGTCAAGCTATAAGGAACTACCGTTGCTAAGTTACAGAAGGAACATAATGGATAATGCTATCTTGGAATAGATAGATTCAGAGTGGAAACATTATACCAGAAGAAAATTTCTCATCCGCACACAAAGACCTGGTATGAAGTAGATTAACTTTCATGCTCAGCTGTACAACATATGCAGAGCTTGCATTCAAATTAACATCCTGTGGTCAACAAGGGAAGCGTTTTACCTGAAGTGAAGGAAGCTCTGAAGCATCAAGTTGTCACTGAAGCGGACAAAAACATGAGCAGAAACCAACTTACCTCTACACACTCACAGCAGAGCAAAACAACTGCTTCAAGATTAAGTATGCCATAATGATCAAGTCCCTCATGGTTGCAAAGAAAGAAGATAAACAGAAATTCCATTCTAACAGGAAAATTCCACTACTAATCAAAAGTAATAGCAATAAGATGTGGATGTCAAGACACCATTTGAAGCCTTAAAACAATAAAATACCACCAGTTAGCTCACTGCAGATCTTAACAGCAGTGATCAGCAGCAATCATCGCCACTAACACTCATCCAAACACCCACTGAACAATTACCAAAATTCCAGCTTTCCTGCAGAGGATTTCTCAAACATCCACACTCTGTCCAAAGTACTTTATAACAAGTGTCAAACATACAGAATCACCTGCTTTAAGGTAGGAAGGTTCTACAGCGGGATTTGGATAGGCTGAGGCCAACCGTATGAGGCTCAACAAGACCAGATGACAGGTCCTGCACTTCGGTCACGACCCCATGTAGTCTGGGGTCTGGGGTAGAGTGGCTGGCAAGCTGCATGAAGAATGTGGGTTTATTGGTCAACAGCCAGCTGAACATGAGCCAGCAGTGTGCTCTGGTGACCAAGAAAGACAGCAGCATCCTGGCTTGAAACAGAAACAGCGCAGCCAGCAGGAGCAGGGAAATCATCCCTCTGTGCTGGACACCAGTCGGGCTGTACCTCAAATACTGTGTGCAGTTTTGGGCCCCCTTACTACAAAAGAAAAAACAACATAGAAGCACTGAGCTTGAGTTCAAAGAAGGGCAACAAAGCTGATAGAGGGTCTGGAATACAGGTCTTATGAGAATCAGCTAAAGGAACTTAATCTAGAGAACAGGAGGCTCAGAGGAGACCTCATCATCCTCTACAATCATCTGAATGGAGGTTGTGGTGAGGTAGACGTCAGCCTCTTCTCCCAGATAACAGTGACAGACCAAGAGGTGATGGCCTCAAGTTGTGCCAAGGGTGGTTTAGGTTGGATATTAGGAAGCACTTCACTGAAGGGCTGCCCAGGGAGGTGGTGGAATCACCACCCTGGAGGTGTTCAAGAGCCATGTGGACGTGGCACTGAGGGATGTGGGCAGTGAGTATGGTGGTGGGCTGGTGGTTGGACTGGGTGATCTTAGGGGTCTTTTCCCAATCTTGATGATTCTTTGATAAAGATCAACTAAACTGACTACAAAAATAAACATAATATTAATTAACTGCTTTTAATAACAATAATTTCTTTAAGTTTTAAATGAAGATTTCAGCAGAGCATCTTGCATTTTACACGCATATAGGAACCCCTCCCCCAGATGTTGTATAGTTTAAAACCAAGCTTTTTGTTGACTTAGCTATAAATGTAGAGAACAGATGTTATCTCATTGTTTTTCTGTTCTACTATATACTTGCATCATTCTTTCTGGACAGAGAAGACAAAAATAACAGCTGGAAGTCTCCGCCTGTCTGCAACAGATGCCAGGAACTTCACTACAAAGTAACTTACAACAACAACAAGACAGCTATCACCCTGGTAAATAAATTCAGCATTCTTCAGTTTGTATTCAAACACCACAAACTCCAGAAAGAGAAAGGTGAGACATTTCAGCGTACAAAGGGCTATCTATCCTCCACAGCTAAAGCAAATGTTTTGAGTGTGAGAGCAGCTGAAGTTGGCAGCATTAGAAGAAAATTCACAACTAAAAAAAAAAATGAATGAGTCATAGAAGTGAGCTCCATAGGCTCTCAGGCTCTTTAAGGGAAGAGGCCCAAAAAAAATACTAAAACAGCACTTAGAACAGAGACTCCAGAGTGCAAATTCATGTAAAGAAACAGGAATGACAGTAGGATGCACCTTTGAATTCTGAGCACATTTACCAAAACAGTTTTTGACTATTCTGAGTTCAAGTGCTTTTGGTGTCCCTACAAATACTAAATGGGTGCACACAAATCTTTAGAAATCAACAGTGGTTGTGCCTTTTGCTACTCAGATGGTCTGTGCTGAGAAATCTAAAGACACAGAAAATCCCATGTCCAATTCTCACCAACATGAATGGGAATCCAGAGGAATCTGGATTTGAGGAAGTCTATAGAGCATCCAAGCCTGGTGATCATCTGTGAAAGACTCACTGCCAAACAAAACACAAAACTGTACTTTGCAATCATCAACTGTAACACACTTAATAGCGAGTGGGGTAATAAACCAGCTCAAACTGACACGTGGCTCTTCTGCCTTATGTTCTACAAAGACAGAAGTAGCACTAGCATAAACAAATTAGCTACAGAAGTTACATCCTAGCAAGTCACTGCTTTCTTTTAAAGAGCAAGTCTTATTTTTTCCTATCAGTCAGTAACTACACTTCAGAGATTCCTAAATAAATAATAATAATAAAAAAAAGGCTAACCTTTTATTTCTAGACTCAGATATCAGCTACACTGCTCTACCACTGATTTGTGTACAGGTAAGGGTTTGGGTTTTGTTTTTCCATCTCAAGACCTTGGGCTACATTTCCTGTCAATTGTCCAACCCAAGCGTTACTCAATTTACTAACCAGTAAACAAAAGCCTGTTCCTTATTCTTTACTTAGACAGTAGCTGTTCACCAACAGCATGCTGGATCTCGATCCTCTGCAATAACAACATGAACTTTCAGTAGCACACAAGTAAAGCTCCTGAGGATACAAGAAAGCAGTGAGTGCAACTCCTCCTCAGCAGAACTCAGGCAGGCTGCCTTTACTGTCAGCATTATCACAGCTGGCTGAGCTTGGGCACCCAGATGCAATTCCTGTTGTGATCATTACCACCATTACACTAGCAGGCTACCTCATCACCCAGTAGACAATAAACACCTACTCAGCAACCGCCGTGCTTCTAACTTACCTGTGTTCTTAGAATACCTTAAATTCCTGAACAGCTGGGGAAAAAAAAATCTTGAAAAGCAAAGTCTGAGTGTTACTCCTGACTCCCATGCTGATGTACTGAGTAACTTTTTAAGCAGCTCACTGTTTTCCCTCAGTTCCCTTACAGCAGACATTTACATTTATTTTATTCTATTTAAAAAAATCCTGCCATTCACAGATGCGGTACACAAAGAGGCAACTATTTATATTCCCTACTACTAAAGGGAGACTGTTTGGATAAAAGACAGTTTCTTCAAAATACAGTGCAAAAGCTGTTTTCTGAAGCTTTCTACCCGTGTGTCTGCCCCCAGATACCTCGCCTTTTAAGGAAATGAAGTTACGTTACAGATGAATGCCTGGAGCAGCTAATAGCTGCTGATTCATGTTATGCTGACAAGGGATGAACAAGCATTTTAGCATTCATGTTTACTGCCTCTCCAGCATCAGCTCAAAAACACTTGAACACGGCGATTAAGAAACCTATTATAACAGCTAAGCTTCGGTTCATTAAAACAATGCTTTCCTCCTGTAAAGAAAGCAGATCTCATCTTTAGATGATTAGCAAATTCATCATTAAATGTCTAGGCCATTCAAACTACACAGCGGGATGATACCACTTAATTACATAAGTGAGCTCTTAAAAAAAATGATTAGACTGTATTTCTGCAACATCACTCTTACCAAAGCATTTGGACTCCTGACAAGTTACAAGTGAGAACTGAAAGGAATCACGGGAAGTCAGGCCAGTGTCTCAGAGTCATGATTTATTCTCAAGCTTTTAAGCCTAAAGCTTCAGTTGTTTTTGAACACCTGGTACTTGGAGCAGGGAGAGAAGGACAAAGAATTCGGATTCCTAGAAGACACAAGACTCCAGCAGCTGGGATTTTGAAGAAATACACAGAAGACCGATACCGTATAAAAATCAAATTCTCCCCATAAATTTTGGGATAGTTTCCCTACAATAACATAATGCAATAATCACATTCCAGCAAAAATAAATAAATAGAAGACACCTCTATTTGCTATTTTGGATTATATTACACTCAGCTAAATTTTTCTATGCAGCATGAAAATAATCACTTTGTGGGGATGTGATTTCTGTGCTGAAAATGAAAAGGATTGAAGGGACTTCAGAGACTGCTCTGCAGCAAAATCCAACCTTTACAATCCTTCAGTTCCACTCTTCAACAATTACTCTGGGAAGGCAGCTATGCACAGATTTAGTAAAGGCATGTTTTTTTTTTTTTTTCCCCAAGTCAGAGTAAAATATTTAATCAGGATAAAACTGACTAACAAAACGTGCACAGCTGGCACCTACTGTCAACTCTTGCCTTTGCTTAAAGAACAAACACCTTCACATCTCTATCTGCATATCCTACTCCTTGCCACAGTTAAACAAACTACATTTGTTGTGTCAGAGACCGTCAGAATCCATTCACAAGTAGGTACATTAAAAATACTTGTAACAAACAGCAAGTCAACCATTTGTAGTTCAAGAACTTGTGAAGGATGCAAGAACTGAGGAGCAAACAGTGGCAAGACAAGGAAAATTCTTTTGGAAAACGATCTTCATAATGTTATTTGTGGCATTAACTTTTTAAGTCATTTGCTTCCACAGCTTTTCTTTACAGCATATGAAACCAAAAGTTCAGAAACACTTCTATGAAAACAGCATATGAATGTCTATGAAGAAAGCATAGACAAATATTGCTAATTCCAGTCAAATTTACACAAGGAGAAAAGATGCAGAATGCCAGACTTCAAACAGCAGCAGCAATAGCAAGTGCTGTCTACCTTCCTATTAACGACAGCAGACCAAGACTGGAATCCAAACACCTGCAGACACTATCTTGACAATTAAAGTCACTTGCAAACAGAAGTCCAACATGATTCCACAGTCTACCTGAATATTTATTAACATGCAAGCAGTTTAAAGGCATTTTGGCTGGCCCTAAGCTACTAATATTCTTCAACACAACCTAATGATTAAACTCTATTTATTTGCATTTCACTAATGCTTCTAAGCCAGTTTGCCCTCCCTAGCACGCTCCCTCCCTTCTTTTTAAAGCTTCAGTAGCTGACAAGTCAGTTGAGCATTACTTTGACCTGCTAACGAGCACTTATACAAAACACAAAGGTCTCCCTTGTATTACTGAAGAACCAAACCTCTCCACCACAAGAACTGCCTTATCTGAAAAATACGGCTTGCTGCTGGAGATGAAGATTCTTCTATGGTATGGGCTATGATCTGTTTCAGCAAAATAAGCCTTCCTCCACCCCTATATGGTTAACTTCTGAACCAGAGGCAGGGAAAGCTGCAGGGGTCCTCATGAATTATCCCCAATTTGGTCATACCAGGCTGAATTCATGCAACTGAAGTAAGCAAAAAAATAGCTGCTGAAACAACCATTAAGGTTTTGTTCCTACCCATGCTTGAATCAACCAACACATTACTACTGTTTAGCTAAGGACTGCATATAAACAAGACTTGCACTATAAATGCCACAAAGGTCTTTTCAGCCCCTAAAACCTCCCCTATGAAACTTTCAGCAGCAGAATCCTAAGGGACAACAACAACACCAGCACTCAGAGAGAGGTGAATCCTTCCAGTGTCCCTCCTGCGCCAACACCTCGCGCCAGTTTACTCAGCACTGGGAGAAAGCCAGGTTTACAATTAAAAGGAAACCAATGAGGAAGTTGCCTTAGCACCTCTTCTTACTTGATCAAATGTGAGAGTGTCAGAACAAGGACTCCCGAGTCCAAGGCACTGGGGAAAGATATTTGGTCGGGGACTCATATTACAACTCAATACAAAGACGTCTCTGTTTTATTTCTGAAGATACGCACGGCCTATGCCCAGCAAGAGTGCCACTTGATCAAAGCGATCAGGTGAAGAGCACAGCACACAGGCAGTTCTTACATTAACATAAATACCCTGACCACACTAAAACCTTTGCTTCGGACACTTTCGAGTACAAAACACTCAAGAACAAAGCAGATGTCACATAAGTGTCCACTTTGGCATTTAGGTTACTGTGCCAGCGACGCAGACTTCCCCAGCATCCCACTTCCATTCGCTTCACCAGACGGAGACAGCCTACAGAAGTCAGTTCTTTCTGTATTGAAATGAACAGGAAAATACGCTCCAGAAGAACGCCTGAAGAAATCCAAACGCTGTTACAATAGAAGGGTCACCAAGGAAGCCCTCCGTGCAGGTACACTTAGAGCTTAAAGGATACATAGCGTTGCGTGGCCCCAGGTACTTACGCAGACTGGAAAAGGAAAACGCAACCACAGCTCGACAGAAAAGCAGACGACAATTCTTTTCTAAGTGCTACACTCCCGAAGCGCGCCAAGCGTTTCACAGCGCGGAACGAGCCTGACGAGAGGATCGCCGCCTCCTCGCCGACGGTCCGAGCGGAGCCCTCCCAGCTCCAAGAGATCGCAGCCTTCCCCCGCGCGACGCTGGGTCACAGAGCCGCCGAGCCCCGCAGAGGTAACGCGGCACCCGCCGCCCTAGCGGGACGCAGCGCCCCGCTGGGGGAGGGAAGGCGGGGGGGGGGAACGGCTGCCCGACAGAGAGCGCGCCCTTCAGCTCACCTCAGCGTTTTTGCTGCTGCCACCGCCCCTCAGCCGCGGGCCGGGCGGGCGGCCGGTGGGCAGCACCGCCGCCGCCTCTCTCCCTTTCCTTCCCCCGCTCCTTTTCTCTCCTGCTCGGCTGCTCCCGTCCCAGCGGCTGCGGCCCGACTGCGGCGACCGCGGTCAGGTGACTCCCGACAACATTGCCGCCCCCCCCCCGCCGCACACGCACACACCCCGCCTGCCCATTGGCCGCCGCGCTCCCCGCCGCCGCGCAGACGCCCACAGAAGAACGCAGAGCGCGTGCTCCGCAGCGCCCCGCCCGCTCGGTGAGTGACGTGAGTGGTGATGCCGTTCCAGTGGGAAACGTTAGGCTGGCGTTTCGTTGAGGTGCCGGCCTTGGGTTGGCTTTGCTGGTAAAAGTTACTCACTGAGCGTGTGCCGTGTGGGCTGAAGCACTGCTTGACAGGGACAGGGCCGGGTCTGCTGGAAGCGATATGCAGCACAGCGTGTCTACCTGAGCCATCGGCTTTGTGCCACACAGAAGGAAAGATAGGGTCATAGCATAGGACTGTAACATTGTTTAGGTGGGAAAAGACCTTCAAGATCATCAAATTATAAGATCACAGAATGGTTTGGGCTGGAAAGAAGCTCAAAGCCCACTCACCCCAACCCCTGCCGTGGGCAGTGCTGCCCCTCACCAGCTCAGGCTGCCCAGAGCCCCATCCAACCTGGCCTTAAGCACCTCCAGGGATGGGGCACCACAGCTTCTCTGGGCAGCTGTGCCAGCTCCTCACTGCCCTCTGAGGAAAGAATTTCTAACATCCAATCTAGATTTCTTTTAGTTAAACTAAAGCTATTTCCCCTGGTCCATCTCTACTACACTGTGTAAAATGTCCATCTCCATCCTGTTTATAAGCTCCCTTCAAGCACTGGAAGGCCACAATGAGGTCTCTTCAGAGTCTTCTTCAGGTTGAACAAGCCTAGCTCCCTCAGCCTGTCTTCACAGGAGAGGTGCTCCAGCTCTCTGATCATATTCATGCCCTCCTGTGCGCCTGTTCCAGCAAGTACACATCCTTCTTGTGCCTGGGGTCCCAAGCCTGGACACAATCACCAATCCAATCATCAGTCTGCTGAATCCTATCACCAAACCATGTTTGTAAGTGCCACCTCCACATGTTCTTAAACATCTTGAAGAATGGGGACTGCACCACTGCCCTGGCAGGATGGTAGTGGGAATGAAGTGTGTGGATGAGCAAGGTGCGAGGAGATGACTTTCAGCTAGCACAGGCAAGGGAGAGCAGGGTGGAGTTGGCGTTGAGGTAGCAGCCCTGTTGAAAGGCAGAATGGGAGCCCCATCACAACATGAATGCAGCTTTTGGATCCCAATGAGTGTTTTTGCGTGGTGCCATCTACACGTGAAAGTTCAGTCTAAGGTAATTCAGAGGTGTCTTAGGAGCTGCTGTCCAGGACTGGAAGGTTTTCAGGATTTCCTGGAGATGTTTGCCTCAATCTCTAGAGCAACTCAAAAAGACCTAGCTGCTACTCTTAGTGCTAAAATGTGGCCTGAGGGCAGCTTATTCTCCTCAGTATCATCCTGAAAAAAAAATGCAAAGTCCAATAAAGGACAAATGGAAAGAACTCAGCTTCATTGTATATTAAAAGGAAAAAAAAATATCTGTTGGCCATATGGGAGAGGGATAAACTCCATTTGTCTGCCCATGGAACCCAATTAAGGCAACCTCCTTCTGGAAACTGCACGTCCCAAATAAAACTTTAATGATGGGAAGGCTGAAAGATGCACTGTCAGTAATACTGACAATAGGAATGTCGTTATTACAGAATGTTAACGGAGTGTAACAATTTTGTTTACATAGGAATCATAGAATTATATTTTTACATCATAGAAATTTTTTTTTTTTTTTAATTGGTGCCAATGTCCTCTCTCAGGTGACAAGTGATATAACCTGAGGGAGTAGTATGAAGCTGCATCAGGGGAGGTGGGTCAGATTGGGTGTTAGGGAAAGATTCTTCATCAGAGAGTGATTGGGAACTGGAACAGGCTTCCCAGGGCAGTGGTCATTACTAGAGATCAAGAAGCATCTCAACAACGGTTTCAAACCGTTGATAGATCTGATTTTTGGGTGGTCCTGTGTGAAGCCAGTAGTTGGATTCTCTGATCCTTATGGGTCTCTACAACTTGAGATATTCTGTGAAATTGAAATTAAATTGATTCTATGAAAAAAAAAAAGGCTGTCCTGCCCTGTGCTTATGTGCCTTATAACTTCGACAAGCTCCTTTTTCAATGGGTACTCTATACTTTTAGCCTTCCTGAGCATTTTGAGGGAAAGTTCTTTTAGATATTATTTTACTCCTACACGTATTTATACTCAATTTCTAAAGAGTTACCATGAGAGTGATAATTAAATTCTTCTTTATTTCCAGTGGTTAACTAGCTAGAACTCACAAAAATGTGCGAGCTGGTTCCAGATCCCACCCTGTGAACTGAGGAGAACTTGAACACCAAACTGTTTCATTTTCACTACAACCTAGAGAGGAATTTTTCAATGTCTTTCTTCAATGGTCATTATACCAGATTAAAACTGATAACAGACAGGAAGTCCCCGCTCTTTATTGATTCGTTGTTTTTGTTGTTAGCTTAAGAGTGAGTTCTCAACGGCACTTTTTTTTTTTAGGTGGGGACTGGTTGCATTTCACAGGCAGGTTTCGTGTTTCCTTGTATACTTTCTCTAAGTCTTTTAGCTCCCATTTTGAAAGGTGTATTTTGTTGAGGTTTGTTTTTTGTCTCCATTTCTTTAGGAGAAATCTTCCCCACCATCCAAATAAAAACGACAACCTGAAGCATCGTAAAGTAGATCTACAACTACCCCTGGAATAGGAGTTCCAGCTTGTTTATTGAAGGGTTCCCGATTGCTCCAGCCCTTGAAGAACTGCAGTATTTACTTTGTAAACTCTGCATGCAGGTGCAAATGTCTGTGAAATAAAGCTGCCTTTTCCTCAATGGACGGCTTTTGATATAGATGTTAACACCTTGTCTAGATTTGCACCAGGTAGAAGTCAGTTTGTCTTTTTGCTATGCCTGCTGTAGGCACATAAACTTTAACCACACTCCAAAGCGACACACCTTTCATTTTACTTTTACTTGTTCCTGGATTCTTTAAGAGTGTTTAATGTGGGCCAAGTAATAGTTGTCATTTGTAACTGATAACCATGCAGAACAAATAAAAGCAACACGAATAAACAATCTACTGTATTGTCTGTACATGAGATTTAGTCAAGCAGTGCTTTCTCTGAAAGGCCTACAGCAAACAGAACTATGTACCTGTATGAACATCCATGCCAGTGGCCAGATTTTCATTATAAAATACCATAAGCAATTGATTGGCAAAATCTTTAAGAACAGCCATTTTATCATTATATCCAAATAGTATATTTATGCTTGAGATGTGAGTACTACGAGTTCTTAGATTTTAAGTAGCAATGCTTTCTGAATCTAAGTTTTTCTAGTTGTTCTTAATGCTTTCTATGACTTGCAGTTCTCACGCCCTTACACATGTTGGTAACTCCCAGTCCCCAAGTGCTCAGACACAAAACAAGCAGCTTTAAAAAACTGTTTAGAACTCTTACTTTGGCTTGAAGATTGGCTACCAAACCGTGGACCGCACCCAGCAAGGAGGGATCTTCATCTCTTGTTCTCAGTGCTAAGGATGATGCAATGCTGAGTTCCCACACAATAGGAAAAGAAATGATGGTGTAACAGCTTGTTTCTCACTCACAGTCACACAGAAGAACTGAATAAATACTTTCCTTACTGAAATTAGACACAACTGGAAAAATGGAAAAAAAAAAAAAAAAAAATCATTTTCTTTTTTCCTAAAAAGGAGAAGTAAAACCAGCAAAAAGGAGATCTGGGAAGTAAGCTGACAAAATAAGGAAGTGTATCTTCCTGCAGATTAATGATGAATATTTTAAAGATTAAACACTGTATAAATTGAAATTACAAATGCTCACGGGATTAGAGAGCATGAGAAGGAATAAGAATAAAAGAATGTAATTAAGAGAAAAGGAAGAATGTCTCTTTTTCTGATACATTTAAGACATGAAAAAGCATGACTATTGCTATCTTTTTGCTTGTGTCATTTATTGCATCAGACACACTCAGCGCACCAGTCTCAGCTCTTGCTACTTTGTGGCTAGGTTTCGCTAAGCTCTGCCTTGTCTTTGTAGGGTAATGGCCCAGATAGATGAAAGTGATGTAATTTACAGAGTTTGGTTTTGGGTCAAACAGGCACGGCCTAAAACAGTCACATTCATGAGATTCTGGGCAGCCAGGTCTAGTATTAGATATGGAGGTTGGCAGCCCTACATGCGGCAAGGGGGTTGGAGCTTGATGATCCTTGGTGTTCCTTCCAGTCTAAGCCATTCTATGATTCTGTGGTTCTATCTTTAATATGTGTTTGACTTTTTCTGCAGTTGCCCTCAGTTCCTATGCTGAAGCTAGTTTCATACCACTGAATCTTGGCTAATAAATTCTCATTTAGTTGCAACACATCCCAACGCAAAAGGTGAGACTCATCCCACCTATCTTTATCCACCAGCTGTCTAGTATAAGCAATTTATTTACATTCCTGTGCAGTTCATGAGATAGGATGAGCTAGGCATCTCTACAGGGTAGTTTTCCCCTTCCTATGGTAGATGTCTGAGTCAGGTGACAAAACTCCTTTTGGAGTTTTGCCTGGATCGCTTATCTATCTGCATTGGGAACAGAGATAACTGGATTAGGTTTGGTGGATAATCCTCAGAAGACTGTGGGTTACTTGAATCTGTGCCTCCATCCATACTTCTGCTGGATGCTGGGATCAGAATGTGTTAAAGGCATTGGCAAAAGTCACTGAGAAATGTAAATGCTAAGGGCTCATCTCCTGCTTTTTGTGCCCAGTTCTTTCTGGCTGAGCATGACGCTTGGTGTCAAAAGAGGGTTTCTGTCTCTGTCCCCATACTTACACTGTGATGGAGTGATGAGGCATATACAATGAACCCAGCATTTCTAGTCATGAGCCAAATGAGCTAACAGACCACTGTATTAAATCAGGTGTAGTGAACTCGTCCCAGACACACTACTTCTCCTTGCATGGACTGAATGCACTGTACAGCACATGGAGCAGGTCTGATGCTTTTCTGAAGCAGTGTCGTAAGTACTGAAACAAATGGATGCATGCGCAGCATTCCAGCATCTCCAGCAACATATTTTCCATGCATGCATGCAGCAGCTGTGCTGCACATGTGCACGGCAAGCATGCTTGGTGGCAGGTGGCAAGGCAACAGTTTGCATCTGGGACTGGCCCAACCCCACCACAATATCAGTGCCAGTGTCCCTCAGGGGGACCTGCAGGAGGCTGGTGCTATGGCTGGAAGCTGGGGCACACATCTGCATCCAGTATAGCAGAAACCATGCAGAACACCATGGTGTTTGCATTCTGCTAACTGCAGCCCAAACCATTCCCTCCTGTCAGCTTGCAAACACAAAAGCTATTTTTTAATCTATCCTTAGACTACATTTCCTATCTGAAAATCTAGCTATCCAGTAGCTAATTTGCATGTAATGTATTTAAGTAAGGAAACCTCAGGGCTGTGTCAACATGTACAGGCTGTATGTATATCTGCCTCATATTTTAAAACTATTTTTAAAATCATTAAATAAGTTCTTCTAAATGGCCTCTGAAGACTTTCTACATTTTCTCACCAGTACATAAGCAGCCAAGTGAATTTCTTTCCATACTGTCTTTTGCTGTGTGTGGGGGGTACTGTTCTAATTCTTAAAAACACACATGCTTATTTTTCATGGTTTCTTGCTTACAAAAGTCTTTTGTTCATTCTGGGAAAGCATACTGTTACTCACAGGAAAATATTTTTAAATTCCCTGTTTATAAAAAAGAAAGAAAAATGCTTTTCATCTGGAAGTAAATCATACTCTAGTGGACTGTTCTTTAAAAATGCAACTATAAATATGATTATCTCAAAGTTGATTTGGTCCAAATTCTCATCGAAGCTTCTTAAAGTGAAAACTGCCCCCTCAGTTAAAAGCTGATCTTTTTTTTTTCAGATAATGTTTTTAAAAACAGCAACTTTAAACAAAATAATAACATTTCCATGGGGGAAAAAAAAAGTGGGGTCCCATTTGTTTGTTTTGATTCTAAAGAACAACTTTGTGTGTGTGTGTATGTGCACGTGAAAAGGGTTATAAACCACATGTAAACAATGGCAAAAGAAGATGGGAAACATGTTAAAGTTTCTAGCTGAGGAGCATCAGAAGGATGCTGGGATGGTCTGAGGGAGGTGAATGAGGAGCCCAGCAACTGAGAATTGCTAAAGGAGACCCATCCAAGTGCTTAGCTTGAAAGAGGACAACTGATTTATTCATGAAAAAATAGATTTGCTTTCTCGGAAACTTGGAGAACAACTGTTAGTGGCTTTAATTTTGCCTGACAGAAATTGTTGGCCTGAGGCATCTGAGAAAAGACCAGAAATGTTCAGGAGGTGAGATGAAACGACTGCAGTCAGACTGCCCACGTCACACATTGTCACACAACGTCTCTTTTGAAGTTTGGGAGGAAACTTTGGTGTTTGTGGGAAAGGCAGTGTATGTTGTCTAGAGCTTGATGAGCATTCTCAAGTAATGCTGTGGCATAGCAGCTGTGTGGATTTTAAATGAATTAGTTCAGTGCAGTAGAAAACCACAAAGTTTGAAACCTGCAGAAGCTGTTTTCAGCCAGATGCGGATCTGCAGACAGATTTGTGGAAATGCTGAGTACTTGGGAAGATGTAGGGAGACCAGGTGAAACCTCACACTGGGGTGCCCCTTCACAAACTATATACATGACACACTGCATCATTTTGGTTTTCCCTTCTCCTATGACCTCATGCTGGGTGAGAGAGCCATCATCTCAAAAAATGCCCTCAGTGGTGCTGAGAGAAAAGAAGAAAGAAGAGCCCATCTGTTTTCTTTAACACATAACATAGTCTATTGATAGTCTCAAATAGCAACTTGAATGGCTCTTGGTTTAGAGGGGCTGAGAGCTGGTAGATCATTCTCTCATATGTGTCTGGCTTGGGACACTGTTATAGCTCTTGCTCAAAGCTGCTCTGACTGCACAGTCCACTCGTTAGTGCTAAGTTATCAGAGATATCTGGAGTACTGGTTTGTTGCTCTTCCAGTAAAATGCAAAATATCTTCCCTAGATTAAAGCCTAAGAAACATTCACTATATCTACGGAAGGAGATACTGAGTGCTCTTAAAGAAACAAAAGTATTTGTGGGAGAGACTCTGGAAGGTAGGGAAAAAAACGGCTTCTCTTTCAAACATATGCAGATTCAAAAGATCTCCACAATACTTGAAACATTAAAACTTTGGACCGATTCCCTAAGAACTGTAGTCATACCCCTGAGAGGAGAAGGATGTTGAGTCATAGTGAAGAAAGGAAAGAAAAGCGGAATGTTTTTTCTATTACAATCATTACAGAGGTCAGACGCAACCAAGACAGACAGATGAACAACAAAAACACTGGTTAAGTGATTCAGAAGGGTAGGTTTTCTGGAATTAGCCAGAAACATTTCAAGGACTCTGAAGAAAATATAGAAATGAATTGTCATTTCAATTTATCTGAGCATATGTGCCTTTGGACTCTAATGCCTGAAGAAGGATTCACTTTTAAATGATTTGATGGAAACCTTGTGAAGGACTGACACTTCAGCTATCATAAATATGTTCGTAGCAGAACAGTGAATGATAACATTACATTTTGCTATTGGAGTATCTGACAGTGGCAAAAAGACTTGAAAGCGTAGGTTCCTTTGCAGTATGGCAAATATTAACATAACATTACCTTTTTATAAAATAACTAAGCCACTGTTAAAATAAGTAAGCCACTGTTTTGCTCAAATAAGTTCATTATGATCAACTAGTTTGCTTTTGTTACGCAGGAGGATTGCAAAAGTGAGTGATTTATCTGAAAGCTTGGTTAAGACTGGAAAGCCTACAAAAATTGGGAAAGAATATCATACATTCAAATACTTGGCTGGGTTTTAATTTCACAACATGGTGTTGTTGTTGTAACCTACCGCTTCTATATTGATCATAGAATTACCTGCCAGGAAAAGAGTTTGACCGTTCAGTGTACTAATTGCTATTATTGTTATTATATCTTTCTGAAATATATTTAAAAAAATAAAAAGGATTTATTTTTCTGAGGTTGTATGTTTTCCCATTTGTCATAACAGAGGAAAAAATTGATTCAGTGCCTGCTTCTGTTTAGAACTGCAAATTAAACGCCCCACAACAGAAGCCGTTCAGTTTCTGGTACTGATTACCAGGTTGGAGTCTCATCTGAGAAGGTGGAGCGATCGCAAGTCTGAACGTCACTGCGGTGATCCAGTGGGAGGAGGCAGCCCGCCCGGGCCCATCAGCCCTCGATCTGGATTTCCTCCTGTGCGCAGGCAATTGGCCACTCAGCGCATGGTTCTCTTGGGTGTGACTGTGAGCCCTGGTGAGTCACGGTTCAAGTGCACAACTCATACCGAAAGGAAAATGAGGCCAATTTTAACTCTGCTTTTAATTTTGTTTCCAGCTTAGTTCTGTGAAAGTCACAGAGAGTCCAGAATTGCTACGTGCAGCAAAAGGTAACCAAATAGTGCAGAGAAGACACAGTTGTGGTGGAGTTATGATCACCAATGTGTCAAGAAAAATGTACCTGCATGTCTCTGTGCTGGGTCTGTTTGGGATGGAGTCCCTTCTCAAAAATAAAACATTAGGTGATGTACAGAGTAGTGGTCATCTATTGTTGGAGGATGAAAGTTGCTACAAACAGCAAGTTTACAATTGGAAAGTGTACTTACAAACCTGGATCTGGTTATAGAAATGACATTATTTATTATATAGTCATTTTCCTGATAACTTGGTTCTCTGTTAGTCTTTTGTTAATCTTTTGAGTATATTGTATTTGAGTGAGTGGATACAGTAATCTTCTTGATAGTTTCCTATTCCTGCTTTTCTTTTCCCTTCTTTGGACAGTTGGTGATCCAAAACTGACAGCTTTTTCCAGAAACATTTTGCAGGTGTATTTCTCACAGTGCAAAGTAGGACCTTCTGGAAAGCACTTCATAAGGGAGTTTACCTCAGAAATACAGTTTCTTATCCACTTTTCCCTTGAAGAATCAGAGAGCAGCTGAGGCTGGCTGGGCCCTCTGGGTCCACCTGGCCCAACCTCTGCTCCAGCAAGGCCACCCAGGGCAGGACTACGTGCCCTGAGCCACGTCAGGATGGCTTTTGGACATCTCCAAGGACAAGAATCCACAGCCTCTATAGGCAGCCCGTGCCAGTGCTCCAGCACCCACACAGTACGCGAATGCTTCCTGGTATTCAGAGGGAACCTTCTGCATCCAGTTTGTACCCATTGCCTCTTGACCTGGCGCTGGCACCACTGAAAAGAAGCAGGCCCTTTCCACTCTGCATCCACACCTCAGTTATTTGCGTACATTGATGAGACTCCTCTGAGCCTGTCCATGACTGGGATGAAGTATTGAAGAAGGGCTGAAGAAGGCCCAGCTGCCTAGTCACTGACTAAGCTGACATATCTATTCATCAGAAACCTCCGATGCCACTTCTGCTACTTTCTAATGATTACAACGTTTTCTGAGGCATGTTTTTTGTCAGTCAATTGTCTAAATGTTACAATTAATGTCAGTGTAGATCTTGGATTTTTGCTGGGGCTTGGACACTGTCCCATGCAGAGCTTATCTTGCCTGGGAGGTTTTCAAGAGACCCTACAAAAACACCCCAAAAAGTTGGTGAATACTTATTTAGATATATTGGGTCATAGTCCAGTATATTCCTTTATGCCTTGAGCTATTTTTTCAAAATCCAGATGTATCTTAGGCTTGAGTACAGTACTGAAAAGATGTCTGTATGTTGGTGATATGTTCTGATGCGTATTTTGTATCTTTCTGAAAGGAACCCCTATCTCCTGTTTGCAGAGCTCACACAGGGGCTTCAGTCCCCTAAAAAATACAGTTTGCTTCCACATTGACTGCTTTACTTCTCAGAAAACATTCAGGGGGAGGGGTGTACATTGCTCACAGGAGTTGTGTGCTCCAGGGTGGGCTGTACCAGCACGCTGCCTGCTTCTCACATCCCCCACATCAGGGTCACTTGGAAAATTTGGGATTCTGGTGTTCACGTGGAGTTATGCAAGTCACAGTCAAGCTGTTTAAATCTCCGTGTGCAGCCCCAGTAGAACATGGCAGTGTTTCTTGCTGATAAGATATGAGTCTGCAGTTCTGAGTGCTTGTTCACAGGCATTCCTACCACGTGAGAGCAAGTTCTTGCTGAAGAGAATGTGAATGCCTTACACTCTACGACAATGTTGCAAATCAGAAATAATTGCAGTTACCTCATGCTAGTTCCTTCTAAGGCAGAACAAATCCTAAGGTTTCAGCTGAATGCTTATGAATCACTACCTTGGAAAAAAAAAAATGATACCACCTGTCATATTTCATCTGAACTCTCAGAAAATGGGGAAAATGTGCTGAATGAGGCAGTTAGTGATGGTGTTGTACAGGGATGATTACTACATGACACTGTGAGTTATGATATACTGCGCATTCCTTTCTAGCAGAGAAACAAAGCAGAAACCTCACAGCTGATGGAGTGTGAGGAGAAGAAATCTGAACATCATTGTCTAAGTAAGAAAAACGTAATTTTTTCAAGCAAAGTAGAAATGAACACAACACCTATATTTTCTATGAACTTAAAAAGTATGTGCAGAAGTCACATGTAAATTTGCAGTTAAATAGGGAGAAGTGAACAAATGTTCCAGGGATGTTTTTAAAAATGCTCTGGAACAAAGTAATAAATGGAAGAGCAGCATTCAGGATGGCAGAAACAGTGTCCAGGTAATAACATAGGCTGTGGGACTGAAGTTTATAGTACAGGACACTGTTTATGAAAGATTACCCAGCTGCTCTAGGGCTGTGTGCTAAACACCGCAAAGAAAGAGTGAAATGGAATATAGTATACGTAAAGTCTCTCCTCTGGTAAGACATTTAACATGTGTCTACAGGCAAATGTGTTCCTCGGACTGAGATCTGGATGAGCAAGCTTTAAAAAATCCATTGGACATTTACCCTGCTAAGTTACATATCAAGAAATACGATTCTATTAAATATAATTTTGTGAAATACCAGGGATTTTTGTTCTCCATCGTTTTCATTTATGTTATTTTAGTACTGCTTGGTGGGACAAATGCTTAATAAAAATCAATAACGACTCATTTTTTTGTCTTTGAGTAACTACATTCTTTTTTTCCCCTGCAGATCTTTATATAAGGCTTCTAAACCTTTCTGTCAAAGTTCATTCAGATCAGCTAAAATACAAAACGATATATAAACAAAATACAGTTTGAGATTGCAGCCATTTTGTCTTACCACTTTGCCCGGGAGAGGTTATGTGTCATAATTGTATTTATTGGTATTAGTGGCTGTCTTTCTACCAACAAGAAATGTGTAACTGCCTTTATGTTGCTGGCAGTTGTATTGGTAAGGGCACGATGAGTAAGCTTCACATGTTTCTATTAATACAAAGTTGCCTGTCACTGATAGCAGTGCTCGCTGTTGCATAAAGCAAGAAATACTGTCGGATAACCACTTCCAAATTGCTAGAAGCTTCTCAAATGAGTGCAGTGCCATAAACTTTGTTCTAAAAGTTCTCTCTTGTACAGTGCCACAGAAGCTTTGCTTCTGTCCGGACGTGAGCAGCCTGCTTGTTTTTTCGTTATTTGCCAATTGCAGTGGAAATGATGCAGCACAAAAAAATTGCTGACTGAACAGTCTGTTGTATTTTCTAGGTACTTTCTGGTTTTGAAATAAAACTAGAGATTATCGCAAGTGCTGCAGTTGTTCAAATTCACCTTCTGCCAAGTTTTCACACCGCTGATGCATCTAAGAACAGAGAAACCTACCTTAGAAGCTTCTTCCCAAGTTGTATCTTGCTATTTTCAGTATTAAATTTAGAACAGTGTCTAAATGAAATGTCTCATCTTATTTGTGGTGGCATTCTTTTAATGACATTGTACCTCATACACTTACATAAAGATTCATTCTGAGTGCTGCAGCTCCGTGGCAAGCAAAGCACCATCCTGTAAATGAAAGGATCGCATTCTCTTTGCAGGTTTTGCTCTTTCATGTTCCTTCTGGAGAGCTAAAAGACATAAAATATGAACTGGAGAAAAAGGAGAGGAAGGAAGCATCACACATCATCCAGCTAATGTATTTTAAACACACTGTTCTTTTGGAATGGTTTTGGTAGAATCATGAATAACAAAACTGTGCCATCATCAGTTTCCAGGAAATCCTCTTTCCAATAGTTCTCAAGACATCAGCCTTTTTGTGGTGCTCAAACAGCTTCTCTCCTAAACAAATCACAAGGATTTTATTTTAATCCATATTAAATCCATATTGTTTTAAGTGTATTAAAAAAAAAAAAAGGGGGGTGGGGGTTTAAAACAGGCAACAGGCCATTAACTGTGTGAAAATTAGCTTGGATTAAACTGAGCTTGTTCAGATGCTGTCAAGGTTTCAAACAGCAATGCAGGACACTCAGCCAAATGTGCTAGCTAACTGCTAGAGCCAAGATGTACTTGATTTATTGGCTTGATAACACTATAGCTGGGTTTGAAATTGTCTAGCTCCACTGAGTTCAAAGGGGTTCAAGTGAGGAGGTTCTTTTTGAGGCTGTTTCTATTTTCAAGGTACAATGTGGCACTGAGGGACATGGTTAGTGGGCATGGGGGGTGGGTTGATGGTTGATCTTAGTGGTCTTTTCTAGCCTTTATGATTCAACGATTCTATAGCTGAGCAAGTATTATAGGATGCATATATTAAAAATGAAACTTCAACCAAAGGGAAAAAATAGTGTTTAGGTAGATAATGCCATGGGAAATCCTTACAGTGAAAGCATAGAATTTAACCATTGATAAACCACTGTAGCACAATTCGTTAATTCTGAAAATTCTGAAAGTCTGTCTGGAAAACAAACGAGAAGTGCTAAGAAAAATTGTCTTGCTGAATTTAATCTTCTTGCTTATAGAAACTGTTACAGCACTTGGTGTTATAGGACTCTATTTTTAATGTCCTTTCAATATGTAAGATACACTTAGGTAACTACAACACGTGTTTGTTCTACAATTTCACTGGAGCAAGGCAAACAACTACTGTTAAAGACGTTTGTGTTATCAGATAAAAGCATGAAACAAGCTTCTAGGAAAATGTGTTCCAGGTAGGAAAGGTGCCTCTGACTATCATGCCAAAGCAGGCATGCTAGCAATAAAGAAGTAAGTTCCTACCTGGGAAAAGAGTTGCTGCTCCTGCTTCAGAGCAGTACAGAGCAAAAGGGGCTCAGAAGAGCAATGAGGAAAAAGAAACCAATTATTTGTTAGGAGAAGCATGTTAATTTGGAAAGCAGAATTATTCATAAAACAACTAGTACCTGATAACATTAATAATACAACTAGCACATACACATACATGAATACTAGTATATGTACAACTTGTGTATATGTACAACTTGTGTATTCATAAGACAACTATGCTCGTACAGTCAGGGAAAAGCTGCCCATCAAGAAAGGTAAACTACCTGTTAACGAATTGAGGCAGCTACTATGTTGCTACCAATAAATTCAATTTTTCTAGCAGTTTTGGTATGGGCATCAAATAAACTTTTCTACAGAGAAGGAGAAACTCTTGAAAAAAGGCATCTGACAGCAGGTTTGGGCAGTTTTAACAAAAATAAATAAAAATGCAATGAAATGGTTGTTGACTGAAGGGAATGAGGAACAGGTTTCTAGCAGAGTGAACAGGTAATGGAGAAGTTCAGCCACAAGACTGCTTGTAACCAGCACTGCCATTTCACATTTCTGCTGTATCCAAAGAGATTGTTTTTCATACTACTAATGCATGGATAAACTGTAGGCAGATTTTTCTGAAATAATTACACAGAAAGCTGAAGTTGGAGTTGAATTCACAGAATTACCACAGCAATAGAGAGGAGACTGCAGGCCTGTCCCAGGCTGTCGGGCCTGCAGGCTGCACTGAGGTGGTAGACATCACTGCCCACTTTTCTGCCCATGAGGTTTCACAGGGAAACAATCCTGGAGGGTGTTGCAAGGAAACTCCAGGAGACCTATGTAAACTGTCACAAGGTTTACAGTGAATATCTTATTTCCTGATCTCTATTACTCTAATGAGATAGAGTAAAAAGTCTATTCTCATACTGAAGTGTCATCAAAACCCTCTTTGGGTCAAAGAGTGCATGTGAGCAAAGTTCATAGGGTATATTTCCCGTATTTCCTAGCTCAAATGACCAAGTAATTTTTTCCTTCAGCACGTTAAAAAAGCAATGATCAATACCACCTATGTGCTGTCCATCTCCAGGATTTCCATTTGTCAGGTTTCACATCAGAAACTCTTCAGAGGCAGCATCTCACTTATTTTTTAGTTATCTTTTATAGGCTACAGCAGTAGTAATTATCTTGTACCACTTCAAAGAAGTTTCATGTTGAATCCACAGAAAGCTCAAGTTCTGGAATATAGTTATCCATATCAGCAGCTGTCTAAGGCCGTTGGTAGACTCAGAACACCCTGGGTCATAAGGCACCCAAAAATCATGGAGTCCAGTTCCTGGTTCCACACAGCACCACTCAGAATTCAAACCCTATATCGGAGAGCATTGTCCAGATGATTCTTGAACTCCAGCAGCTTGGGGGTGATAACAGACAACTGTCCATTTGTCTCCCACACATCTTCATTGCAGCACCACAGTACTATTTAAAAAAAAAAAAATATATATATATTTTTAACAGCACAGTTTCTGCCATTTCATGTCTTCTCTTATTGTTGAGTGCCCTGCTAGAGCTGCAGGAGCATTTGGTCTGCAGGTCTCGAAGCCCTTCTGGCTGCTTCTTTGCCACAAAATGGTCCCTGTAGAGCTCTGGTAACCAATGCTTTCTCTTTCTGTTCTCTGAAGACCTCTCTGCTTCCTGCTACTTGCAAGGAGTGGAGCAGCTTCTTTGGCTCCACTTTCCCCTATAAAACCTGTAGATGGCTCAATAAGGAAGGAGTCACACAAAATGGCTGCAATGTACATGGCACACAATAGGGCTTTATGTCAGACCTCTATATTCAAGAGAGCAATAACTATAGCTGCAGAGACATACCAGAAGGATTTCAAGCTCTCTTTCATGTTTGTTCAGCTCTTACCCATGCCATACCTGCTTCTGTGGGGCTGCCAGAACAGCTTATTTATATGTCTGCTTTCTGAGTGGGTGTTTTCAAATGAAGACAAAAAAAAAAAATTAAGTGCTAAGGATACTCAGAATCTGAGTTTTAGGTACTTTTTACATCCACATAGCATGACTCAGAGTACCAAGAGTTTCATTCTCAGCAGTATTCCCAGAAGCGTTAAGTGCTGAGAGCCAAGATTTCAGTGAATGAATGGCTCTTTCATACACATACAAGATGCAGTAAGTAAGAACCCTTTTGAGAACCAGCTGGTGGGGGACTGGACCCCAAGGTCCCCATACAGTCTGTGGAAAAGTAAAAGACCACTGTAGAAGGCACTTACCATTAGGATAGATGCTATTGACTGTGTTCTCAGAATAGCAGCAGCCCCACGTAACAAACAATCTGATTTGCTCACATTTTTTTTGAACCACGGCACTTTCTATGTTGTCCAAGGCCTTCTCACATGTCAGAGGAGATCTTTACACAACCTAAATTTTCTGAGGTGAAGTCTGGCTTGCTGCATTGTAACAATTTTGATTTATTTAAAGAGATATGACATTCAAAAAGTGCTGTTGCCCAGTTCCTGACAATGAAGCCTTGGGAGACTACTGTATGATGCTTATTCAAACATTATTCAGTTTTCAAAACTTGACTTAAATTATACTGCGAGTAATCGAAGTCCACTGAGTTCTACTTCTAACCTCATCCTCTGGTTAGTATTGACTCTTGTAACTGAAATGGCATTTATAATTGTATGGCTAATTAAATGGGATTGGTAATTCTCATTTATTGTTTCTAAATAAGCCCTCAATGGTGCTGCAGTAAGATACTGTAGCTGAGACTATCTGGATATAATGTGTTTCGTAAACCCTCTGCTCATTTCAGACAGAGATTAAGTAATCCTTACTCTTGAAATAGGAAAGTGTGTCATCAGACAAAAAGCTCCGATGCTTAAGATCATACTGAAATAGTCATTCTGTTTGTTCAGCTGTACATATTATGGTAAGTCTGAGCTCACTGCCTATCTGCATTACAAAGGCACTCTACTTTAAATCACTTATCTTTTCTAAGCATATGCTTAAATATTCCTGGATAGAGAGAAAAGAGAAAGAAGAAAGGAGGAGGGGAATGAAAGAGAAGGGGTGGAAGGGTATTTGGTTTTGATTAATAGTGATTAGTGATGCTAAAACAAATCAGAAAAGTAGCAATGGGTTCTAACCAGGTTTAAAGACAGAATCTTCTTCCTTCCTAGACCCATTTGTATTTGAAGATGACATCTTCCTCCTTCACAATTCACAGTGACCAAAAGAAGAATATCAATAGCATGGGTAGCAAAACAAAGATGAAATCACAAACACAAATCAGTGGTCATGTGTACTTCATGTTTGAAGTATGCATTTGAAGAGGAGAACAATCCATGTGCTGAACAGTAACAAATATACCAGTCCTCTTGGATTAAGGAATAAATTCAGCTAGAAAACAGGTTAGCTTCAATGCAACTAACAGTATGCAAACTTAAAACTTTTTATGTTTATTATAAAGCTAAATTTGAGCATGCGCTCACATGGAGAGCAGAGAACATCCCTTTATCCGGGCACCCCTCCCCTCCCAACACCTGCATCTGAAACAGAAGGGATACAGAGCTTCTCAGAAACAAGGGTGCCACAGTCACAACTCCCAGAAACATTTTTTCTCTATCACACCCAGTCAAGAACAATTTCTAGATGTGTTTTACAGTGCTTTGTAAATATTTGATTTTTTTTTTCTATGTTTGCTTGCTTTTCTTTAAACTCACAGGTCCATATAATGACTCTCTCCAATAAGCATTGGCACAGCTGTAGTTGTGTAGTGAGAATGGGTATGACTGCTGCCCGTGGGTGGGACCTACTCATTTCTTCAAGTTAGGTACACGTTTAAGAGATTTGTTTGGTATGGACACTGTGCTCCACAGTAAGTGCTGTGTTGAATCAGGGCCTAAACGTAGTTTGCTATGCGGGGCCTTCTTGGCCTTGCTGATTACCTACCTGGCAGCCTTGCTCACTTAGATGAGAACTCCTTCACTTCAGAACATGCGTTCAGGAATTTAAAGGCTACTTTCTTGTAGTAAAAAATCAGTGATTATTCTCTTTTGGATAATAATAGAACATTCTTATGGTAAAACTTTGAATTAACACTCTTGAGCTGAGATTACAGGATTAGGAGATCATCATAAACATCTGAAAATATGGCATGTATGTTCATATTAGGAGTTACACAGCTATCACAAACTACAAATAAAAATGTTGTCTGTTGCCTTTTGTAAAATTCTGCTTACATTTTCTTTCTTCATGCCTCCTTTTACAATACGATGTAACTAGAGTTTTATCTCTTGCCAGATTTAGCCAGGTGAGGAAACATAAACCTCTTTTTCTTAACTAAAGGGGAAATCTGAAACAGTTGTAGCAGCAAAGCAAACTTATTAGCATGCTTTTTCTGCTCTTTTTCCTTCTGTGAATCCAAATTTTCATAAAATACGGTTGTTCAAATGAACCATGGGCTGTGCAGAAGCCACCAAACTCATGGCTTGCAAAACAATCCTCATATTCCAGCACAACCACTTTAGGTCACTGAAACTTGACCTGTGGCTGGAACATGGCCCGTGCGTTAGGGCTCACTTCCGAAGCCTGGCACTCGGGATGTTCAGATTGCTTATCCTGAATAAAGAAAGAAAAATAAGAAGACAATATTGCATTATTTATTTATTTATTTATTTATTAATGTGTAACTCATGAAAACAATGCTGTATGAGATTTAATTCACCAACAGGAGGAATAATGAGTCGTCATACTGTAGTCTTTTTTGAAGTACATATCATTCTTAATTTTTCTGCTATTATATAAATACCTTTTGCCTAAAAATTCTGCAATTGATTAATACTAGATAGTACTTTGTAAAGCTCTTTAGGTCTGATTTCCAGGCAGGAATCCACACAGATCAATGTAAATCCAGCTGAAGTCAACAGAACTATTTTGGACACATATGACATGTAAGTATTGTGAACTCTCTCTCTTCTCTAGAATGCCAGAACTCATTCAGCTCTGGAGTTTATGTTAGCTGCTGTCCAAGGCTTTGCTGAAAACTGTACCCCCATGTAAGTATTCATAGTATGTAAAAAAAAATATTGGATATCTCTCTTCGATAGCTTCATGGAGCTGTGATTAGATAGTGAGAAATTGGTATCTTCTCCTAAACTAGATAAAGAACTAGTAGTTGTAACTACTTAAATAAATAATCAAAATTCCACTCGGATAAATATAATTACATACTGAAAACATTTACTCAGATGTCTGTATCTGCTTCTCAATGACATTGGTAGATGTGACGATACCCACTAGAGGGAGCTCACACAGTCACATTACCTTCTACAGATTTATGAGATGTTTTTCAAAAGGTCGTAAATAGATTTTTTAACACATTTTAATGAATGGCTGGATGTAAATTAGTCTAGCTGGGAACTTTTACCACAGTTTTTTTCTTTCTCTGAAAGAATACTCCTTTTTTGAAATTATTTCACAGTTTGTGTATTCCTTTTCAATAGTAAATCAATCTTATCTAGCTCTTATTATGTTCAAAGTAATGTATCAAATGACTCAGGTTGCAGTTGCAAGTGCTCAATAGTTTTGCATATCACTTTCAAGTCCTACACTCAGAAAATGTGGAACCCAGCAACAGAACAAGGGGGAATGGGCACAAGTGAGTTCCATCTGAACATGAACTTTTGTACTGTGAGGTTGACAAAACACTGGAACAGGCTGCCCAGAGAGGCTGTGGAGTCTCCTTCTTTTAAGATATTCAGGACCTGTATAAACGTTTTCCTGTGCGACCTGCTATAGGCAACTGCTTTAGTAGGCGTTGGGCTCAATGGTCTCCAGAGGTACCATCCTACCTCTATGATTCTGTGATTCTCATTCTCCTTGGCCTGCTGATAATTAGAGAATATCCCAAGCTGGAAGGGACTGATGAAGATCACCACGTCAAATTCTGTCTCCACTCATGATCACCCAAAATCAAACCCTACATCTGTCAGCATTGTCCAAATTCTCTTTTAGCTCCTGCACTGGGGGTCGTGCCCACCGCCCTGTGATGCAGACCCTGTCCCTCACCCCCAGCCGCCCCTCCCCTGACACAGCTCCATGCCGTTCCCTCGGGCCCTGTCGCTGTCACACGGAGCAGAGCTCAGCGCTGCCCCTCCGATCCCTGTGAGGAGCTGCAGCCGCCATCAGGCCTCCCCTCAGCTCCTCTGCTCTGGGCTGAGCACAGTGAGGGGCCTCAACCGCTCCTTGTATGCCTTGTCCTCTTGACCCTTCACCAGGAAGTATTCCACAAGGAGGTATTATTTTGTATGTGAGCAGCAGACGGTCTTTTCTGAATAGACGTACAAAAAAGAGCTGAGCCTCCCAAATATACTGAATAAAGAATTAAAGAATATTCCAAGTTGGAAGGGACTTGTAAGGATCATCAAGTGTAACTTGTGGCTCCACACAGGACCACCAAAAAATTACATTTAGGACTGTATTGCTATGAATATGTCTGAACACGTCTGCCTTCTGTGAATATTACCACTTTCTTAGTATTGTCTGTACTGATATTTTATCAGTAAATCTCTGTGCTGACATGAACGCAGAAGGATTTGAGCAGAAGGAAGCTGAAGCTTTCAGCAGGTAACATTTTCAAAAGATGACTTTGCTGCTGGCTGCTGTTAGCAGCTCTCAGGGGCAGACACGCTCCAGCCAGCCCCATGCAGCAGAGTCGCTGACAGGCACACGCCAGAGGAAGAGCTGGGAGCCCACTGTAGGGAGCGGGCTGCGGAGGAGGGCTGTGCGCTGGCAGGGAAGTCACAAAGCAGAAGTGGGAGGTTTTCCCTCCCAGAACATCATGTCATTTTCCCTTCATGTGGGTCACTGGGGGTCTAGTTAGTACAACAAACATACTGCACTTTTGTGGTGGTAGCAGTAAAAGCCAACTACTGGGGATGCATTTATTTCAGTGCCAAAGAGCTCTACTTTCAGAGTAGTTTTTACTACATATAGGCCGGAATCTGTAATTTAATTATTTTTAATTAATTTTAATGCAAATATAGTAATTAGCATAGATACATCTACACCAGCAGAAGAGAGTCATATACCAATGCTGGTTATTCTTTGTATATGAGAACACTCTGCAAAACTATAAGCTTCTTTACCCCAGGTAGCTCTATTCATATTAGGCATGTAAGAAAGAAACAGTACAAGAAAGATGCAGAGCTCTTGCAATGAGTCCAGAGGAGGGCCACTAAGATGATCAGTATGCTGGAGCACCTCTCCTATGAAGAAAGGTTGAGGGAACTCACCTAGGGTTGCATCTAGGGAGGAATAATTGCATGCACTGGTACAGGTTGGGGGATGAGCTGCTGGAGAGGAGCTCTGCAGAGAGGGACCTGGGTGTCCTGGTAGACGACAGGTTGGCCATGAGCCAGCAGTGTGCCCTCGTGGCCAAAAAGGCCAACGGTGATCCTCGCCCTCTACTCTGCCCTGGTAAGGTCTCATCTGGAGTACTGTGTCCAGTTCTGGGCTCCCCAGTACAAAAAAGACAGGGATCTCTTGGAAAGAGTCCAGCGGAGGGCCACAAAGATGGTGAAGGGCCTAGAGCTTCTCCCCTATGAAGAAAGGCTGAGTGAACTGGGTCTGTTTAGCTTTGAGAAAAGAAGACTGAGAGGGGACCTGATTCAGGTCTATAAGTATCTAAGGTGTGGGGGCACAGTGGCGAGGCCAGACTGTGTGGAGACAGGACAAGGGGAAACAGCCAGAAACTGCAGATTAGGAAGCTCCACACAAATGTGTGCAAGAACTTCTTTACAGTGAGGGTGATGGAGCACTGGAACAGGCTGCCCAGGGAGGTTGTGGAGTCTGCTTCTCTGGAGATGTTCAAGACCCGCCTAGACACCTACCTGTGCAACTTGGTGTAAGGAACCTGCTTTGGCAGGGGGGTTGGACTCAATGATCTCTGGAGGTCCCTTCCAACCCCTACGATTCTGTGTTTCTGTGCTTGTTTAGCTTGGAGAATAGAAGGCTCTGGGGAAACCTCATTGTGGCCTTCCAATACTTGAAGGGAGCATATAAACAGGAGGGAACGGCTGTTTGCAAGGGTGGATAGGACAAGGGGGAAATGGTTTTAAACTGAGACAGGGGAGGTTTAGGTTAGATATTAGGAGGAATTTTTTCACTCAGAGGGTGGTGACACTGGAACAGGTTGCCCAAGGAGGCTGTGGATGCCCCATCCCTGGAGGCATTCAAGGCCAGGCTGGATGTGGCTCTGGGCAGCCTGATCTGGTGGTTGGTGACTCTGCATATAGCAGGGGGGTTGAAACTAGATGATCGTTGTGGTCCTTTTCAATCCAGGCCATTCTGTGATTCTATGAACATTCCCATAATGTAAATATTTGGAAATAAATATTTCAATGTAAAATATCCAGTATAAAATATCCCAGTAAAAAAACCTCCAAGAGAAGCTTTTTAATTTTGGGCTAAGAATAACCGTCTGTACACCCCTCTAATGTCAGCCATAAAAAGCAAGCAAGGCAGCAGTCAGAGCACACAGCTCACTCACCAGTTCCCCTTCTCACAGCTCTCGTATCCCTGTGCTCACCATAACCATCCAAAGCACAGTCTTGCATCTGTCCATGCATTTGTTACATCAGCACACACATCCTTATTTCATTTCCCTAATTTATCTATTAAAATTTAATGCACAATTGAGACAAATAACTAAATCCACAGATACTCGTTCTCATATTTTCCTAAATAGTTCAGAGAAGGACAAAGCACCTCAAAGCTGGCAGCTGCAAGCTGGCTGAGCACTTTGCTGCCATGCCCCAGCACCCAATCACAGCGTCCTACAACCAAAACTTTTGGAAGACATGTGAAGAACACAGTGATCATCAGACTATGTCATGACATCACCAGTCAACTGGATCTGCACTCCGGGCTATTGCTCTGTTCTCCAGAAGGGGTAAGGATGCATGGGCTGAGAATGAGGGAACTGAAGGAACTGAGGTTTAGAAGGGGGAACTGATGATGGTCACACAGAAATGCCGAATGACTCATGCTAAAGCCCTTGCTTTCTACAGCTTGAACCACTGGACTGTGCATCTAGAAAGCCTTGGTTGAGGTATTTTGTGAATGATAGCAGTCTTTTATTCATCTGGGTGTGACTAACACACGATACGCCTTTTAAGGAATGCTGAAGAATCTATTCCAAGAAGGTAGGTTTTCTTTAATTTTAAATTAAAGATTGAACAGCTTTTTGTTCATCTGAAGCATCATCTCCAAATCAAGGCATCCAAGAGAGGAAACAGTGAAGACTGCCCATCCAACTTTACCTTGCTTCCCTCCTCTCCCTCTCCTTGCACCTGGTGTGCTATAGGACCCAGCACTTGGTCTCTCCTCAGACAAGCCAAGCAGGATAGGCAACTGGGGGCAGCTTTTTGGTACTTGGTATTCTCCTCCTCATTCAGAAACAGCTTCAGGGCTCCCTTATTACACACCTTTCGGTGCCACTTGAAGACATTCAAGAGTATCTGTATGGATTTTCCAAGGATATTCATAGAATTATAGAATCATTTGAGTTGAAAGGGATCCTTAAAGGCCATGTGATTGAACTCCCCGCAGTGAACAGGCATAGCTACAGCTAGATAAGATTGCTTAGGGCCCCATCCAGCCTGACCCTGAGTGTCTCCAGGGGCTGGGCATTCACCACATCTCAAATCACCATGTTCACCACTTCATTATCCATGGGTCTCCCACTTACCTTTCCTACAGTGAAAGATGCATTAATTTTCTTAGTATGTGCTCCCACCCCTTCTCTCATATAGAACTGAGGCACACAGATTAGAATGCAAAAAGCCATTAATACAGCCTGCTTGGAGATGCACAGAGTATCACAGACTGGGGCATTCAGCATCAGAGAACACTTCAAGAGTTGAAAGTCCAACTTTTGTGGGTATTAATGCTCACTGAGTTGGGAAATTGGAGCCACAATGCGTTCTGCCAACCTTCCTCATAGTCATGCTGGCCAGAATCCTCCTGCTATGCTTATGCCTGAAGCAAAATTTCTCTCCCTGAGACCTTCTTCTTTAGTCAGTGCCCATTTTGCATTCTCCTCCAGGAGAAGAGTGGCACGGCTTCTCCCACCAGCAGCCCCCTTGTCCGTTCCGGTGCTGTCATCCTGAGCATCAAGCAAGCGCAGAATGTTAGGTGGGGAAAAATGAGCTCCATGTCATGGTCACAAGGGCCTCGGTGGCAACAAAGCTTTTTAGACAAGGGAGATGACACATTTCCGAAGATGATTAATCCACAAAAGCCACCGGAATACAGATAACCTCGGAAAGAGGAACATTAAAAAAACATGCTGCCAAACCCAAACCTGCTGCAGGTTCTTATCCTCCAGACTTTTCACATGTAAAAGTACCCTAGGATCTGGCTGCTTTGAGACCGCATGAGTCATATCCTTGCTAACTGGAATACTTAAATTAAGCTTGTTCAGCACTTGTTACGATGGAAGGAAGTTCGTAAAAATAGGAAATGGATAGCACAGGTCTTGTTTCTTTAAACCCATTTACTTCTTTCTAAGTGGTCTTAAGCAAATCTGTTCGTCATTGTAGTTGCATGTTTATTTTTGCTAATATTTGCCAAATAATAACAAGGAATATACTTTCTCTTGTAACAGACTGTATCTGCTAGTTTTATATGTGTAGAAACTCCTGCTATCTGAGCCTTTTGCATTTCTTTCCTTGCCACTTTCCTTTGAAAATTCCACTCGTCTACTCTCTTTGAATCACATTGTGCGACCTGCTGTAGGGAACCTGCTTTAGCAGGGAATTGGATTCTATAGTCTCCAGACATCCCTTCCAACCCCTACGATTCTGAGATATTGTGATCCCAGATTCCACAGCATCCAGTGCTCCAAACAGAATCCTCAAGCCTGCACAAGGTATGTTAGCCATCAGAATGGCTTTTCCAGCATTCCCAAGTTTGACATCCCAAGTGCTTTTTATTCATTATCGTATTTTTTTCTCTCCAGTGTTCACAACACGGAGTGCAAACCGGGTCCTCAAATAACAGTGGGTTCAGAAAGAGGGACAGAATCACAGAATCTCTTGGGTTGGAAGGGACCTACAAGGATCATCAAGTTCATCTCCTGACTCCACACAAGGCCACCCAAAATTCAAACTCTGTGTCTGAGTCCTTCTATGAAAACCTATGTCCAAACGTGTCTTGAACTCCAGCAGGCTTGTGGCCTTGACCACTGCACAATCTTTTACTGCTCATTAAGTACTCCAACAGCAAACAAGCACATGTGATTGCTTATTACCCTTTACGTCTCCGCTGGGGTAGGGTGATAGAACAAGTGCTGTGCATATACACTGCCTTGGCATCCCAGATGGAGAAGTGGGCACAAGGCTGCAATCCATGATCTCATGCTCTCCTGTTGCAATGTGAGGCACTGGCAGCAAAGCAGGGCCTGCCTCCACTCTGCGCCATGGGGAACACTGAGGTGACATGCACGAGGTGACTGGAGCTCATGCTCCAGTCTCTGCTGCCAGAGTCGCTGGGGTGCCAAGAGACTTCCTTAGGAAATGTTCAGATGAACCTAAAACCTAAGAGGTTACTGATAATAGTCACACTTAAAGTTATGGCAAAAATCTTAAATTTTCAATTACTAAGACATTTTAGAACTGATGACAAATCAAGTTTGTATTGAATTCCAACCTCATGAAAATGTAACAAGACGAATTAACAATTTGAGCTAAAAATACAGGGAGGTTTAATAATGTTCAGAACATAAAATGGTTTTTCTGTATTTGCTTTTAATGAAAAAAATACTGTATGAATAGAAATGGAAGTATAACAAAGAATTTCAATTGAATTAGGAAAATACAGGGATAAATAGAGCAAGGAAAACAAGCATTTTAATTCCAAGTTATTTGTGTATCATGGAACTCTTGTCTGTACTTATAGTTACTTACGTTTCCAAGCAGACCAGAAGATGAGAACAAAATACCCTCATGATACGCTTACTGACATGTTCTCAGTTACAACTATGACGGTAGCATTCATATATTAACTTTTCATTTCTCAGATGGCAAAGAGCACAATAAAAAAGACTCTCAGGTCATCTACGTTTGGGGAAGGAAAGCCTGATCTCATCTGTTCCCTGCAATTTCAAAACTTGCAAATTACTGTTGTCACTACTCTCACTTCATAACTAGTAACTGGGTTAATTCAATTTTAATGTACAACTTATCTGATTTTATACAACAGTGTAAAGCTGACACGGGATAATAAAGTCTAGTTTTTACCCATGAGGAGATCTGTTTTAAGATAACTTCCAAACACTTTAGGCATGAGGAATATAATTTTAAAAATCTTCACCAAACTAAAATTAACATATGTGTATTCCATATATTAACATTGTCCCTGCTGTATGCCTTAGTATGGTCCAAATTCCCAACACAGAGACTATTTATATCATTTTCTAGTGTGTCCATATCTTCTTAAATTGGAAGAAATATGTTTAGAAAAGAAACCTGATCTACTAGAACATATAATGGGGATAGATTAACTTCAATTATGTTACTTGAAATAAAATATCCATTATATAATGGATGAAATATCCATTATATTAAGCTACTGGCTGGCAAGCATTAAATCAAATATAGACTTCTACATACTCTGTATCTGTAGTAAAGTATTATAACATATTAAACAGACCTTTATTTTAAAATCTCTTTCCAGCACAGGATCAATCCTGTATTAACTGCCTGACATAAGCTAGTTGCGAGTTATGAGGATCCCTGCCTTTTTTGGTACTGTATTCTGAGCTTTTCCAGTTGTTCTACACACTGCGTCTGGGCCAGCTTCAGTGTTCGGTTCTCCTCTGTCAGTTCTGCATACTCCTTGGCCAGCTGAGCAGCATCCATGCTTTCTTTTTCCACTTGTTCCAGTCTGGCAATCAGCTCCTTTCTGGCAATAATATTAAAAAGAAATTCACAAAGATTAAAAATGGCAGCAAGCAAAATACGTATTGTCATGGGTTAGGAGAAAGCTGCAGTACACCTTGTTGATATGGCATTACCTGAGCTGCTATGAAATACACACCTAAAAACATATCTGCTACAGATGCTCTTTTTCCTTTAAACGATGAATTCTCTGATTGGTTTGTTCTCCTGAGGCCAAACCTGAAAAATGCTGAGGACCTTTAAGTAAATATCTCTCTCTTCAGTACGAGTTCACCGTGCAGCTGTATGGGGAGGACCAACATCCTAGAGACTGAATGCTAAATGCTGCCTGTGTAAGAAGAGTAGCAATTTACTTTTCTCTAGCATGCCAAATATATTTGAAGGCCATCAAGGTTTCAAGGATTCTAGGGCACACTAGGCACACAGATCTGAACTAAACAAATTGCTTCTTTTCAGTTTTTATACTCAGATCTTAGTTCTGCTGCTGAAGCATGGTCACCAACTGAAACCTGACCCCTCCTGGCCTTTTTGAGAGCAGACACCCAAGAATTCAAGCTGTTGCTCCAACCCAACTGGAGTCACCTGGTGCCCTATGTTCCCAGATTTGGCCAGAAGTCGCAGGCTACTGTAGACCATCCGCTGAAATTCCCTCCACAGGAGTTAAGATAGTGGAGGCCTTAAAACAAAACACGCTGAGCGCATATGGGATATCTAATCGCACTCCACTTTGTTACCCAGCAGACTAGTCTGACCTCTGTTTTATTTCCCTTTGAGTCAAATCATTTTTCATCTCTGCTACAAGAAGCCTCTTTTAAAGGGTTCTTGGCTCTTTTGATCACTCTATCTCAGCGCTTAGTTAATCTTTTAACTCTTTGGAGCCCTGTGACTTTCTCAGTCACGCCAAAACAATGCTTGTAGATCATCTGTTGGAAGACGTAATGCCTTCAAAGCAGACTGCTTTTTCTGCAGTCTTTGAAGGAGTCCCCTGGCAAACCGAACCAGTGCTTTCATGCAGGAAATTCTTACAGATTAGTGATTCCGCTTCCGTAGGCCAGAGCATTCACAAAAAGAAAACATTTCAGTATTTGCTGATCGCTTGCATTACTTACACCTGCAAAACCACCACTTCTAGCAGTAAGACTTTAAGCACCTGGGTTTTCAAACAATTGTCCTATCTGGCCTTCTTTTAAGATTAATTTAATCCTTCTCTCTCTTTACTGCAGCTTTGAGAGATAGCATCGTTTACCCAAGGCTTTGCTGACTGTTTACATCTGCAGTTACTGCAGCTCAACGAGTTGTAAGAGAGCCGTGGCAGACCCATTTCTCAAAAAAATGCTTCCCATACAAAAAAGAAATAGGGAAGAGTTAGCAGGCTTTACAGCACTTTAAATCACCCCCAAGTTGCAGTATATAGAAGCTCTCCTGTAGCTATGTTTCAGCTTTGTTTTAGACCACTGGTGTAATGCACAGGTGATGCAGTGGCACAGGCTGCCCAGGGAGGTGGTGCAGTCACCGTCCCTGAAGGTGTTCAGGAGCCGTGTGGATGTGGCACTGAGGGACGTGGGCAGTGGGTGTGGTGGGGGTGGGCTGATGGATGGACTGGATGATCTTAGAGGTCTTTTCCAGCCCTTAGTAGAATTCTGTTAACATTTGGCATAATGTAGTTGTAAAAATTTTAAAACCAGCAGAGCCATTAACAGATTAATTTTTCATTGTTTAGGCTGTGCTAGATATTCTGCTCTTCAAAGTAGGCTAGATGAACTGATCATGCCAGACAGTTTGATATTCCAGTTCCTGTTAATGAGGCTATTGAACACGCAAAAAAAAAAAAAAAAAAAAGCAGGTAAGATTTGGAGAGTAAGAAATGTATTTAAGGCAGTGAAATTTTACTAGCTTAATCACTTCAGCCCCTTCAGCTTCCACTGAAAGGTTTTTTGTCTCTTAGGGCCAAAAGAGAGCTTTAGCAGTACTTTCTTGTAATTATTCTACTGGTGCAGCGCTGGGCGGAAGGATTATATGACTCTTTTTCAAACTACAGGGTGCTGGCCGAGGAGTCTTCTAAACTAATTAATTAGGAATAATTATTTTCTCACTCTTTATGAGGTTCATAAAGGCAGGAGCAGTGAACACACTAGTAAGTAATCAGCATAGTAAGAGCAGATAAACCTTTTCCATGGGAAATTTTAGCACTTGTGAAAGAAAGGTACTGCCTACCCTATTTGGAGTTGAGCCAGAGGTGGAACAGGCAGACAGTGTACAAACTCAGACAGCTCTATTAATGAGTGCCAGTCCTGATTTGATAAGGCTGCTTGCAGGCATGGTTTTCATGCTGCTATCTAATGAAACTCAAGCAGCATTTATATATTTTTTTAATTTTTTTTTTTTTTTTTGCTGTTGAAGAAAGCAAAAATGAGTTAAGATCAAAGTAAACTCATTTCTGCAGTCCAGACTCTAGGACCTCCCTTCCTTGCCCTGAGGTAGTAAAATTGCCCTCTTCTGAGTCAGCAGAACCTACTTATTCCCTTCCCATCAGGATCAACACCTGTTTACAGGGTAGGGTGATGTTTCAGGCAAATACTACCAGCCTGCCACAGAGATCTAAAATTAGAATACCAGGGAATTGCTAAATGTTATGAATGGTGTGGTTTACGAAGCTTACAAAGGATGAAGACAGTAACTAACATTTGCTTCTGATCTAATCCAGGATTTGAACTTAGCTCTCAGAGGTTAAAGAACACCGTACTAAGCTCTTGCACCATCTAGCCTTTGTTATGGATGCCTAATAAATAGATTTATCATTGTGTAATCTGTGTTTGCTGTTAATGGTTACCCCACGTTTAAATATTAACAGCACTTATAAGGTATTTTCTAAAATGGTGTTGAGGTACTTAAAGCTTTGAGACAATCTGTAACATGCACTTTAAGTGCTCTTTTCTGGGGAGGGGTTAGGGTGGGAAAGGAAGACCAGTGTGATTTGCATCATAAACCAATAAACCATAAGCAATAACAGAGAAGGAAAAAAAGAAAAGAAAAGAAAATCAGCATGATCTTAGGGAAAGTATTGCTTTAGTCCTGGTTTTAATGACTTTACCCATGCAATGAACAGAATTACTTTATAGTAATATTCACAATGGATAAATACCAAATAAAGTGACAGATGAAGCAGATATACTTGTCTCCAGATAAATCTATTGGCAGAGAGATAAACCAGACTCAAGGAAAACTGCTTCCACGGTGCAAAGACACAGGCTCGTCTCCCTGCAGTTGTGAACAATGTATTCAGGATCATACACGTGGTGCAATGCACGTCTTCCTAGCTGACGTGTTCTGGTGGCCATAAGGTCATTTACTTTTCCCATATTTGACACAGCTTTCACGTCAGGAGGAATCACGAGACCCCCGTATGATAACTGCTGACTGAGGAGACTAACCTTGCAGGTTTAAAGTCCAGTAACTAATTTTTAAACTGTGAGACAGACTTTTTTAATGTAAATAAAGCTATTTCTCAAAAACCAGCAGGTAAAAGATAAGTATTTCTTACTACAACAGGGGAAGTTGTGGTTTCTCTTTATACTTGAAAAGCTTTCATTTCTACTGGCTTGGCAAGTTAACAAGTATTTTGGATGTGCGTAAGTTAATGAAAAATCAAGTCTGGAATGAAAAAAAAACATAGTAAGGTAAAAGGTAGTTTTTATGCCTTAACATCAGTCTTTTTCTGCAGTACCTGGAAGTCTGAAGAAGGCTTTCCTTAACAGCCCAGGGAAAGTGACACCAAAAAGTGTGCCTGAAGGAGCCACTTGAATTTGAGACCTTAGAAACACTCCAAGGTCACAGTAACACATTGAAGCACATAGAAGGCTCTCACAAAATTCAGTGGACATCTCCACTGCATACCTACTGTAACATGTAAAGGAAGGAAAAACAACTATAACCATCGCAAAGAAGAAGAGTGATCCTAAACCAGGTGGTGGTCGAGTGATATTTTCTGGACAGTTATATTAGAATTGTCTGGGAGGAAAAAGAGAAAAGCAGCCAGAGCTAAGAATATAAGGTATAGCTAGCAACCATGGCAACTCTAATATTTAACTACATAATCCAGGGTCATTATCTAGTAATAGCAATATAACAAGTGCTCAAAATAACCAGCTATCCCATCCCTTTCACCCAAACTTAGATACCCAAAAACATCTGTTATGGAAATACATGTGTGTTTCTGGAACATAAATTAAATAACATTCTGTGACCTAAATGTGGTGTGTTCTCACTTCCCCACCCTTTTCTTTCTTTTTGATCATGTCTCCCATTCCAGACTGATTTTGTCCCTCCTACTTCGTATTGCTGGCATAAAAGGGAAGAGTCTGAGTCAAGACTGCAAACAGAGCTATGATGAATTATATTAGCAAAGCAAATCTATTTAATGTTCCCTTAAATTATTTCAATTTCTTGCTTCCTTTTGTCTTTTTTGTAACCTCAGTCTACCTTCTCATTGCTTTGCCCTCTGATTTTTCCATTTTTGAACCTGCAACCTGCCTTTCACATTTCCCATTTTCTTATGAAATAGTTGTCATCTTCTCTCTCACTACTAGTCTAGTAGATTCTCTTTCTATCTGTACTGCACACAAAATAGAAGGGGCAAAATAAGCCTCTGTTCAAGCTCTGAAGAAAAGCAACCCCAGTCATTTCACACTACTCCCTTTCAGTACTCCAGCTACAGATAACCCACACACTCCAGGGAGAGATAAGCCAAACTAAGAATTGAAAACCACTGAAAAGTTTCAAAAAGAGTAACTACTTTAATTTTATTCATCTTTTTATTTCTTAAAGATGCTTCTTTTATAAGTATACCTATGTGTTATTTCTATATATGAAAGGTTACTCTGAACTTTGGAGGCTGAAAAAAAAAACCACCAAACCACCAGACCTCCAATAACTTTAATAATTTCAGGTTGACTTTCTTTCTCCTAACCACCAAATTAAAATGAAAAAAAATCTTATTTTCTGCTTTGTGCCTGACAACTACCATCAATAGTCTGTATGCACAGTGTTACTAGTAGTAGGCACCACAGGTGCCGACGCTGCCACTCAACATTTGAGTTCCACAGGTGAATTGACTTGTGAAGAAGAAATTCAGAAGACTAGCAGGGCCATCAGCCAATAGCACTTCTCACTGTCTTTAGTAAAAACGGAAGCTGAACAACCCTGCACAAATTATTTGTTCCCATTACAAGGGATTCTTTGTCCATTTTATCAAGTGGATATTTAAAAGAAATAGATAGGTGTATTAAGCAATTGTGATTCTCCACTTCCATACATTCAAATTCAAATTTAGAAAATTAAGACGACTGTAACATTTCCTCATCTACTCATGGTTCAGAAAGCTACAACATCTCTACATTTTCCATTTGATTATAACTCTTCTTTAGTCTAAAATCTCTGCATCACCTTGGACTTCTTTTAGAAAAGACAAAGCATCGTTCTCTTCTGAGAAAGGAATACTCAATATGCATGTCACTCCAGCCATCATGATCCATTCTTCACGTTTTCAGTTCAGCATATGATAATCTATAAATTTCCTATAACTTTCAAACTGTTACTATTGAGAATAATTTCGGATATAAATCACTGATTGCTAAACCAAAAATTTCATTTATGTCTTGCTTATCTCTACACTCATACCCCTTTCAACATAGTTTTATATAAAAAATAAGGTAAATGTGTTCAGGTCCTGCATCCTTACATGTGTGTAGAGGTGTGTATTTCCTAGTAAGATTTTAATCCACCATCTAACTTCAACCAAACTTTAAGGGATAACAATGTCTCATTTTCTCAAAGGTTTAAAAAACAAACGTACTGCTACAGAAAAGAAAGACACCCCAAAGAGGAAAGACAGTACCCTGACCCCTCCTCCAAAGCACCGAAAGATCGAGATTTATATGGAGGGAGGGACTTCATAAATAGTTTCCTGGAGAAAAAGTTTCAGTTGGTATTTGCAGCTTTTTAAGCCTCAAAATCAAATACCTACAGTGCACCTACCGGTAGGAAATAGGAATCTTTGATCCTAATGCTTGTTTCTCTATTTCTTTTGATTAGAAGATTTGAAAGGTGGGGAAAGATGCTGCACAGACATCTTTCACTTCTTGGGACTTCACGGCTACGAAGCACGTGAGCATCTGGGCCATAAATGTGCAATTAGGAGGCTTGTAAGAAGGATCATAATAGAATTCTATTTGCTGCCTTATTCAGCTGCTCTTGCATTATTGTATTTTCTGGAGCACGAAATCTTATGTCCACCACACAAGTTCAACAGAGGTAGAAATATGGAAACTTCCTCAGGTTGTTCCACTGTTTGCATCCTCTAGTGAAATGAAGGAAACTGGCAGCTTGAAGCCCTTTAATTCATCCAGAATTACAACTGCTGAGAAACTTTCTTCTGGTCTCAGAGGCTTATTAGATAGTTTTTAAGCTCAAGTAAACAATTCCATGCATGCATCTCCCATTTTCAAGGAGAAAATATTTGTAATGTAGCTAGTACCACAGATTGCAAAAATGCACTCAAACAGCATTCTTTTTTTCATTCTTGCAAATGCAGAACATACATATTAGTTTAGTTTTCAAGAGTCTCAAGATAACTTTGTAAATGTGTAGAGCTGATTCAGGAATGCGTCAATAACAATAATGAATTTGTATTGGTGGGCTCTAAAATACAATTAATCTAAGGCTATCATTTGAATCTGTGTCTGAAGTTAAGCACCAACATTCAATATTTTATATTCAGTTGGCATTTACAGAAAGGATAAGCACATATGGTTCCCTGTGAATTCCCTTGGTTATAAAAATAGACACATAAACAGCTTATAATAAATGATCAAATTTGATAAGTCATTGTAAAATTATTTGAACTGTATATCTTCTCTCTACACAATTTTTAACATGTCAGTTGCTTTCCACTGGCCAAGTTTAATTAATGATGAATCAAGTGCAGTCACTGAGAGAATGTAGTGTTAAGATTCTTTAGGTTATCGTTTTCTTCTTTTTTTAACCTCTGTGCCAATATGTTAGCAATTGAGTGCCATGCAGATCCCACAGTGGAAGAGGATTTGGTACTGGAAAACCTCAACTGTTTCTGATACATTTGGCAACAACTAACAATATTTTGTCTACAGCCATCAACTCTGATAAAGACAAGCATCACTTTCTTACTCTACAAAGTTTGGTTTCACAGTGATCTCTCGCTTATTACTTACTTACTTGTATATTACTTGTATATTACTTACAAGACCACAGAATTCCACCAGTTTCCACCCCCTCAGTTTGGGGTGCAGCTTTTGAAGCTGCAGACTCCCGCAGATGCAAACGTGGCTGAACTGTGTGGTCAACTGGTGCTAAGATTGCCATGACACATCTAGAATGGTTCCTCCTCTAATCAAAACCTTCTTTGCTAGAGCTTTTCCCAGCCACACTGCTATGCTATGAATGCTTATCTTCCAAACATGTTAAGAGCTATAGTCTTTCTTTCGCCTTTAACTACAGCAATCACAAGAACTTCATGCAGCATTTGGAAGTATGGTTGTGTGGTTTTATTTTCCCAATAAATCTCAGCTATCCACACTGAGATAACTGTCCTAGAGGACAGCAGCACTTCTTGAAATCACCCTCAATGTAAATGTCAAAATAAAAAAGCACTTGAAGTAGAAAGTCTTCTTTGCAGTAACTGCTATTGCTTGGGGTTTACTGCCACTCACCCTTTTTCCTCCCTCACAGAATTCCTTTTTGTCAGGTTTCTTGTAGAAAGAGTCCCAGAAAACCCACTTTGTCATTTAATAGTCATGTGAAGATGACAGGGCTATGACATAAGACATAGACAAAAATTTTAAAAATAATTTAAAAGTCTCCCTCCAGCTTAAGCACTCTGGATGTGAGCACCTGAAATATGAATGTACATAGCGATGACACTCAGAAAAAAATTTACTAGCATTGCCAAATAATTGACATCAAACTGATCCATTATGCTTTTCATTAAAACGTACAAAGTTACACTGGGTAAAACCAGCCCTAAAACTAACAAGGTAACTGCTCCAGATGATCTAGATTGCTATGTGACAAGGATAAAGCGTCCCGATGCTGTCAGTGAGGGTTTTAGGGGACTTGGTATAACTGAGGGCCCAAAGCTTTGAAAGCTCTGTGTTCTTAGTGGACTCAGTTAATCCTAACGAAGGGCCTGTTGTGCTGTACTGTGACTGTCACGCAGAGGAATAAGGTCACAAAGTGTCATCTAAGACCCTCGCATTTAGAATGGAGTTTTACAAGGAGAATATACAGCAGTAAATACTGTGGGAAAGTTACTCACTTTCTTTCTTCCAGCAGAGCAATTTCTTTTTTCACCTCATGATACTCTTCTGCTATTTTGCAGTGTTGTTTGTACACCTGCATCGATTCCTTAGAGTCATGACAAGGAGGCAGAGGCTTTATGAACAGAAGAAGAAAAAAATACTGCTTTTGAATGCAATATTAGGAATAAACACATATTTTGAAAGATACAATTGTCAGTTCATCTCTGTGAGAATACTTAGAGAAAAAGTTGAATACTTTTGAGAAAAGCTACTGTATTGAAAATAATCCTAGCGATGGCTTTCCACAGAAGGGAAAGAATGCTTTTCTGCACATGAATATGCATAACCTTCAATCTTTGTAAGGATTTTCAGAGCTTTTCACAACAACTTTGCAAAGTATCATGAAAGACTGTTTAAAGAAAGATTTCTCCCTTACCTATTCCTTTTTCAGCTATAGCAAAGTAAGAATGATAAAGCTGACACATCAGTCATATGTACAAAATATGTGAGCATCTTTACACTGCAGAAACTACAGAACTGAAGAGAAGGGTACTTTGAGTGTAAAGTAGCCCTTATTCTCCAATTCTCAAAAGGAGAATAAAAGGTGGAAAGTTATTGACTAAACACTCTTTTTCATAGAAGCACTGCTTCTTCCAGCTTATTATTAAAATAAAAATGGACAAGACTGTGAATTGAGACACTAGGGCTGGATTCACAAGGAGCTACACTGCTGACTCTGGTAAAACCAAGATTTCATAGTGCATGTGACCCAGCCATGCCTCAATTTCTAAGTAGTTTGCTCAAGACTGTCTCCAGTTTCCCTGCATCGCTAGTTCCTGTAGAAGAGGATATACTTAGTTAGCAGAAATGTTATGAGAGCATTGGCAAAGTGTGTCCAATTTCCATGAGAGGAGCATGTGAGATTCAGAATAGAAAGATGACAGTAGTTAAAAAATCTGATAAAAAATAGTGAAGTTACGTAAAAGCATTGTATCCCCTAACCTGTATACCTTATTATTATTAATAATTATACATTATTACAGAAAGATTTGTTGTTGTTGTTCCAGTGCATACTAAGTACAGCAGATTAAATCACCCTGTCCTAAGTCTCTTCATAAGAATTTCAACTAAAAACTTGAAAATACAGTGTGGTTAAGTGTCAGTGTATTCTGTTCCTTAAAAGAGTACGACTTAATTTGGGCCTCAAGCTTGGCTGGCACATCGTGACCACAGCACTTTCAGGAAGTGTATTATTTTTAAGTTATTAGCCATGAATCAATTGACTGTAAATGAAGTCCAAATAGCATGCTTGAGCCACCTGTTTGAAGCAAAAGGAAGCACTTAAAATAGTTTCTTTACTGTCCAGTTAAAGAACATCCAATTGCCTTTCACAATATAAGCAGATTTTTATTTCTTGTCATTCTATTTTGACTCTTATTTGTAGCGTAATATTCCTCCAAGTGCGTTCTTAGAAAAAGAAAAGCACAAGTCTTCAGACATTTCCTATCCATGGTCTTGCAATCTTGTGTTCTAGCTAAACTGGCAATACATCTTTTATCAAACATATTCAGAAATAAACGTTGAAAATGTTTTTATCCAAGAGGCAGAGTGTGTTGGCTTGAGATGCACACCAGTGCAAAAATGTAACTAATGTATGGACCTCTGAAAGTATTTGCAGATGGTATGCAGTTCCGCATTGAAAATTTAAAACAGATAGTCGTTTTCCATCTTCTGAATGTAAGAAATGCCACAGCAGAATAGTTTTCATGGCATAGTTCTAAGCTCGGAGAATTTGGGACCCCAGAGAAAGGGCTGTTCATTACTGGGTGAGTGGTCCTAGGAATGGGCTTTTAATTGCATTTCAATGTGGATGAGCAATAGCACCATTCATATAGTCACCCAAATAATATCCACAAATTTAACAGGACAGAATATAGAAGTCTCGGCGCTCTAATCCAAGAATGCAAGGGTGAGCCAAAGTAGCATCTCTGGTATCTACCAGAGATCAGCAAACAACAAATGCATCATAATAAAACAATCTTTAACAATACCCAGTGAGGGAAAGTCCCCAGAGTGATACTTCAAAGAAGAAGAAACCTGCTTTTGCTTTCAACATAGTTTCCGCAAAACTAGCTGGTTTAAATCAGTTTAAAAATTAAAGCAGCATTCAGTTTCTGTATTCCAGCTTCCCACTCAAAAGATATATTTAGAGAGTTAAAATTATCTAGTCATGCTGAGCCTTAATATCTAATTCCCACTTAGAACCAGTTGCTGGCTTTCAAACTCCTACCATTGTTTCCTCTTCAGTGTCATTTTTTCTTACATTGATATTTTATCGCTCAAAATAAACAGACAATAAAAGATATAGTTTACTGATATTCCGTTCATACAATTCTGTTTCAACTTTGACGGATGCTCTTACACAATAAATCAATAACTTTATTTCTATTTGTGAAAAGATGCTTATTCGGTACATAAAAATTAAGGCGATGCATTTTACTTTGAAATGTAGATCATGTTTTTGTGTGACTGGATATTTTGGTTTGCTCTTTGGTAAAATTGGCATTTCTAAGAATGGTTTTGGAGGTAATACCTACAGTTCCTATGAGTAATTTCTGGGCTGTGGTACATAAAACAGAGGCTTCTGCATCATTATTTAACAAGCAGCTGTACTGTAATCACAAGAGACGTGGAGGTGCAACACTCTGTTTGTTTCTTTGCTGCTCACCATAAAAGACCAAGCAACACATAAGCATAGGGAAATTATTTCAGCCATGTCGAACAGCCTACTTTTTTGCCATAAACAAGGGTGCAGAGAACTAATGATACATCTATTCCCACTAAAATAAGTGTTTTCAGAAGATGGAAGGGCAAACTCCTGAAAAAAAAGCTCAGAAAGATGTGAAGCTTACTTGTTCCAAAGGTGTACCTCCGAATTGGCACACATTTACAGTGTTGACAAATTTCCTTAGAAAAGAAAAGAGTAACAGTAACGTAGCAGTTACTGAACTTGCCCATAATCATCTCAATAAGACTGGGAGAAATGTGCTAAAATCTGAATCCAGCCCCATGTTATCAGAATCAAATTCTGCAGTCCACGGACTTATCATGTTGTTAGAGCAGCTTAAGTCCTCTGCCTCAGCTAAGGGTCTGCCCCAGAGCCTCATCAAGACTAGAAATTATTCTGTTACTTCCAGTCCCATTTTGCTGAAGACAAATTTCCAGTTTTTTTTACTATGCCAGCATTGGCTTTCATTCAAATGGTGCTCCCTTATCCTGCCTGTGATATGCTTACAGAGAGCTCTCATGCACTTTCCAACCCTACATCCAAGCTGCGCTCCTCTAATCCCTCTCAGACAAAGATTTTTCCTCTAGCTTGTCCTAAGCAGTCTCTGTTCCCTGTTCCACCTCCAATGCCTTTCTGAATGCCTGTGACCAGGCTACATGAAGCCTTACAGTGCCTACCCAGAGGGCAGTCCTCTGGCAGAGAACTGGCATCCCCATTCTAATCTATGAAGTCTGTATGCTATTTTTTAGTAAGAGCACTCCAGCTTCCATAGGTGACAAATGACAGAAGTCCTTAAAAAAAAGTTCAATTTACAGTATGGTGTTTTTTTTCATTCAGATACTTCAGGAAGTATCTTGCCAGTCCATAATTAATATATATAAAAGCATACCTGCTACGTAAGCAAAAAAAGCTCCTGCCAAAGAAAGTTATATTTAATGGCCACCAGTTGCTACTTTTAATCCTGCTTATTTCAGGCTTCAGTGTCATCCACCCTCATTTTCCTGTGTTGGCAAAATATGTGCACACAGCATCTCTGATTTGGTTCTCAAAGCTATTACAGAAACTATAGCCTTCAGTGATACCGTTGGTCTATCCTGCCATCCCTAATTTTCGACAAGGTCTGATTTTCCTTGTACTTTATGGAATGACTCACCTTGACAAACTTTCTAGAGAATCCAGCAAACAGACACTAAGAAATCCTGTTATAGGCTATTCTGTTACTGCACATAGGTATGTACGTCTGTACAGGACATCTGCAATGTCTGTTTAGGTTTTCATTTCAAATATATGAAAGACGTTGAAAGATGATATGTAAGGATAGTTCATGAAAAGACAGTTAAGACACTGAGCTTTCTGCCTAAGACAGGTTGTTCTTATTACCTTTGCTGAACAATTTTCAATTTTGTTTTGCACATTTTTTCCTTGATTTGTTCACTTTACAAACTACATTTTCCCACGCCACATGAATATCAGCATTCTAAATCCACAGAAGTTCACAGTCAAATCTGTAAGCTCTGTGTAGTCAGTAGTGTCACTGTAGTATTCAAAAACTTTAAAAAATCAATTTTTTATTTATTAATTTTTGTTTGTGTTTATTTTTGTTGTTGTTGTTCTAGGTACTTGAAAAAGAAATCAAGACTTGTTTCTGGGAAGTTTAAAGAAAAAGACTGTGTCATGCATTTTTGCCTACTGAGCATGCAGACTCAACTGGAAGGTAATCTCTAGCCCAGGTCTGGAGTGGTGTCTTATTTTTTGTAGATCTGGTAAACCAAATCCAGTTAAACCATTCTGGAAAAACAGAAAGCCCAATGACAATATTTTGCATGTGGCCTATTTTCATTACATGGCGTTGTCCTTTCATGTGATAGCTGAACATTGCAGCTCCTTTTTGGTAGCAACTGCAATTCTTCAAGCAATTTCAGGCAGCTAGTCTAGGATATATCTAGTCTAGTCTACTTTTACTATGGAAATAAGCAGCTATCTTTCTTTCAAACAATTCAGGTCAGCTGGATGGAAGCAACTGAGAGTTGTGCTTTCATTGCCTGAGAGATTTTCTATACTTTTCCAACCATAGTGTGTGATGCTTTGGCTTTTTCAACACCCATGCCACAAAGAATCTAAAAGTGCAGTTATTACAGCAGTGTTATGGGAGACTTAATAAGTTAATTGGCAAGCAAATCTAATTACAGAGTACCAAAGTACTATAGGAAGTCTCTTGGAATTTAGTACTTTTAATACAGAGCAAACTTTTTAAAACTTCTGTACACTTTTTAACTTTCTAAAATATTGTTTTGTTTGTGTACCTGTGGTCTTGGCAGTCAGCAGAAGCAATGGTTCCATTATTTAAGTTCCAGACAGAATAAACAGAGTTTCTGATAAATGCTTGTGTCACATTTAAGTGACATTCAGTCCTTTTTGCAATGTTTTCCTCACTTCTTTTGTATAGACATTTCCTACTCAAGCATGGAAAACAACTCCTTGACTTAACAAGCTGATATTATGAACAGTTGGAGTCTTTTCTCTGTCACGGGAAATTTAATGGTCATCCAACTCTACTGATTTCAGGAGATTTATCATTCATACAAAATATGATACAAGCACTTGTCTCAAGCTCATGATTTCATGAAGGATAAAGAGTTACAGAACTCTCCATATATCTGTATGACATTTGTGTTCTTCCCTAGTTAGAATCAAACACCCAGATGAAATAAACAGTTTCTTGGAGATGAACCACGGGAAATGTTGGAGCAGGACAGACAGCAGACAGGGCCTAGCAATTTAAGTTTTTAATACCAGACACATCCATCTACATTCTGTGACCTGTGCAGTAAGGCCTTACATGCTGATGTAGATGTCTAAATATAGACAAAATCAGTAGTGAAATGTCCGTCAGAGAGGCCATCACCACTGTGCAGCTAATCAAGGCCTGGTTTAGCTCTGACACAAGGCGAAACATTTCCCAACAACAAACTAACAAATGCAACAAGCCTGGCCTCTCTTCACCTCTGACTATACTGCCTGTACAATGGGGGGAAGAACACAAACCCGAAGCCCAAATAAGCAAGTTCTTTATCCTCAAAGTGTTCTTTTCAGTGGGAAGATTATACATTCCGAACAAAGGAAAGCCAAATTAAAAACTTAGTAACATGAGTTTGGTTTCATTTAAGCATATAAGGAACTTCTGTATATATTTTCTTTTAATAACGAAGCTCCAAAAAAGATGAAGCTTTTCTTGTCTATAAACTGCTGTGTTCTCATATATAGAGCTATTGTGTCTGATTGGCCATACACAATACTTCTTTTTTTTAAAGGCCAAGAAACAAGAACAAAACTTCTGAATTAGAGAACTGGTATCATTTTCTTACATATTACTTCTTGAAACATTTTCCTCTCACATTAGCAGAAAAAGTAACACTCAGAAAGGTAATTGGAGAAGATAATATTTTTGTCTGAACATATTTTTGTCTGAACACTGGACTGATCATTTTTATTCTTCAGAAAGCAGCTCTGACTTTCAACTAGTTTCTCCTCTAGTAAGAATACTTACAGAGAATTAAGTATTTGCAGTTGGCCTCCTAGAAATACCCTTCCTCCAGCCAATCCTACCTCCACCTCTGCATAGCTGGCAGCAGTGCTTGGACAGCAGGCACGATCACCCTGCCAGGGTGGCCACACTGAACTCTGCCCTGCCATCGGACACCAGTGCCCGGGCAGGAGGCATGGCAGGACTGTGGGAGGAAAAGTGGGAACACTAGGTAATTCTGCTCAAACAGCCAAGATGACTGCCAGGGACAAAGATAGAAGGGCAAGGGCTTGAAGCCCAAAAGAGAGGTGCAAATTGCTTGGTACTCAGGCTGTGGTCTGCCGCCTGCATGCATAAAATACTAAGGCACTGATTTTCCAAGTGGCTCGGTGAACTTACATATCTTTCAAGCTGCTTTCAAAATCTAACCTGAAGATCAGTTAATTTGGGCTCTTCTTTTTAAAGGTTTCAAGGTCTCACCAGTTTTCAAAAATACAAGGATAGTCTTTTTTTTTTTTTTTTCTTTTTTTAAGTTCCTGGTATTGTATAGACGCATACCCTACATATATAGTTTTTTCTTTAAATAAAATACTAATGCTTTTGACTGTATTTACAGCATGGTGATGAAAATCTCATGGCTCTATATGTGATGTTTTTATTATAAAAATATGTACCAACATTCTTACAAACTCAAGTATTTCAGGCAGCTATGCCATGGTTATGAAAGGGCTTGCTGAGATGTGCGCTGCTTTATACTAGCTAACTCTGGGATACAGAAAAGCGTGGATGGGGTGGCAAGGGACACCACTATTCACTACTATTCAGTACTTCTGCAGGTCCTGGTGAAGTCCATGTTGTTGAAGTTTGCTTCTGTAGTATGGGAGCTACTTGTTCCAATGCTGGCAAGGTTCCATTAACAGAAATTGCAAACATATGCTCAACAGGGCTGACATACCCTGTGCAAATTCAATCACACTAACTGAAAAATGTGATTAATAAGAAATTGTAACTAGGTACATTATAACTTTATTACATCTACTGTTATTTTGGAATTTTAAAGCAATTTAAACCTGATTCTATTAAATGTTTATAACTTTGTGATCCACATTGAGGAAAGCAAAAAAATTAAAGTATTTGTTGCTAAAGCTAAATGTACAATTACCTCTACATAGCTCAGAACCCTATACTAACTGCCACCAGTTCAGCATTAAGGCATCTAAACATAAATATGCACAAAAGCTTGAAAAGCTAATGGATGAAGCAGCACCATTAACATTATAATGTTGAGTGCTTGAATCAGATATTCCTCATAAGATCCTTTGAATTACCTCAGATTTATCCCTAAAATAGTTAATGAAGGATAATAAGAAGAATACAATCTGAATCAAAGTCCTTGATTGTTCTTTGAGCTTGCTGTCATCTTGAAATCATGAGGGCAAGGGAAGTTTCTTTTACTTAGTAGACCATTATTTATCCAACACATTTGAATGCTTCCAGTTTATTTCAGCCTATCATAAAATTACACATTTAGAGCACATTACTTGCTCCAGAAATGGGCTGTAAAAGTCCTAATAAAAAATAATAACTTGGCCTGTAAAGTACCTACATCTAACACTACTAATTTTGTTTTTAGGTACCAACAGCCGTAATGACAATCATACTTTGCTCTTTTAGAGCAGCCTCCGCTTACTCATTTCAGTGCTCTTTAACAAGGAAGGTAAAAATTATTAACTTCATTTCACAGATCAGCAGAGGGATGAGGCAGTTTATCCATGAACACACAGTGTCACTGACCAAAAAAAAAAATGCAGGTCATTGACTTTCTATTTGATGTATCTGCCACAAAACAATACAGATTTTCTGAAATGGAGTTCTTCTGAGGGAAGAAAAAGTATCAGTTGTCTCTGCTGCTCTTTTCAGCTCAGACTGTAAGGTGCTATTCATTCCTTTAGTCTTTCCTAGTTATGCCCAAGCAGCCTGTCTCTATTCCCAGGATTAGAGGGACAGAGCAAGAGAGTCTCTGTCATCCTCCATTCCTTCCTCAGTCATCCTTTTGACTAGAACAGCAGGAGAGAAAATTAAGTCCTTTAAGTCAGCAGTCCTCCAGTGTTGTCTCACTCGTTGATGGGGACAGGAAGGATGACATCATTGAACAACACGGTCTGCTAATGCCTTTCTCAATTTACACTCAGGAAACAACTGCCTTCATATTGAAATATCAGAGGAAGTCTAAATGCTCCTGGGAAACAGATGATCTAAAGTAGCTTACAGAGGCCAACAAACACTCCAGAACTGCCAGAGAGGAAAAGGAAATAATCCCTGGACACAGAGCTGGCTCTGTGCCTGGCAGACTATGGAGTTGCCATCAATTGCTACCTGATTGCCCAGCAATCAGGGCTCCACTGACATCATAAATTGGAGCGAGCACAAAGGAGTTCACCTCTTCTGTCTTGTACTGCCTGCAGATATCTTCTAGGGCGACTGTGTGGCTTGCTGGCCATGCAGTATGAATTCAGTAGAATTGAGATGGGATGGCACTGCAGAATGCACCTCTGTGTTCTCTCGGGATGCTTAAGAGAAAGCTGATCACCAGCTTTCTTAGCACAATCTGTGTACATGCATGGCTCATTTCCTTTCCCATCAACTCACAAGAACTCCCTTCATTACTGTGCAGTAGTACATGCATGCGAGATTATTAAAGTAGTTATTTCTCTGCAATTGGATTAAAGATGCTGAAACACTTTTCTCAGATCTTAAAAAGACAATGTTTTCCTCTACGGAAATATACAGTCTTATTAAATGTTCATAGATTAGAGAAGCACCACTGAAAACTTTCATCTTAGTGTAACATCCAGAGTCTTTTAACAAAACAAATCTAGTCAAGTAGAACCGCAGTCAAAAAAGAAAAGGCTTACCTGCAGCTGCTGATCTAGTTCTGGAAATGCCAAAGGGAAGGAGTTTTCAGGAGCATCATCATCTAGAAGGTACAGATGACATTAAAAGCTAGTATCTACCAAGAAGGGCATTTCAAATGATCTGTTCAAAGTAGTTCTAAATTGCATATATTCGCAAACATCTTCATGTATATGCTTATTTTTCTACATTTGAGATACCTTAATGGACTCTTTAACAATATCAATGGGTGGGAAATAAGGAAATGTTTAGGTTCTAGAAAAGCAGAAATCCTATTTTGTATTGCTGTGATTAAGAAACAAAACAAAGCCGTTACAGAAGAAGAATGTGACAATTTAAAAACAATACAGTGAAACAATCTTACTCCCTGAGATATCTATTACAGTGCAAAATAAGGAACCTTCCACAAACAGCATCCTTACTATGAAAAAGTTCATCACTGGAATGAAAGGGAAAGATGACTTCCCCATCACAGTACAATGACTTACCAGGGCTAAAACAACAATAATAGACATCCAAAGACAACTGCATGAACAAGAAAATAAGATTGGCACACCGGCAACTAGAAGATAGTCACCAACATAGAGATGATTAAAGTGAGGAAGCACCGCAAAGTTCTCCATACTGTAAGGAAATGTCTTTACTTTAACCTGCGGATTGTAATCCTTCCCTCCCTCCCAGAGTTAGTTCATTCATGACAATGAGCCAAACTTTGTTTTTATTTATTTCTTTATTTTTAGTACAGGCTTCATGCAAAGGTGGGACAGAGCGTGCCAGTTGCGTCAGTGTTGTGGTGTGGACACCTGCCCACTAGTAGCTGGACTGAGATCAGAAATATGAATCATACTACGCAGTGTCACAGCTAGCCACCGCAATATTTCTTTCTCAGTGACTTTCACACTATCAGTTTTGCATTGGGTTGTGATGACGGTTTATGTATCTTACTACAGGTTATGGGAGGTGAAGAGAAGGTTACTATCAGCCAGCTTACGGAGTCGTAATGTGTCAAAATAAAACAAGGATGGCTCTGACTGGAGAAAATTGCTACCATAGGTCAGATCCTGTAGACTGTTTTATGCTGACAAACCTGTATACCACAAATCCCCAACAGGATTTGAAGAACTATGTGTCAAAGCAGGTTTAAATTATTTTTCCAATACTGTTATCTCTTTATCAGTGGTCATGTACTGGCTAACAGACAGTCAGGACCTTACTTTTAACTAGCTTGGCCTGAGATGGACACCACTAGGAAGGAATGCCCAGAGGAAGGCAAATACAATGATACGAAAGGGAAAAGGAAACATTTATTAATCTCTGCAAGAAATAAAGCAAAGAAGTATATTTTTATGGGCTAGATGTCTTCCTCATAAAGTCACACCCACACACACAACTTCCACTTGTGCACCATGTCCTATACATGCCTATTATAGAAAATATTTAAATGGCTTTTATTTCAGAGTTGTACCCTGATTATATGCAAGTGTTTACCTTTAATTTTCTGTTGCTTTCTTGCACGATATTTAAAAATAGACCAATAATCTAAAAGAAGAAAGATGAATCATATGACAGAGCTAAAAGGAAGGACAGAATAGGACTCAGTCAGAGAGGGGTACAGCTGCTCTACAGATATTTGGCCAAATAGCTGATGAATATTCTGACAGAGATACTGGACCAGAGGAATGGTCCTATTTGTTTTGACAATTTCAGCAGTACAACTTCGGTATAGTAACAGTAAGGAGGGAACTCAAACAATTTTATCTTAAGGAAAATCAAAGAAAAAGTCACCCCAGAAGAAGAGACATCAGCCAAAAAATACCTTTTCACTGAATCAGATATTAATAAGGAAAAATAATGTTGCGGAATATTAGAAAATATTTTGGATTCCCCTCAGGAAAAGCAACAAACAAACAGTAAATAAGGTTTGAAAATGTTTTAGAAAGGATGGAATAAGGAGAGAATTTACTGTAGAGGAAATCCTTTCAATAAGCAGATGTTCCGTACTTATTTTCTGAACTCAAGTGACTGAGTCAATGGTACTAAAAATGGAACATATTGGTATCCTAACCATTAAGGCATACCATAGTACATTTTATAATGGGCCTGCCCTAGCATCTATTGAACAGCTGCTAGGGTTTTTTTTAGTTATGCTAGTTTAAGACTTGTTTAAATCATCCTCTCAATGATGCTCACCACATCAGATAAGCTGGGGACTTTGGTGGCTTGAAATTTTTCTGAGTTCCTAATTCTCTTGGGCTCCTATCAAAATTTTCAGCTTAAGTGTTTAGCCCACAAAACCAAACAGATTTGCCCACAAAACCAAAGTGTATCTCCACAGCTAACTGCAAGCTTGTTTTCCACAAAACCAACAACAAAAAGATTTCCCCATAGCTTCCAGTGAAATTAATTACTTCTTCAGGTTGGTCTGTATTTCACTGTTGTCAAAGTAACAGCCACAACAACAAAAATTACTTGGTAAAAATAAAACACATTTAGATTTCACAAAAGAGGAAAGCAAGTGACAGCAATTATTCACTTCCTAAGATTCTTTTAAGGATACATGCAGAAAATCAAGAGGCAAGAAACTCTTGCAGTTTCTTCTAAAAGAATTACTACTGCCTTAGTGCACAGGGGAACAGACTAAATCACATTCTTTTTGCTTTCCACTCAGTTGAGCTCAGACAAAGCATCTTGATGTTTCAAAACCAGCTCTGACCATTCCTACAGCAAAGCTAGCAAGATAACAAATGAAGAAGCTCCCTAAGCTGCCCAGCCAACACACCTTCATGCCAAGATGGCATGATGGGCAGTGGTGTGCACGGGCAGCAAGGCTAAGCCACTCAACCTCTGATGTCTGGGTGAGCTCTTGTCTCTCTGCTGATCACACCTACTCATACAAACGTGATGATGCATTTATTGTAAGAAATGGTACAGAGATTCACTCAAGCAATCTGATCTAGAAAGCTGAACTACATTAAGACTTTCTTTGCACAAAAGTCTTATTACTTATTAATGATGTTGTTACGCATTCAGTCCCCCAACATACACTAATGTTGTGTGCATTTAAGAACAAATCATGCTTTCTGGGAAGCTTACCATGTTTTGGCCTTCTGGAAATATCAATAGCACAGATTTCCATGATGTAGACAAATAAGTAAAATCCCTCGCATTCTACTGTCTGACAAAATGCTTGGTATAGTGAAGAGTAACACTCCTGTCTCTTCCTCTCTACCTGCTCCACTGGCATATGGGCAATGGTCGATGACTAAGTACTTGAAGAACAACAACTGATTTGTTTGCAGCATGAACTCACAAATTACAGTATCTCTTGGATCTTCACAAAGATAGCCAGAAATAGAACATAAAAATTTAAATGTGTTAAAAGCACATTAAGGTTGCTAAATCAAGCACTCAAAATTTAGGAAATGCCAATCACAACTCTGCTTCCTCGAGTAACTGAGTTATGATCCAGTCTTTAATTATACAATCAGATACTAATTTTCTCTCCTACATGCGTGGGCAAGTGTATTCAGATCTCTTCCTCCTAAATTAAAGAATTAAATTGGTAACATAAGCAGGCTGTTATCCTGTAAGTAGATCAGCCCTTGTACAGGAAAAGTGCTCAAACCCGACTGCAACTGACAGTTGGACATCACTGGAAAACCGTGTTACAAGGGGTCCGGCCTTGGCCCTAAGAGGGCAGTGAGGCCCAGTAGCTACAGTGCTGGTTACTGACAGATGAGCACAGACTGATCGAGTTCATCCTGGAAGGCTGTGTGGCTAAGTGACTGGGACTTGGCACCACTGTGTGAAACTCCCTGGGTTCTATTCACAGTTCTGCCCGAAGCGACCTTACGCAACCCCTCAGTTACCTCACGCATAAAATAGTGAGGAATGGTCACTGCCCGACCCAGGAATAGGCTATGAAGGCTTGCTCAATAATAAGAGTTGCAGAGCTCCCCAAAATAGCACAGCCCATAACACAAGAGGTAAAAGCAAAACCCTTCTACTCAGTATACCTTCAACCTAAGCCTAAAGTGTCCTGTGAGGAATGTACAGCCTCTGTCCCTTTGAGGGTATCTCACGTAGGTTCCTAACTTCCCCAAAATACAACAAGTAAGTACTTCCTATCCTAATAAGGTCTTGCACGCAGGATTTACTAAACATTTGGGGCTGCAAAGACATGCGTGAGCCCAAACTAAAAAGTGAATGTACTGCAGTGTTCTTATATTGTCCCACTCCTAGAATTTCTTATTTTATATCACAGAAATGCCCAAAAGATTTCAAAAGTGGGCTGATCATGCCAGCCCTTGAACAGACAGCCACACTGGCAGTATGTTTCCCACTCAGGAGCTAACAGCATGTCTGTAGATAAGAAACGAAGAGTGAGATGAGGTGAGTGGTATGTGATGATTCTCATCATTTCCAAAGACCCAGCCACTTACTTGTAGGCTGAGTGCAGTTTTGGAAAATCGGCTTTCTAAATTTCACCCATATATTTTAGCAATCTCCATTAGTTTTCAATCAATGTATTATCAGTTGAAAAGTCTTTGCTGCCATTACAAATGAAAATGAAGATGGAGTAGGGCTTTGAAGCTTGCTATTGACACAGCTATTACAAAACAGTCTTACCAGATCAAATATAAAAGCAAAAAAATATTTATGGTCACTAGGAAAACAAAGGCATAAAGAGGAATAAAACAAGTCATTTGCTATGCTAGCAAAAATACCATGTCATTTCACTGTCTGTCAGTTTTATTAAAAAAGATATATTTTGCTTTTGTTATCTGTGATTTTTCCCAGAGAGTGCTATCAGAGGTAGAGCAGTAATTTATCACCACATTGCTACCAGAATTCTTTTGTTAGATTCAAGTTTTTATTCTGTAAGGGAAATTAAAGAGATATTTACCTGTACAGTTTTTTTTTTGTTTTTTTTAGATCTACTACACAATACATATCCAGTACTGTACATTTAATAATTGGATATGATGTTTTAATGAAATGGTCAGTAAATAAGATTTAATGACATAAATTAGGATATACTGGATTTAATTGGTTTAAATATATCAATGTTGATAAATTAAAATGAACTTTCTATTTGGGACCACTTATTTAAATTCTGGAACATCATATTCAGTTTAACTTGCATTGATATAAGATAGACTGATATTATATATCTCAAATACATTAATTTAAAACAGTACCTTAAGTCAAACTGTTGCAATATGATGTCAGACATACTCTGGGAAACCTATGTTTGATGCCAGCTTAGTGAACTTGAATAAAAGAGCCAAACATAGATATCTATATATACACGAATAAGAGATACACAATAAAACTGTCATCTTATATAGCACTCAAATCAGCTGCTGTTCTTGGGACTTTTAAGGAACTGGTTCGCCAACATTCATATAAAAATGCTGTACAAAGCACAAAGCAAAGCATTGACTGTCAAATAATATAACACAATTAAGTTATTTCTTGTATACTCAGGATAGGCGAGCTCCCGTCTTGTAGGTCAGTTAACACAAACTAATCTCTTCTCATGAGTTGAGAGCAGTTTCTCCTTTCACTGCTTCTCACACCCAGTGCTTGGTTACAATCCTAGCCAGTGAGATAATCACCACCCAGAAGAAACATTCCATTTCCCCTTTTTATATCTAGTTATGCTGCAAGTTCCTCCAAGTAAGCTGTGGTACAGCCCCTGGAAGGATAATGCAGCGTTACTTGGTGAAACCTATCACTGTGTCTTTCAAATGAGATAAAATTCAAGGAAAAGTTTAAGTCAGAGAGATTCTGTCACCACTTAGCCCTGGTGAAGGACTTCCTGTATGTACCCAGCTCATCTTAAAAAATGTGCTATGTAGTTCTTCACACCATCTTGATCTGACTATGGTTTATTGTAAATTTGGAAACCTTACAAAAGTTTCTTTGCTTTGCCTTCTCTGAATATACTAAATGTAATAATATTTAATAATATTAAATGTAATAATATTTATAATGTAAAAGGTAATAATATTTATATGTTACCACTAGAAGAAAGAGCAGAAATCTTGTGATGCAGGGGCATCACAGGGCATGAGTTAGACCTCTTACTAGCCCCTAAGGGCAGAGAAATATATGGCAGTCACTTTACTGGTTGCTATTTAGTTTTATCACTACTCAAAGATTCTTTGCATATTGCTGGAACTTTTGTCTGTATGTAATAAATGACTCAAAACTATGGAAAGGTTTAACAGAATGTAACAGAAAAAGATTACCTTTCTGTAAGTGAGATTCTTTCTGTAAATGTTAAGAGAGGCTGAAATTATTAGCAGGATAGAGAAGTAAAAAATAAATATGATGCAATGTTAAGGAAGCTAGGCTTCCTGCCTTTCATGTCCCTCTTCTTCCAAGCTATTCACAACCTTGTTATTTCCTACTGCCGTCTCCTGTCACAAACCACTCTACCCTCTTTGATTTTCCCATGGTCTCAGCTTTCCCTGACTTGTTTTCAGTGTCTCCCATAAGCATTCTCTTTCTGTAATTCATCACTCCCCTTTCTTTTCAGTCGTTCTCCAAATCTAGATTTGCCTCAATTCTTGTATAAGAAATGTACCGTGCCATTGTAGCTTCAGAAGTGACAAGGATTAATTATAATTTTCCAAAACAAAAATATAATTAGCATGTTACTGTAATTTATGAAAAGAGGGCACATAGACAGCCACATGTATTTCCTTATATTTCTTCTCCCAATTTTTGTGGATTACTCATCTTTATAAGCTGCAAGTCATGTGCAATAATATAAATGTTTGTTTTGAAATCTCCTTGCATAAGGGATGATATTTTATTCCAAACTAATAGCTGCAAAATGGTATTATGCAATAATTACCTAGGGAATATAAAGTACACTCTACAATATTTTTTAAAATGAGGAAATGATATCCAAGTTAAGACTATTCTCAGAAAGCTTAGGAAGGGACTTCACAGTGCATCCTGTCCCACAGAGCACTCATCAGCAGTGGGTTTGTTATCTTTATCAGAGATCCTTAGATTTCACATCATCAACACTTCTCAGACAGTGGCTCACCTTTTTCAACAGCTCAGTCAACTTTATTTAAGATACTTCCTAGCTTCCATTTTACCTTGTCACACCCTGATTTTTTATTGCATCTCAATGGCTCCCCAGACCTTAATAATATTTAAGATACAAACTAAGAATATTCATTTGTTCCAAAGTCTGAAGGGGCCATGTGCATACAGAGCATATTTGAGGAAATTAATGCTCAGTCAGCACTAGCTGACAGGATAAACATCAATGAAGTTTCTGCTGCTTTCTCAGAGAACATGCCATGCGGGGCATCCGTTTCCTGAAACCTTTCACCAAGCTGGGCACGTGTGGCACTTTCCAACCTTCCTGTTGAAGGGAAAGTCTCTTCCTGTTCTAGCCTCACTGTCAGTACAAAATGTCCCTTTTCTTCTATTATTTTAAAATTGCCTGAAAATCAAGCATACTGTAAATACAAATGATTTTGATAGTTAATTAAAATCTTAAGTCTATCTTCCTGAAACCATTGGAAAAAAGTAATCTAAACTGTCAGTCAGTCATTTTAGTCTAATGAAATTGTTAATGGAAACATTAAAAGCTATTGGTCGAGAAAACTGATTATACTATACTGCTATCGCTCAGTAAGAAAATTCACCCATAACTCCGGACTTCATTTGATAGTGTAGACACTAGTAAAAGCATGTAAATAATTAAAGCAATCACTTCCTTGTGGTTTAATCTGTAAATTAAATTGTACCTGGGGATTCATCCAGGCTGAAGGCAATTCGTACTGGCTTATCAGCAGGTACCCTGGCGGTGGTGATCATGTGGGCACTTGAGCCAATGCTTTTACTTGTCTGTTCCAGCTGCAATAATATAAACAAAACATTTATTACAGAGCATGTGATACCATCCAGCAAATGAGTTTTAATGCTTCTCATGCATTCATAGCTACCTTTCTCATTCTAACCAAGCAGCGTTTAGAATCAAAGCCAAGGGAATGCCATTTCACTTATCCATTTAAAAAGGATTCAAGTGCAGACTGCCTTTCTTTTGCTATTTGCAGATTAGAAAGTACAATGGCAAAGGAAGCTTCCCCTCTCCTCACCTGCTTGCTCCCCGCCATTGCCCCTTCAGCAAGCCTTGACTCGTGGCAATGCTGCCTGGTTCTGAAGGTGAAGAAGGAAGAAGGGGTGGGGAGTTGAGAGTAACATGACCCCAAGCCTGCCATGTGATTGGAAACGTGCACACCACTCCAGATGGTGTCAATGAGGAGGCACCCAACCTCCCACCTTCCACCCATGCTCCCCCAGTCAATGGACAGAAAGTTAGTGGCTTGCCAAACCTTGGTGGTGGTTCTTCAGCGGACCTCTGTGCAGATGTAGGGGTCTTTCTGCATGGGTTTGCCTCCCAGATCAGGACCTTATGCAGTCCTTGGTATTTCTTCTGAGACCAGCAGCTCCAAAAAGCGGTTTTAATGAGATGAGACCCTGTCCATTAAGAAAACTGCTAATTCACTTCAAGCAGAGCAATGAAGAATCATTGAGTAACAAAGAAGTTTGTTACTACTGATCTGTACTAGTGCAGTTAAAGTATCTTCAAACATTCAAAAGTTATACTCACAGTTCAAGTGCATGCATTAACCATTTGAATGAATGGTATGACTGAACTCTACTAAGTAGATGAACACAAACTTGATCTTGTTGTATACCTAGCACAAAGCTGCTGAAATTCACAGATATTAACTTTCTAATTAGCTCCATGTGTGAAGAACGTGAAGTCAATGGGACTGCATGCATGCAAGAGATCTGCCCATAAAAAATTATTTTAGGACTGTAGACTATGCTATCCAGAGTGCATTGTATTCATACCAACAATGTGGACAAATAATGAGAGTGGCTTTTAAATCACTGTAAAAACTCCAGGGTCAATGAGAAACCAAATTTTTCAGGAAAATGCAACAACAACAATGACAATAATAACAGTTGCTAAATAATTGCTAAACATATCTTAGTGATATGTTGTACCGCATATTACTAAGAACATAGCATTTAGCTAGTGAAAACACAAGCCAATTTCCTAAGCCAATAATCTTCCAGTTTTTCAGTGAAGTAGCGATTATATTGCACTGAAATCCCAACAACCCATTCCAATTTACACTTAGTTATTTGGCAGTCTCAGAAAGTCAATAGAACAGAATATTACAGGATTACAATCTTCCTTAGTGATGCATGAGTGAATCAAATTCTTCCCTGGCATCATTGCCTTGCGACCAGTGGAAGAATATCAAATTTGCATTTGGCCCATTAATTTCAGCCTTTATCTGCATTAATATTTAGCTAACAGATACAGTTATTCTGTAGCAATGTTACACAATCATTCATTAGAATTAACTTTAATCAAAGAAATTGTAATTTAAAAGTCTTACTTTTTCTGAAATTAACAAATATTCTAATATCATTAAATAAATCTCATTTAGAGGTGAGAATTTCTTTTTCTGCTGACACATGAAAAGTATCAGGGATTATTCCTTATTCCCCCTTACTATTCATGAAGGCACAAAAATTTGAACTGATACCTATTGGGCAGAGATGAACGAAGGTCAAATAACTGCCACAGTGTATGATTTTAGTCTCAGAGAAAGATCTCTAGAGTCGATTGAAATATTCTATTATGAAGAGCACTAACATTTACCTTCTCGACATTATTGAGCTTTTTTTCTTCCTCCGGAAACACTTTATAAGAAATATTTGAGACATTTCATTTTCTTAAAGGACAACGGAACTGCTAATCCAAAATTGTTTGATTTTATTTTCCTTCTCTACTCCCCAGTACAAGGTAAAGAGGAAAAACAAAGAGATTTTAAATGATAAGCACATCCTTGAAACAAGGCTACTCATCATTCTGTATCATTCCCCTGACATCTACTATCACAAGTGATCTTCCACTTCACAGTTCATATCATAGCCTAAGAAACTAAAATGATGCATTCTGCTAAAGGATTTAAACTTCTATAGCAATATTGTTTGGAATAAACTTGTTGTCTTCTCCCAGTTACATGGTCTGCAGTCTTTAGTATCTTTACGTTAGCTCTCTTAACTCTAGGTGCTTGAGGGCAAGAATCAATACCCTCTCAGTAAGTAATGGTGACTTCTATCGTAACACAAAAGAAAGTTTTCATTTTATTCTAATTCACACACACACAAACAACAACAAGAAGAACAACAAACAGAAATCACAGAGCAATTACTCTGCTGTCTGGTTTCTTATATTACAGTTATACCTTCAATCAGTTCTGTGCAGCATCCTCAAGCTCTTCATCACAAAAAGCAGTAAGAGTACAGAGAGAGGTGGAAGCATTCTGTGTGCAAACAAGGTGATGCAGGAAACACACAGCCTGAATGCCCCCATCCCACCCACCTTCTCCACACATGATGAACGGTATCGCTGTAGACAGAGATGAATGTGAGTGGGCAACCTGGAATTTAATGTCCTTTAATGAGCAGCCCCCTAGCTCATGACAATTGCCCACAGCTCTGGCTGCTGATGCTTCATAAAAAATCTGTAGCAGAACCCAGATAATCTAAGTGTTGTTACAGCGTTATCAGTTTAGTTCAGTTTTCACACCTGTTGCCTTACCTCACTTAGTAGAGTGTCTGCACTTGTATAATCCAGGGCCAGCCACTGCCTTGGCTTGTCGTTGCCTTTATGGAGTAAAGCTTCAATAAAAGAAAAGGCTGCACCTGCTGCATAGCAACAAACTGACAAGGTCTGAGAAGCTGAGACAGCTGTCAGGGCAACATGCTGCTACCTGCACTTCCCATGGGCTTTGCGGTCCCAGAAGATCACCCTTTTCTGCTTTTCTTCACAATTCTGCTTTTCCTTCCTCTCCTTTCCAGTGGCGAGGGATTATGATGCTGTCATGCTTCAGGGAGGAAAAAATCCTTCTGTCACAGGCATTATTAAACAGCAAGCTGTGGCGAGACCAAGATTTTTAATTCATTAGTCCTGGCAAACCTAAAATACAAACAGACTTGCTTCATAGGACAGGAATGTTTTCAGCATGACCCAATCAGTGTCTGTGTCTATTCCAGCAAACTGGCAAAGATAGCATGACTCCAGTCAGCAAAAATGTCTGTGGCTCCAATCAGCTTGGGGTGACATTGCCAACTTGGACCGGCTACAAGCGGACTATCAAATGATAGCAGCAACGATCAGAGCTAACAACAGGGGATGGGCTCGGTGTTTTGGGCTCGGTTCGCGCTGGCTGCGGTGAAGCGAGGCTCGGCTAATAGCAGGCGACAGCACTGCAGCTTCAGAGAGAGGCAGTGGCACATTTCAGAATGCATGCGCCGTGAAAGCAGTTGTATTTATAGATGAACTGATAATGATGGCGATAACTGAAGCTGACTAAATCAGAGACTTGACTGAACTCGGAGGATTTCCTAGTGTGATTTCTGATAGCATTTCTCAGCTTTGAAACTGCAGGCAAGGAATTAAGAGAGAAATCTCGAACTATCACAAAAGAGAAAAACTTCCGCTTAAATTTTTATCAGGCACGTATACTGCCTACATAACTTTATTTGATTGACTGTTACCACTGTAATTAAAGAAACGGAAAACAATTACAAAATGAGTGCACAATAATATTGAAAAAGGGGTTCTTTTAAAAAAAAAAAAAATTCAAGTTATGTTTTGAAGGTATATTTATTTCTATCAGCTCTAGATGGAAAAGGTTTATCTAACCCAAGTGGAGGAACTGCTAGATTCTTCTGTTGGCTCAGCTGAGATATACAGAGGTTGCAGGACAAGTTGAAGTGAAGTCTCTCTGAAGTCAAATCTTCATCCTCAGCCTCCCACCCCTCCTCAGTTTCTGGCTTCAGCCTAGGATTGCTGTAATCATTGCAGATCTCAGGAACTCAGCAGCTGCCCTCACAAGACCTTTTTCATATTCTGAAATGACCAAACTACAGAGATATTCTATCCACATTGCCCTTCCGCCAGCAATGATCCAGAAGGGTATCAGAGAGCCATACCATTAGTTAGGTGTCTGGTGAGGCAGTCTTCTGAACCGAACTGATTTTAGAGCAAGCAGTAGGCCCAAATAGTTAGTCAAAAGCAGAAATACATCTCTGATTATGCTCACCCTTTTCTCTTGATGTATTTCTGAAAACAAAAAAAGAAAAACGATGGTGTTTTCCTCTATGTCTACTTTGGAAGGGGAGGGAGAGAGATTTGTGTCCAATCATAATCACTACTTCTAACAACTTTCTACAGATCAATAGCATCAGCAACTAATATTGATCTCCAGCTCTAGGACCAGCTATTGGGAAAGTATTTGGAAATACAGAAAATCCTTGTTTCACTGACATTACTAAAAAATACTTTTTTTCTGTTTCTACAGAGCCAAGGTTTCACTGTAAACAGTCTGGGGCCCCTCAGTAAAAGAGGCCCTGGAGCGTGTCCAGAGAAGGGTAACAGAGCTGTGAGGGATCTGGAGCACACGTCTGATGGGGAGAAGCTGAGGGAGCTGGGGTTGTTCAATCTGGAAAGAGGAGGCTCAGGGGAGACCTCACTGCTCTCTACAGCCACCTGAGAGGAGGCTGTGGTGAGGTTGGGGTTGGCCTTTTCACCCAGGTAACAGCAATAGGATAAGAGGGAATGGCTTCAAATTGCTCCAGGAGAGGTTCAGGTTGGGTATCAGAAAGACTTCTGAGCAAGAGCAGTGAGGCAGTGGCACAGGCTGCCCAGGGAGGTGGTGCAGTCACCGTCCCTGGAGGTGTTCAGGAGCCGTGTGGATGCGGCACTGAGGGATGTGGGCAGTGGGCCTGGTGGGGGTGGGCTGGTGGTTGGACTGAGTGATCTTAGGTTTCCAACCTTAATGACTGGAAACATAGGAATGGTCCTACGTAATCTCTTCTGCCAGATGACATTTAGATGGTACAGCTGGCTTTATTACATGTCACTACGATAAAGCCTAAAAAAGGCTCTCCACATAAAATCTTATCATATGCAAGATCTTCAGTAGTCATAACAGGAAGGGTCTTGGTCAGAAAGTATGGCTGAATAGCTCAGGAGTGGCTTTTCCAGAAAGCTCTGACACTCCACATTTCCTGACTGACACTTCAGTTGTACTCTGTTTAAACAGCATATATATTTGAAAACTGAGTTCATCATCATGTTTGGAATCCATTGTATACATATTTTTAAATGTCAGTGTTTCTAGTTAAACCTTGTATTATTATCCACGGTTTACAATGGAAGATAGAAACACCTGTGCTTTACTGAATGTGCACATCCTAAGTTGGGTTCTTCTCCAGAAGACTAATAATCATGAGCTAAGATATCAAAATTGTACAAACAGCCAAGATTTAAATTCATTTAAGTATCAGTTCTATGCTTTACACAATGCTTGGTCACCTGGAATTACTACTTCATGTAAGGCAGCATATTTTAAGAATCCCAGAACATTGTGGCATTCTATATATAGGACATTAAATCTGAAATATCAAGTTGAATGATTTGACTGTAACCATTTTTTGTCACGTATTTACTACTGAGGTGCTACAAGAAATAACAATATGAACTTAAATAGCACATTTTTTAAAAAATTTTAAAATTACTTTACAGTAATACACTGGAGAAGAAATCCATTTTAAACAATGGGGAAGTTGAAATTCAGGGTGCTTCAATACTGTGATTTGCTGAAACTAGTAGTTGAAGACATTGTAAATCTGGGAAGGAGATACATCCCGCTTCTCCTATTCTGTAGTCTGATTGAAATCTATGTATCTAAGAAAATTATTCAACATATTGTATTATTGTAACACAAATAATACTTTTTTATAACAGTCTGCATATACATCTTACTGTCATATTTATGAAAATTACAGGATGCCTATAACACCGTTGTTTTGTTTTATTTTATTTTATTTTATTTTATTTTATTTTATTTTATTTTGTGCTTTTTCATTTTCAGCATACTCTTAGACATCAGATGCCTAGAAACCAAGAAAAATTTTGTTAATGCTTTATCACACTGCAAAGCTGATGATAAGCAAGAGGAGAATATCATGAAAAACATCTTAAAGAGACGTACACTGAATTAGGAACACTGAAAGTCATTGATGCTCAGTAGCAGAGACATGCAAATTTGTAACAATTTTAGAATGAAGTATAAGTTATTCTACGGATGTAAAAAAAAAGCCAATATCTGCTATCTAATAAAACACCTGTTGCCTTCTCTTTTTTAGCTTTGCTACTCTCAATTCATCTTGGCTTCCTAGTATAGGTAGTATTTTAGTAGCATATGATCTCATTCGTGCTAAAATGGTGTTTCACAGATTGTCAGTCACTATTTAAAAATACACTTTAAATATTCCATCATATGGGAGATGTCCCAAGGAGAAATGAAAAAAAATATATATATCTTTTGCTTAAAATTGCTCCTACAGCAAAATCTTCATTTTACAAATTCCTCTGAGCATGAAAAGAATCAGTTATGAATATTTCTGATTTTGCTGCACATTATTGCTGTAGCAAAAAAAAAAAAATTGAAACCTCTGCAGGAGACATTTGTTCCTCTTTACTTAGATTGAGTCTGACCAGGTCGAAGCTGCTCCTTGCCACAGAGAATTGACTTTAAAAACATAAAAACTGGTGAGTTACACTTTTAGTTCCACATTACATGTAGAACTAAGGAAAACAACAAAAGCAACAAAAAACAAAACACCTTGATTGCAAAGCTCAGCATTTGCCAGACACTAAAATGGTATATTCCGTTTTGCCTGTCATGGTAATTGAAAAAATGCCTTCACACCACCCATAACAATACCATTTCTTTATTGACTCAATCTCTTCTATAAGGATAACCATTTCAAGTCAGCATGAAATGAGTAGAGTAGAGAAATAACTAGAGAAGTGGGTTGTTTGTTTTGGTTTGGTTTGGTTTTTGTTAAAGAGAAATTTTAAAAATTGGCTTAGTCAAGGTAATGCAGAATGACAGGAGCTGACTCAACATTTTTTTCACCTGTCTTGTGATCATCTGGAAATTACTGCAACTTGAATCATTTGAAAGTCTGACTATTGAAAAGCTCCAGCAATCTGTAGACAAAAACTGTGGGAAGCTAATGATGCTGACAGGAAGAAAACATAAACCTCTGAGACAGGAAGCTGCCAAAGGTCCTTGAATATTTATTGGATGAAGAGTAAGATGAAAGCTGAAGTTAGAAATATTACTGGAAAAGGATCGCTGTTGTCAGAAATTAACAGGTGCAAACATACACTCACATCAGCACAGAGATGCAAATAACCTTTAGAAATTAAATACAGGAAGAATAGCAGCAGGTCATCTGAATAGGGAATGATGAAGAGGGATATGGATAGACAGTATGCAGCAATGCACTGGGAGATTAGCAGACAAATATTCAAAGCTAGCACTGGCTAGAAAGAAACATTAGCACTTTCCTGAACGCACTAAAAACCAAACACATCAAATTTATTTACTGATTGTGTCATTAAACCATAATAAACTGTCTTAGGATAGAAGGACAGCTCTCTTACAGTCATGTAAAAGTTGTCACTCCACTTCAGTTGGACTTTTCTTGTCCTAAGGAAATGCTTAATGTATCTTGCTAAAGAACTTACTTGGAGGAAATGTTGCAGAACATTACAGACTTACTCAATGATGGCTGAGGTCATCATGCTCCCATGGATACAGCCACGAGACTTTCAAGCCAGTACACTTTTTTATCAAACTTTGTTGCTGTCAGGTAGAAGTCAGCCTCCAGAAGAACCTGTGCCAGAATCCCCAGCAGCAGCCGATATTCTGTGCCAGTGGTTTTAGCACTTTAACTGAAATATGTCTGCTAAAGGATTTTTAACAGTATTTGCAGTAATGACTCTCAAACAAACGTATTGAATAGCTTTGAAAACCGTTATTTCTAGACAACAGAGAATAAGTACTGATTTGGTAGTCCCTTATTTATACTTACCTCAGATTATGAATAGAAGATAGATACCTGCTCTTCAATGCTGCCCCTTAGAGGACATATTCAAGAAATTCATCCAGCTCCCGTCAAAGAGCCTTTGAAGACAATACAAAGAGAACTGCATCAGGACAATATACTGTTGTGCCATCTGAAACCTATTAACAATTTTGATTCTAACTGTTCAACATTATGGTATATTAACATGTCAAATTCCTTAATCACTTCTAGAAAATGCCTCTGCTTCAGTGATGTTTGTCAAACAAAGCAAAAGATTTCCCATACCACTTTTGTGTAAGTCCTCTACTGACATCCCAGTTTTAACTTTGTGATTTTCTTCACATAGTCATCCACACTAATCCAAGTGTGGATGACTATGTGAAGAAAAATAAAAAGAAATCTACAAACTAGACATGTACTCTTCTTCTTGTTTTAATTCTTTTTCCTTTTTATTTACTCCCCTTTGTTTAGTTCTGTTGTCAGTACCAGCTGATTGTCTTAACATCATGGACTGTATCCAGGCTGCCATAGCTCCTGCTTGAGATCTCTCGATCCTGATACTCTTGTGAGAGCAACAAGAATGCCACCTTATCAGGAAGGCAGCACAGAATACTGATCTCTAGATTATCTCAATTAAGGGATCCTCATAAAAATGTTGAATAATCCCATCTTTCAAGATGCAGGAACTCTATGTTTGAAGTTTGAATTCCAACAGATGTGTGCAGTTAGGTTGTAACATCTGGTAGCCATCTATTTCAGACGAAACGTTGAAATGTTATGATATTTAACACTGAAGTCTCAAGTATTCTCCACTGGCATCAAAAGAAAAGGTGAAAGGTAGGTGGGGTAGCACATTTTTGGGGACAAATTGTACATCCCAGGAAACAGTTCAGATCATCACCCTATTTGCCTTTTGACTATTGTCTTTAAACACATAGAACTAATGAAGTTGCTATTCAAATAATTAAAATGAAAATTACTCCTATCTATTCACTCGATTCCTACACTTTTATAGTCATAATAAAATAAAAACTAATTTTAAATTAACAAAACCAGCTATCAGTACAGCCCACGTTTCTTGAAATGTTAATTCCAATACCAGTAGCACTAAACAGTTTGTGTTACCAGTGATTTTCTATGTCTGTGCAACGTTATGCTAAGGATTCACTCTAATGAATTTAAGGGAGAAACACCAGAAGTATGTATCTGGAATTCTTTAGCACAGACATCTAGACATAAAGCATAAGGATTTATTTTTATTAGTTTTTAAGTAAAAATACTATGGATGACACCCTTGGAAATATATACTCAGTGTTTTTTTATTTTAGTTTGGACTGTGATCCCAGTACGTAAAATCAATTATTAGCTCTCAGCTTCATAACCTCACATGAGTCTCATCAGAACACCACCTTTTGTTTTGTAGTTCTTACGTACGTGCCAGTGGTAACAGAAATTCAAGACAAACTACCGCAGAGGATGGAGGCATAGAAGCATAATGAAGTACCTCAGTAGGTGTTAGAGTTCAAACTTTCAAACTGAAGGCTTGAAAGGCAGACATCAGACTGCCTAAGAGAGCAAAGGGAGTTACTTATTTCTTCAAAACCATCATAAATAGAATCATATGTTGCTGAATGACTGCTTTGGGTTTTTCATCTTCTCTACAGATTTCTCTCTGGATCCTATTCCACAGTGTTCTTCTGAGTTCATGCACAAAGCAAGTCTAATTGTCAATGTCTTCTTTTATCTCTTAAGCACGTGAAGTTCAAACGAAGCAAAAAATTTAGCAGTATGGTTCAGAGTTCTGTAGACTCTGCCTTCCAACATTTCCATCTGTGAAAGTGCTGTCTTCTGGGCCAACCTATCCAAAACCTCTGTAAGTGATCAAGCAAGCAATTATTCTGTCAGTTTCTGGAGATATTAGGAACATAGATGACTTCCATGTATATATGTGGCAGGTTGATGTTCAAAGTGAGAGAGCAAGTGGTGGCATGGCTTGTTGCCACACAGTGTTCTACTTCAAGCACTGGTTTAATGTCTTCTGCTTTCATTGCCAGCTGGCTGAGAAGGACTTCTGCTAGTGGATCAGAATAACCAGTGTGAAGTTATAATATATTTTTGGACCACTTTCACCCAAGAGAATGACTACCAGAAAATTTGCTCTGAATCTCACGTGTGGCATTTCTGGGCTTCACAGTATAAAAAGGTTATTGAAAGAATCCAGAGGAAGGCAGCAAAGCTGGCAATAGCACTGGAAGGGTCTGTGAGGAGATGACACTTGGACTGTCAAGTCTTGTCTAGAAGAGGTCAAGTGGCAACCTCACTGCTCCTTGCATCTCCTGAGCAGAGGAAATGGAGAAGGAGGCATTGATCTCTTCTCACTGGAAATCAATGACTGGATGCATGGCAAAGCTGTGCTGGGGAGGCTCAGGCTGATATTTGGAAAAACTTTTTTTGCTGTGAGTGTGGTCACACACCGAAACAGGCTTCCTAGAGAGGCAGTTGAAGCCCCATGGCTGTCAGTGTTCAAGAAGTATTTGGATAATATCCCCAGTAAAATGCTCTAACTTTTGTTTACCCCTACTCTGGTCAGACAGTTGGACTAGATGATCTTTTGAATGTCCCTTCCAAGTGAACTATTCTTTTCTGTTCTATCCTGTTCCATTCTGTTCTTATGCTGCATGAATATTACAACACTGGTACTTTCACAATTATCTGTTTTGAAGTTGTTATTAAAAAATGTTTCTGCTTAATTTTTACATTTAAACTGTGTCTTGCTGCTTAAATGATACTTAATGTATGGGAACTGCTGAACCACGGCCTGAACCTCTGATTGATCACCTGAGGCGAGCAATGAGTGAAGGCAATTCACCTGTGCTGCAGGAAGGGGTGGAGCCTGGCTGCACCTCTCCTAGACCCATTTAAGAGCTGGCTACCGGGCAGAAAGGATCTCTTCTGGAGATCCCCTCCTCTGGAGTTTTGTAGTGAGCCTAGGATGCAGGTAAGCTTTCTACCTATTCTCTTTTTGTTATTTGCTTTGCTAAACTCTCTTGTTTATTTCGTGATTGTAACATCTTTATATTCATTGCCTATACACTTAGGCAATTGTCCATTTATGATATTTATATAACTGTATAAATATTACTTTTTCCCTACTGTGTAACTTAAATACCAATAGTGTATTTTTTCATCTTAACAGGTTTTTTAAGTGCTAGGTGATGTGACTACTGTTCAGATACAGGATCACAGTTTAGGGATTTAACATGTGATGTTGGAATCAAATCTTGTGATATGGTCCAAGATTTTGGCATGGATCCCTCCAGGGCCTTTAGCATGACAGCATGATTTCCTTCTTTATACAATGTGGAATTATATCTCCTACTTTACAGAAGTGTATAGCGTTTAGTTATTAACACTTCTTTAAACACTTAAGGAATTGTGTAGGGAAGACTACGCATAATTGTGTAGGGAAGACTATGCATCACTGGGCAAGGCATGATATTTAGTTACATTTAGGAAAGTTCATGCAGGTCAGAAAGGGCTGCAAAGGTATCCTTTGAATTCTTTTGATTCACAACTGAGTATAGGGTCAGGCTAATTGCCCAGCTGCTGGTAGATACATGGGGCTGAAAGAGCAGCCAGGAAATAATGGGATATACAGAAGTTTCCCCACGTCATGCTAGTGGGTCACAATTTGTGCTGGCAGCAGGATGAAGAGAGCTCTGCAGTCCCTGGGCCTGATGCCCCATCTCTGGAACTGTTGAAGTCCAGTTTGGATGGGGTTTTGAGTAACCTGACCTAGTGGAAGAGATATCTGCCCATGTCAGGGGTGTTAGAACTGTATAAACTTCAAGGTCTCTTCCAACTCAAACCATTCTATGATTCAGAAGCAGCTGGGCCAGGAGACTCTCACTGGCCTAGATTCTGGAGACTTCATAGGTTTCTCAACAAGTATATTCTGAAGATATAGAATCACAAAACCTAAGATTAATTCCCAAATATGAACAGGGGTAACATGAGAAAGAAAATCTTCAGTTACTTGGACAAGGTCTTTAAGATATTTGGGTAGAGAAATGAGGTATTAAAAAACTGAAAAAAGAAACTCCATCTTTTTTTTCCTAAACGCTTATTATTGCTTTAGACTAACCCTTAGAAAATTCCAGATTGGTCCACTTAGTCAAGGCAGGACACAGTGCGGAAAGATCTTAGACCTCAATGGCCCAAGTGCCAACCAACCTAAGTTGAGGTTTGAGCTCACAATCCTACCACTTAGCTATATTTGCTTTATTTAGCATCAGCAGAGTGAAAGAAATGCAGATCAGATGTGATAGTAGCTTGTTTCTAGGAGTCTGCAAACAGTTGTGATTTCTTTTACTCTTCATGACTTCAACTGAGTGCTATTTCTGCAAAAGTCTTTGGCTATCCAATCCTCAGCCCACCATCCTGTTCCAGTATTTCCTATCTTTTGAAAGTACAGCCTAAAATGACTTTCCCCCACTCCTCAGTTTGATGTTCTCCAAGTTTCCACATCCCATACATGCTGATAAATTCTTCCCACCTCCAGCAAGAGCAGCCAAACATAATAGCAGCTGGTTTGTATTTCCCAGATACTGTGCAATGCACTGGAAAAAAAACTCACACATCACCATTTCAAAAACTGAAGAGAGATGACTCCCCAGGCCTTAACTGATGCCTGGATTTGGCTTTCTCATGGAAAACAGAACTTGCCATCTAAATCTGTTATTTTTACCCAAAGAATCTTTCTTATCAAAACCAGAAAGAGCTCAATGATTTTGCTTTCCCTCATAAAGCAGATGTCCTTGGATTGTGTTTTGGTGTGTAGTGTATCTGTGACTCATCACTATTTTATACCTGAATAGTACCTGCAACATAAAATAGTTGAAACAGCATCACTTCCATTCTGAGACTATCAGCCTTTCCAATCTTGTTTGATTAGAAAAACTTTTGATCTCTTGCCACGAGTGCAGAGAGAATCAAACATTATGGATCCTTAGCTCAGTGAGGGACTGCGAACACTATTTTAAAATAAGTCAACATTTTCAAAGTGTTCCACCCCATGCGAAGACAACTCCTCTCTAAAATCCCCAGAAGTGGGGACTTTAGGAGTGACCTGCTAATTGGGTTAGCTATAGCAGGAAGCTCATATATTGAGTTAAAAATACACTAATGGTAAAGTCGTCTTTCTTTCCTGTCTTGCTTCTACCAGCAAGTGAGATAAGCCTGGGATGCAAGTAGCATTTAACTCAGGAGCTTTGCACCAATGACCTAAGAAGTACTCATAGCTGATTAGAGCACTCCTTCTCATTTTGTGACAGGTGAGATAAGACCAGTCTGGAAAAAGATTATGCAATTTACTGCTGTTGTTACCAAGAGAATAATGCTCATCTTGAATGCTCAGTCCTATGTGGTTCACAATTCTGTGTGTCATGTATAAGTGTGATTCACTGCAAACTAGGTGTGATCCTCAGGTTTTCATCAACATGATGCTCACATTTGTTCATTGGACAAACATCAGCACTGTTTGACAAACACAATCGGGTATTTTACTCACAATCTCACCAAACACTTTTATGTCCCTTATTTTCCAATTTCTCAGGTTCCCACTGTGGAATAAGTAAATAGAATCTAAGCCCCTTAACATTCTACCCTTTTTACAAATTTCCCAAGATCTTGTTAAATTTTACCATCCCAGAATTTGACAAACATATGCTGACAGATAAGTTGGGGATTTCCATGTGTACAGTAATAGATTTGGGCTGTTGAAAGGGCAGCCAACTGCCAATAGCCAACCCTGTGACCTTTGGATGGTCCTCTAGCATGGTGATGTCTGCACAGAATATAAATGAATAGCTAAAAAAAGATCAAGGCCAAGTCAAAGTCATGATTAGACACTGGAGTCCTAAATACTTCCTGATTATAATAGAGTATTTTAGTAATAGTTCAGTATAGATTAATGTATACATGTATATGTTTATAATAATGTACATATATATGTATATTCTAGATTTAGTAGTATTCTGGCTTAAAAAAAAATGTAGCTAGCATAAACTTCACGGAATACATTGGACCAAGAGAGCAGTTCCAGAAATAATACAAGATAGTATAGGGCAGCATTGCCACAGAGCATTGCTGCCTGGTTCCCTTCTTCCTTCCTTATGAACAGAAACAAACACTGAATAAATTTAATTCTAAAAAAAAAAAAAAAAAAGATGCCTGGACCAAAGTGAAATGGACAGCTGAAGTGCTGAATAATAAGATTTAAACCACAAGCTGCTTATGTAAGTAGAGTCAACTAGGAGCACCATGCAATGGTCCAACAATTCCTGCTGGCCCGTATGAGCGACTTTGCTTTTTTTTTTTTGCTCAAATTCTATCATTTTGCAAAACACATTTCATCTATATATCCATCATAGAATATTCTCTACAGGTAAAGCACTTAATCCTGCAGAGTGGGATGTAATCTTTGGGAGACTGCTGGCATGGTGGAGCATCACCTGTGCACACAGCTACTCCCTTGCAGAACCTGTGCTGTTGAAGTCACAGAACATGTGCAAGAAATGGTGACAAACTGGGAAGAGATCACCATTCTGTTAACACTGCATGGAAAAATGGTGCCCACCTCAGTCTGGAGAACCAGAGGGACATCAAGGGGGCCAGAAGGGATCAAGTCATGGGCTACACAGGGAAAGGGAAGCAAGGTCTGGGTGAGAAGTTCAGATACAATTTTATTTGCTCCTTGAGTAAAGTGACAACACCTGTGGCCCTATGCAGGACCAGCAACAAGTGTGGGTAATCAATGCCTGCTTGGGCTGCTGCACCAGCCAGGCCCTGGGCACCTTGTGGAGATGTCACTGCAATTACATGTGGGTGCCATGGTGACATCTGAGCATCTCCCAGAGAAACCCCCAACAGCTCCATGGGATTTTGCTTGCTAACTAGCAGGATGAAGGGCGGCTCCTCAATGAGATGGCTGTGAGTGCAAACTTGGTCAGGCTGAGACAGGAGATATAAAAAGACAACCATCTGCAGCATGAACCTCTTCTGTTTGGGTTCTGGAGGAGCTGGCTGAGTCCTTCAGCTGTCCTTCTCCTTGTGCTCCACCAGGAGCTTGGAATGCTGGCAGGGCACCAACAGAAGAAGAAAAGGACTCACAGCATTTTACCAATGAGCAGGAAACAAAATGTTCACCTCATACCTCTTCTGAGGAGAATATTGGCACCACCAGTATCTTTACAGCCCTCAGCTTTACAGAGAAACTCTGGACACTGATTGGAAGTGACCGGTTTGAGAACACCTGGTGGGGTCACAGTGGGAACTGTGCTTTAATTGATGAAGAACTGTTTCAGGTGGAAGCACAGGGAAAGAAAGGGCCTTTCAGAGTTTGTGGGACAGAGAGCATGAAAGGCTTCATTCCTCAGATTAATGTGCATGGATTTACCCTGCTGCGAACTGACTGCATAAGAACTATCTCACTTCCTGCATTCCAGGCAGAAGAAGGGGCACTGCTGCTCATAGGAAGGCACGTCAGCTGCTCCACCACAGTGTTCCGGTGGGAGCAATGGAGAGTCTAACAAAGTAAGCCTTGGTAATAGAGAGGAGGGGGATGGCAGTAAATGTTTGTATCCTGATTTCTTTCTCTGCCTTTGCAGATACTTCAGAGGTAGCACTGCTGAGTAATAGAAGTGTGAATAAAATATATTTAAGTTACATCCAATGTGGAATGGAAAGATAAATAAATGAGGATGTGATGAGTCTACTTCTTTCAGTGCATTTGCAACATATCATAGTCAGCCTAAGCTCTAGGTTTGAACTGACTGATAGACATTTTAATATCCATATTTACTTTCAGCAATTAAAAGCCTTAGTTCCTGTGCCTTGCTGTCTTTCAGTCCCAAACTGCTCACAACTAACTCTTCTCCTATACGTTTTCAGTTATTCTTCTAGTACAACCTTTGCTTCAGGAGAGATTACCCACAGCTGCTGAAGCACTGCAAGTGCACAGCTGCCCTGACTAGAAGAGATGTGGCTGCTCCTCTCCTGCAGGAAGAGCTGAATGAGAGCCCTCTGAGGAGCAGCCCAGGTGCCCAGCCTGTGCAAAGAGTGGTTGCTGGGCCGGAGTGGTTGCCAGCAGATCCTGCAGCAGGCATGCGGAGAGTGGCAACCATTAAGTGCCACTTCTGCTCCTCTGCCTTGCAATGCTCTGCTCTTCACGGCACCCACTTTTACACCTGGCACAGCACAGCAGGAGTTTCCCCAGCACCCATAGGCACCAGAGTGGCTGGTTCCTTGGGTTGCCCCACCGTGCTTCAGCCAATGCTTTGCCATGGCTGTGCTGACACCGCCTAACAGGCGGTCCTGGGCAGCCCCGCAGTGGGAGCCCCTGGGAGCCCAACATGCTCCTGTAGCTCTGACAGGGCAGATGGACCACAGCGTGGGACCCGCAGCAGACAGTGGGGACAGCAGTACCTAGTTACAAGTTCATAAGCTGATAGTTCATAGACAGATATTTCTGGAAATAAAATGTTTGAATAATAAACTTTTTTATTTGCTATGTCCTTTATTTTATTTTATTTTTTTAATGTTTGTTTATTTAACTGTGAAATATCATTGAATTTGTATTTCACCTCAAAAGACAATAGAAACAATGGTTCTAGCATCAATGCACAGGTTTTCTGTGACAATCAATCTCTAGATTCTTAGCTGTTGAGAGTAACAGACTGGTTGACGTTTTCATGCTGCATGCACTGAGAATGCTCATCCTAATGATGTCTTCTGAGAGAAAATTAGGAGAGACTAATTAAATAACAGCATTTTAATTATTGAAGACTCAGAGAATGTCACCTTCTTATCAGGACGACTGCTCACAAAGTATCTCTCTACATTCTCAGGCAGTAATAACCCAACTTAATTTCTGAGCTAATGTTTACCAAGTTTGTAAGAAACCACGTGCCTTAGAGAGGTTGTTCTTAAAAATCAGACAGTGGCGTTATGAAAAGAAGTTATGAAAAGATAACTATTTAGCCTTTCTTGTTTTAGAAAAGTTATAATGGATATCACTTTGAGAAATGTTTTAAATAGTAAAATCCCATTTCTTTAACACCATAAACACCATTACATTGAATCTTCTATTGTCTATCTTGGTTTAAATCAAGCAAGGATAATAACAACAATGTATACATGCAAGCTCAGAAATATTTTTTAGTACAAATCAGTAGTGTTTGGGGCTGGACAATTTAAGTCCAGCTTGGCACTCCACCTTGAATGATGTAGTGCTGGAAAGTGATCAGACCCTACAGGAGAACACCGGGCTCCTGGCTGAAAACTGCAAAATATTCAGGAAGCATTTCAACATTTAACTATTATGTTTCCTATCTGGAAAAAAAAATGTACTTGTATAAATCCTGCAATAATGAGGCAGGTCCAGATGATAGCTTAGAATATGTAAAACATATGGTAAAAAAATGAAAATTTAAGAGTTGATGAATCAATAGAGACTTGTCTGAAGCTCGTGCTGGATGTTACAGAGAACTGAAAGTCATCCTGTGAGTTACTGATTAGCAGTCTAACCACTTGATCTCTTCTTAGTCTGTGCAATAAAATGAATATGTCTAAATAGAAGCATTCAACTATTTAGACCCCTGATTTCATGCTCATGGTTATGAAAAGTCATCTGCATTGACTTAGAAGTGTCTCCTCCAAGGCTATGAAAAGATTACATATGTTGCTTTATAAAATGCAAACTCATCTGTATGGGACTTGGAATTTCCTTATTTCTAAGCTGCCCTGTGATGCAGATACATTGGAAAGGAAAAGAGAGAGTTAAGTGGGGTTGCACCCATTATGCCAGGTATGAGCACTTCCTTTTGCAGTACCCATACACCTTGATTGCAACAGACAGGGCGGAATTGGTTCCCTCTACTGGCTTGAAGTTGCGCCAGAGGAGGTACAGGTCAGATATTAGGAACAATTTCTTCTCAGCAAGAGTGGTGATGCAATGGTACAGGCTGCCCATGGAGGTGGTGGAGTCACTGTCCTGGAGGCGTTCAAGAGCCGTGTGGATGTGGCACTGAGGGATGTGGGCAGTGGGCCTGGTGGGGGTGAACTGATGGTTGGACTGGGTGATCTTAGAGGTCTTTTCCAACCTTAATGATTTTATGATTCTATGATAAATCCTATAATGACTTCTAGCAAAAGTTCACACAGACTTCTGAAGTTGATTCATGGAGCGCTTTATTTTTTCTTTCCATTACCACTCCTTATTGCAATGTCATGATAAGTCAAAACTGATGACATTTTAGGAATTATAGGGTGATAAAACTAAACTAAGTATGTCCTCTTGAGGATGCTTAAACATCACATTTTAAGTGATTTCATTAACCTGTATATGGTCTACTTATGGTCCAGAGAGGAAGCAACTTTATCCCTGCTGGGTTACAGGCTTATTGATTGTGTGGCCTAAATTCAGCAATATTATTTCCCTTCTTTGACAAGGTGTGTTTTCTACTTTTTCTACAGCTTTCTCCTGTAGAAACTGCCCATTCACAGCTTGCATGAGAGTATTATTCTTTAGGTAAAGAACTGGCTGAATGGATGGGTCCAAAGAGTTTTGTGAATGGAGTTAAATCCATTAGGCAGTGGTCACAGGTGGTGTTCTCCAGGGCTCAGTATTAGGGCCAGTTTCCTTTAACATCTTAATCAGTGATATTGGTGAGGAGATGAAGTACACCCTCTGTAAGTTTGGGTAGGAGTGTTGATCTGCTTCCTAGGCTCTGCAGAGGAATCTGGATGGGCTGGATTGATGGGCCATGTCCAATTGTATAGTTAAATGCCAAGTCTGGCACCTGTGTCATAACAACTCCAAGCAATAGGGTTGACAGCAGAAAAGGACCTGGGAATGCTCATCAGCAGCCAGATGAACATGAGTCAGCAGCATGCCCAGGTGGCCAAGAAGGCCAATGGCATTCCAGCTTGTATCAGAAATAGCATGGGCAGCAGGACTAAGGAGGTACTGAGCAATGATGAGACTGCATCTTGAGTGCTGTGCTTAGTTTTGGGCATTTCTCTACAAAAAGGGTGTCGAGTTGTTCAGCTGTGTGCAGAGAAGATAAATGAAGATGGTGCAGAAAACCAGTTACAAGGAACAGCTGAGGGAACTGGAGCTGTTTTGTCTGGAGAGTAAAAGGCTGAGGGGAGACTTCATAGCTCTCCAAAGCCACCTGAAAGGAGGTTGCAGCAAGGAGGACGGTGTTGTTGACAAAGGACAAGCGAGGAAATGGCCTCAAGTTGCACAAGGGAAGGTTTAGATTGGACATCAGGAAAAATTTCTTCATGGGAATGACGCGAGAACAGGCTGCCCAAGGAAGCAGTAGAGTCCCCATCCCTGCAGGTGTGGGCTATAGCGCTTAGAGACACGGTTTAACAGCTGCTTTGGCAGTTACGTAGCTGGTTGGACTCGATATATTAAAGATCTTCTCCATTCCGAGGCCGCAGCCCGAGCGCCGCCCCTCGCCGAGCTGAGGAGAAGCGGGAGCGCGCGCTCGAGTTCCCCGGCAGCGACTGGCTGTGCCTGCGGCTCCGCCTCGCTCACCGCGCATGCGCGCTGCCAATCCCAGCATCCTGAGGCGCGGCGCGAGCGGAGCGGAGCCATGGCGCTGCACGTCCCTAAGGCCCCGGGCTTCGCCCAGATGCTCAAAGAGGGAGCGAAGGTGAGAGGGGCACCGGGCAGCTCGCGCGCGCGCGCCTCCCGGTCTCCTTCCTCCCTTCCCCCCTCCCGCTGCGAGCGGGCTGCGGGACGTTTCGGCGTGGCGGGCGGGGAAGTTTCTGGAAGGCCCGGCGGCTCCACGCGGCCCGGCGCGGCCTGGGCTCCCGGCTGCTCCGCTCGGACTGTGGGCGCCGGGAGGGCGGCCTGGCCCTGTGGGGCTGCGTGCTGGGACGGCCTTCTAGAAGGCTCTGCAGTCGGAGATAGTCAGTGCTACTGAAAGATGGGATAGAAAGGAAGCAGCTTATTTTTCTTGTAGGTGGAAAAAAGGAGGGGAGCTTTGCTTGCTGCTACTGAATAGAACGGATAGCGAAGCTGAGCAGCTCAGTCCTATTTTTTTTTATTTTTTTTTTTCATTTATTTATTTTTTTTTCCGGAGGTTTCTTTGGAGACAAGGAATGGCTTCTTTCAGGGGTGGGAGAGAGCAGAATGCCGTAGTTGCTGGTGCTGTAAAAGAAAAAAAGGCACAGGGAGAGCTGTGTTCTACCGAGTGAGGAGGGTGCCTTCTGAGCTGCTTGCTTTGCACTTAAAGAGTGATTCTTAGGGAGCTGTATGCGTATAGTGGCCTTCCAGTACCTGAAGGGAGCATGCAGGAAAGCTGGGGAGGGCTATTTATAAGGTCGTCTAGTGACAGGATGAGTGGAAATGATATTTAAACTGGAAGAGGGTAGGTTTAGACTAGATGTTAGGAAGAAATTCTTTACTGTGAGGGTAGTGAGACACTGGAACAGATGTTGGTTGCACAGAGAGGTGGTGGATGTTCCCTCCCTGGAGGCATGCAAGGCCAGGCTGGATGGGGCTTTGAGCAACCTGGTCCAGAGGGAGGTATCCCTGCCTACAGCAGGGCGTTGGAACTAGGTGATCCTAAAGGTCCCTTCCAACGAAACCATTCTATGACTCTCCTCCTGGGAGGCATAGACTATGGCTTACCTGGTTTACAAATAAGGCCCTTTCAGGAGATTCCTTCTTCCAAACTGAAGCCAGGCTGATCAGCTTCTCAAACACCAATATTTTCTGAATCATAAAAACATTTAGACTGGAAAAAACATTGAAGATCATGCAGACCAACCGTCAACCTGACCTGAGTCTCAGGACTAAACCATGTCACTTGGTACATGGGCATACGCACTCCAATGTGTTAAATTAAGTCACTGAATTAAATAAATGTGCAGACTGTCTACTCTTAAATTTTTTAAGCCATTCATTTGAATGTGAAACTGAGTTAAATGATTTTGTGATGTACAGAGTTGTGTGTAAAGAAACGAAACCCTTTGTTGCATACCCCTGGTTCTCCCTTCTTTATCCAAGCTGCTCTTGGTTATTTTCTATCTCCGTTTTGTATGCCATTAATGTTTTATTTAGTAGCCTTTTGCATATAAAGAAGGGCTATAAGAAAAGAGGAGACTGGAAATGGTTTTGAACTAAAAGAGGAGAGATTTAGATTGGATGTAATGAAGAAGCTTTTTTTACTGTAAGGGTGGTGAAGCACTGCAACAGGTTGCCAAGAGAGGTGGTGGATACTCCATCCCTGGAAATGTTCAAAGTCAGGCTGGATGGGGCTCTGAGCACCTGATGGAACTGTGTGTGTCCCTGCTTATTGCAAGGGAGTTGGATCAGGTGGCCTTTAAAGTTTCCTTCCAACTCAAATGATTCTATGATTTTTTTTTTTTTTTTTTTAGAGGAGTTTAGATATCAAACTATTAAAAAATCATGTCATGCTGAGTTGAGTAGGAGCATGTGCAATTTCTTGTCTCATTGTCTTTGGGTAAAGATTATTTTTTGTTTAAACTTTTTGTGAAGTATCAACTCTGTCAGAAAGTTTTGTGAACTTGCTGAATTATTACTGCTTCTTTGAGAAGTGACTAGTCCTGAGCAGTTTATTTGTTTGTTTTTAGCATTACTCAGGACTAGAGGAAGCTGTTTACAGGAACATCCAGGCATGCAAAGAACTTGCTCAAACCACCCGTACAGCTTATGGACCCAATGGTAAGTAAATCCTGAAGCTGCAGTAGTTATTTAGAGCAAAATTATGTATCTGAAGGCTAATCTTGCCTTGACGAAGAGGCAGTTAATTCTTTCTTGAGAAAACTCATTGGACTTGCTGTAGAGAACTCCAGATACAGTTGTTGTGTCTGGTTAGTTCTTAAGTTATGCAGTATGTACCTGCCTTATCGCTGGGGTTTTTGTGCCCGTTATGCTGCAGTTACTTTGTTCTCTTTGCTGTCTGATTGTTATATGGAAGACCTACAGAACTTAGAGTAGTCATGATTAATGACTACAGAAATTGGTAGTCATGATTAATGTAACCTTAGAATATTCTGACAAATACACCACAACAGCAGTGTTCTCCAGTGTTAATTAAATTATGCACCAATATTTCTGAAAACTGCTTGTTCAGAAGAAATGAGTTCTTAATAATGTAATGCATTCCCAAGTGTTATTTCACAAAAGTACATAAGAATCTGAAGTTATAAATAGGGCTCATGTTTTAATGTGTCAGATGAACTCTCGACGCAGAGGGTGGTCGTTAGTGGTGCAGAGTCTGGCTGGAGACCTGTAACCAGTGGTGTCCCCCAGGGGTCTGTGCTGGGTCCGGTCTTGTTCAACATCTTCATCAATGACCTTGATGAGGGGATAGTGGCCACCCTCAGCAAGTTTGCTGATGATACGAAGTTGGGAGGATTGGCTGACACGCCTGAAGGCTGTGCTGCCATTCAGCGAGACCTGGACAGGCTGGAGAGCTGGGCAGTAAGAAACCGGATGAGGTTCAACAAAAGCAAGTGTAGGGTCTTACACCTAGGGAGGAATAATTGCATGCACCAATACAGGCTGGGGGATGAGCTGCTGGAGAGGAGCTCTGCAGAGAGGGACCTGGGCGTCCTGGTGGACGACAGGTTGGCCATGAGCCAGCAGTGTGCCCTCGTGGCCAAAAAGGCCAATGGCATTCTGGGGTGCATTAAGAAGAGCGTGTCCAGCAGGTCGAGGGAGGTGATCCTCCCCCTCTACTCTGCCTTGATAAGGCCTCATCTGGAGTACTGTGTCCAGTTCTGGGCTCCCCAGTACAAAAAAGACAAGGATCTCTTGGAAAGAGTCCAGCGGAGGGCCACAAAGATGGTGAAAGGCCTGGAGCATCTCCCCTATGAAGAAAGGCTGAGTGAACTGGGTCTGTTTAGCCTTGAGAAAAGACGACTGAGAGGGGACCTGATCCAGGTTTATAAATATCTGAGGTGTGGCGGCCATAGCGGTGAGGCCAGTCTCTTTTCAGTGGTACGTGGAGACAGGACGAGGGGAAACGGACATAAGCTGCAGCACAGGAAGTTTCGCACGAATGTGCGTAAGAACTTCTTCACGGTGAGGGTGACGGAGCACTGGAACAGGCTGCCCAGGGAGGTTGTGGAGTCTCCTTCTCTGGAGATATTCAAGTCTCGCCTGGACGCCTACCTGTGCGACCTGGTGTAGGGAACCTGCTTTGGCAGGGGGGTTGGTCTCGATGATCTCTAGAGGTCCCTTCCAACTCCTACAATTCTGTGATTCTGTGAACTGGAAAGCTACAGAAACTGTATTTCTGTACAATGCAACAGTTGCCTAATGAATACTTTTTTTTTTTTTCCCCACTAGGAATGAACAAAATGGTTATCAATCATCTGGAGAAACTTTTTGTTACAAATGATGCTGCTACTATCTTGAGAGAGTTGGAGGTGAGTTCTCTTAGAATGGGTCACTGGGAGGAGACCTTCAGAGCTGAGAATCCGACTGCTTGACCGCTTCAGGACTACACAAAAATTAGATCACGTTGTTGGGGACGTTATCCAAATGAGTCTTGAACACCAAAAGCCATGGGGCATTGACCACCCGTGCAGGAAGCCTATTGCATTGTGTGACCCTCGTGGTAAATTTCCTCCTGATGTTCAGTCGGAACCTCTTCAGTACAGCTTTGTGTCAGTGGTTGTAACCCAGTGTTCCTGTTAGCATGGGTCACTGGTTCTGAGCTCTAAGAGCTCTAATAGGAATTTTATGTCACCCTCCCAGATTATGTATGCCATTTTGTGTTTACGTTTGTCATTGGATTTAAGTAAATAGGTATATCCAGCATGAGATAAACTTTTCCATAAAGCAGCATCAAGCAGTTGCAGAAGATGCTTAGTAAATGACTACTTCTTTTCCTTCCAAACCATTGTATATTTAGAGAAGAGTATGCTTAGGCAATACGGTGTCTGGAATACTCTGAATGAAATAGCCACTGTGTTAATCTCGTGGTGTTGGTGGTTGCCATCTTCTTCTGTTTGCTTAGAACGTGATAATTGGATGTATGAAGCTGGAGATACAACAGCACCTACTCCTAAGTAAACAAAAGAAAAAATTGTGGAAAGGCTGACATGACTTTTTTCTTTTGTTATCAAATGTGTGATAGAAATGATACTTCACTGAGTTCTACTTAGACAGAAATTCTAGAATAATTAGCAAGAAACTTTGTCAACTTTGTCAACTGTAAGAATAGTTTCTTCAAACCAGTATAGTTACTGGTGTTAGTGACAGTGATGTGCACCTTCTTTTAAAGGTCCAGCATCCTGCTGCAAAAATGCTTGTGATGGCTTCCCACATGCAAGAACAAGAAGTTGGAGATGGAACTAACTTTGTTCTTGTTTTTGCTGGAGTCCTTCTGGAGTTAGCAGAAGACCTTCTGAGGATGGGATTATCAGTCTCAGAGGCAAGTTCCATTGTTAAGACAGTTCATGTATCCTGAGTTCAGATTGCAGCTGGTCAGTGTTCTCGAGTCATAGTGCTGTGAATAGCACACTTCATCTGAATCAAGTTTTAGTTAGAAGTGTATTGATTGCTGCTTGTGATTCTCGTTTCCCTGGCAAACTTTTTCATCTGCATGTTTTAGTGGACTTTTGGAAGGAAACATAGGCAGTATGAATGCATAATGAGGTAAAGTAGTAAATATTTGCTGTTGTTGCACAGGTGATTGAAGGATATGAAAAAGCATGCAAGAAAGCTCTAGAAATTCTTCCAGATCTGGTGTGCTGTTCTGCAAAGAACCTTAGAGATGTTGATGAGGTGGCATCTTTGTTGCATACTTCAGTAATGAGCAAACAGTATGGCAATGAAAGTTTTCTGTCAAAGCTTATTGCTCAGGCCTGTGGTAAGTGCCTAACAACATATCCGTGCGTGCATCTGAAAAATGGAGTGCGTGTCCTTGTGGTTCTTCACGGCCTGTTTAGTTTACTAGGTTAAGTTAATGAAATACAGTAGCCTCTGAAATTAGTATAATGTTTCTCATGTTGAACTCTTCATTGAGATGGTGGCTCAGAAGAGCCCTGTACTTCCTACTAAACGTAGAAATTGCTTACTACTTCTGCCTTTCTATCCATCTTCTGTAGTCTCTTTTGACATCAAGGGAATACATTACACTTCAGATAAGCTGTTTCTACTCTCAGCCACAGAACAATGGAAGCAAGACTGTAGTTGTATTGAGCTGTTGATTTCTCCTTTTAGACTTCAAAGTAAAACATGTAGGTTAAGTGCTTTCTATAAAATACCCTGGGCCAGGTTTCACTCAAAAATAAGTTTCTAAATGGAGCTCATTCAGACTGTTGAGTTAAAGTAATGTTGCTTTCTGATTACTGCTACATTTTAAAAAGAATTTAAAAAGCAGGAAATATAACTGCCTTAAATTAATTAGGCAGTTCAAACCATAGAATTCTAGTATTTCAGGGAAAGCTTTAGGTATCGTGATCTTATTTTATTCATTAAGCAACACATTTTTTTTCTCCTTTCAAACAGTTTCTATTCTGCCTGATTCTGGTCATTTCAATGTTGATAATATCAGAGTGTGCAAGATTGTGGTAAGTTGAAGATAGATTTACTGTAAGCTAAGAAGTTTAAGGAAAGAACATAATTTTTAGACCTTTCAACTTTTGAAAGTGCCTCTACTGTTCTAATCTCTGTTGTGCTGTGGCATGCATGATAAGCTTTGGAAATTGGTCTCCACATTCCTTGTTTACTGCTCAGTAGCTAACTTCAGAAATAGAAATTGTGAAATTTGCACTGAATCAGATAATTATCTACAGGGACTGCTGCTTTGTAGTAGAAGCGTAGAATCATTAAGGTAGGAAAAGACCTCTAAGATCACTCAGTCCAACCATCAGCCCTCCCCACCACGCCCACTGCCCACGTCCCTCAGTGCCACATCCACACGGCTCCTGAACACCTCCAGGGACGGTGACTGCACCACCTCCCTGGGCAGCCTGTGCCACTGCCTCACTGCTCTTGCTGAGAAGAAATTCTTCCTAATACCCAATCTGAATCTCCAGTGAATTCACATGGATAGGCTGAGGTGCAGACTGGAAGAAATGCAGTGATATAATCTTAAGGTTTATTTCTAAGTGGGACTTTAGGCCTCAGTAGATTCTATAGAATGGGAGCACAGATTTTCCCCGTATTATTTTTTTCTTAAGTCTTCTGTTTGTGTGACAGTGGAGATTGGTAGGTTCAAGTAAATGTAAGGGACTGCTTTTGGAAAGTGTAGTGCAGCTTTCTGACAGCAAATGAAATGATGAATAATGTGACTTTCCTTCTGTTCTATCTCTTTTCTACCAGGGTGCTGGTGTCTCTGCTTCATCAGTGCTACATGGCATGGTTTTTAAAAAGGAAACTGAAGGAGATGTTACTTCTGTCAAAGATGCAAAAATAGCTGTGTATTCCTGCCCTTTTGATGGTATGATAACTGAAACTAAGGTATGTAGAAGCTCAAAATAAATTATGTATCTACATATACTTATTTGTGGCTCTTAGCCTCTTATTTTTAGACTTATCTATAAATATTTTTGACACTTGGTGATTAAGATATATTTGTTAAGACTGAGTTCATTAGACTAAAAAAGTTCATAGAAAACTTCTGAGCCTAATTTTGCTATGTAAGGTTTTGGATGGTATGGGTGGGTCTTGGTTGTTTTTATTATTATTTTAACCCATTTAGCCTGGGAAGTGTCAGTGTGATTCAATAGGCACATTTGAGGTTTATGGATTGGTTGGGAGACAGACAGTGATTTGTCTAAAAGTTAGGGTTTTCATTTGACACTGAACTGATGTGTGTATGTGTTTTACTAGGGCACTGTACTTATAAAGAATGCTGAAGAGCTGATGAATTTCAGCAAGGGAGAAGAAAACCTAATGGATTTGCAAGTCAAAGCTATTGCTGATAGTGGTGCAAATGTAGTTGTAACAGGTGGCAAAGTGGCAGACATGGCACTTCATTATGCCAACAAATACAATCTTATGGTAGTCAGGTAAGTGCTAGAAGACGTAAGATATTTGCTCTGCCACATTTATGAAATGCACTTGGGATATTGTCTCTTGCCTCTCAGATTACTTACAATGCAGAGTACTGCAGGCAGTTTTTCTAGTAGGTAAAAACCTGAGATGCAGACAGGTGGTTTCCTAGCCTATGTTTCTTGACAGTATTTCACCTCTATGTAGTAACTAACTGGGTACTAATTAGTGTAGGTATGGTACTGTTACTCTCTTCTAAGGTCTTTTACAAATCAACTGATTTTTTTTTTTTTTATTTAGAAAACAGATGTGTCCACAAATGTGTATGATTACCATAAGGGTTCTTCCTGGTCAGTTGTCTTGTGAAACCTTAGCAATGACAAGATGCATCTCTGTGCATCACTGTTATGTTGATGAATGGAAGAACTAATTCTTAATACTTCTCAGCTACTTCTTTGGATCTTAGATCTGCTTAAAATACATTCTGCAAAACATAAAGACAAATCACTTGATAGCACCTTTTATGTCTTACGTAGATAAGTTGCTGAAAACTTCATTGATGGTGTCTCAAAATTCTGAACTTCTGGAAGTAGTGAACTTCATGGAGCATGATACTGTCATTTCTTGCATGACAGGGGATTATTACAGGGGTGTTGTAAAAAATCAATTGAAGTATTATGCAGTAGGAGATCAGTAATTTCCATGTATTTGGTATTTGTTCTCAAACTATTAAAAAAGTCATTATATAGAATCTCTTTTACTTGATGCAGTAAATTTTGATGGATGTCACTGTTAACAAAAAGTTAAGGGGAGAATATTTGCTCGTCTGTGTTAGCATTTGTTCTGGAAGGTTATAAATAACAAGACTGCTTTTGTTTTTGAAAGGTTGAACTCAAAATGGGATCTGAGAAGACTGTGCAAAACTGTTGGTGCGACAGCCCTACCCAGACTGGTATGGAATTTTCAAATGAGATGCAGGTAGGAGAGAGTTGTTGAGTCATCTCCTGACCTTTGTTTTTCTTTCCAGACCCCCCCTACTCTAGAAGAAATGGGTCACTGCAATAGTGTGTATTTATCAGAGGTTGGAGATACGCAAGTTGTTGTGTTTAAGCACGGTATGTATGTTCTATAGAAATTGTAATGCTGTTGTTCTACAAGGATGGTACTCGTGTGTGTGTTTACATCTAACAAGTTAGTTCAGTAATGAGCATCTCTCTCTTAACAGAAAAGGAGGATGGTGCTATTTCTACTATACTCATTCGTGGATCTACAGACAATCTCATGGATGATATCGAGAGAGCAGTGGATGATGGCGTAAATACTTTCAAAGTGCTCACGAGGGTAAATACCCAGAATGTTTCTGTTACCAAAACTGAGCTATGGATCATTTGAGGCATGGTACCTGCCTCAAATTTGCTTTGGGCTCGTTTGTCACGAAGGCATTAACTGCCCCTTTCATTGTCAATTCAGGAGTGTTTTTGATAGGTTGAAAACGCTGTGTAGAGAAGACTGCTGCCAGTGTTCTCATGAATATGATGTATTTAAAAGCACTATTTGTACTGAATTCGCTTCTTCAGTCCTTGAAGATGCTCTTTGACCTCTTTATGTGTACCCCTTTTAACTCTCCTTGAAAACCAGAGAGGACAAAAGCCAGATGGCTTTTCTTGTCTCTGAAAAGTGGGGGGTTGCAAAGTAATTTTCTCATTCATGGGTCATAAGATACGCTTTCCCCACATACCATTACATTTTATAACTTACTTATAACTTACTTCTTCAGTGCTTTTTTTGTGATCAGTTTTTGTGGAGTAAATTTCCTTTTGAAGGAGAAAAGAAATGTTTGAAAATTTACTTGGAAGATAGCATGCAAAAAGAGTAAAAATCTAGACACTTACAGTCCTGCATTCATACATACTGAGTATGGGAACACCCATAAACTGTACATTTATGGCTGTCTGTAGTTATGGTTTATGTTGATAACTTTTCTGTTTAGAAGATTGGGAGTTCTTGAGTGAATGCTGGTTTACCAGAAGGTTTTTTAAATTCTTGGTTTTTTTTTTCCTTCAAACAAAAAACAAAACTATTGTGATACCTCTTGATGTATTGAGCTTAGTTTTAAAGGATTTGTTTTGTGCTTATTGTTTACCAAATACTTAATAGAAAAAGTGAGGAAAAAAAAACACCCAGGAATTCAACCCTCAGCTTATGAGTAATTGAAATGACTTCTATGAAGAGAACAAAAAAACTGCACTATTATTTTTCTTGAAAGATATTTGGAAGGAATGATTAAATTCTGGTAAATGTCTCTTGATACAAGTGTTCTAAAAAATAAAATTCTGGAAGCTAAGAAATGAATGTGATGCTTTCTGTTTTGGTATGGTCTGTTCACAGGACAAACGTCTTGTTCCTGGAGGTGGTGCAACAGAGATTGAATTAGCCAAGCAAATCACATCTTATGGAGAGGTACAGCTGTTCTTTTGTTAATTTTTTTTCTTTCTTATATATATACATGCTATTAAACAAAAAATACATATATACATGTACCTACATGTAAATCAGTAGAAAAATGTAAAGGAAGTAAGTACCTTCCTTATATTACTGTTGTTGAAAATGCCTGCGTGGTGTTCACTTTAGACTTGTCCTGGGCTTGACCAATATGCCATCAAGAAGTTTGCTGAAGCATTTGAAGCCATTCCTCGAGCATTGGCAGAAAATTCTGGAGTAAAGGCAAATGAAGTCATATCCAAACTTTATGCTGTGCATCAGGAAGGCAACAAAAACGTTGGATTTGATATTGAGGTAAGTAGTTTCTCACATTACTCACTGCTCAGCAATACAAGGTTATATTTAAAAGTACTTCCATCAGTAGTACTGCATATTTATAAATGAACTGAAATCTTTGAAGCTTGGTGTTGCACATTCTACAATTAATGGGTTTTTTTATTCATCAGGCTATTAAACTGGGTACCACCTGTAGGAAGTAAAGCGAGATACTGAACTAACATGATAGATACAATAAATCTTTAGTGATTACTTTATCTTCCTGTAATGGAATAGAAATGAAGATTTTTCTGAAGAGATAAGAAAATGGTAACCTTGAAAACTTAATAACTTACTAGGTAGAAGCCTGTAAAAACTTAAAAGATTTTCCTCCTATTTGAAAGGCTGAAGCTGCTGCTGTGAAGGATATGTTAGAAGCTGGCATACTAGACACATACCTGGGAAAATCCTGGGGTATCAAGCTGGCCACAAACGCAGCAGTAACTGTCCTACGAGTCGATCAGGTAAGCTTAAAAATGCTTTGGGTGCTAAACTGAAACCTCTGCTTTAACTCAGTGTTCAGAACACTAATACAAAGTGTGAGAGTGTTGTGGGATTACAAGGCACATAGATCTGATGCTGGAAAACTTGGTTTGTTTAAACTTACTTTGAAAAAATGAGGAATTGGTTTCTTCAGGAGCTCATATTTTGGAATATGAGTGGAGATGTTTCAGCTACCAAATATTGCTGTTTCATGTTCCTTTAACATTTAGCAATTGATACTTATGCCCAGAAGGGAACCTTCTATAGGAACAAGGATTATCACAAGAAACCTTTTCCCATATACTATTCTTACATTAAAATCTCACTTCAGGAAAATGTTTATAATATTAATGGTTAAAAAAAAAAAAAAAAAAAAAAGTTTATTTCTTGTGTGGAATTCTAGCAAAAATGTATTTGCATGTAAAATTTCTGTAGATTATTATGGCAAAAACAGCAGGCGGTCCAAAAGTCCCTAAGCAACAAGGACACTGGGATAAGGATGACTGGAGAGATGAGCCTGACAAGTAGTATCAGTAAGCTCTGTCAGAGAAGCATCAGTGTGTTAAAGCATGTGTGAACATACTGACAATCACATGACAGATCTGCTTTTTTCTTGAGGGCATGTAACACTCCTGTCTTATGTGTGCTGACTTCTTATTTCCATCTCATTTGTGCCACAGTGAACGAGCCTTACTCTTCAAACTAAACTTTCATTGAAGAGATGACGAGTACCGTTCTAGTTTTACCTGCCAGTGGAACAAGTGCAGAAAATAAGCCTCTAACAAAGCATTGCTAGTGGGACTTGTGCTTTAAAGGGTGTATCTAGGCTGGAGTTCAGTAGCTCTGATAATTTTGCTTTGTGTGGAGGGCGACCTGTAAAGCAGTCACCGCTTAGTTTATTTAAGCACTCATGCTTTATTAGACTAACTTATTTTGCATGCGTAAGTAAGGTAAAAGCACTTTGTATGTGAGGGCTCAGCTTCTGCCATTTTCAAGAAAAAAGATGTGTTTCAGTAAGATGGATAATAGTGATTGCGAGTTTAAGTTCAAAGCAAGGAAACTGCATAACCTAAGAAATGTTTTCAGTCAGCATCATAAGGATATAAATTAGAGGTGGGAGAAAAGCGAGTCTAACTTTTTTTTTCTTCTCTTTTTCTACTTTCTCGTCATCTTCAAGATCATAATGGCAAAACCAGCTGGTGGTCCTAAACCTCCATCAGGAAAAAAAGACTGGGATGAAGACCAAAATGATTGAACAATTTAACTGTACTACTTAATTACATGATTATGTGAGTTTTGTAATATTCCATTTGGGACCTGTCATGATGTTTTGGTCTCTTGCCTTTAAGTTATGAACTGTGTATCCAGTAGAGTTGCAGAACTTTGAATGAACACTTCAATAAACTTACTACTCCTAAACTGCTTGCTTTAATTTTATTTGATTATCATAATACAGTTCTTCCCTGCTGGGCCCAGCTGTGTCAAGCAGGGGGCAGCCCTAGCCTTGCCTCCCCTAAGAGCTGAGCCACCCCCTTGCCTCTGCAGCTTAGCTTGGTACAGGAGCTGAGTGAGACTGGCCATAAGCCTGCTGTAAGGAATACAACTGAAAGCACAGTCCATACTCTTCGCACTTCATTGCAGTCCTTGCCCCTCTGTGTAAAAAGTTAACTGAGTTTTGAAATAATACAGCGGTTATGCTGTAGTCTGTACCTATGCTTTGTGTTGATACACACATCTCTTACATCCTCGCATTCAGAGGCTCTACATGCTCAAAATGTCAGCCAGACAGTGGTGAAACGTATCTAGTAGCTTTACAGATAAATGAAGGTTAGCTGTTGAGAAGTATCAAGCACATATATGCTGATCACTGGAAATTTTTCACGCAGACATAAAATTTGAAGTCCTCTGCTAAGTTTCCTTGGGGAAAGTAAATAACTTGTGTGCCCTAAAGTCCCTTGAAATTCAAACCACTTCAATATTTTATTACTCTTGTCTGTACTTCACAGCCAGAAGGGAGTGGACAGCTAAATCAAGTTTGGAACTACTGCATGCCTAAATAAGGTTGCTGCACAGCAGCTATACCAGAGCTTGCCTTACAGTTGGTAGCTGGCATGGCTGAAAAACTCAGCAAGTTTTTGGAAGGATTGGCATACTGATTTCATCAGCTGCACAAGTGCTACTGCTGATGACTTCAAGGGTAACAAACACATGAGAGCACTCATTTTCTTAGGAAGGGTGTTGTGAAAAATGCACTGAATGTAAACAGCTGCTGGTTCCAGCACAAGGAGCCAGGACTTTATGTGAACCAGTGTAAAGCCAAGCCTGGGAGGGGACAAGCTTTCTTAATCCTCCAGAACCAAAGTGCTTAACACTAAGAGCTGTGATCACAGCCTTGTCAATATGCTGCAGTAAGGTGCTCATACCAGGGACTTCCGAGAGACTTTGCAAATTGAGGGCTCCACTGGAAATAAACCAAAGACACAAAGACAGCCAATGCAGAATCTGTTGGCTCTAACACACCTAGAAAGTTCTGGAACACATACATACAGAAGTAACAGGTAACTGTAGTTCAATACTAAAGCTGGTCTCTGTGAAATGAAAGAGCAGCAGATGCTTGTTTGTACCAGTGTAAGAATACTCAGTAGAAACATCAGGTTCTAATTTTGAAAAAAAAAAAAAAAAGTTCTTTATTTATAAGTAGTGAAAACACTGGAAAAAGTATAAGTTAACCATGTGTCAGTGTGTCTAAGAAGCACAAAGTATACTCTTGCAGTTGCATACAGTAGCTCTAACATGTTAATATGATTTGCTTGTTCCAGCCTTCTTTTAGGGTGCTTAAGGTGGTTATAGACCAAGGAGACATCTTGGATGAGTTACAGCAGTCGCTCATAGAACAGAAGATAGGCTTGTGAGCTCAGCACTTTTGATGTAGACACAGCTTGTACATGGGTATCGCTGATGTGGAACCACTGTCCTTTTATTGGTTCAGTTTCTAAAGCTACAAAAGTAAGAATTTCAGAGCAAAAGTAGGGATTAATGCACTCAGTCCTGTTGCTGTTTGGCAATAAAACGTAATTTGTAAAATACAGTTAATTATTTACCTTGAGGAGGATGTCCTTGAAGGACAAGATCAGAAAGATGGTTGTTCATATTTCTTATTTTAGCATAAGCAGTGTAGTGCCCAGACCTCATTGTTCCACTGTGTTCAACAACTCCATAGAGAGAGTATAATACTTTCGTATTCCCTTCAGCCACGTTCTAAAAAAGTGGGAATTAAAGCATGTCAGTGTGGTACTGGCTTTTGAACTAGGCTAGAATATAATCTCTTCGCTTTGATTTGTTTGCCAATGAAAAGGAAGGTGGTCATCTGTGGTAGTACACCCAAATTAAGATAGCTTTGAAGTGCCACTTGCACTTGTCACAAAAAAATAACCTGATAAGCATTCAACACAGATTTTGCTAAGCAGCAGAATTGTGAAAGCACATTAAAATATGGGAGAATGCAAATGTTATTTCATTACTTACTTTACATTTAACTGTACAGAAAGGAGCCATGTCTATCACTTCTGGAAACTTGATATGCCTGTTAACCTTCCGTAGGTTAAATCCAGCCTTAAACAGACAAAAAGTAGAAGGAAAATCCATATTTTAAGTCTAGCATATTAAAACTATGCTTAATTACTAAATACTTCAGCTTAATATTTTTAGCAATACAAATTAAATTTTACGTTAGACGAGATCGTAAGGAAGCAAAATTGTCTCTATTTTTCTCCCGTGCCCAGAGTGTTCTGGCATTACCTCCTTGCCCCTGCAGGCTGCACAAGTTAAGATGGCTCTTCAGCTCACTCTTACGGTAACTTAATGGTAGCAGGAGAGAACGATTCAACTCAATGTACACTCTTCTAACTATGAAGACATCTCTTTCTTCTAGATACTGCAGTACGCCTGATGACCTAATTTTAGATTGTCAAAACTGATGGGAATTCTACTCCCACCTTATTAAAATAATCTTCCAGTATCAAACTGGAAAAACAGGGGAAAAGATGATAAATGTTATTTTCTTAATTGTATAATCACCCTTAATAATATCCTATACATTTGCATTTTCTCTGTGGAATCGCTTTTCATCTACAAAAAAAGTCACCTCCCTTATTTTATTTTTCAGTCTTGAACTGTTTTGACCAAAACTTATATGGTTTTAAATTGAAAAGAGACAACACTGTCTGCTATCCTCATCTATTCCCTCTTTTTCTTCTTTTCCTTTCAAATTTAAAGCCCTACGTGTAAAGCTTTTCTAAGCCTATTCATTAAATTCTTTTAGTGAGGCATCCTGTTCTATCTGTACAGAAACAGAAGAGTTCATCAGCTGCTGTAGTAGCAGGGAACAGTGTTAACTTGCTGCTTAATACAGTTTGCACTAACAATAGTGAAGGAAAAAATTATTAAGCAAATAAACTCACAAGAAGTTGCTTAGACCCCTACTAGGAAGTTTTGCTTTTTTTTTTTTTTCTTTTTTTCCCCCTGACAAAACACACCCACCTCACCACCCCATGAGAAACAAAAAAAAGCCAATGAAACAAAAAACAACCACAACCTTGCATGTATCTGCCTCCCAAATACTGGAAGGAAGAACAACAACAGAAAAAAAAAAAAAACACAAAACAAGATTAGAGATAAATGGAAATATGCTACCATCAGATTTAAGTTAAGCTAGTACAATAGCACAAAATCACAGAATGGCTTGGGTTGGAAAGGACCTCAAGTATCATGAAGCTCCAACTCCTGTACCGTAGGCAGGGCCACCAATCTAATCTAACACTACACCAGGCTGCCCAGGGCCCCATCCAACCTGGCCTTGAACACCTCCAGGGTGATATGATGTATACATATTAAAAATGCACATTTTTGAAATAAATACTGTTCATTACCTGTTGAAATCTCTTTAAGTGAAGAGTTAAAATTGGAGGAGCAAGAGAAATCAGCATTTGCTTTTTGGCATTAGTATAAACATGCTTTTCATCTGCAAGAGAGAAAAAACATTAGTGATTAATATGTAAATCCAAGCATTCAATTTTAGCATGATGAACTGTAAAACAGCTGCCATCATGCAGCTCTCAGATCACAGAATTACTAACTGCTTTTACTATGTCAGATCAGAGCTAGCACACGCAGGATGAATTCTTGCATGTTCTCTACAACTCTCATAATCTGAAACTGCATGCTGCTTTCACCGGTCTTTTGAGCAAACACCAACATGATCTCCCTATGACTGTTACAGAAATTCCACATCTGAGAGAAGAAAGAATAACCACTTAATTCATCCACATTACAAAGTTCTAGATTGAAATGAACCTCCTGAATTAAACCCACTCCTCTTTAACCATCTGTTCCAGTCCTGCAGTATTCTGTACCCAAGCTTGTGAGCACACTACTTTACTTGATTAATAACTTGTATCAGTCTACACAAACAAGGTTCTCACAACCTACACATCAAATACTATTCTACAGATCCAAGTCAGGTTTGAAGTTACACAAGAAGTTACACTCTTTTAAGAACACCCCCCTTCAACCCAAGCAGCAATCGGGACATTTGTTCATTTAAAAGATTAAAAAGTATATATAATCAATCATACTTTTTGTGTTCTTTGGTCCATAACGTCTTTGTGTACATACATCACACAGCAGTTTATTGTTCTCACTAAGTTTTTCATTACGGGTAAATTGATACAAACAGTGATGGATTGAGCCTTCTTCTGGGTTCAGGTCTTCCCTGCTAGCAAGAGTACAAAATGCCATTTCTGCATCTTCGGTTAATATTTCACATGTCTTGGCTGGAACAGTTTGAAGGTCATCTACGACGTTTATATCCGATTCAGCACTGGCACCCAAGTGTAGTTTTGAAAAGTCAGTAGCAAGCCCTTCATCGTCTTCATTTTCTTCATCTTCATCTTTCAAAGACAAGTCATCAAGGCCATTGACAAACTCTACAGGAGAATCTAAGTCTTCTGTGGGGGGATCCACTATAGACTCCTTTTCTACACATTCTTGCTCTGGCTTTCCTGTGCTTTCATGCATGCTTTGAACATCTGTACTATTTCCCTGTATATTTAAGTCATTTTGAGTTAAGTAGTCATCTCTGCAATCATTTGATGATTCCTCTTCCTGCTTCACATCAGGAATTTCAGAGTTAATTTCTGCCTCTCCTTCCTGGTCACATACTACATCTTTTTCTGACTCTTCAGTAGCACAGATATCTGTCAATTGAAGTACCTTTCCCTGGAGTTTTTGCTGGCGGCGCTGGCTCTGCAAATTGGCATACATAATTTATAAGCATAGAAAAAGCATAGAATCATTTAATTGCTCAGGATGGAAAAGACCTTTAAAGATCATCAACCACGACCTAACCATACTACCCTAACTAACAGCCTTCTGCTAAATCATGTCCCTGAGCACCACATTCAAATGGTTTTTAAACACATCCACGGATGGTGACTCAACCACCTCCCTGGTGAGCCTATTCCAGTGCTTAACCACCCGTTCTGTAAAGAAGTGTTTCCTGATATCCAACCTAAACTTCCAGAAGAGTAAGTTTAAATGATACTTAACATTTCTGACCATTTCTTTATGAAATTTCTTGCTGCACCACACATCTGGGTGAATAGGGAGAAAAATACCTACTAGTAAGTGATCTGATGTCAGTTTAACTAACACTGATTTTATCTTTGCTCAGATGTAACAACCCCCACTGCACTCTGTTGCATAGGATCAAGGAGATACAAAGGGAATTGTTGTATTTTAAAGACACTTTCTTAAGCCTGTATTCTAAAGTTTTGTGACTATTTTACAACCAATGAGTGGAGAACCTGACACAAGCACGCTGCCCATCTGAAGTAGCATTAATTTCACATTCCCCTGGATACTAACTTATTCCTTCTACAACAGCTCTTAACAGAATGTATAATTTCTTCACAGCAATGCCCTATATAGAATTGGTCTTTTTTGTTGTGCATTTGATTGAGGAGAAATTCTAAGTTGTCCCCTCTTCCTCCACCTAAACTGAGGAAGCAAAAAAGAACTTGTTTTACCCCAAGTTTCAAGTGCTTCATTAGTAAAAATGAAATACTTATCAAAACCAACCTTGGCTTGTTTTTTGGCCTGTTTCTTTGCTTTCTTCTGAAGGTGCTTACTTGTACCAGGGGGCTCATCTCTCTGCTTAATATAATAATCATTGTTTTTATCATCTTCTTCCTCTTCAGACTCCTTTCCTTTATTTTTTTTAACATTTCTCTCATTTGTATTTTTTGTTTTCTGGTGGTAAAAAAAGAGAAAAGCCACAAAACAATCACAGAAGCAGATATGTTACTGTCCTGGATAACAAAACAGCATTCCAGAGAAAACTACAGGAATGTTAGTTGAGTTCTGAGCCCCAGACATAACATTTTAGTGATTAATATACAACCAACTCACTGACGCCAGCCACCCTAACGCTTAGAAGAGATGGATCTCACTCCAGGTGAAGCCCATGAGAAATGATGATTTGCAAAAGGAAACAGTATGAAAAAGTCAGTATATTAGACCCATATTCTGGACCCATAAAGGGACAACCTTTGCCTCTAATAGATGGAAATCTCATTAAATTCACTAAAGAGTAGCATTTCACACAAGTAGAGACATTTGCAGTTGAACTGCATGTCACACAATTTTTGCAGCATTACCATTTATTTGCTTCTGCTAAAACAAAATCTGTTCATTTGCACGATTCCTTTGGTTAAGGGGATTTCATTTCAATATGTATTCATTAGTTGAGCAGTGCTACATGGCAAATCTGAAATACTATACGTGCTGATTCTCAATTTGAAGCTCAAAGCAAATCAAGTATTCTGAGTGTCAATTTTTGAGAGCAGGCAAATCAAATAAGTATTCAGACACTATTCTAGCGATGCTTCTCAATTTTATTCAATATGCATTTAGATTATGAGAAGTATTATTGCACTGAGTGTAGAAAAATGGATGAAAAGTCAGAAAATAAATTGCTATTTATACTAAAAGTATACCAGTGGGCAACCATCACTGTCATGCCATTTAGTTCATCAATGACAGCGAAGGCAAACTGCTAAACATTGTTCTTTGTAACTCAATTTTCCACTGTAGTGAGACAGCATTTGAATTTACCAGATTATTCCCTAAGCCAATGTCTACACCAGAGTTATTAACTGACAATGCAGAAAGATCACCAATATACTATCACTGATTTTACAAAGGCAACTTAAGAGCCATTACTTACTGGAGTAAGTCTCATGAAAATCTTATTCTCTGCCTTTCTGAGGCAAGATCAGTATTTTGATATGCAAAGAGGCGTTTAGAAAGATGCATATATTAATTCCCAAATGAATATATAATATGTGCTTTCATATACAAAAAACAAAATTAAGCCAGGTGTCAAGCACATACAGGTCCTTACCTGATCATCTAGTACAGGAAGCGACAAATCAAGGAAAGATTCATGGACCAAGGATACCTTTAAATGAACATTTAAGAGTTCAATTTAAATTTTTGGATACAGCTGGCATGCTGTCAAATAAGCTTATCTGTATATATCTTTGTTGCATTCAATGTTGGGTTTTTTTCCCCCACTTATGCATACAAATGTAAAACATAGTCAATCTGTATTCACAAAGAGCTATCCACAATTAAATTCTACCAATCCTACAGAAGTAAGAAATACTTTCATTAGTCTTGGTTTTCTAGAGCATGAGAATACAGCCTAGGGCCTATGAGGTTCATTCTGAGATCTGCCAGGATAATCATCTAACCCACTCACTAATATCCATAATGATCCCATTTTCGGGGTGCCTCATCCCCACAGTGCCTTCTTCCTTAACTATTTTCCTAGGAACTCCATGGTAATTCCTACATGGGAAAGGGATTAGGAAAGTCCATTAATTGTCTAATGAAAAAGTAAAGAGAGACCTTCCTAGCATACTGCTGCTGGTAACAGAACAGAACAACTCATTCACTACAATTTGCATCACTGGAAGGTATTTACCTGGAATCTGATAATAAATTATTTTGGTAGGTGCAGCTTGCTGCTGCTACCCTCTTTTTTTGGAACTTTTGGAAAGAAATGGAAGATTAACTCTGTAGGAATAAGGAAGACAGATTTCCAGCCAATCATGCGACTCATCAGCTCACAGATGTGTATTAACTGAAGAAAATCTCTCTAATTCCACTTATTTCTACAAAGTTACTTTGGGGTTCTTCTCAAAAGGACATAAAATCATGCACTAAGGCATTCAAAGCAGGTACTTTACTCACTGTTCTGCATTCCTCACACATAATCGCACTGGTTAATTCTCCACCAAAGATTCGATCTACAAAACTTTTTATTCCTTTCTTCTTCTCATATTCTGAGAATTGACAAAGTACACATTGCAGTTAACAATATTGCATATAATATAGTGGCAACCCATTTAATTATGGCATACCAAATCCCCCAAAATCCCACCAACATTATGTAAGAAGTACATGGCACGTGTTAGTCTGTTCCATCTACTCAGCAAGTGCAGTATGACTCTTACAATAAGATCCTTTCATATATCAAAGGAGCAGGTGTAAAGAATCTGCAAAAGACACCTTGACTGAACTGAAAACTTTACAGCTTTCTCAAGTCAAATGCATTTTTTAATTTCCTCAGAACGACCACACCCCAGCAGGAGTTCCCATTTTCTCTCTGGATTTACCTCAGACAATTGTCTGAAGCTAAAGCTAAATATCAGCTTTCATCACAATCAGACCTCTACAAACAAAACCAATTTCTTCAACCTATATTTCCACTGTAGCACATACTGTCTTATTCCACTATAGAAAAACACCGCTAAGGTCAGCAAGACTTCTAAAGACATCATTTAATGTTTGATCATTTAAAGTTTTATGTTCTAGACGGACACATATTCAAGATTTGGCACTTAACATGTATCTTTTAATGACAACTGTTGGTGTCAGAATGAAAAAAAAATTTAAACTATCATACCATCAGCAACACATTTTTACCTTTAATTTTCTTTCTCAGTTCTTCTTCATTTTGTTTGTTTGAATCAGTCAGAGCCTTCAGTATTCCAACACTTATTCGCTGAAATTTTCAAAACAAGCACACATTTTGCACTATTTCCTAACTGAATTCAGTTAGCTTTATAAAGTGCCTCAAATTGAGAAAAAAAAAAATTCTCTTTACTGTTAAAAGAATCCATACAAACAACACAACTGCCTGTATAGATAATAGAGACCTCCTGCATTTTGACGTTAAAAAAAACAGCCAACCAATCAAGAAACAAATTTGCAATCATAACATCACAATTAGTATATAAGAAAGTTAGTCCAAGGATTAAATACTTTATAAAATTAGAACTGGACAAACACAGCATGAAATTTCCACAAGCGTTCCTCTAGATTTTTCAGAAAGGAATACACACACACACACAAAAACCAACAGAAAATATCACTGCATTTGAAACTTAAACAATGTGTGCAACCTTGAAGAGATAGACGATAGGAACAAATTTATTTCTTTGAATATTCTTTTCTAAAATTAAAATAGCAATACTCATGATGGTCTCTTTACAACGATACTACTTAGAGCCTGCTATGTTCTACAGCTCTGTTGTCAATCCTCTGCAAGTACGTACTTATGGGCAGCACAAACCACTTTACATAGGGTTGACCTCTCTGAGAAAGAATGCGTTTTCTTCCTTCAGCAGAGATGAAAGTCTTGATCTGAAGAAGAAAGTTATATGCAACTATGAAACTAACACTCACTTGAATTTCTTCTGCTCTCATTCCATCAAGTAAGTATCGAAGCAATTCCTGACTGTCTTGCTGTTGATAACCTTTAAATCGTATTGCTCTGTTAAAGGAAACAATAATTGTGAAGTATAGCTGATCTTAGAGATAAAAAAAAAGTAAAAACAACATGCTCCAGACACAAAAGTGCAGAATCTCAAGCATCCACGTATTTAAGAGCACTAAATATCTGCATATGTTAGTTTCTAAAAATCTGAACATATCATTGTATCACTGAATCTCTTTCATTTTATTTCTCTTTGCTTATATTTCGCTTTTTACCCTTTCAAAACTTTAAGTACTATGATAACTTTAAATGCAGTGATGTAAGCTCAAGAAAAAGAAAGAAAACTCACCTTTTGTTTAAAGAACACTCCCTCCAGCCCCCCCAAACTCATTATGCTATGCAGTTACATAGATACTCACTTTTTACAAACCTGAGCAAAAAGTTCCTTAGGAGTCACTACCCCTCTCTTTGTCTCTTGCATTTCTGTCAGGAATTGATGCATGGCTAAAGTCAAAGGACCTGGCTGATCTAGTTTTACCAGCTGAGGTTCCTGTTTTAAACAACAATAACAGAATTGGCCCTTAGTTTGGAGACTGATCCTTCTGGATTAGGTTTTTCCCTGTCTGATCTCTCGACTTCTTGAAAATACTCTTACAAGACAGAATACACACAATTTCAAGATGGCATTCTGTTACACTGACAAGAACAAGCAACAAATGGTTTCTCATCACGTAATATCAAAACACTGACTTGAAAGTCATTAGCTATTTTTTTTTGTTCAGTTGCAACTGTTTATTTCTTGCTTTTATTCAGTGCTTTAACCCATTTTTTTTTTTTCCCAGCCAAATACCCACTGGGTTTGTGCTGGAGACATTTTCTAGTTCCCTATGTTGCATTCAGACGAATGCAAAAGTTATACAGTTCCATTTCTTTGAAAATGAAAAGCAGACTGACTTCAGCAGCAGCTCTGTTAAATTCAGTGGTGAAGTTTCCACTGATTTCACATTTTAATCTTGTTAATAGTTAAAGAGTTTTCAAATCTAGAGAAGAGAGTATTGCTTGCTTTTTTTAAACAGAATTGAGGAAAACAAACAAACAAATCCACAATGAAGGTTGAAACATATATACCATGAACAACTCAGGTGACTCGATCTTAACTGTTGTGTTGGGTATTTTAGCTTCTTTAAGCAGCTCCCTCAGGACTGGGGTCTGTGATAAATTCTGCAGAAGACAAAGGAAAGAAAAATAGGCAGGGAACAGGTAGCCAGGGAACAATAGGAAAGGAAGTTCCCCTTGCACGTGTTAGCAACAAGATTAACAGTAAGTTATATTTGCCAACCACAATTAGAGAGTTAAGTATGACTTTGGACACAAATCTGGAAATTCTATAAATGTTTAACTACTAAAAGTAAATCCCACAGAACTAAGGGGACTCGCAAATATCTTCTCTCTACATTCTCATTGGTCATAGAAGCCCTAGATGTATTCTACAGACTGACCTTTTGACGGTCTACTTACTAGTATCTGTTTTAAATCGAAAGGTTAATCTAGTGCACATATTTATTCCCTTAGTTTTAAATGTATTACAACATAAAATCAAGCTGTTCATTAAAATCTACAAGTGCAATGTGAATTTTGCTCAAGAAAAGCCAGCAGCCAAAGAGTACAAGGTAACACGCAAGTTTTAAAACATTCAGAAGAGGAAGCTTACTTAATCTATGCATTTCTTAGCTAAGAAAGATAGCAATGGAATATGCTGATCCAGTTAATATTTTCCTCTATTTGATTTCCTGCTGCTTACAGCGAGTATTTTGTTTCAGTAAACATCCATGGTCTTTGGGTATTAATGTCATATTCCAAGAGGTCAGGAAGGGTAACATACCAGGCTACTTTACAATGTATTTTTACATTATTACTAAATTTGGACGTTGGCATGCTTAATCTCTATCAATAAAAGATGCTGTCCCTCAAAGGCAAGGCAATTGCTTAGATCTCCACTTAGTGCAAGTCTGAACCTGCAGTGCCATTCCTTCATATTTCTCTGGGCCAATGCACTATTTTTAAAATGAACCCATCATTCTTGGCAGATAAAAATCATATTTTAGTGGTGCTATTTCTTTATCTGATTTTTATTTTTTACTTTTTAAGAACAGCAGTAACTACTGTACCTGCATCACTGCGTTAAAGAAACATGTATTCCCCAAGTTACTAAGTCCTTTCACAGTCACTTCAGAGTTGGTACTGGAATGAGAACTCTCTTTCAGCAATACTTCTTTTTCTTGCTCATTTCTGCTGTCTTTTTCTACTTTTTTAATTCCAACATCTTCGTTCTCTTTTTGCTTTTCTGCTGAAACAAAGAAATATATTAACCCAATAACAACAAAGGGGCAAGGATAAAGTTGTTATATGCAGGAGCAAACTATGATGTTTGAAACATAAACATATGATAATTAATTCTATAATCCTATAGATGCAAGGTTCTTAACTCCTATCACTTAGACAGTCTAAAACAAACAAGAAACTTTTGAAACAACATTTCATATCAGCTTAGCACTTAAACATGACACTCAGCCCATAAGTCATTCATGCCAACAATCTCTGAAACTCAGCACGTGTTATCTGAAATTTCATTCCTGTTGCAACATCCTCTATGTTAGGGGTTTCTACAGCATCCAACAAGATGGCATCTGGCCCTCTTGATATGGCATTATTATCTGAAATGAAACTCAAAAGGATTCCCACTGTGAAAGAATCCTCATGTTTTCTTCATTAATATAAACAGATGAAACAGAGAGGAACATATTCTTCAAGAGACATTAAAGATATTTTCCCCAAAATTACCTTGGTGCATAGCTCAAAATTCCAATGACTTAACAAAATATAAAGGAACACCAGCTAGTTTTCAGAATAACACCTGCACCAGTTCTACCAGTTTGGCAATCTACCCTTGATAAGGTTTCTGACAAATAGGGCTGGGAGTCAAGGTAACTTTTAGACAATGCCAGCTCTGAGGAAGCAAGAAAATGGACAATATCAAATTTGTTGACGAACAAGGAAAGAATAACTGCTGGAATTTCTGAAACAGGCAACCACAGGCAGCTATGAAATCAGCAGCCTACTTCAAATCTATTCCAGCAAGCAATCTAAGTCCAGATAATACATGCAATGAAACTACTTATCTGGCAAAGATGGAGCAAACACACCCAAAGATTCTGATCCCCTTTGGGAAAAGCTCAGCTGATTCCTGCACAAAATATTCAGAGACAACTACTTGGCGTTGCTGGTTTGGGTGTGATCTGTTTCCAAAAGGGGCTATGATGTGACTCAAGCGTAGGACAATGTTGGAAATCTTGATAGGAGTTAAAGAATTTATTCTGCTATGAAAACTCCTCCAAGTGGAAATGCTTTGCAGAGAAATAGTTTTGCATAGCACAACATCCATAGCATAGCAAACTGGAGGAGTAGGTTGGGCTTTTTGCTTTTAAACAACCACATTTTGAAGGCAGACTGCAGAGTTCTCAATGCTTTGCAGCAACATGTACACCCTCAGAAAACAAATCCTCTTATATCCTAATGGAAGGAGTATACAAGCTGCAACAGCTGAAGACCTAGCCATTCCAGCTGATACTTTCAGATGTCTACATAAATACATAAAAAATAAAAATCAAATTACCTTTAAGCAATTACAATTTATTTTTTTTCCCCTCAAATCTCAAGAGAGACAGGGCAATACTGATGAATTAACAGGACCTTTCTTAGTACCGAAAGTCGATTATTTAATCACAGTACGTCCTAATAACATGCTTAATTTCCTGCTACTCTTTCATTTTTCAGTCTACAAAAGTTCACGAGACATTAAGAAAAAATCGGGTCCAATTAAGTCTATGGGCTGAGATGTTTTGCTTTCAGAACTAACAAAGAAAAATAAATGAAAAAATTAGCCATTTAAATTATCATAAGATACTCTTTAGTAAGCAAAGAATTAATGAACATTCTTAATTTACAAAATTATTTGCTGTATTTAAGAGTCTTTCTGATTTACTCTATGGATACCACAGTTACTTACCTAAACGTGATGAGTTGACACAAACTTGTTTTTTAATATAATCCACAGTCTGGCCCAAACGTGTTGAAGTACTGTATGGAACTTCGTTATCACATATGTAGCACCTGTGGTGGCCCACCCACACCCCCCAAAAAATGATAAAAAAAAGTTATTCCTATTTTTTTTTTCCATTACAATTCCTAAACTACTTACTCGTTACATGCAATTAATTACACAAAGACATAAAATTACAAGTTATGGGGATTTGTTTTTTTTGTTTTTGAAGGTTTTGAAGTCCTACAGAAGTAGCTTCAATTTATTTCTGATTAAAAAAGTAAGTACAGTGATCTACAAACAAAAATGAGACCTTTAAGGGAAGTGTTTTACAAACCTAGACTGCATGCAAAGGAAACGTTGGGCCAATTTTGCCCAAATAAAGGAAGTGAGATAATAGGCCTTATAGGAAATGGCCTTCCAATCTTACAGCACTGAATAAAAAATTGATTATTTTTGTGCTCCATCAGTTCTGCATGCTTTTTTTCCCCTCTTTTATTACTGAAATAAATCTGTTTGTCTCTTCACGAGCAAAGAAGTAACTAACCACAAGCACATAGTTACACCACTGATCTGATTTCAACAAAGTTTTGATAGAAATTACAGTGATAAAGGCTTGAGTAAGAGTTAATTTTTGCTGGAACACATAAAGCATATGGAGAGTTGTATGTATCGATTTCGTAGTTCCATTCAATCAACTATTTGAAGAGGTCTTAAAAGCTATTGAAGGGAATGCAAACACTTCTGCACTTAGAAACATGGCAATTACAGTTATTAGGCACAAATGCATTTAGCAGATCTCAGGATTATCTGTAACTTTCTGATCTTAAAAGCAGCAGAAGCCTGCAGTAATTTGCTTCCCTAAATCTCTAGCATCTTCAGTACTAGCTGTGATTTTTCCTTTTTTTTTCCCCAATGTTTCATTAAAAAACAAACAAAAACAACAACAAACCCTGGCTCTACCTGTGGAATCCTTGAGTATGTATTTATTGTCAGTTGGTTAATTGTAAAAATTGGCATTCTCACTCCTACAATAACAAGATGATGGTTACTTTTATGGGCAATTCCTAACACAGTAACCTTTCAACAACTACCTTTCTAGGAAGTCTTGAAGAAATCAGGAGATTAAAATTAAGTTTCTTCAGTGATGCCAATTTGACTAATGTGTGAAAACCATTATTAGATCCAAATGTGAGGTCCTACTGCAAGTGCGTACAATAACATTTCTTGTAAACACCAAGTAGAAGACAATGAATTGCTAGAACTCTCCTCTTTCTCTCCATATTCAAAACTACTTACAGGTATTATTTGAGTCCAATTTCAATCGTGTATGCATACACACTATATACATTAATTCATAAATTCATAGCATTAACAAATGCTGATTGAAATTGCTTTTGACTTTTTGGTTTTATGTACTAAAGTCACAATGAAGTACAGTTCTGGACTGTTCTGATTAATAACAATACTTTAAGGCCGATATCCAGTTCTCTGGTTAACTTCTTACACAAGTTTGTACAAGAGAAGAAAGCAAATATTTTGTTTAGACAACTTTCTCTCATTCAATAGTACTTTCATTTCAAAATACCTCAAAATCATCAGTTTAACACTTAATTAAAATCACAAATAAATTCACTAGTTCATAAGTAATATACATGTATTACTAAAAGTTTGTTTCCAATCAAGAACAGTATAAAAATACTAATCATCACATGTATGTGCTAAGTATGATCACACAAAGAGACAGACTAATATAAAATCAACACAGCAATGAATAATAAGTTTAGAAGAAGGTAACTTTAAGCAAAATCAAAACTATGGCAGATACCATATTTCTATACAGCACAGTTCAGGATGCTACAGTTCTCCATTGCACATTAATGTACTGCTCCTCTGAAGAGAAGAGACTATTACCAGGAAGACAGAATTTGTTTTAACTGACCCAATAGCATCTTTTAATCCTGCAGCTGTGCTTCTTGAACAATGTATCTTGTATTAAGAGGTCATAATTACTTTTATCTTCTCAGTAAGTAAGATTTTCATTAAGTCTGCACCAGAAAGGAGCTTCTACCAAGGATTGAAGTTAAGATTTAAAGCTATACAACATGTTTCTGCGTGTCAGTAATTTGAGCAAGCAAAAGCAGTGAAATAAGAAATCAGCAGCATTTACTGATTGGTCAATTCTAAGTTCAATTATAAAAACGTTCTAATTAGGAGTTTTACAAGAGAGTAATATTTACTCAGCAGATCTTAACAAATACTACTGTGTGTGGAAACACTTTACATATTCCTAAAGAACTCCCAGAAATCACAAAGAAAACACAAGATATCCCAGCCTCTGTTTCCCTCTAGCTGCATCTTAACTGTTTCCTGACAAACTCACCACACACTCCAGTTGTCCAAACTGAGAACCAAACAATGGGGATCTGATCTTGGCGTTGTGTAATGCTTTAAAGCATGCTGCTCTTGAGAATTTCTGCCACAGCCCTATAATGTTGATAACCAGAAGCGTCACAAAATCCAGTTTTGACTACCAATGAAACATAAAAAGAGTCAGAGTATAAAGAAAGTATTTAAATGAAAACCATTCAATTATGTTCAACCAATTAGGATGAATAGATGGCTCTTTATTTCAAGACATTTGTTCTGCAGACAGAAAAGTACCTTCCTGAGTGCAGAATAAACATAGAGTCTTTTTGAGACTGAAAATCTAATTTACAAAATCTAGTTTGAATGGCTTGAAGAACTCAACAGAAAAAGAACAAACAAGCAAACAAAACCAAAAGCAACCAATTGTTTGGCATGCAGAGTTCTAACTTCAACAAACTAATGTTAGCACAAGATATTATGGTGAAAACAAAAAATTTAGACCATTAACATAAATTTATATTTTCTTAGAAAAATAATTTGGACTTTCATAGAAAGCAAATCCTCAAGATTGTGTTTTAGCCTTAAGTCTGCTAAATGCCTTTGTGCCAAGCTTTGAAGTACTTCTCGTGCAATTCAGAGCAGACCTTTCTCATAAGACTACCTATATCAAATCGCTCACATAGCACACTTAAAATGATAATGAAAAGGTGTAACTGTTTAATTAAAGCTCTATTTTTCCACTCAATTATGAGGCACTGAAAGATGTTAATAGAAATTAACAACAAAACAAGAGATACCCTATGGCCACATTTTAGACATAACCATATTGGAGGGCTTTCATCAGTCTCTTCCTCAGATTTCTCTCGTGTCTTGTTGTCTGCCTTGCAGTCCTGACAAACATGCCATTCCACATTCAGCAGTGCCTTTTTCAGATGACTTTGTTCCAGTCCTTTACGAATATGCTTGCATACAGGCTCTACAAAACATAAAGCACAAGATTCTTGTAGGTATCATAACAAATGTGGAATGTTTATGGGTTTCAAAGACGCAGGATATAATCCAGAAACTGTGATGATCTCTCCAAACTCAAAGGAATACTGACTGACAATTTAGTAGACATTACCAGAAAACCCATTCAGAAGCCCATACACTTTGTTACCTCCACTCACAATCTGAGGACATTTTCGATAAATCCTAAACTCTTGCATTACTAAGAAAAAAAATAATAATTCAAATATCACTCATATCTACATTGTCAAAGCTTTTGGTTACAAACCTACCTAATGAGCCAGGCTGTGGGCTTCTACTACTGTGGTGTTACGATTCCCACACCTCTCAAGGAGCAGCCACAGCCCACTGCCACAGTTCCCAGTCACCAAGGCAGCACCTGGCTGGCCTATAAAAGTGGAGATTGTGGAGGTTATGCTTCCAGCTGAGCTGCTCAGTGAAATTATGCAGCAGATCGTGGTAGAAAGAAAAAAAAAAAATGGCAGAACCATCCCTCTTATACCATCATCATTTTGCACTATAATACGACATTCTACATATAGCTATATCTTCTGGGCCTGGTGTGAACTCCTCTATTCAGACTCTGTTTACACTGAGAATAAGTGTTTGCTGTTAGAAGGCTTGTTTTGTTGTTGGTGGTGACATTGTCACTTGAGAGTGAAGATAAGCTACCTGTATGCTTAAGTCTTACACAGAGAAATCGGGCTAAAAATGTACAAAGCATAGTTCAGCCATCTTATTATCATCACCCTACAACTCCTCAATATTTGCAGTTACTAATGTTTAAATTTGCAAATAGAAGGTCAAATATCTGACAGTATCAATAGGTAGCTCAGAAAAACAACACAGAATAAAGAAACTCATGCTGAAAGAAAAATGTGTTCTGTGTACTTAGTACCTTAAACTAACATGCTTTAGTGAAACTTTTATTGAAAACAGTTACCTTGTCGTTTACATACTTCAACCTTATTAAGTTTTTTGCTACAGAATTACTGTTTTCCTCTTCAAAACCAGAGACTTCTCAGAAGAAACATACCCACTATGTCCAGAGACTCATCAGCCTGTGCAGTTTTGCCTTTGGTGCGTTTCTTTCCCATATTTGTAGCCTATGATTTTCTTCACACGCAACAGTGACCTAGCAATGAAAAAATCAGGAATTAGGTTTAAGTTTTATTTGTTAGTTGCTAAACAATACATTGTTTCCGTGGCCGAGATGTTCCTTCAGGAGAATGAACTTGTAGTCTGACATTCTCAAAAGAAATTAATTTTAATTTAACAGAAGCAAATGTAACTGTGGTAGAAACAAGAAGCCAGCATGAATTATTAAAAACGGTTTAAAACCCTAAAGCAAAAGCAACGCAAAGGAGAACAAAGTGAATTAGTTATGTATCAAAGATCTTACAGACTTTCAGAACTTGGACTTTAAGTAACTGGTAAAACAGCAATTCCAGGAAATGAAACTGAGTTTTTCCCTATTAAGTCTTCAAGACTTGCGCAATTACAGTCTTTCACTTTTGTTTTCTGTAAATCTCTCGCATTGTTGATAAGGCTTGACATGTGCGAATACTCTAACATATTTAAAAATATACAAACAATGGGAATTCCATCTTTTAAATTACTTTGTTGGAGGAAATTTATCATTGCTTCCCAACATTACAAGAAAATACAAGGGCTAGTATTTGGTATGCCCATAAACCCTTCTACAAAAAACAATCTACCATTACAGAGCTGAGAGATTCCCTTCAGAAAGTTTGGTGCTTGTTTCACTTTTAGCCTGGAGTTCCTGTAAGGCTCTGAGACTTATCTCACAGATGTCAGAATTGACATTTGCAAAGATGCAGACTGAAAGGATGGAACACCTCCCCTGCAAGAACAGGCTGTGAGATCTGGGGCTGTTCAGCCTGGAGAAGAAAAGGTTCTGGGGAGAACTAAGAGTGGACTTTCAGTATCTAAAGGGGAGCTGTAAGAAAGAAGGGGACAGAGTCTTTAGCAGGGTCTGCTGTGATAGGGCAAGGGAAAATGGTTTCAAGCTAAAAGTGGAAAGTGGGATACATTAGATTGGATATAAGGAAAAGGATGGTTTTTGTTTTGTTTTTTTTTTTCCTCAATAATGATGGAAAGGCAGTGGGACAGGCTGCCCAAAGATGGTGGATGCATCATCCCTGGAAACACCTGAGGTCAGGCTAGACAGGGCTCTGAACAACCTGAACTAGCTGTAAGTGTTCCATTCATCACAGGAGAGTTGAACCAGATAGCCTTCAAAAGTCCCTTCCAACTAAAATGATACTATGAAAAAGTTCCTAATTGAGTCCCTGCAGATTCATGCACGCTTTGCAAGCTGGCCTGGTTCTGCTCTCCACCCTTCAAGTCAGCAGCGGGTAAATGCGCAAACACAGAACTCAGTCTGACTTATAACATCCATCCTTTCAAAACCAGGTCTAAGCTTGGAATCAGCACCACACTAAGAAAACAACTGCTTGCTTGATGCTGCCACAGCCAGAAAACAAAACCAGTGTAAACAAATCAGCATAACTGAGCTGGGGAGAGCTTAGACACACTACTTTTTTGTAGTGCTTACAAAAAAGTGCTCTTGAGCTTAGACAGGACTTTTTTGTATGAAAAACCTTTTAAGAAGCATGCTTGTAGAGCTGATAACCCAGATGTTAAATGAGAAGTAGCAGAATGGTTAAATGACTTCAAGAGCAGTTCCCGGAGGTGCTCAGGGCCAGGATGGATGGGGCCCTGGGAAGCCTGAGCTGGGGGGGGCAGCCCTGCCCATACGAGGTGTTGGGGTTGGCTGGGCTTTGAGCTCTCTCCCAGCCCAAATTTTTCTGCGATTTCATGATCACATTTATAAATATGCATTCAGTTTAGTCAGAAGAAGAGTTCATCCAAATTCCATCCCCAGCACATTTTTTTTTTCCCCACAGAAAATCACAACGCTTGATCTTTTACAGTCAGTCCTAAATAATTACAGCCCTTCCCAAGCTGATTTAGCCCCAGCCAGGCTGACAGGTCAGCACCAAGCTGTTCACACAACCTGCTGCGGTCAGCCAGACGTGTCTGACAGGATCTCCACCAGCAACCTACACTGGGAAGTGGGACACAGAAACCAACATCTAACCCAAGAAAAGGCTGGGTTTGGTTTCAATTCACGACAGCTTTATTTTTTAGCAAAGAGCACTCTGAAAAGCACTAAAAGCGCAGGGTAATGCTCCCAGGCGGCCAAGCCCAGCGGTCCCACCGGTCACCTACTGCCAGCAGGGAGCCAACACCTCTGTCCCGCGACAGGAGCCGGACAGGGCCGGAGGACCTCGGGGTCGGGGTTGTGGCCACACCACCTCACTCACCGCGTCCCGCGCCGCTCACGTGTCGCCCGCACGGCCCCGCTCCGGCCTCCCCGCGAAACAGCACGCGAGTCCGCCCCATTCGCTTCCAATTGGCCGAAAACGCCTCCGTGTCTTTGCTGACAGACGGCGCAGCCAATAGGAAAAGGCGAGAGCCGCGGCTGGAGCAGAGACGGCGGACAGCCAGCAAAGCAAGTCTCGGGATTGAGGTGGCCGGAGTACCCGGCACGCCGCCGTCCCTCACCTGCTCCCGTCGCAGCACGGACGGCGTGGCGTTCCATGGCTCAGTCCCGGGCAGCCGGCAGCTTCACCTCAACCCCGGGCAACGGTCAGCAGCTGCCGCGCGTACTTCCGGCGCGCTGCATTGTGGGCCGTGAGGGCATAGGGTGGGCGGTGGAGGGGAATGGGAGGAGGTGGCGGCGGCGCATGCGCGTTGGGTGGGTCGCCGTAGCGGAGCGACGGTCGGGCGCTTGGAACGGGTGCAGGTGGGGGCGCAGTCCTGCCCACGGCAGTACGTTGGAGCTGGGTGGGCTTTGGGCTCCCTTCCAACCCAAAGCGTTCTGTGATTCGATCGTGTTCCATTAGAAATTAATGGAGTTGTCGCATGAACTTCATGCTTTGCCTAACATCTATGAATTGGTTTTGATGGAGTTGGTTTTAAAGACTAATTTGGCTTACATGCGGGTAGATGATTGACTTCTTCACATATTCTTTCCCCCTTCACGTTTATTTTTCTTTCTCCTCACTTAGGAAGCTGCAGAAATGACTAACCGGGAAGAAGCCGAGATACAAATATCGGAATTAGATTTACTCTCTAGCATGTTTCCGTATGAGGAAGAGTTCACTGTGACCGACCAGCTGGCTGTGGCAGAACTAAAGCACTTCGTTGAAAATGAGTCTGCAGAGATGCCATCTTCTAAAATTCAGTTTATACTGAATTTGAAGCCAGAGGACTCTAATGCCTCTATGGTATTATAACAATGTTTTGGAGAGAGTGTTTTTGTTATTTTATGATTTTTTTCTTTTTTTTCCTAAGACTATATTGTGAGACACCAAGGTTTCCTCAAACTTAACATGTGCATATTTGTTTTTAGGGAAAATTTTCTATGGTCTGTGCTTTGCCGTTTAAATATCCATCTGTTCTACCAGAAATTACCGTGAGGTATGTTGTAAAAATATTGCTAGTAAAAGTAATTAGAAGCTGTTGTAACATGTAAATAAAGATCTAATAGCAAAATACAGGTTTTTTTTTTTTTTTTTTTTTTTTGGGTAATTTACTATCAAATTATTCAAATTTATTCACTAGTCAGATTTAGCCAGGTGGACATTGGTGCTGAAGAAAGTCATATCTACAAGAATTTGATTTCATCAGTCACCTTGGCAGATAAGACAAAAATGGGAATAGTGAGGAGGATTCCATCTTCCATACAAAGGGGTTATGTGTAAATAGTGTTCATTGGTCTGATGTTCAAGCAGAGTACATTTTCCATTTTGACAAGGTTTAACACTCTTGCAAGGAGTGAAAAGTTACTCATGGTATTACTCTTTCTTGACCAAATGCTGTTACTGCCAGACCTCAAGTTTTTGATTTTTTTTTTTCTTGGACATTTCTCATTAAATGTCATTTTCTCTATTTTCTGTCATTGTGTGTTACAGAAAAGTAGTTCAGTCACCATGCCTCCTCCTTACGTGCTTTTTCCTTGATTCTGATTGTTAGTACTGTATCTGTATTCAAGACTTAGCACAGTAATTGAAAGCTTTTTATGACATTTATATCTCACATGACTTAAATGTCAATAGCAAGTGCATATGGCCTGATTTGTTTGGTAGCCTAAGTAAACTGTCTGAAAAAATATGGTAGTCTGTAAGCATATTACAACTCCTTTTTTCCTTTTTTTTTTTTTTTTTTCTTTTTTCCTTTTAGGTCACCATTATTGAGCCGCTCTCAACAAGCCCAACTGAATTCAGATCTAAAAACATATTTGATGCAGAACTGCAGTGGTGAGCCTTGCGTGTTGAGTGCCAGAGAATGGGTTAAAGACCAGGCAGCTGCTTACATTGACAGAGAACTTTCACCTTCCTCAGTGACGTCTAATGCTGTTCGGTCAGAGGATGTCATTTTCACTAGATTGTGGATCTATAGTCACCATATTTACAACAAGCAAAAAAGGAAGAATATTATAGAATGGTCCAAGGAACTCTCTCTGTCAGGATTTTGCATGCCTGGAAACCAGGTGTTGTTTGTGTAGAAGGTCTGCAAAGTAGCTGTGAAGAGTTCTGGTCAAGGTTAGCTTTTCTTTGTATTTAAATGCTGTTAATACTAAGAGTAATTTGTTTTTTTATGTTGTGTATATGGGCAGAAGATTTGACACCCAACCACCTTCCAGCCAATAAGGGTCTGCAAGGGTTGTAGTTTTTTTTTGTTTGTTTGTTTGTTGTTGTTGTTGTTATTGCTGTTTTTGTTTTTTTTCCCATAATGTGCTTGCAACTCAGTATCCACTGTAGTGGTGGTTATAGCAGTCAAAGCTACTAATACTGCACAGTGCACATATATTTCTGTTTTTATCTTGCTCTGTATTACAGAATTATAGCAATGGACAGCAGTATTCCATTCTTGTTAGATATGTACATGGTTATCTTGCTTTATGTTCATAATTTATTTTGCCCCCATCACTCATATAGGTACTACTACCTATATGAGGTAGTATTAGACTAAATGAACATAATTGTTTGATTAAAAGAATTTGACAGCACATAGTAAGAATGTTAGAATTCTTAGCACAGCAAGGCAGAAGTGAGCACTGAAGTTGAAACCACACCTTCATCAATTATACTGTGAGGAGACACATAAGAGTTCTTGAAGGAGATGAAACAAGCTGCTGCCTGTGGGAGTATTTACATGGGAGCAGTATTCCTATAACCAACTAAGGAACCATTACTTCTGTCATGATGTATGTAGGAAATAAATTTGTTGACTTTTGTGATAACTGCTAGTTCATACTATTTTTTAAAAGAGTCTGTATCTTATAGATAGGTTGACATTTCTCCATTTGCTTTCAGAATAAGAAGACTAACATGGAAAAGAATACTAATTCGGCACAGAGAAGATATTTCTTTGGAAGGTGGATGTCTTGCTGAGATTCAGAAACAAAGAAAGTTTTCCACTTTGGAAGAAAAATGTTTCGATGCACATGGTGCTAGAGGAAATCATATGGATTTGGGGCAGCTATATCAATTTTTAGAAGAAAAAGGATGTGCTGACATTTTTCAAATGTACTTTGGGGTTGAAGGGCATTAAATCATCACAGGTCCAACTGCCGACATTTCTAAGTTAATCTTCATAACAGATTTGTAAGCTTTTCTGCAACAGTTGATCAGAGAGGAAATTAGTGATTCTTTTTTAATGTGATGGATCCAGTTTTCTAAGAAAACAAGTATTCAATGACAGCTGAATAATGAAAATGACTGAATGAATGGACACCTGGATGCTTTCCTGTACGACCTGCTCTAGGGAACTGCTTTAGCAGGGGGCTGGACTCAATGATCTCCAGATGTTCCTTCCACCCCCAGTGATTCTATGAAGGTGTTATTACAGCTGCTGATTTTAAGGACTTTTGCATACACACCGAATTACAAAAACTATTTGGTAGCCTAATGGGTAGAGTTACAGAATGTGGAATTGTAGTGAGTGAGTATGTGAATAGGAAGAAGAGAAAAAGGTGTGTGCATTGGAAGAGAAGAAATAGGATGTTTACATGATTTATTACTGTTTACATGTGCTACACTCAGACTTCTCTAACAATGTCTTCTATCGATTTCTATATGAAAGTTTATGAAGCTGTGAAATCAGTTTTCATTTTTCAGGGGAAATTGTTCTAAGTTGAGGGAGGGAAGATTTAGGTTGGATGTCAGGGGGAAATTCTTTACAGAGAGTGGTGAGGTGCTGGCACAGGCTGTGGTTGTGGATGCCCCGTCCCTGGCGGTGTTCAAGGCCAGATTGGATGGGGCCCTGGGCAGCCTGGTCTAGTATTAAGTGCGGAGGTTGGTGGCCCTGCATGTGGCGGGGGGGTTGGAGATTCATCATCCTTGAGGTCCCTTCCAACCCTGACCATTCTGTGATTCTTAAAAAAAAGAAAAAAAGAGCAGACTCAGAAAAGCCTTATTTATACAGATAGAATTAGCTCGGATATCTTTTGTAGTGACAGTTCACAGTGATTTTGTTTGATACACAGAGATTTCCCCGGCTGAGAGTATGCAAATCGTCAAGCACTTTTAATTTTACACAGAACACAGCAGTTTTATAAAGGCCCCACGCGTCCTCTTCCAGGTGCGCGTACGTTCAGGCGTGAGGTGAAGGGGCGGGGCCAGCGAAACGGGCGGGCTCATGAGGGAGGCGGGACTTCCGCTGACCCCTCCCCTCCCGCGCATCGCTGCTACTTGTCTTTCCGGAAACGCCGGTCCTCGGCCCGTAGCGCCGCCGCCGCAGCCATGGGGGGCAAGAACAAGCAGCGGACCAAGGGCAATGTGCGGGTAGGTGAGCGCTGCGGCCTTCCTGTCCTGCTCCCCTCTGTGGGGCCGTCTTGCCCAGCCTCGGTGGGCGGACGGGCGGGTGGCGGAGCGCGGCTTCGCGGTTCGTGGCCTCCGCCGCTGGTGGGCAGTTGAAGCCGCCCTACTCCGTCCGTTCCCTTCGTAGGGGCCGCGGGACGGCTCCTTGCTGGACTGGGGTTTGTGTGGCCTGGGTGAAACTTGACCGAGGTGCCGGTGAGGGGTGTTTTTGGGTACCTCTGACCCAGCCCACCGTCTACTGAAGGGATACCGTAGGGCACGTCACTGGCGCTGAGGTTTCATGCACAGGAAAAGTATCTTACTACTGTGGGTAGTGTGTCCGTGTGTCTTGTGTGTCAGAGGGGAATTAGGAAAGTAGGGTGAACCTCAGCAAGTTGTCATTAGCCCAAAACAAAGCTAGTGACCATTATGAATTAAAAAGTATTTGGTGTGTATTAGGGTAGGAAGGTTCTACAGAGCGATCTGGGTAGACTGGACCAGTGGACTGAAGGCAACCCTCTGAGGTCCAGCAAGACTGAGTGCTGGGTCCTGTGCTTTGGCCACAATAACCCATGCAGTACTACAGACTTAGGGCAGCGTGGCTGGCAGGCTGTGTGAAGGAAAAGAATGTGGGGGTATTGGTCATCAGCCTGCTGAACATGCACCAGCAGTGTGCTGAGGTGGCCAAGAGGGCCAACTACATCCTGGTTTGTGTCAGAAATAATGCCGCCAGCAGTACCAGGGAGATGGTCATCCCCTGTATTCCAGGCTGCACTGGAGTATTCAGTTTTGCACCCCTCACTATGAGAAAGGTGTTGAGGCCTTTGCCTGAAGTCCAAAGAAGGACAGCAAAGCAGGTAAAGGATCTGGAGCACAAGTCTTATGGGAAGTGGCTGAGGAAACAGTAATTCATTCTGGAGACCTCATTGCTCTCTACAGCTGCCTGAAAAGAGGTTGTAGCAGAGTGGGGGTCAGCCTCTTCTTTCAGGTGACAGTGATGAGAGGTAATGATATCATTTTGTTCTGGGGAGGTTTAGGTTGGATATTAAGAACAATTTCAGAAAGAGTGGTGAAGCACTGGCACAGGATGCCCAGGCGGGTGGTGGAGTCACTGTCCCTGGAGATGGTCAAGAATCATGTGAATGTGAAAGAGGTGGTTAGTGGGGGTAGGCTGACGGTTGGACTGGATGACCTTAGTGGTCTTTTCCAATCTTAATGATTCTATTGTTGGATTCTATGATACAATATTACAGATAACTTTAAAGCATCCCTCAGTTTCAGTACAGTCTGTTCAGAAGAGCATTCTTGAAATAAATGTTAGGCCATAGCATGAGCAGTGTGTTAACTGGGGCCAAGCATAAATGCTCAACTCCAACAGCTCACTGCAGTCTGATGGGACAGTGTTACATTGTCTTATATATGTATCCTTTCGATTCATTCTTCTAAATTGTTCTTGACCCTTTACTTTGTTGCTGGTAGGGTTCCTTGGTGGGTGTCTAAGTTTTCCTCCTAACCCCCTGGGCGTGTCGCAGGAGCAGTGTTGGTTCATAGACAATAATGTGAGAAGAACTTGGAAAAGCAGCAGTGAAGAAAGAGAAATATTTTCTTAATAAATTGTTAACTTATGAAATGAATTCTCTATTAAACTTTTTTTTTTTGTACTTGTAAAAATAATATAAATTTCCATCAGTGTTCATGGATTATAGACATAATAAGGAAATGGAATGTTGAAAATAAAGAGGAAAATAATTTGCTAGGTCAGATTTCAATGTTTAAATTGTGGGTGTCCCTTTAGGCTTTGTTTTAAATAGAAGGTTAATTATAAATCGTATCGTTATTTTGAATGCCTGATGCATGCAAAATTAAATAAGTGATCGATGTGTATAGCTGACTGATGTCTCTGTCCTTTGCTAGCCTTCTAGCAGTGGCCGGGCTGCAGAGCTCCTCGCCAAAGAACGTGGAACAGTGCCTGGGTTTATTGGCTTTGGAACATCGCAGAGTGATCTAGGTTATGTTCCTGCAGTTCAGGGTGCAGAGGAAATAGACAGCCTCGTGGATGCTGATTTTCGAATGGTCTTGCGAAAACTCTCTAAAAGGGATATCATAACAAAATTAAAAGTAAGTGTATACTTTCTACCCAATAAAAAAATTTATATTGGAAGAGCTGTCCTGACTTTCTGAGGGTTTGGAGAGGAATCTATCAAGGTATCTGGTTGTATGTTCATACCAGTATATTTATTAAAGCTGCAGTACAGAAGATAATTTGAAAGACTTTTAAGGCTGCCCATCAGACAGTGCTGACAGAGCATTCGTAAAATTAACTCTATGGATGCTGAACTTGAAGAAATAAATTAATTTTTGAAAGAGAGTTGCAGTATCTAGTAGAAGCTAGTAAACTGGAAAATGTGGCTATGTGTCAGTTCTTAAATCATGCTGATATCTTTTTTTTTAGGCTATGCAAGAGTTTGGTGCGATGTGCAAAGAAAGAGAAGCAGAAGTTGTTAAAGGTGTTCTTCCTTACTGGCCAAGAATTTATTGTAAAATCTCACTAGTAAGTACAAAACTATATAGATTAGAAATTTCCCTGAATGTTTCCTGTAAAAACACATAAGGTGGTCTTATTTTTTGTTGGAATTGTTGGCTTATTCTAGGAAAAAGAAAATGAGGGAAAGTAGCGTTCTTTGTTAATGAGATGTTTCTGTATTGGCAGTGGGGTAACCTTCAACTGTTGATGCCTGGGCTCTTTCTGCTGTTTGGACCTTGTCGTTCTTTAATTGTGATACCTCCATCTGGAATGGCTACTATTGAAAACGTGATATTGATCAAAATGAATCATTAGAATCCATTAAAATCATCCCTGATGTTTCTTTTAGAAGCCAAGAGCATAGAAAATCGTGATGTAAATTGATATACAAATAAACATATATACACAGAGAAACTGCAAATAAGTGCACAATTTTACAGACTTACGGTAGTTTCAATTCACAGTGTCTTCAAGACTTTGTTTTTCTTTCCTCCTGTCTTTCTGTTAAGTGTTTGTATAAAATAGAGATATGACTGTAGTTATGTCTGGGAAAGTTTATGGTTCTAGATGTGTAATATATCAGGAATATGTTGGTGTGAACTTAGGACTCTTCTTTATTTAGGAGTATTTGAATATTCAAATCTACATAGCTTGATTCATTGCAAAAAATGGCTGAACTGAGAGAAACAAAAGCAGCTTTTGTGTGTGTGTGTGTGTGTGTGTGATTTCTTTTGCTTTGAAATGCTTGGCATCAGAAATATACTTCTTTTCACTTCAACAGGATCACGATCGCCGTGTTCGAGAAGCAACTCAGCAATCTTTTGAGCAGCTGATTCTTAAAGTGAAAAAACACTTGGCGCCTTACTTAAAAAGTATCATGGGATACTGGCTAATTGCACAATGTGACACTTACTCCCCTGCTGCTTCTGCTGCAAAAGAAGCTTTTGAAAAAGCTTTTCCTTCAAGCAAACAACCCGAAGCCTTAGCGTTCTGTAAAGATGAAATTCTTAATGTGAGTTGGTATTTCTTTAAGACTTCGTGTGTATGTATCAACTTCTATTAAAAGTTCAAAACTCATCCTGTCTCCACCTATTCATCGTTAAATTTCAGTAAGATAAATTTGTTTTTCACCTGAAGCTGTGCTCCTACTAATGTGAAGAAAAGGCTGATACAAAGATAGCTCTTGTTTTTTCACATGTTGTTGCAATGGAACCATACAACCAGAAGAATTAATAAGATGAATGTTACTGCATGCATTTCTCTGTAGTGATGCTCAATCATCAAATAATGTTGCTGACAGTTAGAATAATGATGCAGATTAGCTGCAATAGTGGATGATTAAAGAATGCTGAACACTGTTTCAGAATGCCCCCAACAAGTGGTATTGCTACCAAGTTTAATATTATTCTGCTATTCATATTTGAAACTGAATTTAAGAAGATAAAGTTTGCATTGCTGGCCATTGAATGCCAACTTAACCATTTTGTTTTGCCTCAGTTTATCATCTTTTTTTGCGAGAAACATGTCAGTGTAGGACTGCAGCTTGAGTATTAGAAAGCCTGGATTCAACAACAGCCATTGGGGGTCAGTAAAACTGTTCTTGCTCACTAGCATGTCTGTAATATATTTAGGAAACTCAGCTCAGGGATTCGCAAGTTTTACTGTAGAGCTGTTTCTGAATAGTATGTAAGCTATACTATTCACATTAGTATTATACTCTTGTGTGTATGTATGTGCATAGATATATTGTTATTATTTTTTTTCTCCCTAGGTTCTTCAAGATCATCTTCTGAAAGAAACACCTGACACGCTCAGTGATCCTCAGTATGCTAACCTAAATAGGTTTAACTCTTGGTCTATGTTGAGTTTTACTCTTCTTGCTGAGGTAGTGGATCTAGCTCTGTTAAAGAGAGAGAATAGTTATGTGACTCTAGATCCCAGCAACTTTCCTTGGGGTTTGTGAAAGTATTTATACTTATCAGTTGCCTAATTCCTGTTTCAGATCTTTTAAAGTCGTATTTACAAATAGCTGTGGAAGATGGGATGACTTGAAACTCTAGTACTTAATAGAATAATTTGGTAGCACTGGAGCATATGGAAAGCCTGCTGATTAATTTAGGGTTCACTTTAATTTTGTGTTCTTTTGTTTTTCTGAGAACTGTACCAGAGGAAGAAAGAGAAGCCAAATTTTTCCGGATTTTGACCTGTTCCTTGTTAGCTTTAAAAAAGTTGCTTAGCATGCTGCCAAAGAAAGAGGTGCATTCATTGGAGGAAAAATTAATGTCGCTTCTGTCTCAAAACAAATTTTGGAAATATGGTAAACACAGCACACCACAGGTAATTTTATTTTAATTGTTTTGGTGAGTTTTCATTCAAGACAATGCATTGGATTTAAGCAGATATGAATTTCTTGTGTCCTTCAAGAATGAACTCTATTTTTTGTTGGATTATGTTTGAAACAGTTCTAGACTTCTAGACCATAAATGAATAATATTGTTCTAAATTTCGCCTAACAGGAGATGTATTAGGAAGTGAAATGTAATGTTAGTAAAATGCATGTTATCAAGGACCAAATTATTTTAAAATATTAAAAGTTATTTTAATAATATTTAAACCTTTGCTGTTGTACCAAAATATGGAGCCTGCCTGTTGTCTTTAAAAGTAATGTTATATAACTATGTGTTGCCATTTGCCTAATGATTTTGTTCTTCTGTGGTCCGTCAGGTTCGTTCAGCTTTCTTTGAGCTGGCTTCTGCTTTTTGCCAGTACTTGCCTGAGCTGGTGAAAGCTGAAGCACCAAGAGTTTGTCCCGCTGTTCTTCTCAATATTGATGACAGTGATGCAGTGGTGTGTCCTGCTCTTTGGGAAGCTGTCCTTCATGCTATTGCCACTATTGAGGTAACATAATAGACCTAAGGGGCAGATGTTTTACTGGAATGTTGCATTTAATTTTTTACCAGGTACCAGAATTATTTGTGTGGAATAAAGAACAGCTTATCTGAGTTTTCTTCTTAATTAATAACATGAACTTATCAATGCTTCACGCTCCTTCCTGCTCCTTAATGTATCAGTGTAACTTGCAAATCTGTTGTATCCAGAGGGGTAGTTTTATAAGTTTAATTAAGTTAAGTTGAATCTGTTGGATTAAAAATAGATAGAACGTTTTTTCTTGGTTGAAGAAGGTTACAAAAATGACCTTCAGTACTTTTTTGCTTTCTTTGTTTTCTCTTCTGACTTAATTCTTAGTTCCAAACTTTTTAAATTATTTTTTAGAATGAAATATCAGATTCACTGAATTAAAGAGCAGGACTAGCAGTGCTTCCCATAAACATACATGGTACACGTTAAACAGCTTTGTTGTAGATATCTTGAATGACGATAGGTCAGAGGATGAAAATCTTTAAGGTGTGAGAAGAAAGTGCTGAGGTATTTTGTAATCATCAGAAGGTTTTTTTTTCAGGAAGTTTTGAAGTTAGTGATGCTTCTGAAGTTAGGATTTTGAAATCGATGTTTGTTCTTAATGATAAGAAAAGAATTAAATAAGGAAGCAGTTATGCTAATAATTTTTTATGAAAAATTCTTAAGTGCAGCATCGTTAAAGAAAAGTGTTTAACTGCAGTTTTATCACAATTACTTGTAAAAATTCACAGCTAAAATAATGATTTCTAAAAATAGGGGAAATCAATTTAAATTTTACAGTGAATTGCTTCAGCTACAACTTAACCAGATAGATTAAATGTCTATCTAAGGAGTTCCTCCAAAGTAACACCTTCTCTTTTAGTTTACATTAAGTGTATTTATTTCCCTAGGACTGTTGGAGTCATGTAAATGCCAGAAAAGGAGTTCTACCAAAACTGTGGACAGTACTTCGAGAAGGTGGACGAGGGCTAGCTACTGTTATATACCCAAATATTTTGCCATTCATTAGCAAGATACCTCCTGGCATCACAGAACCAAAGCTGGAATATTTCAGAACTTTTTTCAGCTCAGTGATTCAAGGGTATGAACCAGAAACTGCACTTATTTGTTATCAGTCTCTTATATTTGGAAACAGGACTAATCTTTAAGTATTTAAACATAGGTAACTATATCTCTTGGCTTGAGGATATTTAAATATGCATGTATCATTCATTTTCGGGGGGAGAAACCACTTTCTTTGCTATTGTATCTGAAAATAACATTTTCAGATTACTTTTGCATATGTAAAGTCAAAGTGCTGAAGTCAGTCCTTTGCAGCTGTTTCTATCCTGTTGAACCTCCTGTGTGATTTTTGTTACATATTCTTTGCCAAAAACATCTTTCTTTGTCAAAGGTTTTGTGTTTATTCCATGATAAGTTTTGAAAGGAAAAATGGGAAATGAATTTCAAGTTGAATTACTTCAGAGACATCAGGTTCTTCTTGCCAGTGAAAAGGTCTCACTTTATTATAGAGATTACTGAGGGTTAGTGTTGTGGTTGTGAAACCTACTATGTGCAGGACGTTTAATTCTTGTTATATTGATTTTAAAGGATTTGAACTGCTACCGTATTTTTTCCTTTAAAATGTCAATAGCAGCTGTCTGTCAAATGTAATTTACATACTTTGTATGCATTATATACTCAAAATATATATATTTTTCTGAAAGACTAAAATTATTTAAACCAAACGTATTTAAACTAAAATGAGTTCTTGACTGATGGCGAGGTGATCATTAGCAGAGTTCTTTGAGAAAGTAGTACTGTACAGTAATTTTGTGTGGTCTTTAAATGGTGATTTAAGCATCAAGGTCACTCTGAATCAAACTTGTGGTGAAACCTTCTTTCGATGGCTTTTTGTGTATTTTTTTCATTTTTTTTCCTTGTAGTGATTAGTTCCTTTCTTTTTGTATTATAACATAAGCTACAGGCTTAAAATAATAATAGCATCTCATAGAATAGTAAAATCATGGAATCACCTCCAAGACTGTCCAGTCCAACCATCCACTAGCCAGCAGTATTTTCCCACTAATCCATGTCCCTTAGTACAACAGCTAAATGTTTCATGAGCACCTAAACCTGTTTAGTGTGTACAGAAAACTGTAGGTGAGCTTTTGTGACCTTTTACAAGTAGCTGAAACAGTAAATTGTATTCTTGATTGGAGAAGTTTCCTCAATTTACATAGTTGTTTGGTGTTTTTTTTCCCTTTCTATTTAATATTGAAACAAGATGAAAAAGATATGTTAATATAATTTGTATTACATGCCTAGTTTTATTGTTTTGACTCTTTGAGCATTTCCTCTTGAATTCGTTTCTGTCTAACAACTAAATGGGTTTTGTCTGGATAAAAGCAACATAATCAGGGTTACATTGAAGTATTACACTTTCTCTGAAGCTTAGACAACTGACTGTTCCTACTTCCACCTCCCACTGTTACCTTTCAACAGGTTGTCAAATGAGCGGGCACTAGCCAGTCCTTCAGAGAGTTCAGCAATTATAACTACTTTTATGGAATGTCTGCGCTTTGCCATACTACAGAAAATAGATGAAGATGAACAAAGACAAATACATCAGATGTTAATATATGACCAGGTATTAAAACTACCTACTGTTCTTTCACATGCATGTAATAGTTCAAAGCTAAAGCCATCAACTTCTGTCAGGATTTATTTCTCTGTTCAAAATCTCACTAGATTTTATGGTGAAAAATAATGTTATTAAAGTTGTTCAATATTTCCCTTGGTATAAATTCAGTCTTAATAGTTTTGAGGTTTTTGGTCTTGGTTTCCAGAATGTTTTTCAAAATGATAGAATTTCCTGGTATTAGGAACAATGAAAAGCTTTTCTAGTTGGATCAATTTATTTTTATTTTTTGCTTTATAGCTAATTCCTCTAACTGATGCTGTACTTCAGGAGCCCAGGTTACAAAATGGACCATTATTTTATCAACTAGCAGAAACAATAAGCTCCTGGGAAGCGAAAGCTGAAGTCTCTAGTGATGATAATACAAATGAAGTTTTCCAGAAACTATTGTCAAATTTTTGGGACCGTCTTTTAAAAATGTGTATACTTCATGTTGATAAGTTGGAGGCTGATGAGAAGACATTGTTTGCCATATCTGATATGCTGGAATTTCTTCAAAATCCAAAGACTGCTACGAAACTAAACAATAGAAAATCCCTAAAAGTAAAATTTTCAGATGAGGATGAATCTGAAAGGAACACGGAGAATGGAAAGATCACAGAAGTGAGGAATAATAGTGGCTCTGAAATACAAGCTGACCTGCAGCATAGTTCAATTCTAAGGAAAGAACCTTTAGAAAATTTAGTCTGCCACCTTTCTGAGCTGAGTATTGTATATGTCAATGAACAGAAATCAGAGCAGCATTTGAAATTCCTTTCTGCCCTCCTCAACTCTTTTTCATCTAACAGAGTTTTTCAAGTACTTCTAGAGCCGGGAAGCAATGCAAGTTGTCCTCCAGCTGAATCTCAAGAAGACATAAAAGTTCATAATGAAAATCCATCTGTACAATTTCTCTATATGAATTTAATAACTTGGCTTAAAGAAGACTGGAGGAAAGACATGCATTTTCTGGTTGATATTTTGTACAGTGTGCTTAACTGTTGCAACAGTAATGATGAAAGGAAAGTCATTCTTGATGATTTAATGAAGGTATGTCTTGAGTATTTTCTTAATAGATTTTGCTGAAGTTACTATTTTTTATGCTATGTGGGTATTAAATCTCTTTATTTTGCAGATGTAGAGTGAGTTATATTCTGTGTGAGCTTGTTCAACCAAACAGAAGTAGATTTAGAAAAGGTAGACGTTACAGTGTTGGAGTTATATTTTAATATAAATATATGTAAAAATAATTGTTTACATATATATTTACATATATAGATAAAAGTAACATCAGAGAAGTTCTCTATTCTTCATCTTCATACAGTGTGCTTTTATGCTTAGTCATGGGAGGCCTTTCTTTTAATTACACGCCTTTATTGGTCTAGATGCTAGAGAGAGAGTTGGGAGGCAAAATAACTGATAAATAACTTTGTTACTTTGAAACTTAGCAACTTGTGCTTATCACTTGCAGAAAATCAAATTTTACAACTAACAGAAAAAGATATTAAATACTTCCAATTCAGTAAATACTTTCTGTTAAATTTTCTGGAATTTTGTTTTTCTTCTAGATGGACCTGAAATGGATTGTTTTTCTCCAGATAATTGAGAAGGTACTTCTTTAGACTTTTTTTTTTGTTATTTTGCTTAGTTTTTAATGTTTCTCTAGTTTTATCTTTGAGATTTAGATGTATTAAACCCCTTTTTCTTACTACTTTTTTTTTTTTTTTTTCAAACTAATGGTAAAGTAATGCAGCAATACTTTCAAAGTGTTTGTTTTAACCCCATTTAGAACTAGGGTTAGTCTTAGAAATGAACAGAAAAATCCCACACGTGTGCACACAAAACATCCATGCATCTTTGTCCCTTCTATTTTTGATCAACTTGCCCTTTGAGCCAGAAGATTCCTGATTCGTTTCTGGGCATCTCTTCAAAACTAGAGAAAATGGAGCTGGGTGTTAGACTGATAATTTTGGGATTATCACCAATACTTGTGTTATCTTTCTCTGTTTATTATCATAGAGTTCATATTTGCTTCAAAAATAGGTATGTAAGTTGCTGTATTGTTTTTGAAGACTATGAAATAGTGATGGATTAGGGATCTAGACAGCATGCTGTGAAATGATTATCACCCATAAATTGTGTGCACAAGAAAAAGGTAGTATCCCATTATTTCTGCACAAGGATATTGAAAAATTGGTATGCAAGTGAATGCATGGGATGAAATATGGAGTGTATTACAAATTTTTTTGACAATAACTTGCATCATTTGACTGATTATCTACTGGGTTTACAATAGTACATTTCCTTACAGATACTATGTATTTTTTTTTTTTTGAAGCTTTTATCCCATTATTATTTACAATGCTTTTCTGATTGTGACCTGTCATCTGTTTTTAGAGAAATTCAGATGCTGTAAATAAATTTTATTTCAGCCAAAAGGTTTAGTTACCAGAAAGTTAGCTCTTTTTTTACCCCGATTTAGGCATTCTCTGGCCTCTGTAGTTGGAGAAGAGAAAAAAAGGAGAGCTCTTAGAAGGTGTCTTGCTTCACCTTGAAGTAGAAGTCTAATCTAGCAGTAAATTGCTGTCTTGTCTTTAGCCAAAAAGGAAACTAAGGGAATGATCACAGACATATTTACCTAGAGACTTATTGTTTCTGACCCAGTAGGATTCCTGCTTGTGTAGGTTTGATTTGTGGTTTCTGGGGACTGCATATTAATCTTATACTTCATAATAGAAGTTAGTAGCTTCAAAAGATTATAAGAGTTATTTTCTTTTTGTCACTCAGGCATGCTCTAGCACAACAAAACTCTCGTTAATCTCTGGGTGGCTGAAAGGAGATATGCTTGGAGAAAGACTTGTCATGCTGGCAGATGATCTGTGTCACCTGGGTTTAAAACCAATAGCAACCTCACCAGAATCATCCTCTTCAGAAAAATGGACCGTCCTGAGCTTGGTGTTGTCACAACACATTAAAAATGGTAAACATATTTCATCTTTGGAGTTTGTGAATTGTAAATACTGCACTTAAACTTGGTTTTTGTTACCAGAATTCTGGAAGTTTCGGTGTAGAGGAGCATCAGAACTCCTTCCTCTCTCCAGACAGAAACTTCAACCAACTTGATTCGTTATGGTTCATGGTGTCCTGGGGCTGATTTCTCAGTGACTTGGCTGTTTATCAACTTGTAGAACTTGAATATAATGCTAAGCTCAAGGCATTCATTTATTGTTGGGTGATTTGTGACGTCTTTTACTGCATGTTGGATGAAGTCTAAGAGACCTTCAGGGTTCTTCTCGACTTACTTGTGTAAGTCAGAGTAGAGTATATGACTTTCAAAAAGATTTTTGATGTGTTCTCTCTTCTGAATTTCTCAAGGTAAACTGGATGAAGTAAAAGGAAAGGCTTTTCATGGCTCGGTAAACTATTAAGTGATAGGAGTTAAAGGGAAATAAGGATGAATTGTGAAAGGGTGGTAATTATTTCTGATACGTTATTCAGATTAATCGTAACTAAAATGCAGGGATTTGTAGCAGTATGTTATGATACTGAATGATTAACTGACAAAAATAAAACTGAAATTTGTGACTAATAAATATAAAAAGTATGTCCAGGGAGAAATTAACTGTGGCTTTCTCTCTTCAGTGAACTGTTAAAATTCAGAATCAGTTTTTAGGAACTGTTGTCAGAAAAACTGAGGACCAATGAATATCATTGTTAGCGCTAGGATGTCAATATCTTGATTATGGTCTGTAGTTTTGGTCACTTCAGTATTCTTGTTCACTTAAATGTTTTTTTTGTTTGTTTGCTTGTTGTTTTTTTTTTTTTTAAAAAAAGCTACAATAAAATCAGAAAATATCCAAAGAATTTGTTAGACAAAAGTGATGGTTTCTGTTTAGAATCAAAAGAATGAGAACTCTTCAGCTTACGAAGGAAGTTTACAAAGGGGTTTGTTTTTGATAAAGAGCCATAAACTCTGTAATTCATATGAAAAAATGCAAATAGGAAGGATCTTCTCATTGTTTTTTTAAAAGAGAAGAACCCAATGTTTCTATGTTTAAAGCCTGAGGAAAGACATAGGCATGCTGCTTCATACAGTTGATAATTAGTGGAACTCAATGCAACAGTATGCTGTGGAGTTTGAGTATAAATGGAAGTAGCCTACATAGATTCAGCCAGAAAGGGAGTGATATTCATAGGAGATAGATCGGCTGGGTTAATTATATCCAATGTCCATGTGGAATCTCTGGCTCACAATGGGTTGCCAGAAATTAGGAAGTCAGAGAAGGGTTAAAGGTATCACCCTGCATTTGCTCTGTTCGTATGTCTTTTACCTAAGCTGGTTTAGATAAAGATATTTGATTATAGGGATACTTGGCTACCTGATCCAAGATGGTTGTTGAAGAAGGATAAGAGTTTAGGTATCCATAAGACTGCAACTACTTTGCAGTTGATTTTTGCATGCCGTATTATAAATAAAAAGCATGTAGGTACATATTATGTCTTTGAGATATCGTTTGTTAACTTATCAAAGCTCGTTGTTCTTTTCCTGTTCCTAACAGAATCTTTGATTGGTGAAACTTACGTCAAAAGGATTATTGATAAACTTCAAGCAGCACTGTCTAAAGCTAAGGATCTTTCAGAAGCTGGAAATACTGAACCATCTGTATCTTTTATCTGTGATGTAGCCTCAAGCTTTTTCAGTTCAGTTAAAGGGTGTTTACTGATGCCATCCTCAGAAGACTTGCTGCTTACCATCTTCCAACTGTGTGCTCAGAGGCAGGATGCCACACATTTAACAGGTGATCTGAAGGAAGAAGTGTTTCTCACCATGTCTGGTTTTGTACTGTTATTTTTTTGTCAGTCATTTTACTTATCTCTTAGATCTTGTTGTGAGATGGATTATCAGCTAGGGGGTGAAAATAATCGCTCTTAATCTCAGACAAAATATTACTTATGTATAAAAGTTAACTTTAAAATTGTTCTGCAGCCAGAAATTTACATATTTGCCCATGACAGTGATCATGTGTAATAATGTAGAAAAAAGAATTCTCTACTTGCTCTAGCACCATTAGTCACGTGATCATTGCTCTAAGATGCAGCTTTTTATTTTTTATTTTATTTTTTTACAATAGATTTGCTTGCAAGCAAGTTAAAGCACACTTGGATATCTGGTGTAAATTCGCTCGTCCGTCATCTTCGGAATATGCAGAATCAGAGCACCTTTTTGCATAAATCTGCACTATGGATCAAGAATCAAATTCAGTCTTCCTCTTTAGATGTCAAAAGGTAATTGTGATGCGCATGTCCATGTCATAGTATGTTGTTCCCTAAAACAAATGAAGATCAAACCTATACAATTCCATATTTACTTGGCATCTGCATTATTTAGAGTTTTTTAAACCTGTCAGACGTGGGAACTATGGCTTAAAAGCATAATTAAAACATAGCATGTAAATAGCATTCTCTATTTTATAAAACAAGATTTTGCTTGATAGTGCCAAACTTGTTTGCAGCATTTTTTTGTTTTTCTCAGCTTTCAGGTTTTGATCTCTGCAGTTAGTGACTTATTGTCTACACTTCTGGAAGCTGACAGACAGTCTGGATGTCTTGTGGGAGCTTATATTGAGCACGTTATGCCAAACAGAACTGAATGGGAAAAATTACGTGAGTCTCTTTCTGCTGAGGTATGAAAATAATTGATTTTCACATTATAGTTAACCTTACCTGTCTCCAATTGCATGACATTTCAGGTGTGATTATACATAGCAGCATGTGTCCTGTGGTTCTTTTTGGCCTCTATCTCTGTTGGACAAAATCTGTATGGTTATGGCCCCATCAGTACTGCTGGAGACAAGCAAAATCTGTGAAATTATACTTTTTGGCATGAAATGTTGGCAACTTACTTTGCAACTCTGAAATTTTGTCTGTCAGAATATATCTCCTGAAGATATTCTATAAGTAAACTAATCTATAAGATTATTTTTTGTGTAACACTAATATCTGCAGGGTAACTTGATGTGCTGATTGTAAACAAAATGCTGGCATGACTAGATCGAGAGAGAGCAATAATTTTTTGTCCAACTACTAATCTTCAGTAACCCTACTATTTTTTTTTTTTAAGCTGTATAGCATTCTAAATGTATGTGTTTATTTCAGAGGCAATAATGCAGGCTCAAGTAACTGCTGTGGATTTATTTGTTATGTACACAAGGGGGTGATCCTCAATATTATGCTCTTGGTATAAACTTGTATCTTCTGTGGTTATTTTTTAATCGTTGTGAATTTTTAACATTAAATAGATCATCTTCTGTATATCATTTTTAGATCTCAATCATTTGTTCATAAACTTTTTATGCACGTATTACAGTGGATGCACAAACCTCTTTTGGAAGGAAGGCTGAGTATGAATTGTGAACATTTGGGATCATGTGTTAAGCTATGTGGCACAACTAAACTTCCAGGACATCTGTGTACTTCAGCCTTATTAAGTAAAATGGTGCTACTTGTACTGGAAAATGATATGGTGAAGGGAAATGAGGATGCTGAAAGAAAGAAAATTGACAATATAAGTAAGTTACAGTGGTAAAATTTAAAGGAGTTTGATTTTGTAGTAGTTCTGATTGTCAATTCAGGTTGATTTAGAATTGAATAATGAAAGTTTAGCACATGAGTATCAGAAATATATATGCATATAGTTTTGCTTCAGGTCTCCTTTTTAAGTATGAGTGTGTACTTACACTTTTAGGGCCTTTTGCTTTATATACATGCTATCTCAACAGGACTTTGATTTTAGGGAAGTTTGAATTTACAGTGAATCTCAAAGTTGTTCCTCGCCAAAGCGTGTATGGTGCATTGGGGTGAGTGGATAACAGTAGCTGTATCCATGCCATCAAATAAAAGCCTTTAGCATTTAGATGCACCTTTTCTGAATTCTACTGGATGAAATTTAATTTCTTTTGGTTTATAAAAATGTAAGATCAGAGACAGCATAGTCAGATTAACAATTCTACCTCTAGATGTCCCACTGTGAAGAAAAGTGTAATTGTTCAGTGTAGGTCTTTGTAAACCAATTAGAGGGAAAAAAAAAAAAAACAAAAAACAAAAAACCAAGCACATGCTAGCTATCTATTTAGTTTTTGTTTGTTTGTGCTCTGGATTTAGATCTTGTTTGCCTTGTCTGCAGAAATGTATATTAAAAAAATGTTACGAAGAGGGTGTAAACTTCTTGTGCTTCATTTCCTTTAAAACTTTTTGTACATCTATAGTGGTTTATTCTTCCTTTTTCTTCTTTTGTGTTTTATGCTGTAATGTCAAATAACCCAGTTTGTGCTCTGAAATATCTGAGATTGTGTATAACTGTTGTTGTCTTAATGCATTACAAATACATTAAAACAACCCAACAACTATAACAAAAACCAGACTTCTTACCTATCCATTGAATATACTCAGCAGTTGGTTTTGTTGTTGAATTAGTTGCAGAACTGTTGTATTCATTACAATGGATTGAAGAATTGGAGAATCCTCCTTATCTGCTTCTGGAATATCTACATATGTTAGAAGAAATGCACATCACATATGAGAAGTTCAGTGCACTCAGTAATACAACTAACCTTCAGCAAACAATATTTGATAGGTATGTAAGAACAAGTAAAACCTCAACCACAGTACAGCCCTTAGCTCTGTCTTTATACTTTGCAGTGTGTAGAGTATTGACTGTTAAGCACTTCTGTTAAATGCTATAGTTTTTCCTTATGTATATTGTTTCATATTTCATCCAAACGCTTGTGTGGTGAACTGTTTATGTTATGTGTATATTAACTAGGATCTATTTTCTTCTTTTGAAGATCAGAGGAACACGGAAGACTCTGGTCCTTAACCATGGCCAAAGTGATTCATGGAGAAGACGCTGTATCCTATGAGATGAAAAAGCTTTTTAAGACGAGCGAAGGGTATCTAAATACTGTTGCCTGTCATCTCTTAAACAAAATAGACATTGCAAATATTGCTGATGTTAAATGATACTGATTCTGATGATCAACATCTGAAGACTGAAAATTTGGTTGTATATATATGTGAAATGCAAAAATGAAATGTTGTATAGTGTGTGGGATTAGTTACGTTGCAGGCTGTTAAGTGGCCTCTAGATCAATATGAAGCAGTTATCATTTTGTTTACTAGTTAAAGTTTTGAGTTTATTTTTGAATTTCTGCTTGTTTGAATAGGTTTCTGCCATTAACAGAGGGCAGATTGCATACACTTCAGTGCCTATCACCCTTTTTAATTGAGGAAGAGAAGAGAGAACTTGTTTTTCACTGCGTGGCCAAACTTATGACATGTCCACAGACAGAGCTCTCCAGTACTGATGGTCAGTATGGTTTTCTACCTCAGCATACTTCATTATAATTTAAGAACATTATTTTGTAATAATGTTTGCTTTTATGTGAATTAACTATAATCATATCAATTTTACTAGAAATGAACGTGTCTACAGTTTGCGTATTTCTTCTAGACTGTTTGGCATTGTGGTTTTCTGTCTTTATAAGGAAGTGCATCTATACATGCCCGGTCTAAAATTAGAACTTAAAAATTAACAATATCAGTCAAAAGAATTTTGATACAGCCTTCTTGTTTGGTCTGTCTGATTTGAACACATTTGCAAACACTGGAATTTTCAATTCATCATTTCAGCTTTTTATAGCATGCAAAATATTTCTGTTGTTTACTGTTAGTGTTGTGACTGGTTTTAGTGAGAATTCCTTTGAAGTTCATAATTAGTTTTTTGAGCAGTTCATATAGTGAATGCTACGTCATGTGCTGAGTAAGAACTGCTGTACATGCACATCTCTAACAGCTTTTGAAAAATTACTTAATGAGGTAATTGATGTGTTATAATTGCTTTGAATATCCTGTAGAAAGAATAAGACTGAAAACTTTTTTTACAGAAATCTTCAGAAATACACAAAATCCTTCTACGTATTTGAATTACGTGTGATCTTAAGAACAAACAAACAAACAAACCAAAAACCCTTCTATTCTGTCTTGATACTTTTTTTTTCATGATTTCTTGCACATCGTCTTATTAACTTGTCTATATATAAAAAAAATAAAAATAAAAAATGAAGGTTTATTTCTATGGTTTCTTTTTTAACAGAACCACACTTAAATTGAAAAAAAATCTCTATGGCCATTTTAAACTGTTGGCATCTGTCCCTTGGTAGCATTCTCATGTTTTTGGATGAGATCTTTCAAATGAATGTCCTTTAATTAAGGAAATCTTCAATGTTAGTTTCGTGTAGCAATTGAAGATAATGTTTCTACTGTTACAGTTTTTATAATGCTTGCTCTTTAGGCTTAGTTTGTTGTGAATCTTACAGGAGTTTTTTGGTTATTGGTTTGAGCGTTTAGCTTATAGTACTTCTAATTTAATAATGGCACCTACAGATTAAGTGTTAAAAGAAAATAGCTGCTGTCCAAGCTCTGTTATGATATTGGGTCCAATCTATGCTTGTTCTAATGTTTATCTTACCTTGATAATTAATGCCTCCTGAGACATAATATTTTTGTTGTATCGTAGGAGCTTTTGGGTGTCTCTCCATTTTGAATTCCTGCTTGAAAGACAAAAGTTTTGGTTGTGATCACCTCTTACCCGGAGTACTAAAAATCATAATATCTTGGAAAAATGATAATGAGGACAGCTTCCTCTTTAGCTGGTGGGTGCAACTTTGAGATATTTTCACTGTTTTTTTTTTTCCCAATTTCTAAAGAGTTTAAAAATATGGGGTGGTTGTGAACTCAAACAAGACCAAGAAAATAATAACTTAATGCTGTCATCCACCATTTTAGTACTATATTTTTAAGTTTCTGTTGAATTGCATCTTGCAGTTTAAGATTGCTTTGTGAAGTATCTAATAAGTCATACTGAAAGGAATTACCTGAAGGTAAGCATATGTAAGAAAGTCAACCTGACAGTAATTCTGTCTTGTAAGCAAAGCTGGAAAACTAGGAGGACTTTCAAGTTGTTTTCAAAGCATACAGAACTGAACAGTTTTGCAGGTGTAGCTGAAGATTCAGTTCAAAACTGTGATTGCTTAAGGTAGGAGAAAGACACTTAAGTTAGGTATCAAAGTTTTCTAAAGTTCTGGACCTGACATTGTAATTTGGAAAGCTAAACTTCTAGCAGAGAGTTAAAATGTGCCAGTATTTGTTTGAATAGTGAGAAAAATCCAGGCAACACCTTTTGTAAATAACTTACAATATTGGGACTATTGAGGGCTTATATTTTAAGTAAGTTATTAATTAAAAAAGAAAACTATTTTTCTTGCTCTTATTTTGTTAAAATTACTAAATTTTGCAGTTTAAAGTTTTAGGAATCTGTTAAAATAACATACAAATGACAAGTACCTCTGATCTTCCATTTTGTACCAGTTGACTGACTTGTTTTGAATTGGTAGTTAATGTAGGATTCTCATTTTGAAAGACAAAGTGTTTAAAGCATGTAGGGTAGTAGCCTGGAACAAAACTAATGTGCCCTAAGTTGGGAAAACAAAGGCAATTAAACTAATACTTTCAGTTACAACATGACAATACGTAAGCTTTAGTTGTATTTTTATTTCAGCAATCTGAAAGAAACAAGTGCTCAATTGCTTGGTTTCAACATAGAGATGATCCGCTACCTTCCCTTATTGCTGAGGTATTCTACAGCTCCTTTGGCTGATAATGAATGGGACTTTATCATGTGCTCCATGCTGGCTTGGTTGGAGGTAATATCAAAGAGACTATTACTAATCATTACGTTGCAGTTTATAATGCAATCCTCTTAATACTCTTGGAACAAAACAGGCTAATTTAGGCTGGGGATGGGGAGCAAGGAGGGAGGAATTTCAAAATTAGACTGGGAAACAGCTATATTTTTATAGATTTTTTTTTTTCCTGCAATTTGGAAATGTAGGCATGGTCTGGGTACAGTTTTATGTTTGGAAAAGTGAGATGATTTCACATTGCATTTGTGGCTCATTTGGCTGCACAAGTGCAGTGGAAAAGCTACAGATGCATACATTTCTTTTTGAATCCACTTGGTGGCAGTTTTAGACTATCATTGTAAAGAAGGTCATGTAAGAGAAGTAGTCTAGAATTATAAACATTGGTGAGACTTAGAATTTCATTTCAGCATGTCTTATTGAAAATGTAATCTGTATTTTAAACTTTTAAAATAGTTATAATATAGTCTTTGCAATTGAGTCTTTGAAATAGTACTTTGGGCTATAGGGAAGGAATGTAAAACATCTGCTTTAAACCAAATATTATTATGAAATCTTCCTCTTATTTTTTATTTTTTTTTTTCTTCCAGACAACATCTGAAAACCATTCACTCTATCATGTCCCACTTGTGCAGATTTTTGCCTGTGTCAGTTGTGACCTGGCATCTGCTCTCAGTGCTTACTTTGAACCTGCAGCTTCTAAGACTATTGAAAACCTTCCTGCGAATTTGGTCAGTGAATGGAAAGAATTCTTTTCTGAAGGAATTCACAATTTGCTGCTACCTCTGTTTGTGAAAGTCACAGGTGGGTATATGGCAGCTGGCAAGGAGGCCATTGGCAGTATGTAATCAGGCTATTCTGAAGTAGAACTTGATTGGCCACATTTTTTGGTTCATAGGAATATGATGTTAACACAATATTATGTTTATAAAAGTAAAATGGTATTTTTCAACATATGCTAGTTAATAAAGTAATTGTATTCCATTGGTTTTAAGGTAGACTCTTTTAATTGTAGCCTGAATTGTTACTAGTTATGCTTGTTTATCATAGTATCCATACACTGTGCATCACAGTTTACCTGTTTCCTTTTTGTATAGGAGAAACAAAAACTGCAGCTGAAGGCTCTTTTCAGAACTCCGTATTAATGTCTTTGGGTGAAGCTCTAACTTACATCTCGAAGGATCAGTTGTTAAACCATAAGCTACCAGCAAAGTTTGTTGCAGGCCAGAAAACAAATCTTCCAGATAATCTACAGACTCTGTTAAATACATTATCTCCACTGCTGCTTTTCCGGGCTAGATCTGTTCAGGTTTCAGTCTACCACATGTTGTATAAGTAAGATCAACAAAAGTCTCACTCTCTTCACTTCCTTCCCCCTTATTTATTGATTTTTAAAATATGCTCTAGAAAAGGCACTTAAATGTTTAGCAAAGTGATATGCCACTATGGAGAAAAAAAATGCTTAACCGGACAACTTGTGTTCTAGATTAGAACACATGATGTAAAGCCACGAATGCTAAATTTAATTGTCAAAATGAACTAAATAGATACAGAGAAGTTTTACTGCAATACATGAAAATACAATTTTATTTTCTATAAATATGTATTGTTGTAACTGTAAAGTTATTTATTTTTAGCACTTGTTTTAATACTCTTAAAATCCTGAAATGTAAACTGCAACATTCCAGGTTTGATTTGGTAACCACAGCATCATTAAATAGTCTGACCTTCTTATTTTCACTAATTTAGATAAGAAAATGAAGAAAGTAAAGAAAAACGTGTTGTGTTCTTGTGAACTTATTTGATATCTCTAATACAAAAAGAGTGAACGTAGAATTTAAAGATTGCTATGTGCCTTTGACTGCTCAAAATGCAGGCAGCAAAGCAGCTGACTGGAGCATAAGAAGCTACCATAATACTGAGGCATTAAGTTGTAAGAGCTTTGTTCTGAGATGGAGATGTTTCCTTTAGTATGAATTTAGGTGTTTGGGAGGTTTGGAGAACTAAGCAAGGCTTACGTGCTCTTTGGCTATTGCCATTCAGGAACCAATTTGGATGACATGACTTATAGATTTCATGATGTTATTAAAAAGTAATTGCTTGATTTTACTCATTGTCAATAATATTGGCATTGATAATTAGAAAGCTATGCATTGGATACATTAAAAATAAATAAAAATTAAATCTCATTTCTTTTCCGTCTTTCTATAGGTTAATGCCTGAGTTGCCTAAATTTGATGATGAAGATCTCAAGTCCTATGGTGATGAAGAGGAGGAATTAGCATTGTATGTATTTTTTCCTCATGTTTCTTTCTTTTTTAATATTTTTTTCCCTGTTGTTATTTGTTAAAGAGTTGAGAATTGCAGCACAGTAGTTGTCTTTCAGAAGCTATTAAGGGAAAAAATGACATTCTTATGACAATAAGAGGTATGAATATTGAAAATCTACAATATAGTTGATTACATCTGTATCTTTACTAAAACTGGAAACAATATTTGTAATTGTTTTCTGAATCCAGTTACTAAAGTAATTAGACTATCTATGTTCTACTGTAAAATCTCAAAAGATGTTTAAACTGCATTGCTGTATTGAGAATATTTCTAGCTGCACCAATAGCTTCAACTTCCTCAATTATTCCTTTTATCCACATAATAAATTAAAGATGTCCAAAATTGGAGACGTTTTATATAGATTGAATCTGAAAAAGTCAACAATTAGAATAGGGAATAGGATAATCATTTTTACTTATTTACCACAGTTCAATGATTAATAATGTGTTTTAAAACAGAGCTGCACAGGGTGTTATAATCTGTTGCCAAAACCCAACCCATCATATTGATTGCTCCATTGTTGGTGTGACTTGACTAAAGAAAAAACTTAAGCATTCCATGGTGGAGTTTAAATCAGCTCAGCCATATACCAAACTCATCCTATCAGAATGTGGAAAGAATTCAGTTTATATCCTTCTTCTGAGAAGGAGAGAGACCAACTATTATTTACAGGAGAAAGAAATATTAAGATGTAGCTGTGGTGTGTGAATCTGAAAATAAGTTTTTCTGTAGTGAAAGACCCCTTCTGTGTTCTACATACATTGCTTTATTTAAAGGATGCTGGGAAAGTTGTGAATATAAATTCAGATAATGCTCTGCTAAAGTTTCCAGTTTACTATGCCAGATAACATTTTTCCATAGATCACCTCCAGCAGCTCTTATGTCTGTCCTTGCCACCCAAGAGCTCTTGCTAGAAAACATCCTAGAATGCATTCCAGTTGGAGAGTTTGCAGTTATTCAGCCCTTGAGCGATGAGTTCTGCCTTGTTCTAGGATATCTTCTCACTTGGAAGTTGACATTAACTTTCTTCAAAGCGGCTTCTTCTCAGGTATATGCTCAGTTTTTTTTTCTTTTTTTTTTTAATAGTTTGTTTACTTGATTTGGGTATTGAGATTATATTTGGCCTCTTTCTTTTAATTGTATATTGTCCTACTTCCTTTGGACATACTGGGACTCTGTTCCAAAAGCATCAGTAGATGTCTGTCGAGGATGGCAATATTAGAGTAATAAATTTTAAAATTCATAAATGTTTTTTTTTTTTTGCTGGTTTTAAACAAGCTTGTGACATTTTATGATCTTCAAGTCATTCAAAAGGTTACTAAGAACTAGATCACTCTTCTAAACACTCATTCTGAATGTCAGAATAACTTTTCCTCCATATAGAAGCTTATATGTATTATTTGCAGAGTAAGCTTTTTATTCTCAACTTCGTTTTTGTTGTTTTTCTTATTTTTGTTGTTGTTTGTTCCTTTGTTCAAACATCACCAGCTGCGAGTTCTCTATTCACAATACCTTAGAAGAACTAAAAGCTTGAACAAACTGCTTTATCACTTGTTCAGGCTTATGCCTGAAAACCCTGTCCTTTCTGGGCTGACTTCAGAAGTTCCAAATAAGGATACAAAAACTTTCTTTACTGAAGAGCTTCATTTAGATGTCAAAGGTTAGTAAAAATTATATTTGTGTATTTGAGAGAGGTTTTAATACCTTTCAGGCTTAAAAATAATAATAAAAAAATAATAAATAAAATATATGTATTTAATTTTTTTTCCCAATAATTCCGCATTTGAAGCTCAAAGGAAGCTGAAATATTTAACAGAAAAATAATTGAAACAAAACTGGAAAATGATACTTAGCAGCGATGTATTTTTTCTCTATGCACACATATTCCAAAATATGAAAATATGTGATATGGGATTTCTTCATTGTTTCTATTTTTTTTTAATGCTAAATTGATTTTTTTTTCTCTATTTGAATATGTAAAAACAAGAATGGATTTTAATATATATTTTAAAATATTTAAAATTTTTGAAACATTAAATCATTAGTCTTGCTTTTACCATTGCGTTTAGAAGAATCTTGGTTATTGTAAGTTACCACTTCTTCTAGCTGAGAAACATGGAACAGAGAAATGGTTTTGAAAGTTGCTTCATTAAAAATGTTTTTTTCAATGTACCTGTATAGTTGTTGATACATCTATTGATGTACCTACAAAGATACTGAGATATCATTTCTTAGTCTTGTGCTTGAACATCACTGTATGTTGCAAAGCTGTTTATCTGGATGACAGAAAAGCAGAAATAAGGTAGTTTGGGGAATTAACAACAGAACATTTTTTGAGAGAAAGATTTCCCTCATCACAGAATCACAGCATGACTTGGTTTGGAAGGGACCTCAAGTATCATCAAGTCCCAGTCCCCCTGCCACAGGCAGGCTTGTCAGACTCTAGATCAAGTACTGCATCATCTCTTTGTACACTTCTGTAGAGCACTGCAAACTTCCAGTGTACCTCAAATATCACTCCAAAGTAAGCAGTTTGTAATTTCCAGAATGTAAAATTATTCTTGATTTTTGGATTTTGAATATTCTACCTACTGTTCATCTTCTAAAATCAGAAGATGATTTTCTAGCCATTAAGCGTTACTCCAAGAGACAAAGAAACAAGACAGATGGAGAAGGGTGTATTCAAACAAGCAGTTATATTAAGAAATAGAGAACTAAACAGAATTTCAGTTTCCGCACTTATATTGATATCATGTTGTTTTGCTTTTTTTTGTTTGTTTGTTTTCTACATGGTGTAGAAGAACCAACACTTGCAAATAATATATTAGGGTATTTTAATGTCCTTTCTTTTCTCTCACAGGGGCGGGAGCCCTGTCATCCCAGATCCCGCATTTGGCTTGTTCTGTGTATCATATAACACTGAAAGACTTGCCAGCCATGGTTAGGCTTTGGTGGAATAGCTGTGAGAAACGTGTCTTCAATGTTGTGGATAAATTTACAAGCAAGTATGTCAGCAGCGTGCTTTCTTCCCAGGAAATATCTTCTGTTCAGACTAGCACACAGCTATTTAATGGCATGACGGTTAGTAAGACTTGTTGTTCCTTTTTTTTATTTTGCTTTTTGTAGAACATGAAAGAAACACTGTTTCTTAACCATTACAGTATTTTACATGATTGCATTTTAATATTCTACATGGTTGATGAGAACATAATTTAGCTTGCTATTGATATGTGTCTGTTTATGAGTATTGTTTTGAATGAGTTCAAAAAGAATGGGTTTTATGAACATTGGAAAAGTAGAAGAGGTAAATGGAAGATTTTGCTATTAGTATACTACTTTTTGATTCATTAAAAAAATATAATCAGCCATTAGATTGAAAAATGGCTGTTAATTTCTTAGATTGCCAAGATATGAGTGAATTTATTCTCTTTTGAGAAAAATGTTTTCCTAGTGTAAGAAAATTATTTAATGTTTGTAGTACTTACAGGTCTTATATTTTAAAAAGGCTAGAGAAGGATGTGTGTGTCTGATTGTAGAGATTTTTAATGTTTGCATTTTTTTTCATAGGTAAAAGCTCGGTCTGCTGCACGGGAAGTCATTGCTACCTATTCAGTTGATGATATATTTATTGAACTAATAATACAGCTTCCATCAAATTACCCACTGGGGTCTATAACAGTTGAGAGTGGAAAGAGAGTTGGTGTGGCTGTTCAGCAATGGCGCAACTGGATGCTGCAGTTAAGCACGTATCTTACACATCAGGTGAGTTTAGAGAAAGCCTCTAGTTTTGAAAGCATACGACAATATTCCTCGTAATATACAACTTAGATTTATATAATGCATCTCTTCAGATCACAAACTTCTTTATGGAATTTGTTTCTCTTACCATCTGCTTTTCTCCAGATGTTAAAACAAAGAGGGAGGTAAAATTATCTGCGTAGTTAGTCCTGAAAAATCCATAGCCAAAATTGAGAATTATAAGATCTCATAAGGCATGGGCCAGTAGTCACAGCATGTGGCATTGCCATCTCAAATATAGTTTGAAAAAGAATATATACCTGAGATTGGTGATTGCTGAAGTTGCATCATCTGAGTTTAGAAGAAAGGATTTTTTTTTTTGAGAGGCTTGTTTGCAATTCTAAAGATTAAACTAATACGTATAGTTCATATGTTGGTTTTGTAAATTACTTAACTACACGTTGCCAATAACTTGATTTTTAGAGTCTTCAGGTTTCATTTCCTTTATGTACTTAAGTATAACAGTAAGAATATTCTGAAGGAATTCTGTAATAGTAGTAACTTTTTCTTCTGTTAGAATGGAAGTATTATGGAAGGCCTATCTCTGTGGAAAAATAATGTGGATAAACGTTTTGAGGGCATCGAAGATTGCATGATCTGTTTTTCAGTCATTCATGGTTCCAACTATTCTCTGCCCAAAAAAGCTTGCAGAACATGCAAGAAAAAGTTTCATTCAGCTTGCTTGGTAAGTACCTACACTAAATCCTTCTAAATAGGTAAAGTATCCTTTAATAGTTTGAGGAAGGTAGTTCAACTGCAGTGACATCAATTCTCCTTTGTTTTGTTGGAATATCTGGGATTAAGTGAATTCAAAATAATTTGCATGAATTCTATGCTAAGATGCACTGAGAGAGGAATTCTACTCTGAAGAGTTTTTGTATTTACTAGAATGTAAGCCATTACATCTGGCTTGGGTGTAGCAAGAAAATCTTGATGTTAGCAGCTTGGATAAGGGAGAAGAAAAAGTTAAAAATTAATTTACACAGCATGCTCCTCATCTGACCTGCTAATCTGGATAATTAACTATATCCAAATGTCATAGGTATTTTTGTATGGTTATTGAGTATGCTGGAGCATATTGACACCTGTATTGCCATACAAGAGAGGAATTCCTGCTGCTTTGAAAACACAACTTTTGGCTAAAATTAGACTGGACAGGAATTACTTTGTGCACGTTTGGTTTTTGTATGTCTTTAGAATAAAACTTCTGCACATGCAGTGTATGTGTATACACATACACAGATGTATGTATGTAAGGGGAAAGGGCTTTTTAACTGTTTTTTAAGTAAAATGAATGTTTTGATTTCTTCATTCACTAGTAATGCTTATTACTAGTGACAAAACAACGCTCTTGATACTTAGCTTGCATTCATCTATTAAGCTGTCATATTTCTTTTTCAGTACAAATGGTTCACGTCCAGCAACAAATCCACCTGTCCACTTTGTCGAGAGACATTTTTCTGAAATAAAACAGTCTGTCTTCTTTCTGTGAGCTAAGTAATACACGAAGAAGAGGCAATAAACTGTGTGTTGAAAGAAGCAAACTACTTGGAAATAATTTCTATTACTTAAAAATCTTGACTGTTGGGATATGACACATATTTACCTCTGGACTGTTTTTTTGTAAGAGATTGAAGAGTCTTCTTTGATATAAAGAAATATATAAGAATAATTTATTTTGATTTGTATATTTTTAAGGTATTAAGATATGTTAAAAATTCCTAAGTGATGTAGAGTTATGTCTGAAAATTGGTGTTTAAGCCACAGCATAGTTGATTAAAACCTCTTATTTTCAGTGTCATGGTGGCATGCACTTAAGGCCAGATCATGCCTATTAATATAACAGGTGAATTTAGAGTTGATGGCATAAAGACTTGATTTTTTGATTATAGTATATGTGGGTTCACAATAGTTCCTCTTATGGGAAAGGTAAAACAAAAAATAAAAATAAAAAAAAAGCTGCAGTTAAACATTGAGGCATGGACTTAGGGCGATAACCTTCTGTTTAAAGTGTAAAATTTAAACATAGCATGCTCTAAATTAACATTTATAAATTGAGCATTCATCTTTGTCTTATATTCTGAAAAAACCTCAGCCAACCAGCACTCATGAAAACCCTGAAGTTTAAGGTAGTACAAAGGGCACTGTCATTCCTGCATGACAATGAGAAACACTGCCCATTTATTGCAGACTGGTTTTTAAGAAGACGTGCACACCAATCAATTCTTCTATTGTCATTATTTCAGTTAATGTCTTTGTTAGCTGAGGCATAAACTATGACTGAATTTACCATGTCATTCCAGTCATAAAGTCTCATAATAATAAGGGCTCTAAATGAACATGATAGATGTATCAGAATTTAACATCGTTTTCATTCCAATAACCTTTTTTCATGTTGTTGTTTTTTTTAATAGCAGTAGCATACTAATATACTCCAACTTGGATGGTGTTGTTCCATGGCAGATTCCTTGGAAAACTCAATAAAATAAGAGGAATGAATGAATGTTGTTAGTCTGTGTAATTTCTGGATTGCTTTCTCTTCCTCCTTGTGTTAAACTTCCAGAAATTAATATATAATTTTTCTGATAGTTTCTGGCATACTCAATTGGCTGTATCTCAACAGCTGGTTGCTTTAGGTGCTCTGTTCACTCAACGTTGGTCCCTTTTGAGATGACAACATTAGAAGTAATTTTTAACTGTTAAAGTCTTTAGCAGATACCACTGTGCTTTCAGAAGAGAATTTTTTTTTAAATTTTTCTTTTTGAAAGAAGGGGAATCATTCACAAGTGGTATTGAAAAGGCCTAACTGGAAACACAGTCTAAAGGAGTAAGCTGCATTATTTTCCTAATTACTGAAACTCTGGTTATTGTGTCTGTTGTCTGTTTCAGATAAGACTATTTTATCCGACTTAACTGCAAGTTTGATAACTGTTTTGAAGGCCAACTAATGTTAACCAGGTATTGCTTGAAAAGAGCCAGGTTAATTTACTCTGTCAGGCTCGAACTTTGCAAATTGTCTGAGTCTAATTGGTTTAATTGTTTAGTTTGTCTAACAACCAAGTGCAAGTGCTGGCGGGTCTTTTTGATATGCCACTATTTCTATCTGAATAGTAGTTTTCTGTTTCCTACAGAACAATGCCTAGGAATATTGAGGAACAAAATTCTTGTATTCCTCTTACTAAGTTTGGCACTACATATGTAGTCTGTATCTGCCATGCAGCTTATTCTCATGCAGTGAATGCAGGGCTGCTCCTTCCAAACTTTTCAGAACTAGTATTGAATTCTCTAGTCTTCTAGAAGGCAATAGGTGTGCCCTGGCAAATGTTAAGTGTCTATGCAGTCATCTCTGTAGATACAGCAAATTTCAAAGTTCAGGGGAAAAATTAGTTTTTGCCTGTCACTAGTTCCCAGTCTGCAGCAGGATGATGATAGCAGTGTAAAAAAAAAATTAGTCTTAAAAAAAACTCACCCATGTTCTTCCTTGGACTGCATTTGGAAAAATTCTTCCACAAAAGTTGCAGCTGACATCAGTACACCTTGGCTAAGAGAACTGACTCATTATTTATTAAAGTGGACACATCTATTTCCTTGTTTAGAAATCCAACTGCCAGATAGTCCATTGTGATCTATTTTTGTTGAAAGCATGTTATGTTTTATTACATGTTGTGTTCTGATCCATTATTGTCATTTATAACGTGCAGTAAAACCACATGCTCAAGGGCTAACTGCATTTTTTTCTTTGATTACCTGTTTTTAAGCTAATTCTTTAATTACAGCTCAGAGTCAGGTGAACTAAAAATTCCCTTTGTTAAACTTGCAGTTTGATTCCATTATATATTTTAACTCCATCTTAAAATTGTTTTTTTGATGTCATGACCTTTGCACAGCAACCTTACTTTAGTCAAAATGATTAACAACAGAAAGCCTACAGAGCAATCTTAAGGATGAACAGCACTACAGCTGTAACACCAAAACCATAATTCTGCATAAAAGCAATATCAATGAGTAGAGAACCTCCCCTCCTTACAGTAAAAGAGGTAAATTGCCAAGAACATGAATTACTTTAAGTCATCACTAGAAAGAGACTATGGGATTGTTATTTCACAGATGGTCACAAAGTTTCATCTCAGTTTCTCACTTGTGCATTCCTTAGACAAGGTATTCTGAAGTTAAGAATCAAAGGTAATTGTAGCCTCGCTTTGGTCAGTGAGACTCACTTTGTTATTTAGGGATTCTTTTACTTACCAAAATCAGGTAATATCCTTTACATAACTGAATCTTCTGTCTAAATTCTCCTTCTGAGTGTTCATGCTCACATTCATATTAATCCATATAAAAACATATTGACAAAAAAAAAACCCATGTTATCTGAAAGTAATGCATTAGCTGTGCTTGGATTGAATTGCAGTGTTTGTTTTTCCATAGTCTTCTGAGTTGGGGAGTAGCGATATTGGAATGTAGAACAATCACCACTGTGTACTGCCTGCTCTCTAATACTGTATGCTCTTCAGCATAGTACAAGGAATAAGCTTTCTGCCTGAGAAACATCAACTTCTGACCTGTATCAGTCAAAAAGTAGCCTCTCACGTTACTTTGCAGAAAAATGGTCTAGCAGATGGTCTAGCTGGGTTTGTAGTTGTGTGTTTCTGCTAACATGCCCTATACTTTTATTTCTTTCATGGTGTTCTGCTTGTCCAAACCTTTCTACAGTCTCCTAGCTGAGCTTTTTTGGGTGGTCAGCTCCAATGATGAAAAACCTAAAGTTTTTGCCAGCTAGCTTAGTAGAGAGGTATACACTTAGCTCTGAAGTCATACAGAATAGTTATTCTAAAGCCTCAGTAACTGACAAAACAAATAAATTGTGATTTTAGTCCCCATGAAAACAGCTAACCAATCATTTAAAGTTTCTGTTAACACAGAACCTTAAAGATCAGTTTCTATGGAAGCCGTGCCTTGCATTACATCAAAACGAGTAACACGATTCCAAATTTTCATTTAAACCAAAGAGAGCAACAGACTAGCTATTAAAACAGTAGAAGTTACATCAAATACGTATATTCTTTCAATAAGCCAAGAAAAATAAATACACAAACTCCTACTTGTAAAAGTAGCAAAGTGCAAAACATGATGCGTTATGGTATCTTCCAGTTCACTCACACCTCTCCTGCAGCTAGCCAGAGAACAGCTGTACCTGACAACCAGATAAAAGCTGGTTGACATCCAGAATAAAAATAAGGACAGTCTTGATCAGTTTCATTGCAATGATGAGGAAGTGAGGATGCACTTTGTCCAAATCTGACTTAGAAAATAATTTGACAACTTCAGTACTCTGTATCCAACCTTTGGCATGCCTAGTATATATAACAAAAACAGTTATCCAGGCTTCCTAAATTTGAGAATAGTAAGCATCTCCTGTCCTGCTTGTCTGGAAAGCAGTCGTGTGCCTTCTAAGCCATGTTTCTTCATTGTTTCCAGAATTTCATCTATAATGAAAAGTACAGTGTTACCATAAGTTTGTAGAGAAATCAGCTATAATAAGCATTACTAAACTGCTGCTAAACATAAGCTACAACTGTCATTTTATACAGTAATTTTTAGGCAAAGTAGTCTTCCACCCTGAACAAATAAAGTTTACATTTTGCTAAACAAAGTTCAATATTTTGGTATTAGGAATAACAATCAATAATTCTGAATTGAATTACTGTTCTACTCAAAACTCCTTCATAATGTACAACCTGTTAAGCATTAGGTCAGAAGGAGCAACTCTGACCTGTGTAGAGAAAAGATTCAGAAATAAAAACATCTTATTTCCAACCGTCAGATTTTGCCTTTGAGTTTACAACACCAGTCTCTTTTGTAAGAAGGAGTTGGCCTGGATTCATTACCTAGTTTAGAAGATTTCAGACTTGGAATTGCAGTCTTACAGAGCTGCTGGGCTTGGGAGGTGCATACTACACTTTCTCCATACTACTGTTTTCTAAAGTAGCCTAGAGAGTTCTTAGTGTTGGTAAAACAAGTTCTGGTCTAGTTCACCATATGCTGAATATGCATGCCACAAATTCAGAAAATGGACAGTAAGAGACATCAGGTTATATAAAAGTACTCAGCTGCTTAGTCACCCACACAAATATGGAAGCATGAATCCACATAGATGACATGCTTTTGTATGTGGCATGTAAGTATGCCATTGCATTTCTAACAAATGGCCTAGAATACCTAGTTGAATTTCAATCCACACTGTCAAAATAATGTGCTAGTTCTACAATAGATTAGACTTCTGTACTTTGTTCTTGTTTACCAAGTTCTGATAGCCTCCAGAGCATTGTTGTGATCAACAATTTGATTAGTGGTGTTAAATATGGTTTGGAACAAAGGGGTCCAAAAGAAACTGATCACCTGGGTTATTTTCTTTAATTGTGACCAAGTAGAATAATCCTCTTGTTGAAAGCAAGTCTGCTACTAATGGAAAAACTCTATCCATTACTTCTCTGCCGTTTTTGCCACCAGCCCAGGATGCCTCTATTCCATGGCTTTGCACCTAGGAAGAAGGAAAACAAAAACCATCTTCCTCAATACAGAATAAGAAAGATGTCAGAGGTAATTGAACAATTACAGTCTGAGTTCTCATATCTCAGCTGATTTGATTTGCCAGCTCCCCTGCAAAAATAGCACATTTATTGTGGATTTTGCATCTATTTTTTCCTACCTCTTCAGAGGGTGTTACCACATATGGTGGATTAAAGAGCAGTAGATCAACCATCCCGTTTAATCTTGGTGACAGTCCTTTGACCTAGAGATGAGATTATCAATTCCTTTGTTAGTATTTCATTTTTTTTTTTTTTTTTACTATTACTTATTTCCATTTTTTAAGCATACAGTTACATAGTGCTGGCTATTTTCCTATCAATTTAAACTGATACACACAAAATTGAAATAAATTAATAAATAGCAGAGGGTGTACCATTAAGTTACAAATGTGTTAATTGATGAGAATTCAGACCCACAGGTGACCTAAGAATAATTGGGAAGTATTTAAAAGTTTGTTGCAATTCTAAATAGTTACAGGTTGTTTTATAAGAGATGATAAACTAAATTTGATATATTTGCCAAAACAGTGTAAACACTGTTCCAGAAAACTAGAAAAAGCTACTTGTCCTTCTGTCTGTTCTGTGTGAGGCCAGTAAAACTGGGTTACTACATGTAAATCCTTATCTACTTTGCTCTCTTCTGAGTGTAGCATGCTGTCAACTTTGGCTTGGTTCCAACCACTTCAGCCTGACTCAGGAACACCAAACTTTCTACATGCAAGAGAAGCAGAACAATATTCCTAAGACAGTGTTACGTGAAATGCAGAACAGCAAGAGATGCACATACAGACACAAAGGTAATATTTTATTCTTGCAGTCTAGTATTTCATCATTTTTTTTTTTTTTTTTACTCTGTGCTTATCAAGAGAATGTTCTTCTAGAATTTGTGGTTATAAACTATAAAGAAAATTACAAAAACTATCAAGAAGTTATTATTGAAGCTATCTTACCAGGTCAGTAATGACTGGCTGAAGGTGAACATTGTTCAGCTGAGCTGTCTCCAGTGTACAGTAAGCTGCCATAGGATTGATATCTGTACATCTTAAAGCAAAACACTGTAAGTTACTGGTTCCTGTATCTGCAAGATTAATGCTGCAAACTACACGGTGACTAAGGCAATCTCAAGAATAGCCTTTACTTTATAAAAAACAGTGACAAATAGCTAGGGAAACATACGAAGTGTATCAGTAGCTACACCACTCAGTTCTATACTGGAAGCTGGATTTGGGGAGTTGAACCAGCTGACCTTTAAAGGTCTCTTCCAATTCAATTCTGTGAGTTCTTAATGACTGTTTGAAAGCGGAAGTATGTGAAAATAAGCATTTTAAATAATTATATTTTCAATACCAGCTCTGTATGTAAACATATATGCATACACTCCCCAGTAAATCTCAGTTAAACACCAACAACCTAACGTGTCATCACCGTGTAAGGAGTGGGAAAACTGAATTCAAGCCATATTTCTGCCTAATGGATACACAATCTAAGGTGAAGAGGTAAGTCCCTCTTCAGTCCGACTGTCCTCTGTAGAACTGATGTGCTATTTCTCTACGGAAAGGGGAATCTTTAAAGCGAGACGTATGCACGGCGAGGTCTAGGCAGCAGCCTCACTGTTATACTCACAGGTAGAGCGCACTGGCTCCAATGATGGAAGCTAGGAATGCTGAAACCACGCCAGACCCAGACCCTATTTCAAGGCAGATGTCGATCCTAAAGACAGAAAACTCCGGGTGAGTTTTTTGGTAAAATACACGGGCCCCTCCAGCTGCCACAGAATCACTCAGAGCAGTGTTACGACACGTGCCCCGCCCCGCCTTCCCCACAGCTGCCTGACCGCGTGTACCCCGCCTGCCGGAGCTGGGTCGCATCCCGCTCCAGGGCGTCCAGCAGCAGGAAGGTGTCCTCGGCCGGCTCGTACACGTCCCGGTAAGGGCCGCGCGGCCCCATATGCTCGTATCGCGGCGTGGGGACAGCGGGAGCCGCCATCGGCCCTCGGGCGGCCGCGCATGCGCACACTCGCCCTCTATGTCCCGGCCATCAGCGGAAGGGAAGGGAGGCGGGGCCAAGGCCTGCGCCTCCAATGGGAGAGCGTAGGTTTCGCTCCGTCCGCAGATCAGCTCTATTGAACTTCACCTGACGGTCGCGTAGCGCTACTGAGGCAGCGGGCGGGAGGTACTGGGGTGTCCGCAGGCTCCGCAGAGCAGTGATCAGTGAGACTGACTGGTTTCACCATACTGATCCACGTTAAGAATCTTCACGAGTCAGGGACTTGAACCAGTTTAGAATCATCCTTAGAGTTCGAAGGTGGCTCTGTGGGCCACCTAGTCCAGCTCCCCTGCAGTGAGCAGGGACACCACTGCCCAGGTCTGATCCAGCCTAGCCTTGAAAGTTTCTAGCTTCTCAGAGCTCCTCCAGAGAAATAGCTCTGCACCACAGTTAGTAGGAAGCCAAGCTAAGAGGCACCGGTGAAGCCCGCGAGTGGTAGTTCTACAGCAAAGATCACAGTAGAAGGATTGACGTTGCCACTCAATGTTTGCATAAATATGTCTCCAAGGATCTGCCCATGATTCTTGACAGCAGCCTCAGGCCCAGCTGTATGAACGCCCAATTTCAAGCAGAAATGAGGCCTTACAAAACGGAATAGAGGGCAGCTTCAGGGCAAAGATCAGGGGAAGAACAATTTGCTTTCAATAGCAAATAGAGGGAGGAGGGTCAGAGTTCTGGTCGCCGTGAAATGTGTCCCTTTGTTTGTGTGCCAAATCCTCTTGTTCTGAAAGTGGAACAGATATCTAGATGAAGGAGATGCGAGGAGCTTACAAAGGAGCTAGAATCTTAAAGCATTTTTATAATCATTTCAAAACGCACTGATTCTTGGAAAATTAGCAAAATAATGCAATCTGGTGGATTAATCTGTGATGAATTAAGGACCTTTAAGGATTGAGATGTGTCTCTTCCACTGGTTTAACACCTGCCAGTGAGGCATCTGGAAGACTTGGCTAATATTTCAGTATTAGGGCTGCCTGCCTTATATCTATCTGCCTTTTTCTGTGGCCCACCTTCAACATTTCCAGTAAAACCAACTCCCTGCTTTACTCACAAAACCAATGCTTTTTCAGGTAATCGACAGAAATTAGGAGACATAATTAATATACCAGAAATACATGCAGGCCAGTATGATCAGCTGGTAAACTCTTTTACCCCACACTTTTGTGCTAAGTCAAAGCAAGCAGATATCCAGAAATCAATAACCACAAATCCAAAGATGAGTTTATGACTCAAGGATCATTTTTGTCCCATCACAGAAATGAGATCATCAAGCTCTGTCTTACAAGAGTTTAGGTTCCCTGTACCACCGTGTAGCATGTAAAACAGTTCTAGAAACTTCACTTGGATAATTTCAATTTCCAGAGCAAATTTATTCCTGGACTAGATCTTATACAAATATTACCTTTTAATTTGAAACATTGTTTTCCCTTAATTTATTCCGTCAAGTATATATTTAGAAGTATTGTCATAACCGACCTCAACCTTTATTTTGCCAACAAAATTAACAGTTTTTTCCTTCTAGTTTACCTCCTAACCCTGCTCTGTCCCAAATTTACTGTGGTAAATTACTCAGTCTTTCAACATGTTGTCTGCATAGGGTGTAAATGAGATCTCAGTCTGTGAGAAGGTACTAAAAGTTTCCTTTTCTGGAAGTTCCTTGACTGATGCCTAGAAAAATTATTACAGTTGATAACTGTGATAATTCTGTTAGAAATTCTTCTTATATCTTCTTCATCAATTGAGAAAGAGAGGCTGCTTCAAGGAGCAGTAGTGAGCGGAGCCTGACTGGAGATGGCCCTGGGGTTTTTAATGCAAAAGGGCATTCATTGGATACTCCTTTATTTCATCCATCTTCCTAGCAATTTGCTTCTGCACCACAGAAACAAGTACTTATAAAACATATTAAGTTTGCATAAAATTCCCCTACTTTGTTAAAATGAAATCGTGTTAAGAGAGAGAGTTTTCCTCTCTGTCCATATTAGGAAAATTAATTCTTGGGATATATTTTTAAAATCTCCACAGGTGGTCAGGCTTTGGACTGCAGTAGAAGAAATGACTTCACCATCTTCAGCTGTACAAGTTGTTGGTTTTGGCTGTTCAATAGTTCATGAAATCTGGTTAATTATTATTGTTTGTTTTAATACTTATAAGTCCTTCTGGGTGAATTTTATAAAACATTTATTTTTATTGCTTATATAACTACCTAAAATGTTTTTCTTGGTAGACAGCTCTGCTGTTTTTGCCAAAACAGATTCTATTTCAATTTGGGGAAATTGTTGGAAAGTTAATATTCTCATTTTCAGTGGTGCCTGTGCCATGCTATTAAACTGAGCTTTACAGAGATGAAAAATTGTTCTTGACAAGGATCATAACCATTTGTTTACCCTAACTGAGCTGTGTGGCCCTGTCCCGTTTGGAATTGGGTGCCGGTTCTCTCTCATACACAGCAATGCTTAACCCATACCTTCCTAGCTGCCTGTCAGCCCTCAGTAGACTCAGTCATAAAATTCTCAAACATTCCATGGCTTCTGGCCTTCCGTGTCCCGGATGAGATATGGGCCTGTGCTGGACCTGTGAGTGTCCCTATTCCTATGCATCTGAGGAAGCAGAGCCAGCAAGAATACTGCAAGGCCAGTGCTGCTAAGAGTAGGCTGGAAGAAATCTCTCTACCGATGGAATCCAGCAGGCAACTACATTTTTCAGCATCTTTCTTAAAGTGAACAAATATGTTCATGAAAGGAGCTAGGTTTCTTAACTGTCACTATTTCTAATGAAAGGCACTTCATTTCAAACACTTCCGTGCTCTAACGGTAACCTTGTAATTCCCAGTGTTAAGGTGGTGGTGACAAGCTTTATACTCACTCATTCTTCTGGCAGCTGTATCAGCTTAAACAGTTCACAGTTTTTGTTTGATAGATTTGTAGACAAAGGAAGGCTCTCATCAGCCTTTGTTCTGCTTGACTAAATAAGAAGTTTCCTCTTCTCTTAATTTCCCTTACCATATTTTCATATTTTGTGTAAGGATTCAAGTCTGACTTAACCCTGAATGTTACTTGTACAAAATATTCCACTAAGAGCAATCCCTTAGTGGTGCTTGACAAAGCACAATGGCTACTTCATATCTTCTGGGATACCCCAGTATCATATTTGCATTTTCCTTGCAAAAATGTTTTTTGTTTTTGTTTTTACCATTTTGTGCTCATCTGTTTTTCTAAGCTTTTATTCAATAGTTTCCAGATAACTGATTATGAAGTGAGAATTCTATAGGGTTTTATTGTTTTACTCATCCACTTTGAGAGTCTGTTGTTCTGGTCTCTTGACTACGTATTGTTATCAAGTGATGGCAATGACAACAATAAAAACATTAAGTAATTTCAGCCCCAAGAACAATCTTTAAGAAAGTCAGGATTAGTGACTTACTTTTAACTTAACACTATTCCTTTTCAATATGACGTATGGCTATATCATCTGTATTCAGATCCTTGTTCACCTCATGTTTCCTCTGCCAATGCCATCATCCCCAGCTTAGTATATACTTTTCCACATAACACCACATCAAAAGCTTAATGGGAGTCTAAGTAAATTCACTATGTTTCATTTTTCTATTTTAGAAATGGAGACAGACAGTGCAGTAATGTAGTAAGATGTACTGCTGTTACCATCGTGGCCAAAATCATCATCTGTCTGTTTTTAATCACTAAGCCAGCTTAGTGGTACAGAGGTCCTGCTTCTTTCCTTCTTGTGTACTCTCAACATGTATAGAAAACCTTTTGCTTTGTATTTTAGTATCTTCATTGAGAATCGTTCAAATGATTTTAACAACTCTCACTTTACACTGTATTTTTTTGCTTCTGAGGCATAGCTTTCTTACTGATCAATCTTTTTTCTCTTACTTTTTGACACTTTGTGTTATATCTAGAAATATCTTTCATAATCTGAAGCATTCTCCTGCTTGCATTCATTCCCGTGTTTCCCCCTTTAACCACCATCAGATATTTTCAGCCCTTTTGACTTGAAGCAATTCAGACCCTTCCACATTCACATGCTGAAATTCGGTCTGTGTTTTATTTCAATCAATTACTCTTGTAATTATTAAAGCTTGTCATTTCAGAGTTGTGAGGTTTAGTTATAGACCTGCTTTTGTTTCTCCTTTGTTTAATTATGTTAAATTATTCCCTGGTCAATCATGAATGCTTATTTTCCTTGACATGCCTGAAGCAACATAGTCAAAAGTCACAAAGCATTAACGTCTTTGATGATACAGGTACTACAACATTTTTACTGCTTCCTTGAATATTGAGTAAAGAACTTTTCAACTATTCATGTAAGAATACTTGGCGCTTCACATTTCTACTCATTAGGTATTTCTTTTTTTCCAAATGTCAGGCTTCCCAATTACATTTACCTTTCTAATTGTGCATAGGTCACTCTAAATCACTCTGAAACTAATGCCCCCTATTTATTTCCATGAAGACTACAACTGATATGAACAGCACAACAACACTTTTGACATAGCAAATTCTTGGCTACAAAACACTGTTTTTCAACATAGTCACCACCATTAGTTGTGCATTTTCACCAGCAATGAATAGGAGCCTGCATGCTGTGCTTGTAAAAATCTGCACCAACAAATCTTTCCCACTCCACATTCTCCACATATACTGTCACATGAGTGAGTGCTATTTTTTACACATTTCTTTTTCTTTTACATGTCTACAGTGAATAGTTTGAATCTTTGTTCACTTCCCTACTTCCCTACTGACTGATGAAAATTCTTGCCCTTACATCATGACATTGCTTCAATACACTGTGGCATGGTAATGTTTAATCACAGCTATGGAATTTCTAAACCTGCTAAGAAGAGGTCCAGAGATGACATAGTGTAGAATAAGTGATGGATACTTGTTTGTATCCCTCCTTGGAAAGATCCCAGAGTGCATACTAAACTTTACAAACCAATTACAAACTATTATATTGAGGGAATTACTTCACTCATCATTGAAATGCAGCTACCTCAGGGAAAAGGCAAGAAACATTTTAATATGTACAGAAGTATTTCAACACTTCAGGAAAGAAAATGAGTAATACCATATTCAGCTAAGCAGAAAGAGAAGATTTAGTTAAGTAGTCATATATAATTATTTTACCTGGATTTGAGCCAGAAACCAAGGAAAAACCTACTCCAAATGCAAAAAAAAAAAAAAAAAAAAAAAAAAAAGAGACTTGGGATTTTTAAGTCACAAATGATCAAGTGATCAACTTTGACATTACATCTTAAAATGTAGCACCTCAAGAAGCAGAGTTATAGTGAAGCTTTTATAACTGAGTTACCAAGACTGCCTCATTTAGAGGTTAGGAATGATGTTTGTTCTCCACAGCAACTATAGCAATGTACCTGAAGGCAGATTGGCTCCTTCAACTATTTTAAGAGCATTTCCTCATTTTCTTGCCATTTTAGAGTGTTAGTTTTGAAAGGAAAATAAGATTAAAGCTGTTTTGTATCATTGGTTCCTAACAAACAAACCATCAAGACTCACCTCCTGCCTGCCAAATGGTGAGGTGCTTGATCATGACTGCTAGAGTTGACATTGCTTTCTTACTTTGTCTCCAAGATCTCTGAAGAACTGAGAGAAAGCATGAAAATAATATGCAGTCACATGGCAATATATTCATATTCCTTCTTGACTGTAGAAGAATGGAAATCCTTTTAAAAAAAGGTTAAAAATAACATGAGTTAGCCTCCAGGTTAGTCTGTCAGTAGTAGTCATGGTAGGCTAAAAAGCACATTCTGAAGAATAGATTAGGATGCTAGAGAAGGAAAGAGTAAGAATAAAATGTGATTGAAGCTCATAAAACTGAATGTTGAAAATGCATTACATGAACTGAAGAAATTGAAACATTAAACAAGTTCTCAGGAATCCATAAAACTCACGAGTAAGAAATGCATTTTTTTCATGGTATATAATGAAGTAATAGAGCTAATTTTCAAAATATGCGCACGAAACCAATAGTCTGAAGAAGCAATTTATTTACGAAACTATCAGTTTAAGACACTAATCCTTCAAGGGGTGTAGCCATCCACAAATGGTCATTTAGAATAGGATATATTAAACAGCCAGGTTATTAATACATCATGCACTTAGTTTTAATTTCAGTGCTGCTATTCTATATGAACAGTGACTGCTGAGAGATGTTTGTAGCAAAAAATTGTAATTTTCTGTTGACCCACTGAAGCATATTACACCAGAAATATAGGGAGAAATTCACTAATTAAAGTGATTGACTTTTACCTGAGTTACCTTCTTTATTCTTGTTGTCCTAGGAACGTCCAAGAATTGTGAGAAGGTTTGAGTTGGTATTTTTTTATCTTGATATTTCTTTTGGTCTAACTACAGGATGAAAGAGTGACCCAGATGGAAAGAGCCACAGGAAGTCTCCCGCTCCTTCTCTTGCCCCAAACAAGCCCAGCTCTGGCATCAGATCAGGCTTCTCAGTGTGTTTGCCGGGCAATTTTGAAGCTCTATGAAGATGGAGCCTGGACAACCTCACTGGTAACCTACTCCGCTGCCTGACTCTCCTCAGGGTGAGATTGTTTTTCTTTACAACCAGCTTGAAGCACATATTTCAATCTGTGTCCATTGCATCTCAAGAACTGGTCCTCCCAGTTTGCTGTCATCTGAAAACCTGCTTGGGAATTGTTTATTATACAACATACTTGCAAAAATGGCAGTGAAGACACCCACTGTGTAGAAGATTCGATGTACCTTTTCCTGGCTGACACTGCTGAAAATGATTACACTGATGCTGATCTGAGATTAACAGGCAATGGTTGTTGCACTTCTAAATATTATGTCTCTTTTTATCTTTTTGTTTGGATACATTATGAACATTTTGCCAGCACAGTCTTATCTGTATTATTTCCTGGATAATGCTAATGTGTTCAGATAACCAGTGTGACTGTTATGAAACTAAACATAATCTGCATGTAATTACATTTTGGGTGGCAGTTTTCCCCATGTGTATTTTAATATGAAAATCTAATAAAGAAATATTAAAAAGGATTTTTGTTTCATAACAATCTTGGCATGTCTTTCATAATGACTCCATTACTAATACCCATAGTTCAAAAGGGGGGACGTTAGGCAGCTGTCTACCAGCGTATTGGGTGTTGATACAGCAAGCTTGGTACATCTCATAAGGCACACCAGAAGAAAGATTTTCTTGAGTGTTATGGAAATAAAGCATCTTGACAGACTATAGGAAAAGGACACTAATGTGAAAATATGAGGGCTGCTCTGAAAATAATGCCTCCTATTTTATTATGTTGGCCCACAAGCATCTGAGGTGAATGCCGAAGGTATGGCAGTAGAAGTTAAAACTTCCTACCAATATTCTGTTGCTGTGCAATAGATGGCAACAGAGGAGCTTGATTGCATTGGAAATGATGGTGGCAGTGTTGAAATATCACAAAGCTTGTGCCAGGTAAGTCCCACAAATGCTTACACAGAAGCACAAAGAACACTGTATACAAGTTTACCAGGACCTATTGAGCCAATATGAAGCTAAAGGTGACAGTTTCCGGGATTATATCATTACCAGTGGTGAGATATGGTGTGTGATCACTAAAAGCCCAATTCAAAACAACTGTAAATGGAGTGGCAACATGTTAATTCCTTATTGAAGAAAAAGTTCAGGACACAGCCCTCAGTGGGTAAACTGATGTGCACTGTCTTGAGATAGAAAAGATTGATCAAACAAACGAAGATTGGACAAACCATCAACTCTGACTCCTGTATCATGATGCTGATTAAGCTGAAGGCTCAAAATTCTAGAATCATGCTAGAGAAGAAGACAGCCTTTCTTGTGCAACATGATAACACCAGGCCGCATACCAGTCCGAAGACCATGGAGCACATCACCAATCTTCGGTGAACTGTCCTGCTATGTACACTGTATAATCCGGATTTGGCCCCTTCTGATTGCCATCCGTTTGAGACAACAAAAGATGAACTTCCTGGGCAACATTTTCCTAGCAATGACACCATCACAGCTGAATAGCATCATAGCAGCTATGAAACAGTTGGTCACCTCCACTGGTGAAGTTTTTTGTGAATGCAGCATGCAGGTTTTTGTTCATCAGTGGCAAAAATAAATAATTAGTGGTAGTGACTATGTTGAAAAAAAGTATTTTGCATCTGAGAATTTTCTCTATCAAATAGTGTTATTGTGATCTTTGTTGTTGTTTCCATGGAAATAAAGATACATTTCTTTTGGAGCAACCTATTTATATATTGACTCTATAGCTATCCATATTGTAGATGAGTGATAAGCGTACATTGTAAAAATGAATCATAATTACTCTTGTAAGGCTATTTTAGTAGAATCATTTGTGAAGTCACACATTGTTTAGTAAAAAAAAAATAACAGCAGTTTGGCCCATGCTGAAGGAATTCATCATAGTACAAGACAGTCAATACAATATCGCCATCAAAATATCCTAACTCAGCTCTAAGGACCGTAGATCGATCTCCACATTTGCAGCAACTTTCTTTAGCAACAAACATCTGCTAGCACTTCATAAATTACGACATTATCCTGTATTTCATAGCTTTTTCAGGCTTTTATTTAACTTTACATTTATTTAAATACATCTCTTGGATTTTTAAAGGAAAAAATAAAAGGAGAATATACAAAAAAGTGTGTCAGAAAGAAAAAGAAACTAAATATTTTGTGGAAAAGAGCCTGCACATTAGCTTCTTTCTATTTGAGTGGCCTGATCTGCAATCTGAATGAGAGATTTGTTTGGGTTTTTTTGTTGTTGTGGTTTTTCTTTTTTCTTTTTTTTTTTCTTTTTTTTTTTTTCTTTTGGCTTGTAAGGCTACATAGTTAACATTTTCATTGGACTACACTCAAACCGAGGCTTCGTCCAGCAACAACAATCTCCTTAAGCTGTCCATTTTTTTTTTCACATGCACACCTGTTAATATATTTTAAAGGAAATGCTAAAAATATGTTACAAGTAGAGACATAACATATGTCAGTATGAATAAATGAGGTGATTTAGAATTGTATTAAAATCTTCAAGGTGCTTGGTTGGTGAGCCATGCTCTAAAGCACTGCTCATTGACCTCATCTGGAAACAGGATCTAGCCAGGCAAGAAAAATGTTTGCAACTGATCCTTGTTACTCCTGCTGTCTTTGTGTAGCACATTACATATAGACTTTTGTCTTTCATTGTGGAGCTAGCATTTGTAAGAAATGTTGGAAAGCATTTTGTGGTCTATTTTGAATTGAGTCAAAGCTCTGCAGGTCTGAATCTTTTCAATTTTTCTTGTAAACTTGGGGAACAGAACGCAAAAGGCCCATTTTGTTTCTTTCAGCAGAAAAGAGGTAAATAAGAGTGAGGACTTAAAACTCTAAAGGTAGAAAAGGTGCTCATGGGACAGAAGTTCTAGCATTAGGAAACATTTTAAAGCACAAGGAAAGCTTAATTTTGAAACAGGGAAAAAGTTATTTGCTTTAGAAAGATCAACATATTTTTGTATCTGAGTCTTTAGCTGCTTTCTTCAACACTCACCTACCTCAGTAGTAAATTGGAATGTGCCAGGAGAGCAGATTTTGTGGACTTGCAGTCTCTGAGGGTATCGATGTAGCCTGGAGACAAGGATTGGCAGTATTTGCTTTTTGGAGTGTTATTTCCAGAAAGCCTGGGCAAATCTGCTCCCTTGAAGCATGCCACTGAGTACATCACTGGAGCTGATGGCTGCATCCTTCCCAACCAGGGAGAATTTAAAGTCTTTGAAGCCCACCCATGTGTACAGACATAAAATTTGGATGAGTGTCTACAAAAATGATGAATGGCTGTGTTAATTTAAATGTTAGACTACCATAAATACAAATGTGAATAATAGAAATAAAAATTACCATTGCATTTTTCACTTAAAGAGAGTACTACACATCTTGAAGTGAATGTTCCCTAAATTACTGTAATAACTTCTATAATAACCTCACTTTGAAATGGTTTTTGGAAACATCACTTTCAAAACTCTAATAAACAGATGTGCAATCAAACAAATATTTTATGAGAGATGTTAATAAGATCTAGGAGATAAAATTTGGGATGGAAATAAAAATTTAGAAATAGATATACAAACATGCTCACTATTTAACAGATCTACAACCACTGTACATGGAAAAAATGTTATATATCATTTCTGCCTGTCATAGTCCAGTGTATGTTAAATAAAACAAGACTAATCAAATATTGAAGGATGGGATGGTGGTCTGATTAGCTAATATAATTCTCCTGGATATAATTAATTTTTCTAAAATATGCTAGACGTTACAGTTAAAACTATCAAATAAAAGTCCATATGGCCATGTTTTTTTCATTTGCAGCTTAAAATAACAATACTGACCTTGGCATGAGGTATATTTTAGAGATTAATGACCAGCTTGGGTTAATGATCCTTGGCTGTGCTGCTGACCTTCATCTCCTCCCAGCCAGTCATTAATCCTCAGAAAATTCACTGTACCTTGATTGTTATTACTAATATGGCCCATGTTTAAACCTCAGGAACTGTGGCAAATATGTAAATGGTACTTCACTTACAGAACTCCTTCAACAGAAAACAAAGCAGAAAAAACTTCTGAACTTTTAAAAAGCAGAACAACAAATCGTATGATTTTGGTCAAAAGTATTAATAACAATCTTACTTTGATTGTGTGCTATTTTCTCTGTATGAATCTTATAGTAATTAAAGAGGAATATTGCAGAATTTGCGAAATGTAGTATTTGACATTGACTGTCTAGTTCAGGCATACCTAAAACAGCTATCAACTTTGTATTTAAAAGCCAAATGCTTTGATGTAATTCTTCAAAGTACTGCTCATTCTTTCACTGACAGTGGTGGAGATCAGAACAATACGTTTGTAAATGTATAAAATGAGTGAGGAGAAACTCAGGTTTTTGCTCCTCAATTATTTTTCCCTGTCCATCTTTCAGATAGTTAACTCCTGTAATGAGCTGCAGGTGGAGATTTTGAGGCAGAGAGATTTGCCTAAGTCCTTACAAACAGCCGCATGTGGAGTTATGATTAGAAGATGAGATTTTTTTCTAGTTACTGCTGATAGTAGTGTACATTTCTGAAGACCATTTTTTTTTCTCCCCATGCTAAGGATCTCTTCCTGAAGATAGTGTGAAAAACTGAATTACCCTTCCTAGTGCTAGGAGTATCATCAAAGTTACAGGCTTAGTAACAAATAGTAAGAAAGATAAGTGATACAATACTCCTTTCTAGAGCATCTTGAATGGGCAGTTCAGGAAAAAACAAAAAAGCAAATAAAACCAAAAATCTCTATTTTTGCTGAAATTTAAGAAATTAATACTTAAAACTCTTCCCATTAGATTTTGATCTAGCCATATTCTTACGGTGGGGGTGAGAAGCCTGATGTGAGCACACTGCCAGTAGGCTCCATTGTTTGCTAGATCCACTGGTGGGCTGACTCTGGCATGAAGAAGTAAGTTGGGTAAATAGCCTGGTAGCTTTAAGCTGCGTGGTTGGATGATTTTAGGGATCTTCTCCAACTGTAACAATTCTATGAATACCAACCTAGTAACCTTCTATAATGTCATCATCAGCTGAGTAGATAGAAGGATAGCAGTGCATATAGAATACCTTGTTTTCAGACACACCATCCTTGTAATGAAACTGAGAAAGTGTGGGATAGATGAATGGACAGTGATGTGGTTTGAGGGTTGTGATCAGCAGCAGAGTCTGGTTGAAGGCCTGCAAACAGTAGTGTTCCCCAGGGATCAGTGCTGGGTCTGGTCTTGTTCAACATCTTCATCAGCGACCTGGATGAAAGGAAAGAGTGCATCCTCAGCAAGTTTGCTGATGGTACAAAGCTGGGAGGAGTGGTTGATGCACCAGACGGCTGTGCTGCCATTCAGTGAGACCTGGACAGACGAGAGCTGGGCAGAGAGGAACCTGATGTGGTTCAACAAGAGAAAGTGCAGATTCCTACACCTGGGAAATAATAACTCCACCAGCACAGGTTAAGGGCTTACCTGCTGGGGAGGAGCACTATGGAGAAGGACCTGAGGGTCAAGGTGGACAGCAGGTTGGCCATGACCCAGCAGTGTGTCTTGGTGGCCCAGAAGGCCAGTGGTATCCTGAGGTGGCCAGCAGGTCTAGGAAGGTGATCCTCCTTCTCTACTCTGCACTGGAGAGGCCACTTCTGGAACGCTGTGTCCAATTCTGGGCTTCCCAGTTCAAAAAAGACAGGGATCTTTTGCAAAGACTCCAGAGAACGGCTACAAAGATGATTAGGGGCCTGGAGTATTTCCCTAATAAGGAAAAGCTGAGAGACCTGGGGACTGTTCAGTCTGGAGAAGAGAAGGCAGAGAAAGGATCTTGTAACAGTTTATGAACATCTGAAGTGTGGGAGTCAAGTCACTGGGAGGTGGGCTCTTTTTCATAGCAAGCAACTGTAGAACCAGGGCAATGGGCAGAAACTGAACAAAGAAGGTTCCATACTAATATAAAGAAGAACTTTACTGTCAGAGTGATGGGCACTGGAACAGCCTACCCAGAGAGTCTGTGCAGTCTCCTTCCCTGCAGATATTTAAGACCTACCTGGATGCCTACCTGTGCAACCTGCTGTATGAGAATATATTAGCAGTTGATTGAACTCAGTGATCTCCAGAGGTCTCTTCCAACACCTACAAATCTGTGTTTCCGTGATTCTGTGATGTCTTAGTAAATGGCTTTGTGAAGGAGACAGGATCTTTTTTGATTTGGAGCTGGAAAACTTATTATATTGTCTTTCATTCTTTTTTATGTTCTCAGTTTGGTTTTCTATCTTACTAGGCTCTGCAGCGCCTTCCAGCAGTGTTTCAGCTAAAGAAATGTGGATGAGACGCTGTGGAATACAGCCATAATTTAACCAAGTAGGAAGACTTTTATTTTTTCCTCCATAAACAACTGATTTCAATGTCTTCCCAGCATTTGCGGGTCTGCCAGTCTGAGAAGCAAAAAGAAAAATCCACCCAAAAAACAATGACCCTCACAAACCAAACAACAGGAATAGAAATAAACTAGTAAATCTAGTAAAGCTAGTAAATCTTTCATTTCTACTGTAATTTCTGGCTCTGTGCAGATGCAGACTGACCAAGCAAAGGAATGATTTTCCTAAGAGAAGCAGACACATCAAAATGCAGTTACTTTATAAGGAGTGTTGTTATGGCAAAAGCGTATTTTAACGTGAAGGAGAAGAGGCATGTTTATTCACACACTATATATAACTTTGTACTATTTGCATGCAACTTAGGCTGCATAAAAAAAAACAAGACAAAACAAAAGACCTGAACTGAAACAAAAGAACCCAAAACCAACACAAGGAAAACTCTGAAAACTCTTAAAAAGCCAAGATTTTATTGAGTTTCCCTTCTATGTTTTTGCAATACACAACTGAAAACCATTTAACTTTTTTCCAGATCTGGGAAGATTTTGCTGAGATAAAGGATTTCAGAAGTGAGTCAAAAGCCTGGTTTTAGTGCAAATGTAGCTCCTTGCAGTGAAGAGGAAGAAGAAAGTGAACTGACAGAGTTTATTTCTGCAAACTCTGTGACCAGATGATAAGGATAAAAAATTTCAGTCATTAGTAAGATGCTTAGAAAAGGAGGTGGATTCTGCTAAGAATTTGTTTTTTGAGGCCAGTGGTGGATTCTGGTGAGTGAACAAGGTGGCAGGTAGTTGCCATAAACAAGGAACAGAAAGATGAAGGTTTCCAAGAGTCAGCCACCCTGGCTGCAAAAAAAGGAGTGTATGGGTGAATAAAAGAAGGCAGGAATAGGCACACTCCTGCTCAAATAAACTGAAACACCGTTGCAATCATCAAGCATCTTGATGCACATGTTGGATTATGAACTAAGATGCAGAAGTTTTTGTTTGTTTGTTTGTTTTTCTTTTTTCTTTTTTTTTTTCAGAGAGACTGAATTTACTAAGAAAATGTGCATGTAGCAGTGCTAAATGCATAAAACATGCGTACATTTAGTACTAACAGAAGTAGCTTGGCGTCAAATGAGGTTTTTCAAGGCTCTTGCAAAATCCTGATTATCACAGAATCATAGAATGGTTTGTGAAGGAAGAGACCTTTAAGATCACCTAGTTCAACCCCCTGCTATAGGCAGGGATACCTCCCTCTAGACAATAGTGCTCAAAGCCCCACTTAAAGAACTGTTTTGTACAATTATGTATTTTTGGCAACAATTTGGTGATTTTCATTAAAAAATACATTTAAAGAAGAAGATGCAGAAGATAGTATAACCATCTTTTTAGTAGATTAAAAAGACAATTTCCTGTGAGAAATACACTAAATGTTCATGAATTAGACAATGAAAACACAATGCATAGGGTAAGGGCATCGAATTAATATTGCCTAGATGAACTTAAATGTTATATTCCTAAACCTTTGAATGTCCTGCTTTACAACCTTAATTTTGTTTTACGGTAGTTAAATTCAACAATGTAAATTATATGGAGAGAATAAATTTAAATGAAGAAGAAAATGTGTGTATATAAATATGTGTATATATCTATATTAGCTACATATATCTATACATATCTATATATTTAGATATATATATAAATTGCCCCAAACCTCCCATAAAAGTAATGGATATTCTTCTACTAACAGTAGTTTGTCTAAAGATCTTCATGTTGATATTTTTCTTCATTTTGAGTGGTGATATCTTACTGCTTCATAGAGCCTGCACCAAACAGTGTAGATAATTTCCTATTATCCTCATTATCATCTTGTTGAATGTGTTCTACTCTGAGGAATTCACATAAAGAAAAAGCAAAAATGTGTCAGGAAACAAGATTCAAAGGAATGCAAGTGTGTTACCTGACATCTGTGTGTCAAGGCTGCTTCTACACTAGCAATTTATTTTGAAACTGTAGTGTGTTTCCAATGATCTGATTGCCTCCAGTTTACCACACATTGATCCAGCTTATGAAGTGGCTTTAGTTTGTACAGATGGGCATCACTTTAGGAGAAACTGAAGTGGAAGCTCCTTTTCAGCAGTGTGACAGTCTTCGATGCGGGTACCATGAGTACAAAAATGATCTGCTTTTTGTACACTTTGTACTCATCTGCTGTTAAAGTGATGGAGTGGGTGGGAAAGGATTGCTTGAGGATTATGGAGAAGTTTTGACCTTTGGCTTATTGTTCTGGGGAAGTGCTGCACATGTCAAGTCTGGCTGCAAGAATGGGTCATGTCTTCCCTTGCCTTTTTGGGATGCTGGGCTGTAGGGCTCTGGATCTTTCCATGCTGTCTTGTCTCCTCTACTGCTGTGGTCGGATGGGTGAGAATACCTAAACCAGCCTTCCCCTTCTGCTGGCTAGAGAGAGTATCATTGCAGCTCTGGTATAGGGAAAAATAGCTTTGATCTGGACAGCTGGACAGCATATGCTCTTGCAGCCTGGAAGGCCAACAGTATCCTGGGCTGTGTCACAAGATGTGAGTAGGGCGAGGCAGGTGATTGTCCCTCTCTGCTCTGTCTTTGTGAGGCCACATCTGGAGTACTGTGTTCAGAGCTAGGGCCTGCAGCACGGGAAAGTCTTGGAGTTGTTGGAGTGGGTCCAGAGGAGGGCATGAAGTTTAACAGAGAGCTGGCACACCTCTCTTATAAAGAAAGGCTGAGGGAGCTGGGCTTGTCTAGTTTGGAGAAGAGAAGGCTCTTGGGAGACTTTGTCATGGCCTTCCAGTACTTGAAGGGAGCTTTCAAGCCAGAGGGGAACCACCATTTTATATAGTCTGATAGTGATAGGACCAGGAGGAATAGCTTTAAATTAAAAGAAGGAAGATTAGGTTAGATGTTAGGAGGAAATCCTTTCCTCAGAGGGTGGTGAGGTGCTTACACAGCTGCCCAGAGAAGCTGTGGTGCCCCATCCCTGGAGGCGCTCAAGGCCAGGTTGAATGGAGTCCTGGGCAGCCTGAGCTGGTGGGGGGCAGCCCTGCCCATGGCAGAAGTTGGAGTTGGAGTTGAGTGGGCTTTGAGGCCCCTTCTAGCCCAAGCCATTTTATGATTCTATGTTTCTGTGATTCTACAATTCTATGATTCTTTGATTTGGACCTGCAATTGCTAGTGCACAGGAGCCATGAAGGATACAGGGAGAAGTAAGCAGAGAGCTACATATAATGCTGAAGGCATCCAGAGCTGGATACAGTCTTGGACAGATCTATAGCATTAAGGCCTGTACAGGGGTCTTCTCAGATTCATTTTTCTTGTGAAAAAATAGAAAATATACTTAAATTTACCATTACTTCCTCTTCCATCCAAGAGAATTAAGTAGCTGATTCCATATGCCCCAGGATCAACAGCATCAGGGTCATTCTTGACAGATACCTTTGTGGTGCATGTCTAGATATATTGACGATGTGGACTCTGTAATTTTCTAAGCAATCTATTACACTTCTACATTTTCCTTAACATTAAACTGCACTTTTCAAAATGCCTACCCTAAATAGCTTTCATTTCAGAGTAAGCCTGTGTCTCCTTGTTGTCTTCACTGAAGTCACTGAGAAAGGAGATTACTCCTTGCAATGAAAAATTGTCATTGTGTCTGTCACTTGTGTTTCCTACCTTTGTGTTGTCTGTTAAGGATTTCAAATATGTATATTTAATCATAGAATCCTTTAAATTGAAAGGGACCTTTAAAGGTCATCTAGTCCAACTCCTCTGCAAGGAACAGGGACATCCCTGGCTAGATCAGGTTGCTCAGAATATAGTCCAGCCTAGCCTTGAATGTCTCCAGGGACCAGTCTTCCACCACATCTCTGGGCAGCCTGTTCTAACATCTCACTACTCTTGCCGTAGAACACTTTTTCTTATATCCAAATGAAATCGTTCCTCTTTAAGCATGAGACCATTTCCCCTTGTCCTGTCATCACAGGCCCTGCTAAAGAGTCTGTCCCCTTCTTTCCTGCAGCTCCCCTTTAGATACTGAAAGGTCACTATCAAGTCACCTTGGAGCCTTCTTTTTTCCAGGCCGAACAGGCCCAGCTCTCTCAGCCTGTCCTCATAGGAGAAGTGTTCCATCCCTTGGATCATTTTTGTTGCCCTCCTCTGGATGTGCTCCAACAGGTCCATGTCTCTCCTGTACTGAGGATGCCACATCTGGATGCAGCACACCAGGTGAGTTCTCACCAGAACAGAGCAGAGAGGCAGGATCACCTCCCTTGACCTGCTGGTCACACTTATTTTGATGCAGCGCAGGATATATTTGGCTTTCTGGGCTGTGAGAGCACCTTGCTAGCTCATGTCCAGCTTCCCATCCACCAGTACCCCCAGGTACTGGCAGGGCTGTGCTCAATCTTTTTGCTCTCAAGTTTGTATTGGTAGTGGGTGTTGCCATGACCCATATGTAAGACCTTGCGCTTGGTTCTCCTAGGGCTACTGCTTGAGTCTGTCTGGGTCTCTCTGGATGGCCTTAAGCACCTCTACCACACCACACAACTTAGTGTCATCTGCAAACTTGCTGAGGTGCCCTCAATCTCACTGTTGATATAACTGATGAAGACCTTAAGGAGTATTAGTCCCAGCACTGACTTGTGGGGGACACCACTCATCACTGATCTCCATCTAGACACTGAGCCATTCTCTGGACTCGATCCTGCAGTCAGTTCCTTGTCCATCACACAGTCTATTCATCAAACCTTTATCTTTTCAATTTGGAGAGAAAGATGATGTGGGGTACCTTTTAATAAATAATCACTGAACACCATTTTACTCACAGAGTGTGTGTTAAAAGCTACAGAAAGGGCTGTACAAAAATTCCTTCCCAAATAAACTATTAGTGCTTAATTTCTTACTACCAATTTGAATAGATGCTGCAGTTAAGTATGGTCACACCCAATTCACAACATATGTGCCAGAACGAGAGAAAAACAATTAGTCCTTCTGTTCTATTCAAATCACATTCATTGTGGAGGAAAAAAGTTTCTTTCTTTACGCAGGAAGATTTTTAAAAGGGATTCTTTTTCTCTCTAGCTATGCCAACATTCTTTTCACATTAGGAAACTTGAACAGATTTAAGCCCTCATTCAAAGTACAGTTTGTAGTACAAACATGCTACAGTTGTCAACACACAATGCACAAACACACAGGGGCAAAAATAGACAGAGTGGAGCAGACAAGAGTTCTTATTACTAAACTGCTGATGGGAGGAGGAGTGGAACTATTTTTATAAACAGCCAGCCAAACACATCGAAGTCTCAAAAAGTCTATATTTGGAGTAATTATACTCCAACTCTGTGTTACATCTTGGCTAATTGCAGCAGACGTTAAATAATTAAATTATTCAGCCATTTCCCTTTGTGTGAGAAGTGGCCTCAGATGGTCACTCTCATCCATTTCATACCAATGCAGCATAGCGGCACTGCTTATTAAGAGCATATGGAGGAAATATTTTAAGTGTAGTGTAAGTAGTTTTATACTGTCGTTCATTTTAAAGAAATAAGTGAACTGTAATAATTCCTTGAATTTTTTATTCCAAAATGAGTACTACAAAATTCTTGTTATATCCAGACCCTCACAAAATAATTTGACAAGGTGGCATAGAATTAGGTGTTACAAAAACTAATCACTGTTCTGTATGATTCACAACCCAAGAAGTGGGAAAACTAATGTTGCCTATAAGATTTAAGCTACATACTCAATAAAAAAGAAGTCTCTATAAAATACAATTTACCTCAGAACACTTTCGCTTAATCTTCTTGGATTCCGCAGGTTGGATTTATAACACAACCAAGGAGACAAGAGTTATTATTGAAATTCCACCTGTCCCCACTGGTATGTACCCCAAAATGATGCCAAGTCTATCATGATGTCAAAATGAATTCCCTTGCACAAGAGCAGAATTAGCCTAACTGCAATCATTTGACATTATCCAGACACTCTTAGGAAAGGGAGAAAAGCTGAGCTGGGATGAATTTTGATCAGGGAAAATATTATGTAAAAATGAGGTGCTAAGATTTCTGCTGAATATTCATCACTGAAAAAATACCTCATCAGTCTTCTCATTTAGTGCTTAGGTACTCTGAGTCAGTGTTGTGTGGCAACAGCAGTAATATATACACAAGGCTATCTTATTGCATCCTAATTGAATGCTTCAATATTTTCTAAATGGTTATACACATTACTGAAGATAGTATTAGTGGAACAGCTCCTGAGAGTCTTAACCTCAAAGATGACAGAATAAAACCAGAGTCATGCAGTATTACTGCATTGTCAGCCCCAAGTTGGTATTAAGGAGATGAAAAATCTCTTTTCTTTATATTTGCTAGTGGCCATGTATGCTAGTGTTAAGGTTTTCATGTATGCTTTTTTTTTGTGAAGCAATTTTGAATTAGGAAGCATTTGGGACCTGGATCAGGTTCTGGATGGAGATTCGAGGGAGTTCTGGATGAGGTTTTTCAATATTCCTTAACATCCTTAGAAGAACCATAAGTTGTCTAAAATGGAGACTTCTGAAATTTAGTTGAAATTGAGAAATATTTTGAATTCAGTGTCTCAAATAGTATTATTATTTCCTATATCTGGAAGTATAACTTTGAGAAGATCCATAAAGACACGGAAAGTCATCCTGGAGGATGAAACCAGTTTTACCTGAGAAGAGGTCTCTTGCACGGATGAGGGAGGGAACACTGAAGAAATTGATTATGAGTGCACTGTGGGCGTAACTAGAGAAAACTGTTTTGTGTGGGAAGTTGCAGAGGAAATGTTAATTGGAGGAATGGAAATACATCAGGATGAGATTGGAGTTAGGAGGTGAAGTAGAAAATGTGAAAGGATTTTAAAGAGGATACAGCCTCTCTTTTACCTAATGACCATCACCTGGCAACTGAGGGAACAGTGAGGGTATCGTTCCTCAGCACAAGTGCCTACAATACACTTTTTAGTGGCAATTGTTCTTGATCTTACTGGAAAAACAGGTAACAAATTCATGGAAAGGCTGGAAGTAGCATGGCGCACACAAATCTTTTGCAAATGATCATCACCAAGTGATTTAATGGATGATTTCTGTACAATATTATTTTGCATGAAATTGCAAAACAATCATAGCTTTTGGTCTCCATGAGGTTTATAAGGATCTGAGTTTCTTTCTGGTGCCATATTGCAATTCAGTTGTTTAGTGTAGTAGTTAACATATAGTTTTTGAGAGGTTATTTTTTCCCCTGATAATGACATTTAGGTGAGGCTTCTCACTATTAACTTGGGAAGATTTATCAAGAGGACCAAAAAAAAAAAAAAAAAAAAAAAGAAGAAGAAAATGGAAATAAGCTCCAGTATTCCCTGGCTGATAAATCTGTAATGGCAAAGTTTATCCAATAGTTATAAACAACATTTAGTGTGCAGTTTGACAAGACATTGTTGTTCCTTGAGAACATAAAATTCATATGTGTAAATATTAGAAACATATTGTAATTAAAAATGCTGCTTTATTAGTAGGTGGTTTAAGAGCTTTGTTATTCTCCATCTCAGCAAGTTGGAAATAGGACAAACAGCCATACTTCATGAGCTGAAACAGTACCAAGAAATTCAATGTAAATATTCAAACTGGGAAAAAGCATCCATATAGATCAGACTATAGCATGAAAACCTATGAGATTTTCAATTGAAGTTCTAAGAATCTTTATTTCTAAAAGAGCAAATTTTAGTCTGAAATCTACATAATTTCCTTTGTCACCCAGTACAAGAGATCATTCCTCAAAATGTCTTAGGAAGTACTGAGACTTAGTGTTCTAGTAGACTGGTCTATGTAAGATTGAGCATTCCTAACACAGTGCCATTACCCAGGCAGTAGAAGGTGCTCTTGTAACAGCAAAAGATGTCCCTTGATTTGACAAATTAGTGCTTAAAATAATTCTGCCTGTCGTGTAGTTCAGCATCTTGTATTTCAAAAACAACCAAGCCAAATGATTGCACAATCTAATTGGTTTTAATCAAGCAAGGCCAGTTTTGGTTATTGAAACTATATATACATAGCTATACTTTTCAAACAGTTTCAATTGGTCTCTTGGGTGTCTTCATGCAAAGATTTCTAAATTGTATGAATAGATCCTATTGTTGTCAATGTGAGGGATTTGGCTAAGAGCAAGTAAATAAATGTCAGTATCACACAACTACACGCAATGCTAGAGTTGACACAGACTCTCGGTACATAAGAGAAATTTTGAAGGATTTCCTCACTGTTCTCTGGGAGAACAAGTAATTGGATAATAGTTTTCTACACATTTATTCCAGATCCTAATCTTACATGGATCTTTCTGTAGGGGTAACCACTGACCCAGTCCTTTTCCTTGAACACTACACAATATCCTGGTATGATCTAGCTCTAAAACACAACCACTGCCAGTGCTTCCACCACCCCAAGGCTCTCCTGAATTTACAAATGTCCAATAAAATTTTCATCAGAACAGCTTCATGGACTTACCCCATTGTTTTTTCTCCCTTAATCAATTCTTTTATCTTCAGTAGCTGGCATGTCCCACATGCTGTTAAGTTCTGACAACTCTGATGGTGAGGAATATTTCCCTTTTAAAAAGATAAGAAAAAGTCACTTCTACTATGTTTAGTTCAGCTGTGTATCCATGAGGAGAGATAAGTGTGGAATAATTTTTACTGTTTCACAATATCAGTCTTTACTGAAGAAGACTTCACTCCATCATTTTTCAGTTGTTTAAACAATTTATCTGGTAGCTGAGAACGTATATAGAATCATAGAATCCTTAGAGTTGGAAGGCACCTCTGAGGGCCATCTAGTCCAACTCCTCTGCAACGAACGGGGACACCACAGCTAGATGAGGTTGCCCAGGGCTTTAACCAGCCTCACCTTGAAAATCTCCAGAGAAGGGGCATTAACCACATCACATCGCAGCCTTCTCTTCTCTAGGCTGAAGAGCCCCAGCTCTCTCAGCCTGTCCTTATAGGAGAGGTGTTCCATTCCGTGGATCAATTTATATCCAACCCTTGCTTCAGTTCTCTAGAACAGTCAGAGCTGACCAAGCACTTCATATCATTAGATGAAAGAAGTGGGTGGTTGTGAAAAGAGCTTGTGGCTGGGCTGTTGTTGGAGCTGGTTCTGGTGGTTGGGATGTGTTTCTTGAGACTCAGAAAATGAAGTCTGCAGAAGAGAAACAGATAAGAAACACATGTTAATTTAGCTGGAACATTTTGAAAATGTTAACATTTTCTGTAGAAATGAACAGAACAATTTTGGTTAATTTGTACAAGAAATAAACCAACTGACAACTGGTACTTTCTGGAGGAAGATGGCTTTGGTATTTGGACCACACAGAGGAAACATTCATATATTTTCACATGCTCCTTAGTATCAGTATGCCAAAGCTATCACTACTCTCTAATTTCCATTTTAGGATTTTTATGGATCATGATCTTTGCCTGTTTGGAGATATTCTGTACCAGTAAGAAGATGGTGTGAACTGCAATATTATGAATTTAGAAGGTAATGAAAGAACCATGAGTACTTAAAATGAGGTGCACCAGCATCTGAGTAGATTCATATCCCCTATGTAGATAAATGTAGCCTCATTTTCAGGGCTGTCTGGGCACCTGTGAAGAGATGGAGCAGCAGGAGGTCAGTAAGTGTGAAAGCCCAAGTGTTTTATGGTGAGTGCAGATGCCTATGAAAACTTTGGCAGCTGTATTTCATTTTTGGCCTGAGGGGCTTATTTGACTGCAATTAATTAGAAACATAATTTATTTAAAATATTTTTACACAACTTTTTAAGTAATACCAATATCTACCTGTAAAATAGAGTTAGTTTTTCAGTTTACTTGTGGCCTTTTCTACCAAATGTATTTTAAAAGGAAGAGTGATCTGCCTACCATGTTTTTACAATCTAGAATAAAGTCTCTTGTAATATGAGCAAGTGTTAGTGAGACTACATTAACTGCATGATCCTATATTGGCTTGTTATCTTGTTCCACTGCAAATTAAGGCATTTTAGTGCAGTAGATTTGGAAATGAGCCACCAAAAAGAGCCACACAATTAGCAGCACAGATGTGACAAGGCAGTTCAGAAAAAAACTGATCAGCAGTAGGTAAATTTTATCATATACACTCAAAAACCACACTCTGAGCTGGTAGCCACTGCCTCTTGGTGGAGTGTTATACTAGGGACTTGCATCATATATGCTACAGTGATCAATCTGGCCTGGAAACCTGTGGTAGAACTTCAGTCTTCTGTCTAAGCTGCCCATGTCTATTACTGTCTATATTTCCATCTACCTTGCTTTCTTTTGTTTTTGTTTCTCAGTGAGTCAGCAATTTTGGTATTGCAGTTTCTGCATATAATTGTGTATTGCTGAAGATATAAATGATAGAGCAGGGAATAGAAAATGCTTCAGATCAGAGATTTTTGATATAGATGTGCTTACACTCTAAATTAAGTGATTTTCTTTTGCTGTTTTAGGCTTCCTATGCACTCCTACTGTACATCACTTACATACAGAAAGCAAAAATCAGAAGAAGACACAAAAAAAAAATTTACTCTGGCTTTTAATTTACTCTGATGATGGAAACTTTTTACAGCAGAGAAAGCTTTACCTACCGTTTCAGTGTTGTACTATAGCTGAATTTAATTTAATCAGACTTAGGAATAAAGAAAAAGGAAAATACCTGGAAAAGATACTGAAAATCTTCTCATAAAAGTAAAAATTATAGAAAGTTCTGATGCAAAATATGTGGGTCATTGCCAATGGTAAATGCCACATCATTTACTATTTTTACTTTTATTATTACTTATTTTTACTTTATTATTAATTTTAAAATTCAAAAGTAATCCACAATGATTTTACATTATAACTATTCAGAAAAAACTTAGTATTTCCTAAGCAAGTTGGTGTTTTTGGATAGAGTATCTATCGCTATGGATGGCCATAGCAATTTACTGGGCATGGTGGTAATGGGTTGATAGTTGGATGAGATGATCTTAGTGGTCTTTTCCAACCTTAATGATTCTATGATTCTATCAAATAGGAAGCAACATTTTTTCCAGTTTTACATTTTTAAGGAAATATTGACAACTATGCTATCAAAGGACTGAATAGTGCCTTGCCAAAAAAAACACATAATTAAGTACACAAAAGGATCGATTATAGCTCATTGAAACCATTGCTCCTTCACATTTGAGACCATTCCTCTTTGCATTAACAGGAAGAATAGAAGGGCCTGGTATCAGGCAAGGTCTACCTAATTTTCTGTCCAAGGACTCTCAGTCTGAAGTCTATTCTCTATCCTTTTACTTGTACTGTTGTCTCCTACAGGCAATTTGCAGAAGGATCCATGTAGTCTATAACCCCTCTTTGGTAGTGGTATATTACAGTGCTGATTCTCCATTCAATTTTCTTATTGAACACTGCCTGTAAACAAAGCACCAGCTCTGTTCTCAGTTTGGGATGGCAACAAAACTGCGTGTCTGGGATCATGAGAGAATTCTGCAGTGCTAGGGAAGGTGTGGCCTCATTACCACAGTGAAGGGGAGGTCACTGACATGGCAGGTAGACATGAAAAACTACCTGAAGGAGTTTAATGCACCTTGGAAGTAAATTCAGTAGCCCAAAGCGAGCCCACCCTGCCCTGTGAGGAGCTGGGAGCAGCCACTTTGTTTAATACGGATGTTTCCTTCCCTATTCACCGCTGTCCTGTTTATTGCCAGCCATGCAAAGCTGCTTGGATATGAACCAACGGAAGCGGCACTGTTTCTGGGGTCCAGTCCTGCTTCGTGGTTTTGAGGGAGGATGAGTGAGTCTGTTTGCATTTATGTTCTAAATGTGAAGCTTTATTTACAGCCTACCGCAGTTGTCCTCATTAGCACTGGTATGCGCTACAGACTGGAAAGATGTGCCAACAAGTTTCCATATGAGATTTTTCACTAAAAGGAAGAAAAAAGGAAATTTAAAATGACATGATCATGTCTAGTCAGTTGTTTCTCAACTACAGCATGGATTCCTATATGGCAAGACACAGAGTTATGAACAGATATTGTCCCATATGAACTGCCACATTGCTCTTCATGATATACAGACATTATTACTGCAATAACTTTGATCTTCAAGAAGGCGGGGCATCTCACACATCCTCAAACAGCAGCACCAGGCCCCTCTTATCTTTTGCTAGGCAGAATGTTCAAATAGAGAAAATACAACAGATTAAGTATTAAATGCATCTGATGAATCATTCCTGTCTCCGTAAAGGCAGCTCTGCTCATTATAGGTAGATCCATTGCCCTGACATCTTACCATGCTTGAACATGTATTTGTGCTCAATTTACAAAGTAGTGCAAATGATTCACTACTATATGCACAGTGTCCTGGTCTCTGCTGCTTTTGACCAAGGATTGGCAGGGACCAGTTCATCCACAGGCTCAAAGTACAGTTTCCATTTGTCCATTCCCATGTGTATTCTCTGCGAGATTCACTCCTTAAATGGATCTCACATTCCACCAACCGTTCCTATCCCCACAACAGATACCCGTCAGAGGACAGATCATCATGAGTGGAAAGGAGCCAGCGTGGTCTTATTTCTTAGATGGATTTTTGGCAAATGAGCAGACAGTTTGGAGCATGCATGGAGTTATGAAGTGCAACTGCCAAGTCACAAGGCATTTTCCTTCTCCTGATCAGTTCCTCTCATCCTGCTCTGATACAGAGGTTTCAGCACAGCTGCCTCATGATGTCTGTGATTTTTCACCACCCAAGTATTGGAGTGAGTTCTGGTGCTTCCCCTCCTGCAGCCTGCCCTAGCAGCAGTGAGAGGGAGAGAGCAACTACCAGGCAGAGAGGCTAAAGGAGGATTCATTAGCCTTTGTGAACCAAGCATGGTGCTTTGTATGAAAAGATGTAATGAATATCACTGCTCAGAGGCAGATAGAGCCAGGAATGATGCAGCCATTCTATAAGCTCCACACACATTTATACCACAGCCGCATCCCCTCTGACCTTATATTCATCCTCCTTTTCAAAACAATCCGCCAATCATGCACCACTGAGCACTGCTTTTGCAGTGTGCAGGATGACCTCTGAGGATATCATTTAGATATCACAAAAACTGGGCTTCAGACCTTTCCATCTGGAAGTGCTGGATATCTGCTTGAAAGCTCCCTGACATCTTGCAGAAGTCCAGGCTCCTTGTGCCCCCGCTCTCCTTTCCAAACTTTGCTTTATATTGAACAGAGCAGGAGGAAGTTTATCTTGTGCTGAACATGAATTTAGTTCAGGACTTTGTAATTAGTTAGCTTGTTTCAAAGAATGCTGCATGTGGCATGCAGCAAATGACTGCAAAATGAATAATAAATTAACTGTAAAAAATGCGAAGCTTTTGCTTGTGACAGACTTCCAAACAAAAATGTTGGAAGTAAGTTGTTATTTTGATTCCTAACACCTGCAAGTGCACGAAGATTTATTTCCCCACCACACGCACATGCTACAGAGAGATTTTGCCCACACTGCAAACCTGCTCACCTGGAGTGTAACTTCTGATTAAGCTTTAAGGTACCAATGCAATAGCAACGATTAAGATGCACAGTTGTGCCTGCTATAGTTACTCTGTGCTTCTTCAGCAGATTTTGAATTTTCATATATGCATTTATTCTTCTGTTTATCCTGGCAGTAAAAGAAACATTCTTCGTAGAATCATAGAATAGCATGGGTTTGAAAAGGAACTCAAAGATCATTTAGTTTCAACCTCCCTGCCATGGGCAGGGCTGTCATCCACCAGACCAGGCTGTCAAGAGCTATGATTTGCTTGAAATCCTATCAGAATATATGTGTATCCTTTGTATACATTCATACAGGGATGAGTTTGACAGCCTGTTAAGAAGTATGGAAACTATTTCTAATCCAAATGCTAGCATTTGTCTGAGTGTGCTATGAGACTCTTCCTCATTTTCCTATCCCTTTTCATCCGAACAATTGGCTCCACCAGCTTGTGGAAAACACTGTGTAATTACCATATATAACATCTGAATCTAAGACTCTCATGATATGCACAGAGAAGTGAATTAGTAGACTGGTCTCCCTACAAGGATACAGTAAATTTTTTTGTTTGTAATACATTAAAATCCACTTTACATTTTAATATATTTTTGTTCTCCTCTTGCATTTCCTGAAATTAGAAAAAAACACTGTAAATCCACTTTGATTGATGGAACCCTAAATAATTTTGTTCAGGGGGACTTGCCCTGCTGGTCAACACATGTTAAATACTTGCCCTATAAAAACATTATTAAGCTCACTAAATTCAGATGAAAAAAAAACAAGAATTTAAAAGAAGTCAAAGAAATAATCTAAGTTTAAAATAAAGTGAGTTCTTCTCTTTTTCTTAAATATGTATTGTTAAAACAAAATGAATTGCTTATAAAAGTACTTTTTAGTATATTCTACTTGAGTTTTTTAAGAGTTGTAATTATATATGAAAACCTATAATGCTCACATGCATTTGACTAAAGATGACAAAGCCTTCCGAATCATTCTGTGGTGAGTGTGCAGACTCAGAAAAGATGCTCTTTTATGGAGATGGCTTCCCTGTTGAAATCTCCACCTGGAAAGCAGGTCTGAGGATGATTCCCCTCTTCCTCTACTAACGGCTGTCTGAAGGGTACTTCTGGGCTGTGATGGGCTCTAGTCAACTTTTAGGAGTTTGTCTTTGGCACAGTGGGACCCAATATAGACTGCAAATCAATGCCTAGAGGCTGTCCTGTGAGCTGACAGCTTGCTGGACTGCATCCTTCCATGAGTCGCTATAAAAACATTATTAAGCTCACTAAATTCAGATGAAAAAAACCGAGAATTTAAAAGAAGTCAAAGAAATAATCTAAGTTTGAAATAAAGTGAGTCCTTCTCTTTTTCCTTCTCTTTTTTTTTTTTTTTTTTTGTGCATCTCCACAGAGTTTTGTCTTATTTTTGCCATTAGAGTATGAACTGAAGTCCTACCCTTTGAGATTTAGTTTGGATAAAGGAACAAAGTTTTTTATGATAAGGGTAATGTAACACTGGAACAGACATACTTAAGACGTAAGACATACATAAGACACCATACTTGAGTCATTAACATACATTTTTCTTCTGAATTGCTCGTGGAAGCAACAAAATTTTCATCCACCATCTTTGCTATCACAGTTAATACATTTTTGCTGTGAAAACTGTTAGGTTTGATATTTCCTTAAGTTTAACACTTCTTCCTAGGTCTCTAAGTAGTGAATATTGAATAGCAGCTGTAGTTCCTGAGAGCTGTCAGCCATTTATGTGAAAGAGTTTGACAGCATTACTTTAGTTCTTGGGGGCACACATCAATACTTACATCAATATCTTCTGCCTTCTAGTTCTCCCCTGCGAAATAGAGGCAGTGTTGTGTTACTTTGCCTGCTTCAGAGGAGACTGGGAAATGTTTTCCTTCTTTTTTGTACTAACAGCCATGTTGCCAGGATTTGTGCTCTCTAATTTAAATACTGTATTTAGTTAAAGTAGAGACTTTCCTCTCTATGTTCAGGCTATTTTATTTTCTTTTTTTCTAACCCTCAGTTTATTTTCTCATCTTAAATTCTGTTTAAAAATACCATTCAGATTTGTTAACAGTTGATTGCTTATGTTGGAAAACAAGCTTCAAGAAGATATCCAAAGCAAATGTTTTTTGTGCAGTTCTTTAGACTGTGGATACAAAGTGAGTGACTTGTGTCCTTTAATTAATATACAAAAATCACTATTTATTGAATTACAAATTTAATTGGCAGTATGTTGAGAATTCCAGAAATAACTGAAGATTTAAATTCCTATACAGATATGTTACTGAGTTGTTCTGCCTCAAATCATCAGGAAGAATGCTTTTGTTTATACAGCCTGTACAGTGATTAATCCACATATTTCCAAATAAAGCTGATCTGGGTCTCTGCTAAGAGAAAAGGTTCTCTTCAGACTTTGTTAAAGGCTGAACCTCATCCATCCATCTCAGCACAAATGCATACAAGGTAAATTACAGTCTCTCAAAGCAAGTCAGGAAGAACAGCTGGTGCTGTTCTTTTCACTGGACTGTGAACTCAACTTCATGAATAGATACCAGAGTGACCAAGCATTGGCCTTGCACTAAGAAGGTTTCACATCATATTAGAGAGAGTGTGCCTCAGCGTACAGTTCAGCCAGCCAGACTGAAAAGTCAGAAATGAGCCTCGTCTGAGCTGCACTGAACATGAAGTTCTTTGATTTGTTTTCCAGCCTAAAAGAACTCTGAAAGAGTTTTTATTGTGATATTCAACAAAATTGGAGTGGTGCATTCCTGTCTGAAATGTCTCTAGTGGGAAGTGAGGAAACAAAGGAGCTGGCTTGCAGACCTTGTGTAGATGGTCTCGATGGCAGTGCTATCCATGCATCCAATTAACCAGGGAGGTTTGATTCCCCCCTATGTCTGTAGGGTTTTGAATTTACACCCTCTGCATGGGTAAATTGATGGAGACCACAGACAAACTTTACTCTCGGCCATGCTGTTTAAGAAGTGCTTTCCCTGGTTAACAAAGCTCAGCTCATTCTTTTAAGTCCTTAGTACTAATGATAGCCTCATTACCAACTGCTCTGATCTGCTGATCTGCTCCTTCTGTGATGCTTTGCTTGCTGAAACATGTGGTCGCACATGCCTTGTTCTTTATGCTGGCCTATCCTTTCTTCTGGTTATTTTTTCTCCTGAGTACTTCTGCTCTGCTTCTGCATGGTTTAATCTTTTGCATTTGTCACTCTATCAAGAAAGGGGAATGTCATTTTGTGGACAGCAGATCATGAAGTCACAACAGAAATTGCACAGACTGCGATTTTCCAGCAGAAAATAGTTTGCCTCCGCACACGCTCATTAAAAAGATATTTGTTTTCTTGTTTCAGATGTTTCTTCTGGTAAATACTGTACTTTCATTTGGGTTTTTCAGTTATTCCTTGTATTTTTGAAATATGCTGGTTCAAATCAGCTTTTGGACGCAGGATGCTCTCTTTTTCCTTTCTATCTGCACATTGCAGGGCATTCACTCCCACGCTATTTTATAAGAACTGTGTGTTTGGTGTGGTGGGGTGCAGCTGGCTAGTGTATAACAAAAGAAGAAGTACAGTGGGGATGTGGTGAGAAGATTTCCAACGGTTTATTGAATGTGCATCAGAGAACGTTTTTGTTCTGGAGCTTCCCAGTCCCAGTGCAAGGTTCAGCACAAAGAGATGCTGAGGGAAAGCCCAGGCCAGTGCTGATTCAAGTGATAAGTGATTCAAGTAAATAATTTATGCATTTTGATACATTGGCTAAACACAGTCCTGTGAACAGGGCAAAATATGCAGCTATGTTTTCTGTTTTGGTACAGGAATTTGAGAGTAGGAATCAGGATTGCAAAAAAAGTGATTGTGTCTGCAAGACCATTTTCAGTTGATGTAAATGGCTGCCTGCAAATTTTCAAATGGAATGTATAGAGAGTTGCAGTTGAGTATACAATTCATTATACAAACAATAGGTAAGAGCAACAGCACGATTAAGCAGAACATAAACCTTCCCGGTAAGAAGCCTCTAAACATCTCCTTAAGGTAAATGCTGTCTTTGGTTCTGGTAAACATGGTGATCAGAGGTGGGAAACAAAGGGATGTGACCAATCTCTTTTCAGTGGTCAGTGTTTCTTTTCAGTGGGGACAAGACAAGGGAAAACAGCCATAAACTGAAGCATAGGAAGTTCTGCACCAGTATGTGAATGAACTTCTTCACAGTAGGGGTGACACAGCACTGGAACAGGCTGTCCATAGAGGTTGTGGAGTCTCCTTCTCTGAAAATATTCAAGACCAGCCTGGATATCTACTTGTGCAGCCTGCTGTAGGGACCTGCTTTGCAGAGGGGTTGGACTCGATGATCTCTAGAGGTCCCTTCCAACCCCTACAATTCTGTGATTCTGTGATTCTGTGATTCAATGAAAAAATTAGATCGTGTCTCCTTACCAGGCTTTTCTAAGACCTCACTTACCAGAGAGAAATATCCCTAACTTCACAGTTGCATCTTATTCATGTCATTGCTTTTTAGCAGTAGCCACATTTGTCAGTAACTGTCAAGGATGAAGCACAGGAAGAGTAAAACTTCATCAAAAATCTCTGACGGACACCTGGAGAACTCACTAAGAATTGCTACTGCTGCCATCAAACCAGACTGGTGCATTGGTTTCACAAAAACAAGGTTTACGTTTTTGTTGCCTCTCTGTTTTAGTGCTTTAATAAAAATACTAAAAAATAAAATGCTTTATTACTTATATATTAACTATAGCATATATTTTACTAGGGCTGTTCCAAATGGAATGTCTTCTATTTTATGATGTTGTCCTGCCAACATCAGAGGTGGATGTTGGTGGTATAACAGGAGAACTTGAATCTTCCTGTCAATATCCTGCTGCATTTTGATACCGTGTGACAGATGGCAGCAGAGGGGCAGTCTGACAAAATGGCATCTGATATGGAAGTGCGGATGAAGCAAAAGTGTAACTGAATTCCTCTATGAAAAAAGAAATTTGAGCTTATTGACATTCACCGATGGTTGCTGAAAACTGACAGAGACCAAAGAGTGGATGTGAGCACAGTGAGGGGTGGATGGTTCATTTCAGAAGTGGCAACAGTGACATTGGGTCAGCTCTGCTGGTACAGGTTTTGACAAGTGCAGCATGCAGTCTCTAGTTAATCACTGGTGACAGTGCAGAGCTGATAGTGGTGACTGTGTTGAAAAATACTGTTTTGTAGCTGAGAATTTGCTCTATCAAACAGAGTTACTGTGTTCTTTGTATTTATAGTAGGTTCCATGGAAATAAATAGGAGGCATTGCTTTTTTGGAGGGAAATATGAGGCTTAAGACAATTCCTCTTCACTGAGTGTGGCCCAGGTAAGCCAAAAGGTTGGACAACCAAGTTCTAAGTCATCAAGTTGCAGAATTAAGCACCTGACAGGAAGTGCCAGTAATAGGAGTTTCTAGCCAACTTCAATCAGAGTTATGGTTCAGTTCTACAAATATGTCGATCCCTGTCTCACTTACAGCGCATGACAGACTGCAAAGCACTTCTTTATTTGATTTATATGTATAAAAGAGGATTTATTTTTGGAAATTAGGTGGTCATCTGCAATAGGTTAAATAAAAACCGCGCAGTCTTGCAGATGTAATAGTGTCTTGGAGAGATTTTACCTGCAGTTTATCAGTGTCTCCTGTTGAAGAGACAGTTTATCACCCATTCCAGGCTAGCGACTTTTCCTTGTGTTACACTAAGGATCCAGTTCAGCAAATGCATATTAACCACAGGCATAAGCTCTTATGCTGAATTAGAGCCCTAGCAAATGATGCCTACCACAGTATGTTTTCTTTTAAAAGTAACTTCCAATGATGATTTTGATTTGGAGAGGCCTGAGATTCTCTTTAAACAGAAGACACCTATAAATTTGATTAATCTCTTTCCATACTACATTGCCAATATTCATTTTTAATGTTTCTTCACAACCCCTTTTCCATTGCATTTAAACTGCACATTTTAAGGCAAAGTATGCTACCCTAAATATTCCCATGACAGCTGCAGCTTACCAGCTCTCAGACATCAGAACAGAGATACTCAGCACTGTGCTTGGGAAGTGTGTTTGCACTGACGTATTGATGAGGTGCAAGGAACACATGCAGTTTATGTATACTTACAAATCTTTTGCTGTGATTTTCCATCCTGTGTTTGCTGTGTCTACCCAGTGGCTCAAGCAAAAATTTAGTATTCACAGCATTCTGCAAAAAACGTGTACACAGCATGACAAAACATGTAGTTTGTTTTGTCTAGATCTTGTAAGGTTCATTTATTGTCCTATATTTCTTATAGGAGTAGGAAGCAAACCCTCCATGTCATAATGTGATTTCATCTATTTCCATCATATTCACTTTCAGATGTCTCTTTTCCTGACTGAAACAGAAGCTGCCCCATACCTTTGGTCATGCTTACTGTGCTTTTCCGGTCAAGGATGGCCAGACATAACTCTAGCCCTATCACAGAATCATAGATGACATCAGTGTCTCCTCCTTTGTCCACTGATGCAGTCATGCCATCATAGAAGGCCACTAGATTGTCAGGACTTACCCTTGGTGAAGCTATGCTGGTTATCCCCTATCACTTCCCACTCTTCCATGTGCTTTAGCATGGTTTCCAGCAGGATCTTCTCCAGGATCTTCTCTGGCGCAAAGATGAGGCTGATAGGGCAGTAATTCCCTGGGTCATCCTATCTACCCTTCTAAAAATGGGTGTGACATTGCCATTTTTCCAGTCACCAGGGACTCCACCTGGCTGCCATGACTTTTCAAATATTATTGAGAGTGGCTTGGTGACTACATCAACCAATTCCCTCAGGACTCTGCGATGCATCTCTTAGGGACCCAAAGACTTGCGTATGTTAGGTTCTCCAGGCTGTCATCAACATGATCTTTGCTTACAGTGGGAGGAGCATTTCACTCTCAGTCTCCACCTTCCAACACATCTACTTGAGGGCTGTTTGTAGAGCAGTAGTAAAGACTGAGGCAAAATAAAATTGTGAAGTACCTTAGCCTTCTCCTTATCTGTTGTTACCAGCCTGCCTGTATTGCTCACTAGAGAGAGTATGCTCTCCTGGACTTTTCCACTTAATGTATCTGTAAAAGTCTTTCTTATCCTTTTTCGTGCACCTTGCCAGGTCCAGTTCCAGCTGGGCCTTTGTCTTCCTAACCCCATCCCTGTACAGCATAACAGCATCCCTATGTTCCTCCCAAGCTACCTATTCCTGCTTCCGCTGCTTGCATGTTTTCTTCTTGCTCTTTATTTTGATCAGCAGGTCCAGGTTCAACCATGCTGGACTCTTGCCTTCCTTTCCAGACTTCCCACATCTGGGAATGGAGAGCTTTTGTGCCCTAAGGAAAGCTTAGCTAAGTTTGCTAGCTCTGCTCCACTCTCTTGTCCTTGAGGACAGATTTCCAGGAGGCTTTGTTGACTCACTCTCTGAAGATCTGGAAATTGACTCTCCTAACAATTACCATTCTGATTTTACTCCTTGTCAGCTCTTGCCATGTCTGTCTATTGCTCGGCTGATGAAGTTATCCTTGATACATTCTAGGAGCCTCCTGGATCACCTGCAGCTCACCATGCTACTTTTCCAGCACATGTCAAGGTGGTTTAAGTTCTCAAGCAGGACAAGAGACTATGAACTCCTGTAGCTGGTGGAAGAAGGCTTCATCAACAGACTCCATTTGATTGGGTAGCCTGTAATAGACATCAGCCACGAGATTCCTTTTGTTGTCTAAGTCTCTAACTCTGATCCGTGGGCTTTTGACTTACAGCCATTCTTCAGGGAAGCTCTTCACACTCTACTTCAGCACAAGAAGCAAGGAATATAATCATATACACTTAATTTCTATAGATCACCTAAGCAGACATAAATCATTCAGAGCTGGTGATTGTCCAGGACAACAGACTTCATCAAGTTCTGTTTCACAACAGCAACAAAAGATACCATAAGAATCTTTACTGACCTTGAAGGCTCAGAATCCTATGACTTCACTGTCTCATGTATCGGCATAGTGCATCCTAAGAGTAAGCCAAGGCACTGAACTTATCCTGGGTGAGTCACTGACACCTAGGAATAGACTGAGGACTCCAAACAAAATGTTGACTGTGCTTGACCCTGTGTGATTTGTACTAGATGAAATCTTGATTTCGTGTGGCTAGAACGGATCAGTAACATTATTCATTAGTTTACTGGCGCCTCCTTGAATTTGGAATCATGCCCAGATGTATCAAATCCCTAGAACTATTTGTTCAAATTGGCAAAGGTTTTGTCTTTTTTAACCATTAATCACTAAATTGTGGAAAATGTGGGAGAAAGAGCTAGACCAGTGTATGGTCACAGACATAATAAATGTCGTACCAAAACTATTAGATGAAGTCATATGTATTATTTGCTGTTTATTTATCCTTAATACACATCAGCTATAAATGAATTAGAGAACATTTGGTGACAAGATTTGTCTGCCATACGAAAAACATTTTATAGAGCTACAAGAGTCCCGATAATACTCAATGACAGTGTTTTAATGCAGTACCTGAAAGAACTCCTCTCAGTCATAGGGTGATTTTAGGTCTGTGGATGGAAAAGACAAAAAATTTGCTTCATTAGAAAAATTTTGAAAGCCAATTAAAACATTTCACTTTCACAAGTAGTGTGATTTGGCAGTTATTTTGTAAATGTTCCTTAACTCAAGCAAAAATGTTTTCCATTAAAAAAAAACATTATTCTTTTGCTCTTTTGTTGCATAAGACAAGCCTGAGACATCCATTTTATTGCTGAAATCTTTTTAAATCTTGTGAATAACTGAGCTTTGACTAAAATACAATCAAATAGTGGCTGTAGGATGAGTCCTATGGTTGTTCTTTCTCAAAAGATGTATTTTGAGCTCATATGATCCAGTATTTCAGGGTTTTTTATTCTGAGGAAGTGCTGATCCTGTAAGTACTTGCAAAAATTGCTTTCAATGTGAAACATTTTGTGATTATTTGCAGAAAAAATACACTATAGAATACAACATATTGCTTTACTATCTTTATAAAAATTACCATGGTTTGATTAGCTTGTAGAAACAGCGAATGTTAACTCTCAGGATGGGAGATAGGAATTCCATGTCTCCAATAGCATTTGTGATGTATTCAAAATGTCTCTTAATCTGAGCATCTGCCATAAAATCTTGTCCAGCTGCCAACTCTGCAGGCTTCTGATCTTCTTAAAATCCAAGCTGTGTTCTCCTTGAATTCTTCATTATCACCATAAATTTCCACCAGTCAAACCATGCCTTGTGTTGCATTTATGCAAGCACATGTTCTTCAGATCCTGGTTCTAGTTAATCTTTTTCATTCCCTGTCTTCCAGAGGATGTTTGGAGAGACAAGGGATTATAGCCTTGCATTTGGGATATATTGATGTATGATGAGGAGCAGAAAATACAAGGAAGGACAGAAAAAACATGTTGATACATGATGCAAAACAGAATGTAACTCATTCTTTTTTAATGGATATGACTTTGCAGTACTTAGAAGGAGTATAAATCAGAATAAATATCTACTTCAGGGAAATTAATATTATTATGACTCAAAATATCAGCAGGAATACATTTGTTTTACAGATCAGCATTCTAACTCTTGCTATGTGCTAGAGTTGACACCATGTATATTTTAGAGGGTAAGGTAGCATGGTCCAGTGTTTAACACAGGATTCAAGAGGGCTCAAGTCTCTTTCTTGCTGTAATTTCACTTAAGTAAGTTACCTAAGCCTCTTCTGATTCACTTCCCTACTTCTTAGAAATCTTATGAAAACAAATGCAAAAATATTTGCAGTAAACACATCTAAAATGGACTGCAGTAAGTAGGCTTGCTTATCTTTCTGTACAGTGATATAATGGCAAATAATCTTTATTTTGTTTAGTTTTCCAGAAGGACCTATTAAACATATGATGATGATCGTGCACAAATTGCTGAATTCATTAGAATGTTTTGAAGCTATTTGTCCTGAAAGTATTTTCTTACAGTTAGTAGGGCAGCCAGAGTGGTTAATTTCATTTTTCTTAAGCTATTCTGAAAATGCAGATTGTTCTGTGGCCATGTGTGCAGAAAGCTTCTCTTGATGGTTCACTTAAAATGTATTCCTAACATCAAGGCAGATTACAAATTATTTCAAGAGATGTGCTTCCTGAAAATTTGGTATTTTTGGAAATACCTCAGAGTGAAAAATTTATGCTCTTCATTTTTGTTGGATGTTGCATAGTTATTTCAGATGAGTTGCTGCATGGAAATGAGACAGAAAGTTGTATGGAGTCAGCTACCTGGACTCTAGAAACACCAACTTGCTTTAATGGTGCCATTAAATCTGTCAACATTGCCAGAAGTTTTTGTAGTGATATGAAGGTGGATCCTGCAGCTCCTTCAGGGATGTGTGTCGTGGTGAGTCGTGGTAGTCTTGCCAGGAAGATAGAGAATGGAGTGTGCACACCAAGTACTTTGCTACTGTCCTCTACATTTTTGCACACCCTGAGTTTGAACACAATGAGTTTGACCACAATGAGTTTGACATGGTCCTCATCCTCTTCAACCAGCAATCTGAAATCTCTTGACGCAACCAATGCTTTTGTAGACTCATTTAATTGCAGAAGTTATCCCTTGAAGGACTGTGGTGAAACACAGATCGATGTACCACCTGAAGCAAGTCCTGAGGTAGCACTGTGCAAAATTAACTCAATCTTCCTTTTTCCTTGCCCTACAGCTTGACTCCTTTGCTGATTCATGGGTAAATCTCAGACATTTCAAAAATTTAAAAAAATAATAAGGAAGAGAGGATAAGAGATTATGAATCAAACAAAACTCCAACAGTAAAAGAGTATCAAATAACATCTAAATAACAACATTTCATGCAACTTGAGCACCTGTGTACTTTTCTCATTTAGGATACTTGTTTATCTCCCCCAATACCTCCCATCTCACACACATTTGATATTGTAGGAATTTCAGTAAATGACTCATATTAACCCACGCTCATGTATCATCTATAAGATGGTTCTGCAGGCTGTAAGGTGTTTGGGATGTTTCAGAGCCACCAGAGATGAAGCTCTGGGCTTTCATCACCATGAACTCTGAAATATTTTCAGCAGCACAGTGAGAGATTCAAGGCTGCTGGCAGCTCACCTTAAAAGCTTAGAGTGAGTGCAAAGGCTTCAGTTTGCATCCATTGCTATTTGCTGCTGACAGAGGTTGCACATCCTGGCCCAGCTATTCATCTGCTGTCAACCAGAGCTGTCACACTGACTGACACTATGTCTCCAGCAATCTCCAGGGAGTCTGTATGTTTCATTTACATCCTGGCTTACACTGTCTTATGGACAACTTCCTTTGGATAGCAACCACCACTGGTTCGCTGGGCAATATCTAACCTCATGGTGTGTTGTTCCATGGTTGAATTTCCTGAGCACTGTGGTGAGGTGAAAAACAAATCAGTTCTTCTTTCACTAGAGAGGGAAGCCTACATAATTCATTGTTCTTCAAGTTTACTTTGTCATTCACTGAACTTATCCTATGTGTATCTTATCACCTGCCTACCCTGGTTTCTAACCTCTTTCTGAGAAAACATCCAGAATTTGACAGAATCACAGAAAAATCTAGATTGTAAGGAACCGGGGACCAACCCTCTATCGAAAGCAGGGCCTTAGGCTTGGTTATCCAGGATCCAGTCAAGCCACATCTGTAGCAGTGGAGAATGATTCTGCCACTGAAGTGAATGATTCTACCACTTCTCTGAGCAACCACTTTCAAAGTGTAGTTCTTATGGTGATTTGCAACCACTTTCAAAGTGTAGTTCTCATGGTGATTTTTTTTGGGGGGGGAAGGGAGTGTTTGTGACATTTTTCCTGTGGTAACTTGTATCTGTTGCACCTTACTTTGTTGCTGTGCAGCCCTGTGAGGAGAGTACTTCTCTGTACATCTACCTACCTCTCTGAAACTACCTTTTAGAATCATACAACTGGAGTTTTGGTTGGAAAAGATTTAAGATTGTCAAGGAGAACCCTCAACTTGAACTAACAACTCACTAAATAGTGTCCCTTAGATCTCATGTCTTTAAGTGCTCCTGGGTGATAGAATGCTGTGATTAAGTTCTTTATGGCTTTTTCTAGGCTGGAAAGCTCAACTCTTTCCAATTTTCTATTTAAATCAAGTTCTCCAGCACTCTATTCATTGGTGGTTTTCATCTACCAGTCTTCTCTGATTTTTCAATGTCTCTTTTGAACAGAGAGAAAGGAAAGCCAGGTGTGGCTTGACAAGTGCCACGTGCCAAGGAATGATCACATCCCTTGGTTAACTGGCTGTACTCTTGCTGATGCAGCCTAGAATACCATTTGCCTTCTTCTCTGCCAGGGCAGGCTGCTGGCTTATGTTCAGCTTGCAGTCTACCCATACCTCCAGGGCTCTTTCTACCGAGTGGCTCCCCAGCCAACCAGTCTCCAGTTTGTACTGCTGCTTGGGATTATTCTATCCCAGCTGCAGGACTTCACATTTGTCTTCATTAAATCTCAAGTATTTATTGTTTTAAACTCATGTTTAACTCAGTCTTGCTGGCTCAGTCTTCCAGCCTACTGAGACCTCTCTGTGTGGTGGTTCATCTCCTTCCAGCATATTTACCTCTTTTTTTTTTTTTTTAAATTTTGATGTCATCCACAGACTTGGTGTGGGAATTTAGTCCTCTCATCCAGATCATTTTTAACTAGGGTGAATAGTATTGGATCTCACACAAACCCCCAAGGAATTCCAGTGAATGGCTGTCGGTCCAATTTTGAACCATTAATTAACCATTACACTTTGAGTTTGGAATTTTAGCTGGGTTTCCACCCAGCTTGGTTTGATGTATTCTTTGGATTTCAAAGAGATCAATGGTGTCAATGCAGATCTGTGGTCAACAGAGTCTTCTAGAAAAGACAGATTGAACTTCCATGTCAGAAAATGCAACAGAAAAGCAGTAAACTTAGGAGTAACATTTTGAAGTGCTAAGGAAGAGGGAAAAAAAAATTGGAATTAAGAAAAAAAAAAATTGAAGGAGATGGAGGAGTGATGAAAATGGGATGTAGAAGCAGCATGCATATGCTGGTCTCAGAGAATGACAGCAGCTGTTAACAGAGATAAAAAGTTTTGCAGGTGTGACAGTTTGAGTGGTAATTCAGCAGCTAAAAAAAGGGGGTCTTTGAGAGTCATGAAACAGGGAAGGGAAGTGATGAGCACACAGTCTGAAAATGAAGGAAAAGAATGGGAAATGCTACGGAAAAGAAGGAAAGAAATGAGCATTAAAGAAGAAGAAGTTCATTGGGTGAAACTGAACATGATAGGGCAGCAATGACAGGCCATCAGATGAATAGGACAGGTGAAATGGAAAACATAGTATACCCAACTGTAAACCTATGGGGTAGTTCGAATATTGTATAGCTTTACCACAGTGCGGCATTACCAACTAATTCTTGAAGTTTATAACTGTCATGTAAACCTACAGAGTACTCCTAAGCTATTTTAACTAAAGTTAGAGATTTGTAATTTTCTTGGTATTTCTGAAGATTTTTTTTTTAAACTCACTGTTACCACATTCCAGTGACAAACAGAGCATCTTGTTGTGTAAACATGCCTATTTATTATCAAAACTTCTGTAAGAGTCGCCTGTTTCCTATACTGTAATAAATGCTAAGATGTTCAGCTGGAGCCCACAGTATTTTTGGTGTAAAACATAACAGGGTGTGGTCGTAGATTTTTGGCTTAATCTAGCTCCCACTGAAGTTATTGGAAGAATTGCCATTGACGTCAATGGGAAGAGAATTGGGCCCATGATAGGAACTACAATAGTAACAACGATGTATTTGACTTATATAGCTCTCTCTGCCTGCCAGAGGCCTTTGAGCACTGCATGTAAATGAATACAAAACAATAAAAAAGATTAAAATGTCTCTGATTCCTGCAGGATTAGAACAGACAGTGAAAATCAAAGTATGTCTATATATGGGCCATTTCTTATGCAATGGTTCTGACTGTGTCATCACACAGTTTATGGCAGGTCGTTGTGTACTTGATCTCCACAGAGCTGTTGTGGATGAATTCATGAAACTATCGCTCGCTTAGAATTGTCTTAGCATGCAAAGAAGCACAAGAAATGGATATTGATAAAAGAAAATATTTTTAGGCTTGCAAATCAGCCAGAATCAGTCAAATTCTTGGCCCCAACCATGTGCTGCTGAGTAGTGTCAGATGCTCACACATACACAAATTGACATTTACAAGGCATGCTGCGCCTAGTGCCAAGTTCAGAAATAAATTGCCTCTTTTGATAGGTTCACCAGAGCCTCCTAAGTACACCAGAGCCTCCTAAGATTCATTTATTGTTTGCTACTGGAGGGACTGGAATGCTCCTGGACACAGAACGAAAATCCATTCAGCTCAGCATAAGGGAAACTACATAAACCAAATACAATAACTGTGAAACTGCAATTTCATAGGGTAATGTATTCGGCGTGCTGCATATGGTGGATTAGGTGCTTGGCTGTCATTAACAGCAATGTGGGCTGCATTAATTAACTCCATGTGTATGCTGCTGAAAACCTATTCCAATAAATACCAATGCCACTTACCTGGGGAACATAAAGGAGGACAGATCTGATCTCTGGAGCATTGCTTGTAAAGGATACAGCCTGGAAAGTGCTGCATGGGGGTGTTGTTGATTGCTGGTGGATCTCCCCAAGAACGTTAAGTACTCTGGTGCTGAGGGAAGCTGAAGGTCTTCATTTTGTCTCTTCCCTTATCTAGGACCCATCTGAGATTAACTTTTGCAAATCAGTGCGAAGGAGTCTGTACATGTGTATATTACAAGAAATAAGATATCCTTACTTGATCAGAAAAACAGCACGCTGTCCTTTAGCCTGACCAATACTGTTCATGGTAACTCAAAGGAAACATATAATTCCTGTATGCAATTCTGCAATACTCTATGCAATAATTAGATATGACACATGCTAGACACCACAGCCATGAGCTTAATTCTCAGAGCCTGTGAAGCCTATTGAAAATCTTCACGAGGCTCTGAGAGTCAGTATTTGCCAAATTCAGATTTCTCGGGCTTTGTTCTCTTTCTTGGACAGTATTGCCTCCTGGAGAAGGTACAAGCGCTGACTTTGCTGACAGGACCAGATCTCAGTAGCACTGTTTTTTTTCATAGATAATTACAGTATAAGTCTGGAAATTTAAAAATATTGACCGCTGCCACATGATACTGTGATATTTATCAAAGGAACTGAAGAAAAAAAAGTTTACCATGAGTGGCAAAGATTGCGGCGATGGTGAGAGTTCTGTTCTCTGTTACAATAATGGAACAGACTGAGAAGCAGATGAGGCAGAAAACTTTTTCATAGTAATTGTTGCAAGAAAAGGAACTTGTGGGTCTTCCAGCTTCACTGTTGTTTCAGACCCAAAGAAGGTCTTGAGTTGCTGTGGTGCTGCCACTAGCACTAGTCATGTTGCTGTGATGGTCTCTCATAAATGAGAACATGTTTCTAGGGAGGAGTATGGTGCTCTAGCTTGTACAGATAGGAAAAACTGAACAAGTTTGGAGCATGTGAGCCTCTTTTGGCTCAGAAGAGCATCTCCCAGTTCACTTGTTTGTTCCAGTTTTATCAGTATGTCTAATGAAAGGCATTGCTTCATCCTGAAAACCTTGCTGTTCTTACTTCCACATTTCCTAGTAGCTTCAGTAATATTTCAGATGATTTGTTCCATTTAAAACTGGCCTATGCATCTTCAGGCACTACTATGAAAAAGTGTTGAGCATGTGACCTGGCCTGGACTTCAGCAGTGACAGTGTTGGCAGCTGTGGCTGGGATGTCTGCTCAGATTTTGAGAAGGTTAGAGATCTCAAGATGTACTAGTTGCTTAATGTCTCAAGAATTTCTTGCTGCCACCTGCCATCGTTTGATGCCTCTGGCTAGGGCCAAGCCAGAACTGTGAAGGCCTGTAGGAAGGATTTCTGTAGTCACACACTTGCATATCAGTTGCAACTCTTGGAACAAAGTGGTCCTGAAATTTCATTGTCACTGCTCAGAATTCCTTTCTGTGGTTGTTACCAGCTGTGAAATGTGTTGACCTGACAGATTGGAAGACAGCACACATTGCATCCACGCAGGCGTCTGTGTTGCAAACACTGCCCGCTGCCTAGCAATAAAGTCCAGTGAATCTCTGTCTTTAGATAATGCTTATATTTTAAGGAACTATCGAGATAAATGAAATTTAAGACATAGAATGGTGTTGTCTTCCTCCCTTTATTATACTTGGTTATAAAGGTGGTGGGAAAACAAGTGTCTAGCAGGTACTTGAGGTATTGAGGTGGCTATGGAAACTCCAGGGGCAAAACTGGGAAACCTCGTATAGGTAGTATATCCCCTCACTCCTACAAACACACACCACTGCTTTTAAATATGCTACTTTTAAGTATTTCCACTCTTTCATAGCTGGAGGATGGAATCACCTTGTGGGAGGAAGAAGGAAATATGTTGAGGGAATACCTTTCCCACCCTTTGTCTTTCTTGCAAGAAAGAGGGCTTTGGGGACATTTTAGAAACAGGCTGTTGGAAGTATGTTTAAACAGCAAGGAAGCCTGCAGGAGAAGTGGCCTGAAAGCAGCAGGCAGGGAGGATGGAACACCCTGAGGCTCAGAGAAGCGAACTCCCACTCTTGCCTATTGGTGCCTTAGTAACCGTAACCAAATAGTTCCCATCCGTTTTTATTAGTAGGCTTTATGTGTTTAGGGATAAATGTTAAATGCTACAGTTTGGTGTGAATGTCAGCTGCAGATGAAAAGCAGATCCCAGCTGGGACAGCAAGGACATTACATCCAGATTGTGTTTGATGTACGTGAGTGGAGCTGTATGGGAGAGATCTGACTGAGTTTATTGCTCAAGTCCCGCTTGGGCCACTTCTTCTTTGTAACTTCAGCTGAAGCCATTTGATCTACTTTGGCAGCTCCATTCTGCCCTCAGAAATACCTCTCAGCACAGTGACATTAATTCCTCCCTTTCTGTTATATCACACTAAAAATAAATGACAAAGAAACAGCTTCTATTATCAGAGCCTTCTGCTTATGCTAGTGCAAGGATATCAAGGATGACACCCACACGCAAGCTCCCTCTGCAGTGTGGGGATGCCTGAATGCATATTGTGGGCATGCTTGCCATGGGGTTAAACCAGAAAGGTCTTGCAAGTACTATTAGAACTTCTGCCCCTAACTTCATGGGACACTACCCAAACAGCCCAGGTTAGGAGATAGGTCTTTCTCGACTCCTTCTGCACCCTCCATAGAGAGAGAGGGAGATAAAAACTCCGGATAGATTGCAGCATTAGATATGCTTTTGCTTTGAATTGTTCTCTTGAGGAGACTTTCCTAATGTACATGGTATTTACTGTATTAGAAGCTGTGAAATATTCACAACAAGCAGGCTTATTTTTCCTCAGTTTCTGTAAGGTTACAGGTGCCAGTGCAAAGCTTGTATTCAACACTGCAGCCGATACTTTTTTTTTTCTCCATGAAGGCATGAAAAGAGGAAGGAAAGCATGGTCAGCTTTTCTTATGTCAAGTTTTTTCTTCATTGTTTCCCATTTTTACACTGCTTTATTTTGTCCCACTTTCTAAGTCTTCCTTGCCCATGAAAAGATCTATGGGGCTCGATGCTTGAGACCTGGTGCCACAAATCAAGCCTACGTAGTGAAGTGGAACATAGTGAAAAGATTGCAGAGCTCCTCTTGAGTCCCTGGGACACTGGGTGCACACTGGAGGGGATAACTCTAAGGCTAGAGGTGAGTAGCTGCGTTCCCCAGCTCTGAAATTGCCAGGGTCATAAGGCTTTATGCACTGCTGGGAGCTTGGAGATCTGCTATGTCGGCTGCCAAGGCACACTGTGGATGTGCCCTTCAGCTTTTCTTGTGGACACTCTCTTATCTAACCTTTCTCAGGCAGATCTGAAGCAGTCCATTCTTACCTCTGCTCCATCACAGAATCGTAGAATCACCACAGAATTATTTGAGTTGGAAGGGACCATTAAAGATCATCTGGTCCAAGTTCCCTGCAATGAGCATGGACACCTACAGCTAGATCAGGTGCTCGGAGCCCCATCCAGCCTGACCTTGACTGTTTCCAGCAATGGGGCATCTATCACATCACCTTTGGTCTCATCCTCTTTGCCCTACAGGCTGAAAATGGGAGAACTCTCAGGCTCTTGGCATTCAGAGTTGGATTAAAATGTATGTGAGAATGGATACCATCATTCTTAAGACTGTTGAAGTTTATGTTTTCAAATCTTCCAATTTTATTTGGGCAACACCATATGCTTCTGTAAGAACTTACTGCTGGTCACTGGAGACTGATGGAAGGGCAGATGTCAGCTGACCAAAAAGGGCTGATTTTTGTGCTTATAAGCGTTAACACTGACATTAAAGGGGAAGAAAAGTAACAAGGAACCATGGTTAGAAATAATCTTTAAAATGTCATGAGGGTTTAGCCAATTTTAGAATTTTTGCTGCTAGATATATCCTTGGAAAGATTGGCTTTATATACAGCTGTACCATTAGACTGGGAAATACAAATGGAGATGGGGTTAACAAATACATGCAAAAGCAGAAAATGAAACAAGAGTTAGTTTATCTAAAATCTTAATGATTGCAACCTCTAACACACTGGGGGAGCCACATACCATTCTGATGAAAAAAGGGTGTATCTCACCATGCTGTAATAACACAGAAGTTAATTCTCCCCAGGTGGATATTTAAATGTTCTGCACAAGCCACAAGATGTCAGTCTGGCTACATGAAAATTCAGCCTCAGCACTGCATGCTGATTCATTCAGTGATTTTTAACTCTAATATCTCTAGTAACATAATCTTTTTCTTTACCTCTACAATTTGTTTTGCATTTTTTTTCATATAGCCATAGATCTCCTTTCTCCCTGCAATGACTTCTTCAGAAAGGTCAAATATACTGAAGATAAAAAGTATGTCAGGAAATGTAATTTCCTCTTTTTAGAATGATTTTTAATATTGACATGTCCTTGGTCTTTACATTTTGGTTACTGATTTGCTATGCTAACACTTGCAAGTACACATACTGGCAGCAGGGATTAGATGTACTATTGTGTACCATTTCTGTGAAGCAGTTTGTGCAGTAGAAGCATTATGTACTATACAAGTCTTGGGTCACTTTCTGTCCTCATTTTCCTATTTGATCCCTAGGACAGAGTTCAAATTTGAACATAAACTTCCTGAAATGTTTTCTCTAACAATTAAATGGATAGGTTTTGGGGGCCTGCAAGTGCTCAGGTCAGGGTGCCTGACCTCATCAGCTACAGAGCTGGAAGCCAGTTTGGAGTCCTTATTGTAACTTTCTTGATGCGATGGTTTTTCTGTACCTGTGTCAGATGTGCCTCTAGGTCAACTCAGTGCCCCCTGAGAGATTCCTGAGGCTACTGATTTGACTGGACACTGGAAGAAGCATTTGGCTCTTAATACAAAGCTGACCAACAGCTGTTCCCCAGCAGCATCAAGGGGGCTGTAGCTGCAAGTGTCTGGAAGGCAGAACCTGGCTCATTAGCTGCAAGTGAGACAGCATTAAATGTTTCAGAAAATGTTAATAATCCTGAATTAGTGTCTTGAGATTATGGATCATTTCATGCTCATTCTTCATTTCAGACCAAAGCCTACCAAATCCTTATATTACACTAGCAATATTGAAACAATTTACTTTGAATATTTGCCGTAGAGCAGGTGTTAGTGCCAGAAGCAGGAGTCCCCAAGAGGGGATGTGGGTGGGTTTTAAGTATCAAGCAGCAGGACAGAGGCAGGAGCTTGGTGCTGCAGCAGCTCAAGTAATGCATCTGAACAGGACAGCAGCCACAGCTCCTCACCCTGCTGTCTTTTGAACACAGTGAGAGCCAAGAGCTGCTGCCTTACAGCTGCACTGTATCCCGTTAGCTTGGTGTTCTCAGCTATGCTCACTCACTTTTCAAGAGCAACAACCTATCTTGCAGCAGGAATGTACAGTGCATTTCATATCTTCAGTTGATGTGTTGCTTCTGAACAACAGAGGGACAAGAAGTGCAGAAGAAATGCTAAGCTGCTGGCAGGTCAGATTTGCACTTGATCTACATTAGGGTTTAGAGGGATTATGGTAAATGGTGCAGCTGAGCTTGAGCTACTCCCTTCAAGGCAGAACTTGATATTCCCAGCTGCCTTATTTGCTCTTTGACAGCCAGCAAATATTCTCAGTTTAGCTTACAGCTATAAAACAGGCTATTCTTTCTAAACCATGTTTTCATGTTTATTTTCTCTCTCTCTCTCTTTCTCTCTCTTTTTTTTTTTTTTTTTTTGGTAGAAAAGTCATTATAATTGTCCTGTAGCATTCCTGCTCTAGCAATGGCTATATCCCTACAAACAGCGCTAATTCTCTGCTTTACAATCATCAACCAAAATAAATCCATTCCAAAAGAGAGGAGGGGATTAGCCATATGAAGTAGTTACCACAGCTTATTACATTACCACCTCTCAGATGATGTACCTGTGGCACACCTAGGTGACTCATTTGTTTCAACAACCCGTAGTGGCTATTTTACCTCACAGACTGGGGGAAGTCTCATCAAAAATCGTGGTCCACTGTGGTTGCTTACTGTTGATACGTGGTACCCTGCTAAGCCACCATACCTCTGTGCGCTCAGCCATGGACCCTGCTCCCTGATGGAATATGGCCCAGTGCTGTTTTTGCTGACCCATTTCCATAACTCAGAACAGAACAGAGCTAGAGACAGTCATCTCTACTGAAAAAGCATATTATAACATGTTTTTCACATCCAGGAAACTTTTGCATACAAGAAAAGAAGCTGACGTTTCTCCAGCTGTAGGTATTAAGGGATATTTCCTATTAAAACTCAGGTCAAATTCTGCAACAATAATGACACAAATTAAAAAAGAAATCAGTATGCAACAAAGGCATTCTGTTTGACTTCTGAAACGCTCTATATAATATGTATCACTCTGGGTCTGACATACATCTTCAGTTAGCAAAAACAACAGAAAAGTGAGAATGAAAGCAAAGAAGGCTGGAAAAAAGAGCAAACATTCAATTGAAAAGAAAAAAAAAGTAAAATTTTGATTTTTTTTCCATCTTATAACTGTGGAAAAAATCATCTGTTGGCCATGGAACACTCATGCTTTGGATCATGCCATTGCTAAGATCTACACATGCCTTCTGTTTAGAAATCCTGCTGCTATCAGAAGGCTGTAGATGGCAGTAAAGGACTGTGAAAAGCTCCTCAGTGGCAAAATATGAAATAATTCATCTTTGAAATTGTTTGGTTTTGACACAGTTTGCTGTTTTGCAGATAAGTTATTCAATTACTCTTCATTATTTATGATGAAATTCAGTTCTATAATTAAGACTTTCTACTGCTGTGCTTGGTCTGTTGTTTGAATTTCAGTTAATTTGCCATCAGATGGCCATCGTCCTTCTAAGGATATTCCAGCAAATATATCAAGTAATAATGGCTGAAAAGAGTGACATAGTTCAGCAGCAGATGTAAATGGAAATTCATCTTTTTTTAATTAGATATTTGAAATATCGCTGGTCCATACATTTGTGTTTCTGATGATGTTAACCTATTTTCTATGGATCTAATACACCATTGTTTTGGTAGGGCTCAGGCTCTGGCAAACCTTTAGATTTCCTCCTAACACCTTCCAAGATGCACTTAGCTGTGCTCGAACTGAATTGTACCTTGCAAGAATGACTGAAAACAAATCCAGGCCTTGATCTTGCAGACATGTGTTTTAGTAGTCTGACACTGCGTAGGATTAGTTACATGCAGAAAGTATTTATGGAACTGATGCTGATGACGAAATACAAAAACCAGAAGGCCATACTTCCAAATAATAAAATAAGATGCAAAACGTTTTTGCTACATAGAAGAAATTAATTACAGAATTATAGTCAGCTTGGGATCTGAGGGACCTGGATATGAATTCCAGCTCATTTATAGACATTCCCCTGTGACCTTCGCACAAGGCAATTTTCTTATTCTGTAACAGAAAACAGAGCTCTTTGAGAAGAGCTACAAAAGCCTTGGAATACATATTATTTGTTTCTAATGAGACTAGCTCCAAGAGATAAATTCACTCTCTGCAAGAATGTGTATGTGACTTCTGATATTCTGCCAGTGCAAGCAGGGACAGATACTATAGCTGCTACACTTGAAATAAAAGCCTAAGAAACTACAAAGGAGAACCTGCAAACTCTATAAAAGTTTTGGTGTCTGAGTGCATGTGTGTTTCTCTCTGCCAGTGCTGTTGCATCATTAGTATCGGGTGCTCTCCATTTCCTGAGGTTCTTACTGCAAATGTTTTGGAAGAGCAGAAACACCATGTGCTGAGCCAACCATTGACTGTGCCTCCACCTACAAGAAACCACAGTTTGTGACTGCAAATGGTGCTTGCAGAAGACTCACTTTTGCAGGGCTGGAAGATTTTTGTGAAGTGAAAGCCAGTATTGTGTGGTTTGGATGAAGCTCTTTTGAGATTAACAGCAGATCAGTAGGTTTCTCCATGGCCTCTTGCTATTATGAGGAGAGGAATGGAGATCAGCTTGAGATGTGGACAGCCAAATTAATGCCCAGTGCTCATCCATGTTCTCCTTGGTGACCTTGTGTCAGGCAGATGGAGCCCAGAACTATGAACTGGGACACCCTGGAAAGAGGACAGGGGAGGAAGAAGCCCTCACCCTGCCAGATTTGTTGCAGCTGTTGCAGTGGTGGTTTCATCCACACCTCAGTAGGTCTCTATGTAGGTAGCTAGAGGTAGCAGGGCCTCTCAACCCCATCATCACTCTGCTCTGCCAGGTTAACCTGCTCTCCATTGACGTCCTTGATCTTCAACACTGTAAGCAGCAAGTCTGAGCTGCTCCATGCTGTTTCCCTTTAGCTGTGTGAGGGAGAAACTACACAGGCAGTTATTCCGGTAGACCTGAGTTGATGTGAGTTATTGGCAAGGGGAAAAGTAGGAAGAGCAGCTGGGGACAAGGATACCTTTACCTCGTACAATTAGAGCCAGGGTGGGAGATGTGGAAAAAACTCCAGCTAGCTTACCAAAAGCAGAAGGTACCTAACAGCCATTTATTTTGGAGTCCCTGTAGTTCCAGGCCTTAATTTCTTTCTCTTGATAAAGTAGAGATAATGGAGTGTCCTTGCCTCACTTACAGGAGATGAGAGTGTTGGTGTAAACATTATCAAGGTAGTCAAATGGGACACGTATGTGTCCTTGGATTGGTAACAGGTTGAAATGCGTGTTTGTGTGGTTATTTCAGTCTAATTCAGAAGCTAAGTCAGAGTTTGAGTTACACTCAGCTCTGGGATGGAGCCGGGAAGTCAGTGCTGTGGGTGGGTCATGGGTGTGCTGTTAAACTCACTCTACCAGGATCCACCTGGTAGATAACAGAGAGAAGTGAAATGTTTAGACAGACATGGTAAAAATGCAATTGACTACTTCATCTGAAAAAGTGCCTGCTGGTGAGAAAATCCAAACTTCAAGCCTGTGAGCGTGTACTCCTCTGTTTACCCAAAAAGCTGATCCAGCATGAGCAGCAACTGAACAAGTTTCTCAGGTTTCCTCATCAATATGCCATCACTTTGTCCTTCAGGGACCATGGGTTAACAGTGCCTAATCACTGCCTGGAACACGGCCACTAATTCATGGCATACAGATTTCTACATAGCTACTCGATGGCCTTGGACTACTGCTGGCCATACCTGGACTCAGACCAGTGACTGGGCTGGTGAGAAAGATCATATTTTCCTTCCCACTATTCATGCTACTCAATGTGTCCTTCTCCCAGGGCTGTAATTTTGAAAGGTGGAAAAAGAAGTAAGTGAAAATTGAATCTCTGCGTAGCGTCAGCTTTCCAGTATGAGGAAAGGACACCTTCTTAATTATATCTGTAACAGTAATATGCTGTTTCCAGACTTTTACAGGTTGGGAAGCACACATACAGCAATGCTCACACACTTACACAAGATAAAAAGGTGTTTTGTTTTGTTTTATTTTCCTTACGAAACAGCCCAAGAAACTGTGGTTGTTAAGGTACAGATAGCCTATATGTAAGACAGAGCTTACAGTAAAAAATACGTATGGGATTAGGAAAATAATCTGTATATGTAGAACAGAAAAGAAACAGACAAGATACAAGCAGATTTCCCAAGTGATAAAGAACATCAAGACAGTGGCATTAGTCACAGTGAGTTCATCTTAGTACTGTGGGATGGTACCTCATTCAGCTGAGATTTTTGAAAAGATTAGACTGATTTACCATATTTTAGAAAAGAGAGTCTACTTCATTAGCTTGACTTGAGTCAAACCTGTTGTCCCACCTCCTTAAGATAATGGATACAAGCTAGCTGTGGAGTCTGGTAGCTGGTGGAAGAAACCAGGTAGAGTTTGCTGGGAATTTGTGTTGGAACAGTTCTACTCAGTCAGTATACGCTAACGTTTTAAGTAAAACATCAAAATTTTAAATTACAAACAGTTGGGGGACCTTGGCTTCCCCAATACCAATACTGTCATTGCTCTATCTATTCAATTAAAAATAGTGAAGTGACTTTCCAGTGGTGGTAACTTCGTTATGCTTGTATCCTAAATTACTTTTAAATAGGGACAACTGGTTATGCTTTTCTTCTGGAGTACTCTGAAACGTTTATAACGATTAAAATATCATTAGAAGCAATTCATAAAATTATAGTGTTGAATCAGAAGGTCTGTAAATGTCCTAAGTGTCAGAATATTTCATGACTCTAAAAAGCTACCAGAGTGACCTCACCATATGATTGAGATCAAGGTACTTCTATTGGGATGCTTGTATTTTTCCACAGAGAATTTAATTATGATACATTAGGAGTTACCAGTGTTGAACTCCTGTGTGAGTTTCAGGCGTAGAAGAGCATTACACTTTCACAGTCATGTAACATTTCATAATCTTAATTTTCTTAATTGTCTTTTTAAGTTCTTGAGCTGCTCAGCTAATAGTATTAAAGAGATGTCCTCAGATAATTAGAAAACCACTAGAAAACAGTAACTTCTGCAAGTTCCTAATTATGTCAAACTGAAAAGTGATCTGCCTCTCATACAACCTAAGTAGCACAAATAGCTACATAACAACTGCCATCCTCTTGGGCTCAGTACTTACATACTTAGTTGTGCATTCCTTTTGTCCTTCTCCATTCACTTCATTTCTTGCTCTAGTCACAGAGTTCCTAGGAGTATGAACATCCACAGAGAGGCACAGCCTCCCTTTTGGCATACATATAGATGTATATAGTGGTGTAGAAATACATGTGGGGTGAGAAGTGTGTACACAAAGGTGAAAAAAAAAAAGAATATAATACTACTTGCTTCAGATTTGAATTTCCAAATTTCTGTCTATCTGAATCACAGTATGAAATACTTTGTAACTTATGTTGAGATGGGGTGAGAAAAACAATTAACTGCACTTCATAATGATACGAGACCAGTGGTTTAGTATTATCCATTGTGAACCAAATTCTCCAAAATTACACTGAATTCACCTTCCAATTAAATTTTATACTAAAATTTGAATAGATTTTTTAGCTAACAGCATAACATTGGAATTCCAAACACAAATTCTTTCTGAAACTATAAATAAAAAAACTTATCTGAGAACCTAATAAGGAAAAAAAAAAGTAGAAATGATGAAGAAAATTCTTCACCGTTAGAAACTAATACTTTGTGAAATTTCCCAGATAGTGACCACTCAGTTATAACTATTTCTTAATCCATTTTTAATACACCATCAACTTTGAAGTCCTTTCTATTCAGTATCATTTAAAATTATGTTGCTACATGGGCTGTCACCATATATACAGCTTTGCTATCAGCATTCCAAACTAGACTGGCAAGAAGAACTGTTGGGTTCATATTGTCATAGAGAGTCATAGAATGACTTTGGTTGGAAAGAACCTTAAAGATCATGAGTTCCAACCTCCCTGCCATTGGCAAGGACACCTCCCACTAGATCAGACTACTCAGGGCAGAGAATGGCCATTAAGGAACAGCAGAGATGAAGGATTATGGGCTGACCATAGCCCCCATTCTCTCCTGTTGGTTTGTACTTCATGCAGATTTACCAGCATGTGCTGCCACCAAAAGGAGTGTTTTCTTCTGAACAGGGAACATCCATCACTTCATTAAGCACTGATGCTGTTATTCTAACATTATTAGGAAGCGGCTTATCTCTGTACTGGAGGTTTACCTCTGTGATTTCAAGGACCTTTCATGTTTGATGAAAATTCTTGTTTCGCTTCAATACACAGCAATGCTTTTTGTGACACATTGTATCATCAGTGTCAAAGGTTGATTACTTTTGCTTTTTCATTTTTAATCCTGGAATATGCTCAAAAATGAAATTCATTGTCTTGATACACTAATTTTGACACAGACTTCGCCGGAAAGTTTTTGGATCCTGGGATGAAATTCCTTTTTTATTCGATGGAGAAATAAACAGGACAAGAACTTGTATCTTCTGTGCCTGGAAAACAGTCCCTATTTGTTTTTTTGCTTTTTTTTTGTTTTTTTCTTTTCTTATTTCTTTTTCTATATACCGTCTTAGAAGTTCTCATTTTTTTCCTGTTGTAGGCTATGAGTAACCTGGGCCTGTTCAACCTGGAGAAAAAAAGACTGAGAGGGAATCTGATAAATGTTTATAAATATCTAAAGGGAGATGGGAGACAAATGGATGAAGCCAGACTCTTCTTAGTGATGTGTAGCAATAGGACAAAGAGTAATGGCAAAAAACTTAAACACAGGAAGTTCTATATTTTAACATGCAGAAATTTGCAGTAAGGGTGATAGAGCACTGGAACAGGTTACCCAGTAGGGCTGTGGAATCTTCTTCTATGGAGATATTCAAGACCTGTCTGGATGCCTGCCTGTGCGACCGGCAATAGGGTACCTGCTTTAGTAGGGGAGTTGGCTCAATGATCTCTTGAAGTCCCTTCTAACCCCTGCAATTCTGTGATTCTGTGATTTTTTTTCATCTATATCAAACAAGGGGAACTACTGTGGTGAAGTATGTTGTTATGTGTTATTCTTTCCTCCTCATTTTCTCCTAAAAATTAACAGAACGAAATATAGTGTTAGAGAGACTGCTATGCTTCTGTCAGACAGGCTCCAGCAGATCAGGTTGCATGCTGGAATTAAAGCCTGGAACACAGCTATGCAGGAGAAAATAAGGCATCTTGCATGATTTGGGAGCTCAAATAAGCAATTAGCAGCTCATAGCTTGATTTTTGTGACTAGTCAGCGCAGTTACTATCCAGATCTAAATCAAAATAACACTTCCTCTGAACTTGTCATCATGAAGTCCTTGTGCCAGCAGCTGCCTGGCAAGACAAAATGAAAGGGCAAAAAATGCATGATTGAGAGTTGTACATGAAATCAGACTTCTCAACAGCCTTATGTCCTGTGTGGTTGTGTGTCAGCTATGGAAGAGCTAGCAGGATTTTGGAGACAGGGTGTGTGTCCAGGCTGCCTGCTGCCCCTTTTGAAAGGGGCACGTGGCAGCAGAGGGAAGAAAGGACTGCAGCTAGGAATAGGCCCACAGGATAGTAAAGAGAAAATCAACAATGTTTGGGTCCACATTCTGGTAGCAGAACACACCTCCATGGAAGTTACCTTGAGGAGCCCTGGAGAAGACGATTCTGCCCCTTGATCCCAACATCTATGGCTGCCTGCATCAACGCCCCAATTTCTTAAATCTTTCACTTGTTTCCTAGAGAAATAGCCTGAAGCTATTTTTATTTTAAATGCATGAGTTGTAGGTAGCTCATTTGAAAGTCTAATCACTGGACCAAGGGATTATTAACAAGACAGTTAATTACATGAAAGTTCCCTCAATTCTAAAATGCCCAATTCAGTCTAACTCTCTGATAGCTGAACGTGCAAACTTGGTAAGGTCCTGGCTTGGGAGTGCATTCACTGCTTATTTTTCAGTTGATACAGTGATTTAGTTCAGCGAGAACAGGTTTTTTTTCTTCTTTTTTTTTTTTGGTGTGTTTTTTTAATTTGTTTTATTTTATATGGTTATTTTTCACATAAGTGGCAGAAAAAGATACTTCTGATAAGACATGAAGCATGATACATTCAATCATGCTGACTTTCAGCCTTTTTTGGTTAAAAAAACTGACACATGCTGACATCTAGCACTGCCATATGACTATTTTCAATGTTTTCCATGACTTTTTTCCTGGATCTCGTATGTTTTTAAGTGATGTATTTCCTAGCCAGGAATTTTAACTGTGCTCTCCATCCAGTTGAGCGGCTCATTGTGAGATTCCATCAGAGCTGCTTCAGTTTTCAGAGAGCTTCTTGGCCAGTTGGCAATTCAGACACATATGGAGAAGATATCAGCTGGAGAGATTGCACAGGCCCTCATTTTTTTCACTCAAGACCTATTTGAAAAATCCCGTCAATTTTGTTTTTAAATGTATTTATGGAAATAGTCTAAAGCCTCTACATGTTGATTCAGTTTGCTTTCTGAGACCGCAGCAGATCATTTACTGGTTAGTTACACTTGTTCAGATTGAGAAACCCGTAAAGAGTCAGTAAGACCTGGAAATCTAATTATTAGCTGCTTGCAGCTTCCAAGGGTGAAACCTTGCTCTCAGGTCCTCATCCCTTGCTACTGATTTTAATAATAATAATACTAATTTGTGTGTAAATATATATATGTATTTTGGTCAAAAATTCACATTGCTTGATTTGAACGATTGTAGATGGGGACAGATATTGCCAACTGCTTCTGTGCTTCAAGAAGGTTTGAGAGGTCTGTGCACCCAAGATGTGAAAGCAGTAGAGATGGTCTGTTTGTGGATGATTTTGCAGTGTTTCAGCTACCCATTGGCAGGGGACCCTCTGGAACATGATAGTACTGTCATGGACACAGTGGTGATTTGTGTTGTGAGATCTAGGGAGGCAAAGGAAATGGCACATTTTTCATGTTGGTGATCATATCTTATGACTCAATGTATGAGGGATGCTCCAAAAGTACTGCCTCTTATTTTATCAGGTTGGCCTGTGACATCAGAGGTGGATGTTGGTGGTATGGCAGTAGAAAGTGAACCTTACCACCAATACTCCATTACATTTTGTTGCCCTGTGACAGATGGCAGCAGAGCAGCAGTATAATAAAATTACATCTGACAGAAAAATGCCTGTGAAGAAAAAGTGTGTCACCAAATTCCTTCATGCAGAAAAAATGGCACCCATTGACATTCATCAGTGCTTGCTGAACACTGGTGGAGACCGAGCAGTGGATGTGAGAGCAGTGAGGCAGTAGGTGGTGCATCTCAGCAGTGCTGATAGAGACAGTGGTCACCTCCACTGGTGCAGATTTTTTGTGAGCACAGAATGCAGGATCTTGTTCATCACTGGTGAAAATGCATAGTGGTGACTGTGTTGAAAAATAGTGTTTTGTAGCTGAGAATTTGCTCTATCAAGCAGTGTTATTGTTCTCTTTGCATCTGTTGCAGTTTCCATGGAAATAAAGAGGAGACATTACTTACAGAGCAACCTTCATACAAACCCTATCAAAATTAGATATAAATTTCAGTTAAGTACAAGCTCTAATACTGCGTGTTTAACAGTATAGCTTTTGGATATATTCTGAGGTCAGCAGGAAACATAGCAGCAAAATGTCTAAGTAACTGGCTCTCAGCAAACAATTAATGCAAGTTTTGGTATAGTAAAGGCAGCTTTCAGCTGGTCTCTAGCTACTTTCACACTTCACTATCTGTTGCTGCAGAATTCAATAGCAGACAGTTCTGAGATTGTGCCAGAAAATTCTTCCAAATAAATGATTTTCTGGATATGCACTAGTAACTGGATCAGATGCTGTTAGTGTTTTGGCCAGGGAGCCAACATCATGTTTGTAAAGAATTTTCACAGATGTAATCCAGTGATATCTTGCTTTTTTAATTTGAACTGCCCAGAATCAAGGTAAATGGAAGAATTACTCATTAAAAGTAAATTGATCTTCTTTCTGCTAATTGTATTCATAGAAAGAAATGAGAAAAATAGAAAATATTCATTTCCTGAACATGGCAGATGATGATGGTAGTGCAGATTTTGAGCGGGAAGCTGGAACTCTCTTTTAAGCTACTTGAAGTTGTTCAAATAGATTTTTAAATTGAGTCATGAGGAATTTAAGAGACAATGTAAGAAGATTGTTTAACTTGTTATACATTTTATGTCCATTTGGGGAATATTTTAATTCCAGTCCAACGATACAGAAAATGTCTTGCTCATCAGTTACTGGTTCTTTGTATTAAAAAATTCAATACCAGTATTAACTGAACAGTGGACCGAGACGCATAAAGATTTATGGGTGAAACCTCCCCCTTACAAGAAGCCAGAGCTACTTCAATTTTGCTATACATCTGCTTAGCAAATTCCAGTGAATTTAAATGTTGAGTAGGCCTCAGGATGGCCCTCACCATATGGAAAAGTTTCATGGTGGGTGAAAGAAAAGGGACAACTCTCACTGGAACTGGAATTCCAGCTTAGTGCACAAAAATCTCATCACCAGAGAAAGGATTTAATCAAGAAAGAATTAAAACTAAAAAGAAAGTGCCCACTCAAACAATAAAATTCAAACCCTGTTCAGGAAATGTGAAATAAGGTCTTCTTTTTTACATTTCTCTATTCATAGTCATTTACTGCCTAGAAATTGAAATATTCAACTATTCCTGTTTAAAATGAAATGAATACCTGTTTGACAGCAAAAATTCTATGAGCATGCTAATTCCTTTCTGAGATTTCAGAAATACCTTAAATGTATGTGGTGCTTCCTTATCATTGTCATAGTTTTTGTCTCTGGAATTACTTGATTAAAGGACAGAATAGAAGCTGAAGCAAAGCAATGGCATACTTCATGAAGGAGTCAGGCAGAAAATACATATGTTTCTTTCATGTACAAATGTGTTCAGACACATAATCCTCATTTTATCCTTTACAGCTGAATTGTTTTTTCTGTTAAGAGTAGATTTAAAGTCTCTGGTTGTTGCAATCAGCAGACATGTGTATAGTGAGATGCTACCCTACACAAGTAGAAAAATTGCCTAAGAACCTGACTTTAAGTTGATAACACATAAACATAAATTCTAATTTGTTCATGTTCTATTGTGTACATGAATGTACGCACCTCTAAACTGCAGTAGTGCCTCATTTTCCAGAATCTCATTGATGTTGGTCAACAAGGAAGATTGTCCCAAATGCAAAATGAAATAATAATTTATAAGATAATAGGCAGTAGAATCAGCACCTTATGTGGTTTGTTTATTTTAACATTTTACAAGCAGGACAAAGTTCAGTATTAGAAAAGATTTGAAGAATAATAGCAAGATGGTTCATCATGTATTTTCACACATTTTCAGATTTGAATCTATATGCTTTTCCTAAGTAGACATGAAAATGTGAAGTGCTACCTCGAAACAATTTATTCTTATGTTTCAGCTCTTCTGGTTCTTTCATTTGTGACTGTGTCTGTGTTCACTCTTCAGACGTGCAGGTGAGTTTCTTGGTTTTATAATATAGAAGGCCAAGTACACTTGAGTTTTTGAAAAAAAATCTGCAGTGAAATGTAAGTAGTCTTTCTGTACTGCAGGATGTGCATAACTTCTCTTGAAGTAAATGGGAACTATTTATGCTCAAGGCCTTGGGAAGTTTGCATAAGTAACAGATAAAATTAGACACAATTATAGAGAATTAGTGAACAAAAATTACAGAGCACTATATTCAATAAATGCAGGGAGCTCAATTTACTGTAATTAATGCACTATGTATATTTTAATCATGTTCTGGAGGCATCTCTAGAAGTATTATTTCTGAAGTGAAATGCAATTACAGGTAGAGAGTGTGAGAAATTAATATTTACATTCATATGCATTGTGGAGAAAGACAGTTGAAAAGAGTTCTTTCATTAAACAAGTCAGGACTGAAAACGAAGGAGAGGATTGCACAATGCACAACTGCGCGCAATCGCTGAGAGATGAGATCATCAGCACAGTTAGGAGTTCAGACATGTGGTTTGAATTAGGGATACCTATTTTCCAGGCGCTTAATGTATTTGGTAGAAGATGTCTCACAAGCACATGCCAACTGATCTATGGAGAGTAATACCTCTAGAGATCTTGGAGTACCAGTGCACCACAAATAACTGTTTTTTTTCCATAGCGGCATCTTCCCTATCATCAAAAAATATAAATCCTCTAGCTTGTAAGATAAGAGAAGAATCCAAGCTGGATCTTAATGCATCACATGGGGTGTTTAGGAGAATATTCATTTCTTCATATAGACACTTAGTGAAAAAAAAATAAATAGGTGAGTTTTGAAACTCAACAGTTTAGATATTCGATTCTATTTAAGTTAGACAGGTTGTTAGACATCTGAGTCGCTGAAAGAGAATAGAAAATGCTGTGTATCTGTTCCTGTGCTAAAAAGCATAATATAATTCCATGAAAGTTTAGAATAGTATTTTTGTAACTGCATAATCTAATGGAAAAAGTACAATTTATAGCACTGATATTTTTTAGTCCTCTGTATATTTGCACTTCAGAAATACACAGCAAGGAGACTCTTCAAGTGCCAAGAAGAGTAATTTAGACAACTGCGAGATGAATACAAAAGGACAGAGTATTCTTTTTTGACTACATTCAGTAATTTGTTTGGACCAATAAAACTTCGATTCACGCTGATGTGAGGTGGTCTACCTGTTGGTGCGGTGTCTGATTATGCATCTGCACTGTGCTCAAGGATGTGGAAAAGCTTGTAATGCTGGGTATGATATTGCAGGAAAGCATCAGTGTGGAGTAGTGCTGTGACACATCTATGCTGAGAAGCCTTCCTAGAACTGGAAACAACATAAGGTTCAACACAAATGTCTAAACAAGGGCTGCAAGATCCACTCTGGATCTGCAAGATAGTATTTTCATTACTCGAGAGGTCTCTGGCCCCAGTTTGTAGTGTAATGGCAAAAATTCTGTAATGATAGAATTGCATAAACTCAAGTATTTTCCTTGGAACTGCTGAAAAATTTATGAGAAATTTCCAAATCTATGGATTTGGTTTTAATGTGCATACCTCTTGAGGCTGTGTTTCTTCAGAGAAGTCCAGCCTTTTGTGTGTGAGCTCCTCTGCAGTGAGGCCTAAGAAAAATTCTCCAATTCCACCCACCTGAGGGAGCTTTTTTCTTTGTAGCACAGCACTTGGTGTCAACTGGGATTTGGATTATGCCACAAAGGCGTTAACTAGCTGGCCACATTTGAGCTTTTTCTGCTTCTGTCGATGCTGATGACACAAACCCAATCAATTTCAGTTAAGGAAAGGTGTGTCTGTGCAAGCCTGCTCTTACCGTTATGCTTAGGCTGAAAAATTTGTCTGATTTCCATCATAAGATGATAAGAAAGTGCACTATAATTGTGGCTCTGGAGATGTTCCCCAAAATGATATCACTGTCCTTTTTTCTCCGATGTTAAAAAAACACACTGTGGTTTAGTGTTGCTTCTTATGGTGTAAGAGCTTATAGGAATTATTATAGCACAAAACTACTTTCTGAATCTATAATCTGAGAAATTTAACACTGCTTGAAAAACATAATGCCATTATTTAGACTTACACTAGATATTAGGAAGAAGTTCTTTACTGTGAGGGTGGTGAAACACTGGAACAGACATTGGTTGCCCTGCGATTGTGGATGCTCCCTCCCTGGAGGCATGCAAGGCCAGGCTGGATGGGGCTATGAGCAACCTGGTCTATGGGGAGGTGTCCTTGCCTATAGCAGGGTTTTGGAAATAGAGGATCTTAAAGGTCTCCCTTCTAACCCAAACCATTTCATGATTCTATGATTATTTATTTATTGATTATTCGGAAGAACACAAACATCCATCAGATATTGAAAGGCTGTGAAGGATTTTCAAAAAGAAGCAAAACCAACTTCCAGTGATAAGACGATGTAACATACTGGGACATCTGTGGTTGTCATAAAATATCTAGTTCTTCTAGGGAATATTTTGACAGCTTTAACAGTGATCTGATTCTTGATTTTAACAGTATTACACTTATTACATCTCCAAATGGAAAGAAAGTAAAGCAAGACACAGGTGCCCAGGAAAGGTATACAGGTCCTTTGCATGCAGGTCCTGTGGAACAGAGGTTACTAAACCAAAAGGGGAGATCTGCCAGCTGTCTTTGTCAGGCCAGTGGCGCAATAAATCCTGGGCTGCTGACTCTTTGTGCTAAGAAAGAGTTGCTTAATAGGATATACTGTGCCATCAGGGAATGAAAGCTCTGAGATGAGAAAATAAATGAGTGTTTAGTTCTTTCCAGGCTACAGTGGAACAGATACATGAGTGCTGAGTCTACCCAAAAAAACTGGAGTCAATCAGAAACATCTTTTTGCTAAGCATTTGCTTTATGTGCTCTGTTTAGGAAACAGTTTTCATTGTGGTGTCCAACGCAAGAGTCAATGGGCATAAATTAGAACACAGGAGGTTTCATATGAACACCAGGAAGCACTTTTCTACTTTGGAAGTGCTGGAGCACTGGCACAGGCTGTGCAGAAGCACTGGCACAGGCTGTGCAGAGGCTGAGGAGTCTCCTCCTTGGAGATGACTGAAAGCTGCCTGGCCGTGGCACCTTGCTCTGGGTGTTCCTGCTGGATCAAGGCTTGGGTCAAGTGGACCCAGAAGGCCAGACTCAATCAGTCTGTGATTTTGTGAACTCTCTATTTCTTGTTGCTCTGCTGGTCTCACAGAATATTTATTTTTGATGTTTGGGTAACATTAACTGTAAGCATTTTGAATGATCTAGTCAAAACTCTCCATTGGATTTGTCATCCAATTTAAGTTTTCCTATATCTTTGATTCAGAACAGAAATCCTTTGGGTTGTACTCTTTACACTTTCATTGTCCAGCGTCAGACACTCTCCTGAGGAGTTTTCTGAATATAAAACACAGACTCAGAATGGTACCCCAGGAAAGCAGCAATGAATATCCATTGTAGACCAAACACATGCTCCTGTCATGCACTGAGTATGCATGCATGTACATATAGGAGGAAAGGTCTCTATATGATTGTAATTCTGTAATAGGAACGAGTAGAAAAGATGAACTCGGGGGGAGAGAGGTCATGAAATGTACTGTTTTTCACTGCTTGCTGGGGTGGCTGTTCATGGGGCTCTGACACCACTCATCTTGTGTGGTTCAAAAATATGTTATTGCAGCGCTATTCTGTGTGCCCTGGAAATACATCTACTCTGTACACCTCACAGGGATTATATTGCTTGGTTATTCAGCAATAACTCTGTGTACTGTGAAGGGGTGCTCAAATTCTAAGTAAAACTTACATAGTTTAGATTCAAAACTGCCTTTACAACAGTAATAAAATGAAGCTAATAATTGACGTCCCTCCCCCAGAGTCTTTCACGGTTATTTAAAGGATTGGGTTGAGAAGAGAAAAAGAGTGAAAAAGAAAATGAAATAACGGGAAGGAGGGAAAGAAAAGCAAGAAAGCAAGAAAGACAGTAAGAAAAAGGACAATTCTCCCCACATCCTCACAGATTAATGAAGGACTCACAAAAGGGTTTTTCAGTGCTGTGCTGTAATATCTTATTTTAGGTTCTGATCTGAAATCCTTTGACGTCAGCTAACTTCCATTGACTTTAATGTGCTCTGGATCAAGCCTGTCATGTGGATCTCAGACTTACTGTCTGTGGATTAGCATGAATCTGTGGATTAGCTTTCCAGAACAAACAAGTAACTTTAAAAATGAATTAGGCTAGTGTTTTAACATTAACATGTTTCAATATATATATTCCTGAATAGATGGGTGGCACAGTGTTTTTGAAAGGTGTGTGATCAAGTTATTTTAAAAGTGTGTTTTCTGTTGGGATTAACAGTATTTAGGTTAATGGAAAAGATGCCTGTCTTGTGAAGCATTTCCACTAGAAATACTGGAGTCTAAACAAAAATCTTTTCCTACTCTGAAAAACACATGAAGCTGCAGAATTTTGCTACTTTCCCTTTTATATACCTACCTATGTATCTACTTCATGTACCTAGTGAGTATGCCCATTATATATATAATATATATATATAAAATGTATATATATGTATAATCTTCATCAGTTTATAATATGCATCATCTCTGTTAGATCAGAGAAGACTATATACCTATTAAAATAGAGACCTATCTTATGCTTGTATAATATTAAATATCTTTAAAGCTCTAATGCCATATACTATTCCAGAATCATGATTTTGGAAATTCCATGTATTATTTGTTTTAAAAAATATCACAACTTTCTCAGGTTTGACATCAACCAGTCTTTCAGTTTTAACTCATGGTTCTGTTCCAGTTTGATACCTGTACGTGCACATGTTGGTTGGCAACACACAAGCACTACAGAAATACTCAAGTAAGAGACAGTACTCAGCCCTTAGATGCCCTCAGCCAGAAAATAGCCCTTGGGCTCTTCGGCAGGGCCTGTGGGTCAGTGTCATCTTCATGCTTTGGGATTGCTGATTGTACTGTGAAGGAGACCCATAAAAGAAAGGTCTCATGGGTGCAGGATCCTTGCTTGCATTCTGGAGAAGGGAGGGATATGGTCCAGAAGATCCCATGACTTCTCAATGTGAAAACCCAGGGACAAACCTCAGTTCTGAGAAACACCTGATTGCCTGGTAGCAGCCAAAAAAAGAAGACCCTTTGCCTCTGGAACACTTAGAAAGCGTGACAATAATGAGAACTAGGTGACATTGGAAATGGTTCAAACTGCATCAGCATTCAGTAACATGAGCTTAACTGAGTAATGTATCAGAGACATCAGAATAGCATACCAAAATAATTGGTATGAACAGAAACTGCTAACGAATCTAAGCTACTATTTGCCACCAGTATGAATCTAAATTATCCAATACGATCTGAAAATGCTATGCAGTCCTCAAACAGAAAGACTGGAGTGCTTGTAAATAAGCTGGCATGCATTTTATGCATAGCTTTTCCTACTCGCTTCTCTCTGTATATTTTGGCACATTCATGCGATCTTTTATTAGAAATGATTTACAGTTTATTATTAAACTATTATTTCAATTAAAATGTCCTATCCCTCAAACAATCAATTTAAATAATAAAATAAAAACTATGTTTTCTGTTTGCTTGTTTTACACATTTATGTCTATATCTTGTTTTTGCTTTAGGAAGAAATTTTCTGTTTCAGCAAAGTCAATTCAAACTTTTTAAAATCCCAATGCCACTTAATGAGGCCTTTTATATAGTACTATTTTATGGAGACTGCAAGGGATGCCTGTGTTTGTGTGCAAACTAAGAAGATAAAGAATTTTATTCTTAGCTTACTAATGCTAGTTTTATATGTATGATATTTTGTATTATATTTAAATATGGAACTGCCTATTTTAAACCATTTACTAGATTTGTCTAATCATTGTTTCGAGTAGTGGCATTTCATGTGGCCATATCATATTATATTGCAATCTCTAAATTGTATACACTTGAAGATTCTGACAAAGTATACAATTTAGCACACAGAAACCAATGGTTGTGGAAAAAAAATATATGTAGAAGTTAGCATATTCAATATAATTTCTATGGATTTTATAGTTGAATATGTTGGCAGAAGCAATTAGAGGGAGACCAAAATGACTCTTATTGAGAAGAAATGAATTCCAGAGTCTCTTGTGTTGTTATTACATGTTATTTATAAAACTCAACAAAACACATAATATAGCCCTTTGGAAGGGAGGCTGGAAAAATCAGGGAACAATAGAACAGTGGTTCTGTGAAAGGTATGCTTTGCAAATCAGGTTTGCAGCTTCAGGAAAGGACATGAATACACATAAGGATCTGTTTATTATTTTCTTTTTGAGAGTGACTCCCAAAAGCAGAGAAGAGTATGATGCAGCATACATCATAAATACATAGATACAGCATGCAAATTGTGCTGTACCTGCTGTATTTTTCCTGTCAAAGACTGGGCTAACAGCCTCTTGTTTGAGGAGTAAGCACAGCAACCCACTCTTCCTCCAGAAGGATGAGGCACTCAGTGAGCCAATTCTGCTCACCCATGTGCCAGATGACAGCCAAAGCCAGTGGAAGGGAAATGGAGCTGTGTGAGAAGAGATCAGGCCTGGGACACAGCAGGCTCTGCCTTGCTGGGACCTTGCACCTCTACTGTCCTTCCCCACCTTCCCAGCTGAAATCTTCTTGTTGCTCTTTACAGAGATATATTGCCAAGCAAAGACTAAAAATGTAGCTTGTTCAGAAGTGTTTCTTTTTCTAAGTTATCAGTTTCTTTCCTTTTGGGTATTTATGCTTCTCAGAGCAACTGCATACAGAAAATCTATATATTGACTTAGAATTAAATTAGCCCCATTAAAAGAGTGGAGCAAGATAGAGCAAAACTGTTTGGAGACAAAAAGTCTCCATCTGGTTCAGATTAGAAACAGGGCTTGTCTATATATTGGACATTGTTACTTCTATTTTGCATTCTTTTTTGTTATGCTGGTCACAAAAAACATGCTGAAAGCCACTAAGACTCTGCTATGATCCACGTTCTTCTTTCTACATATGCATGCGGTTTGTGGTGTATAATTAAAACACATTTTTATATTTTATTCGAATAGAAGCATAACACTCATCAGAAAGAACTTGTGTTCTGAGGTTGTAAGGGGACAAGTGGTTAGTGTGCTTAAAACAAAGACACATTTTGTCATTGCATACTGGTGCACAAGTGCCAGTAACCACAATTGAAAACTCCTTTCTTCGATGATGAAATAACATTGATTTTACCACATTATTCTGATAATTTCTCCTTACAGATGTCAATCATAATCCTCTGTTTTCTGTGGTTTTTCTTCAGGAGACCTTGACTCCTTGCTAAGGTTTACCAACCAGTGTTACTGGTGACAATCTTCTAAGAATTTAACAGATTATCATCTCTATAGCAGGGAAGTTCACCTTTGTGCCAGGGAAGATCACAGAACAGGTTCTCCTGGAAACTGTGCTGAGGTATATGGAAGAGAGAGAGGTGACATGAGATAACTTGCATGGCTTCACCAAGAGCCACAAGGATGATCACAGAGCTGGAGCACCTCTCCCATGAAGACAAGTTGAGGAAGCTGGGCTTGTTCAGCTTGGAGAGGAGAAAGCTTCGGGAAGACCTTTTTGCGACTTTCCAGTACTTGAAGGGGGCTTATAAACAGGAAGGGTATTGACTTTCTACATGGTCTGATAGTAACAGAACTAGGGGGAATGGCTTTAAACAAAAAGAGGGGAGATTTGGATTAGATGTTAGGAAGAAATTCTTTCCTCAGGGGTCGGTGAGGCGCTGGCACAGCTGCCCAGAGAAGCTGTGTTACCCCATCCCTGGAGATGATCAAGACCAAGTTGGATGGGGCCCTGGGCAGACTGAGCTGGTGGGGGACAGTGCTGCTTGTGTCAGAGGAGTTGGAACTAGATGATCTTTAAGGTCTCCTCCAACCTAAGCCATTCTATGAGTCTATGATTCTGTCTGGCATACCTAGTGGCCTGTGATGGCATAACTGCATCAATCGACAAGGAAAGAGCCACTGATATCATCTATCTGGACTTCAGTAAGCCTTTGACATGGTTCCCCATAATATCCTTCTCTCCAAATTGGAAAGATATGGATTTGATGAATGGACTGTTTGATGAATGAGGAACTAGTTGTGAGATTGCACCCAGAAAGTGGTAGACAATGACTCTATGTCCAGATGGAGATCTGTGATGAGTTGTGTCTGTCAGGGGCAGTACTGGGACCAGTATTTTTAAGTATCTTCATCAATGACATCAGCAGTGGAATTGATTTAAACAAGTTTGTGGATGACACCAAGCTGTGTTGTACTGTTGATATGCCCAAAGGACAGGATGCCAACTACAGAGACCTAGACAGGCTGAGCAGTGGGCCCAGGAGAATCTCACGAGGTTCAGGAAAACCAAGTACAATGTCTTGCACTTGGTTTGTAGCAATCCCTGCTAACAATACAGGCTGGAGGATGTAAGGATAGAGCAGAGCCCTGCCAAAAAGGGTCTGGGGGTACTGGTGAATGGCAAGCTGGGCAAGAGTCAGCAATGTGCTCTTGCAGCCCAGAAAGCCAACCATATCCCTGGCTGCATCCAAAGAAGTGTGGCCAGCACGGTGAGGGAGGTGATCCTGTCTCTGCTTTGCATTGGTGAGACCTCATCTGGAGTACTGAATCCAGATGTGGTGTCCTCAGTATAGGACGGACATGGACCTGTTGGAGCACATCCAGAGGAGGGCCAGAAAAACGCTCCAAGTGATGGAACACTTCCCATACAAGGACAGGCTGAGAGACGGGTCTGTTCAGCCTGGAGAAGAGAAGGCCCTGGAGAGACCTGAGAGTGACCTTCCAGTATCTAAAAGGGGTTTATGAGAATGAATGAGACAGACTCATACAGTCACCTCCACTGATGCAAATTGTTATGAACACAGCATTTATGCTCTTGTTCATCTCTGGCAAAAATGCATAACTAATGGTGGTGACTATACTGAAAATGGGTGTTTTGTAGCTGAGAATCTGCTCTGTCAAAGGGTGTTATTGTTCTCTTTCTATCTGTTGCAGTTTCCAGGAAAAGAAATAGGAGGAATTACTTGTGGAGCAGCTTACGTAGTTCTAGTTATATGTAGAGATTTGTAGTGAGGAACTTAAAACAAATGCCTGCTTCTGTTGAATTTTCCTTGTCCCGTGGTGTTTGGTTCCTTTTGTGCAAAGCTTTTCCTTATTTTGCACTCCATGAGCTTTTACCATCCTTTGCACAATTACTGGTAATGATTTCAGTTATTGCTAAATGAAGCACCACCTCATCACCTACTTTCAGTTCAAAATCTATAAGAAAAATGTATAGAAGGGGAAAAGGAACTCCAGAGAGTAAATACTGTAGTTAGAAAAATATTCATAAAATTAAATGTGGAAAAACAGGGGAATTTCTTAACACACCTAAGAAATACAAAATGTCTTGGAAATTACTATAATAATCTTTTGCTTATTAGAGGAGAACAAGGTGTAATGATATACTTCACCTTTCTCTGTAGCCCTTATTACCATAGTTGCTATGTTTAGACCATATAGCTGTCTCTCCAAAAGTGGATTCTCTATCACAATAAGTGAATGTCTGCTTAGCCTAAAAGTTTTTTGGCTGATAGACTCTGCTATGATGAGATACTAGTGTTAGTCAGGGAGCTGAGAGAGATAAAAAATGAAACTGTACTGTCAGAGTAACTTTGAGGCAACTGAAGCTTTACAGATGGTCAGTTATGCAGTAGGAATTCCTATATAAATGCTTTACTTAAAAGAACTATGAGCATTTAAAGAAGAATTTACCTGACATGAAAGGATTGCAAAACTGTTGATTATGGAGTCAACTAGTGCTAGCGTAATTTTTCAAGTCACAGAGGATATTTCATGAATTTCTATAGTTAAAAGGTACATTGAAGTTAACACATTCTTATCCAAAAGGGAGAGATAGTTTCTTAAAGTAAGGCTAAAATTTCCTTTTGATTTTATTGCCTTATATCTTTAGTGACAAACATTTTAAAAACAAAAACACGATTTGACTGGGAACTTAGAAATATTGAAAATAAATTATTTTAGATTCTCTAAATAAAACATCTAAATGCCATACTTGGAAAATCAGATTAAATATCAATAATCACTATTGAAATGCAAACATGATTTCCAACACAAAGTTGTAACAATGCATGTTTTAAACTCAGAAGACCAGTAATTCCCCAGGCAAATCTGATTAGATCTGACAAATTCTGATTAGTTCTTATCATTGTACATGAGATTTCAGATTGAGTTTCACTCCACAAAATCTGAGTAAAAACCTTTCAGTAATTACAGCCACTTTCAAAATTATCTGCAGTTCTGTAATGTATCATAATTTGACTAATTTATTATTAACATTTTCGTTCAGGCAATTTAGACAATAATAATGCCTAATCTTTCATTCTTCTGAAATCAAGATCTTCTGACTGAAAAACTGGAATAAAATCTCCCTTTCTTGGCTCACTAAGTGAACAGTCAACTAGGACTATGACTATTGTGAATTTTGTTGAGCAACGTGATAATATTCTGGTAGCTGAAAACTTGGCTAAAAAATTTGATTGCAAAATCTATACACAAGCAAACAGCAGTGAAGAAGTTTATTTCACAAAGAAAAATGATAATGTCATTAGACGCATTTTCTGAGGCCTAGAATAAAACAAAAAATACATCAAACATCTGCCAGTAGCATCTAAAAAATCAGATTATACAGTACATTAAAAACAAAACCAAAACCAACAACAACAGCAACAAACAACAACAACAAAAACCCAAAACAAAGAAACTTCTCTGGTTTCCCAGAAAGAAGCATATTCACTAGAGAATGAGCCACTTTTTTGTACTTTTTTCTGGGCCAGCCCACGAAACCTGTATTTAAATTTTGAGCATTCTGGAAACTCCTTTTGGCTGAAGATCTCATCTGTACTGTCCTTAGTATCATACAAGAAATAGGACAGGACAGCAAGATGAGGTTGCTTAGAACCCCATCCAGCTTGACCTTGAATGTCTCCAAGGATGGGACATCCACCACATCTCTTGGTAATTTTTTCCAGTGCCTTACCACCCTCACTGTGAAAGACTTTTTCCTTATATTCAACCAAAATCTACCCTCTTTAATCTTGAAGCCATTTCCCTTCTTTCTATCACCATAGATTCTGCTAAAGAGACTGTTCCTTTCTTTTCTGTAGCTCTCCTTTATATATTGAAAAGCTGCTATCAGATGATTGCCAGCTATGATGTTCTAGTCAATGGAAAACTTTGGGAATGATTAGTTTGGCTAGTACCTGTTACAAGCGTCAGCAATGCTGTGGCTCTCTATTTTATCAAGGATTTGTTTTTCCTTTCAGTTGCTCAAAGCCCCAGTATCACAGTGGCCCATGCAGCACCTAGTAATGTGGCACAGGGCATTCCTAATATTATCAGCATTATTGTCACAAGTTGTAAAAAACTTTTGGGTAGCATTTACCATCAGAGAAAAAGACGAGAAGGGTCTGAAGACCGTTTCAGTCTATTTTGGATTGGGATCATTTAACCTTATGTAGGTTAATCGCGACATTCATATAAAGTGCCTCTCCAAAGAATTACATGCGCCTATACTGGGCATGAATTTGGCCTACCTGGCATCAATCATTTTCTTGGCGCTATTAGGAGGCACTTCTGCGAATTCACTTACAGCAGCAGAATGTCAGAGCTCCTAAAATTGAAACAGCATCTTTCAGAAGCCAGGACAATAATCTGAGCCCAAAGTCTCAGGCTTATCTGTGTAATTCATCATGAAGTGAGAGTAGCTTTAGCTTTAGGATGTGTTTATCATTTCTTGCAAAACTTTTCATATGTTCAAAGAAGGCCTACTGCAAAAAGTTCAGTGTCTCACCTAGATAAGCTAATCTCACACTGAATATCTTCAACAGCATGAGAAGGCTGGTGCTAGTGCTCATCCACTATGCACCAGCCTCCTCCTGAGGAGACTGACCCCTCTTGGAAGTGGCCAACTCTCTGTCTGCTAAGGCTGCAGCTTGGGCAGTAGTTGGAGATGATAAATCCTGCTTCATAGGAGTGGGGCAAAGACTGCAACTGGACAATTACAAATCTGACTGGGACTAAAATCTGCCAGGATGTACTCCAGGCACTGCTGGAGTGATGGAGAGAGGGACAAAATTTTTGTGGGGTTCAGTGGATCTGGGATTTCCTCTTCAGCCGTCATCAACATTGTAATGTAATAATAGCTGGAAGCTACAGACAGAGGCACTATATGAGACAGAAGAGTTTGTAATGTCTTCTAGCTGGAGAACACTGATACACTGGGCCAGGAGAAGATCTGGGAGGAACAGAATACGAAAAATAGCAACTCTGTTAAATAGGGGCTTTCCCTTTTCTGCAGAGGGCAGTGGATCATAACTTGACTAAATTACCCTGAAAAATGGGAAAACACTGCTTTCTTCTTTCATCCCTTTAGAAATTCAAAACCAGCTTTCTTTGCTGTTTGAGCAATATAAACAATGAAGTGATAGATAATGGTTTGACTCCTAGTCCTTCTCTGCTTTCCTCAACTTTTCATTTGGGCAGTCACAAAGTCCCTCTGTTTTGACATGAACAGATTGCTTCCTTTTCTGCTGTGGCTCTTCTTGTCTGCAGTAAAAATGTGTCCTCCTGAAAATAGAAGCTTTTGCTTGCATGTTGGCTGTGCTCTTTATGTTTTGTTTTGCTCATCCTTTAGCTTCTCCCTTATGGGGCTACTGGAGATGCAATCAACAAATCACATTATTTCCAGTAATTTTTCTTGCTGAGCTAATCTGAGAATACTTCTTTCCAAACATAATGTCTAGGACCTGGTACTGGATTATTTCCTCTCCTTTTATCATGATGAAAAAATGATAAGGGTAGGAACAGAAAAGTCCCACACCAAATTTAGCCTTAATGCTCTGTGCTGTCAGACTGTGCAGAGCTGCACCATATGTGCAGAGCTTCCTATGGCATATGGTATTTGAATAGAAACAAGAACCCTTAGAAAACAGCAGTTGTAATCGTCAGGACCACTTATAGGAAACATACTGAATGTCATTTCTCTGCAGAATAAATAAAATTGATAGGCAAGTGTTTTCCTGTGTTTTCTTTGTGTGTGCATGTGTTGGTTACATTCAGAATTTGAAATAGATATTGTTGTTCTTCTTCAGTACCTGTTAATTTATCACAAATAGTCTCATTCAATCCCTTTTATTCACCAGTTATAAAACTGCATAGAAATGTAATTTATTAGAGCACTGACAGGAATCTGTGTTAGATGGAGTTGGGGAGGATAATAAAGACTGTATCTATGGAAAAAAAAAGAGCCCTTCTGGACAAAATTGCCAAACTTGACTCATTCTATGCACAAAAGATTGGAAAAGATATGAAAATTTGAGTGTGGAAAACAAAGAGAGGAAATGACTTTGCAGGACAGTAGCCAGTGAATTATTTAGTTCTTTTTAAGACAGAAATACAAAGCAGCTTTAGTTATGTGACTTAGAGAAGTCTGAGGCTTTATTTTCAGACGTAACTACCTAAATACATCAGATTACTTCCACTTTTAATGCTTCTTTTTTTTTTTTTTAATTCTATTGTTTTTTTTTCGGATATCTCTTGAGAGCTACAAAAGTACAAGGAAAAACTATATTCTGATTAATATTCTGTTGTTTACTTTCATACTCAGATTTTATAATCTGTAATGAATAAAGGTCTTTTTTTCATCCTCTATCCAAGCAGATACACTGAAAAGTGTGACATTTTTACCTGCAGGATTTGAAAGGGAGTGACAGTATCCTGACCATTTAATGAAAAGGGAAAGAAGAGAAGCGAGAATATTCTGAGACTCTCATTAACAATGTTATCTCAAACTGAAATTGACAGGAAGAACTATATTTTAAGGACTAGATTCATAAAAATAACAATGAAGGAAACAGAGGTCATTATGGTATTGTCTGACCCAGGATAATTCTACACGTTTGCCACTGAGCTTAACTTAGCAGAGATGATGGCAGAAGGCAATGTCCAACATCTTCTGTTAGATATCTTGGGGGCAGAAGCTCAGAGAGGAACAGCAAGACTAAATCCCAGATGAAGCTTTAGTTGGGAAAATGTACAAGAAGTCAAGAGAGAGCAGTTAGGTCCTTGTTTCATATATAACCATGGTTTAATCAGAAGATTTTGATCTTGTTGACTTCTCCCCTTACTTTTCTCTGCATGGATCAATCTCCCAGACATGAAAAATTAGGTTAGATTACTCATGGCACTATTTGACACAATTTGGATGTAAGTATAGTATCTCTGCTTTCTCCTTTCCACTACACAGTTCAAAGCCTTGAAAATGTTCTTAATAAAAGTTATGCGCTAATACAAATGTGTGCATAAACAGTTGTTTCCTTCAGAAGCAGTTAGCTCATTGGCAGCGGGTGGCATGGCTTCTGGGTAACCTGTAGCTTTCAGAAAACTTGGGTTGGTTTTGCTCAAGCATGTAAGAGAAAAACTAGGAAAAGCCTCATGGATTGCAATGTCAGTGTCTGAATACTCAACCTCCTGAGTGGACTGCAAGGCATGGTCAGAAGTATAGATGCTCTATACTTCTCAGTGAAATATAGGTATTTCCAGACAAAAACAGATTGTGGTACGTTTAGATCCACCTAGAATGCCAATAGGAAACACTCAGTTGTTGTGTATGTAATCCTTCCTGTTTGCTTTGGCAAGTCATGCAGGGAGACAGATGGGCAGGTAGTGTGATCAGTTAGGATCTAAAGCTGAAAGACACCCCTTTGAGCGGGAGACTGCTTCAGCTACTGAAAGAAAATCTCTACTTTCTTTATGGAGGTGGTTGTGGAGCCACCAAGTCTTGCAGCTTGCTACTCTTTATGAAAGTGCTTCCTTAATGGGGTGCTGTTCTATGGGAGGCCTGGGAGTTTCCCCACCCTAGTCCCCAGTGTGCCAGTGAATTTGTCCAAACTGTGCCACTGTGCAGAAGGAGGCAAAAGAGCCATGGACCCCAGAAAAAAGACTTTTTTCGTTGGGAAGTGGGGAAAGAATGATAACAGCAATACTGCTGCCTTTTAAACTAAGATGTTTCTGGAGGAGATGCTCTGCCCCTTGCTGATCAACTCATAAATTTTTGGGGATGACTTTTTTTCTACAGGATGGAAATACTCTCTTTGGAAGTCAACTGAATATTTTGCCAGAAAAATAAATATGAAGATGTTATGCTCTTGATAAACCTCACACCAGAGAAATGAAGAAGAGAGACCTGTTTGCCTCCAAGCTCTAGCACAGAATGGGAAAAAATTTATTGACCTTGGAGGGAGTAACTCCTATCAGACAAAGCAGAACTTTGGCTTTCAGGAAAAAAACCCACAGTCTTCACAGAATTATTACACTGGTGTCCAGTGTCTTTCTAGAACAATGAATCACTTATGGTGACTGAATTAACAGTTACTCTCTTACACTGACACTCTTATGAGAACTTACACTTATTTATACTTAACTTGGTTAAGTGCAAGGAATAGTTTCAGTTTGCACATAATAATGCATTTCTGCACATCTTTTTTTCCCTGACCACATGAATGACGACTTGTACGGAATTACAGGATGTGTGGAGAGAAAGAGTTTTGGACAAAACCGACTATTTCTGTTTACAAGACAGAAACATTTCATTTACCTGGCTGTGCAGAAATATTAGCTTTTTTTTTTTCATGCTAAGTTTTATATTTGCTTCCTATTGTAGTTTCAGCTTATTCCTTCAGATTTGCATCTTTATTTTGAATGATTTTTCAATTGTTTATCAAAGGACAAAAGGACAAGTCTCTGCCCATCCCTCAGAATCTCTGCCCCATGTTCCAAAACAAAGCAGCAGACTGAGTCAGAGGATGTGACATTTTCATTTGTGTAAGTCAGGGTTTCTTGACGCCACAGGTAATTATTAATTAGATGTTTCCAAAGCAAAACATGGAAATACTGAACAAACCTCTAGTGCTAGGACTGGCACATAGAAAATTGTGATTGGGAGTTCAGGATATTTAACAAAAATACAGAGGAAGTTCAGACATATTCTGGACCAAGAGCAGGTTAGAATCTAAACATATGTGGCAATAACTGAATGGACTAATAATGATTATCCAATAACACAAGAATATTTCTCTTCTAACCTGGCAGTTAGAGGATATGAACTGAGTACTAAAATAATGTATAGTCATCCAAAGATTTTTGCATGGTAACAAAATGCAAAATGAGTTGTGTACAAACTATATAGATTGAAGCTTATAAGATATAAATCTTATAAGCACTTGAAACCCTTGATATTAGGATGAACTTCCTTCAACAAGGTCTTTATTACCTATTCAGCTGGAGATTTTGAGCAGGGTAGATCTATAATCTTATGAGTATTAATGCTTGCCAGGCTTTTTGTAAGTATAGGAGTGAGTAGTAGTACTTAGCAAATGGGAACTGTATCTATGATTGTCACTGTAACTTTCCCCTAGCTCTTGAAAAGTTTGCAGGCTGCTGATTAATGTGAGGTGCATTTAATTATGAGTGACTGTTTCTAATCCTTGCAATAACTAACACTAACTGCAGTCCTGTTGACAAGGAGAGTGATTTACAGGCGGAGAGTGATGCATTCACTGGTTTGGCTGAGTGGCTATGGCAGCTGGAGGAAACCTGAATTTTCTTCTTCTCTGTGAATCTTTTGGTCTTAGGTTCTGTTGGCCGTTGACTTATTTCTTAAAATAAAATTACCAGCTTTGTGAGTGCAGCTTTTAATGGCAGTGATCACTGCAGAGGAGACCTCTTCAAGAGGGTGGTCTACTTCACTTACCATTCCCACAGCAAAGGGGCTCTTCACTTATGTCAAGCCAGCAGTTGCTGAGCATTTCAGAAAAGACAGAGAATTCTTCCAGTAAAACTCCATGAGTGAGGGAATCATTAGATCATTCATTGAAGGGGCTACAGACTTGAAGAGCCCTTTTGTTTCTCTCAAGCACAAGTCTTTTCTGGCAAAATGCATAGAGAACACAGCTTCTGGAAGAATTCAGAGCAGTACACTATTCTCATGCTTACTATAATTTTCCAATACTCTATTTACTAATCCAATTTGTTTGGGAAAAGCTGTGGCTTATTGAGAACTGGGAGAGAATATGTGAAAGAACAACCTCTTTGGTATTTTTTGCCCATTTGTGTCCATTTGTAAGAAGCTAAATACCACTCATTTCCACAAATGTGATTAGTAGGTATTGGATGAACAAGTAGGTGGATCAGTTCTCACGTTTCTGGCTGATAGCTTCAACTTCTCCTCAGGTTTCTCTGGCCAAGACACAGCCTAACCCCTAAGTCAGTAGTGAGTGCCACTGGCTGTCTTCTGGTTTCCTGCCAGCAGCCTGATCTGCAGCATGTATAAATCAACTCAGCCAGACACTTCAGTGATGATTCACCTCAGTTAAGGATCTGCCTCATCTTTTTCAGATTATTTCTTCCTTCCCACATTTTCAATTTGTTTTAATTGAGTTTTCCCTTAGGTCATCATCTGTGTTGGCTTCCTGCTCATCTCATTAACATTGCATTTGCTCAGATGAAGAAGTTCAGCCCTCACATATTTACAACTTAAACTTTCTATAGGACTTTTTTTAATTTGACTTATGAAATCTGCTTGTTAAAACCTGTGTCCTAGTACGACTCTTTCTCCTTTACCTTCCTCTTGTTGGCATGTCACATTTATCCAGATTAGGTCATAAACTCTTGGCCAGAATTCAATAACAGCACAGCAATAGCTTAAATTGGCAAATGGTTACTTCCAATTGATTAACATATCTATCTGAGGAAGAGTTTTCCTCTTGTGAAGTCTCTGACAGTATTCTGTGTCTTTAGAGGCAGGACACCATTTCAGTATGATTCAATTTCACATTGCTGTGTTTCCAACCTAATTACAGAGCTATGCTGGTTACCCTTTGGGAGGTCAGCTGTTCTTTATAATCTGCTTAATATTTTATTGACATTTATACCTGGTTATACCTGGTTACCTGGTACTTTGTACCACCTCCCTAAGGGTGATTAGTGTAGTTGCTAACTGAGAAAAAAGTTTTCTGTTGCTTCTTCCACTGCTGCACTTAACAAATTCCTCCACTTTTCTCTAGATTTATACCTCATAACCAGAAAGAAAAGGTGAAATTATTCACCTGGCACCTGCTGAGATGCAGCAGAAAGGTCAGTGGAATGACTAAGTGGTGTATATCCTAACTGTAAGATCTTAAAATAGAGTGTAAAATAATACTTTTACAGTGAGAGAATCATAGTTCTGCATAGCAATGACTCAGGGATTCAAGCAAAGAAAATAAAGAGAATAATGTTTCACTGTTTTATGTGGCCACAACATAATTATTGCTAGTTTGTTCCCACACTAATTAGTTTCATTCGAAATGTACCAAACCCCTAAGATTCTCTCCTTTGTGCATAGATACAGACATATGCTGTCTAGCCGTTCCTCTGTGGGTGTAAACCGCTCAACATTTTCTGAATCTGACACTACCTGTCTGATTTATAACTGCACGAGAACTAAATTAATTCAGTCTAATCACCATAATAAAACTATATTTTTATTAAAAAAAAAAACAACTGAAAACTGTATTATATAAAACCTGTCAATTAATCTATATTTATATAGACAATATCTCTCTTTCGGGTGTGAATAAGTGAAATTTATTCAATGAATTTGATGAAGTTATAGAGAAAGGCTGACAATATTTAAACTCTGCCAGAAGCATAACATTATGCAGTATTCAATGTATCCATTTTACTAAAATACAACTCCAGAGAAAAACATTTATATGACAAAAAAGAAGAAATATGGCAACAACATAAGAGGGTTCCAATAGCTGTTTAAATCATTTACTATTTTCTGTCTGTTAAGATAATGGTGACGTTAATAAAATGGTTTTTGATATGTTGAGCTGTTTATTTTTTTTTCTGTTAAAAGAGATCAGGCATTATGCAATGTGAGAAATAAATAAGTCCAGATGAAAAGAAAATCTTCATAAAAAATTAGTTTTATTATTTGTCTCTTGAAGTTTCTGAGCCATTAGCTCACCTGTTGATGTTGCTGTACTATTTAATGTCTTTCATTACGGACTACTGTCTCAGAGGCTGCTTCACTGGATTATTTCCAATGTGATATGGCAATATATGATATATTATCCAAAAGCCAGGTGATGCATTTCAACTGGCAGGTAACTTTGCATGTAGAAAATAAAGTATAAAAAACATATCCCTTACAGGTGTAATTAGAAGAACACTGACAGGACAAAATAGTGGTAACCTTAACAGAGCAGAGCAGGTTTTAAATAGAATTGAAATGAAGCAGTAATTTGAGAGTGGGTTGTGTTTTGGTAAAAGATTTATTGGGTGAGAAGTGGTACATTTTTTGACCTATCAGATAAATGATCACCTTTGTTTTCAGGTTGGCTTTCAGTCTTGAAACAGCCCTTCTTCAGCCTAAACTCAGTAGTTTGATCTTGAAACTTCATCAATTGTAAGTTGTACTTGCTTCTATCCATGAACTTAGTCCTAGTTCACAGACCATCTAGCAAGATTTTTGCATTTGTGTGCATGGATGAAAATGGGAAGGTCTTGCTAAAAATAAAATTAAAATACAAAGCTCACTCTGCATGAGAGATACACTCAAATGATGTGTATTTAATTCATACTCTGTCTTTGACAAGTGTTGCATTGGATCTTTAAATCATAGTAAGTCAGGCATGTTTTCATTAGTTCTTCCAAGTAAGTCACATCTTTAACATCAGCTATGAACTTGACAATTTCCAGGAGGTAAAGATGACTGATTGTCTGGAAACAGAGAGATTGATGGGGCAAGAGAAGTGCCAAATGGAGGAAAACTTGTCTGAGCTCCAGTGGTTATTAGAAAGAGAGACCTCTTTTGAAAGATTGGTGTGGAAGTGAAACAAAATAATTGTTGTTAAGGGGAAGATGAGCTACTGCCACTGCCATAGTGTCTTGGTGTGAGTTTGGACTGTTTGAAAACTGCAAGTCCACAGCCTGTGAAAAGTTTTAACTGACTTCATTTCAGTTTCCTTCAGCTCTAGAAGGGACTGCTAAATGTTCTGGCTGGTTTAAGGTGCTTATAATTTCCAAAAAGTGGTGAAATTAATGCTTTATTTTATTTATTTATTTATTTATTTATTTATTTTCTGTGTGTGTTCTACAGCCAAAAATGTAGTTCCTGAAAGTTTGATAAAATTGTACTTGGTTAGCTTTGAATTGAGTGTTCATGGGGGCAAAAAAAGATAAACTTCATTCTTTTCAAGCATTGTCCAACACATCTATTTGCTATTCGAGAATTCAAATTTTGATTTACCTTATTGTGCCAGCGCTGATATGAAAACACCAAGGTCAGTTTTTCCTTTGATGAGGCAGAAAAAGAGTGACTTACAGAAAGTCTATGTGTTATACATACACAGAAGCTAGCTCGGAAAATGTAGCTTGACCACAAGGGGCTGATAAGCCAGTCTGTGCAACTACATACTGAACTGAGCACACCATAATAAGACAAACAAGAGCTGCAACTGATTCACCTGGAAAAAACGATATATTGGATTTGCAGGGTTGTCTTAGAGTGATACTCAACTTCTCTGTAATTTCATCTGATCAGCTAGGAACTGCAGTAGTCTCTCTTGTATCCCAAATAGTTTTGCATCACTGATTACTTCCCTTTACTTCAGTGATGGTGAGAAGGAACTTTTTGCCTTAAGAAAATCTCTGCTATCAATTTAGGGCATTTCAACATCTTTTTGCGATGACCATCTCACAAGATGTGGGAAAACAAATTCAAATCTCTCACCCACACCTCCCTAAATTGGAACTCAGTGTACTGGAAAAATCAAAGCAGGACTTATTGCTAGACACAGTATTCATCATTCACCTTGGGCATGAATTTAATCGTCCTGGAAATTACTCTTAAGAAGATTTAAAATTTCATCAGTTAGCTATTACAGGCTGCACAACAAAGGTGGAAAGCCTGAACTTGTGATTGGTTTGATCATCACTGCTGTCATTTCTAGCAACTCTATTTGAGCCTCTTGTACATCTCAGCCACATGGCATTACTTCTGGATTGCTGGCTGCACGGCTATTTAATACGCAGAGAACTTTTCAAACAGATGGTCATTTAACAGTTCAACTCAACAAATCTACCATGTTTGCACATCTAGGCACATGTGCTCATGAGCTTTATGAGACTGTCTCTGTGAAAACTATTGAGAGGAAGAAAATCTATGTTAACAAATATAAGTTGCATATTCCATCAGTAAGGCAAATCAGCTTGTCTTCCTGCTGTCAGCGTGCTGGGCCTTATGACTCAAAATACACTCATTCAACCTCTTGTGAAGGAAATATTGAAATCCGAGTTCTCACGCCACTAGCAGAAATACATTTTGAAATAAAAGAGCCTATCCAAAGCCAAGTCACCACAGTGTGATCTCATTCTGTGGTCTTCTTAAGGATTTTGGGAAGGAAATGCACCACAGCAGTAATTAATAGCATAACATTTCAGCTCTAGTTGTCTGACTTAGAAGCTGTCTGTCTTCTTGGACTATTGTTTGGGCTTATCACAGTGTTATGCAGAACAGTGCAAACAGCGATTGCCATATTTATCCACCTATCACCAGTGACAAGCCTGAAGTCAAATGGAATTGAAAAAGACAATATTGGATGTGAGATTAGGCAGTTCATGTGCTATTACTGAAGTATCTGTTGACAACTCACTAAATTATTATCGTACCAAATTGTGCCTGGCTGCTCCACTCATGTGCAGAAGAGGCAGTGTGCACTCCTAGCATGGGTGGCAATTTACAGAGCCTCCCCTTCTATCACAGGGTCTGAAGGAATAAGGAACTGGAAGGAAGGCAGGAACAATGTAGAACTTCTTAAACATGACACTCAAATCAGCTGCTGTAGCACTTTAAAAACTTTTTATTATAGAGATTGACCCTTGCTGGGGGTATAAAAAGGCAATTCCATAAACAAAGGCAGCATTGTAATGGTTGGAATGCAGTTACACAACCTTAATAGATATTGTCAAAATCTGAGTTCTCAATCTTTACTTGCAGTGGTTGCAGTAGCTGATAATAAAGAACTTTGCTAATACTGCACTTTTAATATATTGAAAACCTACAGTAATCTGATTTTTCTCACCATTATCCCCTGAAATAGTGAAAGGCTAACTCAATGATGAGTTAATAAGAAATAAAATATTCCAAATACTCTTAAATAACTAACTTATAAATTATATACTTAGCAATCATCAACACCTATAAAAAGCCCACCTTTAAAAAAATATATATCATTAATCCTGTTTTGGTTTTCACAGTATATTTGGCATCAATTTCCCCTGCAGTTCATAAATACTAGTGGCCTCTGTGTTTGTTATTGCAGTGAGAAATATTTATTGCCTTCAATACTGGAAACTGCAATGAGGTCAACACTTAAATATATTCATAGTATCTCAATTCTCTTATGTAATAAAGTTGCAGCATGTGAAAGCCAAAATCAACAGCCTGGTCTTTTCCTAACTTTTCTCTAAGAATTTTTTGAATCCTTTGATACTGCATTTTTCAAAATTTAATCCAAGAATAACCAAGAGGCAATCGGGGGAAAATGGTAAAATGAAGATTCTTGCCCCATACACCATATCCGAGCAGTTCAGCTGCATTTCCCATTTGCAGCTTGTAACCTGTGCTGGCAGAGGAGCTCCCGTGTAGTATAAATGCTGAACAGAACAGGCTGAAGTGGCTGACAGTGACCTGGATAATCCACGGAGGTTTAAGATGGGCTCACTATTCCTGGATCTACTGTATGATTAGGTTTCATATAGCTTGTGCTTGGCAGATTTTGTTTCTATTAGGATTTTGCAAGGCAAAAAAAAACTATCAGAAGAGATGTCGAGCCTGAACAAGTGAGGGAATGATTGGCCCATTGCTTTCTTTCTTTCTTTCTTTCTTTCTTTCTTTTTTTTTTTTTTCTTCTTTTTTTGTAATTCCTGACTATGTGGGATTCTCCTGTTGAATTTTTTTTTAATATTTCCACTCACAACTTTCAGGGAGGTTTGATTTAATGTGCACTAGTCTCATGTGTCCAGGAGCCATCAGGTGCTCAGGAGATGCATTATAAAGGTGACCAGCGAAGACACACAGGGCATGAGTAGCATTTTTGGATCCTGCATTCTAGTGAGGAGAAGGCTGCAAGACATCTGGAAATCTTAAGCAAATGTGCAAAATTCTTTAGCTTTGCCAGCGTAAGATCTCAAGTGAAAAACAAGGATGTGTTTGAAAAAAGCCAGATTTATGATAGCATTAAATATGATAATAAAATCTCATAGGTGAATAAAATAACAATGCTCTCTCATTTTCTTACTAAATAAACTATAGTTTTTCTTCTTCCTGCCTTTTTATTTGTGGTCTTTAAAGATAATGAGATTATGGAAGTGGTGCAAATTAGGTCCTTGGGCACCTCGTCTGTGATATGAAGTGAGATTGTCAAGAGAGGGGCCCTGTAGCTTGAGGAGGGAAGGACCTGATGGAGAGAGAAGCTTCCAGCTAACTTTCAAAAAAAACATATAAACCACCTTGGGAACAAAGAGGAGAGGGTTTTTGATGAAAATCAGAAATCCACTGAATTCACTGTAGAAGCAAAAGAATACCTGCAGGGATACAGTAGCCGGGGAAAGTTGTGTATAAATCCTTTTAATTTATATTCCATCTTTTCTAGTCACATCAAATTTCCTGCATTCAAAAAAAGTTAAATATTCCTGTCTTCCATACTACCTTGAGTTTCAAAGTGATTTGGTTTTCTTTGGGCAGCTTGTTATGAATACAACAAGGTCTAAGCACTTCCACCTCAAAAGTCCTGGTTAACTCATGGTCAATACTCTCCCTTAAGTAGTCATCCAGAGGGAGATCTTAGAAAGTACAGACTTCCTTTAAGATTCTGGCTCTCAACAATGTGCAGTGGATTGAAAATCTGCCTCATATCAGAAGGAGTAACATGCAAAATGACTGCTCCAGTCCTACTGCTTTGTGCTAAACCAAATGCACTTCAATGGCATTTCGTGCAGTGCTCACTTAACAAATTATTATAATCATGACTTCAATGACAATGGTTGGAGAAGCTCTGCAACTGAAAACCTAATGAGTTTCCTGGCTTTGGAGATGATAAATGCTTACATAACACACAGATGGGATGCAGTAACAATCTTTTGACAGATGATGTTTATCCAATCTTACTATTTCAGCATTTCCCAATATTGAGATACTGTTGCTCTGCAGCAATTTAAGCAAATTTCTGACATGGCTGTGAGATAGAGGCTGTAGTCTCATTTTACAGTGCAGGAACTGAGGCACTGGAAGACCTATTCAAATCTCTATGAAGTCTACTGCCAAAATGCAATTAAATCTAAGTTTCCCAGTTTCATGCCTCAATTAAGACAATTTTCTATATATTTATCTGCTTGGTTAACAAAGGTGGGATTTGTTGCTAACAGAGTTTTGAAGGATAATAGATTTATTCCAATACCTGACAGGTTATGTTTTTATGATTTCATCACTTTATGTTATGTATTAATTGATATCTATATAAATATAGGCATCAATTGTGTCAAAATACAGCAGACACACGCACAGACTAATATGGGAGGGACAAGTTATGGAGTACTCCACCCTTTCCTGTACTTAGCATATTACATGTTCACACAATACTAGTCATGTTCTAACACCCAAAGTCTGTCTCCATGCCCTTAAGGAACTTCGCATTTCAATGGAGAAACTGTGGATGTGTCCTTATGTCTGACAAAAAATCTGGCTGGAGAACTGACTTGGAAGGTTATAAATAAAAGCCAATGGTGAATATTTGTAAAGAACCCAATAAAGCTATCACTATTAGTTAATCACTAAAAGCATTTGGCAATTTTTGTTTGCTTTACAAGCCAATTTCTAGTGATTTGAAGGAGAAAGTAATACATCTCAATATCTTTTCCTAATCCACCTAGCTGGAAGTAGAACTTATGCTTTTGTCTAATAGGGCTTCAAGATTACACAGCCCACTTCTTGTCAGAAATTTAAAATAAGGTAGCTTGAGAAACCACATCATCTGACTTGGATTGCTGCAAAATACTTTGAGAACAGTAGGAAGGAAATATAAATAGTGTAATAAGTGTTTTCACTTACATCCAATAAGTACCACATCAGATGAGCAGCCATTTTGGGAGTACAAACAAGCTCATGTGTAGCAGCTACAAAGAGTAAACGTCACTTCCTCCTTGAGAACAAGGTTATCTCAAGGCCATATCCTCTTTGACCAGATTAATTTTAGCTAGGTAAAGGAGCAAAAAAAAAACAACTGTGTACTTCAGCTGAAGTAGTATTGAATTGCAGGAATTGTTTTAACAGCTAAAGAAGTGGTAGTTGGAGTGTTGGTGAAAAAGTGACATGGAAATAAAGGGAAGAGTTGAAGAGTTGACTCATTGAGTATATGCTGTGTTTGTAAAAGTGGTTTTACTTGAATCAAGTGTATCTGTCAAGGTATCCCCTTCATTAAAGGAAGGGTATGCATCCATGTCTGAAATAAATCCTTAATAGTGAAAGACTAAAAATTATTATTGTCATCTTTTTTTATGCCGAGCATGGGTCAATACTACATGGACACTTGAAGGAGTTGCAGCCACAAATCTGTAAAATAAACTCACGTCAGGGATCCAGCCTCTGGACTGGATGTATTCTCCCATGTAGCCTCTGCAGAATGGCTCTTTGCTGGTGAACCTTCACATGCATAGCAGTAATATCTAGTTTTACCCTTGTTTTGTTTCACTCTGGTGTGGTTTGTTTTTGTAAGTGAAGTCAAACATGGTGGGCCTTCACATTGTCTCTTGCTCTCTGTACTGGAGGAAGTAAATTTTTTTCTTGAATTTTTGTTCTGAGGTTGGAACCTGTGAGATTTCATCCCAAACTTTCCTGATTTGATCCAGACACCCCAGCCAAGAATGAGGAAACTGGAGGCAGTCTGTGAGGCAGCTCCAGTGCCAGGCACTGGGGATTTCCTTGAGGATGGGGTTGTGACACAGCTTGGTCAAGCTGTGGGCTTGCACATGGGCCTGGCTGGGTGAGTGCCATGGCTAGGAAGGGCAGTACCGTGGGAGTTGGAGCCAGGTCCTGTTGGGGCCTTGCTGAGGATGACAAGGTCAAGGCTGAGGGACCTGAAGCTTACTGGGGTTCTAGCCCTGGGTAGGTGAGAGTGTAGGAGCCCCAAGAGGTTTGCAGGGAGAGTCAAGGCCGTAAGTACCATCTGTGTCCAAGCAGTGAGCTGTAAGAAAATGGTAAATATGTTTACAGTGCTTACACATCTACTCCAGTGATATGGTGTTCAGAAGAAAAAGGAAGAGAGCAATATGGATGAAGGGACTGAGTCCACACAGCAGGTTTGCTGATATTACAAAACTGGGAAGAGTGGCTGACACACTAGAAGGCTGTGCTGCAGTTCAGAGAGATCTGGGTAGGATAGAGAGTTGGGCAGTTAGAATCCTGACGAAGTTCAACAAGAGTTAGTGTAGGGTCCTACACCTGGGGAGGAATAATTATATGTATCAGTACAGGCTAGGCAGGCATGTCCAACCCATGGACTATGGGCTGCATGCGACGCAACACAACTCAGAGTGAGGACTACTCCCTGGTGACAGCTCTTCACTGAGTGTCTGGGTGCATACCCAATAACAACTAAACACTGTTGTGTGTGATCAGCACTGTCTGGGCTGAAAGCAGGACATGGGAAGGGCACAGGGCAGTGCTGTCTGAAGTGATTTCAAATAATTGTAGGCAGTTTGATATACCGGCTAAACACAGTCCCGTGAACAGAGAAAAATAGACTGCTATGCTTTTTCAGATAGAACTCTCCTGCCAGTATCCCACTGTATTTTGTTGCCATGTGACAGATGACAGCAGAGGGGTAGTCTGAGAAAATGGCATCTGACTTGGAAGTGCATACAAAGCAAAGGAATGTCACTGAATTCCTCCATGCAATAAATAAATAAAAATAATAAATAAATAAATAAATAGCACCCATTGACATTCATTGACTCTGCAGAACATATACAGAAACCTAAAAGCAAACGTAAGTACAGTGCCGAGTTTCAGCAGTGATGACAGCAACAGTCGGTCACCTTTGCTGGTGCAGGTTTTGACGGGCGTGGTATGTAGCTTTTTGTTCATTGCTGGTGATCTAATGGTCATGACTGTGTTGAAAAGTAGTACTTTGTAGCTGAGAATTTTTTCAATCATGAAGAGTTACTGTGCTCATTGTTACCTGTTGTAGGTTTCATGGAAATAAATAGGTGGCATTACTTTCAGAGCAACCTATATATATGTGGCCTGCAGTGGAATTCCTAGGTCACAGCCTGAACCAGTACATAAACACAAGTGCCTGGAGAGAGGGAGCCTATATTCATTCTTCCTCTCTCACCATCTCAGTGGTGCTTCTAGATGCATACATGCAGTCAGAGTCTGTGTGGGTTCCCCCCTCTCCTGCTTCCAGAACCAGTGTTCAAACTGGAGAAGGCTTCATTCCTGAACTCAGACTTTTTTCCAAACTGTTTCTGGGAGAGGCGAGTAAATCTTTCTTTGATACAGGTCTCTAGTACAAGGTATTTCAAATAAAGGCTCTGTCATTGCCTTTGTTTGCTTTACACGGTCCAAGAAAATATTTTTTCATTCAGTGAGGCCCAGGCAAGCCAAAAGGTTGGACATCCATGCATTAGGGGATGACCTGCTGGAGAGGAACTCTGTGGAGAAGGCCCTAGATGTCCTGGTGGACAGCAGGTAGGCCATGACTCAGCAATGTGTCTCTGTGGCCAAGAAGGCCAATGGTATCCTGAGCTGCATTAAAAAGAGCGTGGCCAGCAGGTCAAGAGAGGTGATCCTTCTCCTCTACTCTGCCCTGCTGATGCCACTTCTGGAACACTGTGTCCAATTCTGGGCTCCCCACTTCAGAAAAGACAGGGATACCCTACAAAGGGTCCAGCGGAGGACTACAAAGACAATTAAGTAGCATGTCCCCTATGAGGAGAGAGGCTGAGAGACACGGGACTATTCAGTCTGGAGAAGAGAAGGCTGAGAGGGGATCTCATAACTTTTTTACAAACATCTGAAGCGTGGGAGTCAAGTAGTTGAGGGTGGACTCTTTTTGGTGACAAGCAACTGTAGAACGAGGGGCAATGGGCAGAAACTGGAGCACAGAAAATTCCATACTAACACAAGGAAGAGCACTTTCAGAGTGATGGAGGACTGGAACAGACTGTCTAGAGAGGTTATCTCTGCAGAGAGTCTCCTTCTTTGCAGATATTCAAGACCCATCTGTACACCTGCTTGTGTGACTTGCTGTAAGGAACCTGCTTTAGTGGGGATTTGGACTCAGTGATCTCCAGAGATCTCTTCCAATCCCTATAATTTTGTGACTCTGTGAATAGTGGCACTTCAGACCCTGAGATCTTTCTCTATGCTTTATTTAGGTATGGAGCTGTCATCAACTTTCTTGGCAATGAAGATCTCATTTGTATGTATCTTCAGATATATGAGACAGTCTTCTCATTATGTCATCAGCTGCTGAATATTTCCTTACCTTGTTATTTTATTTCCTAGAACCAGCCATATCTGTCTTCTAGTTGGTAGTCCTAGCTGTTTGGCTCTAGTTTCTGTAGTGGACAAACAGGTGCATCTTGTCTTGCTGTGCTTACTCCTTATGTGAACTCCCACCCTCTGGTGCTGGCTTTTTCTGTGTTTCAACTTGAAATCAGTGTAAACCATGATCCGATTTCTTTGAACTGGAGACTCTCTCTTCTCTTGGCCCTAGCCTGGCTGTAACTTGTGGCAGCTGAGTCTGTCACTGTCTCCTTCACACGCATGTTCTTGAAGATCCATTCCACTTTGGTACCTGCAGAATTAGGCTAAAAGGTGGCTCCCTGAGTGTAGCTCACTTACTCATGGCTATTTTGGAGGGAGGCAGCTCATCTACTGATTCTGTTCATCCCTTGGTTCTGTTCATTCCATCTGCTGGCCTTGCTTATTTGTGTGTTCTTGGATGAGTCATGCTGAGGAAGAATTTATGCTTAGAAATGTGTTGCAGAAGGGCAGAATTACTGAGCATCCTGCTAAAAATAAATAGCTTCCTAATAAAGATATGACTGTCTTTGTGAAGCTTCCTATGAAAGCCCCTTTATGCTCCATTTTTCAGTCATTTTAGGTGAATCCATTTATAGTTTTTTTTTTCATGAGACATTACTATTACACGTGCCCAGATATTTATTGTTAGAAGATTATAGGAAAGCATACTTTTGTTTCGATGAACAGTGCTGAAAACTTCTAAGGCTTTCAAAGGTACATGCTGGCCCCATTTCAGCCTGCTTGAGAAAATATCTAGATCTCAGTTAAATGAGAGATGAAATGTAGAGCTGGCAGCACTTGCCTGATTTATACATTTGACTTTGGTCAAGGCTACCTACTTTTTTTCAGTTGGAGTCTGATTTATTCAGATTTCCTTTGTGAATAGACAACCACAAACTAAATTGAAGCCATCTTTGAACTGTAAGTTCTCTTCTTTCTAGGGCTGGCGTGAAGGCCCCTGCTTTGGAGTAGAATGGGCAGTGTAGTAGTTTGTCCTGCTCATGTGTACAGCCTTAGGCAGGCTTTGTTATAGTCTCTATGGACAGTGTTCCCAGCATTTGCTATGCTGGGAATGCAGGCAGTGACTAACTCATTTCAATGTTTTTTTAGCATGGATTTCAGACCTTATAGTACAAAATAGCAACATGGAGCACATTTTAAGAAATGCCATACTGAGTCAGATCAGTGTTCTTCTAGTTTACTGTTTGCTTCCTCTTGAGGCAAGAGGAGATCCAATTTAGGAATGTATGTGAGCATATATACTACTTTTTTTGCAGCGCATCTCACACTTGTGCAGTGTGAATTGTGCTTTAGAAGGGTTCCCCAAAGAAGTGGTCATGGCACTGAGCTTGCCTGAATTCAAGAAGATTCTGGACAATGCACTCAGTTATATGGTCTGATTTTTGGGTGATGCTGCATGGAGCATAGAGTTGGACTTGATGATTTTTGTCAATCACTTCCAACTTGTCATGTTCTACGATTCTGTGAGAGGTTGATGCACTGAGATTCTCTGTGGCTTTATCATTCTTGTGTGGCTCTTTAGCTGACAAGCTGGCATAGCATTTGATAGTTGACACAAATCTTTAAATCTTTGGTAAGGCTTTAAAATTTCAAAGGTAGTAGGAACTTCTTGGATTAGTAAGACTAGTTATCTGGTTGTAAGATCCCACAGCAGCCTGAAATTCCTCCCTTTGAGTTTTGCCTTAGAAAGTGATTTCTCTCCCTCATAGAACCATCTGCATAATCTGTATGAGAACCCTAATGGAGAATTTCCTTATAATCACGATAAAAAAAAATATTAACTTTCAGCCTATTGTACAATCAATGAATGTGCAGATGTTATCGTTATGAAACATACCAGAAAGTTGAGCTACACAGTTACTATAACCCAAACAGAATAGATAGAATGCTTACCTGCATCCTAGGCTCACTACAAAACTCCAGAGGAGAGGATGTCCAGAAGAGATCCTTCCCTACTGGTAGTCAGCTCTTAAAAGTGTCTAGGAGAGGTGCAGCCAGGCTCCACCCCTTCCAGCAGCACAGGTGAATTGCCTTCACCTGTGCTCCCGTGGCTGACTCTTTGCTTGCCTCAGGTGATCAATCAGAGGTTCAGGCTGTGATTGAGCAGTTCCCATACAGCCTATGCTTATTGTTGTCAGTTTAGACAGTTTTGTCCTTAGGTTGCCATAAAGGACTGTTTTTTCACTGTAGTGTTTATTCACCAGTTTAATTTGTATAAAGACAATAACTGCCCTTTTAACTGTCATGTTAATACACTGGACAAGCCCAACTCTTCTAGTATGCTTTAGTAAGGCAGATTTTATGAGATAACTCATCATCCTAGCCACCTTTGTTGTGTGTGTTACTTCTGAGATTTTCTTAAGGATTTTGTCTAAAAGTTCAATTAGTGTTGGACCTTTTCTTGTCTTAAATAATCCAAAATAAACTGTTATGGGGATAAAATAATACATGACATAACTGTTTATATTTGAAAGGATATCGCAGACAATCACTCTTCCTCTTTCCCTCCTGAGTTACATCTCAAAATAACCACTGTATATTGCAGTGCCTAATAAACAGTGAAAAGAAGCAGAAATATATTTAGGAGATGGATCTCTCTGTTTCTTTTTTGCTTGGTAAATATCATAGTCTGAAAGCACAGGAGGAAACATAGTTTTACTCTGGAAACCATCCAGACAGATTGTGATGTAAACAAGTGAGAGATTGAGAAAAGGGAAGTAAATACCATCAGCTTTTCCTCTCTCTCCTTCTTGCTTTCAGCACTTACACCCCTTTCTGGGAAGACAAAAATTGACAGGACCACGTTTCCTCTATTTTATTTTTTGTGTGTGTGTCTTTATGTGTGTGAGTGCATTTGTCTGTTGTAGTTGTTTTCCTCCACTTCTTATGTTTTCAGCTGCCTACGTGTCCACAAGTCTGCAATATCTATATTGAGAAAATACCTTCTCAGTAAAAGCGGCCTAGCTGTTTGCAACTCAGTAGGAGTTGAAAGTTCATGTATGAAGGAGCAGCTCCAAAAGTAATGCCTCCTATTTTGTTATGTTGGCCCAGAACATCAGAGGCAGATGGTGGTGGTATGGCAGTAGAGGATAAACTATCCACACCAATATTCCATTAATGTTGTTGCTGTGAGACAGATGGTGGCAGCAGAGAGGCAGTTTGACAAAATGGCATCTGACATAGAAGTTAATATAAAGCAAAGGTGTGTCATTGAATTCCTCCATGAAAAAATAAAAAAAAATACTCATTGATATTCATAGTAATTTCCTGAATGTTGATGGAGACCAAACAGTGAATGTAAGCACAGTGAGGTAGTGGGTTGTGTATTTCAGCGGTGGTGACAGCACCAGTGACAGCAACAATCTTCTCTGATGCAGTTTTTGATGAGAGCAGCATAGACCCTGTTGTTCAATGCTAGTGAAAATGTATAGGTAGTGGTGGTGATTGTGTTGAAAAACAGTGTTTTCTATCTTAGAATTTGCTTTATCAAATGTTATCATGCTCTTTGTACCTGTCACAATTTCCATGGAAATATATAGGAGGCAGTACTTTTGGAGTGAACTAGTATTTTTGTGTTAATGGAGTGTAGACACATTATTTCTTGATATTGTTTTCCCTTGGTTCCTTAACTTGTATATATTGGCTTCAGTGTACTGAGATAGGATTTCTGCCTCTCATCGAAATATAAGTGAAGAAAATTGTTTTAAATGTCAATTTTAGTCTGGTTTATACCAAATATTGTCTCAAATATGAATAACATTCACTTTTTCAGATTTTAATTTGCTTCATAGTAAACTCTGCAAAATAATATTGAAAGTGCTTGAATGTTTTTAGGTGTTGTTGGGTTTTGGTTTCTTAGGGTAGCTTAACTCTTTTACTTAAAGAATATAAACTTATAATACTAGAATAAGACTGTAAAGAAAAATAGCCCTACATATTTTAAATGTCTCAGAACTATTAATGGTTTTTCTTTTCTGGAATCATAATTCATCCATGACCTATATAGATACTGCCAAAAATTCTGGAAACATTCTCGTATGCTGTTTAAAGCCTTTTTATATTCCTTTAAGATCCAGATATACGTCGGTCACTCTGAAAGTAATGCCTTCTATTTATTTTGATGGAAACTACAATAGATAAAAAGAGCACAATAACACTACTTGATAAAGCAAATTCTCAGTTAGAAAACACTATTTTTGAACATAGTCACTGCCATTAACCTATCTGCACAGATGAGCTCATAGAGATGCTCTTTATTTCATGGTGTGACAGCTATGCATGGCCATTCGTAGTGTGGCTTATCTTTCATGTCACTGTTACTAATGCTGAAATGCACTGCCCAACTGCCTCACTGAACTCTTCACTGTCTGGTCTCCATCAATGTTCAGTAAGTGTTGATGAATGGATCAGTGGATGCCATTTTTTCCACCTAGAAGAATTCAATTGGCCATTGACAAATACCTCCAAATTCTTTTCTTCCATGCAGCTTTCAAATGGAATGTGATGGAAGACTGGCAGGAAGGTTCAATCTCTGTGTGCCTCTCATGGGCTAATGTAATAAAGCTAATGTAATAAAGCAGGATGCATTACTTTTAGAGCAGCATTCATATCTCAAAACATGAAGTAAAGAATCAAGTGATTAAGCGCTTGGTCCTGCTCTTTGGCCACAACCCCAAGCAATGCTACAGGTGTGGGGCAGATTGGCTGTAAGACTGCGTAGAAGAAATGAACCTAGGGGTGTTGGCAAATGCTCAACTGAACATGAGCCAACGGCATCCTGACTTGTATCGAAAATAGTGTTGCCAGGAGGAGCAAAGAAATGATCATCTCTCTGTACTCAGCCCTGGTGAGGCTGCACCTTGTGTACTGTGTTCACTTTTGGTCTCCTCACTACAAGAAAGACATTGAGGCCCTGGAGCGTGTTCAGAGAAGATCAATGAAGCTGGTGAAGGGTCTGGAGCACAAGTCTTATGAGGAGCGGCTGAGGGAGCTGGGATTGTTTAGTCTGGAGAATAGGAGGCTCAGGGGAGACCTTATTGCTCTCTATAACTACCTGAAGGGAGGTTGTAGTTGTAGTAGTCATGTAGTCAACCTCTTCTTCTGTGCAATTAGCAATAAGACAAGGAGGAATGGCCTCAATTTGTGCCAGGGGAGATTCAGGGTGGACATTAGGAAAAGAACTTCTCTGATAGAGTGTTCAGGCACTGGAATGGGCTCCCAGGAAGGTGTGGAGTCACTATCTCTGGAGATGTTCAAGAAACGTGTAGATGTTGTACTGAGGGACATAGTTTAATGGCATATTGGTGACAGGTAGACGGCTGGACTGGATGATCTCAGAGGTCTTTTTCAACCTTGGTGATTCTATGATTCTATGATTCTGTGATTCTATGATTCTGTTTAGCTACAATGAGAGTATCCTATGTAAATATGAAACTTAAAATAACTGTGTCCAGTTCTGGTCTCCCCAGTACAAAAAAGACAGGGATCTCTTGGAAAGAGTCCAGCGGAGGGCCACAAAGATGGTGAAGGGCCTGGAGCATCTCCCCTATGAAGAAAGGCTAAGTGAACTGGGTCTGTTTAGCCTTGAGAAAAGACGACTGAGAGGGGACCTGATCCAGGTTTATAAATATCTGAGGTGTGGCGGCCATAGCGGTGAGGCCAGTCTCTTTTCAGTGGTACGTGGAGACAGGACGAGGGGAAACGGACATAAGCTGCAGCACAGGAAGTTTCGCACGAATGTGCGTAAGAACTTCTTCACGGTGAGGGTGACGGAGCACTGGAACAGGCTGCCCAGGGAGGTTGTGGAGTCTCCTTCTCTGGAGATATTCAAGTCTCGCCTGGACGCCTACCTGTGCGACCTGGTGTAGGGAACCTGCTTTGGCAGGGCGGTTGGTCTCGATGATCTCTAGAGGTCCCTTCCAACCCCTACAATTCTGTGATTCTGTGACTTTCATTGTTTTGTGAGCTTAACATTCAGACAGAAAAATTTAAAAAGCCAAACCTTTTATTTACATAGGTTACATTTCAGAATTGATGACTTTCATTTTCAGCTGTGCAAATTACATTTTTCATTGCGTCTCTTGCTTCTTGAAATAATTTGGGCTCTTGTCTTTCATAGCTTCAGAACTGCAATCCAGCAGCTGCGTTGTTTTTGCAAGAAAACTGCATACAGCGAATGGCCCACATAGTGTCAATCAAATTGATGCAAAGTTTAAACACTGTGGCTCTTGGATTGAAGTTGGAGGTGATCTGTTGAGATGAAATTGTAGCAACATAGCCTCAAGAATGAAGCAAGCAGCCAGGCTGTCTGAGTGTGGGTGAAATCTGATGAATTATATTCTTCTTGGGCTCCCTCCAGAGTCTCAGTCAGTGTCAGTGTAATTTGTAAGGGCTGTGAATTCTAGAAGGAGCAGCACATCATGTGCAACACGTGTACATCGTATTTAAGGAAGTGAGGAATGCGTGAGCATTTTCTGTGGATGAAATAAGTGGTATTTAGTTTCTAAAGAAATGAAGTTCTCTAAGCACTTTGCTTTTTTATTTATCTTTCATTACAGTAAATAAGCTTATTGCATTTAAAGTAAGCAAGTTGATACTTGTGTCAAACTACTATAGCAGTATCCAATAAAAATTGGAAACTGGTCTCTGAGACCCGTGTTTGCACTTCTTGTGAAGTTATCAAGAATATTAGCTGGCATAAGTACTGACTGTGCTGGCACATAAACCAGATGTAGATCCATGCTTTTGGAAACGTGGGCTACATCCTTGCACTGTCATAGATGCTGTCTGTGGGTGGCCTCCCTCTGTGCTGCTGGGTACGAAAATGCTCCCGCAGGGTTTGGAAGCTGTGTAATTAGGGGAAAAGATTTGACAAATGTGTCCCGGAAAGCAGTGAAACAGATACAGCTATAGGAATTCTACTTGTCCTCTGCACTTTTGGTTGAAGAGTATTTGGAGTGTGGTAGCAGCATGCAGTCAATATGAATGCTGAAGTAATAAGCTGGTAATACTACAAGAAGCTGGACTACTATGGGGATGGCTTTTCTCTAAAATCTGTTTTCTCAGGAATGGGGCTTGCTGCTGTAAGGTCTTGGATTGCTGACAAAGAATAGCAGAGCATGCAAACAAATAACAAGAAGTACATAGAATTATAGAATCACAAAATCATAGAATAGCTTCAGTTGGAAGAGTCTTTGAAGATCATCTAATTCCAGCCTCTCTGATGTGGGCAGTATTGCCAGCCACTGAATTAAGCACCAGCTCAGGCTGCCCAGGGCCCCATCCAGACTGGCCTTAACATCTCCAAGGGTCAGACATCCACAGTTTCTCTGAGCAGCCGTGCCAGTGCCTCACCATCTTCTCACTGAAAAATTTCCCCTTAACATCTAATCTAAATGTCCCCTCTTTTAGTTTAAAACCATTCATCCGTATCCTATCACTATCTACCAGTGTACAGAGTTGTTTTCTGTCCTGTTTATAAGCTCCCATTAAGCGCTGGAAGGTTGCAATGAGGTCTACCCTGAGACTTCTCCAGATTGAACAGGACCAGATTCCTCAGTCTCTCTTCACAGGAGAGGTGCTCCAGCCTTTTGATTATCCTCGTGGCCCTCCTCTGGACCCATTCCAAAAGTTCCACATCTTTCTTGAGTTGACTATAAACAGTCATGAGACATGCAGAATTTGTTGCTTTGGTACTGCAACCATACTGTGTCAATCAGATTTTGTTGTATCACAATTTGGTCTGATTTGGCCTACTTTCATGACAGGGGATGAAGGAACCCACAGTCCCGTGCCCCAGGAAGAGGGCAAGAGGGGAGGAAGAAAAAAGGTAAGGAGATGGGCGTAGACAAGAATAGAAAACGAAACAGAATAATTAAGTCTTCTGTAGTTCATTCTTCTCTTCTGATACCTGGTAACCGGAACTATCGACAATCCATGGAACTCTTTAACTCCCAGTGCATTCCAAGATGTTATGATGCGGAATACTGATGATAGATCATAAAACCATGAAACGTAGTCACAGCAACAGACAGTGCATTTGAATGTTACTAACATGATCAATACAGACATTTTGTGATATTGTCTAGAATGCTGTTTCTCCACATACAAGTAGGAGCTCATATTAGACAACTGTTATGTTTACATAGTTTCTCTGATTTATCAACCAAAGCTCATATAAATGAAAATAGTGGCTAAGCCTCAATCAGTGATGAAAGTTGACACCTATCTGTATGATTAAGTATAGCATCAAGAGGAAGAATGCCAATTGGAAGAAACACTTTATCTATGTCATAATTTACTGTGTAAAACAGCATTGTTTTGTGTATTTCATCAATGACAACATAGTCTTGTAACAGCGAAGACTGAGAAATAATGTGAAAACTACCACACAAGTATTTCAAAGGAAGAGGAGGCCTCCATTCCTGAAAAAATTGCTGATCAGACAAATGATCTATACTTATTTCACGGGAGGTAACTACTTTTCTCTCATGGTAAAACTTTGAAATTTGACTTACAGAGTGGGAAAAGTAAGTAAAAATTGCTCATCTAGCATTTTTTTTCTGCTTTTGCATGCTTTTCAGAGAATGCTGTTTTGGATTTCTGGAGAAATGACAGAAAAATGGAACTTGAGGTCTTCAGTATTTCCATTGTCTTTTCCTGTTACATTCACAAAGCTTTTTGTCTTATATAACAAGAGGCTACTCCGTGTGGCTTAAAGGCTATCCTCTTTATTGACAGATTATGGATATTCTTAGAAAGTTACTTTTGAATAAAGAAGCAGGATATAATATATGCTTTTTGGTCTCAATTTCAAAAATGTATCTGTGTTGTAATGTGCTATGGCAGCATATTGCAGTGTTAATTTACGATGCCTATATCACGTCAGTTGTGCCTAATAGGGTATTAGTGCTTGACTTTGCACTCGCTCCTTTCTGTACACTGTTTAAACTCGTTTAACAGTTACTGTTAATGAAAACTGGTATAGTGGAAATTGCGTTCTGTGTGATATTATCTTTACATCTGGTTCCACCACATACGGATGTGTATCAGTGGCCAGAAGTCCTCATGTACAGTGCAGAACCAATAGGTCTTATCTTCTTCCTTCCCACTACCTCAGCTGCAATATGACTTTCTGAAAAATGATTTCCTGCTTCTCTTTGTTTCTCTGTTGTTTGTCTCTTCCAGACTGGCTACTTTTGAGAATATTTGTTCCAGCCCCAAGGTACAGCAGTTTATCTGAGTACTAAGAAATCACCCCTCATATTCCTCTTATTAACACAAGGTTTGTATTATCCAATTGTCCTAGGGGTGTTTCGTTTCAATATCAGACAATGTTTAGCTGATGCACATAATTACTTTTCCTGCATGTAAAAGCAAGAACTAAATTAAAACACAAGTTTTGTATCCATTTTCTAAAAGCTTTTTTAATCAAGAGTTAATGAAACAACCTGTCATCAGACAGCTGTACTGCTGAAATGACATGAAAAGCAAATCCATGGAGTCAGTTTGTTTGTAGACTTTCACATAAGTTTGGAGCTAGTGATGATTTGTTGTTTTTTCTGCAGTTTAACTTTGTTTGGTCTAGCTGGAAATGTGACAGTAGTGATGTCAGTATTTGCCAAAAGCTATACTTTTACAGGAAACCGTAATAGACATCATTCAAGGTTTTGACAAGATTTCACACAGCATAACAGGGCAATGCAGCTCAAATTCATCATAATAAAAGCCTTCGATGCCCATTTTGGGTGATGTGCTCATAACCTTACAGATGGGGTCCATGTGTAGTTGAATGAAACTATTCAGTTGCTTTGTGCAAAATGCTTGAACAGTGTGACAAATGTCTGTTAAAATGGTTTGCTAACGTTGACGTTAGAGGCATTAAAATATCAACACCATGTAATACAATGTAGCTGCAGGTCACAAGGTATCAGAAAGCACAGAATCATGTACCCCAGTCTTTGCAAGATTTTTTTCCAGAAACATATTAGAGACTACGTGCTGTAGAAGAGAGAAGGAAAGAGAAGTAAGGGTTCCTTAACTACGCAGAAATTGAAAGAACTGAGCTGGCCCTGTTTTCCTTGCAGAATTTCCAGTGTGCATTCATTTTCACTGGGCTGGTGGAAAGAGGTGTGGGCCTACGCTATCAAGAAGTCCTGGGCCTTTTTTTGGGCCCTTGTTCCTGGTGTTTCTCTTACAACTTCATGGCTGTCTGATGGGAATTGTATTCATGAGATATAGTGGTGACCATGTGCATTAAATACTCCTCATATCACTTGCTTATTCATAACGATATTGTTCTCCTCTGATCTGCAATGCTATGTGCTTTCCAAGCTTTCTGACTGTTTCTTCCTTTCAGATACTTTCTTAGCAAGCCACTATCAGTCTTGAAAGAAGATGCTTCATATTTCCCTGCCTAAAAGGAAGTATTTTGTTTTATAATTCCCTTCCACCCTTGATTTTCATGTTTTGTTTTTCCCCATTAAATGGCAGCTGGACTTGAACCACTGGGATCAAAAGCCTGTGCGTGGTCTTACTTTTCAGACTGCTAGCACTTTTAGTCTGCAGTAGGTATCATTAGATGATCAAAATCTTGAAATCTATCACCTTAATTTTTGCATAGAACACAATTATTCCATTGATTTATTAGAAAAAACACTTAACGCGATGAACACACATTTCTTTGAATAGAAATTAGCTGACGATGTTGTCTTTTTTATTTTCCACAGAAATGACAACTAGAGCAAAGAAAAAGGAAATAACCTGAGTAAGCAATCAAAGTTGCCAGCTCAAGGAATCTTCCTGTGCTTCAAATGAAGGCCATTAATTACAACAAGGCTGAAAATAAATTTATTTGCAGACTCTGGTCTTCACTGTGTCTGTAATATATGTTCACTATAAGAAGCTAAATGGCTTCCAGAAACATTCTAAGAAATGTGAATACTAGTGTATACCCAGTAGGTCATTTGTTAAACACCATCTTCCCTTTTCTCTTCTTGTCCATCTACTTCAGTATTTGCAAGATATGTGGATTTGAAAAGGCCTACACCAAAGTCACTCTTATTAACTCTGAGTCTGCTGATTCTGAGTTATTACAGCCTACACTCTATTTCAGCAGTATTTTAACTCGGGTTACTGCTGTTTTATATTAGTTATCTGCTTTGCAAATTTTATGAAATAATGAACTGTGTCACATGTTTTTTTTGTTTTTTTTTTTTTTTTTTTTTTTTCCCCCCACATAGAAATAAACATATGGAAAGAAATGTTTTGTTTTTAGGAGGCTTGCCAGTTGATTCCGTGTCTATGTTATTACATTTGTGTTAGTAAAGGCTAGTGCCTGTACTTTGAATGGAAAAGGAGAAGATATGTGAGGATGGTTTACTCCTGGGAAATCATGTTTTGGGGTCTTGAATAGTTCCCTCAAAGTTCAATTTTTTCCAAAAAGCATCTTACTACCTGAGAAGAGGTTGACTGTCATGTCAATGTCCTTGTATATTATATTGGAGCTTCAGATATGTATTTAGCTTTCCTGGGTCTGATCCTTGATGCTGTGAAATGAGGTTTATCCTGGAAAGCTGGCATAAGTCTAATGTGTCATCTTATTTAAATTAAAGTTTGTCTGAAGATAGGTCAAGCTGATGATGTTCTGAAGGAACCAGTAGGGTGGTGATGGATGAAATCCTTAGCTTTATAGAAAAGCTTATCAGTAGCATAGATATCAAATCCTTATAAGACAATTGTGCTACTATATACTTCATGTCCTCAAGAATCCATTTACTTAATCTTCTGTTTTTTTTTTTTTTTTGTACTCAGCAAATATCCTTTGGGAAATGGGCCTGTACCTTGCTGTTCTTTTTGCTGCATAGTCTTAAGCCAGTCCACTGCTGCAGTGCAAGACAGTACCTATACCAGAAGAATGTTCAGCCTGTGAAGTTGGTGGCACTTGCTATTAAGTCTTGACAGTACTAAAGACATTTAAATTCTGACATTAAATTTTATTATTGACTTTTTACACTAAAGTGCATGAGCTGAAGCTTGAAGTCATTTACTAATTCTCAGGATCCTGAGATTGTCATGAAGTCACAAATTCACTATGAAAGCTCTCTTGGATAGTAAGCTTAGACACTAAGAAAAACGATAATATACACTGCATGGTTGTGCAAGACAGCTTTTACATCTGTTGTGCTAGAAATTCTAGGGACTGATCGAGCTCTCACTTTCCTTCACGTTTTTTTACTTGCTAAATGATACCACTACAGAAAAGTGATACTAAAAGCACTGCTATGAATCAGAACTGTTTTTTTTTTTTTTTTTTTTTAATATGATAAAAGGGCAGCAATCCACTACAGCTGCATTATAACTGAATTGCTGCAACTTTGCAAGGATGACCATGCAATCAGAACATTTTGCTGACGGTGATTTTTCAGGCAACCAAATTTGCTAAATGTACAAAATGCAGACCAATCACTCTTCAAATGTTTTGACCTACTTTCTCCTTGAACTCATCCCAAAATAACAATAAAAAAATAACTATGGAGAGAGCAGATTACACAGCTCTACAATTTCACTGATGGGAATGTGAATGCCATTAAAGTAAAAGTGCTTCCTGCTGGCAGACCAAGTATGTATTTGTGTGGTTGTAACTCCTCAATGCTCATTCAGATTTTGGGAGAGATACAAGGCCAGGGAAGGACACTTATGCTGACTTAAACATGCTCCTCTTAATTTAGTGTGTCATGCTATTGTGTTTCTTTTAATTCATCTGTGTAAAAATGTGTGCTACGGAATCAAGAGCCGTTTATAAAGTTAAGCCCAGTTTTCATATAGCTTAAGTTAAATTCCAGAAGTCTTTTTCTCTTAACAGTTTGTAGTTTCATTTGTTTGGTGAGCTATTACTGATTCCTCTTTATATTTTTTGACAGTCATCTTCCTGGATATTCTAATTTTTGATTCTTAAAAAAAAAGTCACGTAATTCTTTTGGACTTCTGCCTTTGTTCTTTCCTTTCCCTTTTAAAATATGTCCTTATCTTTGTGGGAGTAGGTGGAAGGTGCATGATTGCTCAGAGGTATGTTTGAAAAGCAGATCTGCAGATTCCGCTTTGTAAAGGTCTGCTCTGAAAATCCTTAAAATCTCTGCTTTACTGGCAAAGGTATTAATGAACTTTAAAAAGAGAGGGAGTCGACAGGAAGAACTAATCCCTCCCAATCCAAAACAAAAACCCAGATCTGCTGCATTTCCTTCCTTTCAGCATCATACAAATTGTACACTTTCAGTGTTCCTCCCTACGTTTATCTTCCCAGCCCCTCAGGAGAGTTACTCTGTCATTTCCAGTAGGAAGATGATTTGCATAAACCAGTTCCTTTTCATGATTATATTCAGGAAATCAGAATTATAGTCTGATGGCGTTTTGCTTTTGTCCTAGAAGTTGTTAAAATGAGTCACCGGGCAACCTCTAATCCCATTTTTAACCATATACAGACATGTATGGGACTGAAAATGAAGGCAGTTTTGTGTATTGGAAGAATTCAACCCACTTAAGTGCTTTCTAGGATTTTAAATTTGCAAAGCATTTACATGCTGAAAGGTAATTTCATGCTTTGTTTAATCAAGTTTGTGTAAGCTAAGAAATTGTCCTGTGAGCATGATACACATTTTGAACAGCAGAACCTCAAAATGGCTTAAAAGTAAATGATTGAAGGAAGACATACATATGCATAAGCAGTAGCGTTGTCGGTCTCCCAGTAAACTAGCTTTCTGCAGACTGTGTGAGTCCCTGTGCTCCCCTTCTGTCAACAAGTAGTTCTACTGACCTTAGTCCAAAGGAATTCTCTGTTCAGCACAAATACTCTTTTTTTTTTGCCTCTTGGTATCATAAATCCTGGGTATTGGACTGCTTGACTAAAAAAGAAAGTACCTCCTACCAGCATCAGAGGGCAGTATCTTCAAAGCAAGCACACACTACCACTTTCTTTTCCTGGTTTTAGGTGACTGATCTGAGTGATAACCTTCTCGTTTGAATCAAATTTGAGAGCTTCAACTCACTTCTGAGGATGATGTATACAATTTATTAGGTAGTATTTCCCCTTCTTTCATTGGTATGAAACAAATGGCAAACTGAAAAATCATCTTTTTAAAACTAGCAATTTTCTTTCTATAAGCAGCGATGCATAAAAGGCAGAAATTTTAGCTGATGAGTGAAAGTTCCCAACAGGAATGAACATGAGGAGAATGTCATGCAACTTGGTCCATTGTGTTTTAATTTTGAGAACACTGCTATATAGAAACATGATATTTAGATTAGAATCTCAAGACCAGAGTCTTCTTTTGGTTGCCAGCAAGTAAAGTTACTATGAGAGTGGTGAGGTGCTGGAACAGGCTGCCCAGAGAGGTTGTGGATGCTTCATCCCTAGAGGAGTTCAAGGCCAGATTGGATGGGGAACCAGGGCAGCCTGGTCTAGTATTAAATGTGGTGGTTGGTGGCCCTGCCTGTGGCAGGGGGGTTGGAGATTCATGATCTTTGAGGTCCCTTCCAACCCTGGCCATTCTGTGATTCTGTGATTTTTTAATAAACATGTAGTTTCATGCCATACTGATTCTATGTATATATTATTTTTATAATAGCCTTAGTTTATAATAGTTATGGTTACCACTTTTTAAGAATTAGTTTAACCAAATGCAGCAAAACTTAAAACATTGGGATCACAATCTCCAGTTGTTCCTGAGCTGATGAATTGTAAGCTGACTTATGGAGCACAGCTGTCTGTAAAGTCCAGCACCTTGATGAGCTTTGATTCCCTAGCCTGCCTCCCTTTAATGTACTCCTTGGGAGTGATAGTGGACTTTGCCTACAAGAAGGAGGAGACGTAGTCTGGGATGATGGAAATGTTTCTGGAAGGACAGGACTTTCATAGAGCTCCATTGTTTGTCAGTAGCTTTTTAGTACAGCTCTCATAGCTGCAGATGAATAATTTTGAATAGCATTTATTTTATGTCTGTGTTCACGTTCTTCCACTTTTGCAATAATCTTCATCTTACACAGTTAGTATAAAATTTATATCTGATGTGTATGGACTAAGAAAATGAACCTCTCACTCCTCTTCAGGTATTCTGTAGGGACGAGCTGTGCAATAGGACCTTATGGTGCAGATTCAGGGGAAATATTAGGATTATGTTTTATAGTTTTTTTAGTGTTTATAATAGGAGCTTCTGTATAATCAAATTAGTGGTAAGCATCTACATAGAAAAAGTATGATTTTTGGCCAAACAGTGCAGATTCGAACAGCTCTATAGAAGCCATAAATGTCAAACCTACTCCCCCTTCAGAGGCTTTGGCTTTATCTTAAAGAAACAATGACATTTCATGTGAGAGTAGAGTTAATGTACTATCTCTGTTTCTTCTACAGTTCTATGTAGCACCATAATGATACTGGCATGCAGTGCTCACTTTTCCCAGTTTGGTAGGTGTTTTATACCTAAGGCAATGAGCCCGACAAGGAAACGCAGCACCTAGGCAAAACTAAATTAAGTTTTAACTCAATGACAAAAAGTCACTGAGCAGAGTTAGGAGTGGATGGTCTGTTATCTTTCATTGCTCCAAGTTCTTTAAACAAAGTTTGTAGTAGAAATCTTTTTATGGTAAGCAGCTGTTGCACCAGGTTGTTAAACCTAAGATAAATCTCCTTGCTGAACAGAATCAAAACCAAAGTCAAACTATTGATATCTGGATGGCTCTTCTGTCCCAGTAGTCTGCAGCTTGCTATGTAGAGCTAATTTTTAGATATGCATATAGTCTCTGGAGAAAGGGAATGTCAGTGCTTCATAGGCTAGCATGAGACATCTGCATCTTAATCTCTTAAGCCCTTGTTTAAGATACAGGAGTTGGACAAATTGCTCATTCCCATGCACAGCACTGAAGTTCCCTTCATGCTTTTGGCATTCTGTTCATCTCTGAACACCACGGAGCTGGCTATGAGCAGACACTGTGCAGAAAGGAGTGCTCTGGCTTTTCTTTTACCCCCCATTTTTTTTTTTTTTTTTGGCAGATTTTTCTGCTTCTATTCCATTTATACTGACAGATAAGCCTTCAGTCATGGTCTGTGCCTCACCTCAAACCCCTAGCTTGTGCTACTTTCTTCTCACTAGGGATGTTTTTTCACTTGTAGGATTAACAGCAAGCTTTAAGACAGTATGCCTTTCTGGAATGATTCTCCTCTGTAAAGAATTTAATGACTTATTGAATTAGAAACCTAGAAAATATAAACGATAAGTTCATGGAAGATCTTTCCTTGATTGTATTCAGCATATTCATCCATTTTTAAAAGTGACAGAATGGAAGGAATAAATAGTGACTATGGTTCTGCGTGTTTCATTTGATTTCCCCATAGTGCTCAGTTCTGTCATTGAAAGACATGATACAGTTAACAAGCTCACATCTTTTTCCTTCATCCTCTGCAACTAGTTTGGTGTTTCCAAGTCATCACACTGGCAGTAGAAAGTGGAACAATGACACATATTTGAGGAGGAGGAGGCAAGTGAGTAGTATGTTGATGAGAACTAGTCTTTATAAACCCAATTACCTTTCATATAACTGGATATCTTGTATTATCTTTTCATGGCATTTCTTTTGATTTTTGGTAACACCAGAAGTGTTTGACCATTGTAGATAAAAGTTGATTTGTGGTGCATCCATCCTCTCTGGCTGGCTTGATACATTTTCTACACTATTTTAACACTATAATGGGGTTAACACTGCGTTAAAGTTTTCTGTTCAGAGGCACTGAAGGGTACAAGGTAGTACTTTAAAAACCACAAAAATGAACACAGAAAACCTCCCTTCTATGTGAAATTCTTCTGCACCCTTATCTAGATTCCCAGATAATGTGGATAAACCGATGCCAAATTTGAAGGTCCTATAATTTTAAGAAATAATCCTGATAATTTGCAGCTAGTAAGACAGATTTTTTAGGTTTTTAAAATTTAAGTAAAGGAATTCTCATGAGAAAAAAAGAACTCTACCTGTGAGCTGCTACAATTCCCATGTCTCATTTTTCACGTTCTAAATGTCACTTTCATTTTGTAATGAATTGGGCAGGAAACTCTGCCCTTTCCTTTGAATGACTCATGATGTAATGTACTTACAGATTAGAAGTACAATTTGAGTAATGTGCTATATGGCATTAGGTGAGGTTTTGCCCATTCCATCACATTTATCCTAATAAACACTCAGCACTACTTCACTTGTGCTACTATTACTGTTTTTAGAACATTAGTGCAGCAAACTTTGTTGAAGTTCATATATGGGTGCACTTTTCTTTCAGGTTAGGATTGCAATTTTCTTGTGTTAAAATTTTAAACTCGTTAACCTACAAATGTAATTAATTACTAATTACATTTTAATAATTGATTAATACATTGTAATAATTGATTGCAATTAACCATAAAAGTACTAATTAATGTTTAGTTTGTCAAAGAATTCCAGGTGGCATGCAAATGCATATCGATTTTAATACAAAATAAATTCTAATCTTGCTGATCTGGATTTCAGCACTCATAAAAAAACTACAGAATAGAGCAAGACTCTTCAATAGATTGGTGAATTAAGGAACTCTTCCACTGGAAAAAAATAGAATGTCCTATTCATTGCGAATTTACATACTCCATTGTTTCTTAAGCCATTAATATAGAGAACAAAAGAGACCATTTCAGTAGTATTTTATTTTAGAGAGATGTTTCATATTTTGGACTTCTGGTGCCCAGCCAGTGTGGCAAAAAATGAAGTGACAGTTCTGAGGCCTATTAAAAATGATAGTCTATCTGCACGTGAAGTCTTCATTTTTACATATCAATTCTGTTCGCTCATGCCAAGGACATGGGATATGTCTAGGAGGTAGGAGCATTGGAGGAGTGTTGGCAGCAGCTCACTCTGGCTAAGTTATGTGGCTGGTTTTCTTTAAAATAAGTGGTAAGAGAAATCTCTGACAGACCAGAAAAAAATTCAGAAGAGTAGTCTTACCAAATTCCTTGAATTGTCCTATTGAATTACAAACTGAGCCTCAGGAGAGCTTTTGGTCATTGGACATTTCAAGCTCTTCTCAAGACTCTATCCATGTTTGCTTCTCTCCTCTTTCATATAGAGAAATATGCGTCCTTTGAAATTAATTTCCTCTAGCAGAAGCCATTATTTTGAGGAAAGGAGAAGAAAAGAAAGCAAAACAGTAGTGGAAACATACAGCAGCCTTTAGCAGGGTCAGAAATGAGTGGCAGGTTCCCTGTCCTTTGGAACCTTCTGCATTCCCTTTCAACGGAAAAGCCTGGTTCATTCTTTTCCTTTCTTTGCATGAAGTTCATCTTTCAGTTCTCCAGCTGGGAGTCCTGTTCTCCCACCAAGCCTAGTGTCTTCATGTCCTCTGCCAATTAGGTGAAGCTACTGTAGGTTCTGCAGCAAATGCTGATATATCTCAAAAGAGCTCTTGAAGAATCAAAGGGCTGATTTACCAAGACTTAAGTGAGAGCAACATTAGCCCCCAGGGTTAGAAATGGATCTGTGACAATACCATACCAGTGGTCTCTAAGGAGTGGACTTCAAACAGAACTTTGAACTGTACTTTAATTGACAGACACATTTTTTTTCCCCTATTCTAGCAATACCCAATGAGGGAACATTATCTCTCCTATAATCTTTATCTAAGTGAAATGTTAGAGTTCCTGGCACAATTCAGTTTGCAAATGTCTGATGCCATTTGAGACACTCTAGAGACCCACCTGAATCCAGCTGCCAGTTCAAAAGTGCACAGGTCTCCTGGAGGTCTTGTCTCATATCTGCCATCAGATTGCTAGCATCTAAGATCTTTTTGACATCTCAGATGACACCCGATGTGCATGTTTAGGCAGTTGAACCAAGCTAGCACTGTGCATTCATAAATACCAGTCTCAATTAACGTCTTCCCTAATTCCACATAGAATGATTTAAGTTTGAATTTGAGCTTTTATAATAAAACTAGCTTCAGAATTTATACACTTGTTTTCTCCTTACTGCTTTTGGTAACTGAATTTGTATGCATTCTAAATCTGAATCTCTTAATCGGTACCTATTTTTTTAATAATTTGCCACACGTTATGTGTTGTTTATATGATCTATTTTCAGTTTTGAAATACATAAAAGCATAAAAACAACCCAAGTTTGGTTTTGCTCACTCTATTGCATTCATTAATGTCCTTGTCAAAAGTCAACCTGGAGTATCTGCACTGGGACACTGTTAATAGCTTTAATGTGCAATGGTGGAATGTGAACTTAAGCTAAAGAGCTGTTATATGTGATTAATATAATTAAGTAGAAAAGTGTCTGGAAACTAAACTTTAATTTCTGGAAAAAACAGAATGGAAGCTGAATCATACAGTAATAATCTTCTGTTTAATTAAGCATAAGAAACTGTAAATAAAGGTGTTTATAACTTGCTACTGAGGACTGAGCAAAAGATAATCTTATGGTTAAAATTATTGGCCTTCACATCATAAATTACTTAATTTAAATTAAAAGTGTACTGCAGGCTCCTCTGTCACGATGATGTTAAAACAACTGCCATACTTAATACTTGTACATATGGAAGGGTTGAACCCTGAAAGGACAATATGTTCGCTATTTTTTCTGAAGTGCTTATCAACTTGCTTCAGACTTTTTCCACAGACGGCTTGTCTCTTGTCTGACAGGGTCAAATGCTTTTATGGCTAGGAAAGCTGCTCAGGGAATGAGAACACCATTTTAATGCAATTTGGTTGACCACAGCTGAAGATAACCATACATTATTTGGAGCACGTGACAGATGACTCTGCAGGGCTAGAGCATCCTCTTCTGTCTGGGAAGCAGCTTGTGCAGGGGAAGGAAGAAAGCTGTGCCTGAGCTTATACTCACAGCAATAAATAAGATAATAAACGACCTCTGCAGGTATGAGGGACTGCTCTTGCACCCTTGTCCTAATGGGAAGCTTTACTGAAGCAACACTTCTGCTTTAAAGAATCTTCTGACGTTAACTGACATATTGTCTTGAAAATAGAAATCACCATGCCCTTATCAGTATGTTTCTCACACTTCGAATAATAATTCTCCTAAGAGACTTTCTTCTGTAGCCAGCCATCAAGAGTTCTGCTCTGTCATAAGCTAATGAGGAAATGTACACTTACATGTAAGCAGCTCCTCTTTTCAAAGTAAAAATGGCTTTTTTTTTTTTTTAATTGTAAAAAACAGTTGTTTCTGGTACTCATGATATGTTTTCCTCTTCTCATTGAATGACATAGCAGGAGAAAGGTAAACGTAGGAATTCTTTTACAGCTTCATCTCTCTCATCTCTTGAGATATTTCCTAGGATCCAACACTTGAAGTATAAATTCTGTCATTAAAATCTTTTCCAGTTAAAACAAGAAGCACAACCTATTTCTCTCAATAATTTCCTTAGTCTAACACAAATCTGTGAGATTGTTGCCTTCTACAAAACTCCATTTTATAGTACACTTGCTACCCAATAAAAATGCTGCATGACACTTACTGGGACTGTTCATTTCAACATGACAGCCAATAAACTTGACTTATTATCTGTTCAGTATTGCTTCTGGATCTATTTCTCTTCAGTCCAGTGATTTTGTGAAAACTGGGCCCTGTGGTGGATCCAGCCCTTCTAATCAACTTTAGCCTGGATATGTGAAAACCCAACTGACAAAGTAAAAGGGTGGCACTTCTTAGGCCAGAAATTACGTTGACGTGGATGGAGTATTTTAAGATAATATGTACATCTTTAGCCTGAATACAGCACAGAGTTAAATAACTGTAAGTAGTTTTGATTAATTAAAGAAATGTAAGAGTTATAATGAAGTTGTTCTTGAAGTTTAAAAAAGAACTTATTTAGAGTGAAAGAGGCTAAAATAATGACACAGAAAGGCTCATATTTACATTTACATACTACATCCAGTTCAAGTACTAACTGGAGAACTATAGTCAATAGAAGCACAAATACACTACCTATGCTGAATTAATGATTGTAAATATATATTTTTCAGTACTTTTTTTAAGAAAAAAAATCCAAAGCCATCTGGTTATTATAGTCCTCCTTTTGTTTTAGAAAAAAAGAGGAAGAAAATAAATTTTGGAAATAATGATTAATTTCTGTCAGTCAACTCAAGATACCTTTATTATGTCATACATCAAAGATACCTTAATCATGTTATATATCATATATTTGTCAGATGGGGCACTTCCTAGTGATGTTACAGCTTAGCCTTACAGTTCTTGTTTCTTTCTTTTTAAAAAAGGACTAGACAGTTGATTGTTCTTTACGATTTATTCCCGAAAAAGACATGGATGGGTTTGATTAATATGACTGTATACAATAAAAGATTTCCATGAAATCTGTTTGATATGTCAATCTATTTTAACTAGTTTCCACTCATGAATACAGGTTGAACACCTGTTTCTGTGCTCATCAAGCAAGGCTGAAATATAGGGGGAATCTGCAGCACCACTATCTCTTTGAAGTCTGCTTTTAAGATGCATTCACTATCAACAAACCAGCAATAATTGCTACAGCTGTTCCCTGAAAAAAAGCATCCCTTTTTCGGAAAATAGTTGCCCACAGAAGATGAGTGAAATACTGATAATGTTGAGATACTGCAAAGTTAATAACAAAAGATCAAGGAGAATCCTGTCAAGCTGAGAAAATCTTTGAAAGCACACAGGAACATTTCTGTCCTTGTCTTATGTATGGAGAACCAAAATATATGAAGTCATTTTCCAACCAAATTAGCTTCAGTCCAGGTAAGTATATCTACTTGTATCTTTAACCATATTAAATGTTCTACTATGAGAAGGAGAGGTTTGACTTTCTTCACTAAAGCAACAACAAAATAAGATTTACTATTAAGAAGTGTTAAACAGCTTAAATGTGGATGAAAATCTGTCTTGAGAATTATCTGATGGATTGTATGGCCAAATATTCAATGTGTGTGTAAACGAAGCAAGAATTTGGATGGGTGTTCATGCTTAGATTCTTAATATTGAAACATTAATAAAAATAACATCATAAAATATTTTACAGTTTAAAACCAGAGTAGATGATCTGTGAGTTTAAAATCATCAGTGTATTGAAGCATTAATATTGAGGATTAATACCACTAAAATCAGCTCATACTTTCACTTTACTCCAAATTCCTGTTTTTAAAGCTAGGAGACTTAAATCTTTTGAAGAATTCCTTTTTCCTACTCCAGCAAAACTAATGTTACTTGGATCAAAAATGAAGCCTAAGATTATATGCCTCGGGATTGTTGAAAGCCTTTGTTTTGAGGAATAAATCCCAAAAGAATTTTTGATGAAGTGAGAATGTTTGTATTTTTATTTGCTTAAATTTGATACAAAAGCATGAGTGATTTAATTCCCAAGAAATAAAATACTTGACCTGAAAATATTTTCCCCTTATTTAGAGACTTAAGGCACCTTCCCCTCCTTGAAATATGTTTTGTATCATACAAAGTTTAAAAATAACAATACTAACTTTAGTTAAAACTCAGTTAATCAGTTTACTTGCTTACCTCATTTTAAGAAGTATGTTACTTCAGGTGGGCAAAAGAAAAAAAAGGGTAATCCAGATATCTTACCTGATGGGTTTTCTTCTTTGAAATTAGAGATTTCTTAGCAGTCAGTTATCTTAAACTAGTAAGCTTTTTGTTCACCTGCTTTGTAACAAGAGTTTGATTCTGCATGTCAGCTTGTTACTTTGCTTAGCTAAGTCTTTTGGATTAAATTTCATATTTAGTTATTTTGGTTGCTCTTTATTTAGAGCTCAGGCAAAGTAAGCATACACCACGTCTTTACTTTGATCAGTCTTTTGGAAGAAACAGACCTCTTAGGTACATTATACTGTTTTCATAGATATGTAAGTATCAGAAATTAAAGTTGTGCATTTCTTTGATTTTGTAGGAAGTGCATGGAAGGGGAGAAACCCATCTTCTCATTGCTGATCTGTGATTTTTCTGTAGAGTACAGAGCACTAAGGCCTGGGTGAGAGACAGGAATGTGTATTTCTGATGCTACATAGAACGCTTTATACAAAAACATATGCAGACATGTTTTAACACAAAAAGCAGCTCTGTCACATTTAATATGTCTGTGGATTCACTTCATTGCTGTGGATGCACTTTGGTTGAGTGGTTTACTTTGGTTGATAGAATATAAAGACTGCAGCGTATGAGAATATCTGATGTATGTCTGTCAAAGATGACAAGTAAATGATGCCTTTTCTGCTGTGTTCTGCCTGGTATAGGGAGCTGAGCTTTCTGTCACTATCTACTCCCATGTTCTCCAGATGGTACTGGCCATATTATACTTTGAATGCACATTTATTACAGAACCTGTATACTACCAGAGGACTGTCTTTGTGAAATATAATCTCCAAAATCAAGAGCATGAAGGCCACACTTATTGCCAACATAAAGCTGCAGCATTCCATGGATTTTTACCTCTATTTCAAGTGTGGCCTTATGACTTATCATCAACTCTGCTAAACATTAGAAAAACAAAATAGCATTGACAGCTTGGTCAAAAAGTGGAGACATATATTATTATTCAGTTTGGTGGTATTCAGACCTGCTAGAGATTGTTGGTATCTAGATTGGAGCCAGTGTGTGCAAAACTACTTCTTTGTGTATAACATTAGAATTGAACATACCATATACTTTAAATTATGAGGCATTGGAATGTGATCCCAAACCCAATCCAAACATTTCCCCGTCCAGCCATCCTGACTTGGAAAAGTTAATCACAAGGAAACAACTCACAAAAAGGACTCAGCCAGTAGTAGGCTATACTGATGTTGTGAGACGTGATGTTGGCAGAACTGGCTTTATATGTCTTAGCAATCTGACTGAAAGTAAATAACTCCCTCCTTTTTTTTTTTTTTTTTTTTTTGGTCTGGGTGGAACAGGAGAAAATGAGGCAGAGTGCTAAAAGCCACACTGTATTTCAGATAAACACATGCAGCAACCAAAAACTTTTTGGTTAAGAAAACCAGCATCAAGGTATAATCTTCCACCATCAACTATTTTAAAAGAAATGAACTTTTTTCTTTGTATTCTCCTTTTCCTTCAGATTTTTTTCCCTATCTTCTGCCATTCTGTGGTACAGATATGTTCTTTGCTTCACACGTATCTTGACTCCCTTTTTATTCCTTCATTCGTAACTCTGATTCTGCTCTGTGGTCTCAGTCTCCTTGCCTTTTTTCCTCATTAATGCAGTGCATCTCACCCTCATTTTTTGTCAATGGGCAGACTTGGCTCTAAATGCACCTTTTCCTTCTGCTGAAAGCATGGAAGATTCCTAGGAATAGATTTGACTTCCCAGTTTCTTCAGATTACATCCAAGTCCTAGCTGTCCCCAAACCTTTCCTAGCCATTAGGGAGTGGTTTGTGGCATATCCTTACTCTGTGTTCATTTCAGATCGTAGTCCTAAGGTCCCCATGTTTTCTGCTTTTACCTACTTTCTTTGAACATAGCAGTCCAGAACCTTGCATCCAGGCCACATTCCTGTAGAAGCAGCTGTGCCAGCTCTGATAGGCTTAGTTGTGAAGAAAGGACTACCAAGAAATACATGGGAAGTATTTGGGAAGTTAACTTTTTTCCTTCATCATTGCTTAAGAATTCTGTTTTTACTACCAAGCAAATGGAAATTGAACCTAAAGCAGGTCTTTCAAGATCTGGCACCGACTGTTTTCTCAGTACTCTAAGTAACAGCTCTAATAATCACAGAATCAAAGGGATTGGAAGGGAACTCTGGAGGTATCGAATCCAACTCCCTGCTAAAGCAGGCTCCCTACAATAGGTCACACAGGAAAGTGTCCAGGTGGGTGGGTTCTGAATATCTCCAGAGAAGGAGACTCCACTACTTCTCTGGTCAGCCTGTCCCAGTGGCTGTCACCTTCACAGTAAGGAAGTTCTTCCTCATGTTCAAATGGATTTTCCTGAGTTCCAGTTTGCGCTCATTACTCCTTGTTCTGTTGCTGGGCATCACCAAAAAGAACCTGGCCCCATCCTCTTGATTCCCACCCTTTAGACATTAATAAGTATTGATAAGATCTCTTCTCAGTCTTGTCTTCTCCAGGATGAACACCACAGGGAAGTTACCCAGTTTGAACAGTGAGATTAACTCCTCATGGAATTTGTTAGGGCTCTGGAAAGAAACACTGTCCATTTTACATTAACTCCACAGTGTTTGAAAATTATCTATGTATCTAAATGAAAGTGGGAGGAAGATAGGGTTTCAATAGTGGTTTTTTTTTTCTTCTTTTTTTTTTCTTCCACGTCTGTGTTATAGCTATTAAACTCTAATAAGCTGATCTCATTGTACTGAATTAGGTTCTCTTGAAACTCTCACTTAAACAGTTAACCAGATTTTATTTTGGCAGCAGCAACCACAATTCCCAGAAAGAAGGATCCCAAGCAAAGCCCAGGGTGTAGTATTTTAAAGCAACTGTTTTAAGAAATCCCAATCTCCTTCCTAATCTATAAAACAGATTCCTTGTGACATTTTTATACAACGGAAGTTTCCCTTTTCACTTTGAAACAGAAATAACAGAGCATAAAAAGAAAGGTGGGAATCTTGTTTACAGCCTAAGTCAAATTTCTGTGTACCTGTTTCATCTCTTATCTAAAAACGCAAAAATTAAATAGTGGAAGTCTCTTTTCAACTTTGAGATTCAGGTACCCATCTCCATCTCCATCGCACATTTGTACTGTCTTATAGGCAAGTGTTTGTTTATGTAATAAGTAATTTCCAGCTTTGTTCAGGAAGCTAACCTAAGAGATGTCATACTGTCTAAATCCACACTGTGCAAAAGGGCTTCTCTCAACAGACCTTTCATCTGCCCACTGAATTTTACTTTGAATCGATAATGTATTCCCATGACTATGGTTTGCTAAACTAGAGTGCTATTATGCCATCAAAAAGATTGTCAAAATAGATGTACTATGTACAGAGAATGTTGTTAGCTCACTGTTTTGTTTCCAGTTAATTTATTTTTAAAGGTCATATGGGTTTATTTTAAAGGTTACCCAAACAGAGTTTAAAGCAAGCCAACGCCATGCGTATCTTTGGTTGTAATGTCTGAGATGTGTGGGGATCCATTCCCTGTTCTGGGAGAGGATTATCTATTTAAAATTTGGAAAAAAATTATATGTCAGATGAATAAACAATCATGATAAGGACTAGGAGGAGAACAAAACCATGGTACAGGTCTTTCTCCTCTGTGACAAGTGGCACTCATACCTAGACTGAGATTTTGGAAAAGTGGAATTACCTGTGCGTAGACTGTAACTCAAAGCACTTTGACTATAGCATATAACAGAAAGGTTTCATGTAGACCACGCATAGACATTTTACTGATTTTTCTTAATGTGGCCTTGAACAACACTGTCCCTTATCTGACAGGTACTGATGATGTAAGTGCACCAATCACACCAAATACTGCAAAATGTAGCACGTGTAACTATGCTGATAGTTATGAACCCAAGCCCAGAATTGCCTAAAGTCCTGAATATATATGGAGCCAGGACTGAACTGCTCGTGGTCTGCCTTCATGCTTTGCTCTTTCCATGCTGGCATCCTGCTATGTGTGCTGTGCCATTGGCACAACAATATAGACTTTCCCACTACTGGGATATGTCACATGTTATCAATTTAAGGATTTAGGTACGTCGTATATGATCATGCAGTTAAGACACATGTAATTGTCCCTTTTAAGAGGGGATAAGTTATTAAGGGTCTGTTTCACAAGGTAATATGATATGTTTGATGGATACTGTCTAGAGAGAAGGACTGAGCTGATCAAGCATATATCTCACACAATTTAGTTAAAAGGCAAGGAATCTCCTCTTTAACAATCTGAAATTGGCTTTCAGCCACTGGATGCATTGACAGAAAGTATTTGTAAAGGCTCTGTAAAAATGAAGGTTATTTCCAAGTGGCTAAACTACATTTGTACAGAAGAGTGTCTGACTGTCCCTGCAAAAATGCTTAAGAAATATACATATACTGCTCAGTATCAACACCTGTATGTAACTGGTGCAAACTTTGTTCCATGTCTGCTGATCTTCTCTCAAATTTGTCAATAAATAACTGAAAAGATCTCATCAAAATTGTGGAACCTATTGAAACAGCTTTGAATTTGCTTTAAAAAATGAGAATTAAGGAGTCCCATTACTTTTTTTTTTTTTTTTTTTAAATAATGGACTCATTATTGTCAGGGACGGGATTCAAGTTTCCTTATAATTTAAGAAGATATTACAGTCATAAATTAAATGTATAGTAAAAAAAGTATGTATTAAGATTTAAACTGATATGAATATATGCAGATATCTATTTGAATCCTTTCTCAATTCTGTATTGGTGTAACTTTTAATACTCTGTTTTGTTAATATTACTTTCTCTGAGGACTCGCAAAATGCTGTTTTTAAACTCCTACATTTGATGTATGTGTTCCCATATTCCTGGAGTTACTTGGAAATGCTGGTTGTTTTTTTTTTTTTTTTTCTCAGCAGAGAATAGTTTGCCCATCTTTGCTATTCTTCCTCTCTGTTTTTGAGTCAATTGGTAGAAAAATTAGTAGTTTATGATTTCTATCTCCCAAATAGGATTTTTCCCCACTAATACTTATATTTCAAATCTTAGCTGGATTCCTGCAAATCTTTAACCGTAAAAGCTATTTTATACATAAATGTCAACACGTTGCCATTCTTTAAATCTTAGTTTGAAACTTAGTTTAGATTTCCTTGGAAACTGATCAGATAAATGATAAAAAATCATATAAGGTAATATTAGATTCCGCAGCCATACTCTGCAAGAATATATTTATAATATTTTCTATTTAGGCGCCCTGCTGTAGTGTAATCTTTTACTTTTTCAGAAGACAACTAGGGTCAAATTTATTTTTGCTTCCTTTCCTGTGCTGCAAGATTTAATATTGAAATACGTGTAGTGGGTTTCCTTTGCTATTCTGAATAAGAATATACTTTTTCCATAAATGATGGAATGATTAAATGATTAAATAGAGTTTCTTGTGATTGAAGTGATAATGAGCATTTGTAAAGCCCATAGATATTTTTTTCTAATTAAAAGAGGTAATGAACACTTGATACCATACACAGTCTATGTGAACACAGTAGAGGATGAATACATTATGTTAGTTTGATTGAAAACCTGTTCTGTTGACACACCTTGTAGGTTCCTTGGTTCATGCTATTGATTGCTTGATATTAGTATCAAAGTCCTTAAGTCTTACAAACAGTGAGGTTGCAGACAAAAATCAGAGTTCATATATTGTGCTATGGAAGTGTATGTGTCCCATCCTAATTCTTATGCAGTGATTGCTTCTTCTGTTTAAGGACTGAAAACCTTTGTATAGATTTTACAATCCAAGAGCAACAGTGTCACAGTAAAATGACAATTTCCAGTCACTGGATTTTTGTTGTTTTCTTGGCTATTGGAAATAGATCTGGATTCACATTCTATGGGAAGGACTTGTTAACAGAAGCAGCAACAATTATACCTATTTAAAAACAAAGTGAAAAAAAAATATTTCCAACATTTTCAAGAAATTTGGAAAAGTCAACATGACCTTTAGTTTTGTTTGGTGAAACATTTTCAAGGCTGACCAAGTAAAGAGCTGGACAGTAGGAAAAGCAGGAGGTCCCAGGGGTGCCAAGCTGCCTCCTGGCAGCCCTCCTGCAGCCTTCATGGAGTGGAGATCTGGGCAAGGACAAACCAGATTAGATTTAACAAAAGCAAGTGTGGAGTCTTGCACCTGGGAAGGAATAACCGCAAGTATCAGAACAGGTTGGGTCATGATCTGCTGGAGAGGAGCTCTGTGGAGAAGGATCTGGGGGTCCTGATGAATGACAGGTTGGTGAAGAGCCAGCAGTGTGCCCTGGTGGCCAAGAAGATCAGTATTTTCCTGGAATGCATTAAAAGGAGTGTGGCCAGCAGGTCAAGGGAGGTGATCCTCCCCCTCTACTCTGCCCTGGTCAGGCTTCACCTGGTCTACTGTATCCAATTCTGGGCTCCTCAGCACAAGAAAGACAAGGATCTCCTGGAGAAAGTCCAGAGGAGGGCCACAACCTGGATGATAAAGGGCCTGGAGCATCTCCTCTGTGAGGAAAGGGTAAGCAAAAGTGGGTCACTTTAGCCTTGAGAAAAGAAGACTCAGAAGGGATCTAATTAATGTTTAGAAATATCTAAAGTGTGGGAGTCAGGGAGACATAGTCAACTTTTCAGTGGTATGTGGGGACAGGGCAAGTGGAAATGGCTATAAAATGGAGCATAGGAAGTTCCGCACCAATATGCGAAGGAACTTCTTCATAGTAAGTGTGACAGAGCACTGGAACGGTCTGCCCAGGGATGTTATGGATTCTCTTTCTCTGGAGATATTCAAGACCAGCCTGGATGTCTACTTGTGCAGCCTGTTGTAGGAGGCCTGCTTTGCAGGGGAGTTGGACTTGATATCTGGAGGTCCCTTCCAACCCCTACAATTCTGTGATTCTGTGACCCTGTTTATCACTAGCAGTGCAAATGGGGAAACAAGACCCGGATTCTCTTGCAAGAGATTTGAAAATGGTTGCTCATAGTCTACTGCTGCAATTATACTTTTCAATAGCCACACGTCCAACTGTAGATAAGCAATATACTAACAAGATCACTCATCTTAGATTCAAGTAACTGTACAATGTTTTCAGGTTTATTGCTTAAAGGGGTTTCTGCATGTATGGGATGGAAATGTAAATTAACAAGTGTATTTCTTGCAAAAGAAGCAGATCATGTTCCTGAAATGTCTTAATGTTATGGGACATTACTGTCTATTTTGCAGTTGCATACTCTTGAACAGAAAGCATAGTGAAATAATTTTAGCCATAATCTTGCATTTGTAATGAGAAGCAGAGGACACTACTTGGACCATTTACCTCTAGTGGTCATTCATTTTTATGCTAGACTGTGGAGTTACTTTGCTTTATTTATTCTTTTGGCCTCTGGTATTTTTGCTGTTCCAGCTTATTTTTTATTATTTTTAAGTCTCCAGTGGACTGGAATACAAACTCTGCAAATTTATCAGGTTATAATGGATGGCCAGGAATGATTAATGTCATGTGTTAGTTTTGGAGTGGTTTTGGATGTAGATATGCTGTAGACTGCGGTGCTTTATGGAATTTTAGATTTAAGTGCAGCCTGTCTGTATCCTTCACATATTGTTTGCTAGTTGTTGCTGATTAATCACATCTATTGCAGCTGTTGTACTGGGGGGATTTGAACAAACCATGGACTTTTACATTTTTCCCCTTTTTGTAGTGCCATAGTACAGAAAATGTTTGAACAAAATGTTCATTCTATCCTTTAAACATGTTTGAAAGGTAAGATTAATTGACTGTTTTCTATTAGTACATTTTAAGTTGGATAAATTTAATAGCTAAGCTTATTCAGTGGCTTTTACCTATTCTATTAAGATGAAAACCTGGAATATTTATTTCCTTCAGTATCCCTATTGATGCTTATGGAGCTATTCAAGTAACTGAAAGAGTTCTATCAAATTTCTAGGCAGAACTGAGAATAGAAATGATGCCTATGCTTTTATGGAAGTACCGAGTGCAAGCTGAGGATTCCCTTTTTTGTATTTCCTTAATCCTTGTTTTCTCTTCTGTATAGACATGATATTCTTATTCCAGAATAGTTACAGCTAATGTTGCTTGCTGGATAAATGGTAAATCTGGGGCCACAGGAGGGTCCTCTTCAGTATAATTAGATCCTAATGTCTTTGATACAGGCAGGCATCCATTGTTAGTCTACACAACACTTATCAAGGCAGAAGAACAGCCTGTGGCAGAATTCACTTTTGTAGAAAAATGAAAAGATAAAGATCAATATTTCCAGATGTCTACTCCTTCTGGAAAGTTTCTATTTCCATATTTTAACACTAGTGATATTTTTTTTCAGGGTACTTGTCTATTCTGTTCCTATTGGTGCCTCTGTTACTGTGCGGAGCTTAGAAACTTCCCAAATTATTCTCATTTTATGTATTGAGTATGAACCAAGTTTTAGACACACTTTTCAAAGAAAGTATATCAAATTGTATTTATTTATTTATTTATTTTTTATTTGCCATATATACTCATTATTTCTGACAGTGTGTTGCTTTCTAACACAACCCAGTCCATTCCCATGGTCTGTTCTTATTCACTATAAGCAGCACTATAAGCAGCATTTGATGAATTCTCTAGTGGTCCTACATGAAGACATTTTAAAATCCTGGAAGTGAATATACTGTAAAAGAACTTAAAGGGAATTTATACTAAGGAAGCTCATGTGTTTTTTTTTCCTGGAATTAGTGGCATTCCACAACTCTAGGGTAAGATACTGCTTGAAGTTCACATGGCTGTGAGTGGGAAAATATACATGAGGAAGGGAAAAATAAACATTATCTATTAAAGAAGGAAATGCTTTACATTCAGTGAAGATTTTAAAGATTATCATTTTCTTTTTTCATCTATCAAATATTCACCATGTGTAACTAACTAAAAAGATCTATTCTGGAGTAAGAATAAATACAGCTTTCCAGTATAGCCTTGCAGTACTAAATATTGTTGAATGTAAGTATTTAAGTCATATATATTATTGTTAATCTTCAGAAGAAAACAGAAAAATACATATTTTTTATTTGAGCTGTTTTTCTGAATCTTCTGGGAAGTGGAACATCTGTCCATGTGGGAGGCACCTGACTTTAGCAGGTGCTTTTTTATAAACACCTCAAGATCCTTACTTAAAAATCTCCTTTAAGTCTACATAGGTAATCACTTGCTCGATCAAGACCCTGCATTTCTATATTGCTCTGAGAATGGTCTGCTCGTACACTGACATCTCTTGTCTTGAATCCTTTGCCCCATGAGCATGGTATGAGCATAAACTGCACAAGGAACAGATTAATTTTTTTTCCTACCCTCAGGACATCTGCATTCCTAGTCTGTTCCTTGAATAATATATTAAAATCCTTTTGACGTAGCTTGTTACTCCCATAATCCTATTCTATTTCTGGACCTCAGAGTTACTAAAATTTGAACAGAGTCATCACAACTAATCACATCAGCAGGATGTGGCATATATCATATAAATACAAGTAAAATCACATTTTTTAAATATTTTCATTTGGTATTTAAAGTATTTCTATTTTACAAACAAGAGGTGATGGATTATGTTATAACTGGACATGAAATATCCTCTTCATTTTGAAATCAATCTCTTTGAAAAGAAATGCTGAATGGTAGACGTTGCATTACTGGTATCCAGAGATTTTTAGAAAAGTTTGGCTTCAGATACTGTGTGTGAAATTAAATGTTGATGTCTTTTTAGAGAGTAATATTGAATGAAAACAGTTAATTTGTACTGGAAGTTCTTTACTTCTTGTTTCTGGGAAACACCCTCTCACCAATCCTCTCCAGCTTTGGATATATCCATTATTTTTCTTGCCTGCTTTATGAACTACCTCCCACACATACAATGCCTATGACTTTCTACAACACAAGTGTTATACAAAGGCACAGGCTTTCTGTAGATTATATGCTGCCTTAAGGCTTTTTTTAAGGGAAGTGTTAGATTCCCACATCTAAATGTAGGGAAGATTTTTAAGAAATTATCAGTTTTCATTGGATGCTCAGCCTTTTAGTTGGCTATTGCTAACCATCCAGAGTTGAAAATACAGGCTAGAATACATGACGGATGATAGGAAAACATAGCCACAAGCAATTTTTTGAAATGCACTGGTTGGAATGACTTTGATTTTGAATTCACAGTTTGACAAAGAGTAGAATTTCTTGCTTTTCAGTAATTGCATTCTCTAAAAAACAGGCTTCATTTAAAGTATTCCAAAAGGGTACACAACATCACCTAACAGCGCTGAAATTATTGGCTATTGTTTATGGCTGAGAACTATTTTAAACTACTGAAATTATTATAAGTGCTAAATGATGCTATGATACTTGTGAAGACAATATTTATTTCCATAAAGACAAATGACAGATGATGCAATCTGCTCTTACAAGTGAAATCTGTCACTCCTCCTATCTTTACCATGAAAACGATGTTTTCTTTAACTATATATATGGAATGTTTTTAATCAAGATAGAATCCAAAGACAACATAATTAGTCAGGCTATGAAGATCAAGTTATTTTCAAAGAAAGATGCTAAATGATTTGCTTTCTTCATGTCTTGCATGTTCTGTCAAAAATCATTGAGAATTTCAAAAAGTCAGAATTGACTAATTGAACTAATAGCTGATGAGTCTTTTTTGATGTTTGTGCACATGTTCTTTGAAACAAAGGAAGGAGGGAACCAGTTTATTGCCATGTTACTATTATACAGTGTTTTGCTTTTTTTTTTTATGTTTGAAGATTAGATGGTCAACAGTTTAACAATAATTTAATGGTTAAATTAAGATCCCAGAGTTTAGCTGTGAGAAATGTTGGGTTACATTTTTTGTTTTCTGCACAGTATTGTTGGAATTAATTGCTAGTGGCCTGGCCTCATCCCTCTGGGATTTTTGATTTATTTCCAAACCCGCTGCATAGCCTTGCAGTCTTTGAACTATACCAGGCCTCAGACAATATTAAATCTTACTTCTGTGTAGTAAAGTTTGTACTGTATGTGAACGTCTTGCAGTCTCCTGATAAAATCTGGTAATCCTGAAAGAGAGGGATACGTCATAATGACTGAGTTTAGAAAAAGTACAATAAAACTTTAAATAAAACTGATTAAAACTGAAAAGCAATTACTGAAAACTCTGCATGTGGGTAAATTCTGAAACACATTGTACCTTACAGAAATGATAGCATGCCTTGGAATTAGCATCTGTAAGCTCGACTCTTGTTTATCCTGTAAATGCAACCAGTGTGACTGAAGGAGGATTAAACGTCTTCCTTGTGTTACTCATTCAGATATTTTGGACCAAGATATCTTTTTGGCAACACTGAGATTTATTAGAGCTCTATGCTCTCATTTTCTTGATTTGCTTAGTACATACCTTTGTTCTTTATTTTCTCAGTGTACTTCTTACTAAATTGTCAGCAACAAAATTCTAGTATCTGTTAAATGAAGATCAGGATTTTTTTTTTAAACATATTAATTTTTGGGAAAAAAAAAAAAAAAGAGAGACTGTACCTTTGTTTATGATTCATCTTTGTTTTCCCATGATCAGCATTAAAATCCCCTGCAATTTCAGGAAGAAAAAATGAGTAAAGTTTAGGTTTTGTGTTGTTATTCAATACCAAAATTACTGGGGTTAAAATTAATGCATGAGCATCTTTAAGCTGGAAATGGTTGGGAAGTTACGATGAAATATTTTTCAGTGGAAAATGTAATTTTAGAAATTTCTTATTAAAACACCAAAGCTCTTTATGGAGATATATAATTCATGTAGATACAACTTTTGTGGACAAGCTTTCTAGAACAAATGGGAAATAGAAGTATGGCACAAGCTGTCACTGTAGTATATTCAATAGGCTAATGAACTGAAAGATGTAAAATGGATGTCTTTTCTTCCCTTTCTAAAAACAAATAGGCACTCTCTTATCTCTTGATTTTTTTTATTATTTCTTTTTTTTTTTTTTTAATACGAAGTATGGAATTTTCTTAATACTTGTCTCAGTAATGGTTATTAATAGATTATTATGATTTTTCTTCTCATGATTTTTCCTGCTCAGCATGCCTAATTACTGTGAATGAAGCATTCTTCTAACAGTGATACACAGCTTCCTTTAGTCAATCCCACTTCTTCATGGTCACCTGAAATACCTCATATGTCACAGTCATAACTTCTGTGTCTGGTGCCTTTTCCAGTGCTGGGCATCTCCTAGACCTTTCCTGTTGTGTCAACAAGGCAGATTCTTGTCACTGTGTCAAGGTATTTCAAAGGCATTTGAATGTTCATTTATTGCTGTTGACTGTGTAGCTGGCATAGCTGAGATCCCTTTGGCACAGAGGCAAACGATAGTGCAATTTGAAGAGATGAGTTATACAGCCCCGTCTTCCCCACCTTCTCCATCTCATACCCCATGACTCAGGACACTGCTCCGTCACTCCCAAAATAGCACTACTGATAGTTAAAGCTGAAAACTGTAGTTAGTCTCAGAGGTAAAAGTATGACAATGCGTCAAATACGGCTTTGGGTGAAAACTTCCTTCTGACAGTCACTTGCTCTTTGACCTGATCTCACAATTAGCAGATCATTTTCTCTGAGATGCAGATGACTTCAATTGTTTCCAGATTGCCATCCCTTGTGCTCTACCAGTTTGTTCTGAGCTTTGACTTCCTGTCACATTTTTCTCCCGTTGATACTTTTTTCTAACCTATTTCAGGATCTGATAAGATTACATTAGACAGAAATTCCTTATTGCAGATATTTAATACTAGAAACACATCTTAACAAATCCCTAATAGAACTGAATCCAGTGCAGTACTTCAGGATTTTCTTAATGGTTTGGTTTTTAAAAGTTGTTTTTGTTTGTTTGTTTGTTTGTTTGTTTGTTCTGTTTTGAATTTCTTAATACTTCAGGCCTGACTGCAATTCTTTTCATATGAGATGATGTTGCATTTAGCTGGCCAATTAGTAGGCCTTACACACCATACATGGTCTGCCCTACTCAGTAAGACAGCCTGTACTGTAAATATTCCTTCACAGACAAGACCAACTATGTCACGAATTGCTGTCTTCCACTGCATTTCTTGTGCACTACTGTGTCTTGTTTTGCTGTCTATAAAATAAGTTAGAGACAAAGTCCCAAACTGTATCTTCTTCACTCTCAATTCCTTTGTAATTAGAAACAAAGTAAAGATTCTGTAATGCCACTGTTTGAGCAAAGCTGAAACCCCGAAGAAAGGTAAGTTCTTTTTAGTTTTCCTCATTTTCACCTACCTGTTGCTTGTTAAACAGGAATTGAACCCTAATAAAAGAAATGGATGGTGCAACACATGGTTAGTAATGTTTATGCCTAAACTGTGAGAGTGCTAGTCAGCTGTGGGCTGTCTCTGGAAGGACACCAGGAGACAAGCGCTGTTGACTTTTCTGTTGACTCCAAAATCCAACTACCCCTGCATTCCTGGTAACTCATTTGAACCACGTGTCCGTGTTCCCCTTGGTTTTAGGCTGTTTTTCAGCAGTGCTATGAGGGCTTGTGCAACTAATGTTTGGGAAGCAGCAGAAATCAGAACTGCATAGTTTTTTTCATTGGAAAGAATCAAGTGATTTTCTGTAGTAGTAACCAGGGAATTTGATTTCACACTATCTCCTTGTGTTAAAAAAAAAAAAAAAAAAAAAAAAAAAAAAAAGCTCATACTAAGAGATCACTGGAAACTTACCCATAAAGAACATACTGCCTGTACTGTAGGATGTGAAAAGCACAAATTCGAAGAGCACTATAGTGGTGGACACATTACACCTGCGCATTGGAGCTGAATCTTTTACATGTCCCACTGACCTCAGTGACTGCTGAACAGAATATGCACTTGTTCCCTAGAAAAAAAATGCAACAGAGAGCTCAGACTTATGTTACAGTATCTAAGGAGTAAATTCTTGTGTGCCTCAGTACGCTCTCTGTTACCTAAGAGGAACAGAGACACTGTATCTGAAACTGGAGTTCAGAACAGACATTCAGGGAAACCTCTTACTTTAGGGTAGAAAAGGGGATGTATCTTAGCCAACTAGGTCTAATGTTTGAATGAGGTTAATACATCCTGCTTGACCAGAAAAATCAGGGGACATCCAATTTTGTAGCCAGTGTTGAAAAAATTATATTACTCTCTTATGGAGAGATGAAGTTAAACACAGAAAGATAAAAGAATAGATGATGCAGAGAGACCGTGTCTTCTTACATCACAAAGTAAAGATGTACATCAAAATCATATCATATAAATGCAATATTTCCCCTTCCCTTTCTGTTTCTCTGTAAACTGAGTACTGGCAAGTGCATATTTGTTGCTGTCTGAATATCAGCAGTGTTCTGTTTTTAAAGCCATACGCAAATTTGTCTTTTTTTTTCATTGCTCTCTTGTTCCCTGTCATGACACTGTCATGTGTCATGAACTATACATTTCAAAAAGATGTATAGCACACAGGGGACACTATGAAGAAGTATATAAGGAAGCAGGTCATTTTACATGACCTCTAATGACAGAAGTTTGGTAGGGGCTACATGTAGTGGGTCTATTTACTCCAGGAATTTGTTACTCTTATTATGCAAACAGCGTAATGTTGAGAAGCTGAGTCACTGAGGAAATGGAGCAGGTTTTGAAAAGTGATCTCTTGCCATTGACGTACATGTGAGAATATAAATGTTTTTGTTTTACGGGAATAGAACATCTTAATGAAAGGACCTGGAAGGAAATCTAGCATAATCAGTAGTACACATCACATTCATTTTTTTGGCGTGGCTTTTTCAGGAATTCAACATGTATCAGTTATTTTCATTATAAGTTAAATGCATCATTCAGACCATAGTCTGTTACCTATTAAAAATGGTACCATTTGAGATGCACCCCTCCCACTTTCTCTCTTATTCAACCAGGCAAATTCGGTCACTGGGTAGCAAAGACCACAACCACAGCTCCTGATGTGCCTTCCCGTGAGAAATGCAGTGTTCTGTGAGACTGCACTTCCACCAGCTGAGGGTTTCACATTTGCAAGCAGGCTGAGGGTATAAACGGACATTTTCTGGAAGGAGATAGTAGTACACACAGCACAGTTAGTGGACTGTTTTCTGAATGGAACAGCCAACATCAGCTTAAAATATTTATATAAGTCACTACAAATACAAATTCCCCTTTCTGAAAAAAAAAAAAAAAAAAAAAAAGGAAAGGGAAACAGAATAGGAAAAGGCACTTAAAAAGGTTACTGGGAGGACGCAACTGCTTTGAATTCTAGCCTCAGATCAACAGAGAACTCAAATATATGCATGAAGTCCACTTTATTGGGGGAGGCAACTAGAAAACATTGCATTCCTTTGCCCACTTCTGTGGGGACTTCAGTCCCTCCCAGAAGTCTACTCTCTCAGTTGCAGGGTATGTTGCAACAATTTTCAACTTCCCCAGCTATCCTATTCTCTTCTGGATATGCTGCCCAAAAATTTTGTGCCAGCACTTACATCAGCAGAAGTGTTTATGTGCTGAATTGCCACTGGATGAAAGATAGAGAAGAAAAAGTTTGGACTGGCAAAAGCCTGCCATCAGTATGTAAGTTAAGATAAAATACGATTTACGAGAACAGTGAAGCAAAAAATAGGAGAGGAGTCAAATGCTCTGCATTGGTTTGTTCAGTGACCTTAGACAATGGGCATCCTGTAAATCTTTTTGTTTTCCAGTGGTTTCATTTTAAAGCTTTTAAAAAGACTGAAGAACATTCAAAGATTTTTATTTTTTGTTTATTTTTCATATAATGGTGGGAAAACCATCCCAAAAGTCTCAGTGGTTCTATAGAGTGAGACAGCTGAAAATGCTTTCCAGAAGAAAAAATTATTTTTTACTGCAGTGCTTTGCACTCCTTATTTCATCAAACAAAATGGAATTTTTCCATTCTTTTTCTATTTCAACATTTTAATTTCATGTTCTGTGACTTATCCTACAGTGTGCAACATCAAATTTTGATGACTTTGTACTAACTCTCATGAAAATAGTTATCGACTTCTGATGCTTCTGACCATATTTGTGCAAAGGAAAAAAATATCTACTTTAACTGCTCCAAAATATGATTTGGCCACTAAGCGAAGAGGGTAGGGAAACAGTCCCAGTTTGCTTTGAGTACTTTGATGTGGTATAATCATGACCAGTGGAAAACTGAGATTGTGATTGTGGCTTCATAGGGCTGGAGGTTTTCATGTGGGTTTCGAATCCTTTTCAGACAGGCTGTAGCTTTTAAGCCAGAAGGGCAGTGCCAGGCCACATCTCTCCTTGCACAAGAATCATCCTGGCCCTTTGCCTCCAGGAGAGGGTCTGGCAGGGCTGGCAGAGCTGCATTCTAGATTTCTGTGTTTGGAATAGCAAGGTGTGAGAAAAAGGAGGACCTCTTGCAAGCAGTAAAGCAGGGCAGAATTAAAGCAATCGTGGAACACAGGTAGTAGTGCTGATACTCATATGTTAAAACAGTAGCAATTTCTAGGCTTTTAACCACGGTCACACTGACATTCACAGCTGTAAAATCAGGCTGAAACAGTGATCTCTGATATTGATACTCAGAAGGAACTTTTTCAGAGCAGTCCAGATTGAGATTGATGTTGGCTTTAATCACAACAGTTTAGGAAAAGCTGGACTCTCTATTAAGCACTGAAAACCTCAGTGCATAGGTCTATTGAAACTGAAGTCTACTGAAATCCCTTCTTTCCAGAGAAGGCCATTAAACAATCTATTCCCTTAGTTTCACCTGATCTTCACTGTTGTAAATGAGATCACTTTCCTATTAGGTCCATTCTACTCTTGAGCGGTACAGTTGAAAAGCAGACAAGGATGCATTTAGTGGCTTCAATAGCTGTATTAGTTGTTATTCTGTATATGACAAAAGCAATAGCTGATAGTTCTCTTGAAATATCTGGTCATATGGGATTGTTCTGCACAGCTAGATGTGGTGTCTTCAAAGAAGATACTGTATTTTTAAAATAAAGTCTGAATTCCTACCAAAACTTATAAGAATCGTAGAATCATAAGGTAAGACCTCTAAGATCATCTATTCCAACCGTCCACTTTCCATCACTATTTCCTACTAAACCATGTTCCTCAGTGCCACATCCACATGGTTCTTGAAGACCTCCAGGGACGGGGACTCCACCACCCCCCTGGGCAGCCTGTGCCGCTGCCTCACCACTCTTTCAGAGAAGAAATTTTTCCCAATATTCAATCTGAATCTCCCCTGACCTAACTTAAAACCAATATCTCTCATCCTATTGCTGTTACTCGCAAGTGGCCAAACCCAAATTGCCACAGCCTTCTTTCAGGTCATTGTAGAGAGTGATGAGGTCTCCCAGACTGAACAACCCAAGTTCCCTCAGCTGCTCCCTGTCAGACTTGTGCTCTAGACTCTTCACAGCTTTGCTGCCTTTCCCTGGACTTGCTCCAAGGACTCAAAGCCTTTCAGTGGGGGTCCAAAATGGAAAACAACTCTTGTGGTGTGGTCTCACCAGGGCTGAGTACAGAGGGAAATCACCTCCCTGATCCTGTTGGCTACATTATTTGGTATGAATTTGGTATGAAGTCATTGCATCCTGCAGTAGTCCTTTCACAATGTGTGACAGTTGCATAATGTATATAGGAGCAGGTAAACCTGGCCGCTGTTGTGCTAACAGGACAAGGCATTTCTTGCTGACAGTGAAACACAGAGAACCTTCCTCTAACGTGAACGTAACAGCCTTTTCTTCAGTTTGGAATGTCTGTAGAAATATGGGTGAAATATATATCTACAATCTAAGTGCCCCTTAAAAAGTGCATTTCCTCTTGAGATGGCTGTGTTAATGTTTTTTCACTTCTCCACTCCAGTGACATCTCATAAAAAAAGAGTTCTGCTTTACCATGTTATTTAAAAACACAACACTATGTTTTACCAGTAAAATCAAGCCCCTTTCTGTCTGACCAAGTGGAGGAGATGTTACCTGTTTTTCCAGCCAAGATTCTTGAGCTTTCAGCAGATGTTACTGCTGCGGTCACTTTTGCAAAGCCTGTGCTGACTGGATGCCCAGGAGGGGCTGGGGCTGTGCTGAGGTTAATTCAGGCAGCCATCAGCCAGGCCGCTGTGCTGTTTGCAGCCCAGGCAGGAGCCAAGGCCACCACTGCTGTTTTGGCCCCTATATGCAGGCAGGGCACTCACCGCTGGCATGGCTGCAGCCTCAGCTAACGCTGTCTTGTGGGTACAGAAAGGAATTGATTGTTTCATTTGTTTTGGCATCCTGGAATGCAGAAGAATTAATTAATTGTGGTTTAAAAGTGCTGAGCTCTCCCGAGACTTGGAGAATGTGCCTTTTCATCTGAATACTTTCCCCTTTAAAACCTCTTTTCCTGATAGCATACACATTTTTCAGCAACTACTATTTTCCTTTACATAGCTATATATACACTCGCTCTCCACGTGCTGAAGGAACACGTGTCCGAATGAAACCACACATACCATTAAGTCAAAATAATACTCTCCTGGGTACATCTGCTTCTCATTAGTTTTTCCCTCTGCTATATACATAGGCTTTGCTTTAAGTGTCATTACATTAGTTTGTATTACAGTATTATTTTCTCTCGATTGTGTACAAACATTGTGGGCAGATACTGCCCTTGGAGTTGCATGTATTTTTTGCAGAGTAGCATTTGGCCATTACTTTTGTATACAGCATGCACACCTGTGTATATTCACATATTTAAAAGAATATCTTTTTTAATATCTGTTTTATGCAAGTTTAGGGAATAAAATATTGTATATAAAAAAAAAGATATATGACATGTGAGGTTGTGAATGCCCCCTCCCTGGAAGCATTCAAGGCCAGGCCTTGAATGGGGCTTTGAGCAACCTGGTCTAGAGGGAAGAGTCCCTGCCTACAGCGATGGGGTTGGAACTAGATGATCTTAAAGGTCACTTCTAACCCAAACCATTCTATGATTCTATGATTCCATGTTTTGTACCTGTATTCTTTTAGCATGCACAAGATTCTCTCTGCATATGGACATGAGAGACAAATACAGTACTTTCAAGCTGATGGGGTATCTGTGCCTGCCTGAGCTCTACATCTGTTCTCATATTTCTCCTCATTAAAATTTATTTAAGCACTGCTTCTCTCTAAACACTTGCACAACTGTAGCTGCAAAAGAAACAAACTACAAGAGAACAATTTCCACACTATTCCCTGTACAATAGTTTTCTGAAATCCAAAATTACTCACATTGAATAGGAAAAAATGAGGATTTTCCCACACTGCTCTGTCCCTGTGAGCCCCCACTTGGAGTACTGTATACAGGATTGGGGTTCCCAGCACAAGAAAGACATGGAATTGTTGGAGCGGGTGCAGATGAGGGCACGAAGATGATCAGAGACCTGCAGCCCCTCTCCTACAAAGAAAGGTTCAGGGAGCTGGACTTGTTCAGCCTGGAGAAGAGAAGGTTCTGGGGAGACCTCATTGAGTCATTTAGAACTTGAAGGGAGCTTATAAACAGGGGAAGAACTAACTTTTACATGGTCAGATAATTATAGGACAGTGGGGATAGGCTTTAAACTAACAGAGGAGAGATGATGGTGGGAAATTTTTCACTGAGAGTGCACAGCTGTGGTGAAGAAGCTGTGGTGCCCCATCCCTGGAGATGCTCAAGGCCAGGTTGGATGGGGCCTTGGCAGCCTGAGCTGATGTGGGGCAGCCCTGCCCATGGCAGGGGTTGGGGCGGGGTGGATTTTGAGGTCCTCTCCAATCCAAATCATTCTGAGCTTCTATGACTGCCTGACCTTGCCTTCAGGAGGGCTCTGACCATCAGGTGACTCAGCCTTTCACAGTCACAAGGAAACAGCCCAAGGGTGATGAGGGAAAAAAGGAAGCTGATCCCCACTTTCTGTGTCACTGGCCCAGATGTGAGCAGTAGTGAGGCACATGTGCAGGTTAAGGATGCACATTTGACACACAGCAAGCTAATTTTCCCACAGTTGATAAGCATTTGATGTCAAGAGACAGGAAAAGAAGTTGCAGAACATAACTACGCTTGCCCTCCAATCTCCTGGGACACACTCAGGGAAGTGATGCTGCCTGAGTAATACAGCAAAATGGAAGGAATGGAAGGAAGGAAAAATATCCCCCAAGACTGACTGTTCAAAAAGCCCTGACCTTTGTGGGCAGGTTGCCCTTTAAGCCAAAAAGTCATCATAACCCTGATTTAAAGCCTTGGTAACAACACAGTGTGGTAAGCAACAGTGTCAGAACGCACGATATTGTTATGTGATTACATTAACTGATGATTGGATTATCTCAAAATTCATGATACCATTGTTGCTTATAAGTAAAATGGAGAGTGTTTTTTAAAGAAAGCACCTTCAGAAATGTAATCTTTAAGACAGTTATTGAGGCTTGTCTACTTATCAAAATTTGGACATGTATTTTCATGAAATCAAAAAGAATACTTTTATAAGCACTCCAGTACTTATTTTGAATGTAGTTCATTTCAAGAGCTCACTGCTAACTACGAATTAATGTGAATAAAATTACTTCAGGTCACTCAAGAAAATAAAACCTTTTTTAAAAAATGTATAGTAAACTAGGGGTACATTTGCCAACATTTTCAGAGTGATTCATAACTTCTACTTCGTGCTTAAAAATACTGCCTGTGAAGGATAGCATATAAAAATTCAAATCAGGATGATTTTCTCTTTTTGAAGCCAGAATAGTTAATCCTTTAGTTGAATTATGTTTTTATAACTACTGGACAGAACAAACTGTTTCAGTTCCAAAGGATATTTTAACTTTCAGTATAAAATTTGTTCGGGTCTATGCTTTCAAATACATTGTACACTGGAAGCAGGAAGGTAGTTTCATACTATTTGTTAAACTCTTCTATATCAGTTTAATTTTCAGTAGGTGGTGCCATAAAACAGTGTACAAATTGTGCTATGGAAAAATTCCACAAATAGTGCTACAGAAAAATTTCATAAAGTAAAAGCTAATGGTTTCTAATCTCATTAATAACAACATTACATCCAAATTTATTGTGATTCATGATACAGAAATGCTGCAATTCAACTATGAAAAATGAAGTTCACAGAATTCATTTTCAGAGTTCTAGGTATGCTTTTGCTATGCAGAAACTGCAGAACCTTGTAGGGAATTAGTCATTAGCCTGAGGTCTAATGCAGTTTTACAGAAAAGTCTAACTATTTTGCTGACTATGCATGTAAAATCTCACCTATTTTGCTGAATAAAGGCAGATGTTAGCAGACTCAGCACTTGCTTAAAACTCAGAAGTCTGAAAGGTTTAAAAAAGATTTTAAAAGAGCATTCTACATATGTTATGAAAGCATAGAACAGGGAGAGGAAAATGGTTGATAGCACTATCACTGGCACTATGAAGCTGCATTTAAAAGGCCCTGATAGTCAGTACTAGAACAGGCTAAACTTAGGGTACTCAGAAACCATAGGGAAAGCAACATGCATGAATTACATAGATTTTCTTTGGCACACTGCTGGGCTGTGTGGAAAACTCTGGACTAGGCTTCAGTAGCATCAAAATTTTGTTGGGTTCTGGATGTCCTTGAAAACACTGCTTTAGATGCAAAAAAGATGGTACGTCTTGTATGGTATGTCTTGTTTAACCTTGGATTCTATTTTCTGGCATCCTATGTATCTCCCAATATTCGTTGATAGCTGTATACATTAGATGTGTGTATGTATATACACATAAATATTTGTTGGGCTGCAAAGCACACCTCTGATCCTTGTGGCAGCTACTTCAGCTTCATGCTGAGTGCACACCAGAAAGGAGGGCCTGGACTCTAGCAGAGAAGGATTTGAGCCAAGCTCTGGAAGGAGTTCTTAGCACATAATGATTTGAGGGTTAGCTTAGTTTGTTGAATTTCTGCACGTGGTCCAAGTCAGTGGCTGAGTGAGAGAGTACCAAACGAAGATATTCAGGTTTTCTACTCTAGAATTAGGCCTCCTAAGTTGACTTACATGTTTGTGAAGCAAATCTGTGTTCTTCATTAGGACTTCTACTGATTCATTGAGTTGCAGGCTGCTGTGAATTAGTTCAGTACCCTGAGTGTGCAGTAGAGACTGTGCTATTATCTAGGCTACTTTCCAGCTTCAGGATGACAACTGGTCAGATCAGTTCTCATCCTCTTTAGAGTCTAAATCTGCTGGGAAAAGTCTGAAGCCCATTTTCCCACGTATTTTTCTAAGTCCTTGGGGCACAATATACCCTCAGCATGGCCCAGAAGCAGAGCTCCCTTGTGTTCCTGTGTATATTTTTTTGGGGGGTGGGAGATGGAATGGTGTGCGTGGACAAATAAATGTAGTAGTAGTGCAAAGCTGTGTACTCAAACACTGCCTGTCAGGCCAAGAGATTTGGCAAAGCAAAGCGTCCTTGAGCATGCAACTCTCCCTCTTCCTCTCTCAAAGGGAAGAGTTCGTTCTCAAAGACCTCCTTCCCCAGCCCCTGCATTTCCAGGATCATGAAGCAGGTGAGTTGCTAAAACAAAATTAGTTCCACCTCATGTAGCAAATACTGCAGGGATACTAGAAAAAAGGATTATAATGAACAGGGACAATGCAGAATTTTTGGCATGGAGAAAGATACTTGTTTTTTTCAAAATGTCTTTTAGTTTGATTTAAAGGGAAAGTCAGTTTTCAAGCTATCGACAGGAAGACGAAACAGTTTGTTCAATCCAAATGTATTCAGAATGTCTTTTCTTTTTAATGTTTAATTTTGTTTCTGGTCCAACTGAAAGCAATTTTTGTTTTTACTTTTTCAGAACTGCCAGCAAATCAGAAATATACAGATATGCCAGAGCTTTGGACTTAAAATAGTGGAAACAAAACTGGCAGCCAATAAGATTATAAGGAAATAAATACAGCTAAATTGTAAAATTTGGTGGACACCTGAAAAATTCACAGAATATTTAAGTAATTGTACATATGTGTGCAAGAGCAAACAGCAGAACTGTGGGTCCTTTCAGTGACTTCTGTGAAAAAGGAAAATGGCATGCTTTCCAGAGATTTTTACATTCTTTATACTGCCTTGTATCCTACTCTTTCATCGCATTGTCTATGTAAACCCATGAAAAAACAAAACACAGCTAGGATGAGCATGAATACACAATGTTCCCTCAATTAGAAAATGTTGTTCTCACTAACCACTTGCAGACGTGAATCTAAATAGCACGTTTTCAACTTGAGTTGGATTCAAAAGTGGTGTAAATGCAGGAGTCCGTTACACTTTGTGCACATACATCTGCACAGCTGTATGTCAATATTACAGACTGCTTGCAGTATTTCCTATTACATCATTGCTTATCTTCCTATTTTTCTTATTTTTTTCTTTGTTACGATGTTTCTCTTACGTGTAACTTTCTTTAAGGTGACGAGGGATTTTCTTCAAAGAAATGAGTAGAGATGAGATCTATCTGCTTGTTCTATACTGTGAGTTCACTATAGATACCATGAATGCCTTCTTTATTGAGTCTCAAGGCGAGATGTGTTGGCATCTCCATTACTACAACAGACAGGTGGAGTTCTCCATCATTAATCTGTATGTAACTTTTATTTTAAAACCTTCTGTCCTTTACTCTTAGCATCCTCGCAGGGCTTCAGTTTTACCTAATCCCAAGAATAATTTAACATGCAATTTCTTTCTCAGACATCAGTATATGGATGTGTGTCAGAGGTGCACTTTTTACACAGCCTTAGGCATTCACAATTCCTCTGCAAAGCAATGTGAAAACAGATTAGTATGTGAAATTCATCTCAAACATGGTATTATTTCTTCCACTTCAGCAGCAGATTCTCTACATACCTATTTTTAAACAGGCCGTAGAGGGATTCTAAAGATATTGCTCATTTTGAACATTAATAGATTTTTTAAAATGAAAAATTTAGCCAATTATGCGAAATATTTGATGCTTTTTTTTTAATGGCTGGAAAACCGTAGAATGCACTGGATTGGAGTAGACCTTTAGATCATCACCCCTGTTACAGGCAAGGAATCACCATCATGTTAAGAAATTATTCATCAAATTCCACACTTCCAAAACTTCCTACAGCAACTTAAACTTAAAGCCATTTGGGTGGTCCTGACAGGACTATTTTTGGCTATGTATGCCTGAATCAAAGATTTTTGACATTATTTTTTTTCCCTTTTGCAATAAATGGCAAATTTCTTTCTGACACCTGTGAGGAAAGTTAACAGGTTTTTTAAGTAACACCTAATTGGCTCACTGGTTACCAGTGGCACTCAACAACCATCATTTTTTGGACAAGAAACAATAAATTTGAGGTTAAGGACAGCTATGAGGATGGATTTGCAGTTAGGGTGCTAGAGATGTGCTTTTAGTTCCTCCGTCCATCATATATTTCAGGTATGATTTTGCCCAAATGATTTTCTGTGTAATTCATCAGCACATTATACCATGCCAGAAACACTATAAATTACTTACTCTGAATCTCCAGCTGAGTAAATTATCCCACTGAGTATATCTATTCTGGGCTACATTTTGCAATGTAAGCTCATTCTTTGTAATTATGGGGAGATCGCTGCTGCTTTGCTTCACACTAGCTCATACTGTGCCTACAGAAGTGAGAAGATGACCAGCGTTATGACACAAGGGATCAGGGAGTATGCAAACTGACAGCAGTCTGCTGCTGAGAGTTGGAACCAGGAACACTGGGACCATGAACACCTTTTGAGTTAGGTACTAACAAGAGAATTTTCCTGTTTGGATGATCCTCCACCATCCCTCCATTCATCCAGCCAAGAATGCAAGCTTGCCAATGCATGGACATTGCTACTGGCAACAGAGCTTAGAAAACAAGATCCTGGAGCAATCTCAGAGAAAGTTCCTTCTAATGGCTAATAGAGGATTAATGTCAAATTAAGAGCAACAACTCTCTAATGGCTTCCTTCTTGTATTGTGTTTCCTATTAGCTTGGAGTAAGAGAAACACCAGATTTCTGTGACTCTCAGGATACTAAGGTGGTTCTTGGCATGACTGCAACCAAATTTGTTTTTGCTGGGACTCACTAACTACACGTGAGCATGATGCCAGCATGTTATTCTTTCTGCAGTGTGGTCTGTATATAGCCATTTTATTACATACGGTAAAAACATGTGTTGTTCTGTTCTAGCAGGAACACAGACAACATCATAAGAATATTAAGAGCAAATTAGTCAGATTGCCTAAGCACGTGTTTCTGACTCAGCTCAGATTCTGACACTGACAAAGCTGTAATAATTTTCAAGCTTGAGATATGAGTAGAGGGAATCCCATTCTTTTGACTGTGAATGAAAACTCCACTGGACCCCAGGGCACGTGGGAAAAAATGTGTTATGCCCAGTTCTGATGTTGTACAGTTGCAAAAACCTGTATTCACAAGCTGGAGCTGAAGTAGATGGATCTTCACATCCACCAGTCATATTTATGTATCCTCATTAACAAGCATGATATCCTGGGCAGCTGGGAGGGGAGCTGCCATAGGAGTAGCATTCAGCACAAGGAGCAAACAGCATCCTAACTATCAACACACTCTGGGAGACAGGGCATTACTGTGCTGTGCTCTGCATCGGCATGATATCCATGTTATTGTGCAACCTGCTTTTGCAGTTGCTTACAGTCAAGTGCCTGGTACCCAATTATGAGATATTTTCAGAGTTGTCTGTGTGTGCAGAAATATGACGGTGTAAGATTTTGATTTTTAACAGCAAAAAGTGGATGACTGAAAGCTGCAATAGCTAGAGTGTATGGGAACTGTTGATCATGGCCTGAACCTCTGATTGACCACCTGAGGCAAGCACTAAGTCAGCCATGGGAGCACAGGTGAAGGCAACTCACCTGTGTGATCAGAAGGGGTGGAGCCTGGCTGCACCTCTCCTAGATCCTACTTAAGTGCTAACTACAACTAAGGAAGGATCTCTCTCTGGAGATTGCTCCTTGTGGAGTTTACTGTGAACCAATGATATCAGTGAGCATTTCCATTTATTTTGATTATCTTTCCATCATGATTATCTTACTAAGCCTAACCTTTGTACACCTATTGATTGTACACTACAGATTAAAGTGTCATTGGCACTTCTGTATCTAACTTATACTAAAAAGTGATCTAACTATCCAGCCAATAGTAACATGAAGAATTACTGCACTAAATAAACAAACAAAAACATAAAAAAGTATATATTAGAAACCATCTTTGAGCCATTTATTATGGAGAGACATAAGCTGTCTCCAGAGCACCTCACACCTTGGCCACTTTGAATACAACTCTCTCACTTAATCCTTTGTGAAATTTTGCTCAGAAGTAATTGAGATACTATGTCTTTAAATCTTTAAGTAATTTATCAATAATTCTCTGTCTTATAGATTAGGATTTAAAAAGAAAGTTGAGAAACACTGATTGTCAAGTTATCACAAGGCTGGTTCAGGAACTGAAATCAGGCAACCAATTTGGTTGTTCTCATAGGAAAACTGCAGTGATAATACTCATGTTCAAAACCTCTGAGTCACTATTCTCCCATCTACTGCTCAATCATAATATAAAACACCAAGTCAGTATTCTTCCTGGCTCAGTAGGCTTCCTGGAAAACTTGGTTAAATTTTCTCCCTTCTGTTTCCTTCCCATTGGATTGTTCACCCAGGAGCTTTCCTTTGTTTTCCTTGTATTTAATTTATAAATAGTAACTTTATGGAAAGGGAAGAGATGGCATTTTTTTTTTTTTTTTCCCCAAGCTAGATTTTATGGGAACTCTGTCAAGTGGTAGAGAAACTGAGACTAAAATTGCCAAAATTTCTCAGGTATGGGCCACATGGATGATTGTGAGTGGGACTGCAAGGAGTGTGATGACAGTTCTGTATCCATAAAGTTATTTTAAAATACACGAATTCATGTTATTCATTAAAAAATTTTGTTAGAAGTAGTGTGAGAGATATTTAAGCTCTATGATGCATGCTACAAGAGAGAAACAAGGTGAGAGGAAGATGTACTGTGAATACAAATTGTGTGTGGTAGAATTAGCAAAGCCTAAACAGAAGAGCTTTAAAGATTTCAGGTTGATTTCTTCTTCCTCTTCTTCCCTACACATTGAAGGTTATTTTATTAAAAGTCAGAATTAACAATCAATACTCATTATTAAAAGAAATGTGTTTATTGCAAATGTGAACGAGGTTAGTTGAAGTCCTGCAACACCACATCACATGCCTTCATCCCACCACTGCTGGAGGTGCATTCCGGGGCACCTTGAGCAAGAGTCTGACACAAAAAATTAGCAATTTGCAGGCATGGCATCTTGGAGAAGAAACATATGTGGGCTCAGAGTAAAGTCCCATTTCTGTGTGCCTTTAGGTGACACTCTACAGAGATCTGAGTAAGTTCCTTAAGAGTCTTTTGTTCTGAGAACGTAGCTCAATACATAAATACAGATTGTTTTAAGTTCCCAAACTGTCTTGTTCAGAGCTCATTCACTGCATGGATTAGTATGTTTCCTTACACATCTGAGTTGATCCTACAGCCTTTTAGGCTGTTCTACCTCAGAGTCACATTTTTTTTTTTCCTCCTTCGTAAGAACTTAATGAGAAAAACTTTAAATCAGTTTACAGAATTCATGGAAATGACTGAGTTTTCCTGATTACAGGAAGGCAAGACTCATCTCATTTGGCCTTGAGTGTTTACAAGCAAGGAGAGAAACCCACAGATTTTGGATTTCTTTGACTTATGCTAGTTAGATATTTATTAGACATTTATTGCAGGGTAAGATGACCCATGGGCTACAGTCTTTTGAGTATATTAAGACCTTGTTATTTTTAAAGAGGTCTTAGGTTGTTTATTCAATTAATCAGATGAATTATCCTGGAGGTAATGCCTAATGATTTTCCAATGAGTAAAGAAGATTTGTCTCTAAATCTCAGTACAGAACTGTCTGGAGTAATGACTAATCTTGTTAAGATTTCAGTTTTCAATGTTTTATTGGCAAACCTACTCAGATTTGTTAAGTAATACAGCAACAGTATCAATTTCACTAGATGCTTTCACCTGGGGGAAAAAAATACCAATAAATAATAATTTGTCTATGTACAGAACTTTACACCTGATTCCATATTCTGAAAATAATGGTACTCACCTCTTTGGGGAAGAGAGAGAAATTTCTTTAAACATAAAGTAAAATTATTTGCTGAATCCACTGATGCTCTTAATTTCATATGGTACAAGAAATCTGACAGTACTGCTACTGAGAACTAGGTGTAGTTAGTCTCTTTTCATGTCAGACACTGAAGACGTATGCTGTGCAAGTGACTGTCAACGCACAGGGTTTCACCCTCAATCCTTTTACTTTTTCAGCAGATGAAACACTGAGTAACTTGTGATAACTGTGAAGCAGTTGTTACTGAGTCACCGCCTGGTTGTTTTGTGGTAGACAGACAGAGCGCCTTGCAGTGTGACAAAGGTTGGAGGGTAGGTACAGTTTTGAAAGTGTCCACTAATGGCTCTATCGCTTCGCAAGAGAAGGAGCTGAAAGAAAGCAGTATGTTTTGTAAGCACTATGATCTTTGATACTCTGTCCTACCTAGCAGCCCAATGTTCCCATCTAAGTGACAGTGCTGTCCCCTTGTTTCACGTTTATTTTATCCAGTATATTTTAGAATGAATGTGTTTCAAGTGTGTGTGGTATAAAAGTAGTACAGGAACATTGTTTCTCAATTGTGTTTCAGGCTTTTCACTTCATAATGAACAAGAATGCTGGAAATTAATATGAACTGGCAAACCTAAGCTGCCCATGCAATATAATTAGGTAAAAGACTGATAAAAGATCCGATCAAATTTTCTAAGCAAATATATAATATGCATGCTTCTTAGCTAAATGAAAAAGGTGAGTAGTACTTTTGAATGTCCACAATCAATTCAAAAATACTACCGGAATGAAGAGACACAGCTTGTAATAATCTTCCCTTTATGAAGAACACTATACAATTTAGTAGAAAAAGTAAATGAATTTCAACTCATCTGATAGTGTTTCAAAGAGAATAAATTATATTCAAGAAAGAAATGCTGAAGATTTCTTAAGGAAAATTTCCTGAGGAAAATGTTTTATGTCAAATGCTATAGGCTTCTGGAATAATTTCCCTCTACAGTATTATATTTCTGTATACTCCTCCACATTCCTTCCCTCTTAAATTTTTCAAGGGTCTTTCCATTTGAACAGCCACATATGTGTCCAACTAAGCTGCAAATTGCAATTAGTTTAAGTTTACTAATTAGATCATTCTTTAGTTTTTCTTTGCTTGGACAGCTGATGCATCCATTTAATGGAACTTTGTACATAAGCAAAAAGCCAAACGATAATGGTATCCCTACACAATAGAAGAAAAACACAAATCAAAACAAAGAAAACTAAACCACACTAGGCAGAGGGTAATGTGTTTCAAATGAAGCAGGAAGACCCATCTTTACTCTGACAAACCTTCATCACACTGCTCCCCTGAATAGTAGGCCCTTCAGCATGATGAGCAGGTCATTGTACAGACAGCTGCTTAGAGCGCTTACATGGCATCGCTCACTCTGAAAGGTTCTTTCCAGTGGAAAGAAAGGCTTACATTCTGGTGTAAAAGGTAGCTTATTGCCACTTTGTCCCCTTTCTCAATAATGTTACTGCTACAATAGGTAAGAAAGTAAGATAAAAATGTTTCTCATAATTCTTGTATATTGTTCCTTCCTTTTGCTTCTCATATCACTTCTGTTCCCTTTATCTCCCAGGTTTCCCAACTGTTCTGCAAGTGATTATACATATGCATACACGTGTATATATATATACATATGTATAAGCAAGGTATTAAAGATGACTGTGAGGGCAGTACATACATGACTGACAAATCGAGATGGTTTAATACCGTAAAACAAAAGCATAGCAAATGAATTCATTTCATTAACAGCACTACTTTTGCTATTGGTGGATTCTTGCACATCATTAATCATCATTGCTACATAGATAAAAATCTTAGACTTCAACATTCATCTTTCAAATTGGCTGTAAGTATACAGTACCATGGATTTGATGTAGCAGTTGGTGTGGGCAGCTTCTGTCTTTGCAATTTCTTATTCATGGATGTTCAGGTGATCAGCCTTTGGGAGCTCTTTGATGAGCACCAAAATGGTTGTTCTTCTCTGTCTTCATTGTTTTTCCTCTTTGAGCTTCAAGTTTTTAATGCTTTTCCATCTCCCTTCCAAAAGGGTTGGTTTTCTCTGCTCCTGCTACTTATTTATTCATCATGCCAGTCATTCTTTTGTACCTGGTAGGATACCCTGTGTATTTGCAGTCCCTTGCATTTACCATGTCCTTTGGCAACTTTTGTCTATCCTACAAGCAGCTACCCTCATTGTTTGTCCCTTCAGCAGTGAAAGTACCAACAGGTTTATATGCCATCACATTATTAAAAGGAGCTCGTATACTGTTGGTTGCACTATTTTACTACACTAGTATTCAAATTGAAGGACAATTAATATTAATTATATCCTGAGTAGTGTACTTATAATTTCTAAGTGTTACATGCATTCTGTTTCAGGAAACAGACCATCATTTCAGGGGTGGAGATGGAGCGATCTACCTTCTTGCTGAGCAAATGAAATGGACTCTGGCACCTGAGTCTGCTCAGGCCTGTCTTACCACATTGCTTTGGGCAGTCCAAAATGCATCGGTTTGAATTAAGATATTTTGTCTCTAGTCTTTTACGCTTCTCAAATTATAGCAAATACCTACAGCAAAGTGAGAAGCTGGACTACTTCACTCCTGTGGAGGGAAGGATGTGATGTGGGGTGGAAAACAGAAGGATTTTTTATCACCACTCACTCACTCATAGCTCCTTCCTCTGTCCATGACTTCTTACAGCTTCTTCTCAGGAAGGCAGATATCCTCATCACTACTGAACACAGATGTTGCATCTATCATCCGCCCCAGGACAGAAAGAAAACATGTGGTAGAGTCAGGAGTGGGTACTACCAGATCTCCCGCATCACTGGAGTATCATCACAATTCCCTTCCTTGCCTGGGCCTGATGGGCTGTAAGTGCCTTCTCAGGGTGATGCCTCTTGCTGATGAGCAGGAAACTCTCCACAGAAGGTAGAGTGCTGTCAAGGTCCGGACAGCCTTCTCTGCAGATTGCCAAAGAGTCCAGCATTTCCTGTTTACATTCTGTACATACGCATGAGGACACTCTGAAGTCACTCTGCACTTACAATGTTGCAACTAAAGTAGATTTGTTCTCATGTATTCTGGGAGGGTTTGTACTAAGTCTTTTTCTGTGGTATTTTTCCAGGCATTTCCATGATCTTTCTTTCATGGCAATTGAAATAACTAACAAGATCAGGCAAAATAAATCAATGTGATGTATGAATGGCAGTGTTTATTTAACATAATTCAAGTTAACATTGCCAGACGTTGTCTGCTTTCGAAAACAGTGATGCGGAAGAGGACTCCTTCCATTTTGCTGAATGGTTACCCAGATGAGCACCTCAGATCTTTCAGGTGAAAGTGACACAAATAAGACCATTCTGATACAACCAGCTGAGTTGGATTCAAGTACACAGCTGGTAGAGCTGAAATCACAAATGTGCCCAGTTTGTGAAAATGAAGCTGAAGGATGTCACCCTAAAGGATATTATGGAAGAATCATTTGTGTGCTGCAGATTCATTTTTCAGCTAATGTGCAATATTTGCAGATCAGACATGTCTCCAGAGGTAAAATTGACTGGCAACTTAGCTTTGTTATCCTGACAAAGAGATATCGTGCTGTATTTTTGCCTTCAGAAGGAAAAAGAACACAAGACTTATCCAGTGCTTGCTTATGCTGACAAAGTGACTGAAAAACCAGTGCAAGAAATAAATTGGATTGTTACAATTGTGGCCTACAGGGAAAAGTACTAGAATAATGCAGGCTGGGCTGCCCAGCATTGCTCTGAAACAAGGAAGAGAGTATGGCCAGCTGCTCAGGCTGCTCAGAAGCCAACTCAGTTGTGATGCATCTGCCCATTAAAGTGATGCTGGGTGAGAGCTTCAGTTATTCTCTGACTGTGTGTCTATTCCTCTCTAGAGAGGAGATCCCGTGACCATTTGTTTCTCAGGCTTTGGCTTGTTATTCCTTGCTGCACACAAGAACATTTCTTTGCATCCATTGATTTGTTCTTTGGAGGTTGCAGACATCACATGAAGCAGATGTGCAACAACAGAGTCACACTCACAGCCCGCACAAGTTTTGAGGTCAATAATGCTGCAGTTCTGTCATTCGCCACTTTTAAACACCAGTATTTTTGTTAATCTCCCGAGACAGGAGCAAAGGCAAGAGGGAAAACATTAGAGTCCTGCAAGACCCTTCTTTGCCTTTGTGAGACAGCTTATCTCCAAATAGTTGCATTTATGTATAAATTATCAAAACCACACTAGATCCTTTGCATAATCTTCTGCATCTAAAAGGAAAAACTAACAGATAGTAATGGATATAAACTGCTTACTCATGCACTGCTTGATTTATTTTTTTACATTAATAAGATGTTACAGTAAATACTGACGCAAAAAAAAAAAAAAAAAGAACATTATTAACATTCCTCTTTACCCACATATATCTGTCCTGCTATTCTCCCTGAAATAGACAGCTTTTTAAATTATTCTCAAGAACCAAGTGCACTTGATGTGCAAAAATGTTGTATGAAATGCAGGATATGCATTACCACAAAACTTTAAGGAGGGTTTTCCACTTAACTTGTGTTCCAAAATAATTGAAGGGCTGGTGAGAAAGAAACACTTTCTTACCTTAAAGAGCAACAGTGAGCAATGTGGATTCCCTGCACTCTGCTGCACCATTTCCTTCAGGTCTGCTTTGGAGACCTTCACTCTCAATTTATTCTGCATTTCCTAGGTAAAAAGTAATAGCAGAACTTTACTGTTTGGTTTCCCTTGAAATAACTTGTGAAGGCACATGATGCAGTATAATTAAAAGTGGAAGGGGAAATCACTGTCACAGGCATTGTTAATTAATTCAGCATCTAGATTTAACCTGTGCCAATTTGAAAATATAAAATTAATTTGTTTTGTATGGGAAAGACATTCAACAGTTTGATTGCACTAATAGAAGGAACAGATGCTCACCCCTTTTCTGCTCTTCCTTCTCTGAAATCTGACCTGTTGAAAGTTACCTTCATATGGATTAAGGTTGGACATTTTAATGTCTTGTGCAGGGATTGTGTACATGGTGATTCCAGAGAGATGCTCCTTCTGCCAGGAAGAGTGTATGATCTGAGGAAATCAGAAGATTACTGCATGGAGAGGTGGTGTTAAGGGAGTGGGTTCAAAGAAGAAGAGGCTAAAGAACAAGGACTTCTTAGTCCTACACCTATACTTCTCAAGAAAAAACAAACTGTCATAGAACAAAGTCACATTGTTCCCTCCTATTACTCATGTAATTTGAAAAGAATTTCAAGGCTAAATTGTTTATGTACATTCAGTTCCTTTTGTTCTTATGTGGCAATGCGTTATATAGCAGAGTCCTTATGAAATGTGAGCATGTGGCAGCCCAGCTCAGCACCATCAGAGTTTGCTAACTCCTTCTCCTATAACCACAGCAGAGGCAGCCACCAGGGCCTGCAATCTAACAGAAGGGAATCCTTCTCCACTGCATGAGGAGGATTACAAGTCATTTACCTTCCTAGGTCCAAGTCAGCTAACAAAATAGTTAGGCACAGAGGTGTTGAGCCCAGCAACACCTCAATGTATTTTAGAGTGGAGAACAGTATGTCAGACCGAGGGAGAGTTTTCCAACACTTATTTTATGGCAGCATATGATAATTACTCCCCCTGAGAGGCTTTCAGATGATAAGAAATATTTATTGAGCATTCTATGTGGAGACAGAGGAAACAAACCTAATCTCTGACTTTATATTTTAGCAAAAGAAATGTCTTATTCTCTCTAGTTGATATTCATATTTATGTCCTCTGGCAGCCAAAGGAAGTGAAAGGAGATGTCACAGTGGGATAGGTTGCAGGTGCATCCATGTCACACCTGGTATTACTGATACTGAAGCTTTTACTTTTTCTGTCAATTTGTTTGCATTCACCAGGTGATCACATACCCTCTCACAGTCACTGTTTCTTTTTACAGAGGAAAGGAGGAAACCTTTGCCTGAGAAAATCTGCATGATGAACAACAGCTAATTTTGGCACCTCCAGTTAGAGAGCTTACCATTTCCCTCAAGCCATCATCTCAATTAGAGGGGCTTAGCAAAGGTTTAAAGGACATTTGAGCTCTCTTCTTCAGGTGCAGCCAAGCGCAGGAAGCCAAGCTTCACGGGAAGAAAATCATCTCTAAGTACCCAGTAGAGTCCTGTATTCAGCAGCCAAGAAGCTCAGAGATCACAGACATATGTTCAAACTTTGAACATCTGCAGTTAATGGGGAGTTCACATGGGTTCAGTTTGAAAGAATAGCTTGCATTTTTCTTTCCTAGTCTGATAACTGATCAAACACCTACTTGGAGTAATTGCTTCCAGGAGTAGCAAATTTAAACAAATTTGAAAGGAAGATGAGCAGCTTTCTGACTATGATAGTCCTGAGTCAAATCTCAGAAGCACAAATGCATATTGCTTCATTAGCAGCAGCGGGCTTTGGATCAGACCCATTGTCTATGTACCAAATTATACAGTGTTATTAAGAGAAAAATTTCTTCCTGGCCTCCCGAGTAGGTAAAATTTAAGCCCTGCAGCATGAGGTTTCAGTCTCCCATTTTACTGTAGTTTGCGTAGCTTGCCAGAGCTTGCATTACGTTTAATGTTACTGCTTCCCAGGCATTCCAATCTAGCTCTTCAAAACCCTACTTAAATAGAGTCCCTGCACCAGTGGCTTCCACGTTATACAGAGCAAAAAGTAATCTTTATTTCGGATATAGACTAAGATGAATTCACCAAGTTCCCTTTTTGTTCTCATTCCGGGACTAGAAAAAGGAAGAAAGTTTATACTATTTCCACTGTTGTACAAAATTCAAAATTAAAAAAAGAATGCTTAACATTAATTCACTTTCCTGACCTTTCATGGCTGAAATCCAGATAGTTACTGCTTGATCAAGTAAACCATATGGCAGTGTTTACTCCTTAAATGACATTGGAGCATGCGTGAATGTACAGAATTTTTAAGTGATGTCATTGCAAGTCACTTGGTTGAAAATACTAAACAATAAAAGTATGTGGGAGGGGTATGTGATCCTCTTAAGTCCTTTATCTTAAAATAATCAGTTCATTTTTTTTTTCTCCCAGTTACCATTTTTTACCATTTACCATTTGCCCATAGTCTTCAAATTCTTTCTTAGAATACAATTTCATTCCAGAACTTGTACAGATAATCTAAGTTGTTCTGATTAATTCCTTTAACAAGATGCTATGCATAATAGGATTTCCATTTTTCCTCTTTTTTTAAGTCTCATTGTGTCTGTTACAGTAGCATTATGAAAAATAGTTACATGAGAGAAAAGGTTATTCTTTAGCTAGAAAAGCTAGCATGAAACTGGCTGTCTCAGTTTTGTCCATTGGACAGTGGAAAAGACAGACTGCTGGTATGAGAATAAAGATTTTAAGGAAGAGATAAATTATAGTGACAGATTTGTATATCTCTGCCTCATTTCCATGCTCTCAATGACTACTGCAACGTCTACTCTTCTTGAGTGGAAAGAAGTGTGTGGTGCTCACAAGGACGAGATGGACACAGCCTTGGGGATTTGCCTGAGGATCACAGAAGACATAAGGCAGATCTTGGAAAGAAGGCATCCCAAAAGGATATCTCCTGTAGCAACCACCCGCTCACCCAACTTCTCTGCCAGCTGCATGACTGTACAGCAAAGCAAACAGGAACAATGTGGAGGAGGAAGGTGGGAGCAGGCAGGAAAAACTTTTTCCTGCTTCAGCTCATCTTTATTTTTTATTGATAGCTAGCTGTTCTGGAAAAATAATTTTGGAGCACGCAAAGCAGCACGAACCACAGAGGTAACACGTCCCCACTCAGGACTGATGCACTGATGACAGTTATTTGGCAAAACAGAGGACCCCACAGAAGCCTGCACTGGCAGTTCACATTTTGTGTTACTACTGTGTCTCAATCTTCTGCGGTTTACAAGTCCTTCTAATAACTCTTAGCAGAGTATCACTACACTGTAATGTATTAGAATATGAAGATCACATGTATAAAATCAAGAATTAAAAAGTTCAATCCATAAGTACGTGGTACTATTTCCTGAAAATATGTGAATATCAATCATATTGCTTCTATGAATCTGTGGTTAATGGGTATCTCTTCAAAGAGAGCAAGGGAGTGCTGCCCACGTCCTTCTGGCCTGTCTCATTGTGGGTTTTCATGTGTTTACATTACTCCATGCACACACGGAAAAGTGTTTTCCAAGACAGCATGGATTGCTGTCAGATACAGCGTGGTAGCTAAACAAAAACAAAAGAGAAAGGAAAATAAATCTAAAGTAGCAGGAGGGCAAATGACAGTGGTGTACAATGTAGTGATGGCATTCTGGTTAATGTGACTATGGCCATACAAATATTCTTTTGCCTTAGAGATAGGAGTGAAATTTGGTGTTCATGTATAGCTCACAGAAATTACTCAAAAAATGGAGGAAGGAATGGTAATCCAAACAGTAATAAGAAAAGAGAATTGCAAATCATTCCAAGGACAGCATATAAATCAAATTAATTTAGGACATTTGAATTTTTCTGCAACTATATACCCTGAGTATACTTATAAAACTCAGAGTAAAAAAAATGTTGAGCCTGATTTTTGTCAAAATAAGATCATATTTAGGCATTTTATGGGGGTAAAAGATTCTTAAACTGGAAATGATTTATGATTATGTCCACCTTCTATGGCTAGAAAGGACCTATACACTCAGAAATAAAGGTTGTATTTTTGAGGCAGTCTTCGCCAGCTTTGAATAACGTTGCAGAGAACTCAGTGTGATTTGCCCTGAGGGATCTGAAAAGCCTGTCAGGAACAAATTTGTAGTAAGCTCACATGTGTATTGGCAGGCTTGTTGTCAATAAAATTATAAATGTCAGTTGCTGTTCCAGAACAGGTGGCACTATAAAAAAATTGGCTATGGGAAATGTATGCAGCTTACAAGGAAAATATCCACTTTTGCAGATTGGGAATAAGAAACTTTGCACAGCTGATTTGTGAACTAGTGGTATTTTTTAATGTGTTTTCCTTAAAGCTGCTTTGAGAAGTTCATGCCTACAGATTTCCCCATTACTGTTTGGTTTGGTTTATTTTATTCCACAGTTCAATGAACCAGAGCCTAGAAAGTGAGATCTGAACCATTTAAGAGTCTCTCCGTGTGCCATCTTAGATGCTTGCATCAGCAATGGGAACAGTTTTGTATTGCTGTTACTCCATTAATCACAAAGCAGTTGCTCAGAATCACTCTTGCTTCAGCCTGAAGCAAACAAGGACAGGATGAGGTCTGCGGTCATACAGTACCTGTGACAAATGATTTACTGGTTGGTTTACATCACATATCTCCTTAGGGCTTCCTCTTCCTGAGTTTTATTTTTCTAAAGCAGTAATAGACTGATTACTGAGCTTTATTCAGCCTCTTCTGCATCAACAATGGCTTTTATTTGGACTAGAGAAGGTGAATAACAAACTGAAGCCTTGTACTCAAGGTTATGGAAAGCCTCTCTTCCAGGATGTCTTCAGATCTCACCACTGGGTATTTTTAGAGACAATTTGCAAATATGGCACTCATGAAGGTCAAAGAAATGGTGCATATCCAATCTGCTGCAGCTGAAGTCACTGCAGCCCTTCTATTGTATGCTATATTGCAAAATGTACTTCAGAGGACTTACAGATGAATGAAATAGAAATAAACATATGGACACAATAAATGAGAAAATAATTAATGCATTTTTACCATTTTGCATTGTTGTGGAGTATTTGAATAACTTCTGCCTCACTTGATCTCCTCAGAGCAAGGCACAGTTGCCCAGTCAAAATCAGGCTGCCTTTATACCACTGAAAAATATTCTTAATTTAAAAAGTTTACAAGACATCTTAGAGTACTCAGATCTGAAAAACTGACCACCATGCCTGGCAAAACAGGCATATTATATTATACCTTCCCAACTTTGAATTACTCCCTTGGCATCTGGGGGCCATCTCTTTGCTGCAGGCACAAATAAGTACTCATTCTGACACTGCTGACTGATTTGTTTGTTTGTTTGCTTTTAAGTATCCTGACAGTTCATAGCATTTCCTTTATGAAACAAAGGTGCCTTTCAGAGACTGTGCCTGACCAGGAAGCAAGTGAGGTTAATTAATATATTAGTTTCTCTGTACCACCACTACATTCCTGTAAGGATATTACTTCAGGACTGGAGGATATTACCCCACACACCTACACAGTGCAACACAAATCCACTTGTGATATAAGTAGTTATTTTTAGGATGAACAGAAGAACCACTAGAAATTTGGATCTTTACATTGTTTACTGCCCTCTCTTCTAGCAATAAATAAATAAATCAGTTGGTAATTCAGACTAATTCACAGAAAGCTGCTTGAAGTTGTAAAAGAAAGCTACTCCTTGTGCTTTGCCTGTTTCAGTTATGCATGGCTGGCAAGGACTCTTGCTAATTGAAACATTCATTTAGGTCATTTGGCACCCTTCCTTCCCTTCCTGCCTCCACATCCTCTGAGCATGAAATGACATCTGGGGTGTGGGTTCCGTGTCACTGGTGCCAGTGCGCTCCAACCTGCAAGCAAAATTTAACCTTTATCAGGTGCCTCATTAGAGGTTAGTAACAATAAAAAATAGTCCCTGCAGGAGCGCTGGGGAAGCATGCATATAATAGACCGCAAAACACCCACAGTGGGCAAAGCTCAGGAAATTCCTGACCTTAAAAATGTCCTGTTCAGTTTCATGTAAAGAAAGAGAAAAAAAAATTAATTCTCTCCCAAGCATTAAAATCAAGACTATTAAATTTAAGAGTAGGTCGAGTTCTTTCCTTGCATTCAATTGCTTTTGTTGAGTAGCGATATATTCTGGTTCCTAGGAGCACTCCACTGTTTACTCTGGTTACTAAAGGAATAAATTGTTCTAAGGATGCAGATGTCCAAGTAGTTAACGTTACAGCCTACAGCTATTGCCAAGGAAATAGGAAAACCTGAGTTTCTCTCCTGCAGAACTACTTTGTTAAGCCATATTTCTTACTTATGTCATCCTTAGTTTTCTCCTTTTACACAACATCCCTATGTGATGTTGATGGGTGCTGAAGCCCGTGTGCAGATGTGACGGTTGCTGACAATGTGTTTGTATGGCATAACAGAAGTTTGTATGGTAAGCAGAAATTTCTGTCTACGGGCTTCAGAAGTAACTGCTTGTGTAGGGGGGCTTCCAATTCTGTTTTCCCAGCTTCAGCACCTTAAAGACAACTAGATTCTAAGTCCAGATATAAGTTCTGAAGGTGAAACATGTCCAGCTAGGCACTCAAATCAGTACTTCAGTTGAAAGCCACTGATAACACTGGCCCCTGGACAGAGCCTAGTGTCCTAGTGTTCAGAGCCACAAAGACAATTAGGGGCCTGGAGCATCTCCTGTATGATAAAAGGCTGAGAGACCTGGGGCTTTTCACTCTGGAGAAGGGTGAAAAGGGAGAGACCACATAACTGTTTATAAATATCTAAAGGGCAGGAGTCAAGTCGATGGGACTGGACTCATTTCAGTGGCAAGCAACAACATAACAAGGGGTGATGGACAGAAACTGGAGCACAGGAAGTTCCATACTAATACAAGGAAGAACTATTTTACTGTGACAATGATGGTGCACTGTAACAGGATGATGCCCAGACAGGCTGTGGAGTCTCCTTCTCTCAAGATACTGAAGACCACTCTGGATGCCTACCTGTGCGACCTCCTGTAGGGAACTGCTTTAGCAGTGGATTGGACCAGTTGATCTCCAGAGGTCCCTTCCAATACCTACAATTCTGCACTTCTGCAATTCTGTGACAGTCAAACAAAAATATCTGTAAAATTACACCACACAAAGATGTCTTTTGTATTCCAGTGTTTCATTTAAAATTTTTGAGATTATGCTTATTTATTAATATACATTTTAAAGACATCTAATATTTCTGTTCCATGTATATTTTTCAAGTGTGTGAATACACACTTGTTAAAATATGCAATATATTGAAAACATCAGTAGATAATTAAATGTATTTGTGATGACTTTTTGTTTTTTTCTTTTCACTTGAATTGTTAGCAGCAGCCTTTGTATTTTAAATTGTATACAAGAAATACATAACAAGGTGTTTTAGCTGATGTTTCATACATCACTTATTTCACAGTGGCACTGGTTACTCAGATTTCACTGTGCACCAGGAAAGATTCATTTCCTCTCATGGTCACTGCGAGTAATACAGTGTCAAGCAGAAAAGCAGCCACAGGTAGAGTGAAAAAGAAGAGGAATTCTGTCTATTGTGTCAGGTACTGAAAAGACAGGAAATTCGAAGTTGAGTCTAAATCTAAAATATAAACAATCAGAAAGTTAACATATTTTTGGATCCCTGTTGAAACATACACAGTTAGAACTGAGGTATAAAAAGGGATTGACTCTTCTCATTTTTATAGCAGCTACCATAAATGATCAGGATATAACACTGGCAGTGTAAAAGGAAAATGGGACCTATGTTACAAAAATCCAACATTAAAAGCCCTGACCTCTGTTCCTAGGAGTGAGTCTCTTCAGGGTGGATCGGAATAGGGGACACAACACTAACTGTACTCAGTACTTTCTCTGTCTTGGTGTGGTTCCAGGCTCTCAAGACACACATTCTCTCCTGATGGAAAGCAGATGTACCTCTGTGTGATCCCTTTGATACTTCTAATATCTAGGTCTGTCTAGAAGATCAAGCAGGATGAAAGCAAAGGTCTGCTGACAGCCATGTTCTGATGAGTGAACTTTCACTCTGTCCATTCAAACAAACACACCGATGTCTACCTGTCTTTGCCTACTATCATCTGTGAACTTTGATAACCTGGACTCTGACAGTGGTTTCTATTTAGAAGTCCAAGAATTTAACTGGAGAGCTAGAAATTTTTCCCAATAATCTTTGCTGCGTCACAAAGAAAACACTTCTTTGAACCAGGCAAGAGATACTGTTCCTTGACATTCTGTGTCTATTTTAACCATGGCCACCCATTTAATATCAAGAAGTATTTTGTATAGCTCAGTTGTTCAGGTGCAAATCTTGTCATTCAGCATCAATAGCAGACTGTGCTGAGGTCTCCAGGCCCAATGACAAGAAATTTAAAAAGCTTGACCTACCTGGAAATTCACAGAATCACAGTCTGGAGGGGACCTCTGGAAGTCATCATGTTCAACTCATCTACTTCAGCAGGACCATCAAGAGCAGGTTCCCCAGGACAGTGTTCAGGTGGCTTTTGAAGATCTCAAGGATAAGGTTCCATAACCTCTGTGGACAATCTGAGCCACTGTTCCATCAACTGCACAGCACGGAAGTGTTTCCTATTTCAGATGGAATCTCCCATGCTCCAATTTGTGCACATTGTTCTCTTGTCCTCTGAGAAGAGTCTAGTTCCATCCTCTTTGCACTCTCCCTTCAGGTATTTATATACATTGATATGATCCCCTTGGGAGTCTCTTGAGATTTTTTTTTTCTCTAGGCTGAGCAGTCTCAGCTCTCATAGTCTTTCCTCATAGGAGAGATGCTCCAGTTCCTTCACCGTTTTTCTGTCCCTTCCTTGGAGTCTTTCTAGTAGCTCCATGTCTGTCTTGTACTGGAGGGCCAGGACTGGATGCAGCACTCCAGATGTGGCCTCACCAGTGCTTAGCAGAGAAGAAGGATCACCTCCCTTTGACCCACTGTCATTACTTTGCCTAATGCAGACAAGAATATCGTTGGCAGTCCTACCACCAAAGGCAAACTGTTGTCTCATGATCAAGGGGGTTACTTCCAAGATAAAATTTAAGAAATAGACCAACTGAGTTGGCTTTAGAAATATTTTCAGAGAGTTTTGTCTGCTTTAGCTCATAATAACAATCTGTGGGAGAAGTCTCAGCTGACTGAATAGTCTCAAGACAGGCCTGCATGTCTGGCCAACTGACCAGTTCATTTGTGTATGTGGTGCCACTGGTGCTAATAACTCATGGTTTCCATTGAAATTTTTCTTCCAGTTCATCAAAAATTTTTCTCAAATTCTACTTCTAAGAAGGGAATACTGAGTGGTTTTGATTGCAAAATAGCCTTTGCTGCTACTCACAGGACAAAACAATTTCTGAAAACAATTGTTTACAAGATTACTTGTAAGTTTGATATCTTGCCAGATGATTTGTCTGTGCCTGTCCTGAGCCTGCTCAAATGAATTGTGCAACCCTTCTGCAACAGAATAGAAGTGGTTTAGTGTTTTTTTACTGGACTCTACTGTCCAGACAGTTTCCAGGTCACACATCTAGTAGATGTAAGCAGACAACCATTTTAACAACCACACTTACAGTGCCCATGGAACTGCTGTTATAATGTTGCAACTCAATACTCAATTATTTTTTAGCATTGACTCAGCTCAAAGTTGTCGTTTTCTTGTTGTTTTCCTTCTTGTTTTGACTCTAGAATTACTTTAACTCAGACCCCATGCTAAGACCACTAACTTCAAGGGCTCTTCTCCTGTGAGTAGCTGAAACATGAAGATCCAAGGCTTCAAGCCAGGTCTAGTTTTTTGTTGTTCTGCTATGAATGGAGTCGCTCCAATTTTAATCAATATAAGTAGGAGAAGCATTTGGGCCTTCTCAGTGCAAATTTCTGAGCGTCAAACTGGAAAGCAAATAAAAGACAGCTACCCTACTCTGTATTCTCTTTAGGATTTGATTTTCAATTGGAATTTTGAAAAATGTTCATTGGTGGTTTTGAAACTGTGAACAAAAAATTCTAGACTTGGTAAATATGAGGAAAATGTACTGCAGGGAAAAACTGCAGGTATAGCAGCTTCATTTAGGGTGCTCAGATAGGATAATGAAGAACATAATACAATACACTTATTAGGGATATAACCTTACCTCACAGGCTAATTTTCACAGCTAACATTTGATGTACCTTCTGAGTAAGTTAACTGTTTTGGATTTCTTAATCATTAAGTAGGAGACTAGATTTAGGGAGATGACATAAGGAATATCAACCTGTAACTTCGTGGCATAATGTATACACTGTTGAGAAACCTGACAGAATAGAGCTGGGAACATTCATAGATCATTTACCCTCAGAGGGAAATGGTTTTGGAGCTATGAATGTTATTTCAGACCCCTTCTTCCCGGTCATGTGGTTTTGCTCAACACATAGCTCATTTGTTTGGGTAGTGCTTTGGTTGGCAGAATATATCTTTGAGCAAATGTTATTCCCAAAGTGGGGGTCATGATCTTGGAAGTGCAAGTGGAAATGGGGTCATGGGAAAAGGAGAGAATTGTAGGAATGTGGGGAAGTTAAAGTAATCTATATATGTTTATGTTGACAGCAACCACAAAAATGGTTCCCTGAGGAACTCAAATGAAGTTATCACAGGGAATAGCAAGGTAGAATTAGAAAATTTTAGGCTTGCTGTTCTTAAATAAAAAATCTTTAGGTTGTTCAATTCTCAAATCTAAACTACATGACGTGATACTATCAGTCTTTGTGGAGAAGATTCCTCACAATGTACATGGAATATACCTTCATTCTGGCTATCAAGAAAGTTTCTTTCCTACTGGTCTTAAAAAATTCACATATGATGTGCCACAGGTATTAAATAACTTTTTTTTATCTTAATCTTTTTTAGAAAAACAAATATTTCCATGCATATGTTTGTTTATTTTTCAACAGAGTGCTCTTCCAGTCCTTAAAGTTTACAGATGGAAAAACTAAAGCTAGAAGGGAAATTTATCATCAGAAAAGAAACCACGGGGTTGCTGACTACATACAAGCACTTAATCCAGCAAAAAAAAATTCACAGGCATAGTTCTACATTCTAGGAGCTTACAGCAGGACAAAGCTGTATCTAAGTTGATGTAGAAGTGAAGTTGAGCCATGTGATTGCTTCAAAAAGTCTGGCTGCTATAGGCAATGTGGCAACTGGCTTAAACACCTGGGTACCAGACACACTGGAAAGCAACTGCTGTTTCATTCTTCCTCATTGTATGACACGTGGCAATTAGTATCAGGAAGAGCTATTGGAGATCTGAAGGCAAATCCACTGCATCCTTATAGTTCTGTTTATCGCTGTTCAGTTTAATGATCCCTTTTCCACATATGGCAGTGATTGTACTGACTGACTGCACTATGACAGAACGCTTGGCTCAAGTATTCAGCAGTTGATTTTCTGGTTGTTAATGAAGGTCCTAAACACTTGATCACTATTTCGGTCATTTGGGTTGCCTGCTTGATGTAAGTTTACTACTACTATTAAATTTTCCTGGTGAGATGTGCCCTTGGCCTATTTACCTGAATGGTACAAAACTCTTCAAGCAGCCTGTGCCTTCAGTCCACTCAGTAATTGGCTCCCTGCCCAGCAGATATTTAAGGAATATCACAACTGAACATGAATGAATAGTAAACAAGTAGTAAAGTCAGAATTTCTGATGCAGACTCCAGTCCTGAGAACAAGCCTGGGCTTGCCTAATGATGGTGTGAGTCCTTTAGTGAGGTACCTTTAGCAAGATAATTGCACACTTCTATTAAAAAGACTACTTTGTTGCTAAAATGATATCATTTACAGAAAGCATTTGTCTCATGTAAGCTAGATAGGAGGAAGTTCTATATAGTAAACAGCATTACAGCTAGAATATTTTCTTCTTAGGAAACTTCCAACCTCACTTTTTAAGTGCAATGCACATTCAGCAGAAATTAATTAAAATTCTGAAACGTTTGGAGGTCCAGAAACTGACAGAGTTCTTGTGTGAGCAGATTTTGGTGTGTAAAAGTGAGAGCCACTTTTATGTCCCTCTACCTTTGTGCTTTGCTGAGGTGCCAAGGGAATAAACATGGATAGGAATTGGGAAACCACGGGCAGCAAATGCATGGGTATCCTCCTTCCAAGTTTCAGGGAAAACGAGCTGAAAAGGCATGCAGACTTGATCAACAATACCATATACTTCCTTACAGCTCTGTTCATTTTCCTTTGTGCTATAGGAAGAAAAGGAATGTCCTTAAAATGACGTTTCAATGCAAAGGAAGACCTGACCCTGACAAGGTCTTGTGATACTTTTCCAGTAGGTATCTCCCCCCCCCCCACACACACCCCGTGCTTGTCCAGATATATTTGGTGGGAAGGTTTGGGTTTCACTGACAACTGAGAGATGACTGGAAGTGAGAGGAAGGGGAAAGAAGGCAGCAGTTTGGTAGTAGTTGGGATTTCTGAGAGAAACACTCAAGGATCAGTGCAACGTTTCTGTTGAAGTGAGAGGCTGATTATTGAGCTATTAAACTGGCATTACTAGACTAACAAGTTAATATTAGTAAGCTTTTGGACATCTTCCTCTTTTCTTTAGATCACTTTTTTTTTTCAAGTTACCTCACCGCCCTGTGAAGTAGAAATATTATTTCAAAATGAAAACTTATTTAACAGAGCAACTAGTAATCAGCAATAAGTGGATTATATGATAGTCCAAATATATAGACTTTTATAAAAACTACACTGTTTTTAAAAACTTCCAGCTATGAGAAAATAAACATATATTGAAAAGATACAATCTTTTTGAAAATAAAGGCACAGCTCTCAGTTTTGCAGTTTTACAAAGATTCTTGTTTTACTTTTGACTTGTATTTCCACTTAAACATAATGATACACAGAACAGATGAAAAATCCCGTATTTCCTTTTAAAAAAAATAAATATATATTCTGGAATTCTGGTGTGCCAGACTGAAAAATCATCAGTACGTTAAAACTGCCTGCATTAAACAAGTTACCTTCTGCTTTGTGTGACTGGCAAATGATACACAGGGCACTTTCTAAACTGTAACCTTTTCTGCAGATTTATTCTTGCAGCCCCAACAGGGATTAAACAACTGAAACCCAAACCCCAACGCCCACAAGGCCCAGGAAGTCACGTCAGGGATGTAAGTATCTGAGTGACCTTCACGGATAATGCTTCCCTTGCCAGGACAGAGGTTGTATTTCATTTTAAAGCAGGGTAGCATGTGCGGTAGTCTGAAAGCACAGTGAGCAGTATTATGCAGAATGTAAATGGCGAAACACTGGTACTAGATGAGGAAATTTAGTCAGTACTGATATGAGTTATCACCAATCCCTCAAACTGGCTTGCTGGTCTGTGTCTACACTAGCCATTTCCCTGTGTCATATTATTCAGGGTCTAAACTTCACTGTTTTTTTGCATTGAAAAAAGCTAAGGTAAGCAGTTACTTCCACCAATGTCATGTAACACTGTCCATGCCTGTATTAAAGACAGAATATATTTGCCTTCTCTGTATATTGGTCAGGAGTAGAAGTAGTTACTATTCCTCATGAAGGCTAAACACTGCTGCTTACTATTTCCAAAAATCTCGTCAATGTACTTCTTAAGTTGTAGTTAGCATAAATAGACTTAGGATTTTTTTGCCCCCCTATAGTTTTGATACTGATTCTGGAAATTATGTTGTACTTGGATAATTGTTTCTGCTCAGACTTATCCCAGTTGTACTAAACCAAGCAAGGGTAGTTTCAGCAAAAGCACAAGAATGCTAAAGCTGACAAAGAAATTTGTATTTCAAAGACAGACCTAGCAGCAACATGATCATTCTTGAGAGTTGTATGTAACTCAATTCATATGACATGAAAGGTGACCAACTCACTCTATTTCAAGCTACAGAGCCACTTGGAGTGGAATATGCGCAGGCTGGTGTCTTGCAGTGTCTGAAATGAGGTTGTGACTGAGTCCCAAAAGCCTCCCATCTGTTCCAAAGTCAAGAAGCAGATAAATTACCCCACACCCAAGTGAAAGGGAACTGGTTTAAAAGCAGCCCTAAACACCATGGACTTCTGCTCATACAGAGAAGCAAGCTCTGGAGGCTGGTTAGAGGAGAGTTCTCCACTTAGCACTTTGGATCCAGGCCCATGTCACCAAGACATGTATTCTCGGAAAACTCTCATTTTTAAAGGGCAAAAAATATCTGAACACTTTTTGTTCCTGAAATTTGTACTCTCTCTTTTTATTAGTAAGTATTTTAAGGCTTATCTTTGTGTTTGGCTTACTTCGACCATTCAATTACTAATGACATAATTCGTCTTTGAACTTGTATATCACTTCACAGCTTCTCGCTTTCCCACAAAGGCACTGGTGCTCAGTGGTATTTCCACCTCTTCCTACTTTTGTATCCACATTTGTGCCTCCTCAATATAGAACAGATTCAGCCAACACAAGTGTACTTGATACCAGCTGATTAGCCTTCAAACTCAGGCTGAAGAAGTGCTTTGGTACAAAGTTCTGATTATCACCATTTTAAAAATGTTTTGTGGGAAATAAAATTCTTCTGGTTTTCCAGTTATGTTTTGTAAACAAAGTATTCAATTTAAACTGCTATTCAGAATAGGAAGACTTTAAACATGTACACATTCCTAGCTGAAAGGAGCCATGTCATAAAGGGAAGCTAATGAGTTTCTTTGAAATGCTTTCAGATCTTGCCTAATCATAGACTCTACAGGATAAGGACTTTTGTTGTCTAGTTATTTTGTGGCTCTCCATTTTGTATGCCCTGACAGAACATCATTTAGAAATCACAGACTTACTCCATCACATCTTTGTGGTTTATTTTGGGGTTGCTTACCTTTCATTTTGTTTTGGTGTAGAAGGGAGAATGTAAATGACTAGTACACAGAATTTCACAAGTATTGATTACATACTAACAAGACGGATGACATGGAGATGACAGCCATGACATTTTGCAGCAGAAACTCTCTTCTAAGACTATCCTGAACAGTGCTATCTTTAGGAATCTCTCTGTTGGCCCACCAGTATTGGTCTGAGCTATGGTCTGTAGCTACATGAAAAGGACAGGAAATGATTCAAAAGGGGAACCTTGTATGTAGTTTTTGTACAGCAGATACAGACTAGGTCAATAAACACAATGAACACAGTGTAATTCTGAAACTGCTCTATGACATTACCAAAAAGATTATGAGAGAAAAAAAGAAGATAATTTCTGAGTCATTAACAGTATCTAATATACTGTACTATTATTTATTCACTTTCAGGAAAAGGAAAAACTGTTGGGTCTGGTATTATTTTCAGAATTAGTCATATCTAAGGGACAAAGATTTGAACAATTGTTTGCTTCAACAATTGTTTGTTTGAACAAATAAATTTGTTATTGTTTTGAACAATAAATCACGCACGCATAGCGTGATTTGTATTGCAGGTTGTTGAGGTTAGCATCTCCTTCCTCTTTGTTTAATAAGAAAAGTATATCTATTTTTATGGAAAGTTGTAACACTAATGACGTGTGCTGGACTCCTGACCAAACACAAATAGCACTCTGCATGTTTGAATACAAGCAAATGAAAATTCTTTGACACTGGGAGCCAAAGGGATATTCTGAGTATAAGTAGTCTGTTTCTGTGACAGAGGACAATTTCTAATCTAGGCCTTTTTTTTTTTTTTTTTGAGTTTTAATTACTCCCATATAAATATGTTTACTTAAATAAATAAAATCTTTTCTATCTAGTTTAGATAGAAAAATTCTAGATTTAATTAACATAATCCACACTTTCAAACATGGGCCTAAAATAGCTGTTTATGCATCAATTTTAATTTGTGATGTGCTGACCCAACAGATGTTTTGATTGAGGAAGTTCCTTCCATCTTTTATTACCTTTGAAAATAAACCCACTTAATAAAGTCCTAAATTACAGAATAGGAATTTAATTTTAGCATGAAGGCTCTTATATTCAAGGGATTTGGCACAGAAGGTGATTCAGAATCACTGAATCATAGAATGGATTAGATTAGAGGGAACTATAGAGATCATCTAATTCCAACCCCTGACATGTTGCCCCCCCATCAGCCCAGAGTCCCATCCAACCTGGCCTTGAGCGCCTCCAGGGATGGGGCACCACAGCTTCTCCAGGCAGCTGTGCCAGTGCCTCACCGCCCTCTGAGTGAAAAGTTTCTTCCTAACATCCAACCTATTTTTTTTTTTTCTTTTAGTAAAAGCCATTCCACCTTGTCAGACTGTAAAAAGTCACTCCTTCTACTGCTTATAAGGTCCCTTCAAGTACTGGAATGCTGCAGTGAGATTTCCCTGGAGCCTTCTCCAAGCTAGAGAAGACCAACTCTCTTCATAGGAGAGATGCTCCAGCCTTCTGATCATCTTCATGCTCTCCTCTGTAACCGCTCTACATCCTTCTTGTGCCAGTAGCCCCAGGCCTTTATACTCCAGATGAGGCCCCACGAGGGCAGAGCAGAGGGGGACAATTACTTCTCACATCCTGCTGGCTATCCCTCTTGTGCAGCCCAGGACACAGTTGGCCTTCTGGTCTGCATGAGCACACTGCTGGCTTGTGACAAGGTTTTCATCCATCAGGATCCCCAAGTCCTTCTCTGCAAGGCTACTCTCAATGAGCTCTTCTCTCAGTCTTTACTTGTATCTGGAATTGTCTCACTGCAATATCTGCACTTGGACTTGCTAAACCTCATAGAATCTTGTGTTCCCACTTTTCAAGAATGTCCAGAGCCCTCTGGATGTCGTCTCTCCCTTCTGTTGTATCAACTATACCAGTCAATTTGGTGTCATCAGCCAACTTTCCGAAGGTATGCTCAATCCCACTATGTCATTGATAAAGATGTTGAAGAACACTGGTCCCAAGATGGATCCCTGAGAGACAACACTTGTGATCAGCCTCCACCTGGACATAGAACCATTGTCAGCAACACTTGGGCTATCATCACCCAACTGATTTTTTATCCACGTAATAGTTCACCCTTCAAGTCTATATCTTTCCAATTTAGAGATAAGGATGTGGTGTGGGACCATGTTGAATGCCTTGAAGAAGTACACTGTCCTTCCTTTGTTCACTGATGCCACTACTTTATGGTGTGGCTTAAATGTAAGTAATGAGAATTTCAAAATAACCTTTTATTCTAGTGGGGTTATCATCAGAATGAGACATTTTGTTGTCTTATTTTTTGTGTAAGCTGGCCTTTGAATCAATTTTTACCTGTGTTATTTTAGAGACTTCACTTGCTATAAATTTTTAAATTTTTTTTATTCTGTAAATAAGTTTTTAAGGGGTTGGTATATCACAAGTCAGGAATAAAACACATTTGTGAAAAATAATAGAAGTCAAACACACCTGTAGAATGACTGCTGTAACTATATGCTTATGTGTAGCATACGGCTTAACCATCCATATTTCCATGCCTTGTGGGATATCATGATACATGGAAACCTGCCTGCTACCACAGCTGTTTTTTTATTACCGTTTCCTGTTTATTATTCTATATTTAGAACATTATTGCATGAACACTTTCTGTTCTGCTAACAGTTCCTACTAATTTAGCATTATTTATGAGCATCCATTTTACAAACCAGAGCTGCAGTGTATCAAGGTATTTGAATATATGTCTCAGTTTAAGAATGCAAGTAGGCCCTGTGCTGAAATGCCTTAATTAATCAAGGCACATATATAAAGCACAAAGAGAGTCAGAAATATAATAACATTCTTTAAGCAAAAGATAAATTAGTTTTTTTTCATTTTCACTTTATTTTAAATTAGTCATATCCCTATCAATAAGCAATCTACATGCTTGATTCCAAATTCTTTGTTTTATTTCAGAGCTATATGCAATGTCTTCTTACTTGCTGTTACTTTCTTGTGGTTGTTCAAATTGTGCATTGAATAAAAGAGGTGAAACAGAATATACTTATTTTGTTAGCAGTAAATATTCAGTAGGCAAAGTTCAAGTTGTAATGTCTACTGAATGTGCATAAATGTCAATATTCATGTACATGTTCAAAAGCTCTAAATCTAAAGTGTCTGAGTTCTCCTTTGGACATTTTTGTTGATTATAAATAAAGAAATACATCTCTTCATCCAGGTATAAAATGGAACAGATAAATACATATGCAAGCTTAAAATTTATATTTGTTATATTATTTATGGTATAGAATATATACAGTGTATCACATATACTCTACATAGCATATATATAGGTGTGTGCATAGATATCAGCATCATCTAGAATTAACTTGATAACAAAAATGAATGTGTGAGATAGACAAAAGAAAAATAGAGAAGGTGATATGGCATCTTTAAGAGAACAGCACCTTCCATTTCCAAGACTAGATCATTCCTTTTGTCAGGTTACATGTACAAGATATACAAAACCAGAAAAACTGTTAGCAGGTTTTATTCTGCTGCTTTTTGCCTTAACTCTTGTCAGGAAATAAATTCCAAGGGGATATTCAAAATAGTTTACATATCAGCTATTATCAACATTTCCACATTGCCAGGAGAGACAGTGAAAGTAAAGTCTGCTGTCATCTTAGCTGTCTGGACAGCCTCTGAAACCATTTGTGTGAAAAGTAAAGAGTATCCTTTCTCAGTGCATTACATCTGAAGCTTTTGATAAGGTGATTACATCATCTGCCAAATGTGACTTCTATGAAAAGTCTCAGCCTTCTTCACTCATCTCAACATATCACCATGGACTGCAGCATAAACCAGTGCTTCATAGTCTTCCCTACCTTTGCTGAGGCAGAGGTTTCACCTCCCTGCATTGCAATCTACTGCGCTGAAACAGCACAAATGAATTAGCCAAAGAAATGTTTCCATTTTTTTTTAGTGTCCCAAATATTATTTGCTACACATTCATTTTATTCTTTGTAAAGTAAGTATCCCAGTCTGTGGATGCATTTTGCATTTTTCCATGCTCTGGAATGCACATGGACTGAACCTCTAACTTCCTTCTCCCTTTGGTGCCCTAGAAATAGGTAGGAGTAGGACAGTGCATGTTAAATATGTGCAGACAACAGATGTATGTTAAATATGTCAGGGCTTGTTGATGTTTCGCCAATAGTAGCACAAGAGTTGGGTAAACTACCACTGCACCAAACCAAGCACAGAAACTGGCTCTTGGCTAAAAAGATGGAGGTTACTTAGACTGGTTTCCCAGCAAAGACTCACTGTGAATGTGCAAACAAGCCTTTCCTTGCTTTCACTTGAAACTAAAGACTGTACTGAATGATGCTACTGTGGAAGGCACTACTTAATATTCTAGGATTTGATGTTTAAGAAAACTGTGATGATTAATGCCTAGGAGAGCTTGGTGTAGTAGTAGTGCTGCCAATTTGTGTAATTATCTGCAATAACTTCCCTTAAATCCTGAGTGGTATTTTCATGAATGGAGAAAACTTATTCAGTCATTAAATAGGTCTATATTTATACTGCAATTTTCACTAGAGATGTGAGATAAGTTTTCCATGACTATTTTCTTTAACAGTATTAATTACTTCTCTTAATTATTCTGTCTTGCTGAGAACAGATACAAATTGTTGGCCTTTTCTGATTCATATACTGTGAGTACGTGGGTAGATTGAGATTACTAGAAGCAGTAGCCACAAGGTAGCACCTCAAATCTTGAAAATTACTCTTACTACAGTCAAGGATCTGTTCCTGGAAAAAGAATTACTCTTTCCTAACCCTTGGGACTGGAGTTTCAGTTTGGTGCTGATATCCAGCAAACATTGGATATCAGCGGTATCATGCTAAAATGACTCCCAATTTTTTCAGTAGTGGCAAGTTTATTTGTATACTATGCAAACGAATTTTTCAAATAAAAATGAAGTTTACTAAATCAGTGGATTTCTCATTTTTAGAATAAAATACTGTTATTCTACCCCATTGCAAGACAGCACATAGTTCATGCAACGTTATCTCTTTGTGCATGTTTTTATATGTTTCAAAATGTATATATAATTGTAAATATTTCAGTAGGTGTAGTCACTACTTATTTGGCCTCCTCCCTTCACTTAACACTAACTTGAATGTAATATATATCAATATACTGACTAGAAAATGTTCTGTCCTCAAGGATAAGCATTAAGTTTTTGGTGGTTAGTCTCTCAGCTTCTTATTTGCTCTTTTTCTATACAGGAGTTGATAGAATCTTTTTAAGCAATTGTTATTTTTAATCTGGAATTAATGGAAATTAAAACCTACCAGTACATTCAGATTTATTAAAAAAAAAAAAAAAAAAAGAGAGAGAGAGAGAGACCGTGAGGAAGCAAAGTGGGGGGAAGGGAAGAACAAGAAAGAGAGGTGAAGAGAAAAAACTGCTAAGTATTAAATTCAGAAATGAGATGACTAGAAGTAATAAGGTTGCTGAGAACACAGGAGTAATGAAGTTAAACAATAAAGTACTAGAACACGCGTAACTATTCCAGCAATAAGAGAAAATGAGAAAGAAAATGTTGTTTACTCTTTTTCCTGCATTCTTTCAGTCGTTTACAACTAAGCTTAATTTTAAACCTGTGAGTAGAACTATAAAAGCTGTTAGGACATCATAATGCTTTCAGCCAAGCATATATCTGCTTTTATGTTTTATGTCTAATGCTGATATTTTCAGAGAAGCATCTGTTCCTGTCAGTGAGACAAAAAAAAAACAGTTCACCTCAGTCATGGAAAGCTTTCCTTTAATATATATATTCTTTACTCTTAACAGCACTTGAAATCCACTTCATCAAGGTTAGTATCACAGCAGGAAGCAGCTTTCTAAGGAAAACACTGTTCCTTTATTTCCTTTAGGCAGGCTCAGGATGGAGAGAAGTCAATATTAGGACTTCCATTAATAAAACATTTAATCATGTGCCTTATTTTTAGCAAATAAAAATAACACCATTTAAAAATCCTTACAAACTGCCTACCCTGGTAAACTCTCTTTTTGTGAATCTCTTAGTAGACATGACTAACTCTTTACCTAATCCAATTCTTTCTTGTCATACTGTTAAAAAACCCACAAAAACAAACAAACAAACAAGCAATAACAACAACAAAAACAGCCAAAACAACCAAAATTCAAAAACAACAAAGATGCTATAATGAATACTGTCTGTTTTTATCTCAGGTTTGTACATGCTAATTAATATTATGACCAATTATTATTTCACTTTTAGGGTGATCAGTGGTAAGGCCAACAGGGTTGGTTTTGACATAGGCAATTTTCTTGTCAGGGAACATTTTGTCACAGACAAATTTAATTACTGTTTCACTGTATCATATTCTCCGAAAGAGAAATATCAAGTAAGATGCTTCTTACAGCTCCCAAAAACAGACTGTCATTGTGCTTTGGTCTCAGTTAATTGCCTCTGAAGCTCATCTCCCATTAATAAGTTTTTCCTTCAAGTCACAGATTTTATAGGACGATCTTTTCTAATGGCCTGCTAAAAACTTGGGCATCAATAGCAGCAGACGAAATTGGTGTGGTTGGTATTTTATAATTTATTCTCTGCCCAAAACTGTCTATATTTATAGGTTCTATCTACGGCAGCTATGCAAACTTTAGTCCCAGTTCATGCATTTTTTGCTTCTGTTTAAAAGGGCAACTTTTTAAAGATAAATGTATGTTGTGCTCAGTCATTTCTGTTTATCTGCAGATTTCATGTGATTCCATAGCATTCCAAACATGGACAGTAAGAGGAAATGAACTGTAGTGGCCTAAACCTGCTCTGCGTTACGCTGGTAAAGATTAACAAGAGTGTTTTAAAAGTAGCTTAAAGCCACTCCTGCATACATCATGGTTTCTGTGAAGGTGAAACTAAAACTCTATTCCAGAAATTTGTGTGACTTTCCTAAATGGTTCATACATCCTGAAGCTGCCCATTATTTTACCTCAAGTGGCTTGCTAATATGAGCATGTACTAAAAAACTCTCAGCAAGCAAACCAAAACCTCTCTTCCTCTGTCTCTGCTTTTCTCCTCATTACTGAACCTGGGCTTTATTTTTAACCAAATCTAAAAAATAAATTAATCTTCCATATTAACCTATCCTCCTTGCCTACTGCAGGAGTGTGAGGCTGTCCATTCCCAGAAGGTAGGGAGCTGTTGTTGCACCATATGGATAAAATCTCATTTATGTCTCTGTCTTCCTTGCATAAATCAGGAAGCCAATCTACCCCTCCACATCAAAAGGTCACTGCCAAAAAGAATAGCAAGGAAACTCCTCCAGGCTTGCTGAAAAGCATCCAGAAATAAAGGATGTCAGAAGAAGTGACAGTGATTAAATTAGCAGCCTAGAGACTGGGGTTATTTTTCTCAATATTGCATTATTCTTTTTAATGAAATGTTCTCCCTTTCTGCTCACTCACACTCATTCTTTCACTATTTCTCTTTTTGTTTTTCTCCACATGGGAAGCAATGCAAGCATGTTATTATTCTAGAGACAAAGGTGGCTTTCACTGTAGTTCGACCTCCCTTCATGCATCAAACCAGAGATCTTAAAATACTGAAATAAAAGCCCTTGTGTCTTCTTTATATTTACCAATCTCTGATCTTCTCATGCCAAGGGGCTAACAGGATGCCACAGGAACATACACCTTTGCTGTGGGGGGTACCCTCACTACTGTGCTGTCAACCCAGCACTACTGCCTCCTGATCCCTTTCTCAGGACACAAGAGACACAAGAGAGATGCCCACACAGTATTGGCTAGAGCTGCTCTTAGTATGCCAATCTACACATTTGCATGTGGTAAGTTTGCCTGTGGATACCTTTGTTTGCAGCAAACTGGGAAGTGAAATAAGTGTCCAGGGTTATATTTAATTTTGGAAGTCAATAAAATAGTCCATGACCTCTATTCAGAGCAATATCTTATCCCAAACCATATCCCCAAATATTTCAAACTGTTTCATAGATTTATAGCTGGGACGAATCACTTTACCATAACTGCTGTTTCAGCAAAATTATGTAAATACATTTTTTTTTTAAGGGAGCAGAAGGAAGAGAAGGGTGATTCCTTCATATTTTGTACCTTTTGATAAAATTCTAAGTGGGGAAGTTCTTCTTGCTCCCTGCAGGAGTTCTAAATGAGTGACAGTTTTGAAATCTGCTATGGATTGCAGTCATATATTTATGTCTTGAATTCATCACTTGAAAGACTACTTTGACAGTAATGGTAAATGTCACCACATGCTTTGAATAGGCAGTTCTCATTAATGCTAGAGGAAGACAAAGTTAGGGAACACTTGCTTTTAAATGTTTTGAAGGAATTTGACATTTACTTCCTATACTTCTACATCTCAATAAATATTTTCAACTCAACCACAAAGATTTAAGTGGAGTGAACTTAAAAGGGTGAGATAGACTTGAGGTCTCTCAGAATAAGCACTTTAGAAATGGAGGAAGAACAAAGAGTTTTTTCTTAAAATGTGGAGTGGTTAATAAGTTTAGATCGTGTGAATCATAAATCTTTGGAAGACACTGTACTGGGGCATCTTTGTTGTCCAGCTGTCTTTCCTCGGCTTTGTGGTCGAGTAATCCCAATTATCAGCAAAGCAATCAAACATTTATATAACTAGGAATCGTAACAATGATCTGTCATTTTCACACTGTGGCAGAACCATCATTTAAAAGCTTTAGAGCAAATAGGTGAACTGCATCTATTTCCACATGTACAAGAAGTTGTTACAGAGTTCATAGACAAAGCTTTCTGAAACAGAGAATGGCACTACAGCAAAAAATGTCTTTGACCTTAGTTTGGTGTGAGAAACACTTAGCTTCAATAATTTTCAATCAGGCAAAGATCTTGGTGAAGTAGCAAAGTTTTTATTCATTACTGCAATAGTGTGTACACATCTCCTTACGGTGCAGAAAAAATTTTGTGCTTAATCAGTGAAACTCTTCTCATTAAAAACCCTTTTATCTTTTTGTGGGTTTCTTGTTCCCCTATTGGCTAGGTACTCCAGGCTTACAATCTACACAACGCACTTGCTAATCCATTTTTCCATACAAGATCTATCACCAACCTATTGTTTTTCAGATCATTTTGTATGTTCATATGGATTTAGGAGGGCAATATTTATTGAAACTGTTTTATCCTATGCCAGGCTTTTCTTATCCTGATCTGTATTTTTCCTTATATTTCTACTTACAAAAGCTATGTTTAAGAAGAAACCTGTATCAGAAAATATCTAAAGGTTAGTAAGCCCCAATTCCTGATTTATGATAGCTATTATGCTGTGCTTAATAGCTTATGTGCAAACATAAATTTAATTATTTATTTATGTTTATTTAGCAGTCTTTCCCTTGCGTATTCCTTTGCAAAAGTTCACATTGTTCGTGTTTGATCATGGTGGGTGTTGCTCAAGCCTTTTGGATTAATTTCTTACCCCGGTCAGAATGTCCTAGACTTGCTCTATGCTGCTGCTCAGCATCTTTCTTGCAGCAGTCATTTTCTAATAAAGTTTTAAGTTCAGTAAGGGCCTATACCTTAGTATTGGAAGTTTCCACTGCAAAAACATATTCTAACTCTCATATGTGGGATGGAACTTACACTTCACTTTCTTCTAATGAAGGCTGATTCCAAAGGAAATTTCTTAATGGAATGTTAATTATACAGACATTAACTACAATGAACTGACTATATTTTAACATGATTTTTTACTATCCTATAGTTTTGATAGAATCAAAAACTAGAGTAAAAGTGAAGTCTGAACGGGTATTCCTTCTATACTTACCCATCATGTTACATCATTCAGTGATGGTGACGAATCATTTGAAGAAATTTCCAGCAAAACTGACTTTTCCATTGGTTTAAGTCTTTGAATCAATGTTGGGTGTCATTTTGGAAAATAGCTTGTAAACAAATGCAAGGTATCAAGCTTAAAACAGGTGTAACTTGATGAAAGTTTTTGACCAATATTTAACAAGACATGGACTAACAGTTTAAAGTCTCCCTGGATTTAAAAATCAAAAGGCAGGATTAATCTTTTCCTGTTCTAGACATCAACACTGCAGAAGTCTATGCCTGCTAGTTGCTTAGGCTCTCCTTTATAGGGAGATGAAGAGGTACTGTTAGGTCAAAGTCCATCTCATTCTTATGTAGACATCTGAAACAGGGCTTATTTTTCTACACTTTCTCAAGTGTAGAAAGAGTCTAGACAAGTGGCTCAGGCAGAAATGTTTTATTACATACATTTGAAGCTAGGTAAAATGAAATGGAACTGTAAACCCAGATGTCTTAGAACAATGAATTCAGTGAAGTCTTAAGAAAATGCTGAAAAAAGCCTCTAGTGAATGTTCTGTGTACACCAACAGCATTGTTTAATACCTCAAATATGACAGATAGCATATATGGGATCTCAATTTTCAGCCTTGTGGTTCAAGGGGAATAATACTTGCTCTGTATGATAGACCACTATAATTCTGAGTAAGAAACTGCTCTTTCAGGGAAAAGGAGGATTCAGAATTTGACAGCTTAGCACTTCTGTTTCTCTCCTCCACACCTCTCCATCTCTTCCTCTGCATGTGAGTCTATTTGTAAAGCTGGCCGAGCGTTCAGTCATTTGGCAAATGACACAAAATACTGGTGATGATGGGTCCCCAAGCAGGGAAAAGACCAATGATAATTGAATGAAATAGTAAGACTTTATCACAGAGCTCCGTTTCACGGAGATTATGTCTGTCTATGTCCACAGACATGAGCACTTCTGAGTGCATGCTGTGTTTGCTGCTGTGTGAAGGCTGCAGAAGGAACCAAGCATCTTGGAAAGTGTTTGAGCAGCCACTGCTGGGAAAAAATAATGAGATGAACATACAGTACTGGGAACAGCACAAACCTACCTCCTGAAGTGGAAGGCTAGCTGTTATTGTGGGTCAAAGATGCTCACCAGAGCAAGGCTCATCCTAGGATGGAAACCTGGGGTGGTTGAAAATGGGCTCCACGGGGGCTCCACAGAATATGGCAGTAGGCCTGCCTGAGTTCAAGAAGTGTTTGGACAGAGCTCCCAGACATAAGGTTTGGTTTTTGGGAGGTTCTGCGTAGAGCCAGATGTTGGACTTGTAGATCCTTCTGGATCCTTTCTAGCTTGCCTATTATATGATTTAATGACTCTGTGAAACCAGAGAACCTGCCCTGGGGCTGAGAAAATTGCAGTATGCTTTAACATTACATCTACTGCTAAGACCATTTAAGGATCTCTTCAGGTGTGTCCTAGCTACCACCATTGGGTCACAGCGTATATATACACACAAATGCAGACACACATGCAAACACATACGTATATACATACCATATATATGGATATAGCCTAGAAACATATGCTCAGTGCATAAATGTATATATTATATATACACAGATGCTATGTGTGGATATATATATATTGCATATACTATGTATGTATACTCTCTGTATACACACTATGCACTCTCTTGTACACACACTATGTACACATTATACATATACACTATGTATATACACGCTATCACAGAAGGCACAGTACTGATTTAAGGATAATCAGATGGTGGTGACACCAGAGGGCTGGAGCACACCTGCTTTGCTGGTACCCATCCAGTCCAGCCACAAAATGGCTGTGGGGTCTTGGGTGTTCATCCTGCTTGTCCTGTCTGAAGTTTGCTGTGGGCTGGCTGCTCTCTGAAACTGCTCGGTGGCTTTGAGACCCCTTTGGAGCAAGAACAACAGCCATGAAGATGACTGATCTTGCAAATGTAACTCCTTCAGTTCAGTCTCCAGGTATACTTCCCCTAGCACTTTTTGAGGAAGCAAGTAGCTTTCTGAAGGACAGGCTTTTCACAACCTACAGTCCCCAAAGCTCATAAAAATCTGACATGGGCCTGTGCAAATCTAAGAGGAAAGTTTAGTCACATTTTGTGGATGCTAGATGGCAGTATTGCATTTCTTAAACAATCAAATTTTAGTTAGTGGAAACTATCAAGAATAACAGCATTCTGAAACTCTGAAGAGCAGAATACAGTCAGTAATGAAAGCTTAGCTAGACTAAATAATCATATAATTAAAATATTATGTTTACTAAGAGCTTGCCTGGAACAGAAGATACATTATACTTCTTGGCTATGTGCTTCTTTACCACTCTATGTGAGTTAACTGACAGTTGATAACAACACTGCTTGTATTTTATGGGTCTTCAGGGTTAGACACTTGATATAAGCCACTTTCTTGTGATTTACAGCTGTGATGAGGAGCAGCACTCTGGCAAAGAGGTGGGTGAACCTTTCTCCACTAACACAAGGATTTAAATCTTGTGAGATTTTATCACAACTAAAAGAGGGAGACTTGGTTATCTCAGTTCACATGTTAATGGATAAGAATCTACATCACTGAGTCCTTGATCCAGAAGAGCACTTGAGCAAGTATTTATCTCTAAGCATGAGTAATTCATGGTTTTAATAAGATTACTCATCTGGTTAAAGTTTGATGAACAATTAAGGGCCTTTCCGGAACACAGCCTAACACAATCATTGCAACTTGGCAGTCTCTGCAGGGAAGCCAAAGGCTGAGTAACTTTGTTCAGATGCTCTCTTCTCCCTGGGATCTATGGTGGCTCTACATTCGTACTGATACTGAATGATGTGACAGTGCAACTAGACTCTCAGCTGTATCTCCTGTGCTAAGGAACAACCACTAGAGCTACAAAGACAATGATATCATAGGGCAAATTGGCTCTGAAGAGAAATCCTAGCTCTCAAGTGGGTTTGGTCAGGCTGATCCCCAAGTGGTGGGATTGATACAGTAGGATGGCAGTCGTGGGACCTACAACAGCTGGTTTCCAATCTTTAAAGTGCAGCAGCAGTGGAAAAAGAACTCCTAAGCAAAAGAAATAGGTTGGAGCTGAAAAAAGAACTCCTAAGCAAAAGAAATAGGTTGGAGCTGGTAAAAGAAGACAAAGCTACTTGGTTGCTTGGGGGTAAGCAGTTCAATCTGATGGAGTTCTCTAGCTGGAGAATGGTGTTAAAAAGATGGTTTTGGATTCCAATCCCAGCCTCAGGCATGGGGAAGCTACACATCTGCCTAAGCCAACAATAAGGAGAGTTCAAAAGAAGCTGAGAGATGCCAAGAGGGTAGATAATCAATGGAAGATCAAAGTTTAAGGATGGATGAAGGTTGAATTTTCATAGGAATGTTTGCCTTGAAAGAGAAGGTAGTGGGAGAGTTTCTGTGTGTCTGTTATATTTTATTGAGATATTCTGGAAGGATGAACTCTGACGAAAGGTTGCAAGGTAAATTTTACCTGTCCAGGAAAGAGCAAAAGTTCTGCTTTAATAACATTAAAAGGTGTGTCTGGGATGGTGCTGTACAAGGATGTTAAAATGAAGCAAATGGGCTTATGAGCTTGTTTTGTTTTGTTTTCTTTTTCCACAGGAACTGTGGTTCCTTGGAATATTCAGCTGAAGAAAAATGTGGAGGGAGTGGTAGCTTCTTTTGATTAAAATTTAAGATGAACTGAGCCTATAAAGAGCAGAGATTTTATTTTGTGGGTATAATGAGTCTAATTTAACTGCAGGATTTTTTCAACACTTTTTTTTGTCTCTTGTTGCAGTAGAAACATAGGTAAACATAGGCTCTAGCCATGAGCAACAGCTTAAACATATGTAAAATAGGAAAATCTACCTGAATTCGGGTTATTTTTCTAAGAATGAAACTGTAAAGTGAGGGCCTAACGTGAAATGTGTTCTAGAGCTTAATCTTCCACTACATAACTGGTACAGAGGCAGTTATACTGTATGTACCTTCATGTTATTAAAATCAGACTGTAATCCTTTGACTCTGATTGGAACGCTGTTTTTATAAATAACTGTTGTGTAAGACAGAAAATTAAAACCGTAGCCCAGCTGCAATGTTGATATACACTTGGTCACCAGGTTGCTGTTCAGTGTTGAATAAGACTCGATCAATGTTATTTACAGTCTTCATAACAGGTTTATAAAGTGGAAGTAGATATAATTCTTTTGCAGATCTCATCAGTTGGAACAGTTTAATCTCTGATAGCATCAAGTGATCAGTACTGCAATTGGTCATACATTGTTTGGTCTGGCTTTACTTTAGTTCTCCTTTTTCTCTTACAGTGAAATATTTTGACATTTGTTGAAACACCCAAACTTCCAACTTTCCATCTGGAAATTGATTGAAACAACATAGTTTATTTTCAACAGACACTGAATTTAAGTGTGTCAGACTGCATGTTTCAGAGCTGATTTTTAAGCTCTGATCCCTCCCTGGAGTTAACTTTTAGATAACCTATGTTCCCATTCTTCCATCTGGACAAGGCTAGACTGAATTCTATGTAGCTTATAACACAGAATCATAGAACATTCTGAATTGGAAGGGAGTCAAAATAATCATCAAGAGCAAGTCCTGATGCAACACAGGATTGCCCAAAGAACAGATCATGTATCTCTGAGTGTTGTCCAGACACTTCCAGAACTCCAGCACTGGGTGCCGTGCCCACAGCCCTGCGCAGCCCGTCCCACGCCCACCGCCCCCTGGTGCAGACCCTTTCCCTGACCCCCAGCCGCCCCTCCCCTGACACAGCTCCATGCCATTCCCTCGGGCCCTGTCGCTGTCACACAGAGCAGAGCTCAGCGCTGCCCCTCCGCTCCCTGTGAGGAGCTGCAGCCGCCATCAGGCCTCCTCTCAGTGTCCTAAGGTCTCCACTCAATGCTCTGTTGCCCCATGTCCTTCCTGTTGTACGCCTTGCCCATGCACTGAAATAATTCCATCTTAGAGTACTTGTTAGGTGCTATAGATTATTTACTTCTTCGATGGGGATATCTTCAGTTTTGGATTAGAATAAACTTTAGCCAGAAAGCAGGCGCACATTCTGCAAAACCTCATAAAGTTGAAATACTGAAACTGTTTTGTTAGAAAACATTTGACGTGATATAATAGTCCCTTTAAAGCCTCAGACCTTACTGACCTCCAGTAGAAAAGGAAGCATGCAGAAAACTGACTCTTGTTGGACAGCTGACATTTCTTTAGCCCTAGTCTCTCAATAGCAAGTTTCAAAATGACATCTTATTGAAATGTATCGATTAGTACTAGAGATGCTTGACTGCATTTTCAATCAACACAATGTTATTAAGAAAATGACTAGTTAAAATTCACACCCAGGGCTACTTCAGTTCGTACACCTTGCCAATCAAGAAAATACTTTTTTTTTTTCCATGTTACTTTTTTTTTTTTTTTTTTTTGGTGTGTGTGTGTGTGTGTCTAAAGTACAAGTCTGTACAATGAACATTGCCAGTTTCTTTAGCTTGTGTATAAGCACACAAAATATGCAGGCATGCCTATGAAAATTTGACCTTAGTATGCTATCATGATAACATATTGTCAGCTTCTAGTCTACGAAATGAAAGCTGAATTCAAAGTCTTCACACAGTCCCACAGTCCCTCTGAGGCATGCCTGGAGTTGTGACTGCAAGTTATGCTTGCTGATTGTGGATGAAAGGAAACAAAATCACAGAACACATAACAAGATGGTAAACAATCATAGAGAGGACCTGTAGGCAAAATATTATAGCTATTGGGTTTTTTTTTGGTCATTTTGTGGTGATACAAGTGGAAAGAAGCATGTGAGATGAAAGATGTAACAGAAAGCTCTGAGATCTGACAAAACCAGTTTAATTTCCCCTTCTTTCAATGTCTGTGCACACCAAAATAAGTGAATGGATGGAACTTTAAATCTCCCAGTCAGTTGTGTCTGAGGTGCTGAAGTGCATGCGAGAAGCTGGAAGTCTGTGGGGAAAGCAGAGGTTATGCTAGAGAGGAGGATACTGCAGCCAAATGGCAAAACTTTAAAAAAGGAACACTTAAAAGCTGTTTCTCTTTCAAAAGCTTTAATGTATCTGTAAAATTTCTCTGTACTTATTTAATGCCAAATGGTGAGACTACACTTAATAGTAAAATTCTAAGTGGAACTTTCATTATACTTCCAGTGCAAAACTCAATACAATCTTAATTACATATGTCAATAGCATACCAAGATAGCTAGAGCTTGTTATTTTGTAATAATGCAGTGATTTTTAGAAAATGGGCTGGAGGAAGATATTAGGACACTTATTTCATCTTTGTCAGAATACACAGTTAAAGGGAAAATTAGCCTCATTGTATGTGAAAAAGAGATTTGCTAGCCTGTAATTTATTCAAAGGAGCTTCACAGTTTCTAAAGAAATTTTTTGAATACTTGATTCCCAAGTAGGTTAAATAAGTTATTGATGTAACTCATCACAACTTGCTTATTTATTTATTAATCGGTGACTTAAATGTGAGTCATACTAAATAATACAGCCTGTTTTGTTTTGTTTCAGTATGCTGAAGAACATCTGTGATTACAAAAATTTCAATATCGCTTGCAGAATTTAATTTAAAAAACTACTTTTCCTTTAAATCAGACCTGAATCCGTTATATGATTAAAGTTTGTTAATTATCTTTCACAGGACATGAAATAAATACATCTCATGTGTTATATATAGTCCAAACACATAGTAATTGTCTCCTTGTGTAGGCCCCCACAAGAATATCACTTTTTTATTGTGTGGGTGAGTGAACACTGGCACAGATTTCTCAGAAAGGCTGAGATGCCACCATCCTTGATGATATTCAGAAGCTGTCTGGGTATGGTCCTGGGTGTTGTACTGGGTGGCCCTGCTTGAGTAGTTGTATTGGATGATGTGATTTCCAGAGGTCCCTTCCCATGTCAGCCATTATGAGATTCTGTTATCACTGTGTGAGCACAGCACAGAGGGGGAAGGGAAGGAAAGATAGTTGATAAGAAAACCTTATTTCAGTATGTTTTTTAATATTCTGATTACAAATATTAGCCAACAAACTACTATGGAATGATATACAGGGCCACTGGGTGCTTGCTAACAATAATGGAAGACAATTTTCCCACTTGGACAAATTACATTGAAGATGATCTAACTTGGGGCCTCTATAGGAGAATTAGTATCAGCAGACTTTCCAACAATAAAAAAAGTTTCTCCGAGATTTTGAAGGCTTACCAATATCTGATGACTCTCTTGTTTCCTTATAAACACTACTTTCCATCTGCAGATTTAGTTTTGGTGGTTCCAGAAAGGGTGAAGGGAGAAAGGTTGTTTAAATATGTTTTCTGTCCAATCCCCCCGGTTCTTCTTTTCCTTACAAGAAATGAACAGGATGATTCATTTCCTACTTGTTCTCTTGGGTTATGCTGAAATTTCAGAAACCTGGCCACTCTGACCTGGAACTTCCTTCCAGCTTGGATGCCCAGGTTTCCTTCTGGTCGGTGGTGGACATAGTGAGCAATTACTTCTCATTTTGATAGGGAACTAGGATGAGGTCAGGACATGGGCATGGATAGGGAATGGAAAACCCTGTGGGGTAACAGTTGAATCCATGCACATTCATTAATTTCCTCCAGTAGTCGAGATCTCATGTTTCTGGAGTGACCACGTAGACAGCCCCCCCATTCTCATAATGACACTGACACTTAGATCAGAAATATCCTTTTTATCTATCGTTGCTCATCACCAATATCTTTGCTCTTTTTTTTTTTTTTTTTTTTTTTTTTAATGATAGCATGATTGTTATCAGATACAGCAGCAGTAACATTCTGCAGAAGAAAACCAGAGTGTTACCATCATTGCCAGCTTGTCAACTGTCAGAGTCTTATCTTGTTGTTTTGTTTACTTTGGAGCAATATGCCTTTTGGATATTTTTAAAGCACAGTCTTAGTCTGATTTTAGATCTGGGGCTTCAGATGTTGAAAGGCTCGCATAATAACCTCCTTTCCTGCTTTATTACAATTTCCTATCTTTAATTCTTATGAATGCTACTGGTCCATTTGGTCAGAAGATAGTCTTGCCCTCAACAAGATGTTTCTTTTCTCATCTGTAATAGCTAAATAGCAGAGGGCCATTTGGGGAATTCACAAGTTACCTTCTTCTTTCTCTCACTCTCACCTTCTACCTCTTCCCTCCCCTTTCCTCCCTTCCCTTCTCCACATTTTCTGGCAAATAACAATCCATGTGACTTCAGTATGGCTTTTGTACTGAAATTAGGCAATCATACTGTATGATAGGCCTCTGCTTATTTTATTTTCAAAATTAAAATGGACTTTTAGCAAAGGCAATCTAACAGTCATCTTTCTACTGGATCTTGTGCCAAAATCCTGATTATGGCACTGCAACTGTTTAACAAGTTATTATTTATAGTAATTTCATCCAATTTCTTAACCCTTCTGCTTTTGTAGAATCATAGAGTATCCTGAATTGGAAGGGACCCCATAAGGATGAGACCTCTTTTGTTTTGTTTAGTTTATTTGAGAAAGGTAAGAAAATTAACTCCTGATTTTTGAAACTAGTATCTTAATTTTAAACCATTCTGTTAAACTTTTCCCCCTGTATTGAAGGATGCTGTGAATTAAAATTTCAGTTCTAGCTGACATATGGTTCATTGCTGATATTTCATGTTTCCTCCTAATCATGCCCTCCTTTCATTTCCCCTCACCCTTCCCCATGGTGACATTTATCAGATTATGGACATTTCTTTCATCTTGCCAGTCTGCTTTTTATCCCCTCTCCCTCCTCCCCTGCCAGCCTCTGTCCACCCTGGAGTTCTAATACAACATAAGCACTATACAAAGTTCAAGGGAAGAACACCATCAGATGGCGTGTTTCTCTTCATCTGCCCCAAGGTGCTGCCTGTTCTTCTTTGAGAAGGAAAAAAGGCAGTTTCGGTGCTTACCGATAAAACTTTGATGTACCAGAAGGGGGCAGTTAGAATAAACTCATTGCTAAACCATATGGAATATGTTCTGGAAAAACAAATTGCATTAAGCTTAGGAAACTGCAGCTGTGCAGCACTTTGGCACGTGGAGAACAAGCTCTACCTGACGCCAATTCTTCTGTGTGTACATACTGTACAATCTGAAAGAGAACATATAACACAGCATTTGGTGTGCTGAATTATCACCTCATTCAAATCTCTGGGCAGATGTTTAGCTGCATGTACCCTGTCAGCTCTGTATCAGGTCATGACCAGTAACAGGATGATACCTTGCTGGAGCCAATTGCATTTAGGTCTATGAATTTAGCGTGAGTTGAAGAAAGGATACAGGAGAAAAAGTTTAGTCAATTATAAATTTCAAGTATAAATACTTGGAGAAGACTTTGAGCTTGAATAATATGGAGGGTTGCTGCAACCTGTTTATGACTGCAGAGGAGGCAAAGTAGCATAACATGGTCAGCTAGAGAACATGGTAATCTTCAGAATAAATTGCTGCTGCCAAGCTAACAGTGCAGGTGGGTAAGTGAAATGCCATCTATACTGGGATAAGTTTTAGTCCTCTGGTGGCTTATGCTTTGGATATCAAAGGTAAGATTTTGACTGTCAGATCTGTGGCTCAGCTTGTTTTTCAGCATACAGAAAAGTGCAGGTAGCTCATAATGTCAGCACTCTGACACCTGCAAGAGAATGAGATGCATCCCTTTTCTGTGAGACAGGCAGAGACGTTCTGTCTGCTCTCTGTAGCACAATACTTGCCAAGGAGTGATATGGAGAGACTTTATAGAAAAGGGTGTTTTTTTTAATATCTTATATATATTAAAGTTGCCAGTCTCACATCTGTCAACTGAAGGTCATTGCAAGCAATATGTACCAGCTTTGTCAGGAGAATACATTTCTGACAATATATAACATCATCTTATATCTGGAATAAGGAAAAAACTAATGGAGTCTCCGAAAACTACCATTCAAGCAGAAAACCTTGTCCTTTGGGGTAAATATTTCTTAAACCCTTCAAGTGAAGCTTCATAAAGCTCCCACGATTCCAAAAGCCACAATAGTTTCAGTATGAAGATATTAAGGGTATGTATCTATATAGCTAAAACATCCTTTGCTGAGAACACAGTTTAGATGACTAATATTTTTCTGCATTAAGTATAGGAAGGTCAAAATCAGTTTCCTTGCCAGACTCTATTAGTACAAAATAGCTGATGATGAATTTGCAGGGGTGAGAGAAAAAGAATACTTAATGTTTAGAGACTCTCAAGAGAATATACGACTAGAAAAGAACATGAGTAACTTGTTTTCCCCCTGGATCAATGATAACCAGGAACCATCATACTGACAGTCTGATTAATAATTGAAAATACAACCATGTTCTCCATTTTGTAAAAAAAAGCATTTTGTATAAATATTTTCATTAACGTAAATAAGAAATAAATTAATTCACCTCTAAAATCACTTAAAGACTAGTTATTTACTGTTATGGAGGGTACCTGCATTTGTGTGGTGTGCTAGTTCTGATGAATTGTTCCTGGTATTGATAGCAGCAGTAAAATCTGAAGGAGAGAGGTATTCCTGTTCCTGCATGGAGTGCAAGGGAGGTTTAAGAAAATAGTATTGTAGAAATTAGTATAATCTTTGAGCAAATACAATGAATATGCTTAGAAACTTGTCACAAAACAGAACAAAATGACCATTACCTGGTAAAAATACCTTTTAACACTCACTTATTTGCCCCTTCTTTTATGTAGTCCAACTGGCCATGTGAGTGTCTCTGTGAGACTGACAGTGAAATCCCTGCTAAGTTCTACTGTACGGGCACTCAGTACTTTTTGGTCCTATGGACACTTGTGGTATATTTTACTAACACTGGCCTAGATTGCCTGTGTGTGTGAATTTCAGACTTAGAGCAAGGTGGAACAGCGTTTTACTGAGGAACATAAAGTGTTTGTGGAAAAGAGTCCCTTTGACTCAGGAGCTGCTTGTGTGTGGAAAAAGAGCGATGCAGAATCACAATTACACCTTCTGCTTAAAGGGACTGAAATTCCTGTATGAGAAGTGTGCATCTTCCTCTATAAGTAATTCTAACATCAGCAAAATAAAAATAGTATGAAAAAAAATAAACTATTAAAATAAGTCAAACTTATTGTCTATTTTTAATGGAAAAGTCTGTTCACTGGGTGAGCTGCTAACCATTCAGATGAATTTTTAAGGCTATAAAGACTTATCTCCTTTTCAGTTCAGATATCATAGCTTCAGATAGATCTCTATCTGAGATCTGATTTGTTCCAATTTGTGTTTCCCAGTTTTCACACCTATTCTTTAGTGCAAATTTGTGGATTTGGCTGCTATGGACTAAGGCCTAATAATTACAGTTTTAGTTGAAACAGGATACGTAGACTCAAATCCGTATTTGACAAGTTTTTCCTGGGAGAATGAAGTAAAACATTTTAAAAGTGTGAATGCTAATTTAATTGCTTGTTAAATGTTAAATTATGTTCTGCATACAGTACAAACAGGAAAGATGTCATTTTTATTAAAAAGTAAAGTTTTTTTTAAGATTAACAGTGAGAAAATACTTTACTAAGCAATTTTTTCTACATAACTGTGCTTTTTTGCTCCTGAGTTACCCTGTGGTTCAGCAGGCATAGTGCACAAATAAATTGGGTCTCAGAAGTACACAGCAGGATTTAATAAGATGGTGGAAAAATATCCAGCTTGACTGGAAGTTCATGTCTTTTAAATAGTTTCACTATCCTTCTTTAAGAAGAGCAAAGTATCCAGCCTTCTTTCCTTCAACAAAAAAAAGAGAAGACACAGGTGATTTTTTTTTCTTTCAGTCCCTAAAGCCTACTGCTGCATCGAATATGACTGTTTTGCAGGCATAAGTTAATTTACAATAACAATCCTATGCGGTCCTCCTGAGTCTGAAAAGTTCAGCTGAGGTTCTTCCACATTAGCAGCTATAGAAAATATTCCACAGGCAAAACTGGGTGATAACTCTGAAATCAGTGTCAGATGATGAGTCCAGATATTTTTGTAGCTTTAGGCATACAACACTGTCAGGGCTCTTTATGCCAGATTTTTGCACAAATATAGCGGGACGTTCTCATTGTACGTTGGAACTTGCAGAACAGGAGGTATTTTGTAAACATTTGGAGGAGGGATGTCTGAGTATTTTGTTTTAAACAGAGTTAATGCTGTTTTTGTTGTTGTTTGTTTTATATTGTTTCGTAGTTAATACGACACTTTTCCAAATTGTTTGGCTTCCATATTACTCTAGTAATCACAGAACAAACTTTATCATTGTGGTAAGGAGAGAGAAAGCATCTCTTTTCTCACTGTATATATGTTGGTTCAAGGCTGTTCTTATCTCCAAGTAGGCACACATCTGCAGACCCCTCGGAATTGTACTGGGAGACAATACTTCTCTCTCTTTTATCAGGTAAATATATTTTGTCTGCTGAAAAAAGATTTTTTCAGCCTTCATCTTCTCAAGAATCTTTTCTTGTTGTTCATATGCAAAATAGTGTCAGCTTATATGTTCCACCACAGTCAATCTAATTTCCTGCAACTCTTGCTTGCAAGAGACATAAGAAGCAGTACAGCTTTGCATGGGAGGCTTGTTTTGTCAAATGTTTTGCAAAGTCCACTTCAACTGTCATAATAATTAACTTCTTATAAAATCATTATTATGATTTTGCTCCAGTTTCAGTTAGATTCTTGGATTTGCAGTGTACACCAACTTACCAGCCAGAATGCCTTTATCTGGAACATGTTTTTTCAATTTCTGAGCAAAAAATGCAGTAATCTCAGTTTTTCTTCATCAGGTCTGTTTGGAAGTGATCCTAGTGTGCTGACTTTATCAAAAGTATTACGTGCATATTTATTCTGAGGCACGTATAGTCCTTAGCCATAGCAAAAAAAAAAAAAAAAGACCCTACACAGCTAAGATCATCTTATATGTTGCAAGAGCGCTGTCTAGAGCTGCTGGATTTCTGTGTTGGAAATTCATATGTGTGTTGTTCAGGCACAGAGATTGATGCCTTAGGAAAAGGCCAGCTTTGCTGAACACACTGAAGACACTACTGAAAGCTTCAGACTTGATACACTTGAGCATGAGATTTGTGTGGGATTGCCTACATGTGTAAGGTACATTTGCACTGCCATTGTATATTGACCCTCTAGTGCCCTGTGCACACTAGAGTCAGAGCTCATGGGCACAACCAAAATCATTTGCTTAGTATCACTAAGTGTCCAGAAGCATAGCTGTAGCTTTTGTCCCGCTCCCTTGTAAGACTTGGATACTGGGGCAAATACATCTCTAACCTTGTGCTAATGCCAATTATTAAATTTATATCTTTTTACCAAAGTGAGTCAGTTAAATAATACACATAAATTATTCAAAGTGAGTCACGTGGTCATTTGTTCAACAATCACATTAAAGACTGTGATGAAACCTTGATTGAAAGCATTGTCATAGGTTACTGCTGAGGGAAACACTTAGTGTTTGTCACAAGCAACTACAGATAACTGCTGTGACCTGGAACATAACTTTCAAATGAGCATGGAGTCATATGGAAATAAAAGCATTTAATTGTGGAGCAGAATGTATATGATGGTACATATTAAAGTCTCTATATTTATCTCCAAATCCATCTTCTCTCTGCCCTGACACTGATGGTTAAAGAAGTGAGTTTTTAGATCTAATGTAATACTATAGTTACTTGATTTTTTTCTAGCTGAGCATGCATTTACCTAGTTTTTTGATCTTCCTGTGTCTCTCTGAGTTTCTGTATAACTGCTGATTAGAAGCATCTGCAAACTCAAGTGGTTATCTAGTTGTGTCAAGACTTTGCCTCAAATAACTGTGCTTTGAGAAACTAGATTTTGACATGAGAAAGAGTATATAATTCTCACCCAGAGCACTGCACTCATGTAAAACCCTTTGCACAGAAAACGTGGTTTAGATCGTTATTATTAGACTTAATGCACCTGAAGAAAATAAGTGTTTATGTTACAATGCTTCCATCTTCTGAGACTGAAAAAAAAGGCAAGAAACAAGTTTATTGCCAGTTGGATGTTTTTTGTTTTCTTTTTTTTCCGTCTGAATTATGATTCATTTCTGCGATATTTGTGCTGTTTTCAACCAACATGACTGCAGCTGATCATGAGGAAATAATCAGGTAAAAATGTGCATTCTGAGAAGGAAGACAAAGGTTCCTCACAAGAAAATACTGGTTTTGGTGACACTGACCCTACTGATTGCCAAATAATGATTGCTTGGCTAATAATGAGTGGAAATGTCTCCCTTTTGAAATCCCAGAATAAAAGTGGAGGGGAAAAAACACTCCGCTTATTATCAGTATTTTTAGTTTAAAAAGTCAATATTCAAAATGAGATAGTACAAAATATTTTATCTTTATCATTCTCTTTAGACACGTTAAAAATGTATACCAAATGAAATCTACAAATACTTGTCTTGATCAGAGTGAAAACATTTCTGTTGTGGACAGCGATGTTACAGCAGTGCTATGTACTGGGTGCATTCATGTTCAAGATTAGATAAGGCTTTGAACTTCCAAGATGGAGGTGGTCCCAATACAAGATATTTTCTCATTACAGTTTGTTTACTGTTGTTTTTGTTGTTTGTTTGTTTGTTTTTAATGTGGCAAATGCTTGATATTTCCCATCACTGCAGATTAACATGCTGTTGTCTACCACAGTTGGGGCTGTGTATTGACTTCAGCCATGTAGTAGAGCCAATTATTTTATGTGTATGAGCTTGCAAGCTTCACAAGGAACACTTCTAACCTGATATTATAGTAAAGAGCAGGTTGGTGGAGAATGGAACTCTCAAATTTCTATCTTTACTGGAGTTTGACAGAATATAACAAAAAGAATTTTAGGTTTGGGAAGGAAATAAGGATTCTGTTATATGAAAAATGGAGGCTTTGAAATGTTTGATTTTAGTTCCACATCAATACAAAGCACAAAAAAAAATTACTTAATGAACACATAGAAAAGAGAATTTGGCAGAACTGGAACTTGAACTTGAGTCCTCTCACTTTGTGCTTTAACTGTCAAGTTACAGTATTTTCTTGACAGAAATAAAAAAGGATTCAAGATTTTAAGTCTTTCTGTAAAATATTATTGAAACCTTGACAGAAAAAATTAATCCTTCAATTTAATGCATTTTTTTTTTTTCTCACCTGTTTACAGTTTTTCCATTCAGGCTTTTCACAAATATTGATGAGTATTGTTATGAAGTCTACTCTCCAGTAGTATGGGGGCTGCACTCAGAATCAGGGAAGTTGCAGTCCATCAATACAGCTATTTCTTTAGTAATATTCCAGTGAAATTTCCAACATGATATTTTGAAATCATACAGATTACGATCCAGACCTGGCCACTAATCAAGACAAGAGTTTTGCATAACCAAGAGAATTTTTTTTCTTCTTCTTTTTTTTTTTTTTTTTTGTCTTATCTAAAAAAACCTGGAATTATCCCCTCTCTGTTGCAAAGTACACTTCAGTGGAAATATCACTCAGTGGTGTTCAGTCTTTAAGGAACTTCCTTATTCCTATCAAACAACTGTAAAATCCATTTTGAAGACAGTACTAAACTTCAGTAAAGGAGAGTATGCTGGATTTTTTTCTCTGCAGAAAACAGTGAGGATATGCCTCAAGCACTTCCTGTGTAGAAACTTACCTCAGTTATTCTAGAAGGGATGAATTAGTTATGTTCTCTTACAATAAAAATAATCTCAGTAAGACAGAGTTTATGTATCCTTGGTGAGTTGGGGACATAAAAGTTTCTGATCTCCTTATACCAGGGCAGAATGACCTGCCATGCTCCTTATCTGATTATCAAGTAGTTTCACAGCACCGACTGTTACTGTACTAACTTTCCCACACGTTTACAATGAAACTTTTGAAGATATCTAAATGTGCTCCAACTATTCAGCTTCTAGTTGAAGCTTTTATTCAGAAGGGACTGTGATATGAAAACCTATGTATCCATGAGTTTCAGGATCTGTATTTAGAGTATTTATTATTGCAACATCAGGATGACTTCTTTTGTAAGTAGATTGAAGAATTTGAAGGAAATCTTAGGAATTTGAACTTATAAGGAGTGACAGATAAACCTTGTCACCTGAGATACATATGTGTATGTGCCATAAAATTTTTCAGATTAGCTAATCCATGTAATTTCCTGAGTCTGACATGCTCAACTAATTTTGTTTCAAGCAAGGAACACCCTTTCCTTTCCTCTCTGTCTCTCTCCCAAACACACATGCATACCATACCTTTTGTGTTTTTTATCTTTTTCATTAAGGAGACAGATAGTTAGAACTGTGTTAAATGTTTGAGTTGAATCTTAAATTCATTTGAATTGAATAAGATGCTGCTTTGAATGTGGTTTATATAATCTTGACTCAGCGTTGTTTTGAGCAACAGTGAGGTACACAGATCCTTTCCAGATGTCTTTGCAAGCCTTGCTCTTCCCTATGCCATCTGCCCTGAGGAAGGAAGGATGAAACAGAAATCCTCTGGGCTTCCTGGAACTCCCAGATTGTGGAGAAAGCAGAAAAGAAGTTTACTTCATGATCCTCTGAAGGTTGGGAAGAAGAGTCATCTGATGGTCCTGCAAGGCATAGCTCAGTACATCACATCACAGAAGAAACAAAAGCAGAAAGGAATAGAGCAGCCCACTCACCTCCTGGAAAGGACAGGGAGGAGAATTTTTGTTTTGGAAAGAGATAGACTAAACTGAGGAAAGATGAAAAGGTTCATTTACTGGTAGCACACAAATGACACTTCTGAGTACAGTTCCATCCGAAATCATACATCTATGTGTGGGTGAGCAGCAGGAATGAATAGTCAGCTTGTGAGCCTTATTGGGGACTGGTGAAACAGTGAGCAGCTTGCTTATGACATGTAAATAAAAGGGTAAAAAACTAAAAGCTGAACTCCAGGGTTGGCTTGTGAACGTAACTGTGATGGAAACCCTGTAGTATTAATATCACTCCACTGGTAATCTTTAACGGACTTGTTTTCATCCCAAAGCTGAAATCGATTGGCCAACAATTTTAGGTGGAGATAGATTGACCTTTTCTTTTTTGCCAAATTGTCTACATACTGCAAACTACATTTATACCCACAATTTAACCCGTAAAGAGACAGACAATTAAATATTGTGGCCTTAAGCATAAAAGCAGGCTAAATCAAAAATATCATTTGAGTGGGATTTTTTTAAGACCTGTGGTGCTCTTATTCTCTGTATGAGGAAGATTGGAAACAAAAATTTACTGGAAATCAAAGTTTTTTGAGAACAGAAATACTGTCTGTCAGTTAATATAATCAATTAAATAATCTGTAACATTTTCTTTACTGACACACATTATTATGCATGGTAGGTGCTCAACTGCTAAGCTGAGGTTCTAAGTGACCAGGAAATAATAGTGTCAGTGAGATGGAGAGCAAGACTGTCAATTTAAATGACAAATGCTTTTTCAGTGCAATAGATTGTCATTAATCCTTCCCATTAATCCTTCCTGTGTTGCCCCAGTGAGTTGATTACTAGCAAAGGTTTATTTCTTGGACTGCTGTCTTTTGAGATGGATGTATCATGCTTCTATTTGAGACAACATTGGAAAAAAAACACAAACCCACAACATTTGGATGGATAGATTTAAGGGTATGTCTTATACTAGAGGTGAGGTTTGGTGAGTTCTCATAATGAAAGTCCTTGAAGGCTGGAATGGATTCTCCTGAGAGGCTGTGGAATTGCTGTTGCTGAAGATTTTCATAACTTGACAAGGATATGAGCTGATGCTACCAGGAGGTTAGTATTCCTTGGAGCAGGAAGCTGGACCAGAAAACCTTCAGAGGACCTTCTTAGCCACAATTATTTTCTGATTTTAAACTATGATAATGGCATTATATTGGTAATATCAAAATTGCATAAAAATATCCCTTGTCTATGTACTTTTTTTTTTTTTTCCTCTAAGGTTTACTTGAATGCTTATAGACAAACCATTATTTCAGTCAGTGTAAGCCATTTATTCAGCATGGTAGTTTGATGCAACTATGTCATCAGTTATATAAAAAAATTCTAAGTTTAGATATTTTGGATCAGTTTTTTTTTCCAAACTTCCAAATCTTGAAAGATTTTTTATTGTTATTGGCTTACTCAGTTACATCCATCATAAGATATGTTTTCATGATCAAAACTTAACTTCTTCTGAATTATAAATACAGTCAATAAAATATTATCTTTAGTTCATGTCCCTTCCAACATGAGTATCATATGAATACCATGTCTTGAATACTCCTCATCTCCCTTGTATTTTCTAGTGCTCATGGAGCACATATATGAAATGCTGGCTACAAACATGTCTACAAGCACCGGAGATTTCCATTTTTAAAAGGTTATTTATATTATGTGCTCCCTTTTTTGAATTTTAATCCACACTATGAAAGTTACATATGTCCTGTTTGCAACAATGTACCATTCTGGAAAGAAAAATATAAAGATACTGGGAAAATAAAATAAATTGTTAATAGTTTACTCCTATTGGTAGAATGATCACATTCCACTAAAAATGGCTGTTAGAAATATTATTTAAATGAGTTGCAATTTAAGTTACTTACTGTCACGTGGATATGGTGCATATTGTAATGTCAGTATGCTTACGTATTCTAAGGACAGTAATGTGCTCAGGAATTGACTATGCATGAACATAGCTGCAGTTTTAATACACAACAGTCTGCTCATGTATCTGCACATGTAGTAGTTTCTTGAGGACTTAAGGGCAGCAGATAAAAATAGATAAAGAATATAGGGCATACTATAAGATCACAAAATTCTTCTGCATTTATTTGAAAATTAGGATGAGGGAACTTCAATCAAAATGCAAATCTGGTGGAAGAAGACAGTAGTTCCTTCTCTAAACATGCATGTGCATGGGAAAAAAGAGTCACGAGGGTTTTGTTTGCTTTCCAGCAACTGATGCTTATAATGTTTCCCAGAATGCCTAGAAGTTTACATACAAATATGGGCATAGGCTTTATTCTTTGAATCCTATTTTAAGCTTACTGCTCAGTCCAAATATACACGGAAGAACTGATGGGAATTTCTAGTGTCTTGAAGATAACCAAAACATTAACCATTCTAGCTCTGCTGTGGACAGAGAATTTATTTCTTTTTTACTTCAGTGTCTTGAACAGAAGACAGTATTTTAGCCCAACACTGAACTCGAAACAGACATTAGTAACGTAAGTGCATATATCCAAACCAAAAATATGTATGTAAACAGCTGTTGTGAAAAGGTATTTACGTAGCTAGTCAAGATGTAATATATTATTTCTGCAGGAACAATAAGAATCAACTGAATTCAGTATCATCTGTTTTGTAGTGTGTGTACAAAGTCAGGTCTTCTGCACAAACACTTTGTGTATAATTAAATATTAGCATTCTACCATTAGCACAGTAAGTCAACATGGAGGGGATTTGAAGCAACACAGAAACTAAAAACAGGTAAGCCTAAACTGAAAAATAGGAAGTTTGTCCTGCGTTTGTTTATGTGTTGGTACAAAGGAAATATTTGAACATCATATTGCATTAGTCTGATGGCACAACTTTTTCCCATAAGATCTACAAATTCAGGTGTGATGCTTTTTTTGCCAAAAAAGCTCCTTTTCTTGCCAAGCACAATGGACCATTCTGAACATACTGGATAAATCCAGTCACAGGTAAATGAGATCTTCTCTAACCAGCTGATCAAAGAAAGTTGATAACCTTATCATGTAATCTACTACATTTTTCACTTTCGTCTAGCTGTTTCACTTTGCTATGAAGTTTTGTATTAAATTGCACTTATTGCTGCCAAGCAATCAGAAGTGTTGATATTTTAATTATAGTATTGACAAATTAGACAAATCATTATTCTTACAGTTGTCCTCAGCACTCCAAATTACTTTGGTCTTATACGTTCTACACAAGCGAATCTTTTCATATAGCAATTGGAATGGCTTTACCTAGAAGTCTGTCTTTCAAGAAGGCAAAATTCCAGACGACCCAGAAAGCAAATGTTAGACTGAAACCTAGAGAGCTGGAAAAAAAATAATTATTTTATGAACAGAAATAAGAGCAGAGGAAGAGGGAATTATTATTGTTTTTTCTAGAAACCTCAGTGGTGCTACAAAACCTCTCAAGAGCTGGTGCTTGGATGGTATAAAACAAAGCCTCAGTCATAAGTTGCCATTTCCCCCCTCTCCAAGCTGTAATTGAGAGAAAAGAGCTCTCTAAAATTAATCTAGAATTAGCTTTTGATGTCAGTGTAAAAACTCAAACAGTTGTCAGAAGCATCTGTTGATTTTTGTGGCATTGAAAACAAAGTTTAGTGAAAAAATGACATGATATATACCTAAAAATGAGCAAGACTAGAATGAAGAACATTTTCTTCCTTTTATGAATCATATTTTTCAAAATATTTATTACTATCAAAAGCGATAGTACTAATTCTGAGCTCCTATTCGGTGTGTCAGTGATACTGTCTCCCACATAATGTAACTCTCTCTTGCCTTTTCACTCAGTGTCTCAATAACCATTCTTTTAAAAAAACAGAAGAACAAGAGTCTTTTTTTAACCAATAAGCTCTTTTTCCACCTGACAGCTACAGTGGGTGAAACCTGAGCTCTATCAAAGAACATGGAAAATCTCATTGAGTTGGAGGTGCAAGACAAAATCTGCAATGTTGTTAAATTTGCAACGTTTGTCCACACCCACACTGCTGTACCAAGTAGCATTGAGGCAGAAGCAAGCTGAATCCTGCTTCTGAACAATGCTGGGGAAAAAAACCTGTAACCATACTGGAATGGTACCAAACATGAGTTAAGCCATCTGTCACTGTGATTTTTCTAACATATAAACTGGCAGCAGTCTAAAATGATCAATTGGTGTTTGGGAGTTGGACTGTGGGCAAATTGAGCTCTTCTGTGCAGTATAGAGAATAAATATATCTATCTTCCCTTTAATATAATCCACCTTGTGAGAGTAGTGTACGGTTGTGCATGAAGAGAGGTACAGGTGACTGCATGTAAATGAAATTTACTTACTAGGAGCAGTGAGATGAGAGTAAGAATCTGATATAAATTCTGCTGTCATGAAACCAGAATATAAGTAGCTGCTGTACTTGTGTACCTTTGTGGTGCTGTTTTTAAACTCTTAAAAAAGCCTGCAAATTTCCCTTGCAGTTTTGAAGTTTGATTGCCATAAGTATAGGTAACTTACTTCAACACTTTTCAAATACAAAATATGAATACAAAATAATGGATAAAGGAATTTGCCGGGCTGTGAGTGGAAAGATCTTCTCCTGAGAGTGGATCCAATTAAATTCTATGCTGAGTCCAATAAAACTGATTGGTACATAGATTAAAACCAAAATCTATTCTTCTCTGAATTTTTACTGACAGTCATGACCTTCGACAGGTTCAAGCAGTGAATTTTCCAAGTTGTGTTGGAGGGTGTTCTATAAGTTGCAACACAGGAAAAAGGGAAAAAATCATAGCAGATGAAGAAGGGGAGATTCACGTTGAGTCTCTTTCCTGACATTGTAATTTCCAAAGCAAAAAAGCAAAAGCAAAAAAGCCATTCATCATCATAAATCAATAACAAACATGTTTCCATTTTTACTATTCTGATAACAACAACTTGACATTTTTGCATTGGCTCAGTGAAGTTTTTCCTATCCATTGCCCGCCAGAAATAAAAAAGTTCCTTAATTTTAAGCCTTCTATTGGAATCCATTTCTTTTTGATTATTAGTGGATATGCATTCAGGATCATTTAGTGTTATTAATTCTGATCATTTAATAGTACAGATCATATACAGAAATGGTAATAAAATACAGAAAATTGATAATAAATACATTATTCTCCCTCTCTGTAAAATTATTATTGTTTGTGAAAGGTACCAGAGTGACAACCATAATGCATAGAATTTTTAAAAAATGTATCTACTGGATTCAGCACAGGTAACAATCCACACAAATTCTCACAAAGAATCCTGCTTCTGACCTTCTGAAAAGAGCAAACCTTTTCACTGGGTCTCTACACCAATATGACTCTCCAGAAGTTCTCTGTCATTTTCATCTTAGTTTGGCATTTTAGATCATATACTACTAGTGATTATTTACATATATTGGACTGGCAATTGTATTTTAACCACTTATATATATTTTTCTTAGGACTGGAAAATGGCCTCCAGTCTGAAGTGTATAACTGCGTAAGTTTATCTTTAATCTCACATGCTTGCTATCTTCACATACTCCAAATACTTCTTTAAGAAAATAAAAAAAACCTGGATGTACTTCATACTGATTGCCATCTGTTTAAATGAGGTTTTGCTTAAATCCATTAACTTTGGGTTTGTTCCTTTAATATACCTAACCTAAAGGTGAGGCCGGTCTTTTGTTCAACAGTGATGTAGCATTCCCACCCCAGCCATGCTCCTTCCCCCTTTCCCCCCCCCCAAAAAAAAAATAAAAAAAAGGAAAAAAAAAATTGTAATCCATTTTCATTGTGTGGTGGCATGAATATTCGTAGCAATGCAAGAGAAGGATGGAACCATTTTTTCCATCCTTGATGTTGGCTTAAATTGATCAAATATTTGCCCTAGGCATTGGCAAATCCACACAAAAGAAAAAACTTATCTAATTGTTAGGAAAAAAAGTTCAGGGGAAGCAGGAGTGTCTCAAAACTTTCCATATGTTGGAGCCAATACACTGTTGAACATAAATCAGAAATAAAGTGAGCTTTGTTATGCCTGGTGCTTCAGAACATCATCAGAGATAAAGGATCTTTCTGATTGGGATGAAGGACTTGTGGTGGCAGTTTCTGCTTTACCTAACTGGTTTATTTACTTCAAATAATGCTATTGATTCCTTTTCAAATACAATTTATAGCTCAGATATGCTGTATTTACCTGTTTTCATCCCAATAGTGACTTCAGTATCTTTTCCAAAATAAACCAAGGAAACCATGTTGTTGTGTTTGGTGTTCTTTGTTTTTACATTGCAAAATTTAGTCAACTAAAAAATCAATTTTATATGACTTGAATTTGGAAATTAGTTAATACAAAACACCAAAGAAAAACATGGGAGCTTGCATAGCATTCTGGGATTTTCCTGTCTCTAGTGGACAAATAAAAGTGGTCACAGTTTCAAAGATTGTTTTTGGGGGAGTGGTAGTCCTGCAAGGCTCTCACTTGAGCCAGAGGTGGTTTAGGTCAAAGTTGTTTCTTGCAAACTATGAGAGTTTTGGGAAGGGAGCCTGGAAAATTATTAACCAGAATATGGCTCTTATCTCAAATCTCTGTGACTTGTAATAGCTCCTTCAGTAAATGTGAAAGAACAATATTATGCTAAGCTTTAGAGGCCAGACCAAAGCCATGAACCATATGTAAGAAATTAGTTGTGCATGACTGTGTAGTCACACTCAAACTGTTTTGTGCACCAGCTGTGCAAGGTACAATATATTTATCTTCATGCAACTTCAGCCTGCTCAGCCACCAGCTCAGTGACTTTAGAGTGAATTTGGGCAAATCTTACTTCCCAATGCTCACTCTCACAAGAGGGAGACTAGAAGAAAACCTAGGCCTCTCTCACAAAAAATTGACATTTTTTGAAAACTGGTAGAGTGTCAATAGCTGCAGTATTGCAGATGTGTTCTAACCACTATTCTAGAGAAACAAAACACATTGGTAGAAGGTATATCTAACCTTTAACTGGGATGTCCTGGGTAGTGCAAGATGCAGCCTGTGAGTTTCTTCAGATTGCTTTCATTTTTCAAGTGTTTATTTTGTCTTTCTTGTATACAAACCCTCAAGACTCTTTTCCAGCAATGCTTCATGGTGAGAGAAGCCCAAGTGAGACAGATTTTATCACAGATTTTAATTTAATGACGTAGTTTGAGGCTATTAGAGGCCTCTCAAATAGCATTGAAAATGCACAGATACACATACACTTTAACAATTACAGCTTCAGAGGTTTAGGAGTTTGGTCCCTGTCAATTCAATTGATTTTGCACTGAAAGAAACTAAGCAGCATTTCAGTCCCATGGGACTATCTGAAATGAAATGTACCTGACTCTCATTTCGTGTTTCTAAGCATGAAGCCCACCCTCTTTTTAAGTTACGTCTGCCAACTCAGTTCACTGAACCAGCTGAAAACCAATTAGTCCACCGTACAAGGGTAAGGAATGTAGAAAGACCTGAATTTAGTATTTTAACTCTAATATGAAGCACAGAACTGTGATATGATGTAAGCACTTATATTTCTCTTCTCCATTTCCCACGGGCATTATTCTAGAAACTTACTATCTACATGCACTGCAGTAAACTAAGGCTTTTTTGGAATTTTATTTCCTTTATGCATTGCTTTTATTATCCCAGATAGTTTTCCTGCACTATTTTACTTTCTTCCATGTAACACAGTTCCAAGCATTTCCCTTTGGAAACTGTTAAAAAATGAAATAATTTATCCAGTGAACTTTCTGGAGCCATCATATAGATGACATACATTTTGCAAGAGGTAGTATCAATTAAAAGAGATAGAAGTTTTTGTATCTCAATTATGTCTGCTTGAGTAGAAGTGTCTGTATGCAGCAGGTAGTTGATAACTTCAGTTGTTTTATTCCTTTACCATTATTTTTAATGAATTTCTGGGTATCTTGTGAGCACCATGATTCTGGGTAAGACTTATTAGGGTTGTTTTTTTTTTTTTTAACTCATCTGTTTGCATCAGCTAGACTGTTTTTCTTATCTTGGTTTGTCTGACAATTTGGTGCCAACTTCAGGGTATTCTGTCTTGTGGCAGGCTTCTCCTTGTATTACTGCTGTGTTCTTCCCTCAGTGTAACATCCATCTGTGCTAATGTGGGCATGTTCTACAAGAGGACAAGGAAAGACAGTAGAGAGGAAACCACTTCTTGTCTTGAGTAAAGGAGTAAGGTTTCTATTAATTACCACCTTTTCTTTTTCCCATATCTTTTTCTGTCTCCTTTTTCTATCCTGCTTTCATAAGGATTATCTTGCAGTTGGAGAGAACTGAGGATAGATCCTGCACTGTTAACCTCAGCTCTTCAAACATCTGTCAACTATTCCCTCCTCTACTTTCTCCTAAAAAAACATATTTTTTTTTAACAAGTGGATGCCTTTAATTTGCCTTTTCTGTACTGAATTCATGCTTTCAAGAATTTTCTGCAATTCTGAGGTTTAGAAACTGTTTAAAAATGAAAGATGATATTCTCAATTAAGCATATGCCTTCAGAAAGGGAGCAGGAGAATTCTCTTCATGTCTCCAGCTCCACAAAACACTATAATGCTGTTAAGCTCATCATAAGCAATGAGGTTAAGTACAGCTTTAAATCACACCATAATTTGATGATGTAGACTTGGAAAGAGAATTCAGGATAACTTGCCCTTCCCTGCTCTTGTATCCTTACTGCCTGTAAGTGATATCAGAATATTTTTGAAAAATGTAGATCGTGTGATGTAATTAGATGCTGACTTCTTCACTTTGGATCTTTTCTAATGCTTTTAAAAGTTGATCTGTAAAGATTGATTCTCTGGGAAACCTGTTCCAGTGTCCTTAACCCTCATAGTAAACAAGATTTTTTTCTCATATGCAGGAGGAACTTTCTATGTTTCAGTTTGAGCCTGTTACCTTTCATCCTGTTGCCAGGCATCACAGAAAACAGTCTGGCCCCATCCTGTTGATACCCTCTCTTAAGTTATTTGTACACATTAACAAGATCCCTTCTCAGTCTTCTCCATGCTTAACAGGCCTATCTCTCTCAGCCTTTCCTCACAGAAGAAATGCTTCAGCACCTCAACCACCTTCTTAGCCCCTTGCTGGACTCATTCGAGGAGTTACATATTTTTCTGGAACTGGGGAGCTCAGAAATGGACACAGAACCCCAGATGTGGCCTCACTAGGGCAGAGTAGAGGAGGAGGATTGCCCCCCTCAACCTGCTGGCCACACTCTTTTTAATGCTTCCCAGGTCATCACTGGCCTTCTGGGAACGCTGCTGGATCATGACCAACCTGCTGTCCATCAGGACACCCAGGTCCTTCTCTGCAGAGCTGTTTTCTATGACCATGAAATGGTTGAGTTCTCAATTCTTGATGGAGCCAGGAAGGGGAACAGCAAAACTGCTACCCTGGATTTCTGGAGGGCGGACTTTGAATTATTCAGAAGACTAGTAGGGGGAATCCCCTGGGTTTTAGTCTTAAAGAGTAAAGGGGTCCAAGATGGCTGGTTGCTCTTCAAGAAGGAAGTCTTAAAGGTGCAGGAGCTGACTGTCCCCCTGAACCACAAAATGAGCCACAGGGAAGACCAGAGTGGATGAATAGGGAGCTATTGTTGAGGCTCTGGGAGAAAATCTATCTACCTCCTGTGGAAGAAGGGATGGGTGACTCAGAAAGAGTACAGAGAAGTTGTTAAGATGTGTAGAGAGAAAATCAGAAAGGCAAAAGTCCAGCTTGAACTCAACTTGGCCGCTGGGGTAAAAAGGAACAAGAAACTCTTTTACAAATACATCAATGGTAAGAGGAGGACTAAGGAGAATCTCCATTCTTTACTGGATTAGGCTGGGAATGTGACCACTGAGGATAAGGAAAAGGCAGAGGTTCTGAATGCTTTCCTTATGTCTGTCTTTAAAGGTCAGACCAGGTTACAGGGAACTCCACTCTCTGACCTGGTAGTCTTGGCTGGGGTGCAGACTGAACCCCCCGCGATTCAGGAGGATGCAGTCAGAGACCTACTACTCCAGCTGGACTGTCATAAGTCCATGGGGCCAGATGAGATCCACCTGAGAGTGCTGAGGGATCTGGCAGAGGTGACAGCTGAGCTGCTTGCCATTATCTATCAGTGCTCCTTGTTGACCAGTGACTGGAGGCTTGCCAATGTGACTCCCATCTATAAGAAGGGTTGTAAGGAGGATCCGGGGAACTACAGGCCTGTTAGCCTGACCTCGGTGCCAGAGAAGGTTATGGAGCAGATTGTCTTGAGGAACCTGTCACGAGTGGTATTCCCCAGGGGTCGGTGCTGGGGCATGTCCTCTTCAATATCTTTATTGATGACCTGGATGAGGACATTGAGTGCACCCTCAGTAAGTTTGCAGATGACACCCAGTTAGCTGGAAGTGTCCATCTGCCTGGGGGTAGCGAAGCTGTACAGAGGAATCTGGACTGGGATGGATAGCTGGGCTGAAGCCAATGGGATGAGGTTCAACAAGGCTAAATGCTGGGTCCTGCACTTTGGCCACAACAACCCCAGACAACGCTACAGGTTTGGGGCAGAGTGGCTGGAAGACTGCGTAGAGCAAATGGACCTGGGGGTATTGATTGATGCTGAGCTGAACATGAGCCAGCAGTGTGCCCGGGTGGCCAAGAATCAGAAACGGTGTTGCCAGCAGGAACAGGGAAATGATTGTCCCCCTGTACTCAGCTCTGGTGAGGTCTCGCCTCAAGTATTGTGATCAGTTTTGGGCTCCTCACTGCAAGAAAGACACTGAGGCCCTGAAGCGGGTTCAAAGAAGGGCAACAAAGCTGGTGAGGGGTCTGAAGCACAGGTCTTATGAGGAGTGGTTGAAGGAGCTAGGATTGTTCAGCCTGGAGAAGAGGAGGCTCAGGGGAGACCTTACTGCTCTCTAAAACTACCTGAAGGGAGGTTGTAGTGAGCTGGGAGTTGGCCTCTTCTCTAATGTAACTAGTGATAGAACTAGAGGGAATGGCTTCAAGCTGTGCCAAGGGAGATTTAAGCTGGACATTAGGAAATTCTACTTTTCTGAAAGAGTGGTCAGGCACTGGAATGGGCTGCCCATGGAGGTGGTGGAGTCACTGACCCTGGAGGTGTTCAAGGAACGTTTGGACTTTATGTTGAGGGACATGGTTTAGTGAGAACTATTGGTGATAAGTGGATGATTGGACTGGATAATCTTTTAGGTCTTTTCTAACCTTGGTGATTCTGTGATTCTGTGATTTCCAATAGGTCAGCCCTCTGATGATGCAGTCCTCTGATAAATCTGCCACTCCACCCTGGTTTATTTTATTTTATTTTATTTTATTTTATTCAGAGTCCTGTAATTGGCACGGAGAGAAATTTTCGACATGTTAGCATTGAAGGAAAAGTCTTTTTTTTTTTTTTTTAAACAGTTTACTGCAGAAATATATAATTATGTGTGGGTAGACAGACTTGGCATGGATCTCTTCCCCTTTAGGGCTTTGAAGAAAACAAGCCTTTTCAAATACCCTTAATAACATACAGGTAAATAATGAATTCAGACCAAATAACTGCTAAATATGAGAAAAACAGCATATTTCTACTCCTACAGCTAGCCAGAAAAAGATCAGTGATTACCCATATCCTGCCAGTGATATTTTATACAGACCTCTCTACTGTTTTCAAGTGGGAGATCAGTGCCTAGGCCGATGGCAGGATGTGGACCTTATAAAGAATTTCCTGCTGAAAAGAGCATTTTGGATTGTTGGATAGGCTACAATGTCAGTTAATGAGCTGGATTATGAAAGATGGACTCCTACACGAAGCAGTAAGTGTAAACTGACGAAAGAGGTGCATGTTTTGCAAAAAAATACCCTTATCAGGCATATCCCCGGTGCAGTAAGAAATCTCACTAACTTCCGATGTGGTCTTCCTACAGCCAGTGTTTGTAGCAACGAGGACTGAAATGGGTAGTATCTCAATACTGTGAATGTGGTTTAACTGTTTACGTAGTGGTGACTCTAACATGGGACTGTGTGGTTCGTATCAGAACAGCAGAATTATGCCATTGCAAATGTAATGTAGAATGGAATGGGTTTCTGTGGAGCTTGTGCCTCCTATTAGGACCCTGGAGGCAAGACCTCAAAAGTGAATGGCAACCACTGACCACATTTAAAATGCTTATCTCTCTGTGGGGATCCAACTCCCCACAGTTTGTTAGTAAGTATGTGGTGCAGAAGGATACTATTATCGGTGAGTAGAATGGTGGGACTGTTGCAGCAAGGGAAATGCAATGCAGTCTGCACTGAAGGGAATGGAGGGAAGTAGAAGAGTGAACATCTGTCATCTAGAGAAGACAGTGATGGGAAATTTGTTCACAGATATTGCTACATTGTTCTGGAGATCTCTTCTCTGCTCTGGAAAAGAAGGGTATAAGCAAATAAACAAGATCATGCAGAAGCCTATATTTGCATCCCAAAATCATTCTATTGAGTTAACTATCAATCTTGTACAGTCTTTAGTTATTTTTGACGGCAAAAAAATGGTAGAATTATGAATGAGGTGCACTGCTAGCCCAGTTTTCCTGGAAGAAAGCACTAAAGGGTGTGAGCTATTTCATATCTGCATCAGAGTCAGTACCTAAAGGAGATGTTTCTGTGAGTGTTGCTCTGGTTCTGAGTTCTCACTGTAAAACCAAGCAAGGTTGTTGTTTTTTTTTTTTTTTTTCAGCTTAAACTTCAGCTGACAGCTGGTAGATTCATATCTTCAGACAACAGGCCTCATTGCTTTTGGCACATATTTTAGCTCTTATTTTAGTTCTAACCTGTAAACTTCTGTCTAATGTGTTTTAAATTGAGTCACAGCCAGTTTAACTTGCTACTTTTCTCAGTCTGTCAGGTACTTGGCCATCCTGACTCCTTGACCATATGGAGAGGATTGCAGCAGTCAGCTGGGACATGAGATCTTCCTGCTGTTGTCAGCAGTCAAGTGCATACACTGGACGTAGGGTACCACGGAAAGCTAATACTATAAGTTATGGAAGTCTGGGACCACCTTTAAGGAAACCTAGGGCAACCTACATTTGTCTTAGGACTTCTTAAATGGAAGTAGTGAATTTGTGTGTGGTGTCTGTGTAGCTCTTGTCATACTGTACAGGTCTTGCCGTAACACTGCACATGAACACAAGCATTCAAGTCATGTCACATTTATTTTGTGTGTGGACCCAAAGGTGCCACATGGCTGCATGTGTGCCAGAGATGTTCTGCCTGTGTTGCCTTATGGATGTGTCTGGCCTCACTGGACATTCTAGACAAAGCTCAGAGTATTTAGTTTCTTAGTCACAACTCCTGTGTAGTTGTAAAGTCTATCTAAGAAAGTGCAGACTTACGAGGAAAAACTTCCTCAGAGATCAACTGGAGAGATGAGCACAGATACTGCAAAGGTTGCTCCTGGGTAACTAGAAGCAACTTCAAGCATTTTCTGATTACCACTGTAGGCAGAAGACAACTTACAGGCAGGTGGGTCTTTTGCCATAGTGATTGTGTTGTAAACAAACTGGACTTGATGAGTATTGAGATATCTGCCTATCTCAAAGATATACAATTATTAAGATATGCTTCCTTGTGCTTTTCTATATCTTTCTAATTAAAAGGCAGCAAATGGTCCTGTTGTTCAGGAGGATCATGGAAAGTATGTTGCAGTGTCTGTCCTCTCTTGGCTATAAAGCTTTCTCTTGGTGAAGGGAAAAAAAAAATTAATACTTGCTCAAAGTTGGAAAATATATTAATATGGTTTTCTTGCATATATTAATTACATGTTTATAGCTTCATAAATAGAACCATATGGATATTTTAAGATGCAATTTAATCCTTTTGCCCCACAAATTCCTAGTAATGACGCTTCAGTTCAGAAGATGATATAAACTGCAGCATTGCTGTTTAAAAATCTGTTTATTAGGTTATAAGTCTTTTTTAATCTCAGTGTTCTGTTTTCATAGTAATGATTGCAAAAGCTAGGTCTGGGGATTACTTTCTTTCTTTCTTTCCTTTCTTTCTTTCTTTCTTTCTTTCCTTTCTTTCTTTCTTTTCTTTCTTTCTTTCTTTCTTTCTTTCTTTCTTTCTTTCTTTCTTTCTTTCTTTCTTTCTTTCTTTCTTTCTTTCTTTCTTTCTTTCTTTCTTTTTTTTTGTATGTCCTTAGATTCGCTACAGGCTCCCTCTATCAAAAGCCCAGGAGCACCATGAACATTACTGGCAGATCTTCCAACAGTGCTAGCTAATAATATACCTGGGAACAATGGAGGGAAAAATGGGAGGTGAATAAATTTATTGCTGAGTATGAATGGTCACTGATCTCAGGCAATCCGTAACAGTCCTTTCATTCTTAGAATGTATGTTTTGAGGTCAAGAGGTTGAAAGGAATTCAGAAACAGTCTGGCATGAAAGTTGTCCTTTTATGTTTTCCTAGCTGGAATCAAGGAGCCTCGATTGTCTCTCCTACCTTATTTATTTATTTGCGTACACCATCTATATGGCAAAACTGTTCTTCTTTCATCCCTCTAATAGCTGGTCTAAGTAGTTTGCTTGACCTTTAATGGAGGTTTGTGGGAGGGAAAAATGCCAAAGCTTCTGCCCTGCTGTTCATAACTGCAGTTTTATCTCATCTTGTGGCTCAGAAGGCTCTCAGCTTTCGTCAGAAAGTCTGAAGTGAGGCCCTGCAGGGGCATGCTATCTCTTGGCTAGTGAAGGGATAAAAAAGGGAAAAAAATATCTTAATGATGGGCTATTCTTCAGCTTCTCAGCTACCAGTATAATCTGCTTGGATTGGAAAAACATTTCCTGAACTTTTAACTAAAAAGAAACCTTTTCTCTGTCTCTCTTTCTGTCTTTTTTTTCTCCCCACAAAGTCATGAAAAAACAAAATTAGAACAGCCTGGTGTAGGATGTGCTACACTAAGAAACAACCTAATTTTTGGTTGTAGCTGTTATTCAGCAATGAAAAAATAAAAGATATAGTGCCAGTGTCAGCTAGCAGCAAGCTGTGAGCAGCTTTGACTGAAGGGTGAATCTAAGCAACTATTTAAATATGCAAGTGCATGTTTATTTGTTCATTTTTCTGTAGCTAAAGAACAGACAGTACAGCAGGAAAAATGTTCCTCTTTTGTTAAACCAGAAAGCACTTGTGTGCTTGACTGTGATCTAATGTAGAGTCAGTATGTTCAGTCCTCTGGGATTTCAGCAAGAAGTCCAGAAAATACAGCTTTATTTGAATGGTCCGTGAGTGTTATAGATATCCCCATGTCATTATTATAATTATTACCCTGAACTGTTTTAGAGCATAGGAAGATAAGTTTTGATGTTGTGTAAGTAAAGCTATGGCACAGAGGTGGTGCCAGTTACTGTGGGTCAGCTTTATCTGCACACGTTTCACATTGAGCAGTTCTTAACTTCAGCTCTAAGGCATCGTTTGAATAATGTTAGAATGGGTTGCCCTTTTACACTCTGTTCATAGACTTCTGTCTGTACTTTTGCATTCATACGTCCACATATTTTATTTCAGCTTTTAATTAATAGCTTCTATCTTGCTGTTAATCCTAGGGGAATTCCCACTGCTCTCTGCTGTGGTACAGGCTCTTCCATATACTGGTACTAGTCCAGAGGAGCAAAGCATTCAACAGCAACTACAATCCCACACACTTGTTTTTTCTCTTATGTTCAGCTGTTTTACTTCTCATGATATGAAGGGTTTTGTTATCTGGCAGTTTAGCAAAAGCAGAAAAAAAAGCTGCAAAAGCAGTTTAGCGAAAGAAAAAAAAAAAAAGCCACAACAAAAGTAAAAAAAAAAAAAAGAAGCCACATCCCAAATAAAAAAAACAAAGCTCGTACTTTCGTCCAGTTCTGTGTCCACTTTCTCCCAGGTTCATGGTGTGTGTGGGATTGTCCCAATCGTAGCAACAGCAGCATTTTTTCTGTGCTGGTGCCTGATATTAGTAACATTGCTTTGATGTGTGCACAATGTTTACATGACCACTGATTATTAGTTAGATAATTTTAACAGTTGGAGTCTTTTACACCGCTTTACATATTGACCTCTTATTCCATGCTACACAATTCAGACACAGCTCAAAGTTTTTTACAATGGAGGAGATGGGCTCTCTGGTTCCGAAAAACATTTTCCAAAACATATGGAACATGAAAATCTGCTGGTTACCTATTGGAGTTTGGGTTCAGTGCCCACGGCACAGTAACATAGCAATTCCAGGGAGATATGTTTGACATAAGGCAAAACTAATTCCTTGAACAAAGATGTTTGCACACCTTATCATGTAGGCTAATGGGCCTTGCTGCTTGCTCCTGTGGCTTAATACTACTTGCTGAGAATAAGAAGCAAAAGCTTGATCATACTTGCTAACAAATGTTGTGTTAACTGATGCATCTAACTGCTGTATGCCTGCTAAGAAGAGTAGTCAACATAGCTGATTGCAAATTTTGCATGTTTGGGGCCCAACTGAGGGGATTTGGTTCACATAATGTAAACAAGACTGCTGTTAGAGTAACTCTGTTCAGCACGGATAAGATGGGAGAGATCTTGAGTACTTAATGAGAAAGGACTGTTCCTGTGACCCCTATTTCCTTTCCTTTTAAAAGTCTGTGGGAGTATTTATGTATGAGAGAACTTAGAGAATTAGGCCTAAATTCATTAGGAACATTATCCTCCCAAGTCTTTATCGAATTAAGCTCTACAACACTGCTCTCAGAATGACTTAGTGTGTCTTCTTTGGAGACAAAATGTCTTCCGATCCTGCAATTCACGTTTTATCAACACAAACTGGTCAAATATCAGTAAACTTTTATCGTCTCATGTGAATACAAAGAACTCTGCCTGAGATAAAGTTGGTCCTAGGCCATAAAAAGCCCACGTTATTTTTGTATGAAAACCATTTATGTATTTGTTAAGCATTTTGGCATAAATTTTTATTGAGGGAAAAAACAAGCTAGAGCAATAAGCAGGAAATGTATCATTAAAATTACAGAATGTGCTGTTCTTTCACTGTCAGTATCAAAGGCAGAAGGACAGATTTTGAATGAAATTAGGGGTCACAGTTCCCAGCAAATAATGACAGACAAGACTTACTAGGGAACCTACTCTTGGTCAGCTTGTACATTTTAGCCAAACTCTGGATACATGGGGAAAATACTGAAAAGAAAGTAATGTTTGTGGATTTGAGGAAAAAATACACTGCATAGCACTCCTTTCCTCTAAAAATTTTCTCTATGCTTACACCATGGCAAAACTGTGTAATCAACAGTGGTAAAAAGGCAGAGTAGGAGGAAGACATAGTAGAGATGATGTGTGTGTAGTTGTGCCTCTAGATCTGCTATGTTACACATGAGTAGCTTGACCACCAGCTGCTCCCTCTGCCTATCAGAATCTTGTGAAAAATAAACACTGAGAAGTTAGTTTCTAGCTACAACAAAGAGATACTGCACTCCTTTCTTTTTTTTTTTAAGCTGCAAGTACCTTGGGACACCAATGCAGTGTTGTCTATCCATGTGGAAAATACTCTTTGGCCTGTATGCCCAAGCAGTTACCCATTAAACAGACAAGATTTCAGTTGCAAGGATTCCACTTATTGTTAAAACATTGATCTTATGTTGAAGTTCGCTATGGAAACTGAGAATTTGTTGTAAATACAGTTGTACAGATGCATTTTGGCTCTGCTCAGGCACTCTGTCCACCATGAGTGCTGTTACCAAGGCCTGGTATTTTGGACCTATGATCTAGGATGTACTTCCAACTGAATGAGCATGTCACCATTAGATGGGACATAACTGACTAGGAGGGATAAGAATATACTGGACAGCAAGCTGGCTGGACTGATTACCAGAGCTTTAAACAAGATTTGATGGAGGAAGGAGATGTACTGCTGAGTTACAGAGAAGAGCCAGGGCACACTGTCACTTTAGAAAGCAGCAGGGAAAACCTCAGAATTGTCCCAGAGGAATATGGAAGGGTTTCTTAGCCAGATAGTCAAACTGAAGAGCCCCCTCACCAATGAATGCAGCATGGGAAATAAGCAGGAGGAGATGAAAACCACAGTCCAGTTAGAAAACTATGACCTAATTGCTATCACAGAAACATGGTGGGACAAATCACACAACTGGAATACTATGATTGAGGGCTATAAGCTTTTTAGAAGACATAGACAAGACAGGAGAGGTGAAGGAGTTTCCTTCTATGTTAAGAAGTAGATAGATTGTGAAGAGCTACCTTTCAGAAACAGTAATGATCTAGTTGAGAGCTTGTGGGTTAAAATTACAAAACAGACCAATAAAAGACATCTTGTGGCCCGAGTCATTTACAGGCTGCCTTGTCATGGAGAACTTTTGACAAGGCATTCTTGCTTCAGCTACAGAAGGCTCTTCTCTGATGGGGGATTTCAAAATCCCAAATATCTGCTGGGAAAGCAAGACAGTGAGTTGCAAGCAATTCAGAAGACCATTGGAGTCCATTGAGGATAACTTCCTTGTCCAGATATTGGACATATCCACCAGAGGTGAAGTGTTGCTGGACCTGGTGCTCACCAACATGGAGGAGATTAAGATTGGAGGCAGACTGGTCTGCGGCAACCATATTTTCGTTGAGTTCATGATCTCGAGGAGTGTGGGCCTGGCAAAGAGCAGAGTTAGGACCCTAAACATCAGGAGAGCAAACTTAAAGATATTTAAGGAATTATTGGATGGCATCCCCTGTCCCTAGGGACATAGGAACAGAATAGAGTGGCAGCTCTTTGAGGAAACCTTTCTGAGAAATAAGAGCTTTCCATCCCTCAGCATGAGAAGTCAAGCTGACAAGGCAAGAAACTGGCATGGTTGAGCAAGGACCTGCTTGTGATATTGAGGGGAAGAAAGGAAAAGTACAGGCAGTGGAAAGAGGGATAGGTGGCAGGAGAAAAATACAGGGATGTCATCCATATATACAGAGATAGGATCAGGAAAGCCAAGCCAAGGTGCAGATGAAACTGAACTTGGTGAGGGATGTGAAAAATTCAAGTGATTCTTTATATATAATGGTCAGAAGAGACAAACAAAAGAGAGTGTACTCCCTCTGACAAATGAGAAGGGAGGTATGGCTACAACAGGCATGAAGAAGGCTGAGGTACTCAACAAGTTCTTTGCCTCGGTCTTCACGAACAATCAGGCTTCTCACGCCTCTCCTGTCCCTGAAATTTTAGGCAGGTATAGTGGGAGTGAAATCCTCTGCACTACAGTGCAGAGTGGAGCTCTACAAAGCAGAGCAAGTCCAAGACTACCTCATGAGGCTGAGTGTGTACTGGTCTGTGGGACTTGTTGATGTGGTTGCCAAGATGCTCTCCATCATGGTTATCAGGTGAAGTTCCAAGTGACTGGATGAAAGGGAAACATTCATTTATAAGTAAGGAAGAAAGGAAGACCCTGGGCCAGTGAGCCTCACCTCTGCACCTGGGAAGATCCTCCTAGAAAACATGTTAAGGTACATGCAGAAAAAGAAGGTGGTTCTAAACAGCCAGCACAAATTCACCAAGGGCAGATCACGCCTGACAAATCTGATGGCCTTCTATGGACTTCTATGATGGAGAGATGGCACTGGTGGACAAAGGAAGGACAATGTCATCTACCTGGACTTCTGCAAGATCTCTGGTATAGTCCCACACCATTCTTATCTCTAAATTGGGGAAATATGAATTTGAAAGATGGACTGTTTAGTGAATAGATGGATAGTTACAGCCAGAGTGTTTTGGTCAGTGGCTCTGTGTCCTGTTGGAGGTTGATCTCAAGAGGTGCTCCCCAGGTCTCTATCCTGGAACCAGAGCTCTTTAACATTTTTATCAACAATGTAGAAGATGGGATCAAGTGTACCCTCACGAAGTTTGCTGATGACACCAAGCTGAGTGGTGTGGTTGATGCCACAGAAGGAAGGACACTATCCACAGGGACCTGGACATGCTTGAAAAATGGACCCATGTGCACCTGATGCAGCTCAACAAGGCCAAGATCAAGGTGCTGCACTTGGGTCACGGCAATCCAAGATATGAATACAGACTGGGCGAAGAACTCATTGAGAGCAGTCTTATGGAGAAAGATTTGGGGGTTTTGATGGACAAAATGCTGGACATGAGCCAGCAGTGTGCACTTGCAGCCTGAAAGTGGGCAGCTGACTTTTTACAGCCTGATAAATGATAGGACAAGGGGGAATGTCTTTAAACTAAAGTAGAAAAAAAACAGGTTAGATGTTAGGAAGAAATTTTTCACTCAGAGGTGCTGGCACAGCTGCCCATAGAAGCTGTGGTGCCCCATCCCTGGAGGTGCTCAAGGCCAGGTTGGATGGGGCCATAAGCAGTCTGAGCTGGTGGGGGGCAGCCATGCCCATGGCAGAGATTGGGGCAGGGTGAATTTTGAGCTCCTTTCCAACCTAAGCCATTCTGTGATTCTATCATTTCTTGCTCCTGCAAAACTATTATAGGCAGTCTTTTTCACTTGATGTGGGAGCAGCTCCTTGGATCTCAGTATTTTGCCTATCCCTTTGATAGTACAGTGTATGTCCCAGGATATAGATTGACACAAGCAACAGCCTATTTACCATGTAATTATCCCCTTCTCTTTGCAAGCTTCCTCTCACTTTTTTCCACTGCAGTCCCCTGGCAGGAAGGTCTAGCTCATATGAGAAACTGTAAGAGCTTTGTGGCTGTGACTGACTCTTCTTTTTGTGTTTGAACAGATCCTGGCATAAAGAGAGGCTGTCACTGCTACAGCACTGCATCAAAGCCACAGTTCCTGGTGGGCTGCAGTGACGATTCTTGTCCTCTAACCACAAGGCTATGGATCTGTGGTATATTTTTCCATCCTGGTCCCTGCAGATGCTTCACTTCTTCCTCTTAAAAAGAAACAAAAAACAAAAAAAAAGGGTGGGGTGGTGGTGAGGAGAGAGGAATAAAAGGCAAATTTGCATGTAGTAGTTTTCTAGCATGAATAATCTCACTGGTTAGGACTTCAGACCATCTGCCTGGTTCCCCACTAGGAAACAGAACACTTGGATAGCATCAAGATTAAATTTTTCATAAAACACTATACTAGTAAAACTTTTTAATATATGTCCTTGCTTTCTATATGCATTTCTTTGTGCATACCTATATTTAACACAAATTTTCTTATTTTTAACATAAGAGTTATTTATTTATTATGTATAATTCCTTTACAGGTAAACTCACAGTGTTTGAACACTACTTACCACCAGACACAGAAATCTGCTCAAGAAACATCTGCAAAAAGCATGTATTTATCTGGAGATAAACTGATTTGATTTGGGGCCTTAGCTACTTGGATAAAAATACAAGCTAAATCCTCTGGGCTCCAGTCCTGCAGGCATTTTTACAGAAATATAATTGCTTGCAGGGGAAAGCTTTCAGCTAGGCCTAAAAGTCATAAAAACATTTACTTCAGAAACTCTATAAACAACACCAGCCAAATAGAAATTAAAAATCATCTATAGAAGAATGACGCTTATCTAAATATCAAGAGCCAAATAAACAACTTGTTGGGTGACATCTGTCAGATTAATGATTGGTAATAAAAGGAAAAAAGATTTTAGAAGCTTACAGTTCCTGGACTCTTTCCACATCATTTTTCTTTTACACATGCTAAATGGTAGCAGATTCACTGGTTTAATATCTGCTAGTGACATTGTGTTTAAATTAATACTAGCTGTCTACGTAACTTGGAGCAAAATGTCTGTTCTGTAAGACAAACATTTAGTGATGACATCAAATCTGAATGGACTCTGATGTAAATCTCAGATAATGTTCTAGGTTTGCTTTCTCACAGCACATTAGTTTCAGCTAAGTATTCTTGATTTGCAGTCAAATGTTGCTGCATGTTGGGTTACTGGGCTTGGACAAGCTGTGTATTTCTGTCAAATACCTGCCACCACCTGTATGCTTTTTCTTATGATGAGTGATATGATATAATGAGGGTAACGTGGATTGTGAAGTACAAAATACATCTTCCTTATTACTGCATTAAGTTTCTAGTTCACCATCTTATTTTATTGCCAAAATATATGTTTACAGACAAATTTTTTTTTTAAAATGCTTTTTATGTCTATGCAAAAAATGAAGGGGGATCATTTTTTGCTAGTTAAAAGAATTCATTACTCTTTTAAATTTTTTGTTTAGCATTGATAATATTTTGAAGGCATTATTTCACACAAATAAAAAGGTACAAAATCTGATTTTGGCTATTATTTAAATTCTGTTGACTGTAGAATGCGATTTGCCCCCGTTTGATTTTTTTCTTGCTAAAGGATGGGCCAGCCTCAAAAATAGCACCTTGAGGAACATGCTGTTTCAATATTTCTAGAGACAATTAGGTAGAAATATTGCTGGCTATTATACATAAATCAACAAAGAGTTCATCAAAATGTTGTATACTTTATCATACCATGTAGCATTTTATACCACTAGAACTGTGTCTCTAATGTTTGTAAATTGGCATAATTCCACTTATTACAAAGACTTATAGCAGCTGAGGTTTTGGCACTGTTTTCCAATTGTACATTGTATTACAAGTAACACATTATTTCAGTATTGAAGTTTTATCATATCTGAGGAATCCCTTTGTACCTGAAGCAGACGGAACATTCTCCCTGATGTGGAAGTAAACAAGACTTATGAACAGCTTGCCACAAGTCATTGTAAATAGTTACCTCAGGTTTATTTTCTTCCAAAATCTGCTGGTTGCTAGAAGATATGGCACATTATGTGTCCAAGAACAGACATTGTGTCGCCATTGCACTGAGTACGTGATTAATAAAGAAGCCTATTTTTAACAGCAAAACAATGTGCTATGTTTAGAAGTAAGAGTATACAGCGCAGATTTAGCCATATTAAAATGCTGCAGATTATTTTGAGATGACCACAGCACTCATACTTTTCATATTTTGAGTGGATTATGAGAAAGCCATCAATAGAAAAACTGTATATTTCCCTTAATTCCTCTTATGCCTTAAGTTGCTAGCTAATTATCAGTGTTTCAGGATGAACATAAAATAAATTCTACTAAGATTGATTGAATTAATTTGAATATGATTTTTAGATAATCTGTTTTATAGTTTCCCAGGATTTAATCAGATTGATTTTTTGGCTTAAATAGACTTTATACTGAGATTGGCTTTTTTCTTTTCTTCTTTTCCTCAACCTTTTGATCTGTATGTCCTGGACCAAATAGAATAGATGACACGTTCTTTCTATTATTCTCTAATATTCTATTAATATAATTCTAGAAAAATTAATTAGTTCTAGTTTGAATTAAAAAAAAAAAAATCAGATCAAAAGTGAAAGTAACCATCTGGGTAGTAAGGTGTCCACTCTCTCTGTTTAAGTAAAATAATGTGCACCTTGTGTGCTTTTAGATGTTACCTGCAAGAAAGATAAAAGCATGAAAACATTCTTCACACTCATCTCCTGAGACTTCTGGGTGGTAAGTGTTCCTAGAGCAAAGTGCAGTGGTTAGGATATCTTTTGTTAAAATTCAGGCTAAACTCAAGATCCTACAAAGAATAACAGATGAAACTGTTAAAATTGGTGAACTATGTCTCTATAGACTTCATTGCAAAATGGTAGGCCTGACACTCATTTGTCACTCCAAAGTAGCCTAGCCAAACCCTAATCCTACAGACAGTGCTGAGCATGTGAAATCATGCAGGGAGAATTGTTGAAATTCAATAGGACTTTGTGTGGGCATAAACAGAGCAATCCTGTCTTTTTGCTGTCTCTGTGTATTAACCATCAGGATTTGGGCCTTAATTTGTTAGACTATTCTTTGTAGATGGAATTTCATACAAATTTTAATATCTAGTTTTCTAATATTTCACTGTAAAGTAATAATCAAGTAACAGGATAAACATTTGTGCAAATAGTATACAGTTTCTTGGCATGGGCTTTCTATGGCATCACAGACTTGAAAATATAATATACTGAAGTAGAAACCAGCAAACTTGTATTAAACCATCCCTTTAGAATATCATAATTATAGTTGAAAACCAATATATGGAGGTTGAAAAAAAAATTGAAAACATAGTAGTGTAAGGATTTGGTTTTGTGTTATAGTTGCATTGTAAATTCACAAAAGCAAATGTAGAACATTGAACTAATATACTGAACAAAGGCTGAATATTTGAAAGACTTCAAAATCTTCCATGAAATTTGGATTCTTTTTTAATGGTAGTGTCATTATAGTTTTTTATATAGTCATTTTCTGAAATATTTCTTATAACTATGACTTACAGTAGATTTAGAACTCCAGTGTCTTTTTGAGTCAAAAACAAGAGTAGTTTTTGACTTAATAGAGGATATTTTTTTAAGCAGGAGAAATTCCTTTAATCTCAAATTTTAATTGAAGCAAAATGATTGAACATTTTTGTAAAGAATGTAGTATACAGCAGATAAGAAATCATGAAAGAAGACCCTGTATATGCAGTTATCCTTTCTATACGTTTATATCTCTGATTATTCAAAGATTTACTTTTTCTGTGTATAACATATTATGTTAACAAAGGTTTTGTCATGTTTTTAAGCATGTACTTTCCAAATGAAATTAAATATCCATTGTTCTTAAAATTAGCAGCAACTTTAAGACACTTAGTACTGCGCTTTCAAAATCAAATCTTTGGTGTGTTAATTTTTCTGTCAAACTTAATTCTGTCTTTTCCTTATTCATTATTGCATTCCCTAATCTCACAATCCTGGATGATAATTAGATGCATATATGTAGTGGCCTTTTAAGCATACTGTTTGTCATTGTAGGTTGTAAAGTGATAGAATCCATCCACCAAAAAAAAATTTTTTTTGGAACATTGCTCATTGCCAAATGGAAAATGTTATAAAGCCAGTGACACCTAAATGACTTGTTAGAACTTTTCCACATAAAATGCAGCAGTAGGATAATCTGTGTAGATGAAAAACAGAAATAACAGTAACAAAAAGGATATGACTCTTTCAATCACCATTTATTTTTAGCTGTATTTAGAAGACCATACCTAGCTTTTCTGTTTGTGCAAAAATTACATTTTCAGGACACTGTACATGGTGTGAATTGTAATAGCTTAATTGGTGATTGGCCTAGAAGTCAAGTGGAAAGATTTTATTTTATTTTCAACTTTATCCAAAGAAGAAAAGTTGGAAATAAGCTACAAACTTTAGTATCATTGACTTGACTATGATACTAAATTGGCAGGTAGTTATACCTGTTCTGGTTATTTAAAACCATGGATGGTGAAAAATGATATCATTCAAAATTCACTAGTGATAATATCAATCCATTTTTTAGAGTATTCTAATAGTTAGCTTACAGCAAGGTTCTCCATCAGTACAAGAAGTACTAATTGTAAATCCAAGATGTAAATGCATTTAGAATCAGACTGCACCATTAGTCATTTGACCCTTCTGATCTGTAAAATGTGGCACATTTTATTTGAATCTGATCACGATCTCCCTGCTATTTTATTTATATAGTACATCTTTCTCTTTTTTTAGTTATCTTCATTCATGCTCATTTCCCTATTTGCCTTCCAAATAATTTGATTCACTTGGGTTTACTGAATATATTCCATTGGGGTAGGGCATGCTTGCATTTTCTGCGTTCTTTGTGTATGACTTAAAAGCAGTCTGAAGACAATAGCAATCCTTCCAATCAGTCTATCAGGAAATAGTAGTGATTAGTTCAAGCATAATGTGCTGTACTAGAAGTAATTTTTATTTTTAACTAACTCATAGAATAAAAAGGCTGAAAAAGATATGGAGGGATAAGTAGCCATGCTTCTAAGATCACCTTTTATTACTATCAGGGAGGAGTCTTGAGTCTATTTGTTTCAATACATAAGAATTTCAGGGCCATATGTCTGTGTCCTATATTAAGTGGCAATCAAGCTGACACCTGCTGCCAGTTTCAGGTGCACGTTGCTCATCTGTAGAGAGCTGGAAAAATTCTAAATGGAAGGGAAATGGCATAGAGCTCACTGGGAGAGCCACTGACTGCCAACTTCAAGACTCCAATTACAGATATAAGGGAAATCCCACCAAAAAACCCCCAAACGTTTGAGAGCAGTGAACTGCTGATGCATACCATGCTAACTGCACAGCTATCCAACAGCCAGTTACAAACCAGCAGCTGTTGCTTCACACTCCTGTGAGAACATGTGTCTTGCTACTTGTACTCTTAATGTCACCGTTGCTGCTGGCACTGCTACTACTTTTATCATCATTGTAATTGTTCAGATCTGTGCTTAGAGGAACCTGTAGTCCCTACAGCCTGTATTCTGACCGAATAAGGCAGATGGCCTGTACTGAAAGCTTTGTCCTATATATATGAGACTGAAACAGTGTTTTATGCAAAGTCCAAGGTTCTAATGTATGAACAAAACTAGAGGATTAGTACTTCTAACCTGAGGAAGATTAACTTAAAAGTATTAAGTCAACCAATAATAGCTATCATCTATAAAACAGGATGCAAGGTTTGGCTTCACCGTGCTTCTTGACCAATGTAGTGAATGACAGCTGGGGGGGTTGGAGACCTGTGACCTGTTCCTCCAGGCAAGTGGAATCTGAAGATTGCAAAGATAGTGGCTTTGGCACAAAGTTTGATGGCTCTTTCAAGGGGAGAGTCACCTCAGAAGCAGAGAAGGTATCTTCAGTATGGCTATTAGGCAGTGGACACTAATAGAAGAGAGATGAAGAAGACGAAGATGATGTATGAGGAGGCACCTGGGAGGTGGGAGGGGTAGCATGACCTCTGCTTCACCTCTGTGAAGCTATGTTGGGGCCATTATAGTATGCTCCCATCCTATTGCATTACTCATTGCTGACTAATGATGGGTAGAACACAAAGTAGCAATTTATCCTTGCCTGACGTCTTATCTTAAAACTTGGATTTTTAAATGATGAATGAAGCACAGCAGTCCCACTGTAGAAAAGTTAATTAAAATTTACAAAAATAAGGGTAGTATTTACCTGCTTAAGCCACAGTTATTCATATGAAGTCATATGAGGGAAATAGTCTTTGTCTTTAGTTTTCTTAACCTTGGTCATCATCTAAGAATAGGATATGCAGAGAGTAATTATTTCTGGCTTTCAGGTCTGTTCTCCCAGAGGATCAATCTTTGTTCTCTTTGGGAAGGAATTCAGTCATCCAAAATAAAATTAAATAATGACAAGTTCTTTGGAGAATATCCACCAACTTGTTTAGTTTTCTTGTTAATAGATCAAAGAAAAGTTACATAATTTTTATATAACATTCATGTATGCATACTTCCTTTCTCTACAAAAGGGGTAAATTTGTCTTGCCATGGTTTTCTTTGTTTTATTTTAATACCATTGTTTTTAAGGGCCTGATGTTACCTCTGGGCTTTCTAAATATTCTCTACTTACACACTGTAACTGCATGTTAACATGAAAATTTTTCTGATCTTACCATGCATATCTTGACATAAATTTTGTTATCTGAATGGATAGTATGTGTTTTAATTCTAAAGTCTATTTTAAACTTTGCTGGGATTAATGGGATTATAGCCATAGAATGCAATTGCTCAATTGCTCTTATTATATTTCCAAGATTTTCTAAGGCATGGGTGTCCAACCTTTTGGCTTGCCTGGGCTGCATTCAGTGAAGGGGAATTGTTTTGGGCAGCATATATGCAGGTCACTTTGAAGATAATGCTTCCTATTTATTCCCATGGAACCTACGACAGATACAACAAGCAAAGTAACTCTGATACAGAAAATTCTCAGCTACATAACATTACTTTTCAACACAGTCACTATCTTTAGCTATCTGTTGTCACCAGCGATGAGCAAGAGGCTGCATGCCATGTTCACCCAAACCTGCACCAGTGCTCTCACAACTGCTGAAACACACCACTATGCTCACATCTCCATAAATGTTCAGAAAGAGTTAGTGAATGTCAATGGGTGCAAGTTTTTTTTTCATGAAGGAAGTCAGTGACACACCTTTGTTTCATATGCACTTCCATGTCAGATGCTATTGTGTCAGACTGCCCCTCTACTGCCATCTGCCACATGGTGACAAAATGCAATGCGATATTGGTGGGAAGGCCTCTACTGTCATACCACCATCATCTACCTCTGATGTCACGGGCCAGCATCATAAAATAGCAGGCATTACTTTCCAAGCAAACCTCAAAAAATATATACTATAATTAATATATAAGTAACAAAACATTTTATTTTTTAACAAAACATTTTATTTTTTAATATTTTTATTAAAACATTTTTAAAAAGAGAGTAATGAAAACATAAAACTAGTGGAACACTTTAACTTGTTTCTGTGAAATTAATGCATCAGTCTGGTTCAGTAGAAGTGATTGCTCTCCAGGTGTTCGTCAAAGATTCTTTATGAAATTTTTCTCTTCCTGTGATTCATTCTTGACAGTTGTTCACAAATGTACCTACTGCCATAAAACAATGACATGTATAAGGTGTGATTGTGAGAGAAGGAATATTTCTCTCTGCTAAGACAGGTCTTCAAAAGTCTGGTAAAGAAATATGATCATAGCATCATATCATAGAATCATAGAATGGCCTGGGTTGAAAGGGCCCGCAATGATTATCTAGTTTCAATCCCCCTGATAGTACAGAGTCACCAACCACCAGACCAGGCTGCCTAGAGCCACATCCAGTCTGGCCTTGAATGCCTCCAGGGATGGAGCATCCACAACCTCTTAGGCAACCTGTTCCAGTGTCTCACCATTGCAACTCTATACATTCCATTTTAAAATTTGCAGATAATCTATTTATGCTGACTGAATATGGAGTTGCAAACATAAATTGATCTTTTTTTTTTGGCAATCTTTAAGCCTATTCTCAAGTTTTTGTATCAAAACAGAAGGCATGGCTTTTTATTTTTCTCTGTTCACAGGACTGTATTTAGCCAGCGGATGAAAATAATATAATATATTTATATTATATATAAATATAATTATTTGCCATCACTTGAGTCAACACTGCAGTGCACCCTTCTTGTTCCTTGGTTTCAGCCCAGATAGTACCAGTCACATACCAAAAATTTGGTTGTTGTGAACAATGGCTACACACTCAGCCACTTGGAAGGGAAGAGCCATTGCCGAGACGCAGTCCTCATTATGAGTTGTGACAGGCCACATCTGGCTTGCATTTTATATTTTCCATAATGTTGTGTTTCCAAATATTGTGTGATCACAATCCTCTTAATAATTGCTGCCTTAGAACCATATCATGGCTTAAGCATAAATCAGTCATGCTCAACTCAGATTAGTATTCTAAGATGTTTTCTGGGCAAATAGTTAATACAAAGTGTGAGAATTTTTACTGTTCTGAACCTGTCACAACTACAAGCAATATACCTATAAATAATGAAAATATTTTCCATTAAGTTATTTCATTGTACACAATTTTTTACAGAATCCAGAGAAGTATCAAGGCATTTGCATTGAAAACCTGGTTTAGTAATGGAAATGCAAACTGAAAGTCATTTCACCGTGGTTAGAGTATTTGAACATTATGTTTTTGCTACCTTTTAGTCAATATTGAACATTAGTATTTAATGGCTTTGAATGAATTCTAATGATTTGTGTTATGCTGAAAACAATGCCAAAATATTTCATGCAGTATTACTCTACTTTCTGTGTTAGAGTTATAAATTAGTAAATACAAAGAAATTATGAAAAATATTATCCTTCTAGGTCAAATTTTTCACCAAGACTCATCAGTCAAGCAGTAAAAACTATTAAATAGAACATTCATACCCACATCCTTCAGTTAAGGATGCTTGGACAAGCTGATTCAAATTTTTGAAAGTTCTGTCACAATGAAAAAACCAAAATATTATGAACAGTGAATACATTAACAATTCTTTAAGAGAAAGATCTGTTACACATCATAAAGTGTGGCAACTATTGTTTCTGAAAATGTAATTTCCAGTTCTATTGTACCATTGTGTATAGCATTATGGAAAATTTGGAAAATTCACTCAATATATTCAAAAATTAAAAGGCCCATATATATATCAGTGAAATACTTCCACTGAGTTATGGGAAACAAAACTGTTCCAGTATTTCAAGTCTCACAATCCTGTATACCTTTCAAGTGCAAAGAAGTGGAAAGAGGAAAGAACACAGCTTTTTAATGTCCACAAAAACATCACTTCAAGACAAAAGTGTTTTTTCTGAAAATCATTTATGATTAATACTCAATAAATTGTTCTTAATGTGTAATGTATTGAGGCAAAATGTCCATTCTGAAAATGATGGTCCTAGTTGGCAAATTCTGCTAGCCTTGAGGATGTGGAGCAGTTAAAACGAAAAATAAAGGTGCATCAGAGGGCCAGGTAGTCAGATGGTGCTGTTGTTAAGAAAAGGATGTGAATTTTCAACAACTGAGAATCTATGCCATGAAAATCTGTCAGCTTACATCACTTAATCTAACCCTTGTTGAAGTCAGTGGCAGTCTTTCCATAGACTTTGCTAGGAGCTGTGGCAAAGCTCAGTGCTGAGTCTGAAGCACTTTCCAGAATACTGAAACATGAGAACGGATAATTTGCTCTATGAATTGCCAGTTTTGTAGTTAGAAAACAGAAGTTCTTAATGAAGGATAGAAAAGTTGAGGAGAAGTTGGAGTTTGACTTAGCAACAAAATTGTTGCAGAGTTCAGAGATTCTGTGCTTTGGACAAGGTTTTGAGCCTGCAACCCTTAATTATGTTGATATCTTCACTGTAACCATTTCTGGGTACACCTGTAACTCCCATTAGCTTGAAGGGGATTTGTATGTGCTTAGCACTTCTCAGAACTTGGACCCTGATGCTTACACACATCTCATAATGTGAATTTGCAGAGTCATATATCTGGAAAGAAGAAATTTTGACTATCCTGTTCTTATTGGGTTCTGGTCAGGCCAGAAATACTGAAATAATGGATTTTCCCATAATATTTCATCACTTCATCTTTTTCTTTTTATTCAGCAGCAAGAAGCTCAACAGTATGCAGAAATGAAAAACAAACTTTTAGAAATTATTCTGTCATTCATCCCCAACTCACATTCTTTTTTTGGGACTTTCTTTGGCTCTGAATCCACAGGTCTTTCTTTCAGGAGTGGACATTTCATTCCTGGATTGATGCTAAACATACCACTTACATTCATCCACTAACTATGTAATATTTACAGACAGCTTATGATAAACTGGACATAGTTCAGCAAAGCTAAAGATTTGACCTGAAGACTTTTGAGATTCAAGTTGACAGATCTCATTTGTGCTTGTTCCCATGAAAATCCTGATATTTTATTCTTCTTTCTCTCTCTTTGCCAATTTGGCACAGGAATATCTCTTTATGTCTAAACAGCAGTGGCTACCTATGAACCCTAATATTATTTTATTCAGCTATATTCCTTGGAAACACATGAATAGTCAAAAGAGCAAAGGCAGGAGAAGGAAGTATCATTTCTACTTTACCAATGGGAAGTAGATCCCAGAGCATCAATGTTTTTTTCACAACAGGAACTTCATGGAAAAAATCCATGTAGCCATAAGACCATTCCTGTCTTCAGTGAGAGTGTATAATCATGCAATGTCCTCAGCATATTTGAAATGCCATTATTCAACCACTTCTTTCTATTTTTCTAATAAAAATCTACACTCATGCTATTTGAGAAGAGTTGTACCCAATAAAAAAAACCCAATGGCATGCTAATGAATATTGAGCACAGTTATCAAAAATTAAAAGTGTACTCTCCATAGAGAGTTTAAAGTACATAATATAACTTCCATTACATATCTTGTAATGCCAAATTTTTTCAGAGGAGGCATGGTTTTAATTTATTCTTATTTTAAAGCAAACTGCAAGGAAAACCACAAAATTCCATGAACCTCAGCAATATGCTCCAGGGGGTATTTGGCACATTACCACTTAAAACCTATTTTGTTCTCTGCCCCCTGAAATTTCATTAACTCCTGTTCCACTATGAAATATTAGCATTTGCAGCCTGCAGGTCATGGTGGAACACTATGAGAACCTTATGGATATTCTAGAAAATTTGCCCATTTTCTCAGAGAGGTACTGGAGTGAACACATCCTGAAGTCATTCTGTTAACAGTTATTATCGCCAGTGCAGAAAAGGCTCAACTTCTGTTTTCACTTCAAGGAGCTTTGAAAACGTTGCTTTCAAGGTAGCCACATGTCAAATGCTCACGGCATTTTTATGCTTCCCTCTATCCCTTGTTGTTAGACTCTAGAGCAAATATCATGTAGAAACCTTTTCTGCTTTTATTGGGTTTGGTTTTAGAACACAATTGTTCCTCTTCACTCCTTTCTCCTTCTCTTCCACATAAAGTTTCCATGCAATGAAATACTAACAGTGTTAACTTATTTTCAGTGACATTTACTTTACTGTCTTTACAAGTCTTCTGGTCTGAAGTTTTAAACTTCAGTACAAAAAAGTGATGTCTATCTAAATCTGAAATTTTCAGGTTTTTTTTATATCTTCTTCTAATGTTACACATTGTTTTTTTCATAGTAGGGAAATACATAAGAGATTGCTTTGCACCATTTAAAATTATCACTTTCACTGAGCAGATCAAAATCTCAGATAAACATAGAAGCTTAGAAAACTATCATACAAAACACCATACCAGACTCTTTCTTGCTTGACTGTATACGAATAAGTTCAATAAACTATGTAGGTACTCAAAACCATAAATCTATGTATAGCACCCTTGGGCAAAGCTAGAATTATGAAAATTTCACAATAGTGTCCCTCCCCTCCCCTCCCCCCCTCCCCTCCCCTCCCCTCCCCTCCCCTTCCCTCCCTTTCCCTCCCCTCCCCTCCCCTCCCCTCCCCTCCCCCCCCCTCCCCTCCCCTCCCCTCCCCTCCCCTCCCCTTCCCTTCCTTTCCCTTCCCTTCCCTTCCCTTCCCTTCCCTTCCCTTCCCTTCCCTTCCCTTCCCTTCCCTTCCTTCCCTTCCCTTCCCTTCCCTTCCCTTCCCTTCCCTTCCTTCCTTCCCTTCCCTTCCCTTCCCTTCCCTTCCCTTCCCTTCCCTTCCCTTCCCTTCCCGTCTCTTCTCTTTTTTTCTTTTTTTCCCCTTCCTTTCCCTTCCCTATTTCATTTCATTTCATTTCATTTCATTTCATTTCACTTCATTTCTCTGTTTAAATGAGCAGAAAAAGCTGCAGGCAGAAATGAGTTTGCATTGTTCAGAATACTTAATGTTTAAATTGCATTGAAGATAAGGACCAATTTGACTGAACTCTAGATTTTTGGCACAGTTGTGACAAATCTGATAAAACATGTAGGGGGAGGGGGCTAAGACCAAACATTCTTCTACTAGCTTTACTGTTTACGTAGAGAAAGGATGAGATTTTGTAAGTCTATGATGATGGTTAGAATGCTGTAACAACTCAAGACAGGTTTTAAATTACAGTAGTCTCTGCAAATAACATAGTCATGCAAAATTTGCACCTGTAGCTTAAAAAAAAAAAACAGGAGAGATATTAAAGCTATAGTTGCTGTGGAGTAAGAACTAGAAAGTTAAATTGAAATATAATAGAATGTCTCAATTTGGAAGGGATCCACAAAGATCAAGTCAAAGAGAAGATGATAAAAATTAAGATTTATCTGAAACGTAAACAATGAGATAGAATTTTGAGGAAAGTGCTCAAAGTGAGAGACAAGTATCCAGGTTATCTCCCCTTCTCACTTTAAGCTAACTTTAAACTCAGGAGCAAAAGGGAGTTCAAATATTTTTATGAATTCTGGGCAGTCAGATTTTCAGGGAAAATATCATTATAGGAATTATGGAGCAGTTAACAATGGACAAAATGTTTCCAAATTGCAATTTTTTTCGTAACCTTTTTTCCAATCCTGATATTTAATGATTAATCTGAAGAGATTTTAATATTAGAGGCTGAAGGGTGGTCTTTTTTTTTGGTTGTTTTCTTTTTTATCTAATTCATTATTAATTTGCCACTCTGAATTTCAAAAATAATATAGAAATAGAGCGTGAATATTTTAGATTATTATTTTTTTTAAGCTCAGATTTCAATGTGAATCTTATTCAAAAGTCTGTAAAACCAAAGAATTATTCAGGGAAAGTTTTTCATTCAAATTTTACAAATCAATTTAATTGTCCTACAGTTTTAGTATTCTTCTGTATTTTGACAGTTCCATGAAACAAGCTAAAAGGAAAATTTTTTTTCTGGAATTTTTTTTTCTTCAGTCCATGTCTGATTAATAGCTATTTTCAACTGCAATATGCTAAAGCAGGTTGTTTTTTTATGTTTTTTTTTTTTCTTTTTAATCCACGAATCTAAGAATATTTTTCACTGATAGAGACATACAGAGTGCTTTCTGAGAACCACGCAACTACTCAGAGGAAATGTTTATGTGTTTTCGTGATAAAAAAGTATTCTTTTATGTTGATTGTTGGAAATCACATTAGACTCCTGTAGCAAATCAGTAATAACTTATGAATGTCAAAAATGAAATGCCTATCTATAGAAGAGTTCATGATTTTATTAAACTCTTATTACTAAACTCCAATTTGATCATTTCATATATCAAAGGTAAAATGTAAAATGAGAGTTACATTTATTTCTTATATTTAATTGCAGACGCCTAAAATTTATTTAGACAAGTTTTATTGCAATGGATACGGCATTTACCTCCCATGTTACACAAAATTTACTTTTAGCCTTAGTGTTCCTGTTTGTTCAGTGTTCTGCTGTCAAAATGAAGTTACACTGTGCCATCCATTCCAGTTCCCCAAAAGTCAATATTCACTGTTATTCTGAATTTCACTGGAGTATAAAAAAGTATTTATTTATGCCCATTCTGAAGGACTTTGACTCAGAATACAAGTTGAAGCATTTTCATAGCAGGTGAAAAAGTGGTTGTAGACAGTATATGATAGAAAAGACAGAAAAAAAAGGCATACATTTTGATTAGTATTTGTTGTAAATGTTGATGGAGCTCTTCTCTCTACCTACTCTTTCAGCATTTGCCAGCTTTACAGGGATTAGTAGCACTATTCAGATGGGAAGGATACTTTTTATTAATCTCAACATTAATCTTAAGAGTCTTTAAAGGTAAAAAAAAAAATCTCCATTTTCTCCTATGTAATTTTCCTTCAAAGAAAGAGGTTGTATCCTTCACTTGGGGGCAAGTTGGCTTGAATACTGGAACATACGGATTTTATGTTTTACATAATCCACACATCTTCCTGTGAGCACAGGGTAGAATGGTATCTTTTAATTTGTTTATTTGAAAACCAACCAGTATGAAACAGAATTGGAGTCTTCAGCTTTGTTTCTCCCCTGTTTAATCACTTTTTGTATTAACTTCAATGAGCAGTCAGTGTTGACTTTATGCTAGGGGAACTTGGGAGCTTTTTCAGCGCATCCTAAACAGGGAAAAATAACTTTTAAGGAGAAAATAATCTTTAAAAAAGAAAAGCCAAGAACAAACACTCTTTGGGAGTAATTTTTTTTTTTTTTTTTTAATAGACCAAAGCACCCTGGGTAATTTTGTGGCCATTTAACTGAAGTTGGATAGTTTGAAACACTTCTAGTTTCTTTTCCACAATTGCATGTCTGCTAATTTCTGTCTTGTCAATGTATATTGTTTGTCATAAGTCATAATCACAAAGATACAGAAGCTGTCTCTCCCTATATCTGAATATAATGTTTCTTTTCCTAAGCTTGTGTGCGATCTCTTAATGTTAGTACAAACTAGCACATACACTCTAGAAAACAATCATTTTTTCCAACACCCCCATCAATTTCAGAGCAACTTGAAGCAACATTTCTATAGCATTCAGCAGTTAAACAAACAAACGCTTTCCTGTCTTTTCCTCTGAGATCCTTAGAAATCAGCTATTTCTTGCTTTTTGCCAGTTGACACTTGCTAGACAATACCCCAGACTTTTATTATGAATGACCTTTTCTGCTTAGCTCTGTCTTTCATTACCAAGTCTAAAAACACACATCAGAGAAACTAGGATTCTAAATGTGAATACTTTGACTCTCAGGGTAAAAATAAGAGCTCTTTTTATGTAAGGAGGAAAAGCATGTGGAATCTCTTGTTCGTATCACATTTGTCAACATACCCCACTTGCATGCAAAATAATGGCAAAGACTAAGAGCAAAGCAGCAGGAAAGAACTCTGTGGTGATGAGATAGAAAGGTGGTGCTGATATACATAGAGAGGTTATGCTTATCACACAAACCTTGAGTGGGATTTCTAGAATGTTAAGAGAACATCATGGTGAAGGAAGGAGACTGGCATTATAAAAAAAAAAAAGCTAATGTGTTTGTGATGATTTGGATGGTATGGCTGCTGACTTCTACGGCTGCTGGAACCAACTGGAGTAATGCTTACATGAATTAGTGTCTATAACTGATGGCTGCCATTTATGTTGGCAGCTTTTTGTCAGCAAGCCTCTCCACTACAGAAGGGTAAAGAAGTTCTCAAGGGAGGGATAGTCCTGCATTCCTGAGATCTTTGCTTAGTTCAGCGAAATCTCTAAAACTGATCATTAGATACCAGTAGTCTGTTCAATTTGTTGCCATTGAAATACACATCATACCTGTCTGTGTTCCCAATCTGATTGTATAGAGGTAATCATAGTTTATAACACTAAATCATTAGTTCTTAGAGACAACATTACTTCTGGAGTAACACAAATTAGATTTTTTTGCTCCAGTCAGGTTTTAAAATTTCTGAATCTTGATGGAAACAGTGGTAACAGATTTGTCATGAAAAAATATCATGGAATCATACAACAGTTTGTTTAGAAGAGACCCTTAAAGACCACCTTGTTCTGCCCTCCCCCATATCCAGGGACATGGACATCTTTTGCTAGGTCAGGATTGCAGGAATAGCAATAAGTGGTTTAGCAACAAGTGGGTTATTTCAACGCTGCAGTGATTTCATCTAAAATGCTACAAAAGTGCCTGGGTCACTTTTGCTTAGAAACTTCAATGCAGCAGATGAGAATTATGATTTTGTAGCCGTATTAAAAGTGTAATGTAGTTGTCACAGCAAACTAGTACTGAGATTTTTAAAAGTATTATCGAAGGAAGGGCATACGTGTACTTCTAAAGGAATGAAATGGGTGTACAAACTACTGATCACTTCTTAAATCCACATTATGTTGCAGAAGTAGTATAGTCAGATAATTGATCAGAACATCACTGCAACATGACTTTTTGTCAACTGTTGCAGTTGGAATTAATTACCTGGGATTTTTCTTTTAATGTACGATTTGCACATCATAACTAAACACAGGAGGAAAGAGGTACAACAAAGGGAACAAGAAGGATTTCATCTAAGGCCAGGTCAACACTTGCCCTAGATAATGGTTGATAACTGAATTGTTTATAGCAGGTTACCTACCGGCACCGGCTGGTTTTCATCATGATGGTAAAAGAAAACATTTCATGCAACAAACATTGATCCCCTTGTTATGACTTGAAAGCTGCACAGCTGCTTTTCATTCCAGAAGAATATGAGTGAAAGATCATCTTAAGAATATGGAAACCTATTGGTATTACACACATTACTTTCAGTAATATATATAATATCACATAAAACTAGGCAGGAAGACATTTTGTACTCCTTTTAAAAGGAAACCTAAACTCGTGAGTAAAACTTGATTAGTGTAACTACATAGAATTTCCTTGACTGGGTTTATTTTGGCCTCTCCACTGTCACAGATGTTCATTATTGCTCAAAGAAAACACTGTAAATTTAGTCAAGAGTTCAAATGAGGGAAGGGAGAAATCAGAATAAGATTTATAAGTTTTTTGTTTACGTGACTCGATCATCAGCTCTAGAAAGCAAGTTAGCAACCTGCTGGGATCTGGTTTCCTCCTGGGAAAGCAGTGACGTAAATCCACTCACTCCTAATAGGAGCTGTTGAGATTATTGAGTGATTTGGCTAATGGTCAAATGAAAGGGAGCACAACAAGGTAAAAAAAAACTTTCAAAGGGTGTTTTCAGGTTTGAAGGAGATAAGATGGGTTTTGTGGCTCTTTTATCTCTTTCTCATGCCAGGATACCTTAGATGTGTCCAGAGGAATTTGGCCGGTGCGATTTCAGTCACTGTATTCACACGGGAATTTTAGCTGACCTTGTCAACTCTGACAGCAGTGCCTTAGATAGTACAGAGACCCTCCCTAGGTTTTAAGAGCTCTATTAATAGACCTGTGGCATTCAGTTGAACATTTGTCCTGGAGGTGTGAGGTTTTTCACTCTTCTAAGAGTTTGCTTGCATATGTTAAGACGGTACAATGAAGCCTTGAATCTCACAAGATAATAGAGACATAACCCCCAGTGCACTAATGGCACTTGGCTTTGCTTCTACTTCATCAAGTTTTTCATTCTTTCCACAGTATTTTTTATCATCAGAGACTTTTCTTTGAAGCCATTCTAATGGTGTTGGAATATAATACTGAAATTATAAATAAGTTATATGTATTCTAGTAGCTTTGTGAGTGTCCTTGTAAGTGTGTCTCTATTACTGATCTGCTTTGAATCTTCTGTCATCAGGGAATTTTCTTGCTAATTGGCATTTGTGATCTTAATGGACCTGTTATTCCTCAGAAAGAGGGGAGACTGGATTTTTATTTTAGTGTAGCTGGGTGATGTCTAATATAGCTACTAATGTTGAAGTTCAGACAGACAAAAATCCTGTTCCAGTTACTAAGTTGGTATTTAGAGTTTGTCTTAGATAGATATAATGCATGTGATGGAGATAGTAGCCCATTAGCACTGTAAGAAAAGCCCTCATCAGCTAGTCCAATTTAGTTTTCATCTCTTTCTTAACTGTAAATCATAACTTAATGTCATTCTAAGCATACTAACAGAGCAAGCATCTTATGTATTGAAGCGCTTTGAAAAAAGGAAAGAAAAATAAAATCATGGTGGAAAGGAAAGGTGACTATTTCTAAAAAGCATGGGAACATATTTCTATTAGTAATTATGTTTCTTTTGAAAATATTCTTTCTTTTTATTGGAAGAGAAACAGAAAAAAGGTGAAGATTGAAATCATCTTGTAAAAAAAAAAGAATTCAGTCATAAAATAACACATGTATAAAAGCAAATTTATTATTTATTATTATTAGGAAAAAAAAAGGTGAGGTTTGAAATGACGGATGAGTAGATTTTCATGGATTAAGGAAAATTATTGTATAATTTGATTTATTTGTTCTTTTCATTTGTTTGGCATAGCAACAAACTTTACCTATTGATTGCAATATTCTATGAATGCGTTTGCTCTGATTTCTTTTCTTTTACAACATGTTCTAATCAGATAATAGGTGTGAGGACTTTGTTGTAGGACAGTGTTAGAACTAAAAATTCTTTGAACTTACACAGTTCTTGTCCAATAAACCTTAGAAATTCTTTGGACATGTCAGTGAACACAAGGACGAGCCAAAATATGCGAGGTCAGAGAAGCAACCAATAGAACGAATAAAGGAATAGAATGGCTTTGCTACTTGTGAGAAAAGCCTTAGAAGAATCAGACCATAAAATCGAGAATATATAGTACAGCTTTAATATATAGTACAGCTTTAAGGGCAGTTCTAAAAGCACAAACTAATACTGTGAGTGTGACACTTACATGTAGCTGAAAGCTTAATGCTGTGATCTTAATTTACCTATCTAAGAACAGTAGGCTTCTTACATACTCCCTGTCTTATTTCTCACAGAGTTACTTATCAGTCAGTGCTTGAGCAGAATCAAAGGGTACTTTTCCCAAGACTCAACTTCCCTAATCCTTAGAAAAAAAAAAGATATTTTTTAGCATATAGAAATATAAAAACGTGGATATAAATGAAACTCCTTGTTAGATGTTTGCTATCACAAATTATTATTTATATATATGAAGTGTAATTCACATATATATATATAACATTTACTTCACTGAAGATTTTTTTTTCTAATGACCACAATAGTTTGACAAAAATGTTTTACTTTCTTATATAAATAATAATAAAATTCCCTTGATATCTCTTTATGTGAACCAAGGAAAATGTAAGCAGGGAGAGGAAAAGTCTTGGGAATACATTTTCTTATGCAATTTCTAGTCAACTTGCATAGATTTTTAAGCTTTATTATTCTTTTTTATTTTTATGATAAGCAGATGGAGTACATTTAAGCTACTAAATCAAAGCAAATGTGTCAGCAGGTGGTCAACTTTAGAAAATATGAGAGCTGGAAGAAGAACAAAAGGTTCTTAAAAAAAAAAAAAAGGTTACCTTTGATTAGATAACGAGGAGAGAAATAAGAAAAGCCAAAGTGGTTTTCTTTAATGATATTAAAAACTCAGATGTTAATGGCACATCTGAAATGGAATCTATCCATGAGTCAGCAGCAGTCATCATTGCACTAATCTCTCAGTCAAAGATGCAAAACAACCCTAAAATGATTTTTGTAAGATATTACATAACGATATTGTATATCAATATAATGAAGACAAAGAAATTGGCTAATATTGCCATTGCATACAGCTAATCATATGCTTTCATAATTCAAGTATATTCATGGTCTTCATCTCCAACTACCCACAAAGTACTGGTGTCAGGTATGACCAGTTTATCAGATGAATTACTGCTTTCAAATCATTTTCTATGAAGTAAAAGACCATATCAATAAAAGATCTTTCTCCTCCCCCCTCCCCCCCCATGTTCTTTTTTGTTTTGTTTTGTTTTATTTATAAGAAAATATTTGTTAAACTATGAAGTGTCACAGATGTTTTTCCCTGTAAAATCAATTGACATGTTTTGAAAAATGGCCCTTTCAGTTGGCAGCATCCAGGCAGACAGTCTGAGAGCAAGGTAACTGCATTCTTCTCAAACATCAGATGAAACCAACAAAGAATATTCTGGAAATATTTAATGAAAAAAAAGTGTGTTTTTATAAACAAATGGAAAAGTAGTGAAATAATATTTGTTTTGTTTTTTTTCCTCCACTTACTTCTCCCTCCCTCAAACTCGCACTTACAAACAGAGGCACAGATAATAAACAGTTTACTGATAAAACTTAGCTGCAAGAAAGTTGTGTCTCTAGTCATGTTAAGTTGTGTATATAATTTTTATTTCAGCATCAGTAAATATTTTTTGCCAACAGGTATAGGAAAATGAGGACATAGAGAGTGATATTCATCATCATTGTCTAGCCTAGTTTTCAGAAGGATTTTAGATATATTATCCTGTGATTGAATAATTTCTGTGACGAGAGCATATGATGTCTATGTGAGCAAGTCAATGAATTTGAGTAGTGAATGCTTTCTACTTTCAATAGGATGTTTTTCTGGACCTTTTGTCAACCCATAGTTTAGATGTGATCTTGGCTGATGTTACAATCTTTTCTTCTAGAAAGTCATCCTATTCTAGAGGACAATGACTCAATGCTCACTGACATATATCGTTACTGTTTGTGATTTTCCATGTCAGATTCTTGACCCTGAAGTTGTTAGTGCAAACCTTCACTTATTATGTAAGCAATGAAAAAAGTATTAAGTTACAGTAAAAATACTGATTGCTCAAGGCACTCATAATATCTGAAATATTTCTGTAGAGTCTAACTGCTAGTTCAACTTTTTTTCAGAAACCACATTTGAGATTTCATACAGAAAAAGGTTTCTATTTATCCTTTTTTTGTCCTTACTTTTTGCCTTGATTTCAAAAATCAAGTCTTTAGATCTGCTTTTTTTACTAAGTGCATGTACAGAATGCATACCTTGAAAAGTGTGCCCTATCAGAGCATTGTCATGTGCACATACTGTGCTGTCCCTGCAAGACAAGAGGCAATAAATAATTCAAGATGTATGTTAATGTATTGTAGTGAGGTTAATAAGGCCATTCAGAGTAACTGTCTCACAAAATTTTCATGAAATGTTGGTGAAGTTGGAGTGCATTACATACATGTGTAGAACTCTACACACAGGAATGAAGTAACCAGTAAATGATGCAAAATCTGCAAATCTTGACATATAAGTGTAGACCTGCTAATAAATGTTCAGCAGATGTTGATGAATGTCATTGAGTGCCATTTTTTTTCACATGGAGGAATTTAATGACACATCTTTCCTTCATACACACTTCCATGTCAGATGCCAACACAGCATCTGAAGTCACATGGCAAAAAAATGTAATATACTATTGGTGGGAAGGTCCAACCTCTACCTCCATACCACCAACATCTGCCTCTGATGTCGTGGGCCAATATAATAAAATAGGAGGCTGTACTTTCAGAGCAGTCCTTGAGGTTGTTTGCCTCAAAACTGGTATGTGTGTATGTGTATGAATACGATCCATAGCACCTGCTAGTGTGGTTATTCTCTTCTCTTTTGCTGCCAAGTACACTCAAGAAGATTCATCTCACCACCCTCTTTGTCTTTTGACAAATGGTCTAATAAAAAGCTTTCCCTCCAGCTTCAGACTTTGTTGTGTTTGAGTCCTAGAACCTGCATGGCCACTGCTACTATACTGCAGTTCACCTTAGCCTCCACTGTAGTCACAATCATAATGAAAGAAATACATGAAAATGGTAATTCATCCCATTGGAAAACAAATATCTGCTGTGGGAAATGAGTCACCCACTGAAGATGCTGCTCCCTTTCTCCTGCTGTAAGAGAGCCTGGACAACTGCCCAACATCTGGAGTGCTAACGCTAGGTGTGATTGACACCTCCCTCAGGACGCCCACAGAGAAGCCTAACCTAGCCTCAGTGCTAAGCTGGCAAAGCTGTGGTTTCAGCTTATGTTCCACTGCTCTGAGCAATCCCTGAAATAATGGTAGCCATTATCCTGCGTTACATGCCACACATACCTGCTTTCCCTGCTTTCTGTTATCAACTGACATACAAAATGCTGTGCTAACAAAAATGCTGATGCTAATGAAATCAATCAGTTAGGACTGGTAAAAAATCAGTTAAGAAACAAAAGTATACAGAATAAAATCATGTAAAGCCAGATGTCATGCTATGTACTTATTTTCCTCACTTATTTAAGTATATTTGGTAATGCACAGGGTGGAGTGCCTTTCATGTGTTTTGAAATCTGTTTATAAAGGTGAATTTATTTTTAGGACAGAAGCAGAGATTAAATACATTATAGTCTTCTCTTATTTTGATTTTGTAGAATTCTGCAAGTATATTCTGGGATGCTGACCAACCCTTGATGAGAAAATTGGCAGTGTAATGAAGCATAAAGCATAGTTTAAAATTCTGACTGACTGGAACAAGCTGAAGTGGTTAATTCTTCATTGCACAGCGTGTTATCCCTGCTCATTCTTGTTTAGCTTTCTTTAGCTGCTACAGTTCGGAGAAACAGTAAATAGGTCCTATTGATTAGAATAATGAGTTATCCTTCTGTTATTTGTTCAGTTGTTTGGTGTTAGTACAATCCAAATTCTTATGATATTTTAGTACTATTTCCACAGATATTTTTTTTTTTTCCAAATGTCTCCGGACCACTGGTGAGAAGAAAACAGATGTAGATGGCTGGAACTTATTTTATAAATTGGTTATGTAAGGTATGAATATTCACAAAAGATGGGAAAAAAATAATAGAAGGAACAGGAAACGAGCGGGTTCATGATAGTGCTGCTAATGCTGAAGTGGATGGCATACAGGGGTTGAGAAGTCTTCAGTCAGGTTCCTCAGACCTATGTAGTGCATGCACCTCTTCTCAGTCTGGATTAGTATGACATGTATCACAACAGCTTGCAGCCTGTTGTGATGTAACTCCAATAGGCAGCTCAGCACCTCACAGCTGCTTACTCACCTTCCCCATGTGGGACAGAGGGAAAAATGGAAAGGTAAAATTGCAGGAACTTGTAGGCTGAGATAAAGGTAATTTACTAGCTAAAGCAAAAGTCGCATGCACAAGCAAAGCAAAACAAGGAATTAATTTGCTACTTCCCCCTGGCAGGCAGATGTTCAGGCATTTCCAGGAAAGCAAGGCTCATCATGTGTAACAGTTTCTTGGGAAGACAAATGCCATCACTCTGAACGTCCTCTCTTTCCTCCTTTACACCAGTTTGTACTGCTGAGCATGACATGATATGGTATAGGTTATATTTGGGGTCAACTACGTTGCTTCTGTTCCCTCCCAGCTTTTTGTGCACTCCCTTCCAGCCTTCTCACTGACAGGGCAGCATCAGAAGCAGAAAAGTCCTTGATGCTGTGGAAGCACAGCTCAACAACTAAAATGTCAGCATGTTACAAACATTATTTTTAACAAAAATCTAGAACACAGCATCATATGAGCATCTGTGGAGAAAATTAAACCTATTTTGGACAAAACCATATAACAACAATATGCCAGAGGGTCCAAACAAAGCATATTCTCCCATTCGCTCCTTTTTTCTTGTCTACATCATCACACAAAGGGCTTTGAAGCCTCCTCATTCCTGTTACCGTTCTTTTCATTCAATCTAAACCTTCCCTGTTTTAGTTTGACAGGACAATTTTTCCCTTGTTCTATCACAGTAGGCTCTGCTAAAGAGTCTGTTCCTTCTTTCTTAAAGTCTCCACTTAGCTACTGCAAGGCCACTCTCAGGTCTCCCAGAGCTTTCTCTTCTCCAGTCTGAACAGCCCCAGCTCTCTCAGCCTGTCCTCATAGGGGAGGTGTTCCACCTCTTTGATCATTTTTGTCGCCCTCCTCTGGATGTGCTCCAACAGGTTCAGATCTCTCCTCTGTTGAGGACTCCAGATGTGGATGTAGCACTCCAGATGAGGTCTCACCAGAGCAGAGTAGCAGGGATAATGCCACCTGCCCTGAGGAGCACAGCAGAAATATTGCACCAATGCTGAGTTACAGTCTTTTTCCCAGTATATGGGTGGGAAGAGGGTTAAGGTCATGGATCTGAAATCTGTGTGTTTCAGAAAAGGATTATTGTGAATATCTCAGTGAGTCTGTGTCAGTAACATATTCAGCATACACACATTCAATCAGATTTCCCAGGCTTCTGCTAAATGGTGGCCATATGCACAAATTCCTAAGATTTTACCTGTGAACATTTCAGGGCAGAAGATAAAACTAGAAAATCCTGGAATGTCAGAGCAGCATGCTGACAGACACATAATAACCTGCCTGTACCTAGAAATGGAAAAGACTGGCTTCAGTCTTTTCAGCAGTGCAGGCTAGAGTGGAACTGCCTGCACAAGAACTGCTAATTCTGGGCAGCTCTAGTTACACAAAGGGGAGGGATTTGGAGGGAAAGCTCTGCAGTCTCAGGCTTGTAGCTCCTGCTCCCTCCAGCAGGAAGCTGGAGCCAGGGATCTAGCTTCTGGAAGGATGTACCTGCCTTTCATAAAGTCATAGAATCACAAAAAAGATTAAGGTTTGGAAAAGACCACTAAGATCACCTAGTCCAACTTCAACCCACCCCCACCACGCCCAGTGCCTACATCCCTCAGTGCCACATCCACACGGCTCTTGAACACCTCTAGGGACAGTCACTCCACCACCTCCCTGGGCAGCCTGTGTCACTGCCTCATCGCTCTTTCTGAGAGGACATTTTTCCTAGTATCTGACCTGAACCTCCCTTAGTGAAACGTAAGTCCATTCTCTTTCTTCCTATCAGTGTTGTCTGGGAGAAGAGGCTGACTCCTCCCTCGCCGCAGCCTCCCTTCAGGGAGTAGAGAGTGATGAGATCTCTCTTTGAGTAGAACCTGTTCCCACCATCCCTCACCTAATCAGAGGCAGCAGCAACAGAAACCAGCCCAACTTTTTAAGACATCGCCACTTGTAAAGTAACCTTAAATCCTCCTGCCTGTTCTGCCCAGCTTATTAGCAGCCTGTCGGGCACATTTGCTGTTTCTTGTCATGAGTTGGAGCATAATTCATTTTCTGTAACACAATAGTTTATTTAATCTTTTGTACTATTTCCTACTTAGTGCCATGACTATATTTCATACTTAGTGTCATAATTTGTATGCAATAATTTCTTAGTTTTTATACTATCTTCTTGTACTTTGTTTCACAGATTGTCTTTAGAAAAAAATATTTCATTTTAGCAGCTTCTAATTTGCCATTTATTCATATTTCTAAAACTTATTTCTGGCATTGTACTCTGAAAAGCATATGAGGAAGAAGATACAAGGAATTAGGAAGCAGAGCTACAGGAGAGAACTGTAGCCCTGAGAAAGAAATATAAAAATTTCATGATGTATTTTCTTTTCTCATTTATCAAATAGTATTCTGGCCAGGGCATATTTGAAATGTACTATATTAAAGTGATCAGAAAAAAAAAAACAACACTGTTGTAAAAATATGAACTGTTTTGTATGGTTCAAAATATTTTGGCAATGTCTTAACAGGTTTAAACTGTGTGCCCAGTAATAGGAAGAATATAATGTAGTACATGTCTAATATGAGGTTCTTGTGGTGCTCTCTGCACTCTACTTGCTGGGGTTTTAAAATCCATTTCCAGAAGGAATCACATTCCAAGAAAATGTTTAAATTTTTGCATTGTTACAGGTATAATATGATAGAAGTGGGTTAGCCTGCGACTTGATGTGGCTTGTGAGCAGCTGAAGTGTGGGCCTCACTGCAGGCCTGTGTGACTGGTATGGCAGTGCAAAGCCATGCTGGTGTGCGAGGCTGTTAGGCAATTGGGATTCCTGGCTGAGGAAGACAGTGAATCAGCAGGCATGGCTGAAGGTGACAGTGACAAATGGCCCCAAGTCTCTGCTGCGTAGCCAGCACATACAAGTGTTGCTCCTCAGCCCAGTGATGAAACTGGTGAGGTTTCCTCCAGAGGATCACGTCAACAGCAACTTATCCTCTTCAAAGACCATGGCGTGAGTCTTCTGTCTTTCAGACACACGCAGATACAAGTCTCTAGCCCAGGGGAAAGAAGCTGGATTTCTCTTGCTTAGAAAAATGTGCATTTATTGTAAATCTTTCATCCGTTTGAGAATCCTTCTGGGGCTCTGGTTTGTAGGTGTTTCATTCTTTAAATATTGCATTACAATACTATTCAGAAATATCTGAGTCAGTAAGTGTTTTCCCAATGATTGTGAGAAGCAGGAGTTGCTGAGAACTGTGTGACAGCACACATCATTGCCCTGAGACCTGAGGAGCCTGGTGCTCCAGTAAGATTGTTTCAGTGGTGATACTCACCTGTCCTTGACATGTTTTACAGTGTTGAACACCCGCTAAGGGTTTGCATGGAGCTGAATGCTGCAGTGCTCATTAAGTTCAAACCATTACTTGGGATATACTTCTCCGTATAGAAAGTATTACAGTTCACTGAAAACTTTTAATGCTAAATTTCCCCCTGCTTTGGTTTGAATTAGTAGTGCTGGCTTCTCTGCCTTTTTTTGAAACAGTTCCTGTTTGAACGGAATCTCTTTGGCTTATCAGAGGGAAATATTTGAGAAAATATTGTGATAATTGTGAGATCTGGAAATTTAATTGCTTTCATTTTGTATCTTTCTACAGATTTTTTCCAGTGCTGGATATATTTGGCTGAGATAGGGACTGTAGGATGAATGACAACTTTGTTTCCATAATGCTGGAAGGAGTTAGATGCTCAAAGTTCACTAAAGCCTTTTCCTATCTTAGGAGCTCCGCTGATATGCAATTAAAATAGGATTTTTTTTTTTCTTAGGCTCTAGAGAACTTATTTTCTTTCTGTTTTGCATCTCTGTATTGTTGAATCTGTCTTGTATTGCTACCTGGTGTCTTTTGAGCAAAAGCTCTCAGATTAGAACAGTCTGAATCAGGCTGCAAAGGATTAACTTTAAGATGTTGTCCAAGAGGATTTTTTCTTGTTCCTTCCTGTCATGGCTGAGCTGCAGAGAATTTACCTTGTCTTTTTGCTGCTGTTGTTCTCAGCTGTTTTGCATTTAGATGACCCAGCAGAACTCAGACAGTAGGAATTACCCACACAGATGAGCTCTCACCAAGTCATCTTGATATTCATCCTGAATATTGAGCCTGTCTCTTGATTTCCCATTCCCATGGAACTGATGAAAGGGATTGGACACACAGACTCCACAGTACTGGTGGTCTTTTGTGTCCCTCTGCTTCCTATGGGATTTTCAGGCATGGACACTGCATCCCACCTGCCCACAATATCCTCAGTGTGCTAGATCATAGCAAGGCATACTGATGAGAGGAAAATATGATACTAAATTGATTAATTCTTGATCAAGGGCAGTTAAACTCACAACTGGCAGCTGCCATCATAACACACTGTGAATATAAAGGTTGCAGAGAATCTGAGCAACACTTAAGGTCACTTGCCCTTGAAACAATTTATAATGTGAAACCCACACTAGAGGATTGTGTGGATGTGATTGGTATAGTGCTCATGCAGTGGGATGATAAACGAGGCACCAGAAACAGAGAATCTGTGTCCTGGCTTTAGAACATCTCCTTGTAGATGTGTTGCTCCTGTGAGGAGCAGCAGGACGGGTGCAGAGGGAGAGTGGTGTACTTCCATAGCACAGCTTTCAGGTCTGCATGGGCTGACAAGAGCACTCCTACTGCCAGCAGGCAAAAAGTAAAGGAGAATTGGAAATGGAGCTGTGCTAGTTTGTTCCGCTCATTACGCCCAGTTCTTTCCAGTCAGTTGGTTATCCATTAGCTTGGGAAGTACAAAAATCACCTGGAGGTATCACAGCTCTTTTAGGGCATATTTAGAAGATGTATCTCCCAGTAGCTCTCTCCTTCCATTTGTCATCTTTCTTATTACAGAGGAGCTTATTCGCTAGCCACTTTGCCAACTCCAGGATTTATAGCAGCTGAAGAGAGTACTTTAGGCAGGGAGGAATGACTGCATTGACCATGAACCCCCAGAACTCTCCAAGAAGTCAATGTATTAAACATAATAATGTACCAGGGCAATAAAGTGTAGAGGCAATAAAGATAAAGATGTTATACAGATGTCAATGCATACAAACAAAATACATAATATAAAAATGAAAAAAAAACACAACTAAATAACTACTGAACATTTTACACTGTCCTAAATATGCTTCTGCAGACACCTGTATTGTTCAGTGGCACAAATCACGCAAATTGTGTCGCTTGCCAAATCTTTCTGATATCCCCTGTCCACTAGTGGGATGCTAATAACAAACTTCAAAACTGGGGTGTGGGATAAAAGTGGAGAAGGGAAGCTGAAAGCAGTTTATATTAATTTATTTAGTTTATAGTGCCTTGAATTCCTTTTCCTTCTGTTTCCTATAATGGAAGAAAAAAAACCTCTCCAGTTCTCTGAGGCTACAGCTCTTGATCTATGGCCTTTACTTCAGAAAGCACTTATGTATGCTTCGAAGTATTCTTTTCCTTTTTTAATAAGTGGGACTTAAACAGATGATTAAGTAGTTTGTTTTTGCACTGGTAGTCTTACAAACTAACAGCTAATATTATGAGTTAATATTATGGATATTCTAAAGGGCTGCTGCTGCCTGGGGCCCACCAAATGGAAGATATGAAGGGAACCAGGATGTGCAGAAATGCCTACTCCTGTTGGAAATAACTTTGCCAAAAAGGTGAGAAGTAGCTTATGATTTCAACCAGTCTTACCTTTCAACTTGCGCACAAAAAAGCACAACAAAGCTTACATAAATTATCAGTTCTGTCCAGTTTTATTAAGCATAGAGAACCTGTAATCCTCTTTGTTAATTCTCTGTGCTTTGTATAGATAACCCTTTAATTGTTCTTCTCATATATTATGAGAATAAAAATTCCTGCAGCTGGAACACGTAGTATTAGCCATGTTTTTTGTCCAACAAAGGCTGGAGGAACATAGAGTTCAAATGAATACATAACGTTTTGTTAAGCTTCTGGCAACTTTACATGGACAGACTTTAACAAATGACAAATTGTGCTTGTCAGCATAGCAAACTTTGTGCTTCTTGTCATGTACAGTACTTCTGAAAATGGCCAACAGCTTAACTATAAAGTGTGTCTGTTTGTGTATGGGGTTCTCTGGGAGTATTAAAAACACAGTGCTCGTGAATGTAGTTGTTAATGCCAAAGCTGTATCTGTTAGTGTGCAAAATCAGAATTCCTGGTCTAGTAGTGTCTGTGTAGGGATAGAGGAGTTATCCTGGCACAGTGGATATCAGCCCAGTCGGGTGGTGCGATGGTGGTGGGCATGGACTGGCACCCTACCAGCTCTGCTGCCTCTGCTGGTGTTGCACACAGCACAACTCTGTTCTCTGTAGCTGATGGCATGTCTGTTTGTGAACTACCAGGTGTCAGAGCTTCAAAATGTTGTAGGAGAAGAAGATAATAATCCCAAAGGCTAAAAGAGGGCCCATCTGTTGTCAGCGGGTATGTCGAGCTCTTTTGCAGCCTTCCATCTACCAGAGGAGATATTGCTTTGTTAACTGTTTACAGGTACCTTAACTCACCTTTTAAAGGAAGATTTAAAGTATTTTTAATGTAACTTTGTAAGACTTTTTTCCTTTTCTTTTTTTTTTTTTTTCTTTTTCTCATGTCTTTTTATGAATCTTAGAAAAGAAAAAACACTGTTTTTGGATTCATTTGCTTTGCCCTTTGTTGGCTGGTATTCTGCTTTCACTAGTTTTTGGTTCTTTGGAGTTGACAGAGAGAGCACTGGTGTTCCAGTTTAGAAGTATACCTTGTTACTGAAATGATGCTGATTAGCTACAAAAATGCAGTTAACTATTTATGAACAAGCATTTCCCAATCATCATTTCTCTCTGTGATTTCAAAATGACAAAGCATGGCGTTAAACATAATATTAAAATGGGAATCTTGATACTCATGTCAATGTGACTGTAAAAGCCTAATCAATTATCTCAAAGTCCTTGAATTTTAAATACTATTATAATCTGATTATTTCTTGCAACACTCAACAGTTAAATTTTATACTTAAACACCATATCTTCTTTCACTAGCACATAATCTACCAGTCATATGTTTTATGATGATGTGAGCATGTATCTTACCAGCAAATGTTCTGGCCAACAATAGCATCATTTTTTCATAAGTAGGAGGAAAAATATTTTAAAAATAGCTTGAGATAAACCCAACCAGCAGTAAAAGTTTGATTGTTAATGCAGAAGAAATATGCAAAGTAGAAAAATGACTTTTCTCAGTATATCCTTTGTGAACACCAAACCGTAAAATATCACTAATTTGTCAACAGCACTAAATAGTGATTTTAAAAAAAATGAAATAGAAAAAAAAAACAAACAATAAAATATACAGAACGATTTGTAGAACAAAATTATGTGACTTTGTCAGTCAAGATTGATATTTTTTCAATTTCTTTGAGTAGAAAAAAAGAAGACAAGTTAATAATATATGAGGCTTACACTAATAGGCTGGAGATAAGCTGAAATTTTAATCCACAGTCCTGCTGTTGGAACAACACTAAATGTTTACCTCTCATAGTTTAACAGAAAATAGTTGATTTTTGGTCTTACATTCATGTAATGTATGTATTTAATCATGAAAAATACATAGTGTGCATAACCGTTATTACATACCTACAAACCCAATTAGCTGTGTAGCTTCATTCTTTGGGTAGGTGGCTCAGGCTATATAATCTGTTGAATTGATCCACTTCAGCAATACAGATCACTGCTCTGATAACCAAGGAAAAATACAGTCCTACTTTAACAGTTGTGAAAATATCTTACTTTCAATTAAGGACTGATAGATGAGGAAGCACAATATAATTCTGTGATTAAAATACTCACAGGACATTAATGGAGACTATCCTTACTCCTTCTGACTGTTGTTATTTAAACATTGACAACTTACAAATTTGGGAATAGAATTAATTATTTGTTTTGTCAGAATCCCATTCCAAAGGAGAACAATTTTAGAGAATTGAATAGTTTTTAAAATTTGTTACTCATTCATTTAATTATTGTTAATATTAGACAAACTAATTCCTTTGACAGTCCATGTAAAGAGATACTCAGGATGTTGTTACACTGCATATAATAGTAAAATTGTAAAATTTCTACAGATACATTTAATAAAGTCTCTGCAAGAACTGTGATGCTATGACTTTTTTTTTTTGTGGTTCCCATTGCATTATTGATTGATTATTGAACTCTCTTGACAATGTTTGCTTTTAAACTCCCTTGAGTATTTGTCAATGCTCTAAATCAATACTTTTGTTGATTAAACATATCACTGACATGTTGAAGTTTCAGGTTTTGATCCTTTTAGCCTCCTTTGAATGCCACTTAAGAGAAGAGCATGTTGATGTTTTCTAGTTTGCTGCCAAAATACAACAATCTGTTGTTTTCCCATATTCTGACAGTGTTCTAAAGGAAAAAGAACAATTTGTAACCCAGTGTGGGTTTAGCCAGGAAGGACATTCACTGCTAGGAGACCACCTGCTCCCCATGGAAACTGTCAGTATGTCTAATATTGAAAGGTTCTGTACCAGCCTCTGAGGGAACAGATTGTGATTTGCATGAATAATACCATAATCAACAAAGCCTAATCCCCTGAATGGAATGTTTACTATATGCAGAGGCTTGTGGTGGTGGTCTGGATGGTTACTGGAAAGAAGGACATATGTTGTTGCTGAAGTGAATAAAGTAAATTTGACACTTATGTGTCAAGTGTGGTAGGAATTTCACAACAAGGCCGTAAGAATGTTGAAATGGTAGATCTCTGTAAATACGACCCTCTGGTACAAACACATACCAAATTTCAGGACATCTTTGTTATTTTGGAATCGCAGTTGTTTACAGCTAGACAGTACTTCTTAATTTCTTTCAACATGAAGCAAAATTCAATTTTAAAAATAATGTTATTCAGTAGGTTTTCTGTGAACTCTTTAAGTTTCATGTGCTTTTTCGTTTTCTTCTCATTTTATTTCCTGTCACTGTCACCAGATGTTAGTGCAATGCATTATGTTTTAATCACTGAGTGATTAAAACTGGAATTAAGTCTGAATGAGAAAAATATATGAGTGCTTTGTATCATCCATGAGTCAACCATGCGGCATCCCCCAGGGGTCTGTCTTGGGAGCGGTGCTCTTTAACATCTTTATCAATGACATCAAAGACGGAATCGAGTGCACCCTCAGCAAGTTTGCTGACGACACCAAGCTGAGTGGTGCGGTTGACATGGTGGAAGGAAGGGATGCCATTCAGAGGGACCTCGATAGGCTAGAAAGGTGGGCCCGGGTGAACCTGATGAGATTCAACACAGCAAAGTGCAAGGTTTTGCACTTGGGCTGGAGGAATCCCAGGCATTCATACAGACTGGATGGAGCAGTCCTTGAGAGCAGCCCTACGGAGAAGGACCTGGGGTTCTTGATAGATGAAAAGCTTAACATGAGCCAGCAGTGTGCTCTTGCTGCTTGGAAAGCAAATGATATCCTGGGCTCCATCAAAAGAGGGGTGGCCAGCATGGACAGGGAGGTGATTGTCCCCCTCTACTCTGCTCTTATGAGACCCCATCTGGAACACTGTGTCCAAGTGTGGAACTCCAGTACAAGAAAGACAGGGAGCTGTTGGAGAGGGTCCAGAGGAGGACCACGAAGACGATCAGAGGACTGGAGCACCTCCCCTACGAAGACAGGCTGAGGGAGCTGGGTTTGTTCAGCCTGGAGAAAAGAAGGCTGAGGGGTGACCTCATTGCAGCCTTTCAATAACTAAAGGGAGCCTACAAAGAGCAGGGGAATAAACTCTTCTAAAGGGATGATAACTGCAGGACAAGGGGAAATGGTTTTGAGTTGAGGGACGGGAGATTTAGGTTGGATACCAGGGGGAAATTCTTTACGGAGAGAGTGGTGAGGTGCTGGAACAGGCTGCCCAGAGAGGATGTGGATGCCCCGTTCATCCCTGGAGGTGTTCAGGGCCAGACTGGATGGATCCCTGGGCAACCTGTTTGAGTATTAAATGGGGAGGTGGCTCTGCCTGCAACAGGGGGGGGGTGGAGCTTGATGATCCTTGAGGTCCCTTCCAACCCTGGCCATTCTGTGATTTTGTGAACTCCAAATTTTGACTTTTTATATATTGAAAGCAAGAAAACTTCTTCAGTTTTTTTCATTTTACTTCAGAAAAGGATTATGGAAAAATCCATGTTGGTTTCATTGCCTTTCTGTCTTTAATGCACTAAAAAACTGCACCAGCACAAGTGCTAAGCTATGATCATATGCACCCACCTTCCATGTCATTTCAGCAACTTCCAACTTCCTTCCAGAGCAACTATCAAAATAAGAAAAACTGAAACATTTTGGCATAGGATGTATTGTAAATGAGAACACACCCAAAGAAGTGTCTTTTCAAACTTTTCTGTAGTGTATGATGCAATTGCCTGGGACATTACTCAAGAGTCTTGATGCATGAATATTCTAGGAAAAGTCCTATTAGACTTTTTAAAAAAATGGTACCACTCACTAAGCAATCTATTATCATAATTAAGTATGCTAATTTATCTGTACGCAGCATTTTAGAAAACACACAATATACTTTGAACTGACAAAGAGAGGCATCTGGAATCTCTGCATTTTATTATACATTGTTTTCTGATGTATATGCTCTAGACATATAAATCTGTAGAGAGTGATTTTGTTTTAAATTTATCTCTGTCTGGCTGAAAAACAAAAAGGGCGTGTACACTATCAGCAATTATTTATATTGAAATTACTGCCCATACAGTAATCCAGAAATCAGTAACATTAGGGAATGGACAGGTGGTTACAAGCTAACGAAATACAATAGTTAATGATTTATTACTTGTGAAGTAGAATATATTTATTGACTATATGCTTGCTCTTTGCCTATCCCATGTGGAAGAAGATGATATATTTTGTTTATAGGCAAAGGAAGAAAGAGCTGTATACATTGTTACTTGGCATATTGGTCTTTTGAAACTGCAGCACTAGTCACACAGAGTGAGATAATGTCCTGGTTGGATTCAGTCTTCATATCACCATTGGTCTTGTTTCTTGGGTGCACGCTAACATCAGCTGCAAAATCATGCCATCCAAAAAAATCCTTAAGTCCTTGTGCTCAGAAATGTTTATACAGAAATAAAACATAGAGGATGACATGATTTGTATCCCAAAGAGCACTCTAAATTCAAAAGAAAATCTGTGTAAAATGAAACCACTGGTTGTTCCTGGGTCAAATTGCTGATAGAATAGTTTTAAAACATGGACCAGTATACAGTGATAATATGAGTTATATTGTTCTTTATCAATAATGTTATTTGGGACTAGAAAAAATCTTTAGATTAAAATATTTTACAGATATATGTATATATATATACATTTTCTTGTGTGCGTATGTATATCTGAATACAGATTTGTGTATATTGTGTTTATCTATGTATATATTTCTACAGAGAGATATGAAATACATGCACTATGCGCTTCAAGAACTCAGGATTTACTAAGATAGTAGTAAACTTAGCAATGCAGATGTTAATGCTTTAGGGCCTTCTTACTTCACCCTTGAAATCAGTAGGCCATATACTTCTGGGAGTTCCTTGAGCCACTGCTAGTAATCCAGTTGTATGTCATCACATGGAATCATAGAATCATAGAATTGCTCAGATTGGAGAAGACCTTAAAGATCATCGAGTCCAACCACAACCTAACCATACCACCATAACTCTTACAACATCCCTGGGAGTTTCCAAAACCTTCTGAATTATTCAACTAAAAGTGAAACGTAAGGCTTTTAATCTGTTCTTTGAATTTTTGAGTAGTAAGGGAGTGGAGCTGTTTCATACATACCGTATTACCTAAGTTGCTTTTGGGAAAAATCTTGGAAAAAAGTTATCATATTAGGTAAAAGATAGAAGTGTGTTTAAATATGCCTACGTGGAACTTGAAAAATAGAGGATGTCATCCTCCATATCCTCAAATCTCCATTATTAACCTGGCTTTATGATAGGAAGTTATATTAAAATGTTAGGGAGTTGCAATAAAGTATATCATGATATCATGCTGTAGTTTTTACACATGGAATGAGAACTCCCTTTGAATCTGGTCTAATCCCATGCCTTTTGATTTTTGGACACTGATTGTGCATCATTTTGACCTGTAAGGGCAAGGGCTTCTGTGTCTGCAAGGGCAGTATAGTTCCTCTCAATTGGTTCACATGGTTGTGCTTATAATCTTGCAGAAGAACTTATCTTCCTACTATAAAGACACAGAGTGAGCCACTTTTTTCCACCAACTTATTTTGTTTGCGCATCATCCCCTCCACTTAAGAATTAGAACTTTCACTTTCAGGTAGGTAGGGACAAAATTATATTATTTATTGGATAAAAATTACAGGAGACTCCTCTTCTCTGAAATCTGACTTATCTTCACCTTTTCTTATCTGAATGCAAATGGGGGAACGAGGAGAGAATCAGAAGAACCAAAAGAACCACAGTGAAAACATGTTTTCCTTAGGTTTGTAGCCCAATGTCAAAGCATCTGGAACCACTGGATAAGATAGATATAAACAACGGAATTCCTAGGAATATCCTGAAACAACAATTCCACTTGCGAGGCACTTAGAAGTTTCAGAGTTTGTTTCTATTCAAAAACGGAAAGAAAAGAGTATTTTTCAGCATTTTGGTAGAAAGGAGCAAGAGGAAGGCTATAGTCAGTGGGAAGAGAAAAGAATTTGAAAGAAGAGGTGATTCAAGAAAGACAGGAAGCAGTTAGAGAGGATCCAGAGGAGGGCCACAAAGATGATCAGAGGGCTGGAGCAGCTCCCCTACAAAAACAGGCTGAGGGAGCTGGGCTTGTTCAGCCTGGAGAAGAGAAGGCTGCAGGGTGACTTCAGTGCAGCTTTTCAGAACCTAAAGGGAGCCTATAAACAAGAGAGGAATCAACTCTTTCTAAGGATAGATAATGGCAGAAGAAGGGGAAATGGTTTTAAATTGAAAGAAGGAAGATTTAGGTTGGATATCAGGGAATTTCTTTACCATGAGAGTGGTGAAGTGCTGGAACACTTCTGGCTGCCCAGAGAGGCTGTGGATGCCCCGTTCATCCCTGGAGGTGTTCAAGGCCAGACTGAATGGGGCTCTGGGCAGCTTGATCTAGTATTAAATGTGGAGGTTGGTGGCTCTGCCTGCAACAGGGGTGTTGGAGCTTGATGATCCTTAAGATCCCTTCCAATCCAAGCCATTCTATGATTCTATGATTCAAGAGTGCTTTGAAAAATACTGCTCTGTCCATTGATAATAAAAAGAAGTTACAGACAAATATTTCCTAAGCATTTTAGCCTTTCTGAAAATTCTCTCTTCATAACTGAATATTTTTTAACACGTATAGGATACAGTTTATAGGTTTCAGAAGTTTTAAAGGCATTGCCCTTAGACGTAGAATCAGGTAGAAAAGGAATATAATTGTGAGCATGATGAGCACAGATTTAGAGGGGACAAAATGAACTTCTGTGCTAAAACTCCAGGAAACCATCAAGGTTTACAGACCTTTCTGTTTTGATGAAAAGATTGTTTTGCCGGGGAAGACTTAGAATGTTTCAGAAAGTCCAAGAGCCTTCTTCACAGTATATATTTTCAGACTATTTGGACTACTTCCCTCATATAATTGTTCTGCTTTTTGTTTTGTATAAGAGAGAGAGGGTGAAAAATAGACCCAAGTTCTTTATAAATAAAAGTCAAGCAAACTCAACCTAATGTATGCTGTTTATAGTAACTTATATAGTTAATGGCTGAAAATGTAACCAGAACTCTTGCTTTATACTGTTTTGATTTTGTGTGTGGGTTTTTGAAATAGTGCCAGGAAGCACTGTCTTGTATGGGAGACAGAAAAATATAATCTTGCCTACCGAATTTACAAAGCTCAAGGAAAAAAACTTGTTTCAAGTTGAAGGCCTTTTAATCTTTGCTTGGATAACATAAGTGAATTGACTTCAAAAACTATAAGGTAACAGAAAGCAAGGACTCAAAACATACTCGCCTGGAAGCATAAAAATTATTTCAGAATAATGTGAAGATTCTCAGTGTTAAAATCTTGGCCTAAGAACATCTATGAACAGCAGTGTAGGAAAAGATGAAATACAGGAAATATTTGTTCATTAAAGGATACTTAATCCAGATTTCTTTCTTTTAGGGATTCTTATGTAGTTTCATTACTACTTCTTCATGCATGCTTTCCAGAGAGTAACATTCTATAAACCATAGGAAAAAAAAAAAATCAAGAAGTTAATTAAAACAAAACATTAGGTAAAATATCTCTCTTACAAATACCATATGTATAAATGCTGTTGAATGCAAATGAAGAGACGCAGAGCATATGTGGATGTTATTTTAAATTTTTCATGCCAATTCACTGCTACTTGCAAATTCCAGTGAGTAAATTATGAGCTGCAGAATGTATTCATTTAAGAGCTTGTGCACTGATAACATAAAATAGGAAACAAATATAAAATAGAATGAAGACTTTCTGCAATTGGTGGCGAAAGAAGTTGTTTATATTTCTTGTCAGTGAATTCCCAGCATGACCCCATAACCCCACATGCATGCATCTATGCTGCTCAGACAAAAAAAAAAACATCAATGTGGTTATAAAACCTTAAATGAATTGTTTTTTTCCAAGAGAACAGTAACATACACTATATCAGGCAATGAGTCCAAAAACATACTGTGAAGCACACTTCAAGCTGTAAAAATATACAACTGGCAAAATAACAAAAGTTAAAAAGCAAATGAAAATTTTCTTCTGAATGATTTCTCTTTTGAAAACAAAGAAAATATTTTTAAAAAGTCATGTGTCAATAACCCATTCAACTGTAGGCAAAGTCAAGTTAATGCAGTAAAATTTAAGTATTTGAAAAAATGTGATTTGGAAGTAGTTATGAGTGCTGGCCAGAATGTATATTAGAAGAAAACTAACAAGAAAAACAGATAACTAAAACTTCACTCTAAAAAGTAAATGCATTTTACTTATTCATATAGTTGCCATTGAGTTATCCTATAGTTTTATGAGGAAGCAACAAATTCCTGCAGCTATGTGGAACAGTAGCATAGTCAAGTTCTTGGGTACTTTAAGGGTAATGACTTATGCCATATATGCATGAGAGAGAAGTCTGTGTTTCTTAATCTAAACTGATGGTTTGATAAATGACACCTGCAAGTAATTTTAATCCATGTTTAAATAAATGCATTACTGGTGCCTTCTGCACAGCCTATGCTCCTTCCTCAAAATACAGTCTAGAACACAAAAGAGCTGCAACCTTGTTCCAGATCATTTTAATGTTGTTATTGAGCTGAGATGTTTCTTTTTACACTTTTCTAGCACAGGATGACTGAGGACAGTGTGTTGCAGAAATATCCTAAGTGCTCCAACTGTATCTGTGTTGTTGAATGTTGTGTGATCCAAGAGCCTCCCTGTTGGTGTACTAGCACAAGTAGGGGAATTCTGATAGGGAGATACTGATGTGAGAGCTCAACAGGCTGTGTATTTGTCACTGAAACAGTACAGAGGGATAGCTCTCCAGAGCTGCTAGGGACCCTGGCTCCCCTAAAGCAGATTCACTGTTATCCTGACAAAATCATATTATCTTCATGTACCAGAAGATTTCAGTCAGAACTTCCTCCCCTGAGGACTAGACTAAAGGCTTTTATCATAAAAAGCAGGTGTTTTGTCTTTTCTAATTAATGATGTTTGTCCCACTGGTATGATTCAAATCCAGGGTATTTTTGGTGTTCAGTGGGCCAAGAATAGTTGATTCATATTGCTCTCATCTAATTCTTTGGCCTGGTGTTGCTATTTGACAGTATTGCCAGTGGTCCCACAGATCACTTGTTCCCATCCATCTTACTCCATCTACCCTTCCAACCCAGTTGTTTGTGTTCAGCTCGTACAGCACTCCAGACAAGCCCCTGCAAGTGACAGCCTCTGACTTCCATTCCTGGAAGTAGTCAAGTTTTTCATCTTTCTTCCCCTGATAAGCATTGGTAGCTGTACCCATTGCCTGTGCTATGTGAACCCCAGCTATACTTTTTGGTGGCTGATCTCTGTTCAATGCGTCCATGTGGTAGCAACCCAAGAAGTGACACAGGGCTGAGCCCACAGCAGCCATGTCTGAGCCTGTGTGATCTTCCTTCCTCATGCAGATTGTCTCTTTCTTTATCAAGTTTTCCCTGATTTTTCTGCTTATGTAACTGGCTGTGAAAGACAAAACTGTTTTTGTTTCAAAGCTTGCTTCATGAGACCTTTCTGGTAATAAGACTCTAAGTGACATCTGCAGATTATCTAGGGGGGTGAGTGGTGGGTGTCATCGTGCCACAGTACCTCTGCTCATGATTGTAAAGATAAGCAGAAGCGGGACAAGCATTCTTTTTTCAGGGGTGTGGCTTGAAGGAGCTGACCACCGCAAAAGCTGAAAATGCTCATGCATGGCAATGAAGGCACCACTCCCTACTGGCTTATCTGTTGGGCCAGATGTGTCACACTTTTCTCTCACAAAAAGAGAGAAAAGAAGAAAAAACAGAGAAATGGGGGATAAAAGGCCCTCATTAACTAAGGACTTTGGAGAAGAACTCCCAAAGAAACCTTTAACGGAGAATTCTCTGAGGGGAAAACCTCTTTGGAAGAACCCCCCGCCAGGGCCTTCTTGCTGCAAAGCTTCCTGGCTTCCTCCCATCCCCTCTGGTGACCAGATGAGTTCCTGAGAACAATGGACCTGCTACAAACCGTGCTGGACCCATGGTGGAGACTTTCTCTCTCTTGCTTTCTATAAAGACTCCTTGCTTTTTATTTCCTATCTCTTTTCTATCACCCATCTCCCCTTCCCCATACCCCTAAGCAACTAGGATTTGTAATAAACTTGTTGGGCTAACATTTGACCCGTTGTGTCTTAATCTCATCATCGGGTATACATATATTAAAAGAACCTCTTTTCCCTCCTATAAATTGGAGCAAGACACTAGCTCAGTGTGTTTGACCAGTGTAGGTCAACTCATGTGCTTGCCTACGCTAAGCATGGAGATTTGGCTGTCAAGCACATAACACCTGGTGGTGGCCGCTGAAAGGTAGCAGAAGATCCAGTAGACTTTCTGGGCCCAGTCACTGATGTATGAAAGTCAGGCATCCTGTCTCAGCTTCCTCAGTGGTGAAGGGAGAAAGGGAGCGGTTTTCCCTTGAAGCGTTGACATCCTCTGCTCAAGTGGATGCCATTATCTCCACAACTGGGGGAATTGATCAGAGCCCATACTTTAGACTGGCTGCCTTACTCTGAGAAGACTGCCCTGGGCTCTGGGAAGTCCTTAGTGAGCATCTCCATTCTATCTGATTGCTGAAATCAGTGACACAAACAGCATGATCTGAAATGGCCTTTATGTGAAGTGAGCAGTGATCTTGCAATAGCTTACTGAGCATTGGATGTGAAAATAGCAAAAGTTGTCATCAAGGGATCTGCCACTCCCTTCACATCCCTTGGCATGTACTTACATTGACTAGGAAATAACTCTACAGAAGAATAGTAAGATAAATCAGTGGAGAAACAAGTACTGTTCTCTTACAGAATGGGAGGCTATTGCAGTACCGAATGAAGTACTTACCGTAAAATAAATATCTACCTTGCATAGTCCAAGATGGAGCTCTGCTTGCTGAAACTTGCAGCTTTTTGGGCTGTAGTCCCTTGCTTCAGATGACAGGGTTTGCATTTGTACATGCAAGATGCAGCCCTCAAGGAGCTGGCAAGATACCAGTAAGTCACTTATTTGGATTTTGCTGACTGTGGTAAATAAATGAGTTTGGGAAGAAGGGTGAATTTGCATGTTTATATGCATCGGAACTAAGAGTTCAGTAGAGTATAAAGCCAGAAAACTAAGGAAATTCTAGTGAACCACAACATCTGAGCACATTGTATTGAATTTTTAATAGACACAGACTGAAGCTTTGTTTGATATTCAATAATGTGTAACAGCAAAGCAGCATGCTCTACTTTCAATAGCTAAGTCCTGTAAGTGCTGTCTATTCTGGTGCTATTCTTCTTGTGCTACAAAGAAAGCAGAGGTTGATGTGACTTATCCTGTCTATATCTTAATGCTCTTATTTACTTAATGCTTAATTTATTAGTTAATAAGATGTGTGAATATTAATAAGTGTTTCTAATAGTATTTCCAAATATGTGACGTAGCTGCAAAAGACAATAATTTCAGTCTGCCTTCAATTTGCTTCAGAGATCTCTTACATTTAAATTAAAGCACTAATAACATTCATCTATGAGAAAAAATAACATTCAAATGAGAAAAAAAAAAAACAACAAAACAACAGGATGCAAAACTCAATAACAAAGCATATAACATGACTAGGAAGTGATATGAGTTTTATCTTTTTGGTTACCCTATAAAGGTGTTAGAAATGAGTTACTTTACAGAGACATATGGAATTTCTTCTATCTTCTTCTACCTTACTTCTTAAGATATGAAAGAAGAAGATAGGGAACAAAGAAAATCTCAGCTCTGCACTGAACATGACTAGCTCACCATGCAGACTGCCATATCTTCACACAAGCCCAGGAAGGCACCAGCCCCCACAAGGAATTTCCATGTTACATATGAGTACTGTGTTCAGTTTTGGGCACCTTAGTACAGAAAGGACATTGAGGTGCTGGAGCAGGTTCAAAGAAGGCAACAAGGCTTGTGAAGGGCTTGGAGAATATGTCCTATGAGGAGAGAATGAAGGAACTGAGGCTGTTTAGCCTGGGGAAAAGAAGGCTGGGGGAAGACCTTATTGCTCTCTTCCAATATCTGAAAGGTGCTTACAGCAAGAGCAAGGTTGATTTCTTCTCACTGGTGACAGATGATTGGATGAGGGGAAATGGCCTTAAGTTGTGCCAGGGTAAGTTTAGGTTGGATATCAGGAAAAACTTCTTTACAGAAAGGGTGGTTAAGCACTGGAATAGGCTCCCCAGGGAGGTGGTTGAGTCACCACCCCTGAATGTGTTTAAAAACCATTTGCATGTGGTGCTCAGGGACATGATTTAGCAGAGGGTTGTTAGAGTTAGGGTAGTATGGTTATGTCGTGGTTGGACTCGATGATCTTTAAAGTCTTTTCCAACCTGAGTGAGTCTATGATTCTATATATTTGTGTGTAAGAACCTACCAGGGTCAGTGACCTGAGCAGGCCTATTCAGAAATAGCTGAAGTCAATGGGAGTGTTGCTATCTGAATTTAGTGAGTCTGAGATCAAGACCAATAACCAGATAAGACAGACTGTTCTTGGTCCAAATAACATTCTCTTCATGGAACAATTGGGAGAAAAAATGAATAAGCAGTCCAAGAAATGAAAAATAGTGGTATTTGAAAGTGAATGTCAGTTCAAATTATCTGACATATTGTAAACGAGGAGAACAGGCATTTCTGTCAGATGCATGCTTTACAAATGCGTATTATTTTTACTAATAAAGGTTTTTCAGTTCATAAAGGTCTGGGAGCACTCCAAGCCTTTTCTTGCAGTAAAGTCAACTGTTAAATATAAGCAGGAAGTATAAAAGAAATAACAAAATTGCATTTATTCATTTTCACGTATTTGTATGCTTGTGTTAGTTTATGGGTAAAAACAGGGAAAAGCAGTAGTACATTTAGTGGATTTCATATCTCAGTTACACAATTGTGGTGAAAATATTGTGTTCTACTATAAACAGCCATGAAAATAGCAAAAGCTGAATGTCAAAATGTAGCATAACCTAGAAATTGGGTAGCTGAAGGTAGATGAGAATGCAAGGATACGCAGAGTTCTGTCTCTCTTATATTAAGTGTTAGCAAGGGTATAATTCTGGAGGAAATGCACTTTCATGTTCAATATTATATCTTGACTGAACCTCATGCATTATTTATTATTTTACTACTGGGACTCTGGGAGATCTCTTAGTCTTAGAAAGAACATTCACTGTTGAACATAAATCAGTTTGAAAACTCTGTAAAAGTAAATGGTTTAATTGCATTGTTTATATTACTTACATTTCTGGGAGCTGCCAATAGAGATAATAAATTTAAAATTTAATGTATAAAGAAATAATATATGTAGCTCTGTATTCATAGGTCTGTAATATTTACTTTTCCTTACCAAGTGTGATTATTTTTATTCTTACACAGTTTTACAGCTGAGATACCATGGGAATCTTAAAGACAGCTTGTATACCCTTTAAAGGGAGGAATTATTTTGCAATGAAACAATTGTATTTGGAAAAAGAAAAGCTAAGCACATTTTAAGATGTCTAAGTAAAAAAATTCTCTGTCATCCAAAATAGAAATCAGATAAATAATTAGAAAGTTGTTAAAATAGATTCAATTATTCTTTATATTTAGTAAGCACGTAGCCTTAAAAGTTTTCTGCATGGCAAAACATTCATCTGGGACTTGGACTTAAAAAGAAAGTTGCAACATAATTTTTTAAAGCAGTTTCAATTCTAGATCAAAATGTCTTTTACAGAACAAATGCTTTTGTTGGTTTTATCCTTTAGGAAAAAGTAAGAAGACAGATTATGAAAGAGTGTCCAAAATGGTCAGAATGACTAGAATAGAAATAGAAAAGTCATAGGTAAGTATAACATTATTTCTGCATAGAATTTCATCTTTGTTTTCTTAATTCTAAAGCCTCAGTGTGAACATATACATTAAGCTTTATAGTTAATTTGGAGATCAAATTTACTGAAACATGATCATAAAGTTAGCCAAGCATAGGCATTTTATCTGCATAAGGTTCCCTGGTATGCTGCCAGAAGCACATAAAGTTGTGGAATCAGTAGTGAGCTATTTTATTTTGAAAGATTGAACGAAGGCTAGATAGGAATTAAAAATAGCTGTACTTGTTGGCTAAATGCATAATATCTGTCATGTAGATTCACTGTATGAATTAGATAATAATCTCTGAAATAATTATCTGCAATTACTTCATTACCTCAGGGAACTAGAAAGATGAAAGATTTTGAGAGCATAAATTGTGTGTTGTAGTTAGTTTCAGACTTCCCCTGCTGATTTACACTATACATAGGAAGAACTAGTTTTAGCTTGAGCTTTCACTAATAGCTTAGGACTATTTGGAAAGGGAGCCAGTCCTCCCTGACTTCTCTGACTGGATATCCCGTGAGAATATCAGATTACTTCTCTAAATGGGCCCATCACACACCTGTCTCCTGGATGGAGACGTCAAACATGGGAAATCCTGTTTGCACTGTCTGCTTGAGATGACTCAAATGCATACTTCTGACATGCAGCCTTCTCGAATTCCACAGAGAGTCAGTGGAGAGAAAAGAGCAGGTTTGTAACAGATGCGCTCCACTCTGTCAACCCTACAAAGTATGAGGTGACCAGATTTCCATGCTCATATCTCTCCTTCATGCTGGAATTTGTGGTCAGGGACAGCTTCCTTATTCTTCACTTTCCTGGACTCACATCCTGAACATTTAATGTTAAAATTAAAATAACTTAATCCAAATGCATTTCTTCTCAGTGCTGAGGCCATGCTATATTCTGGAGGGACAAACCTTGGAAGCAGTTCCTCTTCCTGCACTCCATCTACTCATCCTACATATAATACCGAGAACGAGATCACTGACCATGGCTTTATAAAAGTAATTAATAGAAAGAAACAAAGTCTTCTCCTTGGGTAAGAACTAACAGTCTTGAGCACTTTTGCCCACTGAGCAGGCAAATATGAGTGTACCAGATAAAAATGTCTAGCTGTCTCCTAAAACCTATAGCTTTCTTTATGCTTCTAAAAGTGTGAAGTTAGACAAAGTATACGCCAAGTATTAGAGGACGGAAAATGACTTGTAATACCTTGTACCTTATAAACATTATGAAAATGTGCACTCCCACAATCATTTTGGTTAATTAAACATCCTCTTTCTGACTGTACCAAGCTAGACTGACGGCTTTGCATATAGTCATGAAATCTCCTGCTTTTTGGACAGGCTATGTTGCATCTTTGGCTAATGACAGAACTATCATGTCTGACAAACTGACATTAGAATTATTAGAAATGTAAATAAATGAATGAATGAATAAATAACAATAGTAGATTAAATGAACACAGATAAAGGTAAGAGGAGAATGTTTTGAAAAATAACAGCACTTTGCCAGATGTTTCCGTGCAAGAACTGATGAAAGCCCTAGTGTTATTTGTTTTTTTTTTTTGCAGAGTGCAGAGGTTAAATTTGAAGAGGTGTGACTGTAATCATAAAGAAACATGTAAGCTACCTTTAAACAAATTGGCTTGATCACCAATAGCTGTGTGATTATGTCAAGCATGATGATCGATTGCATAGGGCTTATTCCTGATGAGCTCAGAGCATAGCACAGAGCATCAAGTGAACAAGTTAATCCAAGGTATACTCATCCACACCTTCCTCTAGTCACATCTCAACAAAGCATTGATATTTCCTTATCTAATATTATGAAAGATACCAACTCTGAAAAACAGATGAATAGAGTAGAGTGACTTGGCAGTTTGGAACTTGCTATGAGATATTTATGAATATCTCTGCCAAACTCCCATTTGTGCAACCAAGTGTTACATGTGTACCTGGGGAACGCTGCCTGGTTTGAGCAATGCTGCGTGTCTGTGGGGGTCTTCCTACCAGTGGTAGGATGTGCCAGAGGAATGTAAGAGAAAGTGTGCTTTACAACTTAACGCTAAGCAAGTGATAAGTCTTGTTCAGCCACACCCTGTTTATCAGCTGAAGGGACTTATGGTCCTGTGCTGCTTTTGTTTCTTCAGAGGAGTCAGGAGGTGGGATGGTTCACTGCTTTGCTGATAGAGGTAAATAGCATCTCCTCAGAGTGTGGGCAAACCTGAGACATCACTCAGGACACATATGGCCAGTATCCAGTTCCTTGTTTTGGATAGCAAGAGTTTGGACAATTTTGACATTTTCTGAGTAGGTTTTCTTTGTCTCCTCATAAGATGGAAAGGTTTTCTGGGGGGTCAGTGGATATTAGCATGTATATTTATTCCAGGGAATACTGCCCATTAACACTAAGAGTGGATGTGCCTGTATGCACGAGACAGCAAAGGGTAGGAAGCTGAAGTGATCCACACCAACTTTCTCCTGTGATCTGACCCCTCATCTTCGTTGGGCTCTGAATCTATGGTATACCTGTATACATGTGATAACCTTTCTGGGCCAGCTGCTTCCCTGCTTCACCATCACCTCTTTAGACCACCTACCTTTCCTGGAATTCCCCTTAGAATTGCCAGAGAAGGGAACCATTTTCTTCTTATCAACTCTTACAACAAAGTATCTGTAAGTGTGTTTTATTTGCCGATGCTTGTTTTTGTGTTTCAGCAGTATGAATAGTTTCCCGTGCTCAGGTCATCCTTTGGATTTATAGCTTGGATTTAATGGGCTGTCAAGACAGAAATGTCCAGACAATACTGCTGCTGAGTATTTTATCAGTGTTGGATTATATGTAGGCACAGGTATCATGTCCTTATGTCCAGCAACAGCATCTTGCTTACTGGAGGTTTTTGTGGCATTTCCAGCTCAACAGTTCCCGAAAACACTGGGATTATGCTCAAGGTCAGTTCTGACACATCTCTGACTATGGGGATTGGCATGATACCACTGTGTATGATATGTTATGCAACATATATATAACACATCATCTATCCTCATGACATGGCTAATTCAGCCATTTCAGATACATTAGCAAACAGAAGTTGTGTCATTAGTTCACTGCTTAAGTGTATCACCATCACTTTACTGTGCCTCAAGGGACAAAGGCTGTTTTTCAGCCCCTTAAACATGCTCCAGTAGAGGAAAGCGCTGAACAACACACTGCCTGATCAGACTAACTTTCCTACGCAATATTTTCTCCCCAGGTTTGTACTGAGTTATTTTCCTGTGCAATTTATTTCCTATACAAATACCATGCTGTGTTCTGCACTCAGAGAATCCAGAAGTATGCACAGCATATGCATGGTAACTCTAAAATCTAGAGAGTGACTAGCAAATGGAATTTTGGCCATGCTTTACCCTTACAAGCAAAATAAGAGTAAACATGAAACTGTGTGAATTTATATTCTGGCACTCAAGAGTTCTACCAAAGGAGTGAGGGAGAAAACCAAACAGCTCTTTACATTGCCTTTCAAATTTCTTCTTAATTGTATCTGAATAGCCACAGTGTATTTTTTTTTTTTTTTTAATTTTCTTATATCAACACTTGTTGGTTTTTTTCTCTCTTTTAGAATGGGGCAGATTTACTCTGTCTTCTCCTGGAATCATTCATAGCAGCAAATGAAGAGGAGATATGGCAGAGGAAATCAGGAACAGACACTCCTGTGAGTTTGCTGTCAAGTGATAAGTAACACAAAAGGTTACAAATTAAAGAGGCTCACTCTTTCACAGATAGGGAAAGTATTAAAGTGACATAATCTAGAGCACACAACAAAAAATAAATAACTTTTTGACACTGCAAAAAACCTGAAAATTTGCTATCAGCCATCACTGTTTCCAGAAAAAAAATAAAGGAAATGTGCATATGTGAAGTTCCTTTGTTCTTTTCCAGAAATGCGATTTCTTTTTTTTCTTATCATGTGGCTGCAGCTTTCCCTAAGATTAAAATAATTCTGACATTGTTAATTGTATCATAAAAATTGTCTTAAAAGACTGACTAGGGAAGCTGAATTTGAAAAACATAATTAATGACATCCACAGTTACATTTAAAACTGTTACATTCTTGAAAGAATAGCAAGGATAACTCTGACTCTGCATAAAATGTCTGCTATTTGCAATAAATCCTTTCTCTTAATTTTATTTAAGCACAAATAAGAGAGCTTCATAACTCTAGTTTTCTAAATTAAAGTCTGAAAAACGTACTAAGAACTGAAATAGGATTTTTTCTTTTTTTAAAATAAATGGTAAGAGTTGTGTTCAGTTTTAAGTAACATATGCACATTTATCTCTGAACAGTGTAGTTCAGTAAACAGAGGTGTCAAGGAGTTTCTCAAGTCATTATGTTTTAGATGTTTTAATGACATTCGTGGCATGTCATGGATTATCCTACATACACGATTATCAGAAGTTGTTGCATTAGGCCACTGTTTCTTGATAAATGCTGTATTCTTTAATGTTCTATAATGCCAACCACACTGAAGTGCTCTTCTCAGAAATGTTCTTCAGATAATTCTTTGTCAAATGCTTAATTACTTGACATGAAAATTACTTGAAATGAAAACCTCGCAATCATATTTTACTGCAGAAATAGCTGAAATTTGAGGAGAGCTAACAGCCATGTATACATAGAGCCTCGTAATAGCACTCAATTCAGTTTTCAATTGGGCCTCGTGTCCATTGCCCTGAGTTTTGTGTAACCGCTTCTGATGTTCTACCCCAGGAAACTTGTATTCTTTCCAAAGGTTTTGAGAAAACTGTGGTTAGACAATCAATCCAGGCTGTCAAAGGGTTAGTGGAAACTAATAATCCTCATTTTCTCTGCAACTGCTATAATTGCCCCTTACCAATCATTTATGTGTCTTTGATCTTCTAAAGTAACTTTAGCTAATTAAAAGGGCAAGCTGAAGTGGTTCTTTTGTACAAACAGGATTTTACATGAAATGTGCCTGCAGAAAATACTGATCTGGAAAAATTGTATCACGGTTTATAGTGGTTGTAGCTGAGTTGAGCCATAGATTAATGACATCTCTGTGGATTTGTTTCTTTTTGTGATCTTTGTCTGGCATGGTACCTTAATAACAGAATATTTTGATGTGGCAGTGCCACACGCTTCCTTCCTGTCATAAAAACTCCACAAACACTGTGCTGTTGTGCAGAAGAATAGTTTTAGGAGTTATAAAGATGTAGAAAAGCCTTTATTTTATTTGCAGATCAACCCTTGAGACAGATTTCCCTGGGCTAGGTTAGCCCAATGGAAAGTGTGAGCTGGAAAACTGCAGCCTTCCAGATGTCTGAAAGTTTTCTATTCCATAGAAAACATATTGCAAGTAATACTCAGTAGCTCCCAGAGTTAGTGAAACAGTGACATTTCAAAGTGGTTTTGCCAGTATTGTCATAATTGCAAGGCAAAAGCATTTTCAAAGCACTGCAGTGAAGGCACAGTTGCCTATCACATCCACACACCGGTGCCAGACAACTTTTCTATGTCATCAGAAGTTTCCATTTCCATAGGAATCTCTGTCTATCATGGGGCTTTGAGGCAGCCAGCTAGGATTCAGTCTGAGTAACGAATGATGAATGGGAAGCTTCTGCTTCCATGTTTTTTAGTGCTTGAGATACATTTTAAGGCTGAATGACAACACCAGGATCACACTCTGTTCTTCTCACATCTAGCTGAAAAACAATGTCCCCTGCTAGACGTGGAAACATGCGTTCAAAAACCAGCCACTACTATTTTCAGGGCCAAATCTTGGTTACCAATATGCTGAGTGGGTGGAGAGAGTCTGAAGGGCTCTGCACCCAGACGCTATGAAGAAGCAGTGGTATTGCAATATCACTGCTACTGATTTATGAACTGAGACTCTCACAGGCTGTTCAATAAAGTTCAAAGCCAGGAAGAAACTTATGGCCCATCACGAGCAAGACTCTCTAAAAGCTAATGGTAAAAATTTCTCTCTCTTCTCCTGCAGCATGTGTTTATTAGTTTCAAGGTATTGGTGACTCGCACCATCTGACCAATAGAAGGGCTTGCAAACTGCATTTTAATATTACTGGGGAGGAAAAAAAAAAGAAGAGAGCATGATTAAGCACTTAGAAAAACTGTAAGAGAGGATACTTCTTAGTTTAAATACTTGCAGAATCTACAGTGGTAATGTAAATGGCTAGGCTGTCCAGACAACGGTAAGGAGACATAAATCCTAAGGAAAACTCCAAGCCTTATGTGTTGCTGGACAAGTTTTCTATTAAAGTAGCCTTTGAAAGGAAAAGAACTAAAGAGTATCTTAAGGAAAGATTCATCATTAGAACTGTATGAAGAACTGAAGGATTTATTCAGAATTAATGAAAGATTTTGAATAAATCTCAAGAAGACTTAAATTTCAAAGGGATCGGCATGTACTCTTGCATTATGTTTCAGTTTTCTAACCAATAGTCTTACCATCTCTTTCACTGATTTTTCTAAGGCTATGTAGATACGTAATCAATTAATATACAGATGTTATAATTACAAAACATACAGGAAAGTTAGACTAAGTAAGATTATTGCAACAGGAAAATAATAAATAGAAAATGGTTACCAACGTTATAGGCTTGCAAGATTCTCCATAAGAAGTGATCTATAGGAAGAGATTCTCCCTCAGTGGCAGTCAGCATTTAAATGGGTCTGGGAGAGGTGGAGCCAGGCTCCACCCCTTCCAGCAGCACAGGTGAATTGCCTTCACCTGTGCTCCCGTGGCTAACTCATTGCTTGCCTCAGAGGTCAATCAGAGGTTCAGGCTGTGATTCAGCAGTTCCCATACAGTAAAACAAGAGGTATTCCTTGAAGTACTTTTTCCTATTATTTCACGCTCAAACTGCCACTTTCACATAGATAATATGAACATCTTAAGCTTTCATCAAGAAGAGAGTGCTGAGAGGTTACTAGTTTCCAAGAATGTGTATTTTAGAAAGGACAATCATGTTAACGCAGGGAATATACTTGAGGGAGTAAAAGTCCTTTTGAAACAGGCAAAGAAAGCAACATGGCTTATCTAGTAAGAATTTTTTCCTCTGCAAAGAACCAAATCACGTAGTAAGAATGCCTGAATCTATGCCATCCTCTCAGACTGTAGGCTTTCCATTTGAAATAGATGAGATTCAGCTTACAACCAGATTGGCAGAAACTATACTGGAATTCACTATTTGTGTTAAGAGCCTGAGAGCAGGAAATAATTTTATCAGTGCAAAAGATGAGGTCTTGTCTTGTGTTTCCCTGATAAGGCTTAGATACTGTGACAGTCACACAAACTACCATTTTAACTGCTGTTGATGTTCAAGAGTTTTTCGAAAGGTCAGTATTTCAAATGGTTATTTTGAATCTATTTCTCATTTTTTTATGCTGTATTTCCATTTATATATTTATTTATATATTATTTATTTATATGCATTTAATACCATTTATGCGTACATCCATTGCTTACTGAATAATTTTGTCAAATATGATTTGTGGTCATATCTCACAGATATTTTTAAAATATCCTAATAAAATTCAGCATTTGGTAATAAACTTGATGATTTTAACAAACACAGACATCTTCCAATAAACAAACTTACATTTATCTGCTGCTCTCTCTATACATTTTTCCATGTAGTTAGACTTTATTCTCATGCATGCCTGAAAACTGATGCCAGTCTGAATCGACTCAGAGTAGTGTGTTAATTAAAACTATCAGTTATAGAAAAGAGACTGTAGAATTAAGAAAGAGAAGTCTGCTGATACCTGTTTAGCATTGGGCTGAATAGTTCTGTGAAGCTATGGAGATTTTCTGTAAGATATATTTTTGTCCTTTCTTCCCTGAAAAACAGAAACAAAAATGAACAAACAAAGAAACAAAACAAATAACAACAACAACAAGAAAAATATGGATCTGCAATGTTAGTGTTAACAAGCAGTAGCTAAAAATCTGTATATTGCCTGCTTGTGGAAAAGACAGATGTCCTTTTTGGATAACAGGACATATGTCTAAGGTCTTTGTCTCTGATCAGTACAGTGACCGGTGGATATCCATTTGTTTTAGAAGTAAAAGAAAATGAAGATTGACCAAGTAAGTTTAAACATATAATCAAATCTGTGATTAGATATATAATGAAACTGACTTACTTGGCAAAATACCATTGAAAATTATTGCAAAAATATGAGTAACAAACTGACCAGATAAGAAAGTTCTTGTTTTTAAGAAATGCTACAGTGTTCTGCTTTGGTAAATTCTAATTAAAAAATCCTTAGCACAGCTTTAGTGGAGAATGCAGTTTAATTAGAGTTGGCATTAACACTAAAATATTAAATAGCAATGTCAGTTTTTCGTATGTGGAAAACTTAAACCATACATTTGTGTAATCACATTGAATTTTTTTTTTTTTTTAACATAATAGTAAAATGCAATCTTGTCTCATTCTGTCTTATTATGAGACAATGTTATCTTCGTTGTTCTTCTTTTGGTTGAGTTCAGCTCCTTAATTTAGTTCATTTGTATTAGGGGTTCACAGAATGGATTTCAGCTCTTTATGTATATATTTGCCTCATTTAAAGTGGCCACAAAAACACAAAAAAAGGAAAAGAATGGTGTTCAGTGACAACCTGTAATATTACTTTAAAAATACTAATTTATGTTGTGCTGTAAAAAAGGCACTGTGGATGACAAGCAACATATCTTGCCTGGAAAAAATTGTTTCTGCAGAGCATTGGTTATTATCATCTAAAGATCCTTGGCTTATGAGACACTTAATTTTCAAATATTACGAGTTGATTTTCACCTAAAAAGTAGAAAGGCAATCTTGCAAGTACCCAAAGACTTTAATTCAATTTCTGCACATCATTTATAGTTGTGAACAGTTACTATTGTTTGTGCTAAGTTTCATAGAAACAAAAAGCAACAGGATCTAAAATATAATAGAAATTTCTAAGAAAATGTATCTCATCACACCAGTAAATTGATTTCCTCTACTTTGTTTTTTTTGTTGTTGTTTTTTTTTTTCAAGGTAACAGTTGCGTTATTACTCTTCAATGTGATTGCTATTTTTAAACTCAGTCCCAACAAGAGTACAAATTTTATAAACAAGGAACATTAGCATTACATTCAAACTGTGGTACCTTCTAGCATCTGAATTTTAGGACTTCTGTCCTGCATCCAAACATTCTAATATACGTTCTTCTGGTGACTTAGAAAGAAAAAGTCTCTAGTACTGCTGTTTTACCCTGCCTCTTGCCCTCAGGGAACATCATCTCTTCCAATGAAAATTGCATGGAACTGAACGGAGCATACTACTCTGCAGCAGATACTCAAGTCTGGACAAGATGTTATTCAGAAACACAATTTTTAGTTTTGTTTGCTATAAAAAGTCAAAATATTACGTGTGAATTCCTTTTCATTATACCAAACACAATCTAGTAGGACATATTGTATTAAATTTAAACACTGTCTGAACCCTTTGTGCAGATACTGCCCCTTAAGAAACTCCCACTCTTCTCTGCAGTGCTCCTGTTGGATAGAAACTTGATTGGAGTGAGCATGCTATTTTGTTTCTACTCTCTCTGTCCTTTCCCTCAGATGTGAAAAAAACAAAAGTAAGGAACAAAAACTTCTACAGAATTCAAGCTTCCTGGTCCACTTGATTCCAGTTACCCTAAAATATCTCATTCATGAAGATTCTTTTGCCCTTTGCAATTCAACATTTACTCTTGGAAATGTATCACTTTTCTTGCTGTGCAAGAATGGGTTACTGAAAGGGTTAGTCCATTTGGGATCAGGAAATCTGAATTTGCTTTGGAGATAGCTACAACATCAGCCTTTGGTCCGTCTCTCCATCCAGATTTTCACATTTGATTGTGTCAATAGTAACAACATTTCTTGTGGTTTGTTGTAAAGCAGTTATCCTGTGAAGAGTTGGCCTTAAGATTTCCTGTTAACATTACATTGTTATGAACTTTATACTGTGTTTTTCTTATAAGATTAATTTTCATATGTTTCATTGCTTATCAGAATCTCTTGGAAATAGTTAATTAAAAAGGTTCATAATACATAATTTGTCATACCTTGTAGAGAGAGATATGATAGTAATACAGCAAAATACAGTTTACTTCCAGTTCTAGGTTAATGAATTATAGAACCATAGAATCACAGAATGGCTTGGGTTGGAAAGGACCTCAAAGCTCACTGACCTCCAACCTGCGACCATGGGCAGGGCTGCCCCCCCACCAGCTCAGTCTGCCTAGACCCCTATCCAACCTGACCTTGTTAAACCTCGTTAGATTCTCATGTTCCCACTCTTCAAGCATTTCCTGGTTCCTCCCTTTTGTTGCGTCAGCTGCACCACTTATATTGGTGAGTGTACCCTCAATCCCACTGTCTATGTCATTGAAAAAGATGTTGAAGAGCATCAGTCCCAAGACGGACTCCTGAGGGACACTACTTATGACAGGCTTCCACCTGGACATAGAGCCACTGACCACAACACTCTGGCTATGATCATCCAGCCAATTCTTTATCCACCTAGCAATCTACCCTCCAAATCCATATATTTTTAATTTAGAGATAATTATGTGGTTCAGGACCATGTCAAAGGTACCATATAATTTACCTGTCAAGTCCAATTGCCCCTTGTTTGTCAGTGCCGTCACTTCAACATAGAATGCCACCAGATTGGTCAGGCATGATCTGCCCTTTGTGAATCTGTGCTAGCTGTCACAGATCACTTCTTGTATGTCTCTTAACATCTCTTCTAGACCTGACAGCCCCAGGCTTCTCTCTGCGACTTCATCACTGCTAGCCTTAACTAAGCCTGATGAAAATCAGTTCATTTCACCATCTCTGACTGGGCCACTGCTGAGCTTATGTGCTCTAGGGCTCTGTCCTTAACTAATCAAAAATCAGACTAAATACATCTTTCCTTCATACATCTCCTTCATGGATATGAAAAAAAAAAAAAAAAAAAAAAAAAAGGTTGAATGAGCAAAATGTAGCTTTTCCTTTTTTCTTTTCTTAAACCTAAATTCAGCAGTCCTGCACTGAACTCTGAAGAGGAAATGGAAAGAGGAAAAGGGAGAAATCAGAGTGAAAGGTTAGTTAGGTTTATTGATAGAACATATAATGAGTGCTTTTTTAGTTTTCTGATAAATTGACTTGTCATGTTCCTCACAGAAAGGAGTCAGTAAGGCAGTCATGAAATGTAGATGGAGTAGTGCAGAAACACTTGCTGGCACTCTGAATTATGTGTCTGGCCAGAAGACAGCTAGGTATGGCAGTCAGAGATGTGTAAGCATCAATATCTTTATGCTAGTGTCATATTGTGATAAATAGATTAACCAAGTTATCTTCAAATATTCTATTGAGAGCTCTTTAATTGAAAAAACAAACAAACAAACCATATGTGGATATCAAAGAAACGTAGACAGTAACTTGGCAGTGTAATATAAAACACAAACATTCTTACATTTGATAATGGTGGAAAAAGTGGAGGAGGGAGGAACAAATTAGCATTCAGTGAAACGAGTCTTCACAGTAATCAGCTCCACGGCAATGCGCATCTACTGCTGGGTCCTTTCTCTGCTTCCAGACATTGCCTTGGAGTTATAAAGGGAAAAGAAAAAGAACGACATTGCTTCAGATGTACATACTTCCATTTCAGGTCATAGAAAAGGCTTTTTGTCTATTTTAGACTTCATGTGAAATACTTGCCTACACAAATAAACACCTCACTTAGCGATCATCTAAATCTCTTTTGACTAAAACCAATCTGCAGTTGTGTTGTCATATGAGAGTAACAAGGTCTTCACAGGAATAGATCAGTTGCTGGGGGGAACAATCTTCAGTAACTGAGAGGAAGCCTTATTTTAAGTCAGTTCCTGTGTGGCCTTAAAGGCCATGTGCTTTTGCATGCATTGTCTGTGCCATGCTGGCTTCTTGCTGCAGGTGGGATGTGTTTTTCCCTGAATTCCTTGGCTTCTCGCAGCATCATGTCAGCTGTTTCTGCTCCCTACCTGACACCATCACCTTGGGGATGTCCCATGGCCCCTCTAGCGTGGGCAGGAAGGTGAATGCAGCCACAGCAGGTGCTGCTGAAGATCTCTGGGGTTTTCGTGACAGAGCAAGACCTGGCTGTCACTGCCTGTAGGGTGGCTTTGAATTGTAGGTCCAAGTTCTTAAACTGACAACAGCAGACCACCAGCAATACTACATGAGAACAAGAAACTTTTAGTTCTGCATTATTGATAGACCCTTTTGGAACTCTGCTTATGATAACAATCATAACCTGTGCCCTGAACAAATAATGTACAACTTCTATGTTATTGGATAAGAACATATGTTTCTAGGGGAAAGGGAGAGAACTGTGTTTTGTTTTCTTTTTACATCTTTGGCTTGGCAAACATGGTAACAGGACTAACACAAAGAATTCTCTGAAAAAATATGGAGTGAAAGCAGGTTTACCTTATTCTTGGATGAACTGGCTCCAGAACAGTATCTTCATATTCCTTGTGCTCTGTTTAGATAAATGTTTCCAGTCAGAAACCTCAGTCTGAAATATTTGTCCAAACTCTGAGTTCAAATCTTGCCCAATATGGATCTTTCGGTTTAACTCTGTTACTGACCAAAACTTCTGTCAAATTTCTAAATAAGAGCTCATCTTTAGTTAGCGCATTTCAAAGGAAATCATCTAGGCGTAGCAAATATCATGCATGCAACTCAGTGAGTTCATAAGTAACAGATGTCATTTGCAGTAAGAAATAAGAGTAAGCGCTTATGTTTTGAATTATTTAAGCACATGAGTGCAAAGAACAAACAAAAAAATAAAGAAATATTTTTGGTGTTTTTGCTTATTCTCATAGGCAGTTAAAATTATGCAAAGGAAAGATCATTAATCAACAATTTGTCTGTATTTTTTTCTTCTTAGAGACCTCAATCAAGACTGGAGGCCTATTGTGTTAATGTTCTGTGGATATTTGATAAGATGCAGTCCCAATCCAGATAAATCTGTGTTTCAAAAGCACATAGTGAAATGGTTATTCACACTTGTGCTTGTTTACAGGGAGATGCATTTCGGCTTGCCCACTGTATGATTTCTGCTTCCTCTGAAGCAGCATCATAAGAAGGCAATGTCCCAGAAAATAACTCCTTATGTCCAGCTGCTCTGGGGAAAGTGGGAACGGCCCCACGCTCAAAATGTCAACACAGTGACATTTGCTTCTCCACGCACAGCCTCATTGCTCTGCAGTCTCGATTAATGTTTCTCTTAGATGCTTCAGCTGAAGGTATACAACTGCAAATTTCACAGACTGACACTCCATTGACAAAGATGAAGGAACAACATATGTATCTATCAACTAGGAGCAAAAAGCTATAAAGCTGGATTGCAAAAAGAAGTTGGCAATAATCACAGTAAGGATTCAAGGGGGTAGAGACCTTAGCCATGATTTTATACCCATTTTTCTTTTTGAGCCATAGAAGATGTTAAATACCACCAGGGCTGGATAAGATTTTAAGACCAAATATATGCAGAAGTATATAAAAACTGAAAAAGAACCAGTAGGATAGAAAAGTAAAAAATTAATAATCTCTCTCCAAGCCCCTCTATACATCATAGCAAGCATGCACAGCTGCATAAAATACAGGAATAAATTCTTATTTTGTCTTTCACTTTCAAAGTTTTCATGAAGAGTGATTATGGATTAATTTAAAAAATCACTAAATACACCAAAACTAGAAATTAAAAAAAAAAATGAAAATTATAAATGGAATAGTTATACACCTTTGAGATAAGACTTTGCCAAACTGATTGGGAAAATTTATAGTGATGTAAATCTGTGCCTAACACATTGCAGCTGTAGTTACTGAAAAATGATTTTTGCTACATATTTTAATATAAATTACAGTAGCTCTGGGAGTGCAAACTATTCAAAACAGTATTTTCAGGAGTTGTTTGCTGTTTTAGTTTGATATACAAGATATGGATACAATTAGAAGAAAGAAAAATATAGCAGAATTATAAAGAATATTACAGTTAAGAGCGGTCTATAGGAAAAGTCTTTCTCAAAAGCACAATACATCTGTTAAGCATAACATATGAAATATTTTGTAGACTTCTTAGATTCATTCATTGCTCATTGGTAAGCTCTTGCTGAAATAAAAATAAATCTTCCATGTTAATGGAAACAATACTGGTTCTTGTACAGCTAATACACATTTTAAGCTCAGATCTATACAGTCATTTCTTTATTGAGAAAGACATATATTTAACTATCTTGTGGCTGTTACCATTAATTCCATAATCAGTTTTATTTATCAGAGGCAAAAAATTTCATTCCAGTATAGCCATCATCTTCCCAAAATCTTTCATTAGTGTTTGCATTATACAGTTTTCCAGGGAATGTAGTTCTTAATCACTTAATGTCTGATATTGGAGCTAAAATACATACTTGGTTAATAGTTTTGGAAACAATTTGGATGTTTCTCTAGGCATATATTTGTGTTTAACGGAGTGGGCTGGTACAGTTGACTGCTCTCTTAAATAAGACCAAGTATGGTCTATTCAGGGAACCTAACATGAAAATTCAAAAAGGAAAATGGAAGTGTGGGACATAGATTTAGATTTTTTTTTTTAACATACTCACAAATAATTGCCATTCTTCACTAAACAAACTCCAAGTAGTTGGCATTTTTAGAAACAGAGCTGAGCATGTTTTGCTATGTCAAAAACAAACAAACAAGCGATCAAAAGATACTTTGAGTTTTTATACTGATTTGATATCAAAGTCTTTTAAAAATAGATTTTCCTGTATGATAAAAATGTAAGTTGCCTGTCAGCATTTTTTAGATGTCTTTTGCAGAGTATATGGATGAAAAAAAACAATGAAGAAAATCCAGCTGTGCTCTTTTTACCAGCAGGAAACTCAGACTGTGATCTTTATAGCTCCATGTAACACAGAATAAAGATAGCAGACTGTAATTCCCCCAATATCAAGGCTCCATCATCAAAGAAGAGACGAGTATTGTAGGTGATTCCTCCCTACAGGCAACTGAATGCCCGATATGCCAAGCAGATCCTCTTCTTAGAGAAGTCTGCTGTCTTTCTAGGGATACGGGAGAATCAGCACAGCTTCCCCAAGAGCAAATCCTGCTTGACCAACCTAGTGGTCTTTATGATGATATTGCTGCATCAGTAGACCAGGGAAGAGTCACTTATGTCATCTATGTGGACTTCAGTAAGGCCTCTGACGTGATACTCCACAGCATCCTTCTCTCCACCTTGGAAAAATATGGATTTGATGGGTGGACTCTTCAATGGATGAAGAACTGGCTGTGGGATCAAGTCCAGAGAGGGGTGGTCAGTGGCTCAGTGTCTGGATCAGTGATGAGTGGTGTCCTGCAGAGGTCAGTGCTGGGATCAGTACTCTAATATCTTTATCAGTGACACTGACAGTGGGGTCGATTGCACCCTCAGTGAGTTTGCTGATTACATCAAGCTGTGGGATGCAGTTGACAGACCAAAAGGATGAGATGCCACCCAGAGAGACCTAGACAGGCTTGAGCTATGGGCCCGAGTGAAGGTCATGAGGTCAAGATCTTGCACCTGGATCAAAGTAAACGCTGACTTCCAATACAAGCTGGGGGATGAAAGGATTGAGCACAGCCCTGCCAAAAAAGGCCTGGAGGTACTGGTGGGTGAGAAGCTGGACATGAGCCAGCAGTGTGCCCTCACTACCCAGAAAGTGAACCATATCCTGGCCTGAATCAAAAGAAGCATGGCCAGCAGGTCAAGGGAGGTGGTCCTGCCCCTCTGTTCTGCACTGGCCTCACCTGGAGTACTGCGTCCAGATGTGGAGTCCTCAGTACAAGAGAGACATGAAGCTGTTGGAGTGCGTCCAGAGAAAGGCCACAGAAATGATCCGAGGGATGGAACACCTCTCCTATGAGGACAGGCTGAGAGAGCAGGGACTGTTCAGCCTGGAGAAGAGAAAGCTCTGAGGTGACTTGAGAGTGGCATTTCAATATCTAACGGAGAACTACAGGAAGGAAGGTGACAGAATCTTTAGCAGGGTCCGTGTGATAGAAGAAGGAGAAATGGCTTCAAGCTTAAATAGGGTAGATGTCGTTTGGATGTAAGAAAAAAATCTTTTACAGTGAGAGTGGTGAGGCACTGGAAAATGTTGTCCAGTGATGTGGTTGATGCCCTATCCTTGGGGACTTTCAGGTGTGGCCGGATCAGGCCCTAGGCAACCTGATGTAGCTGCGCTTGTCCCTGTTCATTGTAGGGAAGCTGGACTAGGGATGTACCTTAAAAGGTCCCTTCCAACTCTAACGATTCTATGATTCAATGATTCTATGATAATTTTAATGTAAAGTTCACCCTCAGCATTAGTAAGTAGAACAAGACTTTTCTCATGACACTAAGTAACATCTTTTAAAATCTTTTCAATAGACTCTCCGTTTTAAACTGCGGTCTGGTTTTTATCTATGTTTTTTTTAATTTTTTTTTTTTTTTCCCCCACAACTCAGCCTCTGAGCACTGCTCTGATATATTCAGTGTTTGGAAAGATGTTCATATCTAACTCTGTAAATGTGGTGTTTATTTTATATTTGCAAGTACTTTTGAGGTATTTGGATGAAAAGAACTGTTAACAGCAAAATATTTTAACTGTGATCTAATAATATATTACTAATTCAACTATGTTCTGACTGGAAATGAATCATTATACTGAGTAATCAAGGTTTTAAATTCATTTAAAAAAATAGAATTACATTATTTTACTCAGAAGGAAATCTGAACTATTCCAGAAAGGCATTAAAATTGTAACACTTCTTAGTTTATGCTTTTTCATCAATAATATACTACTTAATTTTGATTTAACCTATGAGACCTATGGAATTGCAGCTCCTCAGTGTTTTTGTGAAATATATTTTCTTTATTTTATTTTTGGATTTGTCTATGCATGACAGTTTCCCAAAAACGCTCCTCTAAACAATTACCAGTTTAATGAGTTACTAACTCAGGTTTAAATTACAAAAGTTTGGAGGATACCTTCTTATTTTCTGCCATATTTTGCATTCTTGCATCTTACCTCTGCAGTAATCCAGTGGAAATTTTTTATTCAGTGTAACACTATCACAAGAGAACTAAAATAGTTCTGTATTTCAAGAATGTAAAATAAAGAAATAAATACACTGGCAGCTTTTTTCATTGGCTGCGCACCACTGAAAAATGAAGAATTGTTTTAGAGAATCAAATCCAGATGGTAGATATTAGATGGTAGAATGAATTAATCTACCAAAAGTCACTAGGAGAATAAAGTAAATGTATTGATTAATTTTAGGAACTAGCACTGACAACAAAGGAAAAAAAGAAAAAAAAAGAGCTTTCTGATGTGATTATATCTAGTTTTTAATTCCTCAGGGGTTGTATGCAGAGTCTTTGCAGGTGCAGACAGTTTAACTGACAGCACAGACAATGTAATTATGACATTATAGTGGCCTAGGAAATCATGTTTAAGTAGAGTAATAGGCCTGCTATAGGTAAGACTAATATACAGAAAAATGTATTATGTATTTTTATTTGTCTTTTATTTGAGAATATTTTCTTGGTAAGAAATGCTGTGTTAAAATAAAAGAGCAATTTGTAGTTTAAGCCTAGAAAACCGTGGGCTATTTTGCTGGAGAGAGGCTGCCTATTTTCTCTGCAATGTGAGGCTGACTTTACAAGCCAGTGACTCTTGCAAACTAGGGAGAGGTGTGAGAAGGACAAAGGAAAATAAAGGCAATGTAATCATACATGTATGAACACAGGATGGCTTCTAAGATTGACTGTGCAAAGGGAAACTGAGGGAAAAAGTGGAACTGTCACTTTGCAGTGAAAAGGAAGAAATTACAAGGGCTGCTCTGGAAGTAACGCCTCTTATTTCATTATGTTGGCCCACGACATCAGAGGAGGATGGTGGTGTACGGCAGCAGAAGTTGAACCTTCCCACCAAAATTCTGTTACATTTTGTTGCTATGTGACAGATGGCAGCAAAGGGGCGGTCTGACACGATGGCGTCTGACAAGTATGAAGTAAGGATGTGTCACTGAATTCCTCCATGAGGAGAAAATGGCACACATTGACATTCATTGACACTTGCTAAATGTTTTTGGAGACCAAACAGTGGATGTGAGCACAGACTTACATGAGAGAAGCATACTCATTGGTAAATTACTTACAAATAAGAGAAATAATGAGTGCGAGAAAGAAAGAAAGACATCTCAATGGTAAGAAAGTTGTTCTGGTCCATTCTGTTTCTAATCTCACAAAGATTTCTGATCATTAAACAACAGCAAAAAAACAAAAACAAAAACAAAACAAAAAAGCAAACAAAAAAACCCACCAAAATCAATAAACAAATCAAAATAAAAAAAGATGTGTGTTTACATTTTGTTCTTACTTCCTGCATACAAAAGGTGAACACTCTGGCTACTCTACAGTGTGCTTTTTTTGTATGTGTGTTTTTTTGTGTTTTTTTTTTTTTTTTTTTTTTAACACATAATGTCTTGCTCTCATCTAGATGAACCTTTCCTCTTATCCACAACCAATTTTCACTCAACATTCTCTACATCACTACAGTGACTGATCTGCTAATAACCTATCAACCAGCTTGCATATAGCACTCATCTTGTTGCTTATTTACTTCTAACTTTCTCTGCTCGTTTCTCCATTTCCCCATGGATCCTCTAGCCCTCAGTGGCTGTGCTTAAGCATTTCCATTTATTCTTTTTAAAGCGTTCTGGAATATCAAAGGAACTACTTAGTCCAGCTTTTACTTAGGAAATTCAGCAAAATCAATACAGATAATGTAGATTATTATCAATTTAGGAGAAGGGTGAGACTGGTAAAATGCAAAAATGCTAAATGACCGAGTTAGAAATGGACTGATAGTGAACTGACCAGCATATTGTCAGGAAAATGTGGTATAATATCTTGCTATAGGTAAGTTTGCAGTGGAATATGAAGTTACCTGTGTGTCTGTGACCACTGATAATTAATTTCTCCTTTTAGCATTTGCTGGAATAGACTGGAAGATGAAGATCAGGAAGTAAGAATTATTTTGCTGATTTTGCTCATCAATATAGACACTTTACAATTAGAATTCAGATAGGTCTTCAAAATTTTCTTTGCAAAATGTAAAATCCTTTGGTACTTCTACAGTTCATAAAGCATTAAAAATAAAAGAAATTACTGTGCCATAAAGAGTTTGAAATGGGTGATACTTAGAGTTTTCCCAAAGGTTATGCCTTGCTTTGCGGTGGTCAAATTCCTTCTGGAAATTAGATTAATTAAAGTTGGTGTGTAAAATAGTTTTAGCCCCTTTTTTTTAATGTTTTCAAAGCAACTGTGAAATAACAACTTATCATACACACCTCTTTCCTGCATATGATGTCATCTTATTTTCGAAAACCAGGATTGACTTTAGTAAATGCTTCTGTTAATAAATATCACGTGTTCTTTTATGCACGTGCTTAGTATGTGAAAAGAATTTTCACCTCTTTTTTGTTAGAAAGTTAGAAATAATGTCTGGTAAAATTTAAGGCCATAGATCATTATTTCCAGAAGCATTTGACAACTCTGAGGATCATTTAAATTACAAGAATTTTGGTACTTTTGTTTTTCTTTTAGTCGCTATGTAAGTATTCACATTTATACTTGCCTTTATTCACATTAAAATTAATACACGTACTAAATAGCAAAAACTATATTAAGATTCATTATCAACATTGCAAAAGGAAGTACTTGAAAGACGTAAAAATGCTAGCAGTGAGGATGCCTGCATGGCTTGTGTGGCTGCATTAAGGTACAGTCTGATTTGGTGCAATTACCACCAAACCCAAGGAAGTCATTAGCTCAACTCCAGACTTCCATTTAGTCCATAGTTCCCAGGTTTTGAGAAGTGTCAGCTAGCAATGGAAAACAAACCACACTGATCTGGTTCTGCATGTTAAAATTTGAAAGCTTTTTTCTTCTTTCTGGAAAGTTTGTGGTTTCCCAAAGCTTTCAGGAGACTGAATTCCTCTTTACTCTGTTTTAATTTTGTGATGACGCATGCACCTTTAAAATGAGAAAATAAAAAGTGCTTTTGGGAAAGAAGGAAGTGTGAAAGATTATTAACCTGCTTAATAAATGTTTGATTTGTTTTCTAGAATGTGAATGTTATTTTTTTCACCTCAAACATTTTAATTTGTGCCCCATGAGAACAATTAGAATGGCCCATCATTTAAACCTACCTACTTAATGCAGCTAACCTAAATATTGTACAAATATTTACCGTATTATATATGGTGGTAGTATTCCTATTAGCTTACTGCAAATTCCAATTTTTAACACAGAACTGCTGCATTTTGAGACATGACCTTGGTAATTCCTAGGTATTTTTAATTAAAAATTTAATTGGTAGAGAAAGATAACATTTGCAATTGACAAGCACTGACTTTAATTTCCATAAATGTTATTCAAGAAAAATTGCAATTTTTCAGCACAATGTCCTGAATATCTGAAAGTAAATAAACACATCCAAGCAGCAAGTTTTTGTGAAACATACTGTTTTAGGACATGTGGTTCAGCTGACTGGATCTGACCCATAGGTTACTTCTGTCTCACACACCTCCTTTCTCAGACAAAATGAGCTTGAAGAGAGCACTAGTTACAATAGTGCTGTAAATGATTGTACAAATAAATGCATAAATAGACATTGCTACTTTCTATCTGAAGACACAAGATCAATACTTTAATAAAGTTCTCTTTACATGATTGTGGCAAGAAAAGATTATCAGTAATAAAAACTTAAGAAAAAAATTGCAGTGCTCATTTTCCTTTCACTGATGGCATGTGTGACACTGACAAGCTTCTACACTTCTGATGTGGTAAACAGTTTGTATAGTTTGTATTGTTACATTTTAAATACCTTTTAGTGAATTCCAGAAATGGAAATCATTATCCATGTACAAGTATCCTTGTGCATTTGTTCTTCTATTTTTCTCTGCTCTCTGTCTTAGTTAGTAACTCACTGAACTTCAGTGGTCTGCAACTACTGCAAGTCTGCTTTCATTCTGAGTCCAATGCCTTTTCTCTTTTAAATATTGTTCTATTATAATTTTGTAACCTAGATAGCTAGATAGCCCTTTGCACTTTGGTTGCCTGCATTGATGTCAGAAGTGCAAAGCAAGACAGCATTCTTCCATTCTCAGTCTCTAACACAAGTCTTTCAACTTCTAACCACAGGAAAATATTATTTAGATGACATTTTAATATCAGCAAGATGTTTTATCTTTTTTAATTATTATGGCATGATAGATTTTTTTTTTTTTTTGCATTTAATTGAAATATTAATCTGTGTGAGATAGATTCCAAAGCTTTGAGGTTTGAGTCAGTACCTTCCTCACTGACTGCTTTCACTTCAGTGTTTGTTTTGATGCTGCTTTTTTTTTTTTTTGAGATGTAAGACACTATGTTCATCATTAGGAGCATTCTTTTAAAAGTAGTTTTTAACTTAGTTCACAGGTGTTTGTTCAGCTGCAGTCAGATAAACACTCTGCTAAAAAAGGGAAGCTTTACTTCATTACTGGCACTTCATGATGATGGACAAGGATAAGCATCTATACTTGCATCTTAGAGTCAGCCCTGTAACTCCATCATCTTCCCTTAAACTTTGGCCTCCTCTCCTCTGGTGACGTGTCATACACCTTGTATCTTTTAAGTTAGACCAGAGTTTCACTGAGAAACCAAATATATTCAGTCCCTTGTCCAAGCATGTGAACAGAAAATAACTGTAACTGCGGAAATAAGGTCTATGAAAATCTCACACAAAAAAACTTGCTGTGCTTGTTCTGCCATGCCAGATCATCCCTTCACTCTGAATCAACAGTGTGTTTTAATGTGTTCCGTTAATGTGGCAAAATACTGATCATTTAATTGATCATAGTCACTGCCACTATGGAACTGGTCAGTTGCTAGGCCAGGCTGAAGATCCGTAATCAAGGCCCTCCCCATGTTTTGTAGAGGGGAGTACGGTGAGTTGGAAGAAATACTGGGATGTCAGGAAGTTGTTTTGTCTCTATGCTGCAACTATTTTTCAAACCTTTGAAAATATGGAGGGATTCTTAAGACGTTATACACTTTTCCAAAATTATGTCTGGTAATAAAATATTAAGTCTCATTCTTGTAGTAGTCTCAGCAATATTTTTTTAAATGATTATCAGGAAGTGTGATGGTTTATCACATTTGCGTTTTTTCTTGTTTGTTTGTTTTGTCTCCTTATTCATTTTTGTATATCCTGAAACCACAGCAGTTGAAATAATGAAAACTCTGCCAGAGCAAGTTCTTGATAGCAATTAAAAACAGCACAATCAATTTAAAACCACAAGAAAAATATAATCTGGTCTTCTTAAGGGCTCAATTCTTAGTTTAGTCCTATTCAACACTGTGCAATCCATCCTTAATAAATTTGTTCAATTACTAAACTGGGAGCTGCTATCGGCTCTCTGGAGGGATGAGAGGCCTTGCAGAGGGACCTAGGTAGACTGGAGCATTGGGCAATCACCAGCATGAAATTCAATGAAGGAAAATACCAAGTCCTTCAGCTGGGATGGAGCAATGTTGGACAAAGACACAGACTGGGAGATGAGTGTCTGAGCAGCCCAGTAGAAAAGGGATTGGGTGGTGCTGGTGTGATCAGGCTCAGCATAAGCAAACAGTGTGCTGTAGCAGCCAAGAGGAAAAGTCACATTTTGGGGTGCATTAAAAACAGCACACCCAGATGGTCGAAAAAGTGAATCTTCTCCTATATTTAGGGCTGGTGAATCCTGATCTTGATGACTGTGTGTGCAGTTCTGGGCTCCACAATATAAAAAGTTGCTAAGGTACTTGAATACATCCAGTGGAGGACAACAGGGCTGGAAGGCATGTGTTGTGAGGAGAGTGTGAAGACACTTGGGCTGTCCAGTTTGGAGAAAAGGAGGTCAAGACCTGACATGCTTTTTCTTTTTTTTTTCTTGCAATTGCAAAGAAAATTTATTTTTCGTTAAGATTGTTCCAGTACTCTTTACATATGCCAACAACCCTCAACTTCTGGAAAAGTATCTTACAAACAACTTTACCTCACAAAACTTTAACAAGAAACTTCAGATCTTGGCCACCTTGAAGTCTTTGTGGTTCAGGGAAGACATTGCCACAATGGTTTCAGAACAGTTATAGATTTTGAATACTCTCATATCTTTTTGTTGCTTTAAGATGTTTTTGTTTTCTGTCTTTAAATAAATTGAATGAATAACAGAAATAAAATTTTTTTGAGAATGATCTGCTAAGAATTATAAAAAAAAATAGAGAACCCAGTGCTTCTAAGAAAGAAAATATTTTTACAGCAATAATATGTATATATTATTACAAGAAAATATCTAAGTATGATCCCAATCTTTTGCATCACATGTTTTCCTGCTGACATGAGCAGTAACTTAGGGGGACAGTAAATGCTATATGCCTAACATTTCTATTAGGAAATCTTCAGATAATCCTCAAAAAGCACTTTTGCACCTAATGCAGTGTATTAGGAAAAAAAGTGCACAAGCTGAAGACATTGCAATTGTGCCATGAAAGCAAGAATTTACACCAGCTCAACTCATCAGTTCGATGACATCATGCTTACACCTTTGGAAATAAAATATTATGATCTCTTCTGTATTTGGACAAGACTTGTAGGCCTCCAACCTTGTTGCAATTAATGGAACGACCTATCGCAGTATGAAATACATTTTAACTGCAAACACATTTTTTCTCCTATTATTCCCTAATTCCCATACATGTCTGAAATGTGGGAAAAACAAACAAACAAAAAAAGAATAAAAATGTAAGGATCACCTGGTAATATTAATCTTTTCTTATACATTTTTAATGGACTAAGATTGTAAGTTTTTTTGAGACATTTGTTTGTTCATTCAAGTTCTGTTCTAAGAGAACTCTGCTTACTGACAAGAGTTTGCAGGCTTTTGCATCCCTTAGAATTTGTGTCTCTTTATGGTTTTCTACATGTATTGTTCCAACATATTCTTTCCTTACAGTCTCAGGAACTTACATACAGGGAAAAGATGATTTGCTTGTGCTTCACCAGTTGCTGCCATTTTAAAGACATAAAGAATCTCCTCCATCTTTCCCTTTCAGAACATGAAGTCTGTGAGTGCTTTGGTTGGGCCTTGGCCTGATATTGACACTTTGCATTAAAAAAATTGGATACAAAGCTTTTGTGAGTACATTAACAAACTATTTCTGAATCTATTCAGAGGATTGCCACAGAGTATTCTGTTAAAATTAAACGGATAAGGTGAAAGGAATAATATTTGCTAACGTTGTTTGGAGTCAGTTTAAATGGATCTTAAAAAGTTTAAATTTTCCCTAACATTTCCCATGAGAATAAAAAGATATCTCAAAGGTGGCAGCTCCCTTTTAAGTCAACTTACAATAATTAAAAATATACCCTTGTGTGTGACACTTGGAGGCATGAAATCTCTTAAACATCATAATCAAAATATGCTTATCTTGAGGTGGCACTTTTTGTATGTTGTCAGCCAAGGCAATACTTATGTATTTGAGATACTCTGTACCTACTCTTCCTGATGCAGAGCACAGATTTTTATAGCAGGCCACTGTGAGTGAGGCCTTAAACTCTCTCACATCCCAAACTAGTGATCTAATCTTCAGCATATAGTATGTGAGCATGCTTTCTCTCTCAGCCTTCCCAACAAAAACTTTGTGGAAACAGATATGTCTCAGAAAAATATCTTGGCTTGGATGAAACAGCACATTTCGATGAAATTTCATTTAGTTGAGAATGTTCCGGCCTGCTCTAATTACAAGCCACTGTTATAAACTGGTTATGGTTTTGCCAAAACCCACTTATGGGTTGGGCTGAAATTTTCCATGATTGTTCTCTGCCTTAGGCTGAATGTTCTGATAGCAAAGGCTTAACCATTTTGTAGGTCAAAGAAACAGAGGCTTTTCTACCAGCATTAAAGTAACAATCTGGTATCTCAATTATTTGGAGGAGGACCTTTGAATGTGATAGAGAAAAGATTTGATGTACTGAAGGTGTCTTTTGGAGTCTTCATGGAATTTTTTTGTTGTTTTAGCCTGTAACAATCTCTATTTGGCAGTAAGATAGCAGTCTAGAAAGGTTTTATTGTGATGTCTCAGCACTCATTCAACTCTTCCTCCACAAAACTGCCCCACATGGAAACTGCACTGTGTCCCCAGCTCCAAGGCTGGCCACAGAGAAGAATATACTTCCCTAGTCACTTAGGAGAAGGTCACAGTTGATGTATGGGATGACACAGAGCCACCACCTCTTCTCTTATGTAAATGGAACCAAAAGAGATTTCTCTTTGAAATTTTAAGGGTTACTGCTGCTTCAGTTTAACAGCAGATAGGGGAAAGAGCCTTTCACTTTCCCTCCATTCTGCTGTAAGCAAAACTTAGTGTCACGTATGTGGAGTGGTTATATGCATCACTTGAGCTTGTAGATAACAATAACGTGACATTGTACTATATGCAATGAGATCATTTTATTCTTCTGTTCTCTTCACCCTATCACCTAGGATTATGAAAGAGACTTAACAAGGAAATGTTTGATATTGAAGATTTGTCCTGGGTTAAAAGAAAAACAAACAAAAATCCTACAAACAAGTCTACATTGTTTCTTTGCTGCAATAACAAGTAACTTTTGTTAATGACACAGAATCTGAAAGTTATGTTCAGTAGAATGTTTAAGCAAGTATCAGCTTCTAATATGAATGATGTAATTTATTCACAGAAAGTGAAAGAACATTCTGGTTTCCCTGGGGCACTGTTTTACTAATATAAAGGCTAATCTACTAGTTTAGGAAGTTATGTTTTAGTGAGCCATCTTCTGATTTGGACTTTCATTAATCCACCTACTGAAGGCAGTGTTTCACCTGCACTTCTGAGCACCTTACAAATGAGCCCCAGTTCCTCATTTCCCAGAACAACAATAAAGTAATTCTGAGGTAATGACTCATAAAATACATTAAGCCAGGTTCAGCAATAAGGTGTTTTTTTTCACTGGCTGTGCCTACTTGTTTCAGCTTTACAAAACAACTTTTCTGTGCTTTGTACAAGGTGGCTTTGTACATTTATACCATAAGACCTTGTGAAGGAGAAATCCCACCTGGTGGCATCTCATAGCCGTGCGGTGGTTGCCCACCCACATGCTGCTGGTGGGGTTGGTTAGGGTTCAGTATGCACTGGGATTTTGCCAGGCTGGCATTTTGCATGAAGGAAACCACAAGATATAGATTCCCACAGAAGGAAAAACTGGCAATATAGGAGACCTTGTCCAAAAGTGATGGGGACAGATACTGATGTGCTTCTGCCTCATGTCTGTGAAGATGAAAATCTGGCTTGGCATCAGGGAGATAAACTGACTGGTATATCTTCAGCCTCTTACAACAGCTGTATAGAGCAGTGTTGTAGTTACTAAAACTCTTGCAACTGGATTCAAAGCTGTTTTGAAAATGAGTTAACAAGTATGGTTCTTTGTTAAAACAAATAAAATTAATTGAGTAACACTAAATTCCTCTCAGCTGTAATATTATTATGGCTCAATAACTTTCTCATCACTTCCTGAAAATTGTGGTCATAAGGTCATATGAGAAGAAAAATGGATTCATTTCTAGAAGAATTTTAGTTTCTTACATTGTTTTGTACTTTGTATTTTCCTCATCGTGCTGCATAGACCTATAAAATAAAATGAAAAAAATATGGGGTTAGCAAAACTAAAACGCTACTCAAAATAGTCTAAGGTTCATTCGGTAGGCCAAATCACTAGGCATTACTAACTGATACACAATAAATAAAAAACATATTCTGTGGTCCTACACTCAGTTAAGCTAGCCCAATACCAAGTATCATAGGAGTACAGAAATGTTTATAACATAATCTGAATTTGCAAATATATATAAACATATGCTTTTATATTTTTTAATGCTATGGAATTTGTTCTTTTTACTTAAATGAAGGCTTCAGTGGCTACAAGAACTCCAATATTTGCCTGTTGTTATTATTCATATCATTAGTGAAATAACACCACACCTGTTCTCAGATTACTTTAAATTGTTTGTAAGGTGTATTCATGCACTACTAATTTACTGAAAAAACAATCTATATTCCTAACCTAAAGAAATGAAACTGAATTTAGAGATACTCCGATATTTTCCATGAATTTATATGTAATTTCCATGTTTTATATGTCAAAATTTCAATGTTATTGCTTTCTATTTCCTAGATTTTATTTAAAAGAAAAAGAAAAAGAAAGAAGAGAAAAAGAAAAAGAAAGAAAAAGAAAAAAAAAAAAAAGAAAAAGAAAGAGAAAAAAAGAAAGAGGAAAAGAAAAAGAAAGAAAAAGAAAAAGAAAAAGAAAAAGAAAAAGAAAAAGAAAAAAAGAAAAAAGAAAAAGAAAAAGAAAAAGAAAAAGAAAAAGAAAAAAAAGAAAAAGAAAAAGAAAAAAAAAGCTAATTGCCCATACTGAACTGACTCCTCAAATAGAAAATGATTCAGTCTGGCATTTGTCTGCATCTCCTCGTTGCACTAGACTGCATGATGAGAACATGATTCTGCTATTTTCCCCCATGGAATGCATTTCTTTTCTTTGAATCACAGAATCATAGAACTATGGAATCATTTACTTTGGAAAAAACATCTAAGATCATTGAGTCCAACCGTCCACCTATCACCAATATTGCCCACTAAATCACATATCATCCACCCTTTACTTAAACAGCTCCAAGGATGGTGACTCCACCATCCCCCTGGTCAGTCTGTTCCATTGTCACACCACTTTTTTTGAGAATAAATTCTTCCTAATACCCAACTTCTCCAGTGCAACTTGAGGCCATTCCTTCTTGTCCTGTGACTATTACCTGGGAGAAGAGGCTGACCTCGACCTCACCACAACCTCCTTTCAGGTGGTTGTAGAGAATGATAAGGTCTCCACTGAGCCTCTCTTCTCTAGACTAAATAATCCCAGAAAGTTTGAGAAGTTTCACCTCCTATAATCCACCTATGGCATCAAAGAGAAAACTCATGCCAAGGGAGCTGTCTCTAGGAAGTCACAAATGTGAAGATTTTGAAGACCTCTGGAACTTTGGAACTTTGGAACAGCTGCATTCAAGCTTCTTCTTCTTCTCCTTTTTTTTTTTTTTTTTTTGTTTTGTTTTTGTTTTGTTTTTGTTTTGTTTTTCTTTTAATTTAAACTATTACATCATTTCTGATTGCATAGTATGCAGAGTGGATGGATGTGCTATTCAGCTACAGTGTTGAGTACTAATATGCTTAGTTCCTCAGTGAATGACACTGCTGACTTGGCAGTGCAAGGCTGATCAACAGAGCTAGAGAACTGTTTCTTTCTACCATCCTTGGCTTTTTTTTTCTTTTCATTTGAAGTTTCTCCTGCCAACATTTTTGCTCTTGAATCTGTAATCTGCTAACTATCATGATCTCAGCAATTACCTTCTATCTAGATTTTCACTTTGCTTATCTTGCACAACTTTAAGTTCACTTGTTATCACACCTCAAGCAACAATTTTTGCAGTAAAAATGTGCCAAGATCATACTGCTGTGCTGTATCAAACAAGGCCTTGGATTACAGACTGCTAACAGGTGGACTATAATTTATCCAAAGTACAATTCCAATGAAATATGTGATACTGCAAAGAGTTTTTGAGTTAAATAGTTACAAAATATTCAAACAGAAAAAATATATATATTAGAAGGAAAATGCAAATTGCATTACTTTTTGCAGAATAAAAATTCATTTTTTTTTCATGCTGCTCCCTTTAAATGAGGCTGAAATAACTGACTTGCTATTTCTTAAAATTTTACTGAGCATATATGTAGAACAATGAAATGTGCATATTTATTACATCCCAACAGAAGGAAGTCGGACAAAAATGCCAGGACCTTCTGTGTGGATGAACAAAGAGCTGCTGGAAAAAAATCAAACATAAGAAGGGAGTGAACAGAAGGTGGAATCAACACAGGTAACCTAGGGAGAATACAGAGGCACTGTCTGTCTATGAAGAAGTGGGATTAGAAAAGGTAAAGCTCAAGTGGAATTGAATCTGGTGAGGGATGTCAAAGGCAATAAGAAGGGATTCTGTGAATATTTGCACAACATAAGGAAGATGAGGAAAAAATACAGGCCTGTTGTTAAATGACATGGGGCATCTGGTGACACAGGGCATGGGAAAAGATGAGGTATTGAATGCCGCCTTCTCTTCAGTTTTTACTGTCAAAAGTGGTCTTCAGAAGTGCCAGGTCTCAGAGGCCAAGAAGAAAGTCTGAAGCAAGAAAGTTGTACACTTGGTGGAAGAGGATCAGGTCAAGGAATACTTACACAGACTAGACATATACAGGTGCATAGACCCTGATGAAACATACCTGCGAGTACTGACAGAGCCGGCAATGACATTGTGAGGACTGTCTTGGTAATCTTTGCATCAAAGTGACTGAGAGAGATGGCTGAAGAGCGGAAGGAAACAAATGCCATTTCTATCTTTAAAAAGGCGAATTGAACTTAGGGAACCACATGCTGATCATCCCTGAGAAAGTGATGGAATTATAGGACTCATTTCCAGGCACAAAAGAAACACATCAGTAGTTGGCATACACTCAGTAAGAGGAAGTCACGCCTGACCTGCCTAACAACCTTCTACAATGAAATTTGTGTCTTGGCAAATGAAAGAAAAGCAGTGGATATTGTTTACCTTGACTTCAGTAAGGCTTTTGACACAATTCCCCAGAAAGTCCTAATAGAGAAGCTGTTGAAGCGTGAGCTGCATGAACCGACAGTGAAGTGGATTGAAAACTTGCTGAACTCTGAGCACAAAAGATGCTGATCTGTGAGACAAAGTCTAGCTGGAAGAGAAAAACTAGTGGTGAACCTCCAAGTGTCAATACTAGATATAGTCCTGTTTAATAACTTCATTAATGATCTGGGGCAGAGTGTGCACTCAGCAAGTTTGCAGATAACACCAAAGTGGGAGGAGTGGCTGATATGCCAGACGATTGTGCTGCCATTCAGAGGGACTTTTATAGTCTGGTGAACCTCATGAAATTCATCAAAGAGAAAAGCAAAGTCTATATCCTGAGAAGGGATGATCCCAGGAACTAAGGAAGAAAAGAACCTTGCGGTCCTGGTGGACACCAATTAGATCACAAGCTGGCAAAGTGCCCTTTCTTCCAAGAAAGCTAATGATATCTTAGACTGCATTAGTCTTGGCAGCAGGTCAAGTGAAGAAATTCTTCATTTCTACTCAGCACTGATAAAGCCACACATAGACTGCACAAGAAAGACACAGATGTACTGGAGAGAGTCCAATGAAGAGCCACAAAGATAATTGAGGCAATGGAGCATCTCTTCTATGAAGAGAAGCTGAGATACCTGGGCCTGTTTAGCCAGGGAAGAGAAAGGTCTTGTTAATGGATACAGATACCTGAAGAGAGATTGTAAAGAAGATGCAGCCAGGCTATTTTCAGTGGTGTCCAGTGACAGGAAAAGAGGCAGTGGGCACAAACTGGAATGTAGAGGTCTCCAGCTGAACACTGAGGAACAGTTTTGTTTGTTGTTTTTCTTTTATTATGAGGATGACTGAGCACTGGTACTGAGCACAGAAATTGCGGAGTCTTCATCCTTGGAGATATTCAAAACCTGCTTGGACATGGCAACCTGATCTATGTGTCCCTGACTGACTGAAGTGTTGGATTAGATAACCTCTAGGGGTCCCTTTCATCTTCAGCCATTCTGTGATTCTGAAAATGTAATCATACACATAGGCAGTCTATATTTCACATAGATATTTTCTACATGAAACTTTCCTAATGACTTCTTATTCGTTGAATGAAACGTTGTTATGTTTACAATCATACTTCAATATTTTTTTCCTTATCTTGACTAGGGAGGACTACATCGTACTCTTTATCAGCTGGAAGGTATTCTTATTTTCCTTTCTTAAAGGAGTTGCATTATTGAATCATAGAATCCTTAGAGTTGGAATCATCATTCATGTCATGAAGTTAGCAAATGATTAGGAGTGGAACTGAATATGCTATTTATTGTGAAGGAAAAAAAAAAAAAAACAACACATTTTCAGAACAGATGAGTTTTTCTTGTAAATCTTGAATCACACCACTTACAGCGTTTGCTTTATCTTCACCATTTATGTTGCCACTCTTACATGGTCATTGTCTCTGGCTCCAAAATCATGCCTGGGCTCTATAGATGTCATCTTTGTTGCTGCTTTGGTAACATCAATTTTCCAATAAATTCTACAAGTATTAACAAAACATGATTTATCTAATTTTGTATCTTTTTGTCTTAAAAAATACATTGTTCCTGTGTTCCTGATACTACATTATATATTCTTTTCAGGTATTTTCATCATCTTTCCAGCAATCACTTTAAGAGGAAATCGCTTCCTGAATTTTCCATGAAAAGCCTTTTGAAACTGATAATTACAGTCTTTTCTCTTTGCTTCACTTTAGCAAACATGATGAATGCTAATGTTCTCATTAAATAGAGATAACCAGCTATACTAATCTTGGGACATTAAATAGAAAATATTACAAAGCACAAATTTTAAATTGGAATCACTTCAATTTCTATGTGCAATTTGTGTTTAATTCAGTGCTTGTATTAATTTACCTACGAAATTATCTACAGTATATATTTTCGTCCCAGGCCAAAGTCATACAGGAGTTGTGACTGCTTTTCATGACATGAGACTTCTTTAGTCCGATAACATGAGGGACAGATGTGTCAGAGACAGTGAAGGCAATTGGTTTTAATAGTTGCATTTTGCAAAGTCTGGAGAACATGGCTATGGGTGTCACTGACTAAGAGATTAGTGTAAGCTTAGTGGCTGATTTGTTCAAAGTATACTCATTTTGGTTTGGTTTTTAACTGTCATTTAGGTTTTTCCTTCTTTGTATTTTATGGACATCTCATAGGAAATAATCCATTAAGCAGGTCAGATCAAGGGAGTATTTGCTTAAAAGTAAATAGCAGCATGGATTTCTAAAATATTTAGTCTGGGTTAGTGACATGAATAACAACTTTACAGTAGCTCTCCTGAACCGCAGAATTTTTGGTAATTACATAAATGTTTGAATAAAACATTTTCTTCTCCATTAAATAGCATAGGTGATCTTTGGGTTGATCCATTATCTCTTACACAAAAAAATATATTTGCTTCATGTGACAAGTTGTTTATTTAGTTTTCTTCTTTTACAAAAATTTAATTAACTAAAAAGAGATATTTGATTCTTGTATGCAATAGTTTGTATATGCAAAAGAAAGAATTCTATTTTTTTAAAATTTATGTGTGATTATAATTGTTTACTGAAGGAATCTTACTGAAAACCTTTAAGTTTTTTCTCACTTTAGTAAGTAAAAGGAATTTACATTTCTGTACACTGTAACAGAACATTAAAAATATGCTGAAATATTCCTGAAAGCTAAATGAACTATATTTAATCAAAGCAGTTAATATTTTCTTGTCAAAGAAAGGCTGACATTCACATGCAATATTTAGTTATTTTACTTATTCAGTAAGTTAGACCACAAATGAAGAATGATGAAAGTAACCAAACATTCGTACGAAGTTGAAGATTCTATGCAATTTTCAGAAATACATTTTAGAGCTTTCAGAAGATATCTATAGCAAACGGTGAGATTCATCCCAGCAACCCCAGAACTATGTGACCTCACCCCACTGCCAGAGTTTTTCCTAGCAGTAGTAGATCCCACATCCGTCTTTAAAACGGAAACTGCAGGTGGACTCCGATATTGGAATGTGGTAAGTGGTTATATTTTCACCTGTGTAAGTACCAGTGTAGGTCCTGTACACCAAAATTCTGAGTCTGCGAGTCTGAGAAAGTGCTCATATCTTTAGGTATCCATATCTGGCTTTGTCTAGGCTCCAGCTCCTCTGGTAACATGTCTGAGATGCCCCACAGCATTCTCCTGACTGTGTGAAAAACCTGCAGTGTTTTCAAAATTATGGTGGAGACTAAAGTCATCTCATTGTTTCTGCTCAGTAAGTGAAGGTGATCTTCCATTCTGCTGTGAGACAGATTGTATCATACTGTCACTTTTCCCTGTGATAATTAGGCACTCCCTAGCAAAGCCTAAGAATGCCCTAAATCACACGCAGTTACAGAATGGCTGTGAGCTGGCACTGTGATGTATCCCTTAAAAAATGTCCAAGGGCATAACTTCTCCATAAAAGATAAAAATAAATATTCCAATACCTTGCGGAAATATTGCTACTGTGAGGAAATCATTGGTAACAGGTTTCAGTTAAAGAAAACTGAATTTCTGCTGTATTGAATAGAGAAGGACTAAAGGGTGATGAAGGGAAGGAAGATTCTAAGAGAAGAGCTGCATTTCACTGAAACAAAATGCAGTGACCTTAATGGCAGATTAGCTTAAAGACCATGCTGGGCTGTTGTGCTTATACTAACTTCAGTATAGGAATAAATCAAACAGATTTTGCTGATGGTGCTGGGATGTTGGAATGTGTTTTTGCTCTGAACTCTACACGTTCTGTGAGAATGCCCGGCCTGGCCTCATTGTGCAGCTGTGTTCTGGGAGAGCCCAAGTGAATGAACAATGGCTGTTTTCTGGCATCATAAAGCAGAAGAAAAGAAGAAAAAAGGCTCTTTTAAACACAGGGCAATACTGGCAGAAGACCAAAAGGGACAAAGATGAAAACTTAGGATGGATATTTTCAAGACTTTTTAAAATAACAAACAGCGATTTGAATTTTGTGGACAACGTGGGGAAAAAGGAGATCTAACTTACTTTATTTCTGGTAATTTACTCTAGCAATTATGCATCTTGGTACCTGGATATGGAATCAAATTTACTCCCCTACTTGGAGTGTGGAGATAAAGCGATGCTTATCTTTAGCAATGATTTACTTTACTCACTTGGCAACAAGAAGTAGTTGTATGGTTTTGTGGATCATTTTCATTTTGCTATGGGAACAGGTAGATATTCGATACCTGGCAGTGACTTGGTGTAGATGTGCATGTGCATTCATATTCTTTTCTAACAAGAAGAAAACCAGGTTAGGTCACCCCTGTGTGTCTACCATAGAAGAGAGGAAGAAAAAAAAAAAAACAAAAAAACAAAAAAACGGGAAAAAGTATCTGGAGATTTTAAAATTATTGATTTTAGAACAATGTTTTCTACTTCTTTCTCTTGTTAATTTCAGAAAAGAATCATGAAAGGAAGAGTGAAATTCATTATGTTCTGAGGGGACTGGAAAGAAAAAATGCTTATCTGGTGCTATTCTCTTTTCTGTATGGTTAGGCAAACTAAACAACTGAAGTAAAGTTTGTATAAAAGAAATGTGATTGAATTGCACAGCAGGAAGAAGAGGGAGAAGGTGTTCATTAATCATTTGGGAATCTTTGGTAGCTCCTTCAGCTTTTTACAGTTTTACTATTTTTAATTTAATTTCATAGTGAAATTGATTTGGTGGACCATAAAAACACAAAGGAAACCTTTTGGGGCAATATTTTTATATACTTACTTTTCCAGCTTTTATTAGACCCGTACCTGTATAATGATAAGTAACCTAATCTGAGCTTCTTGCATTGCATTCCAGTCTTAACAAGCTAAGAAAATGCTATCTTTTGTCACTAGAGTTTAATCTACGCATCTTGTTTATATTTCCTTCTGGAAAAATCTCATTGAGTTGATCATGTAAGTAATTGTAATCTTCTTTTATTTTATGAGACTCATTTTTGTGAAGCACTTTAATAGGTCTCAACAGGTATGGTATGAGAAAATTCATTACAGCCATCCTTCTCCCTACGGGAAAGGTCTTTTTATGACGTTAAGACGGCATGTCCATGCTCTGAAGCAAAGCAGTTTCCATTTGGAATGTTCTTTTTCTAAATATTTTTCAAATGGCTCTACTGGCTTTTCTAAGCTACCAGCCTCGTTATTGTTTATGGATTGAATAATGCTTCCATATCAGCTTTTTAGCTAGCAAGTAACTTTGCCTGAACTATTTTCTCCATTTATTGCAGACAGAGGAGGACCAAGCACTGTGCTTGGCAGCTCTGGGAGCCTGTGTTTCTTGTGAAACGTGCTGTGTGTGTTTCCTGCAGAGCTGTCAGCCAGGCAGACTGTGGGAATCAGTTTGCCCCCAGCCACATCAAATTAGTTTGTGTTTTCATGAAAGCTTAGAAATACTGAGGGACAAGTGCATTTACTTTAACACAGAAGACCTCCTGCTATGATTTCTCTCAGACACCAATTTGTATCAGCCTGTACTATGTGTCTTTCTTCTTGTAGTCTTACTGCATGTAACAGGGCTGATTATGCAAATCACAGTACTAAATTTTATGTTCTCTGTACTGAGGATAGCACAGTGCCTAACTTTATCTCTAGACCAGGTCCTGTCACTTTACATCTGACACTTGAATTTTTCTTAACTGTAACAAAGCCACTCTGTGAAGGTTTCCATCTCTTTTCACTGATTACAGAGTGAGACTGGAAGAATATAGCTCTCAGGAAAGCTAAAATTAGGTGAATCTCAGCCTTTCTGCATAATTAGATTCATTGGTCACAGTAGGACTTGATGTGGTAAGTTGCAGTTTTGTATGAAAAGGGTATCGGGAAGAGCCATTTTGCTAAGAAATGCAACTGTACTTTTCTCAGTGGAGCAGTTTGGCCACTGACCAGGGGACTCCTTGGATCAGTATCAGGCCACTTATCTATAATGTGCCCTGTTTGTGAATGAGGACATGAAGCACTGGAGCAGCAAATCCCACCTGGCACTGCACCAGCTCAGGAAGTTGTATTTTGATGCTGAACGCATGGAAATAAAAGAATGTTATTTTTCTTTTTTCCTTGCGGAAGAAATATTTGAGAACATTTCTATTTACATTAAACATGGAGAGAATTGGAGGAGGGAGAGAGGGATGGAGAAAGTGCTTATGTTGTTCCAGTGTAGTAACAATTGTCAAAATGATGTAATTCTCTGCAGGGTGGAAATTCCCTTCTTTTTTACAAGCCAGCTCCTTTAAAACTCTTGTGTAAACTTTTTTGACAGCCTTAATTTAAAGTCCACGTTAGCCTAAAGTGAAATTATAATATCCCACAAGTTCCATTTTTCTGTGCTTCAGTAAAGATAAGCCTTTTATTTCTGCTATTAAAAGTTATTAAGACAAGCAGAAGTAATTAATAGTAAAAATAATAACAAAAAATAAAATAAAATAAAAAATTAATTAACAGTAATTATAGAACAGCAATTTAAGCTGTCTGGCCTTCACAGATGTAACTGGTCCTGAATGAAAGTGATTAGATGCAGTGGACATGACTAGGGTGGCGCATATAGTTCCAAATAATTTGATCACTGTATTGCAATTGACAAAAATATGGTCCCTTCTGCTTTTGCTGCTTTTTCCATGCTGATTTTCCTGTGCCTTTTTATATTTCATCCTTTGCTGGTTAGATTGAATCAAGTTCCCTAACGTCAGAACTTGGACTGTGTTCAGTGTGAACAATACTTCCTTGATGCACTTTTAAACTCAGCAAGGGGCCAAGTGTTCTCAGGCAGATAACGGGAGACCTGGATTTTAACTCTGGACATTGGCATTTTATATGGCTCATAATGGCTTTTTGAGCAAGCCCTAGTTTTTCTCTTTTAAATATTTTATAACCTTCTTTCACCTTTACAATATTCAAAACCAAAATGGTGTAATTACCTGGTTGGTAATAGTATTGATACAGTGCTGACAGACTGATAATGACTATCTTCAGCAACCAATGTGACTGCTGTATTTATTCAGGCCTCCTCACGAGGCAGCTTTTGGTCCCCCGCTATTATCTCGTAGAGCAATATTGTACTGCTACCACAAGTTACTGCGTAATAGCAATCATGGCTTCCAGTATATCTACCATGTAGTTACCACACACTTAACACAAAATAGCACATTTTACTTTGTGGTAATCCAGTAAACGAATCACTGCCAGGCTCCAGGCTGTGCAGAAAACAGGCCTGCATATTGGAGGTGTAAGGCATCTGATGCTTTTTGTGGAAAAAAGCCCATCTGATAGGAGCACAGTATTCTTCCACAAGTGTTCTTCTTCTTCTGCAGCTTAAAACAGCCATCTCAATTTTAGTTTAACCCATTAGCTACTGCGGATATAACCAAGGTCCCCATTTACTAAATTTACATTACATAACATACTGATACTCCACGACTTTTAAAGCCATGTTGTATAAAATTATTAAACTCATGAGTAAATATATTATGAATTCAATAGCCAGCTCTCTATGGTTGGAAAGAAAAGATATATTTCAATCTGCTTTTTGTGTTTTTGTGTGTATTGATCCCTCTGTTTTAGTAGACAGAGGGATATTTTTATATTCCCGTATATTTCCCCATCAGTTTATTTTCCTGATTCCAGTAGTAGTCCTTCAGCACTTGGGAGCTAAGTGAAGAAGGCCTAACAGAGTAAGTGAAGACTAAAAAAGATGTGCATATTGTTGTGGTAGCTCAGCACCACAAAGCTGTTTGCTCGCTCCCCTCCCCTCAGTGAGATGGGGAGAAGAACTTTAAAAGAAAAAGCAAAGTAGAACTCATGAGTTGAGATAAAAGTTATTTACTAGAGTAGAAAAAGAGAAGGGGAAAAAAAAGAAAATAATAATGATAATGGATGTTCATATATGTATATATGTGATGCACAAACAATTGCCAACCAATGCCCAGTCAGTCCCCAAGCAGCAGCTCTCCACTCAGCTAACTCTTTCATCATTTTTCAAGGTTTTTTTATATGATGTCATATGAATATCTCTTTGGCCAGTTAAGGACAGCTGTCCTGGTTCTGTTCCCTCCTGCCTCCTTGTGCCCCTTCATCCCTCTCACTGGCAGGACACTACGAGAAGTCAAAAAACTGAAACGTCCCTGGCTCTGTACAGCCCTGCTCAGCAACAAGTAAAACACTGCTGTGTTATAAACATTGCTTTTCTCCCAAAGGCAAAAGATAGCATCTTATCAGACACTATGAAGGAAAAATCAACTCTGTCTCAGTTGAAACCAGGACATGTATTCACTTTAATTTAGAAATAAATATATATGAAGATATATTTTAAATGTAATGTATTGAGGAGTTTCTGGAAGTGCAGACTCAGATAAAAGGCATAGTCTGCACTTTTTACCAGACCACAGTACTTCAGCCCTTTTTATACAGCACAGTGCATTCAACAGTCCAGTTTGCTGTGAATTTAGTACATACTTGAATCATGATGTTTCTCTCTAAAAATAACGCAAAACAGCTGTTCTAATGAAAATTTACATATTTTCCTTTAGCTAGGAAATTCAAATATTTTTAATTTTATAGTGCAAAAATAGATAAGTTTAAAGATCCAGCCTCTTCTGGTTGAAATTCTGAGTTTATCTAGTTAGATATACTAGGCTCAGTATGAAGGCTAGTTGACTGCCTAGGAAGCTCATGGGATTTTGTGGGAAAAGCTGGGATGTGAACACTTTCCATACAGCTTATTCAGATACATGGGGGTCCTTTGTCAGCTACCTGAGGTCACAGTGATTTCACTGACTTCTATAAACATCATGTAGGCTCCAGCACCTCATCTTCTAACTATAATGACAATATTCTTTCAGTTAACATCACTATCTTTTATTTTTACAAATATATTGCACCCACTTTCAACTACAGACAGTGAAGCCAAGAGCATTTTGTGAGCGTACTGAAGTGCAGATTTAAATCCACAAAGTAAACTGATAGCTTCGATTATTAAATGCAAGCATTTGGCTTGGCTTTAGTGAAGGAGGCCATTAAAATCTCTGAGATCCTTTTTATTTTGGTTACCAAAGCCTGTTTCCAAGAGTCAGTGTCTGAATCCCGTTAAAGCAGGACTTTCCATCCTTTTCCACTAAAGAAAAAAAGTCTGGATCGGGCAGTATTACCACTGCACTCAGACTTCTGCCAAAGCCTCTGCTTGGATGGCTCAGCTGCCTTCAAGAAGTTTGAAAAGCAAGTCCTTCCTTGGCATATCTGAAATCCCTCCCTTTTTGAGTGAGCCTCTTGTTTCTTTTAGAAATATACAAAGTCGGCTGTTAGATATGAAACATGAGCATGTAGGACCAGCTTTAAAAAATGATTTGCATGCCTTAAATGAGGCAGAAAGGGATATAAAATCCCAAAGACCAACATCGAAGTCACACCACTCATTCCACCTGCCCATCTCAAACCACTTCATTGAGCTTGTGGTCCTGAACTGGACATGTGAACAAGACTGCAGATCGTGTGGTGGGTAGGCATCCTCTAAATACACACACCTTGCTGTAGTGTGTCATGTTCAAAATACAGTGACTAATAATGGCATTTTAAAACATAGTGTCTGGGAGAAGCAGGTGTCCATCAACTTGTGTGTGGCAACCCTGAACCCAGAGCACTGAATCTTCAGCTGGAGGGCATTCACCACCTCTCCCACACTAAGATCACTGCTTTGATTCCTGCCCTGCCAGCCAGAGTGTGCGATGGCTCTTCCCTTCCCATGAATTTAGATAATAAAATAAGAAACGGGAGAGGATATGAAGGAGCTGCATTGATCCCTCTGTTCCAGTGCCAGTCTCACTCCCTTATTGAGACCTGAGCTGAAAGTCTCCAACTGCAGTCACTACCAGCTATCTGAAAAATTAAACCACACAGACAATGTTAAAAGACAACAAAGGTGGTTAAAACCAGTAGTGAAACCTCAGTGGGAGGTTTAATTTGGGTAACTGCTTGGTAGACTAGATGAACACTGTGAGATGAAACAGACTAATAATGTTAGATAAGGCCAAGGAGGAGCTGCTTAGAACAGTTCTAATTTTCTTCTCTTTTTTTCTTTTTTCCAAAAAGACACTAGAGAAATGCACATTTTCTAAGCACACAATTTTTAGTATAACTCTATCATAGGTATCACAGGAAATCCACAGATCTAAATTATCATGACAGAAGTAGATACTTTTGATTGTTTGCTTTAAATTTCAGCTCCATGTCATCTGCACAGCAACTCTCCAGTACTATGATGGTTGTCTGCATCTCTACTGCCACTCACCTCTTGTTCTGAGAGAAATTTCCACCTTCCTGTGCGTTCATCTGTGTTATTTCCTGCTGTCAGCATCTCCCTGATGGACATGTCCTGCAAGACTCTAGCTGCCCAAATGTCTCTAAGTGCAGACCAAAATTAACTTGAACTCTGCTCTTTTCAATGGTTTAGATGTTGAGAGAGTCCAAAATGAAAGTAAAGAAGTACTTGTGTTTGCTGTTTCTGCTTCCCCACTTACTGATCACGGTCTGAGCAAAACCAGGGGTGGGTTAGCTTGTGGCACTTGTCCAGGGGAAAAAAAAAAGTGTCCTAGCTTAATCATTTTGTTAATGTTGATAGATTCCAAATTTCCAAGAGAACTGAAAATAAAGTTCAATTTCATCATGCAGAACATTGATTGCAAATTAAATGTCTTTTCAGAGGTACTTGGTTTTCTTACCTTAATATTAGATATTAAATATAAGAACATTTTAAAACTGATGGATTTGTTTCAGCTGGCATTTTGTTGATAACTCATAGATTCCAGGTTGGTTACTCTGTAAAATTCTGCAGTATGCTTTCTTAGTACTGATGTGTTCTGAAAAAATAGTTTATATATCTTAAGGGATACAGATAATTTAAAAAAATAATAATAATTAAGCTATTACGTTATTTGATCTGTGATCTACCATTTTAAACATCTGCTTTAGATGTTCCTAGGCTGAAATTCTCCAAGCTTGGACCCTGGATTTTGAGTTGCTCTTTTTTTTCATTTGTGATACAAAAATAAAGGAGAGAAGGTGCTGAAGTGATCCATCGGAGCAGTAAGCACACAGATCCTAACCACTGATGTTGTAACCTCTGTGCAACTCACAGATATATCACCATTTGTACCTTAGTTTTCCACCAGAGAAATGAAGCTGCTAGCATTTCTTTGCTTCTGCCCTTGATTTCTTAATAAATTGTGAGTTGTTAGGGGGAGTTGCTTGTTAGTGCATTGTGATATAGCCCTTCTGAATCTTTTCATTCTATAGCAGTACACTGTTAATGATAAGTCAAAGAGTAAAATGATGTCAATAAATAAAGTTTGGGGTTGTTTTGTAGTGGCAAAGTGTAGAATCTGTTACACATAGTTTTCCACAAAAATATTAAAATTCTTCTCAAATTCCAGCATTTTCTTCCTTTGTGGGTAACTACTGTCCACACCACAGAGTTTGGGTTCTGATAGGACAGAAGTATTGCAGTTAATGTTCAATAATTTGTATAACTTATTGGTTATTATTGCATTAGGTTAAGTGTGCACTAATAATAGATCTATGTATCTTTCACTACCAAGAGGATCACTCTTACAGTGCTCTTAACATAACCTAAAATTAGGCTTCAACTTTACTTTGAGGCTCCTGAAGAAAATGGTTTGTCTTTCAACAGTGTGAGACAGCCAACAAACTGTCTTGTGATTTGTGGACACTTAGGATCTTTGAGGAACTACTCATCATAAATCAGGAATTAGAAGCCTAGTTTAAGGTACTTGTATTTTTTTTCTTTTTTTTCTAAAGCACAATCCAAGCTTTTCAGTGTGGAGAGCAGATGTCCTAGAGATTACTTTTTATTAATACTTCTAAGTTATAACTAAATTTCACTGTCAGGGTACAAAGAAACCTATGAGTTTCCTGTGTGAACCGTATGTAAACTTGGCTAGTTAGGAAATATTCACACCTTCAGAGTACAGCATGTGTTGTTAAAAGCTCTCTATTAAAATCTTCAGTTTATTAAACTGACAAATGGTAGGAAATATTCATACCTCAAAAGCTATGATATCATTTCATTTTAAAGCAACCCCACCAAAATCTCACATTTCTCAGTGTGAAAGTAACTAAAACTGTATATGTGTCATTGTGGGCAGCATCTCAGGTTTGGTCATCATTAACTGCAGTTCTTATGCTTAAATCAGAGCCCTCACAGCCTGCTAAAGAAAAGAAGAACCTGAAACCCTCAGTTTAAGATTGTTGGGGATTAACATTTTTTCAAATGCTGTATCCATTCATGGATTTTAGACAATGAAGAGAACACTTCTGAAAAAGGTGTTTTCCACACCTCAGTTCTCAGTTTCTAAAAGTGGTGACGCTTAGCACAGTGAATGCATTTATTACTCAGATATTTAAAACTCTAATTCGTATCACCAGTCAGATATCCTAGTGCTGTTTAAACAGTTGTAATCTCAGTGCTTAGGTCATTCCTCTCCTATTTTAATTCAGTAAGTGCTCCAGTACCATCCCTGTCTGTCTGGATTCAGGCTCCTATCCTGCAGTGCCCTGGGCAATATGTCCAACCTCAGTCACTTCACTCACTCTGTTCTCATACAGGCAGTATCAAGTGCCTCAATCACCATCTTGGTCTGACAGAGAGGAGCTTGGAGGCACAGCTCTGCCGCTGGAGAAGGGCTTTTCACATATGGCAGTGTGAGATATGTGTTTGAGACTTGTTTCACAGGAGAGTCTTGCACAGCTTTGTGTCAGCCCCCAGGAGCCCCTGAAGTTTTTTGCACACTGTGGCAGGAAAAGTAACAGTACCTGACATGGAAGCCTCTGAGCTTGTAGGTCAGAGTCACTCTGATATGCTGTGTCCCTGGCCTCCTGTGAGAGAAGGCAAGAAATTTCATACTTGCCGCAATGTGGCCTTTGTGCTGTGCTGCAGAACAGTTCAGGCTATTTGTACAAGCTGCCTGTTGAAGAGGACAGTGAATGTGCAGAGGCTGAGCATCACATCTTAGAATAAAATTTGGAGTTGCTTGTTGGAGACTAATATGAAAAAGAAACTTTGGAAAATGTCAAGATGAAACATTTCAGCCAAGGAAAATGATTCATTACTTTTGAAAATCTCTTCCCATATTTTTTAGCCAAACTACGTGGACAGCATGACCCACACTTATGAAAAACCATTGTCACCCAAATCCCCCAGACTTTTTCTGTTGTTGATGTTTCTGTTGAAAAATATATTTACCCAAATCTTTCCCTGCATAAAGAAATAATCCTTCCTACAGTCCCAGAAAATCTGAGTGATGCCAAGCTGTATATAATAGTGACAGGTACAGTGTAAGACTTAGCTTATAATAGATTGCTGACATGATATTTCTGAATTATGTAATTCTGGGAGTATGGAGAGATTTATCTTTGTACCTGTGGGACATGCTCCTAATCCAATCTATGAAGATTTTATTTGCTAACTTTCTGAGCCGAGCAGGCACATGAACATACCATCTAGGACTACAAGATGATGAAGGGTCTGGAAGGTAAGGTGAGTGAGGAGCGGCTGAGGCCCCTCGGTGTGCTCAGCCCAGAGCAGAGGAGCTGAGGGGAGGCCTGATGGCGGCTGCAGCTCCTCACAGGGAGCGCAGGGGCAGCGCTGAGCTCTGCTCTGTGTGACAGCGACAGGGCCCGAGGCAACGGCATGGAGCTGTGTCAGGGGAGGGGCAGCTGGGGGTCAGGGAAAGGGTCTGCACCAGGGGGCGGTGGGCGTGGGACGGGCTGCACAAGGCTGTGGGCACGACCCCCAGTGCTTAGAGTTCAAAGAGCGTTTGGACAGTGCTCTCAGTCATAGGGTTTGAATTTTGGGTGGTCCTGTGTGGAGCCCAGAGTTGGACATGATGATCCTTATATGTCCTTTCCAACTTGGAATATTCTATAATTCTGTGTGAAATGTGGGGTCAGTATTGCCCGACCAACTTACTAAAGAGCTAGATGGTGCCACATGGAAAATATCTCCCATTGCTTAGCTCTATTTTTTTTTTTTTTCAATTTTTATTTTCTAAAAAGGAGACAAGAGTGCAATAAAAACTTATATACATTACATATTTGTATACTTGTATATTGCATACTTATATGTCGTGTGTTTTGTCTGATTGTTTGTTTGCTTTTGCAGTTTGTTTTTAAAGCAAGGAAAAATGGTTGTGTTTTGTGAAAATAATACACTTCAAGCCCTTTCATAAGTGAGCAAGTACTTCATTCCAGTGTTAAACATTAAAGAAACAGAGTACAAAAGTAGATATTAAACAAAGAAAGATATTTGTTTAGTGCTGTAAATGTCTTTGGCAGGATTTGTTTGCTCTGGATTTCATAAAGGAGTTTGCAACTTATTCTGATTTGTTTGTTGAGATGCCTGGGTTTTCTCATAAATATGTACATCTTTTGTAGATATTCACAGACAGAGGTAACCACAGACAGTCTTTGAAATTGTCTTATTCCTTGTAACTATTTGATCCTGTAATTGTCTATAAAAGCTTGGAACCAGTGCTGATGCTAGGAATATTTTATTGCTCACCAAGGAGCACTTGTGGCTATGTTCTGATAGCCAGGTTTGTGGTTCTGGAAAAGTTCAGGGATTCCAGGAGGCCATCAGTACAATAATATTATTGTGTCTTCACAGTGAAAAGAGGAAAACATGAGAGGCTAGTGAAACAAGTGAAACATCCATAGGTAATATTATAATAATAAAAGAACATATCTGGAAAAAATTTATTGTGTAAAAGAGTGTCTTATCTTTACTGATTCCATTAGCCAAGGTAACAACTATAGGCATAGAGGTCATATGATGAAATAATCTATAAATATCACACTTTTAATTCTAGAACACCCACCAGTTTATATTATCAGTGTCATATATTTTACTCTGCATGTAGTCCACCTATCCTGGATAAGAAACAGAATTGAACACAGTCTTTAATGAGAACCAGATATTTGAAAAATATTCTGTTCGTTTTGTTTCTATAGATTTCAAGCTGAAGTCTCAGCTCAGAACACTTGGAAAAAAGGAGTCACATTTTCACTTCATTTGACAAACGAACATGTTTTAAAAAGTCTGGCTTATTTATCATTCAGATATCTTACATACCAGAATAACTATTATTTTTCTTCCATATTCTTAAGTTATTCGTGAACTTCCTCATGAAATTATTTATTTGTCTGGAATACCAGAGTATTAATGATTACTATAATTTGTTGTAGAATAAAATGCTGATGAAAATACATGAGAGAATTTTTGAGGAAGGGAAAGGAACTCTGATCCACCATTTTTTTTTCTTAGCTATGTTCAAATAGTCACAGAGTTCCAGCTTTAGTCTCATATTGCTTTGCTGTATGTTCTCTACTTGGAGGCAGCAAAAGCCTTACACATCCCTTATTATTCTTTTCTATTTAATGTTCTTTGAATAGCCAAAGACCACAACTACAAATTCTTCATTCACATTCCAGATTATGCATCTTCTGTTCTATCTTGATTTGTACAGGGCTCTCATCACCAGTGTCTGAGTGACTTCCAAATGATGTATTTAGTGGCCATCATGTTAGTTGTTATAAGGTCATTGCAGTAGCATTATTCCTTGTGACATTCAGACTGAGTGTCAGACTAGTGATCATACAAAGGGAGACAAAATTTTCAGTGAACGCATACATCTGCCAAAAATCATTTGTTTTTGCTCTATACCTATTTGCAAATTCACACTCAGTTTCTTCAAGTGCTATGAGGCCTGAACACTCCATGGAATAAGAATTAAGATCTGTATGTACATCTCATGGACAAATGTCCGTTTTCTTGCTAAAGAGAACTAAATAAAAATCCTGTAATATTTGTTCTTTGTGCTTGAGCCAGGCTTCTAGTTTTGTTACTGTTTGCTCCTAATCCCTTTTTAAACACAAAAAATATTTTGGAAAAGCAAATCTATTTTTAAAGTAAATTACTGTAAAATATGGCTTTTTGGTTTTTTATTCTTCTTTTTTTTTTTTTTTTTTTGAGTGCCTAACATATGTAAGTGATTATTAAAACATTTAATTGCCCACCTTTGTTTATGGGACAGAATATTATTGCCATTCCTCAAGGAAATATGAACATATGTGTCTTCATAAATTGTTAAGGCACCTACAAAATTATTTTCTTGCTTATAATTTCCTGCTTCAACTGGATTGTTTTTTATATTTTCCTGACCATGCATTTATTTTCAAATTTCTGTATGTATGTGTCATTTGTTATACTACAGAGTGACAGAATGAAAATATTATCTTAGAAATAAAGTGATTGATAACCTCCTTAGTGTAGAACTACTATACCCAGTTTAGGAGGAGACTACCCTGAGCCAGATCCCAATTTTTGCAGTGTCTCTACCTTGATCTCTGCAGTGGCAGCTCTTCCAGTCCTCTCTGCCTTCTCTTCATGAGGAGTGTTTCTGTATATCTTCCTCCTTATTTCATGTGGAGGCAGTGAAATCTGGAGTAATTCCCAGTTGCTCTTTGCTAGGCAAGATATTTGCAAACACAGGAGAAGTCTGCCATGTCAAGGTCTCCTGGTGATATGCAGAGAGAACATGAACAGGTCTCATGGACCAGACCCACCAGGGAGAGGGGATTTGGATCACATATTCACATGTGTATTAAAGCTTTAAAGAGGTGATAATTTAATTCTAGAACAGCTCTCTCTAGAAAAGTTCAACAAAGTTCTATATTAATATAATTCTGCACATAGTGCTGTAGAGATCACAGAGGATCTCCCTGGGCTGGGAGCTAGCTGCTGAACAGTATAACGGCATCAACCTAGGGCAGTACCTTAACATCATGCTGGATGATTTCATAAGGACAAACATATCATACTCATACTGGTTACAAAAACTGAGAGGAATGTGTCTCCTTCCACAGCAGACTCAAAACTTTCTGTATAACATTTCTGCTCCTCTCTTTGCAGGTGTATATGCTCTGTGATGCAAAGACACTTTCTCTCATGCTTTGTCCTGGTTCTTGTCCTTCTCATGCAGTTCCATGAATCAAAAGTAGAAGCTAGTTGAACTTTAGGAAGAACAGAGGGGAAAAGGTGCTTTCACCTTTTTAAAATTAATAAATAAATAAATTGTAGTTTATGCAGAGATCCCTGTTAGCAGTTTCCATTCTCCTAATTATATTCATTCTTCTTATAACTGGAGCAGCAGCCACAAAAAGATTTCTGGCTCCCCTGTCATTATGTCTGACAGAACATGGGAGAGGTATCATGTAGTCATTGGAACTCAAGAAAGGAACAGCTTAAGCAGCTCTTGCAAAAAAAAGTCAAAGCTCTCATGTCTGCAGCTCCTTGCCTCTCTGCCCCACACCCCCAACTTGTATTTCCCCCACTGATTGGTTCCCATCTACATTTTAAAGGAAGACACTGCTCAACAACAACAATGGCAAATAGAAATCTTTCAAAAACACCAGTGAAGACATACACCCCTATGAGATGAACAGGTAGTTGAAAGGAAACAGAGAGAACAAATGTGGGTGTTTTTGAAGTTTGAAGCCTGTGGGAGGACAGTAGAAGTAGTGAAGGATTTGTGAGGAAGGAATATTATGTGTACTGTGGATTCCTGAGCCTGGAGAAAAAGTAAATTACCAAGGAGTTGTCACATTCATTGCCAAGGTGCTTCTGATTTGGTAACAATTTCCACTGTCTGCTTGCACAGATGAAAGTGATGAGGCACTCCAAGCCCCAGCTGTAGATCATACAGCAAGGACTGATACACTTGTTTTCACTGAATCCAGTATTGCTGCTTCCTTTTCAACACATGCATGTTGTGATCTTGAGTTTAATATATATTTCTCAATCTAGTATGCATCCAGTGGTCTTTAAGAAAATTTTAAAACATACCTTTCATATATACAGAACCTGTTTCGCCAGATTGTTTCTAATGTGTTGCATTACGCTACACTTAGCTATTCAGTAAGGTATTTTGGCATCAATTCTGCTGGTTCCTGTTTAAAGTAAAACACATCATAGGAACTGGATGGTAGATTTTAATAAATCATCAGTTTGTTACTTACAGAAAGTTTAATAGAATAATATAGACCTTTATTTTCCTGATATGTCTTCTGTTCTCTTCTTTCTGTCCCTTATACTTTATGCCATCCAGTAAGTGTTGACCTAAGACAGAATTCACTTCTCCAGGACTTGCGTGATCTACCTTAACAGTTCAAATACCAAAGTCAATAAATTTTTACTTCTGTAAGCAATATTTTATAAGCAAATGTATAAAAATACCTACTGAGATTATAAAAGCCACTTTTTCGTAATGATGCAACGTGGTCCTTTTATTAGAAGAGTTATTGTAGAGCATAAACTAGCACACATGCTATTAATTAGAAAATAGTTTGGGAGCTTCTTTCCACGTGTTGCTGATAAGTAACTTTCCATAATATCCCAACCAACTTTTAACCTCTCAGTCTGTTGCCCACAGGTCCTTTTTCACAGAGCTCCTCTCCAGTAAGTCAGCACCTTACGTGTACTGATGCATGCAGTTATTTCTCCCCGGGTGTAGGACTCTGCACTTGCTTTTATTGAACCTCTCTACCCAACTCTCCACTCTGTCCAGGAGGCTAAAGTTCTTCCTGGAGAGCTGTGGGCGGTGAAGGATGGAACTCTCTGTATGTGTGTTTGCGTGCACGTGTGTGTGAGCACAGACCTGAGGGGCTGCAGGGAGAGAGGAGCCAGCTGGAGTGTAAAGAGCTTCTTCCTACAGACTGTATAGTACTGATGCAGAGAACCACGCCGAGCTTCTCATCTGACAGCAGGGCCACCAGAAAGGATGCACAGGCAGAAAGGGTTCTGTGCCCTCAAAGGTGCATAGTGAGAAGATGGGGGAGAGGATTAGTCATTTTACAGACCTTTTTGATTTTACTCTGAACTTCTTTAAATGCTAAAGAAAATAAAACTGACAAAAAAAAAAAAAACAACCAACTAAACAACAACAACAAAAAACACAATAAACCAAATCACATCGTTCTAGTTTATGTACCAACACACCCAGTTATTCTGTCTCATACTATTTTTTTATTTAACAGCTTTCCCTTTAAGGATAAATCTTATGTCCTTCTCAAAGCTGCAACTTAACTGAAGTCTTGTTTCAGTGATCAACACCTTACCCAAAAGCACAGGCCTCTCTCTCCTCAATGGCTGTTTTGATTTGACTCATTTCAGCCATTACTTGGCATTTTGCTATTGCACATGGTTGACCAGAGCACAGCAGGTAAAATCCCACTCCTGTCTCCCAGCTCATCTGATTGAAATGTGCTTTTCCGGTGGCACTGAACAATACTGGAAGGCCCTCAGGTAATGTACTGCCTTCTGGTTCTGGTCACAATAGGTTGACAGTTAGTGTAGGTTTGTTTTCATGTCTACAACCTTTGCTATGGTTTGAACAATTTGATTTCCTTTCATTGTATGCCGTCAAGAAAGCTATTTCTGAATGAAGTCAGCTTAGGAAAAGGCAAGGGGAAGAGGACAATGCATGAGGAATTTCAGGACAGCACCTCATAAAGATGGAGAAGGGGGAACTTACTCCTCAGTGTCTTCCCACCTACTCTGCACCACACCTCCCACCGATGCTGGGTGGGGAAATATCCCCTACTCCTTTTCTTGCTACTTCTGTCACTCTGTCCTCACCCCACCTCCAGTAGCCTCTCCTGGGTGGGTGCAGCTGGAGCTGTCTCACACTTGGGTGCTGGGATGAGGCTGGGCACAGCAAGCACAGAACAGCACATGGCAGAGCTGCAGAATTCTCTCTTTAGCTGCTGAGCATGTCCTTACATCTTGCCCTTCTCTCTTTTCATTTCTATTATATATTGCCACACTGTTTTGGCTCTTTTGTTTTGTCCGTCTATCTTCTTGATTCTGCAGTGCTGGTGTAACATAGATGAGTTTCTGTGTACTGCTTGATTGATTCCTCTCACATTCCTCTCCTCTCCCCACACACTCCCATGTTTTGAATCAGCTACACTGGTGAAAATCTGGAGTAAGTCTGTTACACTATATTATCAATGGTAATTTATAACAGAATCTGATCTCTTCCCTCATTGTGGTTCCTGGCTAGTACCATAATAATATCTTATTAAATGCTTTGAGTTGAGCAATCTGTTTGGCTATCTTTTATTCATCTTTCACTGTTCTAAGCTCATATGCTTTTGTTTTATCCTATGCTACTTGTATGTTTATTTGTTTGTCCAACTATGCTTCTTGAAGTCTGCCATGCCTACTCTTGCCCCAACACTGACAGACTTTCAGCGTCCTACATCTCTTTATTTATCTACCCATAATCTGCAGGTGACACAGAAAAGCTCAATCCAACCATGAGGGTCAGTAAGTTTGTAAACCTGATGCTCTCCTGTTCTCCTGAAAACAGAAGGATCCAGTGTCTTTTTCAGAGGTTAGTATCTCTGTGATGCCATGATCATCCATGGGTCCATGGGTCTGAAGAGCATAGCTGACCATTAGCTTCAGCACAGGCTGACAGCTGATCTGGGCTGCCCAGCAAAATGTTCACTCTGTAATCTGTATGCCTCTCTTCCTCAGCTGTGAGTCTAATGGAAGTGCTTCCCTGAAATACAGTCTGAAACTGGTGTCTACATTGGAGAACAATAGTAAAATATTGTTGGGTTGTGATTATATTTTGTTTTATTTCTTTTTTTATTTTTCCTAGGGAACTACTCTATCTTTGAGGAAGTTCTATTTGGAATCATTTAGAAACAAAGAACTGATAATTAAAAGCCTGAGGGCTGTTTGGTGTAGAGGTGAGATGCTAAAAGTGGAAGCTGATATTTATATACATAAAATAATGAGATGTGTTCCCTAATTGCTGTCAGATAATTAGATTCCTAGCCAGGAGGTGATCTTACATAGTCACTATGGAGATTTGGCCTTAAAAAGGTAACTGTAACTTTGCATGGCATGTTCTATATTTGAGACTTTACTGGATATAAGGATTTATTTTATGTAGCAATGCAATTTTTAAAACAATTTTCTTAACTTAAATATTTGGACCAGTAGACAGGATATGGTAGGAGGAATCATACCGCTAAAATGTGCTTACACTGGGCATTATGCTCTCTCCTACAAAAAATAAAGTATGTACTGGCTAACACTTCCAATGCTTAATCCTCCTCTATTGAATGATACTGTTATTGGTCTCAAAGTATACATCCTGCTGGGTAATGCCCACGTCCAGGCATAGATGGAAGACTTAGATTTTCTACATTTCATCCTGTAAGCTTTCTGTTGAAATATTACCAGGTTTGCGCTTATATATGAACACCCTAGAATGAGCACTGTAATTCCCTTACTGTTCACACTTTCCTTTATCCCCCATTCATCAGAGAATCATCATTCTCTGATGATTTTGCATATCTCAGAGCATAGCAAGTTCAGTCATAGCTAGACACACAGAGCCTTTTGTTTCCACAACATCCCATTTCTCCTTTCTTGTCTATTGACGCGCCTATAAGAAAAGGTCAGATGGTAGCAGGTCCAGCTTATTGGTGAGGATCCCCATATGGGCTATTACCTGGCAACTCTGAGTGATATTAAGTACAACAGAATTGTTTTTATGTTGTCCAACCTACTTGTTCCTTCCTGCTCTCTTATGTTTTGGGCCTGCAGAATGATCACAGTGGAAGATGATCATCACTGGGATGCTCTTCTGTGTTCTCATCATAGAGGGTGTGGAGGATCATCTCCATTCTGAGACTGATGGGAACAAGAATGGTCACTTCTGTGCTGAAGATCATGCAATACCATCCAATGCAGTACCATTGTACCTCTCTGTGGCTGTATACTTTGAAAAGCAGCGTTTCCAGTTCAGGTTAGGCCTACGAAAACAAATGTGGGTTCTCATACTGTTGAACATCACAGATGAGGCCTTCAATTATACTTGCAGAACAAGAGGGATGCTGCTGGACTGTGTGACCTTAACAGTAAAATCACAAGTTGCTTATGTCATTTTGCTGATGCTGATGTAAAGATAGGCAAAGTTTACCACAAGTGGTACATGAAAGTTTCAGCTGCTTCCAGATCATACCTGAATTGGTAGGATTGACAGCTGTAAAAAAACCCTCTTTTTTAGTAGAGAAATGAATATATTCTCCAAGGCTGTGTAAAAGTAAAACACTTGGGGCCTTGCAATGCCATATTTATTGATCTTTTCTCAGAGGAGTAATTAATTGACTAACTTGGTGCTTTCAGCCATCCTCTGGCTTAAGAAATTATTTTTCAAATTAGATGACATTACAAATGGCTTTCCGCTGTTCATATTGCTTATTTAAGGTAAGCCATTATCTCCAAGACTTGAACTTGTAAAATGTAACAATGTTTAAAAACTTGGCTGCTTGCAGACAGGCTGCAAACTCTTCTCTTAGGTTAACAGAATATTGTGGAGAGAGCCTAGGCCAGATAAGATATTCCAGCTTCTCAAATGAGGGGAGAATGCTTGATGGGGAAAGTCATTACGCAAAGAATGCAGTGACACATCAGTGTACTTCTTCCAGGGTAGTACTGGACATTTTGCAGGACCATAAAAGTCTTGGCTTCCATTCGTCAAAGACCTTTAAGCAGCTGGGCAGTCCAACTGCATTCAAATGTCTAGCAGAACAAGTGCTTTCTTAGTGTTACATTAAGTTTTGTAAATCTGGCATGTATAACCACATGACATTCATTCAAAAAATAACAATAAAAAAGTAATGCATTGTATTTCTTTTTATTTAGGTAGAGAACTGTATTCCTCTGTTACTGATAGAATGATCAAGTGCTTCACAACTGTGCAAAAACTGTTTGGCTTCAGGGTAACTAACTGCTTGAATGCATAACTTTCGCATGTATGCTTCTCAGGAAAGATCTGGAGATTTTGCTGGATTATAAAAATGAGCTTTTAATGATTTTTTTTTTTTTTTTTTTTTTACTTGAGTGGAAAATAATTCTGCTTTTCACTCAAGGTGAAAAACATTCATATTTGCTCCAATTACAATGTTTTCCTTCATTTAAAAGATGAGATTTTTTATTCATGGTGCTCACATCAAAGCTCCATACAGAAGTAAAATGTCTAATAATCACCTAGAATTTAAATGCCCCTTGACCTAATGTATCACTGGGCCCTGAAAACACTTGAGTTATAGCACATGTTTTTTTTTTGGTCAGTTATTTTGGATTTGGAAGGCAGGACTTGATAACAGCTTAGTTAGATCACCTTACTAATCAGTTATGACAATGACATCTCCATTTAACAAGATGTCTTAAGAAATGAATGCATCAGGGTTTTGGGGGGATTGCTTTTTTTAATTTATTTATTATTATTATTTTTGTATTTGGGATATTAGAAGAACACAGTGGATTTCTTGATAGGAGACAAGACAAGACACGTATGCCTGCACATGTCATGTTTCTTCCTCACCCAACCTTTACAAATTTGCTTCAAAAATCTTAGGTTTGAAGTTCTGTCATAGTTTCTTCAAAATGGGGTAAGGGTAAACAAGGTATGAACTTAACAGTATTTACATTCAAACACTAAGCAATTTCTGAAGAGTGTGGTAGGAACTAGTTATTGCAAGAACTATTATTTAGTTTAATTGATCCCAGCTGGGCTTGGAAGAGGTTCTTGCCAAAAGCATACAAGTGCTTGCCAAGAGCCTGTCATATTTGATAGCTCACACTGTTATGAACTTGGCTAAGAGAGGTCAGTCACATAGCAAAATCTAAGCTCTCCTCTGCTGTATCCAGGCTAGCTTAAAAATGCAGACATGTTGCCAACTGACTAGCAAGACGTTCTTCTTTCAACCTTGTTTTAAGAGGCCCCTGGTTTCTTGGAAGTGGGGGAGTGCAGCACTGAGAAGCAACGGGAAGATGTTCTACACATGGAGCTATGGGCAGATGCAGCTGCTCTAGGATCCTCTGGGCATCTGTTTTCATTAAAACTTCACTTGTGCATTTGACCTATCAGCTGGATTCAGCATATGTCACTGGTAAAGGTACGCACTGTATGTAACATCACTACTTAATCAGTCTTCCTTTTCCCCTGTGAGAAATGTCTTTTTTTTTTTTTACTTTTTTTTTTTTTTTTTTTCCAGAGTACCTCCATCTCAAGCTTTTGCTAACTTTGCTGAGGATTAGAAAAGTTTGTGTAACAACTTAAAACAAATAATCACAACAAATACACCATATTTATTACAAGTGTGTTAAAGCTGATGAATTCCTCCAGTGGCTACTTCACTAATTTAAGAATAGAACACAAAATGTAAATAAGTGTGAAATATTTGATTAAGGATAATTAATTTTCTAATAAACTCTCCCTACTTTTCCTTCTCAGTTCACTTAGTAGGGATAATTTTATGTTACTTTCAGGCACTTCTTCCTGTATTAAGATTTATATTCCAGGTTTCCTTTGTCAGTTCTTTTCTATCAGACTATCACCATGGAACTCTCTGGGACTCTCCAGTGAAGCAGTTCTATTTTGTCTAAATAATTAAATATTCCTTGGACCAGAGGACTGGAACATCTACAAAGGGCTTATTTTTTTCCTTCTTCTTTATTCTTTGTTTCCCTCTTACCCAGTGAATGTTTCATTACAAAGTGGAAAAGTCCAACAGGAGAAACTAAATCAGGGAAGATCCTCCAGGTCAGGGGAATAGGCTTTTGAACAACTTTCTCCCACTGGAGAAAAGTTTGGATAACAAAGTTATCCTCATGTAGCTGGAGATCTGGATCATTTAGTCAAAAGCACTGTCTTTCTGTTTTTCAGAAGGCAAGAACAGTGTTGACAGTAGAATCAGTATGAGCCAACAGCGTGCCCTGGCACCTAGGAGGGCAAACTGTATTTTGGGGTGTGTTAAGTACAGCACAGCCAGCTGGTCAAAGAGGTGATTCTCCCCCTATACATAGCACTGATCAGGCTTCACCTTAAATACTGTATGTAGTTCTGAACTTCACAATAAGGAAAAGAAATTAAGATGCTTCACTGCATCCAGGGGAGGTCAACAGAACTGGTAACAGAGCTGTGAGGAGAGGCTGAGGACATCTGGACTGTCAGGTCTGCAGGAGGCTGAGAGGCAACCTCATTTCTCTCTGCAATGCTCTGAGGAGGGGAAGCACAGAAGGAAATGCTGGGCTCTTTTCCCTGGCAACCAATGGCAAGACAATTGGGAATGGCACGAAGCTGTATCTGGAGAGGTACAGACTAACACTAGGAAAAATTTTGTTACCATGATGTTGGTCACACACTAGAACAGGCTTCCTAGAGAGGTGGCTGCTGCTCACAAGTGGTCAGTGCTCAAGAGGCATTGGGATAATGCCCTCGATAATGTGCTTTAGCTTTTGTTTAGTCCTTATTGGTCAGGCAGTTGGACATGATGATCTTTTCAACTCAATTATTGTATTGTATGTTACTGTACAGTACTGTATTGTACTGTTCTGCATCATACTATATTGTACTATACCATATTCTACTATACCATATTGTATTCTGTTCTATTCTATATACTCCAATAGGGAAAACAAAGTCATGAACATAATAAAAAAACATAAAATACATATTGCACAGGTTCATTATTATTACATGTGGAATTTAAGATATGAATCTGCAGGAAAGTAATGAATTGTAAGTCTTCTAGGACACTGGTTGCAATAAAAGCTATTTGGTACTGCTGAATTAAAGTGAGTGATAAATCTCTGTCTAGTTCTTTAGAATAATATATATATATATATGGCATCTTTTTTAAAACTTTTTTTTTTTTCAATTCTTTTTTCACCAGAGAGGCGGTCTAAACAGCTTCAAGAAATGCATTGACTTCTCCCAGTAGAGTTTTAGAATCCACTGAGGTTTCACTGTGACACTGTTGCTGCTGCTATTAATAATGTATTAAAAATATTAACAAAAGTTACTAACATGTTGTCAGCACTTTTCTGTAAGCAGAGAGACAAACACTGCAAGGGAAACACTGTTAGAAAAGCATTCAAGACTGGGTCAATAGAATGTCAAATTGAATGATTTTAGCAATTATGTACTAGAAATGGATATTTAAATACCAGATTTAGATGTTTATATTTTAATTAAATTCCACCCATAAGGAGAACTCAATACAAATCTGTTGAGTTGGCCAAGCTAAAAAGGTGACCCATCATACGAAGCAAAGCAAGGGCTGATCTAGATCTTGGACAGAAATGGTGTGATGGGAGTGGCTGGGCAGAATCACATAGAGATACGTCATTATCATTACGTATGCTTTCATACGTTGCCTGGCTTATAATGCTGCCTACTTTAGTCTAGTGGGAGTTTTTATTACCATTTGTCCATTTTTAAATTTCCTGGACTGAGCTAGAGCATAAAAAGTGAAGCAGTTCTGATTCTGGGACTTGAGTTGAAGCCTGTGATGTTGTGGGACGTTTTTGCATGGTGTTAATGGTAGGAAATCAGCAGGCTGGTACTCTGCTGACATTAGCAGGGTTTTAGGCTTTCGGTCACACCTGTAGCTTGTACCACCTTCTCTCAGACACCAAGTAAAACAGTAATCACAGTGTAGGTACTTGTCACCACATCCTGTTTAACTTGGGCAGCACTCTTTTGGCATTTCTGTCTTGGCTTGTATTCTTGGTTGCAGGCAGAATGATTGCAAGTGTTTTAGATGATGAAGGATTTCTCATGCATGGTGCTCATTTCATGACTTGTAGTGGTTAGCATTAAAGAAGCTGATGTTTGTAATATCATTTTTGGACAAAAAGTAAATACATTTTTAAACAAAAATTTAACACTTTTAGAGACTCTGATTGACTAAAACTTGGTGTAGCTTTCCAGTAAAAATACAGAGACTATAATGCCCCTTCCACATTTTCCTTTGGTTCTGAATCTGCCCAAAAAATCATCTTTTGAAAACTGAATCTTTTTACAAATAACAAATAGCCATTTTACCAGAATTAGTTTTCAAAACTATTTTAGAAATCAATTAGAAATAGAACTTTTTTTTTCTTGTTTTAGAAAATTGACATTAAAACAATTTTATGTGGAACAGAGTAGTGTAAATAACTCTTTAGAATGAAGAAATTGTAACACTGATTAGAGCATGGCAATTAACAGAAAAAGAATATCATGTTGCCTCTGGTGCTTTTTGTGTTACAAAATTTTTGTCTATTAGTGCTTAGAACAGTTAAATGTTACAACTATTGACATGATGCGGTAGAAGTAGAAATACAGCTGTTGATTTCAACTGCAGAAAAAGACTCAAGAAAAAACTGAGTCTGCACCAGATCCCAACTCATATCAAGGATAATGCCTTCCTACTTTAGTGACATCAGAATTGTGCTCAGAGTAATGACTGTGATGCCTTACACATATGGCTATTTAGAAAAAGATTTTTTATTGTAGTTTTGAACTAGCTCAGTACAAAAAATAAAGTCAAATTTTGATTATTTGCAATTAATTAATTAATAACTTCAGGGATATTACATATAACTTTTGTCTTCATGGCCATGCCATTCCAGTGAAGTGTAAGAGGAGAGAGGGAAGTGAGCTGTAGAAGAGACAAGAGACTCATGATCTACACTTGTCTGATGCAGGAAGAAGTACAGAGGGTGGATAAGCACATGCAGTGTGCCTACCTTCTATATTCATTATCTCATTTATTGTTTGCTTTTGTTTTCTCTCCTGTCATTGATATTTTTTTCCTTTTCCAATGAAAAATAATGATTTCAATAACATAATAATTTAACTATTCAAATTTTAATATGTTCTTCCTTTTAATTTCATTTCAGAGCTTGAACACTGAAAATCAAAAATAACATTTACATGAAACACTAGCTGCCACTTGCTTCACATTCATCTATCAGGTGACCAAAATCTCAATCTGAATTTTTAGTCTGAGCTTTTATCTTTCCGTGGTTTCTTTACAACAATTGCATCTTCTTCCTTTCTGTGGCCTTCAGATCTGATTTTGCAACTTCTAAGTGGCAGATGAAGGAAATCCTTATTGCTTGAAACTGCTCTACCTATTTATATGAACTTGCCACATGGTTTCCTAAAATACAAACTGACAAGGCCATTTGTGTATGAAATGCTGTCGAAGTTGGTTTCAGAACTGGAGTGATGAAGCCAAGCCTCGTCCTAATAGCTGTTTTCTCTTCCTTGTTGCCTCGTATGTCAAGGACTGTTAGCAGAGCCCTTCCCCAAAGCACAGCTGTGAAACGAAGTTAAATAGAATATTCCTTGAGAATTCTACTCAGATGTGAAAAGAATAAGTGCATTTTAAAAAACAGATTTTAAGTTAAGCTGTTTGGCCTGAAAAGGTTAAGTATGAAGAAGTGATACTTTTGCTTTATGTAAAAACTGAATCGCTTCTTTAATACATATAGCATCGAAGTGATTTAGTTAAGCTATAATAAATTACAATTCTGTTCTTCTTTTCTTGATTATATTCAGAATTACAAACTTGAGATCTATTGTTAAATAGGGATATTTTTCTCTGTTCAGGTATGAATACTTAAACAGTGCTAAATTTCTAGGTATACAGATGAGCTAATTTGAAATTTTAAATGAATTAAACGTTCAATGTCTGAAATGATTTGTGAAGTCTTGCTTGATTCTTGAGTGCTTTCAGTTACTTCAATAAAACATGGTTCCAAAAAAATCCAGTATTCTGTTTCTGAAATTCACTATTTAACCTCATTCTTGTTAATCTAGTACGAACTTCAGATTCATTTGACAGTACAGTTTTCAACTTTATAGATGAACCAAACATTAAAACTCACACAGCTTATATTTTACATGGAGAATGGCAGAAAAATAAGAGATCATTAGGGCTTGCATTGCTAAAATCAGAGCCATCCGACATCCTTTAACAATTACTGCATTTGATACTTTATGACTTTCACATATTAACATTGCTCGCAAATGGCCTGGTTTTGCAGAGGGTAGTTAGCTCATTGGATCCAAAGGCAAATAAAAGCCAATAAGCTCATGGCTGTTAACATGCTGGCAGCCCTTGGCCACCCCACATTTACCCCAGTCCACAGTGTGCGGAAAGATCTCTGCCCAGCTGTAATAGGAAGCTCCACCCCATATTATTCTCATTACCTATATACAGGTACCCATAGCAGAAGTGAAGAGTTCACATTCTTCGTGCATTCTATGAGAGAGAAAAAGCAAATGGTCAATCAGATTTGTCTTTTCTCAGCATCTCCACCTGGTGCTCTGTCCTTTAGAGCAGTGGGTTGAGTGTCAGTTGGTCTCTACCTGGGGTACATAATGGTTTTCCTCAAATTCAGTACTTGTTACTTCAATACCAATCTTTAATTTTTGATATGTTTATTTATTTCTGTTTTCTTGTCTACTATTCTATTGTTTTGAAATTCTTTTATTGCTAAATGCTGGACAAAGCTCATTTCAAGCATTCTGTTACACCATTTTCTTTGTGTGTACCACATACAACAGAGTTTTTCTTTCAAGTGCTGTATTTCATTTAAAACTGATTGCACAATTTTAGTGCCTGTGCTCCTCTTTAGCAATCCTGGCTTTTTCAACCAACTTTTTTTTTTTTTTTTTTACTTTTTTTTTTTTTTTCTGTTGCTAGATAGGAAGGAAAAACTGACATTTTCTTATGTAACAGAAGCAGGTTGTAGTACAGTGAAACTGGAAAAGCTCTGCCAAGTATTCCAGCTGTACTCCCCAGCTATAGTTCTGCTCCTTCTCATGTCTCAGACAACCAGTTATGTTTCTGAGTGCTTCTGTTATCAGCAGGGATAATCTTCGTACGTCAGCTTCACAGCTTTCCATTTAGTCCAAGACATGTTTGCCTCAAATATAAGGAAACACAAGTTTTGTAGTACATTTTGTCCGCACAGACTGACATCAGTTTTTAATAGTTACGATACCACTACAGACCAGTACTGTTAGTGCCAGATCTTTTCTGAATCTTTTTTTACTCCATTTCCTGACCTTTTGGTTGATATTCAGTATTTGTACTGCCACTTCAGATTTCTCATAATACAAGGGCATATGTTAGATTCTTGCACAATTTATTTAAGAAGAAAAATAACTTTATGCAACGGAAGATAACTTTATGCTTCATAGTACTGAAGAGCAGCCCACTTCACTTGCTGGTGACTCAGCAACTCAGGACCAGCCTGAGAGCTTGAATGGTGGTGAGGCTGCTGGGGAGCTCAGATATTGGATTAGGGAAGGAAGGCTGACAGTGTTGGTGAATCTAACAAATTAAGAGCAGCCTGCCTGTCTAATGGAATACTGGATCACCTGACACATCCCTACTGCTGCCTGCTCACCATGACCATAGCTTCCCACATGGGATGTGCTTTTTGGTCTCTGGCCACAGGTAGCAAAGGAACAACACAAAAGCTAAGAGAGAATATCCAGTAAAAAAGTCTGGGGAAATACTCATGTTGTTTAAGCACCAAAACCATTTTTTTTTTTTTTTTTTTTCAGAAATCTTTGGGTGCTTTTACCTTAGTAAAGCCCTAAAGTTGCCAGTTTTGTGTTTAAGTGTAAAGAAAATATCTACTCAAAAGAGTTAACACTTCTTTATTAAGATTAAAATGTTTGCAATTATAAGACAGTAAATATTCATTTTAGGAAAATACATACTGCTAATTTCCACCTGCATCTGATTCAGCTGTGTGCCAAATATCTGAGTTTCAGCACCTACAGGTTTTCAGGATGTTTTTCAGAAAGCAAATAAGAATTAAATTAATATATATATATATAATAAAACTAACAGATGTTTGGGATTTTTTCATTTATGCCCATGTCACTACTGCAGAACAAATTAAAGAGATCGGTGAGAAAATTGTATGAGAACTAATCAGGAAAAACAGAGCAATGTTTTTATGAACTCTATTATCACATCAATGCTATGCTTAATGAGATTTTTAGTCATGTCTATAAATATTTAATAATATAATAAATTTTAATAATAACTGTAGTATATGACTCACAATTATTTTTTTTTTTAGTCAAAGGTAGATTGGGAATTTAATATTAAAGATATTAAATCTATTTGCACTTTAAACCGTACTTTTTTACACAACTAGATTTTCTGCTGTTGCTATTAACACACCATGTGTGTTTAATACTGTAAGGTGCCTTGCCTTCCAATTTGGAAAAGCAGATGTCAAATCTTTTTCTACAAAGTATCGAGTGTGAGTCTAATGGTGTTTCTCACTGATGATAAAATGAAGCATGGAAGATTTTGCTAGAAGATATCCAAATGTTATATATTGGACTGAAATATGATATTGTGACTGTGGTCATCCAAATTATTTTACCTAATAGATGGGAAAAGAATAGAGAAGGAACTCTGAAGAGGAAGAGGAGACATAAAGGAAGAGAGAGAAATGGGAAAAAAAGATACCATCTTTAAGGTGTGTTTTTGGAGTATTGTCTATTTTGGAGGTAAAGAGGATAAACTCAGTCCTCCGTATTTGGTATGCAAGTAAAATGTAGGGTAGAGGTGGGTGTCCAATTTTCTCTTGTCAATGGCTGTTCTCTGTATGAGCCTCCTCCTTATGTGGGATCTTCCCCTACATGAAGTAAAACTGATCAAAGAGTTGCTGCAAAGCTATGTTTAGAAAATATTGTTTTATGTTTTGTCTGTTTGAATGTTTGAATGGCAAATGATATTCTACACTTGCCTAGAAGAAAAGAGAAGCTGATACCAAAAGTGTGATTTTCCTATAAGATGTTTTGGAGACATATTGAATATGTTTCTTTCTGATAGGTTTTCAAATATCTTGAATTTGAAGTTTATTATTTGACCTGAAGGTTTAATGTTACCTGGCCTTTTTATAATTTTGCGCTCTGGAATTGGATGAAAAACTCTTGTTGTGTACATCCAGCTTCTTATCTTTGTACTGTAAGAAACTGCTCATATTTAGCATAGGATAGAGAAGATGCCCTGAAAACCCCATCTGGCAGAGAGATATAAAATAGCTTAAAAATTCTAACTTGTGGCAGAAAAAGCACTTCATACAGCCATAGGAAATAAGAGAAAATAAAAACAGCAAAAATTTGTATTTTTCTTTCCCTAATTGTATGTAGTACCTAACAAAATGCTTTGTCAGACCTACAAATCACTGTGAAAGGTTTAAATTAGAGAAATTATGTCAGCCACATCATATTTCCTGACCCCCAAGTTAAATTTGAAACGAAGTATCAATTTTGGACAGGTTTTCTTCAGGTCTTATGAACTTGAATAAAGTATTTCCTGTGTGATTGAACCTCTATTTATCTATCCCATCATTTGAAATATTATTTACTCTTCAAAGTTATTCCACTTTAAAATTGCTTAGAGGCATCATCATCTTAGGTCACTTGGTGTGCATGCATGTGCAAGAAGCGTGTGTATGTAAAACCATTTAGCTCACTAGCACTTATAACTAGAACAGGATTCATTAGCATATGTTATTGTACCTAGTTCTCTTATTCTTAGCCTTTTGTTTGTTTGTTTGTTTTTCTTAAGAAAACTTACAATTTTTAAAATTATTGTGATTGTCTATTATACTAGATTCTTCGAAGCAAACTTGCTGCCCAGGACATGGCTATTAAAAATGTGATTATATTATCATGGCAAGAATTTCACACTGATTCAGAGAGAAAGACTCTCACTTTGCTGTTGTTACTTAAAGATAACGCAGAACATGAATTTTGACATGAGTCATTAGTTATTTAAGTCCAATCAAAGGCTTTAGTATCACTAATAGAACATTTACATGGTGCATTATGTCAAAGAAGAAAGAAACAATTGCCACCTCCAGTCTACTTTGGCTTCTAAAACAAGTCATATTTTTACTAGAAATTATTGATGTAGGCAAGTTTGTGTGTCACTTTACACTCACTGACTTTTTTTCCCCACATTTACTGATAAGGGAGACTTGCTGAAGGCTGTGGAGAAAAAAAAGAAAGTAAAAGGTAAAGAAGACAAATATTTGAAAAAAAAAAAAAAAAAAAAGCAGATGACTTCTGTATGTGGTTCTTCTAGAGAATGGTTTTCCAAATATTCATAATTTTCACTTCATAATTTGGTGGATAATTGACTGAAAATGCAAACTTAACCCACAGTAAACAATCTATTAACATATGCCTTATAATTCAGATAAAATCTGTGTATAAAGGAGTAAAAATATTCATATTTGTCATAAGCTAATTTGAATTTCATCAGGATTAGGTGAATGTCCTTGTCCTTTCTTGTTTTTCATTGTTCTTTTCCACATTTGTTTCTGTGAAAAATACATGGAATTGATGCAGTTTTTTAAGGGACATCTCAGTCTCCTATAAATATTTTAATCTGACTCAATTGCATTGCCATCAACAAATATTTCATTACTTCCTTTAATAAAATGTAAGTTAGAATCTCATTCTGCAGAAAATCTCAAATCATCTATAAAATTAAAAATTTACAAACTGTATTTGTACTGAAAACAAATAATAATTATCTTTCTTTAGTTGTTAATGTCCAAAAAGGACCACCATCAACTATGTCTAACAATATGTCTGCCTAACAGTAGTTTTTCTACATGATAAGAATTTTCAGAACTATAAGATGTTCATCTGCTATTTTTGAGTGGGGTCAGTTGAGATGATTTTAAGAGATGTTGTTTATTTTTTAAACTTTCAAAGTTTCTTTCAATTTTTCTGGTGCTAATTACAATTAAAAATAATAATTTTAAATTGATTTTTTTTTTATTTTAAAAAAAGCAAAAACAAAGGAAATATTAATTATTGAAGAACTTTACCATCAAGACTCCCCAGCCTTTATAAAAATGGTCTAAATTAAGCAAGTTTTAAATTTCTAAGGTCTGTGCCAAATTTACTACGTCATTAAAATACTATTGTGGTATGATTTTTCTTAATATTGGACTGATTTTTGGAAAAAATAATAAATTTTTTCAATGAAATTGATGGGATGTATATGGTGCCCAAAGAGAATATGCACATTATGTTGCAAAACCCATGCAATCTTCAAAATTCTTGATGCCATCTGAGTGTGATGTCCTAGAGGAAGAACCAATGGAGTGCAACTACAAGTGACAACAAGAACATATGTGACTCTCTCCTGTGTCTGGTATAATCTAACCTTTTTATCAGTGATGCTTCAAAACTTTTTTCTTCCTCTATGGCACTCTGGGAAAAGGTGGACAAGAAGGGAATGATGGGATCATTTCTTATCACTGACATCATGAGGAAAAGTGGATTCCTCCATCTCATCTCTCTGGGGAAGGCTTATCTCCCTACATTTCACACTACCATGGCTTACAGTTTTCTATTTATTTATTTATTTATTTATTTATTTATTTATTATTTATTTATTTATTTATTTTGGAGGCTGTGTGATATTTTGAGGATGGCATAAATCTGTATGTCTTTGTATTAAGCATATAGAATACAACTGGCAAGAAAGGAATGATTTTTGTCCCATCAGAGTTAAGGGCAGGTTTGATTTCAGTGTAGACTGTGCAGGTGACCAGTTCATGGGCTCTTCATGGCTAAGCTTTACTGATAGAAGGTGAAGTGGGTCAAATTCCAGTTTTCACTTTTAACTCTTTCTGAAGATGTTATCTGGCTTTGTGGAACTGAAAACTATATTAGATATCTGGATTAATAGAAGGATGGTCATTTTTAATTTAGCCTTCTTAGAAAAAGAGCAGTTAACTACTAGTGGAAAGGCAGAAACCACAGTAACTTCTTTTTGAATGAGTCAGGTCTTTTCATCTGTTTTCTTTCTTAGGTGCTTCAGAAAAAGCATTTTCTGCACGGAACTGAATGTTTAAACAAGAATGAAAAGAAAGAAGCTCATGTTTGTTTCATAACTGGAAAGAAGATAAATAAGAGGGCTTTGAGAGTAACTAAGTCTTAACTACAGATTCAGCAAAGGCACCGAGAGATTTATAAAATTGTTACTAAAAACTAACTTTCCGTTCAGTGTCAACTAAAACTGCATGTTGTGTAACAAAGCTGACCACTGTTTTTATCAGTCTCCTATCTTGCTTTAGGAAGAATACTTTTTAATTACCAGGAATTCTGGCCCTGACTTGTTAGATACCAGCTAATGCTGGGAGGCCTGGGATGAAGGGAGATCATTAAAGACGGTTACAGAACATATGCAAGATAGACAAAATCAGATAACATAGTGTCACAAGAGCATGAAATAATCAGAGGATGTGTTTAAAGCCAATTTCCAAAAGTCAAGAGTGGATAGGTCAAATCAAATGTCTTCAGAACGCTACTAAAATTCTGCAGAATTTCGAAAAGCATATTAAGTGTATAGTTTACAATTTACTTTGTTTTTACTTTGGTTACTTTGTCTGAGAAGCTTTTGTCCTAACGTGCAGTAGTGTTTGCGTCAGAGACACAGAAACGTTTAAGAGCACAAATGCATACTCTAAAGTGCACCAAAATGCACAGAATACCACTGTGACTACATATGGGTTTTATTTCTTGCAATGCTGTACAAATGTAAAAACCAACATGGAAAGCACCAGAGCACGTATAGATATTTTTCACTCACACTTCAACTTCCAGCTACAAATCAACATGTTTCACTACATGTAGCTAGAAACAGAAAGGATGCTAAATCTTAAGTCTAAGAAATCTATTTGGTCTAGTCAAATAGATTTCTTGCCATTTGTTCTTTGTATTTTCTTTTTTTATTTTTATTTTTTTTCCAATAGTTTATTGGGACTTACGGTTCTTGAATGTCAATTTCAAAATAAGCCTTTCTATTATAAACAAGACCTGTTAATGCAAATGATAGATTTTAACACATTCTGGCAATGATGAGTCACTGTACATCAGTGCCAGTTTGCATAAATGAGCCTCTGATAAATGAGAGCCTCCACCTTTTCTTACTGTGCAGCCAGTTTTACACTTCTCTCCCCATTTAAAAAACCCTTGAGATGTATTACTGACCCTGATTCGAGGCTGTTAGCAGCTCTGACTGAAGAACCCTTTGGTGTTGCTGGAGAAAGAAATAAAGAAATAAGAATGAAATTCTGATTTTTCATAACATGTTAATGTCAAATCTACAGTTGTGCAATGCAGCAAAGATTCAGAGACTGTCAAGAGTCTGCATGCTTAAACCTATTTAACTTTCTATATTTTTTATAGTGCAGTATAGTTTATTATATATATTTTATGTAGCTTTTAGCTCTACTATCTATCATGCTTCGATGGGTATCCTCTATACTAAATAAAAGAAACACGTGCACACACAAAAAAATGAAAAATGTCTTGGTATATAGTCTGAGGCGCTACATGTGAAAGAGACACTGATGACAGAGAGGGAAAAGGTTAAAAGCAAAATGACTTACAGGCAGGAACAAAGGTATGAGCCTTTGCTTTGAACATGGGAGCCTCTCCTGCCTTGCTGCCAGTATATCACAGGTGTAGGCCACATGAACCACAGGAAGAATGCGACTGTGAAGAAAGTGATGACAGGTCCACGTCTGTTCTGCATTCATCCCATCATGCACTGGTCCATCTGTTATGCATTTACAGAAGTTTTCCCTTTTTTTTTTTTTTTTTTTTTTTGGTATTTTTTTCTTGGTAAAGTTATTTAAGTTGATTTAAGCAAATGTTGAAACCATTATCATACCACCAACTCAGATACACTTTAAAAGTAGGAGGTACGATCTTGGACATAAGGAGGTAGCACCAACTGTCCCTTGGAACTGCTGTAATAATGCTGCCCTGGTACCAGTAAGAATCTACTGTTTTCAACAAAAATAAACAGCAGAGCAATGACTGACAGCACACTCAAGCTTGTGCTACAATAAAGTACTTCCGAGAAAAGCTGTCTCTGGGAATTTACATTTTCTACTGTACTGATGAAGGTGCAAGACGCTAGCAAATTGGCTAAGGAAAGAAAAAGTGCATTCAGAAGGTGCCCTGAAGGCCAAGGTCCACCATTGTTTCCTCCCAGAAACACACTGTGTTTACCATATGACCAGGCCACCCATCCATGATCCCTACTTCATATGTCTGCCACACTATTTAATCACTCACAGTTACAGCCAGACAGAAAATATATGTTTACAGGCTATAACTGTGACTATGTTTTCAGTTCATTTTCACTCAGCAAGTTTTATTTAACTAGATTAGCAAGCAACATTAGTTCTGATGGCACCCTCAATCTGTGAGATACAAAGCAAACCACTGCCATGCCTGGTTCTTGACACAGAACGTTACTGTATTTGAGAGAAAAATCTAGATACAGTTACTGAAGTCATTTGCTTACCTTTGTGCAAAGAGCAGTAAATATTAAATGCAGAATAAAATGTTATAGTGAGAAAGATGGAGGAAGGAAAATAAGAATTTGCTTTGTTTCAGAAAGTCCCGTTATATAGAAATGATGAACTATGAACTACGAATTTAGGACTCACTCAAAAATATGCTGAGTCCACATAAAGGGCTTTTTCTGCTGCTGGCTGAGGGTATTATTAACAATAGACTTCCTGGGTCCATTCTGATTGTTCTGAAATGAGGGGATATGTCACGTCACTACAGGTCGTGTTTTGCCCTGAAGTGGAATCTACAGAATGGAACAGCAGAAATTGACATTTTTGAGAGCAGTATCTTGCTGCAACAAAGCACTCTGCTGTATATCTTGCAATGCTCTGAAATTCACTTTGTCAAGTTTCTTATTCCTTTATGACCTATAGAAATCTGTGCAGCCAAAGGAGAAAGAGGCCAAATTCAGGTCTATACAATTGCAAATTTTAAGTCCTTGCCATATATACTAGGGCAGAAAGAGTCATTTGTTCTTCAGATGTTTTTATTTATTATTTTCTGCTACAAGATTCCAAGTTAATCTGCAGTAATAGCAAAGTTTTATCTCAAATGCAATTAAGTGCTTTTAAAACCTGAAGTGATTCCTGAATTGCTTTGATGAAATGAACCATTGGACAATTCTGGACTTTGACTGTTAGTGTCTAACTCTTATGAAGGCAGAAGATTCTGAATTTAATGTTCCACTAAAGTAAAAGGGAATCTGAAAAATAAATATATGCATGATAGGTCTGAGGCAGGGTGGTCCACAACCCTGTTGGTCTATGCACTTTTGTTTTGCTGAGATCAAGCTAGGCAATGTTAACGACTGCCCTAGAGTGGAAGGGCCCCAGTTGTTGAATCTGGGAGCCTGCAAGCTGGCCATTCTCCAGGAGAAAACAGAGAGGAAAAACAGTTTCTAAAGTGGGAAAGGAAAGGGGCCTGAGTAGAAGTAGCACATTCCTGTGCCTCACAGGTCATTCGGTTGCTCTTTGCATGTCTGTTTTTATTGTGCCTCTGAAAAGCATAATTTTACTATGTATTTGAAGCCAATTATGTGGCAATAACACACATGGCTTGATTCTGATAATGGAGGCCGAGCCTTGTGTATGATAGAATGTCATCTAGTAGAAAAAAGCCTTGAGAAATAGTGATGCTTCATATATTCTTCCTGTGTGAAACAGTTTCAAGTCATTAGATTGGATCTTTAACTGTCTTTGGATAGTGAAAGCATAGCAACTGGTAAATGCAAGGCCATTTGCCTCTAAGATTGGTAATGTGAGCTCTGGATGAAAACAGTAAGGGTGAAGTTTTCATAAAATACTTGTTGAAAAGTGGATGTCAAAGAAAATACTCCTTTCCATCTTGCTAAAATAAAATTAAAAAAGCAAAAACAAAAAAACAGAAAAATAAACAAACAGAAATACAAACGCTTCCAATACCTCATTCTGTACTGAAGCAGAATTTTCTGTCTGCCTTCCTTTTTCCATCTCTTCTTTAAAGAAACTGGAATTATTCATAGTCTCCATTCTATACTGGACTAATTTTTCTTTTTTGATGTGTTTAAAAAATATTAAAAAGAGGCTTTTTTCTTAAGAAATGCAGATTATTCCCCTTCTAAAAGTACCACTATGGAATTTTTCTTTCTCAAAGCATCCATCTCCTCCATTAAAATGATTAAAATCATTTTAATGTAGTGCCAACTAGGGGATTGTTGCCTTCTCTCAAAGAGCTGCTGTAACCTCTTAATCTCCTTTGTTTAGATTATTCCCATGTAGAAGGCTGCTTTCTGTCTCTAAACCTGCTCAACCTTTATAGAGATATATCATCTCTTTCATCTTTTTCCAGTGCTTGTTTTAAAAAAGTATTAGATCTGACTGTAAGTAGGGTAGGACTTGCTGCTTAAGTGATAAGGTCATCAGGCTCCTAGCACTTCTCCATGCCATCACTTACTTTCACCTTGTTAAGTCAAGTTGTTTTTAGTTCACTTTTCCCCCTCTGCAACAGTAGTCAAAACAAAGGTTTCTTCAAATCTTTACAAATGACCTCTAATACAAAAGCACCCCTTGTGTTTTGGTAATGATTTTATGTCAATGGCAATTAAAAAAAAAAAAAAAAAAGATTGGAGTACAAGGTGGGTTTTTTTGTTGCTAATGCTATTTTTTAAAAAAGACCATCTGAAGGTGCCACACCAGCAGCCATCCTTTTTTTCATTAACATTTTCAAATTAATTTTTTTGGAGTGGAAAAGCAAAAGATGATTCTGGAAGCTTTCTAAAAGACATGCTGCTCAAAGTAGTGCTTAAAATCTCCCCAAGTACAACTATCTTAATATGAATCCTTCTGAAATCTATAAATAGAGATGTTATCAATTTTCTCCTTTAAAATTGTGAGTTAGTATCCTCAGTGAATCATGATACAAATAGAATTGGTAAGTAGATTCCCAGAATAACATTATTAATCTTTTTCCTAACCTATTTTAACTTTTGCATTTGATTTGTAAAAAACATCTTCTCTGTTCCATTAAAGATATGTAGCATGTTTCTCTATGAAATTCTCTGGTAGAAGTTTATAGATGGCACAAGTAACTTAAGATACTTTCTCACTGACTTTTAAGTATTTTATATATAACGTATACATGTACTATTTGTTTACTTTGCATGGTAAAGAATACCTAATCAATTGACTCTTTTCCTGTTAAGATCAGCACACTTTTTTTTTTTTCCTTTGAAGTAGATTCTAATTGGACAGAAACTTACTGATAAAAGCCAAATGTAAAGTTTTGTATATATTGCCAGAGAAAATGTGCTTTAGTAAGTACATTTTATGGTTGCATACAGATGACATCTCTGTAGTATAGAAACTATTTAGTATTATTAAAACAAATATTCCTCTACAAACCTGTTAATTTCATAAGCTAAAAATGGTTTATAAAGCATTTAAAGATTACAAATAAAGACTAGCTTGATGAGATAGCGTACAAGGACAGCAGTAAATAAAACAAATACTACTGCAAGTTTAGAAGGGTTTAGAAAACACCCTGCTTCAATCAATCAAAATTTTAAATACATCTTTTCCTATAGAATTTCTGCATCCACTTTTGTAAACACAGTTGCTTTAAAGAATTATGCCTTGCATCTAGGTGCTGTCCTTTCTGGTCAAAGCTCAGACTTCTAACACTTTGCTGTTTGCTTGATTCTCGGAGTAGCTGGCGTTCAACCTGGTGTTCTAAGGTTGTACTGCCAAGGGAAAAAATATGACATGTATCCTTGTAAAATCTGTGCTTTCTTTGGCATTCCTGTCTCTCAGGGCCTGCATCCATGTGGTAGTTCTGCTTTGTTTTTTCTAATTACTAACAGCTGAGACAGTTTGAGTCCAGGAGAAAAAACTTAAACTAGCTCTAACAGGTGCTCTAAGGCCAAAACTCTTATGCAAGAACATGTGTAAAATGAGATGTTCTCTGCACCTGCCCCACAAGCGATCACATGAAACAAACACTAGACAAAGAAAATATAAGATTGTTTTTTCTAAATGCTTACATTTTCCAAGACACTATGCAAGAGCATAATAAAGAGTATCTACCTTTCTTTAATAACTCTATTCTGTGTTTTTTTTCCTGGAGTCCCTTTGATCAAATGAATTGAAATCTATCATCTGTCATGAGCATTTCCACCACACTGTAAACTTATGCAGTATCCTAGATTATATGCATACATTTCCTGAAATGCATCTTTTAATTGTCTCTTCAGATATTTCTGGCATCATAGAAGTGGGCTGCTTCACCTAATGTTCCTGAAAACTACTTATGAGTCTTTTTCATTCGGAAATTTTTACATTAGCATCACTTATGCAATGAATAATGTTTGGAAACAATTGAAATGCTTATAACAGATGATAAGTACTTGAGAACACTTCATGTACTTCTGTTACAGTCAATAATGCCTCTGTGACTTTGAGATGGTTACTTTAATAGCTTACTGCATGCAAGGCCTAGACTACACTCGGGCATAACTTTCACGTTACTTATTTAAGTTATGTATAAAGTTGAACATGTAACTTATAATATCTGAAGTTCAGTCTACTCTGTGGGCCTCAGAGCACTCATGCAGTGTTTCAGGTTGTGCACGCCGCAATATTTTCATGGCTGAACATATGGATTCAATCTTTGACATGATAGTGTGTACAACTCCTTCATTGAGACACGCATGGATGTTTTCTGTCTTCTTAATGGCAATGTCTATCTGTATCCTAGCATTTACTCAGCTCCCTCTGGTGAGTGCTGGCATGGTACCTGCTTTGTATCGTGGGTTTCTAGCATCCTCACTCCTGGGGCTGTATTAGAGATACTGGGCAGGGGAGCATGGAATACATCAGAGTACACTGGTGTCTACTTTGTCCCACGTTAGTGGTAAAGTTGTAGAGAGGATGGTGGACCATAAATCAGTGCAGAAAGGGAGCAATGAATTGGGGTGTTATGAGATGGTTGGATTTACCATACTGACATGCTTATATGTATGTTTGTGCATATGACTGTGTTTGTTCATGCTGATGCCTGTTCATAGCTATGTGGTTTAGAGCTGTTGCAACTTGCTGAGCCTCAAAATGGAGATATAGTGTAAATTAGATTAAATTACAGCAATAAGCAGTAAATTCACTGTAAAGAATGTGATTTTTTTGATGATCTTGGAACTTCTTGGCAATGTTTTCCCCTTTCATATTATTTCAACTATTAACCTACATGACGTCCAGGAGACTAGAATTAAAACCCTCCATTCAGCTTTTCAAAGCTGAATTCAGTTTTGTTGCTAGAGAATGCAGGCTACTGCCTCTGACCAAGGTCACTACTGAGGCACAAAATGTGAGAAAGAAAGAATAGGGTTGGTGGGATGCAGATCAGGGAGAATGAGATGGAATGAGTTGTACCAAATAGCTCCCTATCCAGCCTCATTAGACAGCCTCATTTTCCATATCATATGCAAGACGTGGCATAAAGAGGCACAGCATACAGAGATACAGCACAGAGATGTGATATATAAGACATGACAATTATTTGGTGCAGGTTTTGTTACCACTGCAGTAGAGCTGCACTCTACTTCTGTCTTTGAGACTCTTCATGACTGCCAGGATGAAGATTTCTTCTGCAAGTTCCTGTCTGTATCCTAAATGACAGAATGTGCTCAGTCCTGTCAGCCATCCAAGCTGCAGGTGTTTAGTGTTTGGCCCTCGGCAAGACTGAACAGTCTACATGAGTTTCTGATGATTTTTTTATGGAAGCTATCTGTCATATGGCTTACGAGAGACTTGTGTTGAGCAGCGTGATGCCATCTTTGACTGATTATGGTTTAGTGCCAGCACAAATATTAGCCTTGCTGTTCTATCTATTGCTATTAAATTATATACGTACAGTATTAATACTGTACTTAAATCACTGCTAGGATTCTCTTAGCAAAAATGCTGACTTTGTTAGCATGATAAATAAATTTGGTAGCAGAAATAGTCACTAAAGACAAGGACGAGGTGCCCCTGATATCTCTGGTGGAGCTAATAGAATTAACCTGAAGTAGTGATGGGTAAACACCCTGCGCATCACTAAGATACTCTGGAATCACAAAGCAACTTGTGGTGGAAAGTCAGCACTTGTACGTGTATGGATGTTTTAAATAAAGCTTATCTGCCCTTCTTGGCATGTTGGGGAACTTTATTTTCTGGGTTAATATTTTAAATTAATGGTGAGCCCAAAGTGGTGCAGTTCAAAAAAACAAATGATACATGTTAGCCTCTGGGCCTTCAAAAAGGCAAAAGCGATGCATTGTTAGCCTTTGGGGAAGGCTGGCTGCCTATTAAAACTGGTAAGTCAAACTGTGTGTATACATATACTTTTGCTCCCTCCTCCCATTCTTTGCCATTTGTTAGCACATTAAATAGGGAGAATTATTCATTTACTCTGCTTTATTCAGTACTTCTGTATCAAGAATTCAAGTAAACATTTTAGAAAGAAATCAAAACCATTTGTAGGAAGTCACATAAGTGATGGCTGAGGCAAAAAAGGTCTGGAAAAATAAATAAGAATGGAAGTAAATAAGAAGGTAAAAAAGTACGTATAAAATCTGACTGATAGAAACCAAATGCTTTTCCTTCCTATCATGCCCTAACAGCTAGAAGTTTCTAGTTGCAGTAAACAAACAAGGTAAAATAGTTTCCAATGGGGGAGTATTGCCCTTGAAAGAATACAGAAGGGGCAGTAACTGGTAACTTCAGCTGCCACTGCACCATAATAGGAAAACATGCTACTCCTTGCTGCCATTTACATGGCATGGGACATACGATAATTTACTGCAATGTGTTATTACTTGGATTTGGGAGCTATTAGAAATAAACTTGTACCTTACTAAAATAATCTTGCAAAAAAAAAGTATTCTAAAGTGATAGTTAACTCAGAGAATTGTGTTAGAAGGGCATTGGCCATGCTGCCAGCAAGTAATTTTCAGTAGCAGCAAGTCAGTAGATCACAGCAAAATCTGTGAGGTTGAGGGCCACCCCTTACATCTGCACTGTATTTATCTGAAGTTATAGTGTGGGTTTGATTCAGTTAATTCCCTTTGACCAAATGTTTCCACTATGCATATGATTTGGGACTGTCTAAAGGACTGATTATTGGCTTGAAATCTGATGTCTGAATTTTCAGTATGTTTAGTGCAGACATAGAATGAATCTTCTAGGTCAGGCCATGCCTATGAATAGTTACTGTAGTCCTGCAGGACCAATCAGCTATATTAATCGTATGCTATCTCTGTTGGTATGCGCTAGTTATTTTGTCTTAGCTCTGGTCTGGTCTCATAAATTGCTGTTGGTATGTAAACAGATGTATGTGATGCATTCCTGGAGCACATCTTGCCATCTCTTTTCATCTGAAGGAATACATTTCATGTGATCTACAGATTCCCTACAAAGTGAATGAAAGCATGGTAACCAGAGACTGGCTTCAAAACTGTACTTTATGTCCAGCTAAAATGCTAATAGAGAGTTACCCCCCTTTGTTTTTTTCTGAAAGGAATGACACACAACAAAATTTCCCTTTGAGCCAAAAGAGCATATTGTTAAAACAAGCAGTTGGAGGTTTCTTACAGAAGCGCAATGCAGATCTGAAATTACTGCTAATAAAGACAAAGACAATGAAAGAAGCCTCAAAGCAAAGGAGAAACCCAGAAGAAAAAGATATATTGGCTTGTACATAGAACTGCTAGTGTTCTGGCAAAGACAAATACAAAAATGTTTCTACAGGGATAAAAAAAAAAAAAAAAAGAAACATTTGGAAGAGAAAGTATAATAACTGAGGAAAATTGGCAACAATCTTAAATTTATAATAAAATGTAACCTTGTATTGTCTTTTGTTTTGTTGATTCTCACTTCGAATTTATACAGCCACCTGAGAATTTTTTAGTTTCTGAATAAAGCATAAATATGTTAGAATAATATAAAACAGATTAAAAATGTTATTTTGTTATTTACTAAAATAGAATATATACCTGGGAACTTCAATGGTATTTCTGTGTTCTGTATTTTCAGAGTGTATTGTAATTGTTTGTAATGCAAATTATGTCTTACAACTATTAATTGCTGAAAACTATTAAGCAGGATAACGTGTGCTCTGCTTTGTACTGTATTAAGAAAGTGACTACAGATTTGCAGGTAGATTAAAGAAAAAAATAAGAATCTACTAAGGAGTAAAGTCATCCTTTTAGAGTGTTTAATAAGTTTATGTATTGCAAGTAAAATTAATATGAAAGACAAACAGTGCTGGGGTAAAGGTCTATGGCACTCTTTTCATTTTTCAACAAAAAAAACATGGTGAGCTGTACTCACTCATGGTGAAATGTACTGCTCCCATGTAGAGTTTCCTCCCACATTTTGCCTAGTAAAGATAAGCTAGTTAGTACTTTATTTAGAGGTGGCATTAGTACACTCTTTTAAGTCATTCTTCTATTTTCCTCAAGTAGAAACTCACTGTTTTTCAGACCTATGTTTGAGACTCTTCACATTAAGTTGAAATTAGAAAACTGTGATTAGGAATAAAGTTCCTACATACAGAAACACATAATAACAAAAAACTCTACAAATTTCTTGCAGAATCAATTTAAAGTATTGCTCTGAATTACTTCAATTTACAAGAACTTGGAAAGGCTCATGTACCTTACTGGCATCCTACTTTATTGTGCCAGGTATACTGTTTTTCTCATAAACTTTGCCATTTATGTCAGAATACACATTCCTTTTTGATGTAAGAGTCCCTGAATTCTCTTTTGAAATTTATCTTTGTGTTGTACAGACATTCTAACAAACAGTGTAATGACAACAGCACTGGACTGCATCCTTTACCATGGACACTGTACTAAGCAGCTTATGTTTTAGAAATCTGGTCTACTGGACTTACATAGTCAGAACTTCATCAAAGAAAAGTCCATGATCATCTTCTAGGTATGGTCAAAAAACAAATGGAAAAGAGAAAATAGGTGATTGTAAAGGAGCAGAAGTACCCAGAACTATCCTCCTCTAGCAGTAGGAGGCAGCAAAGGAGTCTGGTAAGTTGTGGAGGGGATTTGACCTCCTGTCCACCCCATCCCTCCTGCAGGAGCATCCCTGCTTCCCAAATCTGGTGAGGGTGAGCAGGAAAATCCAGAGGCACATGAATCACAAACTCTGTTTTGAGCATCCTTAGGCTAAAGAAAGGATGTCTGAAAACCCTGTAAATATCGATGGCCACAGCATCTTCTGAAGTTATAAATAAAAGCGGGGAAAAAAAAAGGGATATGGTTTTAAGTTGAGAGAGGGGAGATTTAGGTTGGATATCAGGGGGAAATTCTTTACAGAAAGAGTGGTGAGGTGCTAGAACAGGCTGCCCAGAGAGGTTGTGGATGCCCCATCCCTGGAGATGTTCAAGGTCAGATTGGATGGGGCCTGGGCAGCCTGGTCTACTATTAAATGGGGAGGTTGGTGGCCCTGTCTATGGCAGGGGGCGGGGTTGGAGATTCATAATTCTTGAGGTCCCTTCCAACCCTGGCCATTCTGTGATTCTGTGTTTCTGTGAAAGTCTAGGACAATCTACCCAAGAAATCAGTGGTGGTTCAAATTGTAGTGGTGAAAGTTAAAAAGGGTCCTACAATGCAAAGTGCATTGATTTGTTTTTAGATGTAGGGAAAGAAGCTGCTATGTCTTGTTACCAGAACCATATGTAGCATATTATGCTTTTCTAGACACTACCGGTAACGAGCTGCATCTTCTACCTGCCATGTAGAACACAGTCTTGAAGTGTGACTCCTCCTGCCATTTTCAGCCAACTGGTGCTTTATGAAATATATAGTCTGATGTGTTACATTCCCTGCACTCCATTGACCTTTGCTTTCTAGGACAAAGGAAAAAGTTTACAGTAGCAGTTACTATGCTATTATGTTTATCTGAAGTTTTCTGAGACAGACTCTACATTTTCTTTGATGAGACTTTTTTGAAGTGTATCTAAGATTTTTAAAGAGTTTTTGCTTAATTCATAGTTCAGTTTAAACAGTGTAAACATTTCTTTTCAAAATTAAATTTCAAGTACCTAACAGGCACGTCCTGGATAAAAAGGCAAAAGTTTGTGTTTGGTTGCAGATCATCTGCGGTGCTCCTATTGTCATGAAATATTTATTGGAATTGTGCTATTAAAAGATTATGGCACCACCAAGCATTGCCATCAATCTCTCACCAAATAAAGGAGTATATGCCACTCTAAGCCCATATCTGGCTTCTCTTTCATCTATTTTTCTATGTGTTTATTTTGCCTATCTAGAGCACATGTATGGAATTTGAAAGAGAAAATATGTGGAAAAAAGTGTATTTTTTTTCTTTCATGAAAGAAATAGACCTATTGTGAAGTACAATAAATTATCTCTTTCACATAAGGTATGTTCTCTGTGGAGGCTGGCCATATGAAGAGAATCACACTTCTGCTGTTGCTGAGTTAAACGCAGGAAATGTCTAATCATATCTCCTAAACTTTTGAACCATGACAGTGATTAATCGGTCCCTTTGAATTGCTTATGTTTTTGCAGCTAGAAAGAAAGTGGTAATAACTGATTAAGTACTAGTTCTTGAAATATAGTGTATGTAACAGCAATGAAATATAAGTAAATCCTTTGGTTTTAAGTGGGACGTACCTTCAGTCATGTTAATGTATCTAAATACTTGGAGGCTAATCTGGCTTTCTGAGTTTGGATATATTTCAGTCATTATTATGGAGTCATTATTTTGAGTACATTGCAAGTTAATTATTATTTAAAATTTGATTAATCAATCACATTAATCCTTAGCATAGAGATTTTAAGGGTATTGCTGCCAAGGATATCACTATTCAGATACACTTTTTTTTTCTTTGTCCATTTGCATTACAAGGATTTTTTTTTGCCACAGAAATCTTGGTATGGTGGGGTATGGCGTTGTATTTGGTTCACAAGCATGGTTAAATATTTAGGCAAAAAAATTAAGCTGTGTTGGCTGACGTCTATCACTCTTGATAGGATAAAATAAATTCTTGCATGTCTAGATAAAATTTCCACTCTAGGAGGCATGAACTAACATGATGATGTGTTCCCTATTAGAACATAGTTCAAAGAAATCTAATCGCAGAGCCACAGTTATTCAGGTAGGAAAAGACCTCAGAAGGTCTGCGGTCCAACTGCCTGCCCAGAGCAGCTCCAGCTCAGGGATCAGACCAGGCTGCTCAGGGCTTTCTGGGCAGGCCTCAAAAACTGGAGGAATGGAGCCTGCACAGACTCCCTGGACAACCTGCTCCACCATATGTTTATTCCTGTGTCCTATTTGAACTACTCTTGCTTCAATTTATGATTGTTGTTTCTTGTTTTTGTGCCACAAACCTCAATAAATGCCTGATTTTGTCCTATAGATACAAAGCCATGTCTTCTCCAGGACAAACAAACTCAGTCCCCTAGCCTCCCTTCACACGGAAAAGTGCAGGGTTTCACATTTCCTGTTATTAAATTTTATGGAGTTCCTCTTGGACCATTCTCATAGTTTGCCTCAGTGCTTCAGAGTAACACCTCTTTAATTAAGCTTATCAGTTCTCCATTTTGGTGTTGTCCTCTCACTTGGTAAGGGTCTGTAACATCCCAACCTGGGTACATGAGTGCCATGAGCAATCATTTCAAGTACAACAGAAGAGCTGAACTCAAATTCCGCAATGCCATCAAGAGAATATGGAATGACAACCTGATTAAGATTTTGTTGAAGAGTTATGGACTAAATTTCTCAGAGCATCCTGAAAATTTATTTGCAGTGTACACCCTGTTGTCATTACAAAACTTCTGACTGAAACAGTGTTTGTGCTAGAGACGAACTCTTGTTTGGAGCTCCAGTAGCAAAAAACTTCATACATTCCTTTTTTTTTTTTTTCATTAAGATGCTTATATCTTACACTGTGGCTTTGTGTGAAATATCATTATATGAAATAATAAATAACAAGGAGATTTAATGAAGAAATACTCCCAACTTTACCCAAGTGCTGAGACCTGCGTTACCTCAAACAAAAAATAGTTGATTTTCCAGGATTTAAACATTAGTATTACTCTGAGCATAATTTGCTCTATGAGTTCCTTAATATTTATTTCTTGTGACCTATTCTTTCTCATATAGGTGAATTTTTGTTCTGTCATTCTTCTTAATTAGTAAAAAGATTTGAGACCCTTTATCCTGTAGAGTATGAGTTAGAGGTGTCCTGTATTCTGTAATAAAAGGGTAATACAGGAGGGATGATGTCTCAAGTACTCTGTATGGAAAGGAATATATCTCTTTCCAGATTCTTCCATCAACCTTAGAAATTCAAATTGCGGAATTAAAATGATGCTAGAAATTTACAACTTAATTCTGGATGTTCAGGTATGGCAGTTAAAGTATCAACTAATCTCTCTTAACACCCTACTCTGATATAATTAAGGACCTCAGAAAGAAATTATTGATCTCACTGAATACTCCTAAAGTCTTCTGTCCTTAGTATCATGTAGCCTAGAATTTTTTGGTGGCATTTTATCTGTTGGATACTCACAGAGTATACAACATACGACATTTCTCCACACAATTTAGAAATTGTTCATATTACTTGAAGAATTACGTAAAAAAAAAATAAATAAAATAAAAAAATTAACTCTACAGCATTATAATGACTTATGAAACCTATATTGGGATTTAGAAGCCATTCTGTAATTGTATAACTGCACAGCTCTGCAGAACAACAGAAAACAGGACTAGAATTGAGTTTGATATGTGCTAGTAAACTACAGGCTAACAGCTGTGCAAGAAAATAAAGAAGCTCTCACATTCTCAGAGTAGCAAAACATTTCAGAATCCAGAGTTTGCTATTAAAAACTGATATTCATGCCCTGCCACTGTACATCAGGAGACAATGTAACAAAATATAGTATGATTTTAGCTTCCTTTTATGTTAGATCAAACTTCCAGAGAGAGGTACTTGTAAGTGAGATGGAGCTAAGCTATGAAACCAACATGATTTTTCTCAGTGGCTCAAACCAGCCTGCAGGTGAATCCTACTGTAGATTTGTTTAGGCCCTGCGATTGCTCACATAAGCAGTGTAAGTATTTTTAATGTTCCGAATGTGATTTAAAGAAATGTGATTATGAAGGCAGGTTCACAGAGAATAACTGACTCACAAAAGATGGATGAAAAATAGAATAAATAGATGTTCACCAGATAATAGTTCATTGGGTGCATGGAGTTCTGTGTGACAGGGGCCCCTTTTTCTTCAAACATGTTCTTTGGCACTCTTATATTACTCTCCTCTATGGCCAGGATGAGGCAGGGCCACCATGAGGGAGCTGCAGGCTACCATTAGGCCTCTGCTCAGGCTCCTCTTCTCTGGGCGGAACAAACCAAGGGACTTCAAACACTCCTCACACACCTTTCCCTCCAGATCCTTCCCCATCTTTGTAGCCCTCCTTTGAATGCTCTCTAACAGTTGTATGTCCTTCTCAACCTTGTGGGACCCAACTTGCACTCAGTGTTTGAGTTGGGGTAGTACCAGGTAGAGCAGTGGGACAACTCCTACCCTCACCCACTGGCAGCGCTGGACCTGAAGCATCTGAGGGAATAGTTGGCCCAACACAGCCATGTTATGGCTGTCATGGGACATCTCAGTGTCACAGAGCTATGGCTGTACGATGTCGCAAGCTACTTCCCTGCCAACCACTACAAATATGTGGACCCTGACAACAGAACACCAGTTGATGACCAATTGGCATCCTGTGGCCTTCTGGCATATGAAGCAACTTAGATAGAGCTCTCCTTCCCTCCTTTCTGGAGGAGGATGGATCCTCCTCCACCAAAGAAGCTTAGGCTTTGTGGGAGCAGCAACAAACCTGAGCCAATGGAAGTCGATCCACCTGAAAGTGACATCAAGCCCATGGAGGTAGGTCTATCTCCAGAGAAACAACAAGTGGAGGTGAATCCATCTCCATCAGGGCAGGACAAGTGCTGTAACATCATGCTTGCCTGGAGATGTCACTACATATGTTGGCAGCACACTAGAGGCTTTCAATTTCCAACATGGTGTTGAAATGTCACCATCTACTAGGGACTCCCAGCATCAGCTGCTGCTCCCTACCCTCCTTCCTTCCCTGTCCTCCATCCTCATCCTTCCTGTGAGACCACTCAGCTCTTCTTTCCCCAGCTCTGAGAAAACAGAAGGACGTGGGCTGGGACTGATGTCCTCTGAGCTGCTGTACTGGAACAACAGGAAGAGTCCAGCAGACGTCCTGAACTCCCTGCAGCCTCCAAACGAGCCCTAAGGAGGAGGGCAGGACTTGGATTGATGTCCTCTGAGCTGCTGCTGGACAGACCAGAGCTCCCTTTGGGCTCCAGGCATTATCGGTGAAGCTACAACAGCAGTTGTTCCTTTGGAGACTTTGTTTGGACAATGTATGGGAACTGCTGAATCACAGCCTAAACCTCTGATTGACCACCTGAGGCGAGCAATGAGTCAGCCCTGGGAGCACAGGTGAAGGCAATTCACCTGTGCTACCGGAAGGGGTGGAGCCTGGCTGCACCTCTCCTAGACCCCATTTAAGAGCTGACTGCCGCTATGGAAAGATCTCTTTTGGAGATCATTCCTCTTGGAGTCTTCTCAGCAAGCTCAGGATAAGGATATGCTTTCCATCCATTCTCCTTTAGTGTGGTAACTTGTTTAGCCTAACTTTCCTGTATATTTCTTACTTATAACATCTGTGTATTCATTGGTTATACAGACAGGAAGAAGGGCTGAAGTTAAGCATGAGGGTCTATTCCAGCTCCTCCATTAGGACATTTCTTTTAAGACAGGACAATAAACAATTTAAAAGGCTGATACAATTTAAAAGAACAATAAAAAAGTAAAGCCAGTAAGTGCCTCTCTATTCTTGGTACTTTTGGGTCTGCCCTGGGACTCCTGCATCCCCCCCACTCTCTCTAGTGAGAACAGTGTTGCCTCTCAGTGTGAGGGTCTCCTCCCCTCCTCAGAGCTAGGGAGGGGCCTGGCAACATGACAGCGCAGGGCATGGTACAGGCACAGCCTTTGCTCAGTATCAGACACTGAGGGGGGATGGAGGGCAGCAGAGGCATCCCTTCCTCTTTCTGTAGGGCAGTACAGAGGGACAAGAAAGGCCTTGGCAGTCCCCGTCAGTCAGGGCGGCGGTCAAAGAGCTCATGCTTTGATTTGATGCTCTGTTATCTTGAATGTTTGTTTTTTTTCCCTCCCTCTTGTCAAATGTGAAGTAAGTTCTTGACTTTTTCTGTTGCTGCAAGAGAAGAAAAGTGTCCAGAGAGCCAGATATGTTAGGAACTGGCAGAGCTCCACTGACTCACTGAGGTTAAGCTGTCCCAGCATTCATAAAGGTCAGGTGGTTACAGACTAGAGAGAGCAACATGACATTTAGGTCTTTGGCCATAATCCAAATTTATGTGGTCAGCATTGCTTTTTTTTCTGAAATTGAAGTTTATTCTAGTTGAAGCTTATATCTAGTTGCCCTTTGTAAATATTCAAGATAATCTTTTTAAATGTGGCTTACTTAGATAGCAAACCGGAACACTTGGCTTGCCAAAATGTGTCTGTGCTTTAGACTTATAACACAATGGCTTTATATGGAGTCTTTTTTCCTCATTAATTTTGCACATGTATCTTTTAAAGTGTGTTGTACTTGAGAATACCAGCTTCACAAGTATATGAACAAAATGGATGTTCTGATACTGACATTGGTAGTTGTCATGGCAGTGAATAACAGGAAGCTGTTTGTGAGTCATTATCCAGGTTAATACAAAGGGAATAAAGAAAAGCATTCACTGAAAGATTTTTACAGCTTTTCAATGACAGATCAAATGATGCAGATGAAGTTTTTTGCTAACTTCACCTGAAATTAGGGACTGTGATGGTTCCTTGAGATCTATTTTACAGGACAGCAGCACCTCTCTTACAGGCCTTATTTTCTTGGAGACGAGCAAAATTACTCACATTAAATTTGGGTTGTCATAAGAAAACATTAGAGAGGCTCTCTCTTCCATAGTTTCATTCATTCTCCTGAGTGAAACAGCTTTTGGATTCAGCTCCTGAAGGAAGCAAAACTAATGATGATTATTTGTACAATCTTAGAGCTCTTTCTCTTCCTTTCATCTGGGAACACTTGCTCTCTGTCCCTGAGTTCAGCTGAATGGCAGCCAAACTACATCATTCAGCTATCTCATTAGTCTTTTATAAAGGACAGGACAAAAAAAAAAGTGAGCAACACTGAGGTATGAAGAGTTTCATTTCAGGGAAAAGGTTTCTCTGTTCTGAGATGCAGTTGGAAAGACTGAACTTTAAGTCAATCTGAAGAACACAGAGAAATAGAATATTTAATATTGAAAACACTGAAAATAATGAGAACAGGAGAAGAAACTGGCCTCTTCAGAGCAATATTAGTTGTGTAGCAGAAGAAAATGATGGGTGGAATCTTTAAAGCTCATGAATAAATTCAGAACACAGTTTTCTGAAAAATAGGATTGCCTTCTATAAGGCAAACCTGAGAAACTTTGTGAGTAGCTCACATGTCCTAATCCATAACATCTAATTTTTGTTCCAAGATTCTATAAGACATAGCTATATAGGCATACATTTAGCTTTTTAGAGGTCTCAGTATCTTTATCTTTCAAAATTTTAATACAGATGCAACTCTTACTTCAGTAGTTTTCTTTTAGGAATGCCAATAAAAGCACTGCAGGAAAATGTACGTTACTTTTTTTTCTGTTCATCTTTGCTCAACAATCTTAACCTATTTTTATAGAAATAGAGCATATGTAACTCAAATGTACTCCTGCTTCATTCTCATTCCTTTCAGAATTTTTTTTGATAAAATTATGCTGCTGCATCTTTGGATGATTCCAACTAGTTTCAGCTTTGGTAGAGATTTTATTGCAAAGGTACTCCATTTACATCCCAGTTCTGTTTGCAGTCTCAACAAAGCTGTTAAAAGTCTACTAAAAAAAAGCAGGTTAAGTACTTCAGGCTCAAAAAAAAAAAAATGGTAAAGGATGGAGAATCTTGTATTAAGATGGTCACTGTCTTGTATTCTGTTAAAGGACATCCTTATGCTTCCAGTTGCACACTGAGAATAAATTCACATGTTTTGAAGAATACATATTTTATTATAACAGCTGCCAATCCTTCTTCAAATAGAGATGGAAAACTGATGAATTACAGCAGTCTCAAACTCCTGAAAGCAGAGCCTGATGACTGTTTTTGATCTTTTAGTTCAGTAAAGCAGTCACTAACAGGAAGCAGGCCTTATGGTAAACTGTATCATTACAGAAAACTATAACAGGAATCCTGAGTCCTAAAATACATCAAATGTTGAAGCAAAAGCATAAATAGTAAATCAAGTTCTTTAAAACTTTCATAAATTATGTGCTATGCTATCAGTTCACAGTTTAGTCTTTTCCTTATATTCATACTGTACATTTCTAGAGAAAGAGGAAGAGAAATCCCAGCAGAGATTTGCCGCATGAATCTGTGCTTGATGTCATTAGAAGTGGTGCTGTTTCCATTTCTGATGTAACAGTAGGTTTTTGGAATCCGCAATGTTCCCCATTTGAAGTTCAAGCCAAAACTGACTTATGTGATCCTTATTCTGGAAAGATACACAAAGGGAAAATTTTATATAACATACCGTGTTAGTAATTGAGCAAAGTGGTTTCTCTATTTGCATTATAACTTTGCCTTCTTGTTGCTTCAAGATGCTACATGCATACAGTTAACATTTAAAAGGATAGTCTGAAGACTGGAAGTGGGAAGCAATTTTGCTGTCTACTACTTCAATCATTCATTAAATAAAAAGATCATCAGTTGGTTTAGCTATTGTGTGCTGGTTCCCATCATGATAGCAGCTTGATTAAGTTATTGCTGAGTGCACATCTGCAGCAGATGCTGTCACCTCTGCACTCCACTGCATCCTGCTCCCACTGCCCAGGGGCAGTGTGACAAGGCAAAAGTCTAATCAGAAACAAGCAAAAATAGATATTTTTATCCAAAGATAAAACGCTAGAATCATGCTTCTCCTGGAACAGGCAGCAGTGGGGAAAGGGATGAGCCAAGCACGGAAAACAGGCAGAAAATAAGATCTGGAGATCAGACTTACAAGTCCTCCAGTGATGAATTGGGATTCTTCACTTCTTCTAAATGAAGCTCTGCTCCCTGAAATGACTTGTCACCCTTCACAGCCTTGAGCAGAATGAATGGCAGACAGCTCTCTTCCCACAGACCTGCAGAAGTACCTGATCCCTATGTACCTGCCTGCTTTTCCTGTCCTAGTTGTATGCAGTGATGATAGAGTTGCTGAAACCAGGAGAAACATTATAGAGTGGGGAGAGCCACAACCCCTTGCAAAGTGCAGTAAGTGATTTAACAGCTGCTTTTGCAGTTTTGCACTGAACTTAAACACTAGGGTTGGACTGTGGTGGAGACTAGTTTTTACAGTGTTTTATTTTTACAGTGGGAATTGATAATAGTTTCTTGTTTGTTGTTGCTGTTGTTGTTATGAGTTGGGTGTTTTTTTGTTTGTTTATTTTTGTTGTTGTTTTTCCTGAAAAACATACGAGCCAGCAGTGAGTGCTTGCAGCCGGAAAGGCCAACAATATCCTGGACTGTATCACAAGATGGATGGCCAGCAGGGAGAGGGAGGGGGTTGTCCCCCTCTGCTCTGCCCTCACGAGGCCTCATCTGGAGTACTGCATCCAGGCCTGGGGCCCTCAGCACAAAGAGTGGAGCTGTTGGAACGGGTCCAGAGGAGGGACATGAAGATGACCAGAGGGCTGGAGCACCTCTCATGTGAAGAAAGGCTGAGGGAGCTGGGCTTGTTCAGCCTGGAGAAGAGAAGGCTCTGGGGAAACCTCATTGCAGCCTTCCAGTACTTGAAGGGAGTTTATAAACAGAAGGGAGACTGACTCAGTCTGATAGTAACAGGACAAGGGGGAATGGTCTTAAACTAAAAGAAAGAAGATTTACATTAGTTGTTAGGAGAAAATTTTCTATTCAGAGCTCACTGAAGCACTGGTACAGCTGCCCAGAGAAGCGGTGGTGCCCCATTCCTGGAGGTTGGATGGGGCCCTGGGCAGCCTGAGCTGGTGGGGGGCAGCCCTACTCACAGCAAATGAGCAGAGTGGCCTTTGAGGTCTCTTCCAAACCAAGCCATTCTATGATTTTATGATTCTATGATTTCATGATAATCTTGTGTGTCTGCACCCATCATTCACTGGGTCTCTGTTCAGCCAGGAGGCTGTCTTGGGTATCCCTTTGCCAGACTGTTTCATCACAGATGCATTTCAGAGGTTTTCAACTGACAGTCTGACACCCAACACTTTTTCACCACTGTTGGTCCAAGCAGTGAAGGAGAGTGATGACGTGTTGCTGATGTCACAACTCTAAGCAGAATATCCAGTCAGTCATCATGCTTGGCAGCTCTTGGAGCTCTGTCTTCTGTGCAGTTGCACCTTCCTGTAGAGATTTCAGGGAGGAAGAGAACACTGCTTTTACTCTCTTTTCTCTCTCCCCCATCAAATTGGTTCAACTCCTGCAGCAGGGGATGGACCATTTTGCCTGTTGCTTGCCCCAGTAGGAAGGCCACTGCCAAGACAGCCTGGCTCAGGGATTAGTAGGAGATCAGAATAACACATTTTCTATGTGTAAATGTCCAGCTCTGCTTAGTCTCAGAGGCAGCTGTCCTGTTTACACAGAATCTTACCTGATATGTGCTATTGTGCTTTACCACACAGGAAAAGGCCAGTAAGGGCATTCTTAAATGGAAGCGTGGTTCAGCAGTGTATAAACAAAAGCTGGTCAGAAATTTCCAACAATAATCACTCTGTAAGTTGTTACTTTGTTTTGTTTTTGTTTCAGGGTTTCCTATATCCTTTGACTGGAGGGGTTGTTAATTCCAGGTGCTGCAGGCCAAGAGAAAAGGAGCAGGCCTGGAAAAACCACATCCTCTCCCAGGAGCAGAGCCTTCGCCTGGCTGTGTGGACTCAAATCCGACTGGTTCCACAGCTATTGTGCAAGTGAGGCTCAGCACAGAGCTTGACCTGCTGATTTTGCAAGCGTCACTTTAAGTCTCAGACATTCTCTTATCCCATTGAAGCAAACAACTGATTGTAGGGCAAAATGAATACTCTCCACTGAGCTGTTCTGAGCCTGTAGTTGGCTGCTGCAGCTTTTCTGCTGTTTCCTACAAAACCCTCTGTGTCTGACCACTGGGTGTCAGTGAAAGACTGTGGAGTAATTTTCTGTAATTAAATATACATGAGTTTCTCTGGTCTCTGTGGGTGTTCCCCAGTTAAGGTAGCCTGGACAGTTTGGAGCTAACATACACATCAGGAGTGTATGATTATTGGGAAACACCTCTCCAATCAGTAAATCTCTTTATTAATTTATATGAAATAAATAATTATACCACGGGCAGCTAAGAAATTAAAGAAAAATACTTATCATTTTTCTTTTTCACTACTCCCAGCATAGTACAAACAACTAGCAGAATGCTGTTACATTTTACTGTATTAATATTCCCTGATCATTAACCACCAATGCATAGTCCTGGAAAGTGCTGTCATTAAAAATAGTGAATTAGTGGTATAAGTCTTATGTAAAAGTATGAGAACTGAGGGTGATCTGCACCCCAGAGTCAAGTACACTTTTAAGGCTTTGCCCATTGTTGGTGGGATGAGGTGGGGTGACTTTCTGAGGTGAATTCTCTGGCAGACTGACAAGAAACACGAGATTATCTAATATAAAATAAAGTGCAAGCTAAAAAGTCAGTAACAGCTTTCTTTAAACATGAGGAAAATTGGTTTTATTGAAAAGTGTGTGAATACATAAATCCATGTAACTGCTCCTGTATTTGATTCTATGACACTACAGACTGGATATTAGGATAAAGTTTTTTGCAGTAAGGATTGTAAGGCCATGGAATAGGTTGCCTTGAGAGGCGGTGGGTGCCCCGTCCCTGGAGACACTCAAGATCATGTTGCATGGGGCTCTGAGCACCTGATGGAGCTGTAGGTATCCCTGCTCACTGCAGGAGAGTTAGAGTAGATGGCCTCTAACAGTCCCTTCCAACTGAAATGATTCTATAATTCTGTGATTCTATCTGAGCCATTGATTCAAGTTTTCAGTATGCCAGCAATGTAACACACAGGTTGTTGGATGCAAATTTTGTAAGTCTGGCAGGAAACAACGGCAGTGCCCATTCCATGCTGAGCAGGTGTCACAGCATTTGTGGCTGTGTAATAAGCACTCAGTTGTATGTTGCTGAAGAAATGATCTGCTGTCAAAGAACTGAGACTGTCAGTGTCAGTCTTGTCCTCTGCAGATGTCAGAGTCCTCTAACTGAGAGAGAGGTATGGCCGAGCACTGTTGAATTTCCCCGTTTACCAGCTCCCGGACAGGGCCACCACTGCTGCCCGGGCCGCTAGAGGCCCCTCGGCTCCCGCAGAGCCACCGCAGTGCGGCTGCGGCTTCTGCTCGGGGCGCGGCGTGTGCTGTGGGTGCGGGCGGTGGAGTTTCCATTTCCATCGATGTAACATCGGGTCTGCGGGTCACAGGAAGGGTTCCTAGGCAACCGGAGTCAGTGTTATATATATTGACAATAACGTAGTTTTACAGAAATTTAAAAGAAAAAGAAAAAAAAAAAAAAAAAACAAACCTTACTGCTTTACTCTCAAGCCAAAGCGCTCAGCCTATACCTCTTTTGGTGCCCCAGAGTATGAAAGCAGTTAATTACATGTTTAAATTATCAATATCAATATCAGTCATAATTAAACATGTTGAAATGGTGCTTGAGAAAGCCATGCCTTCTGACTGGAGTCTTAATTTTATTATTTTAAAAGTTTTTTTTTTTTTTTTCTTTGGCACTGAAATGTGAAGATTATTTACAGTTTTGTTATCATTTGCAGAATCAGAGGATCACAGAACTGTTTGAGTTGGAAAGAACCCTTAAAGATCAGCTGGTCCAACTCCCCTGCTATAAACAAGGACACCTATAGCTCCATCAGGTGCTCAGAGCCCCATCCAGCCTGACCTTGAGTGTCTCCAAGGATGGGGTATCCACCATAGCTCACCATCTCAAAAGGGCAACCTTTTCCAGGGCCTCATCACCCTTATCATAAAAACTTCTTGCTCATATCCAATCTAAACCTCCCCTCTTTTAGTTCGAAACTGGGCATTTGCACATGTGATTTTATTTGGCCTAAACACATCACATTGCAAATTAGATTTTTACAGTGGCAGAGTATACTGGTACTTTCAGTAATGTGCATATTATTTCTAGACTGGAAAACTAATACAGGTTTCAAATTAGATGCCATGTAATCTAAGATAATACCTTTCTAATTTGTAAAATATGAGCGAAGTGTTCAACGTCATAATTCATCATTGTTGTGCATTACCTCGATATATTACTTTAATCATGACTTCCACAAGTGAAGGTCTAAGCGTATCAGAATTACATTTGTTGGGAAATTGAGTAGACCTCTCTTGTGTGATGCTGTACTTTACTTACTTACCACTCTGCCCTGATTTATTGACTCTTAATAAAAGATAAAGCATATGGTAACCTGTGAAGTCTCCAGCTAAAGCTACTTTCAGTGAGATCTTATCCAGTAGCGTGGTTCAGATTTAATCTGTTGTAACGAAAAATGCAGTCTGAAGGACTGATGGCATTTTGCTTCAGTCACAGGGATGTAATGGGCAGCAGTACAGGCTGACCTTAGAGGCATTCCTCCTTTCATCGTCCCAGAGATCCCATGATCTCTCAGCTCCTGCGAAGCTGGAGTAAGGGCTATACAAGTGAGGACATCAGGGGCTCCTTGCAGTCACTGTGAGTACTTGCAGGAACATTTAAGTCTGCATCCAGTTGTGAAGTCCTCAGTATGGGAGAGATGTGGACCTGTCGGAGCACACGCAGAAGAAGGCCACAAAAGTGATCCAAGAAATGGAACACCTCCCCTATGAGGACAGGGTGAGAGAGCTGGGGCTGTTCAGAAGGCTCTGAGAGTGGCCCTTCATTGTCTGCAGGTGGGCTGTGAGAAAGGGAATGGACTCTTTAGCAAGGTCTGCTGTGATAGGACAAAGAGAAATGGTTTCAAACTAAAAGAGGTGAGATTTAAATTGGACATAATGAAGTTTTTTTACAGTAAAGGTGGTGAGGAAGTGGCACAGGTTGCCCAGAGAGGCGGTGGATGCCCTGTCCTTGGAGACACTCAAGGTCAGGCTGGATGGGGCTCTGAGCACTTGATGGAGCTTTGGGTGTCCCTGCTTCTTGCCTGGGAGTTTGATCAGATGACTTTCAAGGATCCCTCCCGACTCAAACGATTCTACCATTCTATGATTCTGTGCATCTGTGACTTTGTACAGAAAATGCAGTGTCTTAAGCATAACTCTGTGGTAAAGCTGCTGACCACATGGAAAAAGAGCTCTTCCAAAGCAGAACAAAAAAATTTATCTCTCTGAACTCAACTTTTTATAAGCAACTTTTTACTCATTTTAACATAATACTGTTAAATTAGATCATATTCTTAAGGAGGAATATCAATTTGAATCAATTGTTTCCATAGAAGGAACAACTTACTTTTTTGGGGGGGGAGAGGGAGGAAGAGGGGGAACTTGTAAATGAAGACTTTTATTTTCTGTTTTATGCAGAGATCAACCATAGATAAAATTGGTTCAGAAATGAGTCATGGGTTTTCACAGTGAAGGCAATTAATCATTGGACCACCCTGACATAGGCTGTGGTGGATTTTTCATCACTAGAGTTTTCTTTCAAAGTATAATGTTTTCATAAAAGACATGCACTCATTCCAGTGAGATATAATTTAGGAATGTCTTTGGACCTGTGTTGTACAGTAGACCAGCTTAAGTTGCACAGCGGTCTCTTCTTGCCTTTTGATTTATGAATATATGTTTGTGTATATATTTGCTACAGTAGTTACTTAAGACATTTAATTTTCACTGTTTCCTTTTGTGGTGGTGGCACCAGTTATGTTTCTCTAATGAAAACAGCATTGAAAAAATTATTTTCTTTGGCTACTTTAAGGCTGAATAAATAAATCTTTTAATTAAATCGAAAGGATTAGTGAATGCAAAAGAGAATAAGAACACACATACAAAGAATTTTAAAAGATCAGAAATATAACCAGTTGACTTCAAAACATAATATTTAGGAAGGCCAAGAAAGTGGCTTACATTTAAATGTGCAAGTTAAACAAAACAAAATAAAACACCACTTTCTAATGTTATATCAATTAAAATTTTTTAATTTTCACAAAAACCTGGAGAATACCAAAATCTGACACAGGCTGAAGTCTGCTTCAAGCAATACTTTACTGTTTAACATGAGTAGTTGTGATTTCATAGCATTTTAATGTAAATATATACTGTATTTGCATGTATATACATACAAGCATATATACATAGAGAATCATCTTAGAAAAAATAGTAAGTCCAAAGAGAAAATCTGATAATTTTTGAGGCAAACTTAACGTGTATTTTAATATAGATATGTACATGGAATTTATGCCTATACATATGAATGTTGCAAAGAAGACAACATGCAGAGAGCATGTGTGGCTATTATTAGAATATTCCCAACATTCCTAAGCTGGGACTACCCCAGCAGCAGCTTTAGTCATGTGCCCCATCCCCTGACAAATACAAGAGGGAACATTTCTCCAGGACACATCATCTCTGCCATCTTGCTATGGTCTCTCTTGTTGAATGAAAGGATGATGGCAAACTAGGTAGAGTGGAGGCCAATCTGGATAAACTAGGCTTTCTTTGGGAAGTGCCATGCATATTTGAAGCACGTGGTGCAGTGTCCTGACATCTGAATCTCATGTGGGTATTTGCAAAAGCACTCCATGAAGGAGGGATATAAGATAGCAGTGACTTTTTCCTTCTAGTGCCCTGGGTTCTGCCAGAGCCCATCACATGGAACACTGTGTAACTGTCCCTTGTCCAAAGCAGCTGACTGCGTGGAGGAGCTGGGTCAGCAGCTGCTTGCCAGATGTAGAGACAGGTGCGTGGCTGTTGCAAAATGGGAAATGACAAGTGACATTGCTCTCTGTCTGCCCACTCAGGATTAACAATCAAGGCTGAGGCTTTTAACAACATCCCTTGCCCTTTAAGGGAAGAAAATTGTTGGCAGTTTTGTGTGAGCCAAGATTCCAAACCTCTCTTCAAGCTTTCAGTATTCCATTTTAATCGAAAAGATAAAGTTCAGTGTAGTTAATACCACTATTATTTATTGATGGTGTGTGGATTGATAGGTACTCTGCAGAGACAAAAGGAAATTTTTTTTCATTCTATCTTGCTCACTTTCTATCTTTCCATCATTTAGTTTCAATTAAAAGATTAGGGACAGTTTAGTTCAACTGCTATGGTATGGAGTTCCTGCTTCTCTAATTACAGTTAAGGATGGAGTAGAGATAAAGAAGTAATCTTGTAGATTTGAGGAAGGAATAGCTCTCTTCTAGCCAACGGTCCTTAACCTCGACTCAATTACTATCAACGTGCCAAAAAAAGAAAAAAAAACAAATATTAATATTTGTATTTGAGTATAACATATTGAAATAATATTTATTTATTTGTTTCAAGGTCACTTGTTGCTAATGTACATACTTCTTCATTTCAATGGAAATAACATCCTCTTGAAGTGATTGGTTGGCCAGTTATACTTCTGAGTGCAAATCCTCCAAAGGAGCTGCAGATCACAGCATGCAGGAAAGCAGTTGCACACAGAAAGATTGTTTTCTTGGGCTATCGTTTACCTTTTAATCCTCTTATTCTTTTCTCTGCACAATAAAATGTTGTGGTAGTTTAGGTTGTATGTTGTGGTTTTTTTTTTCTTTTTTTTTTTTCCCCCTACAGCTACAGAATGAACCTTTCTTTATATGACATAAAACTATTTCTTGAAGAAGGAATTTATATACCTGTATGTAGCCAGATCAGGTTATAAATACCATGGGTAGTGTGTCTTTAAAGCCTCATACCTGATTTGCTAAATTTACTTTTAAGCTGACAACTCGAAAATGGACTAGTTAATTGGTGGAACCATTTCCTTCTTAAACATAGTAAGGCTGCTGCTTCTCTCTACTGAATTAGTTTCCACACATTTGAAGGAATATAGTGGTTAGTTGTACTTTTTTTTTCTTTTTTTTCTTTCTTTTTTTTTTTTTTTGTAAGAAGGGTAGATGTAGATACAAGAGAAAATTCTTCCACTGATTTTCTCAAGCTGCTGGATAGGAAACCTGCTTACATTATTTAAATTTAATGTATGAGTTATAGAACCATAGAGTTGTTCCAATTTCTTCAGTGGCATGCACTCAAAACATTTATTTCAGTGTTTGGCTTTGAGATTCTGAAAATACTTATTTCGTTGATTTATCTTACCCGTACAACTGTGTCCATTGTTTTATTTAAGGCTGTTTGTGTTGTTTTCATGGTCATGTGCTTAGAAACCAAATTTTCCATGACAATACCTGTGGTATGCAAGTACCTGAACAGTGATCTTGAGTGTTCAATTGTGATGCTAGAATCCTTCATTTTGAATAATTCAGACAATTTTCAGAATAAAATACTGTATAGAAGTTGCCATTTTCATAGAAATGCTCATTTCTAGGGGGAAAGAAGTAGCCCTATATCATTTATACAGCCTCAGCTCAGTGTAACTGTGAAAAGGCAATATATCATAACAGTGAGGTTCTCAGAATTATGTTGAAAAACAACACGGAGGCTATCAGGAAATCTTAAATTAATGATGTCCATTTGGAAAAGGTCTTTTCTTAGTGAGCACTTACAGAATAACCATCAGGCAGGAAAGCAATAAAATGATGATAACCAAAGCTATTGAGCTCTGAGATGGTTCACAGAACATTTTAAATTCACAGTTTATCTGATGCATCTCATTTTTGGTTTTTATCTTTGTACATTAACCCCTATGTGCAGTCAATCTACATCTTTGTAGAATGAATAACAGTGTCTATATGTTTTCAGATTTAAAAGCAATCCATATCATCTCATTCAAATAGTCAAGTTCAGCAGAGATTAGTGATTATTATACTTCACTTTAAAAGAAATTTAAATTTGATTAGCGTTTGAATATACAGCAGCAATAGCATGAAACTGAACATTATAGACGAAATGGTTCATTCCATGTGTTTTCTTCTTTCAAGAGCATAGGAGCATATGCTGTTCTGAAGTATCCCTTGTTCTCTGTTGGCTTTTCTCTTGAGAGTATACTGGGCTCTCTCCCTTTAAACCAGTAGACTTGAGCAGACAATTTTAGTTAAAGGTTAAATTAATAAATTTAAGAGCAAGACTTCCTTGTGCCAGTGTAACAAAAAGAGCTGTCATTGACTTCAAAAACCATTAAACATCCACATCAATTTTCTTTTGCCTTTTGCACAATAAAGATGCTGCTGGAGAGATACTACTGCTGTTCTCCATCAGGAAGTGGAAACTACGTATCACTGAACAGAACAAGAGCACCCCCAAAGCAAGTTGCTTCTTACTTGTTCATAGCTAATACTCACAAAAAGCAGTGTTATAAAAAAATGGTAATAGAATTTAAGTTGGAGAATATCTCGCCTAAAAAAGTCAGCAGTTGCTTCACAGAGCTGAAATCCTAGACTATTCTTTAGCTGAGATTATCAATGCAGATTCGTGGAAAGATGTCCTTCAGTTTGTTCATAAAAAAAAATATGAATCTGGATAATTAAATAAAAATAATAATAACAAAAAACTGTTCTGCAAACCACAAAAATGCATGTCCCACTTGTACAATATATCCACTTGAGAGTAGAGGTGCTAGCGGTTCTCAATTTGTTTTCAGTCAGCAACCTAATCTGAAATGACCTCTGTCTTACCCATGACATCTGCATAACAGATAATCTATTCTTTTCTGACAAGAGTTTGCAAATATTCATTAATGTCTTCTGGATAGAATACATAAAGATAAATAAAGTCAGAGAAGAGTGGAAGAAAACCCGTTTATACCTTTAGAAGACATTTACCATACCACTTAAGGAATTTAACCAACTTAGAAGTTAATTTCATCTTCTAGCCTAGCAACAGACTTACATATTTCAGACTAAATTAGGGTGTGCATTTAAAAAACTGAAGTGGTTCTTTGGTCCAAAGTGACAGTGCTTCCATTCATGGAGTAAGTTTCCACATCTTTCTTCTTGAACTGTGGCCTGCAACCCAGTGAAGAACAACTGTTTCTGTAGGGTTTGAAGTGCACTGGAAAACTTCCCTTCTGCTTTTGTCTCACATCATGCACTATGGCACTTCTGCATGGCAGCACTCAGACTTGAAAACGCAGGCTTTCTCATGCGTCCATTTCCATCTGCAAGCATTGTCACAGCATGGGATGATACTACAGGGAAAGAGCTCAGAGATCTTTCTCCTTTTCCAAGTGTGAGACAGGTTATCTACACAGCACTGTGTTTGCTCTGCACAGCTACTGACTTGGGCTCAAGGTAAAATGAGTGAAATTCAGGCTTCTGTGGGTTAATATAAGACTTTTTTCTTGCACAACAGGTATGGTTGCTTCCTCACTGCAACCATCCCACTGTTTTAGAGCTAGTGCTGCCAGTATTAGCTTGTGTATCTTTGATTTGTACTTCACTTCACTAATATTTTAGCATTTTCTAATCAAAATGCACTTATGAACTAAAGAGTAGATTACTAAACTCTTTCCAGTATCTTTGTTCTCAGCAATTACTACTGGTTGATTTCCTTACTAGCAAAATGGAGTAGTGCCATTTAGTAAAGCTAGCAAACTGCTTTATAGTCTGGAAATTCAAAACATTAAACATGCATGAAGCAGTATTAAACTTGTAAGCTCATCTGGGCAAGAATTGCATCCAGCTTTGTTTATTCTAAAAATAAATTTTTCTTTAAAGGGATTAAAGTTCTTTGAGTGCCATCCTACCCTGCCAAAGCAAACCCATAAAAGCAAAGAGATGCCAAGCAATGGGACCGTTCTTACTGATATCCTCTCACAGCATATTTGCTTTGACAATGACAAATTACATCTTTTCCAGGAATTTTTGCCTTCCTCAGATAAAGAAACACAGTGCACTGAAGATGTTAATCACTCTTGCTGGCTATTACAAACCCTGCCTTAAAACTTCAGAGACACCAGTAAATACTGAGCCCTGACAGATGGTCACAGGCTGTGTGCAGTGTGTTTATCTGAGGATGAAGTATGAAGTCATATGTATGTGTGCATGTCTGTGATGTATCTTCATTTGTGCCTTTTGCTTGCCCTTTAAATATCAATTGACTGAGTCATAAGCAAAGTAGAACATGGAATTTGCCATGCAGTTTCATTAAAATTTCTATCTCATTCTCAGTTACTGTACCCATGTTTCTCTTTGTTTGTTGCTGTGTTCTGAACTCAGGGTAGATTGTGTGAATTTAGGCATTCTGAATTTAAAAAGGAGGCCCCAGACAAGGTCTGAGTTTTAAGACTTCAAGATCAACTTTTAGAACTTTGTGTAGCCACTAAAGCAGTTGTGTCTTGCTTCTTCATGTCTTCTAAAAGTCTGTATGCCTACTCTGTCAAAAAGGGCAATCCACAACTGCATTTAAAATATATATTTTGTTAATAATATACTATGAACTATCATTATCAGTGCATAAATAGAGCACTGAATAGGACTGTCAAAAAAGAGTCTGCTTTTTATTAACCACTAACAGGATGATTGCCAAAAACAGAAGTCATAATCATGTGAAAGAACTTAGTTCTTCTTTTGTAAATTGATAGTGATATTCTTTTTCTTTTTCTTTTTTTTTTTTCTTTCTACGTGTCTGTAGCACAAATTACTGCACTTCTGTGGTGTTGTATGCTACACAATGAATCTTCTTGAGTAAGAAATGAAAAGAAACTCCACTTTCTATTGAAAGAGGAGTTGGAATGCTCTTGCCTGTCCACATCTCTTGCCTTGCAAAAGATTGATATCACTGTGGTTTCATACAGTGAAATAATCACTTATGGAGGAAAACAGTCTCTGTCTAAAGAAACACAGTCTGAAACCATTGGGGTGTAAACAATACTGTGTTTGTCATCGAGTATGACTGGGAAAAGATCAAGTTATGCCAAGATTTTCTGTAAACTCTTAGGGAGCAGGATGGGTTTGGATGTGCAGTTTGCAAGCTGGATGAGGCTTGGAAAGCTGAGTGGAAGCTGCCCTGGTGGTGCACAGGTGAGGTGCAGAATGCTGATGAAGGTTTTTTCTTGATGAGAAACATTTCTGTTGAAGCAAGGTTTTGTTCTCTTGAGGAAAGAAGTATATCTTGTACTAATTTCAATTAACAGCTAAGTTACTGTTAGTTAAAGGCAGAATGTTTGTAATTACTGAAAGATTTCCCTGTGGGAGAAGGGAAAGTTTTGCAGTGGAGAGACTTGATGTTCTTCAAAGCTGTATTACCTTCACTGTGCTTTATGTTTGTACTTGCATGATGAATAGCAACACTTTGCAGATCTGTTCTCATCGTGCAAAGCAATAGCGACAGAACTAAAACCCTTTTCATTAATGCAGAAACTTCTCACAACCTGTTGCAGTATGTGGAAGCACCTTTACAGGACACAGCAATATATTGCTGTCAGCGGCTCACTTTCTAAACATGTGGGTGAGTACTGTCACACTCAGACAATATAATCTCAAACTTAAACACTTTGCCACTAAATATATATATATGTTACAGCCTGTTGTATGGTGTCATAAGAAAAATGCTGGTAACGTTGGTATGAAAACAAACAAAAGACTGGTTGAGGGGTGTTTTGTTGCTTTTTGTTTGTTTGTTTTTGTTGTTTGTTTTATTGACCAATAACAGGATAATTGCCAGATAACTGTCTTAAGATATTTGGTAGATTTTGTGAGAACTTTTAACATCCCGCACCAGTAATTCAGATGACTTGTGGTTTTATTGTGCAAAAGGTAGAGAAAAGAACTAGGCCTACATTCAAAACATACAAAGACTTGCCACTACCAAATCATATTAATTTAGTCAGTCTTCAAACTGTCTTATCATCCAAGTACTTCCAAAGCTATGAAATACTGTTTATCTGTTGTGTGCAGAACAGTGTTTCTATACCGCCTTGTAAAAACATGCTGCACACAGTGGAAATTGCCTCCACCAATACTTAGAAATTTGTCCCTTAATAGAGATTTGTAGCATACAGGGTTTGGCTCATTAGAAATACAAAAGTAAAAATGGAGGCCATCGAGTTATTAGAGATACGAATCTCTTGAAGATCAGAGTGCTCTAACCTGTAGTTCAGAAATTATTTCTACATTCCGACAAGAACTTAGAAGGATGTATTAGGTACAAATTGTCTCAAAATATTACTGCCTGAAGTGGCTTCAGAAAGATCTATGAAATACAATCTCTGAGTTGCTTACTCTGCTTTGAAGAGGGATTAAAACTAGAAAAATGAGCCTGTGAACTACATATTAACCAAAATTGGCAAGAGTCACTTTAAACTTTGCATCGTCTTCAGCTGGTTTGGTGTCAGCCATTAAGATGGAGTGAGATTTGAGTGTTTAATTAGCATAACAGGGAAAAAAGTAGTTGTTACAGAAATTTAACACTAAAGTTATAAGCTGTAGATGTATACAGACACTATACAATGAGAATCATTATTTTGGCTTAATGACAATATTTGCTATGTATTATCATTTAAATCCTTCTTTCATGGAACATTTATTTTGAGAATGTTTGATCTATACTGATGATTTTTAATCGTTTTATTGCATGCTGTATTGCTCAAAAAATTGCATGCTAGCAGTGAATTTGCACTTTTCAGATAGCAAGTGCAAACGCTTATCTATTCATGAGACATGGAAACAAACTACAGTGGTACATGTCAAAACTTAAAAATAGTGAGCACAATATTGTGTGAAGTGCAGCAGAACAGACTTTGTGCTGCTGGCTCTGAACAAGCTATCACAGCACATGAGACATGAGACGTATGAAGGAGCTGGTCATGCTGAGCTCCCTTTATTGTCAGTGGAAGGGAGCAGGCACTTAGAGAGGATTCACCTGACTATTTTAAGCTTATACTGAAGTGAGATGAATTATGATTGTTTCTACAGAAACACTCTGTAGGCTCTCCACTAATTATCTTAGGTTCAGATTACTTTAAAATAGTTGTTACTGAAGTAGTGTATTTCTGTCTTTAGAACACAGGTTGCTAAAGTGTGGCTTCTGAGTGTTTTTTTCTTTACTTTCAAGCCTGGCTCATATGCATAGCCAATATGATTAAGCTAGAAAGGGAGCTGTGCAGCAAGTGCTTCTGGGTAATCTCAGCTCTTTACTGTAAAAAAAAAAAAAAATTAATGTCTCCATCTGTACTGTGAACTGTATGCATCTCCCAGTGTGTCCCACAGTCCTGGCTCCCTCATTGTCCTTGTTAGCGCGTTTGGCTCCTTCTATAGCTGTGTACCTCTTTCTCCAAAAGAGAGAAAGAAAAAGAGAGAGAAAAAAAATAAAAAGACGTTAAGAAGTAAAGAAGAATGAAAGAACAAGATTGGCCCTCATAGCACGATGGTGCATTCTCAGTTTCACTGACTTTACAGTGTAGACATAATTTCTGAAACTATCTGAATGATGAATCTGAGCTTGCCATAGAGTTGAAGAGCAAGAGTCATAGCTAAATTATGGATGATTCCTAGAAAGAAGCCTTCCGTTGCATCTGTGAGGTAGACAACACATGTCTGGAGTGCAGGTTGGATGAAGACTTTTGTTTGTAACTCAGAGGATGAGAGAAGTTGGCCATTCTTCTTGTTCTAATACGTTAAAATCAATGGAAGTTTTACTTGGAACCTAAATGCAGAACTAGAGCCAATCTAAGATTGTGAATGAAAATGACTTCCAAAGTATTTTAGCCACTCTACTAATGGAAAATGCAAATTTGTTTCTTAAATACAATCCTCATCCGTATACTGCTGTTTCCTAAGTATTCAAAGAAAAAAAGTTTCTCTTGATTCTTTTAAATGACTGCATCATAGCTGCTTTTAACTCTCCCTTTTTAGAAATTGTTTTCTAAGGATTCAGCTTGAATGAAAATATCTTCTACTGAGGAATCCCAACTCCAGGTACATGAGGAAAGAGGAACTCAGTCTAGACTGTGTTGCCTCTTAATGATATTCTGAAAATAACAAATCTTTGCTCTTCAGGGCATCTGATATCTTCAGGTTTTACTGTGAAGCATCACGTGTATGCAGAGAAATCCATCTTTCTTATCTCAGTATTTTTTTCCCTAGGGTTAGTTATTCTTGGGAAAACTTGATCAGTCAAGGTTTTAGTGGAAAAGACTTTCTATTTAAAAAACTTCGAAAATTTTTCAGCAGAATGAGTCTCAGTAAAATTTTTTGGTTTAATAATTATATGAATTTTCAGTATTTTATAATTATAGAATTCTTGGTTCAGATTTCATTCACTTTGTAAAATGTAGTCCACTTTTGTTCACTAACAACATGCAAATTTTTTTTCAGCAGAAATATGTATGCTTCTCAGTCACAGTAACTGTATAGAAGAGCATATCAGTGAGCCCATTTCATTAAGCAGTATTCTTTTTCCCTCTCAGAAGGTGATTTCACCATACCTTACCTTCCGATCAAGCCTCTTCTGGCCAAGGGGCATTGGCAGACTTCAAGACTACAATTTCCTTTTCAGTAAGTGTGGAGTTTCTGCCCATTTCCTACTACAGAATATCATATGTTAGAGCTTGATAAACAGGAGCTTATTAAATTGAATGGAAATTTTTCCATAGACTTTTCTGGGTTTTGGATCAGTACCCTAACATCCACAGAAAGCCATTTAATAAGTTGTAGAATGCTTGATAGTTGATGACAGGAGTTTCAAATACAAGCTTTCCATGTTGCTGCCAACACTGCCTTGAAGAGATAGAAGCTATACAAATCTAGGAATAATGAAATCACCCATTTTTTTTCCAACCCAAAATTGAAACCATGAAACTACATCTGATGCTAGACAAAAGGAGTATTAAGACAGTCGTGTTTCCAACTACAGTATTTCTCAAATTGTGTGTTCTTATTTTTGCCTTTCAGCTAGTCTTTTTTTGAGATCCAGTTTTTCCAAGCAATATTACTGAAAACTTCTGCTCATCAGCAAGTCAGAGAATATAGGTTCTATTACATCGTGCTGCCATTATGCATAGATATATATTTCATCATTCAGTAGCTGAAAAAATAATAAAAGGCCCACAGAATAAATACAAATGATGAAGAAATATTCACTTTTCATTAAGCTCTTCTATAGATACTTTTAATTCTTGAGAATGGAAACTTAGCTGGAAAACAGAAAAGTTCTTCCACAAACAGAAGATAAGATTTGATTTATAAGTTTCATCCCCCCCTCCCAAATTTTACCTATTTTTATCCATTTTGGTGAAATGATTCAAGATTTTATAGCAAAAAAGGTGGTCAAGTCTTCCCCTTTGTTATGATCCTTATGTCTCACAATAAGAAAAGAGCATTAGACTTTGAAGCGAACATGAAGATTTTCAAGATGGCAAAGGGAATAACTGAACATTACATATAGAGACTGGATGGTGTACTTTATCATCATAAGGATGAAGTCAGCATACTCAGTTTCTGTGGAACTGTTACTTTAATATATTCTTAAAGCAGCAAATAATCATCTTCAGAAGTCCCTGTAAGAAAAAGTGCATTGAATAATGTCAGCTTGAATTAAACTCATGTGACTGAAAACACTGGGTATCTAAATTACATCCTATTTACTTGCTTAACTTATTCATATGACCTACAAACTCTATTTTTTATGTTAAGTACAGCATAAATGCCCTGAAGCCCTTCAGAAGGAGATTAAGCTCATGCTATACTGCAGATGCTTTTGTGGATGTAAGTCAGACCCTATAATATATGTGATTGTAAGTTATTTTATGTACTGTATGATTATTATAGATTGCTAAAAGAGACCCATCTTTAAGAAAATTAAAAATAAATGAAAAGGTTATTTTTTTAGTTGGTGGCAGACATTCAAAATCTGCTTGTAAATGAGTATATTTTTAAAACCAAATACAAAGGATCCCTTTAAGTATATGTTTTCTTACCTTGGGGCTTAGACTGAAGTTTTTGTGTATGATTTGTTGATACAAAGGTTAGATCTGGCTTCAAAAATGGCAAAGTGTCTTTACGTAAAGTCCAAATACGTCAGTGTTCATACACTACTCCTTTCTAAGACCTTACAGAACTCAAATCAAAATGTTTATTTAAACCTGTTCCTTCACTTCAGAAAACCAAAAAAAGAAATACAACAAAATTGAAACTGCAACACCTCAGTTGGATTTTTTTCCATGATGGTCAGGCACAAAAGCTGTTTCCAACATTTTTGCAAAAAACCAGAACTCTGAGCTTATCTTGGTAACCTAGTATATTTCCATGAAAAACTGCAGCCGCCATAAATTTTGTTTTATATTTGTGTTCTCTGTTTGTATATATATGTATGTCAAGCTTCACAGAGCTATCTGAAAATATTCTGCAGGTATGTTGCTTGGGAGATGTGTGAATGCCTGAATTATGACCAAATGGTCACCATTCTGTGGTTAAAGTTGTTTTTTGTTTTTAGGAAAAAAAAGTCTGGCTGATTAAAATTTTAATTTTCAGCATACCATACTTAGGTTTTTTAAAGAAAGAAGAAAAGAAGAAAAGCAGTTAAAATTATCTTTCCAAGTTTATCTTATTAACTTTACAGTTTCTGAGTTCTCTAGACCTATAAGAAATGGATAAGTGGAAAAATCATCTGGGTTATTGCTTGAGTTTTCAGTAAAAACTGCAAATGTGGGATCTCTGATGCTATAGCATCTCTTTTCAGAATATCCCGTATTCGTCTACCCAAAAGAAGCACCTTGTCAATGATACCCCTCATATCCCATCTCAGATCTGTCCCAAGAGGGATAGTCATTTTTCAGCAGATAAACATATGCAGAATACTTAACTTGCTAGTGTACATGTCTTAGATACAACACTATGAAACTAGCTAGTGTTATGTAGACTTGTTTTATCTATCATCTCTTTGAACTCTGAGCTCATGGCCTTGGGGTTGAACATCATCCTGGAAGAACTCTTGATTTCTTTGAAGCAGTCAGCTAGATTGCTAAAGTGTGCACTAACTCTTCTCAGTAAAAATCATTTTATTTGACCTTAAACACTTGAGATATTTGGTCTCAGTTAATGATGTAAATCTGACAATAACTGTCAAGCAATCAATAATTACTACAATAAGTTGCCACTAAAGTTAGCTGTGGGAGTGCTGGAAATGCTGAAGTCTTTTGATGGGACAGCAAAGACCAAAAGAGGTAAGTGCATCTATATTAAGTCAAAAGCCCTTTAATGCTCTGTGGCTAGCTTCTCTTCTGATACAAATGGATAAATATATGTGAAACTTAATGCATCTCTGTCCACTAAAGCACTGTTAAATTTGGTCTAGAGTTTTCCACAAACTGCTGAACAACCAAAGAATATTGCCCTCACACTGGATTTTTACTGATATGCCTTTGAGCCTACATCCCTTAAGTTATAAAACATGTATAGTGTATTTTATTTAAAAAGAATTCCTATGATGTAGAATGAAAGCATTTGGCTTCTGACTTCTGGCTCTCATTCCACCAGTTCAGTCATGAAGTGGTTAAGCGTTATTTATAGTTTTTGGAAATTCTTTAAGGATGAACACATCTACTGAGAAAAACAAGCAGCCTTGGTGCTAGCAGGTAATTTATATCAATTTTAAAGTTAGGAGAAAAATGTGATCTCATACTACAGCCTAAAAACCTGTCCATTTGTTACTACATGGCAATGGAATTTGGTTGACATAATCTGAGGAAACTGACTTTCACAGTATTCAGGTAAGTCAGAGAAGGGAAAGACTCAATTACATATCCTAAGAAATTACATCATTTTTCTTTCCTTCACTTTTTTTTTTTTTTTTTTAATATTAGATGTACGGAAATGATCCAAAAGATCCTGTATATTTTTCAGTGCAATCCATAGAGCCTTTAATTTCACTAAAAAATTCATTTCAACAATGTTGGAATATGCCATTTTACAGAAAGAAAAAACTCAGATTTTCATTTTAGAAAGATGCTTGAATATTTAAAATCTGTAGGATCAGAATTTTTTTTACATCACAATTCATTATCTTTCACGTCAGTATGCCATTATATCACTCTCAATGTATAATAAAATCTATTTTTAGTCTGATGTTATTTAAAGACAGAGAACTTATCACCTTCTTTTTGAAACTGTCTCACTGCTGAGATATTTTCTTGCCTCAGTTTCAATGTCTGGCTTCAGCCTACAGCTACTGGTTTTAATTAAACTTTTCCTCACTGGATTGAAGAGCTTTTCAGTGCATTTAATAATTTCTTCATATACTCATGCTTTGCAAGTCATCTTCCTGTTTATAATACAGTGAGTGAGTTTCTAACTTTCTCATTGCAAGACATCTCCAAACCTCAATTTCCATTTGAGGATTTGGAGCTTTTGCTTTTATTTATTTATTATTGTTATTCAACATAATTTGAAAAAAAATGAGCATGAGACAGCAGAACTGGTCTAACCATTGCCATATGGGGAGGTAAAATCTTTCTTGTTTTCTATTTCTACTCCTCATGCTGCCAAGGATTTCACTCTCACTCACTGTGCCTCTTTCTCTTGTAGCGGCAGGAAACCACAGCTCCTCTGCACAGATGTATGAGCAAGTTTATCCTTCCTGTTCTGTCTTCTCCTTACAGCATATTTCCTTGAAGCCACAGCTCAGTCAGTGGCCAAGGATCCATTGGCAGACCCACTTTTTATGCAGGAGAGACCTATTCACTGCTAATGGCCCTTTGATTGCTTTTTCCACACTTTCTGGACCATTTCCTACACTACAGGCTCCAATGACCAAATGAAGGGCCTAATTCAGGTTGTCCTTTTACAAGCTCAGTATCCATAAAATGAAATAGAATTATTAACTGGATACATGCACATTCCTGAAACTGTCACCCCCCTCTGCTTTGATTTGTCAGTTTTTTTCCCCCTCATTTATTTTCTTTATGAAGAAACTCCGAAGTCTCCACATGCTGTGTCTGATTTCTTTTCCTTAGTTTGGTTGATTTATAAAACAAGGCTTGCAGAGTGAGCACTTATTTCAGATAAATGAATATATTAAGAGTATACTAAATAAAGATGTATGTACATATCGTCTGTTTTAAAAGAAGAAATTCCCAAAGGAAAAATCATAGGCATTCTGATCTAGACTAAGATCCAGAAAAACACCCAAACATATGTATAAGATTTTAAAAAGCAATAGTATTTTGTTTCAAATAGATTGCTTAACTTTAAGCTAAACAATCTTCCATATTGTTCTCTGAAATTTTACCTTTATTTACTCTACATTTTAACCTGAACTACTGTACAGTTGTTCAAAAAAGGTTATTGAATTATAACTACTATTATTAATCAGTAATTATCCAATAGAGTTTATTAATGATTGCAAGATATTCATGATTTCAAATCCTCCTTTTAATTACTTCCATTGAAGCTACTTGTTTTGGTTATCTTGCAACATTAGGATTTACCTGAGTTAAGTAGAATAACTTGCTTTACTGCTACACTCTTTTCCTTTTACAGTGCCAAAGGCAATTTTAATTACTCTTTGCATTGATATACTGAGATTCTATTTACAAGAGAAAGTACAAATTTCTGAGTTCATATTACAGAACCATGAATTTATTGTAGGTTATTATGTGCTCAAAGGAGGGTGTTCTGATTCACTTCAGTACTTCAGGATCCTATTATAATCTCTCCAGGCTTTGCTGCATGTTATGTGTTACTAAGCAGATGATGTGAGACCTTTGTGCTCACTGACAGCCTGCTTTGAGTTGCATTTTGAGTTGTTCATAGATTGATTCTGAATCTGATTATCAGTTTGGAAAAAATGTCACCAACTGCTTTCTGAAAGAAATTCTCCCTTTCAAGTGATTTCCTGAGACTTAAGTTCTAGTCATGCATGAATGTATTTACTGAGAAATTTTTTTAACAGAGTAGTCAATACTGACAGGTAATTGAAAACCCTTTCACTTAGGAAGTCCTTGTGACCTTGATAGGTATATGTGGTAGACAAGAGAGCCTAATGTCCACTGAACAAAAAATTAAGCTGCTAAGTTCCTATGCTACTGTAAGGTTAGTATGGTTAGGAGACTCCGGTGTTGTGCAAAAAGCACACCATAGGAGAGATTTTCAAACCAGGGGAGAGGTTTCTTTGGTGTGCTGATTGCATGTCAATGTGCAGTGATAAGACAAGAGGAAATGGCCTCAGGTTGTGCCAGGGGAGGTTCAGGTAGGATATCAGGAAAAATTTCTTCTCCTGAAGAGTGGTGGGGCACTGGCACAGGCTGCCCAGAGAGGTGGTGGAGTCACTGTCCCTGAAGGTGTTCAAGAGATGGTTAGATGTTTTACTAAGGGACATGGTTTAGTGGGAAAATGTTGGTGTAAGGTGAATGGTTGGACTAGATGATATTGAAGGGCTTTTCCAGCCTTGATGGTTCTATGATTCTATGTCCACTGAATCATTAGTAATAACAACCCAGCTACAGAATAGGGTAAAATTTCCTGAGCAGATCATCTTTGATCAAACGGAGGGAGAAAAAACAATGCTTCTGGAAAACCCAAAGGCATATTTAACCAAGGTAATGAACCACTTCATGAAGGAAGCTTTAAGTTTTTTCAGATATCTATTTGATTTTGTTATCCTGATATGTATAATTGTATCTGAAGGAAGCCAGCATCGATTATTGATCACGACGCTCTGGGCACTTGGCATGACTGAGGTCAGACTATATGTGGGGACAATACGTAGTCAAAACAAGAACACTCTCGGGCAGGAAAGGGGTAAGTGACTTCAGTAGGGTAGCATCTCAGTCACTGAGTGACATTATGAATTACCTAATAAAGGCGGCTTGCAGCCTTGTAGAAGCACCTGTCAGGCTTGGCTGGGCATGGATTCCCTCAACTAGAATACACTTGTCAGGATAATGATCCATTATTCAGAAAACAACCAATCACAATTTATTTCAGAACAACATGGTAAATTATATGAAAAATCTGAGGTAGTGACTCACGCAAAATTGTGTGAGGAGAACATTAGATTAGAAATTATGCACGAATTAGTGAAAGTTTTCTTGACTGATAGGTGAAAATAACATAACATAAGAATGCATGTACTGGAACAACTCCATATAAATGGGCATATTGCTTCCAATAGCGTTGCATACTTAAACATTTACAGAAAGATGATATAGAGACATAATTATCATATTTACCCATGTAAGACTAAATTCTGCCACTATAGGCTACAGTGAATAGCACTGTACCACTACAAGCAGTTCTAAATAGGTAGCACTGTGCGGTGCAAGAGAGATAGTTTTGCAAGGGAGGGAAAGAAAATACCCTTTTAACCTCATATTATCCATTTATACTCTGAGTCATTAAAATTATTTTTTTCTTATGAACATTATCTTTGCTAGTAGAGGAATATACGGACGAATATTTCCTCTGACAATCAGTGTGTTTTGGAGCAAACTCAAAACATACATGTTATTCAAACTTGCCTTTCCCTGATTCCTACTGAATTATTTGCCCCCAAAAGAAAACATCTGACTCTTCTTAAAACTGCAATCAATGGTGAAATTCTTGTCAAGCACTGCAGGCCAAGTGCGTTCCTCAAGTTAATTGTAAATCACACTGTAATGCATTATGCAAAAATACAATTCTGTATCAGTAGTTTTCAACCTGCGGCCCACTACTGAATAAGGAACAGGAGTCTATTATCAGTTGATTAAATTTATTGCATTGCATCCCTTCCTCCAATGGAAAAAAAAGTATGGGATTCATAAATCAGAAAAGATTCAACAACACTTCTATGTTTAAAAAAGTTGCATTTTGGGTTCACTTGAAGATTAGTTTAATTGTTGACCATATAAACAATTTTATTTAAGTTTTATAGGATACACTAGGTGAAAGTTAAGAGGAATAAAAGTGAAGTAGAAAGAACAGATGAATTTTGTAAAGGTGAGGATCACTTCATGCCCACATATCTAGGTTTTCCTCCTATGTTGCATTAAAAGGTTGATTCATGCTCCGGTGTGGTAGTAGAGAAGCATCAGGATTGTATTCCCTATCAATGAAGCATGAGTTGCTCACACGTCCTGCAGTTTATATTTAGAAGAATATGCATCTTGCTGTAACAGTTAAGACACCAATTCATTGAGTATAATCCATTTTCGCTCAAATAGTTTGGTAGCTAATCTGATTCAGACAGTGTGTCATTCTATTTCTCAATAATTTTATTTCAGTTAACCACATTTCACTAGTCAGTATTTGTTTTTGCAACCATAGTGATGAAATATGTTTATTGGCTACAGATACAGAAATTCTAAGCAGGTGTCTAGTTTTGTCAAATTTCAGTAAATCAAAATATCTCTCATCCATGCTACTAATAATTGAATTTTAAACAACATAACCTTTTTTTTTTTGTCTGACACCAAATCATAAATCTCTCAATTTGGAACTGGCCAAGAACATAGGAAAATATTCATCTGCACTTCAGTATGCCTTCTAGAGTTTTGCTTTTATTTATTTATTTATTTATTTTTTCAGAAGATTCTGGTCAGAGAGCAACTAACTAGTTTTCCTTTGCTGGTCATACCTCCATTTTCTTTTATGCTTTTTGTTGTAGGATGATACCATTGTAATCTGTTATGACGCTGTTGTGACAGTGACATCAGATACTTAGTGACAATTGATACTTAGGAAACATCTTTTGGTTAATTTATATATAGAGAGAGAGAGAGAGAGAGAGAAAATGTCCTTATAAACCTACGTATTCTCAGTTCTAGCAAAGGTGATTTCATTAGAAAATTCAGTTATCCCTTATCTTATGTTACAGCAAATGTCAAAAAGGGACACTGATTTTGCTTTTTTTTTCAGTTTCGTAAACACTGCCTCTGTTGCTCTTTGATTGTATATCTTTTTACTTCCTTCTATCTTTTCAAAGTAATCACAGAATCATGAAAACTGTTTTTTTACATTTCTGTTAGCCATTTCTGTATTGCAGAATGTTGTACAAGACACTTTTAAGAACTGTTATAAAGAACTGTTATACATTAAAAATGTGTTTCAAACAAGTGAACATTTTGCTCCACCCCTATATGTACATGATCCAACAACTCACAAAGTATTTGGAAGAGAGTATTCATAAACCTCCAGTGATTATCTCAACTGATCCCTTCTTATTCCTGTTGCACATATTAGATGTATTTGGATCAAAGCAAATCAATTTGAGGAAAAAATAAGACAACAAATATCAGTACAGCACTGCATAGTTTCCCTCCCTCCCTCCCTCCCTTCCTTCCTTCCTTCCTTCCTTCCTTCCTTCCTTCCTTCCTACCTTCATTCCACAAAAAGATATCTTGCTTTTAATATCTTGTTTTTAAATCTGATTCTTGTGGAAAAAGATAACTTGTTTTGCTTTGGTACAACCTGGCATTTTAGACTGTTTTCTTCTCAAAACATTAGATGTGCTTTATTAATATTCAAGAATTTTAATTTTTCAACATGGTACATGGTTTACCATATCACCTGATTACCCAAGCTGTTGTGTTTTTTGGTATTAGATTCCTCCTTAAGCTAACATGTCATTTTGTTAAGAAATATTATTGTGACGCTGATCACGGCTTTTCTTTTCTTTTCTTTTTTTAATCTGTGTTAGCATATCAAATGATATTTGTTCCTGCACTGGGGCTTGGAATGCCTCCATTCTAAACTCCTTCCATCTCAGAAACTGGATATTTATATGTACTCTGTTTTTCATGACTTAATCAGCTTTTAATCTATAACAGCATTCCACCCCATGGCTACAGATGTTTTGAACTGCCTCAAGTGGAAATGTCCATATAATCAAAATTCTAGATATTTAATATCTCTCTTGCCTTCAGCAGCCTTTCTCAATAGCATTACTGATGACAGAAATTTGGCTTAGAATCAGGAATATGTACTGAATTCTCAGAAGGAAATCTTTATTAAAAAGGGGGAAACTCTGTGACAGAGATCATCTCACTGATATGTTTATAACCTATAATGCCTCTTTATTTCTTTCTTATTCTCCTACTTCACTGTACAAAGTTCAGAATAGAGGCTATACCATCTCTTTTCAATTCTCAGCAAAACTCTGCAAAATATATAGGCCTATTATTAAACTAACTCATGCCTTGTAGAAAGCACTAAGTGAACACATGGCAGGCTAATCAGAAGAAGACTATAGATATCTCTTCTTGCATTGATTTCTTCTTCTTTCAAGGAAATTCTCAGTACTAAAAAGAAACCCATCTGCTTTAGTTAGTACATTTAGTGAGTGAAAAGTTTTATTTACCATACTCACCAATTACTGTCACCTGGCCCATGTCTACTTCCGTGATATGATGATGAGACATTAATTACAATTTTTTTTCATGAAGTTTAAGGTTCTCATCGTACAGTTTTTATTTAATAAATAATGGCTACGTGATTGAACTGTTTCCTTAGGGGACGTGGCATATTGGGTTAATACAGGAATATTTCTTCAAATTTGCAGAATTATCCTGGCTATTGGAGTTTGTATTTATGAACAAATCAGATGAATTGTTCTTTGGAGTCAAAAAGATTTCTAAATGACAACATACTAGGAGCACATTTAAAAACAGAAGCATCCAGGTATGAACTTGAGTGTTTTTTTATGAACACTGATCAGTCTTCAGCATACACAGTATCAAAGAAAGTTCTTTAACTGTAGCTTAGCTCAGTTGCATATTAGGAACATCTGCAAATAAAATGTTACTGGGAATAGAGATAGCTTCAAAATTAATTATTTGGTATAACTTACTGCCACCTGTACAGATAACACATTGAAAATTGAAAGGGAGTTGTATAGAATTGCCATTGCCATATGTGGCAGTGACAAAAGTAAGATCCTCTAACTAATGTGAAAGTAGCATAAAGTCCTAAAATATTTCAGAATTTTTTCATGTATTGGTAACATTTCTGCATTTCTATCTGCTCAGTTATCATCAGAGTTTATACAGATGTTTTTTCACAGCTTCAAATGAGCCTTTCAGATAGCATTGACTTCATCTAACCAGATGAAGGGAGAAGTGAGAGAACTCTCCACATTGTTATGGTAGGTATCTATGACTGGTACTCTTTGTCCTAATACTTCAATTTAGTAATCTCAGCCCTGTTTCGGTTGGTTTATTTATCTTTTCTTAAGGAGCTATTGAAATGGAGCTAGGTTTAGAACAGTGTCTGTTTATAATTTCAGTTTGGTTTCAATTTTTGGCAATTCAATCTGAGGAGTTTTGGAAACATAGAAGAAATATATGTAAGGGAGGGAATCATCCCCTTTTCCCAACCACATAGAATGGAATAACATGTAACATAGACACAACCATCAGCTGATATATATTGTTATGTCTGCATCGAAGTTCTTGGTGAGACAATAATTTAAATTTATGATCTGAACTGTTCTTCCTCTGTGTTTCCTATTAGTAAATATATTAAAAATCTCATTAAAAAATACTTCAAAATGAAGTTCAAAATAGAAATGACATGCCCATGGAACTGACTGCAGCATATTGAAAGAACTACATTTGTTATTAAAATCTCATTGAAAAGATAAGATGCCAGCAAAATATCTGGAAGAATGTCTTTTTTTCTCTCCTCAGTAATATTATGAAATACTGAAATAGTCCATTTGGTAAATCTCAAAAGGGAATTTTCATTTCTCTCCATAGTACCTTCCATTTCAAGTATTGCATGCTTCTTTTATTTATTTTCCTTTTGTATCATAAAACTCAACTGTCACTAGTTATGTTTTGTTAGGATACAAAATAGCTCATTCAGCAATTGTTTTGCATTCACACCTTGCATTTAAAAAGAAAAAAAAATGCTAAAGTAGGAAGTGCAGCTGAGGACAAGCAATATAATCTGACTTACTTGTATTGTATTTGACTCTATGGAAACTGGCACACTTAATGATTTAAGCTGGACTTCATCTTAAGTAAAGATGGCAGAATTTAAGTACTTTTAAGAGAAAGAGAAATGAAACTGGAGAGAGTTTACTTATGAACACAGCATTTTGAAAATACAGGCTACAGTAGATTTTCCTCTAGTTTTGAAAAATATTTGGCCTGGAAGAAACAACAGTCATACAGTTTCCTAGCTCAGAGAATGCCAATCTTAAGGCATACTGAAAATTCTCCAGAGCTTATTATTTCATAAAGATAGTAATTATTTAAGAAGGTATCTTCTTAGACATTACTATCAAAGCAAGTAGTGATTCCTCTGTCCTATATGTTTTAAATGTATATTTTCCTAAATTTAGAGGTAATTCTTAAAGATCTTTTTCCTTTTCTACTGAGAAGTTCCAAGAAATTATTTATTGCACTGATTTAAAGCAGTAGCATCCAGATCTTTATTGATCTCCTGTTGAGCGTTGGCTGTTTCCAGAAACCACTGACTTTAGCAAGTGAAAATATTTATGTGGAAATATAAGATGCTGAGTGTTGTCACCTGTACTTTTGCAACCCACAGAATTCCCAGCAAGTCAGTGGAGACTCTGAATTTTTTCCAAGGCCCAAGTTGTACTTGCATTCAGTGGAGAGCCCCAGAAGTATGGATGTCTCATGTAATAATCTTGTTTCTGATAGTGACTCATGGCATGTATGTAGACGAATCATTTAATCTCTTAAGCTTTGTGTGCACATAAAATAAGGGAAATATGTTGTATATATATATACAAATACATGTTTGGACGAAATGATGCTGAGAGCTTTTGGTTTTTGGATTTGTTGCTTTTTTGGGATGATAGGACTTGAAGTATCTTTTGTGATCAGGCTTATATTTATCAGTGGAATGAATACTAGTTTCCACGCTGTTCCAGCCTCTCAAGAGTAGTTTCCTGGTGATGGGAAATGATGATGATCCAAGAGTTCTTGATTTAAAATGTTAGATTCAAATTGTACAACCGACAGCAGTGATGCAAATCAGATGAGTTCCTGAGGACTTTCCATAGTTTAAGTGAGATATATATATGATCCTTAGGAACTTATGTTTTCACTTATTGTAAAGAGAGAGAGAATGTTAAAGTAGTAATCTAAGTAGTTTTATTTAGCTGAACAATAAAGCCAGTTTTTATGGAACTAAAGCAACCAACAGTATCTCTCTGTACAGCAGAAGCATGGCGTAGGCTGTGTTGGTGCTGGGAAGAGACCCTTATACCAACGTCTCTGATGGGGCCAGAGTATGCATAAAACGTGGGCAGTCAGTGAGATGCAAATGGTGGAGTTGCTTGTGATGCTGAGATATGGACCTTATGTTATGTCACATTTTTACAGATGTCTGTTACCAGTCCACTGCATGGGTTAAGGCACTGTTTTGAGGCAAATATCCATGGAAGGTGTTGTGGGATCAAAAGTATGCTTGTTCCTTCCCTGAAACTGTCTTCTGAAAACATTAGTTCCTGCTATATGCACAGATATAATCTATGACATGAGAACGACTTACTCTACTTAGTTCCAGCCTGTTTCTTATCTGTAATTCTTTATGCCAGTAGGGTGTAGAAGACACAAAATCCATTAAGTAATAGTGCCTCTGACCTCTGGTGCTTTGTTCTATAGGTAGAACCTTTCTGTTTGCATTTTTTCAATGCTACATATATATAAGGATCCTTAGTAGTAATTCTCCTAATTTGAGCCAAGATTCTGAAAGATGCTACACAAAATTAATTTCAGCTTGCTACTCTCTACTTTTTCTTGACATTTAATTCTCCCTCTTCATTTCTCCTTTGGACAAAGAATGCTATGAAAACCCATTGTTTTTAGAATATCTTTTGAGCATTTGCCATCCATCTTACTCTGAACTGCAGCTATGTCTTGATGTTGTTTAATACAATGGAAAATAACTTTTTGATCCTTTGCAGGAAATGCTGTTTTTTATTATATGGGGAAGAACAGCAAATCAAATAATTATTCCATCACTTATTTGTAACTTTGTCTTAGAGTCATTTAATTTACTTCACCACTTCACTTGCTGCTAATTGATCTGTCTGTTAGTTTCATCGACAAAGGATTTCCCATTTGAATATATCTCATACATTTGATGGAAGGCCAGCATTAGTGCTATCACAATCACAGATTTAGGGATTATATCTGTCTTTTCTGGGCATTTAGTTCACTTAATCCATTTTTCCAGTAGCTTTTATCTTACTCTCAGCTGGTCTCCAACCATGAAACATGATGTAATAGCTGAGTGCATACTGCCAATGATCTCTGCTTCCAATCCTTTCTTATTGGGCTAACGAGTTATCTTGTAGCTAAACAAAACTCAGAAATTCAGTTTATTTATTTATTTATTTATTTTAAAGCAAACTCTGCAATAATAAGTTGATTAAAAAAATGCAACTTGAAAATGCATTCTTGTATAGATTTCTGATTTAATTAAGTTAGAAGAATGCAGCAACAGTATAGTCAGACCCTTGAAAGTGAATGAATGCCATAGCTAAGTCTACCAAATGAAGATTAATTTGTACTCTTTATGCATAATTTTTTTTTTTTACTTTACTTTTTAAATTCTTGTTCACTGGAAGAAAAGAACAAAAACATTTTGTCTTCTGCTTTCACATGGAGCCCTGTACTAGCTCTAGGAATGAAATCCTTGCAGTTACAAGGAGAAACCTCTATTAATGTCAACTATATTAATATATACCTGTATATAAATATATATATATGCTTTAAGTATGTGTTGTTGTTCTTATATATGATTATTCTTAAACAAATGAACAAGCCTTCCATTAAAATTCACTTTATTAGACTGGAAATAATCTATTAAAGATGTTACTTGACTGTGTGCCAAGAGATCAAATGAAGATGATGGCCATGAGTGGGTGGAGCAAATGTATTGTGCATATATGTCAAAGCAAAGCTGTTCTAACAGCTTAGAGATTCTTTTGAGTATTGTTATATGAATCTGGAGTGACCATGTCCAATTACAAAAGAGAAGGAAGCAACTATGCACTATGTGACTAGTCAAGAAGATAGCAGGTTCTAAAGGCTCATTGTAAGTAATGTAAAAATTGTTATATATTTTTACAGTATATTTTGTTTCTTATGTTTTATATTATGTCACTATTTACAATTAAATTCGCATTGCAATAAAAACAACTTTTAAAGACTTAGATTTAACCAATAGAGTTTCCAATGTGCAAATGAAATGCTCCATTAAAAAATGCAATAAAATGAAACTAAGGCAGAAGGGAGGCCAGAACTGACATATTAAGTCAGCCTCAAAAGGTCTGTGGTGCATTGAAGGCTCTGTGTTTTAAGTATCAGGTTTGCTTCATTGTGATCGAGGTCTTCCTTACACTGGAATGGAAAGATAGTATATGAAAATTTTAAAAACTATGAGTCAAATAACAGCTTCAACCCCAGATTAGAATTTACACAGATCCACTCTTATGCTTGGTCTATTTCCCAGTGACATCACTTGGCCTTTGTACAGGCAAATCAGGTGGTGCAAAACTGGAGCTTAACTAGGAAATTAGGGTTACTCAGCCAAACTTTATGAATTTTCATATTTAAAAAATTCAACTGGCAATTTTTCAATTTTTAACAATTGTTTATGGCAGAAAAATCTTTGAGGTTTTACTGGCAAACGGTAATATTTTCTTTTTCAGCAATGTATTAGAAAACATAAGAAGTTAGCAAGATTAGAAAAGCTTGATTAATGGATGATGATAGAATTGTAGTTTCTTCTCTTCTGTGGTAGGAAATATTACGTGAATGGTAAATAGTGAATAGAGAGCTCGTTAGTGTGAATAAAAGCATGGCTTTTACCAAGGTTCAGAAACTTGAGCAGAAACTTCCTTATACACACATAAATATCGTCATTTCAGAGGTGATTACTGAAAAATGTGTTAGAAGCATCCACAATAGATTGCCATAGTAGCTTTACGTCTTAAAATGAACTTCTGGTCATGAAGAGTAAAAGCAGCAGAACAAACTTAAGTCATAGCTTTTCTGCAGTTTCCAGAATATCAAACTATTATTGTGCACAGTAATTGAGAGGTTTATTTTTGCTCATCATTCAAACATAAGAGGTAAGAGGAAAACATTTAGCAGGGTTTAGTCTTGTTCATTACAATATCTGATGTGCTTGCAGAAGGAATGCTACTGGGTTTTGATGGATGAAGTAGTTGGAAACATAAGGTCTGTCAATTAAGGAATTCACTGTTTACAGAAATTTCTTTATCTGTATGGGAAAAAAAAAGAATTCTTGTGTGAAATTACAGCTTGAAAAAGTCATATATAGTTTGCTTGTAAACAGTAGTCACTTTTGAATTCTACAGCAATATACTTGTTCAGATCTTGAAACAGCAGTCAAACATGGATTAGCAGCTCCAGAAGCATGTATTATATTAATTTAAATAAACTGGGGGAAAAAAAAGATTGTATATTATGTTTACTATTACATAGCTCTGTCAAATGCATTGGCATTAAAACTGCTCTAAAATTTATAGATTTACAAAGACCATACTCTCCGAACACTTTCCAACCTAACATGTTACACGATGAGAAAAATAAAAAAGGCTATCAAAACGTTCAAAAAACAGGGTGGGGAAAAGACTATAACATGCAGGCATCTGTCCAAAATAGATATTTTGATCAAACATGCAATCCCTACAGGCAGAAAGATAGGTCACAAAGTGTTCCTCATGCATGTAATTTACTTTGCAAGGCAAGATTTATGATTTTGTTGCCTTCTCCCCTAACAAGATAATTCCTGTGAACATATCAGGTTTGTGGATGAGGCAAGATCACAGCACAAACAACCTTCAGTGCTTTGCTCTTGTGCCAGGTGAGAGTTGACCCTAGAGACTCAGCTTCTCTGCAAGCAATATAGACGTACACACTGCTTCAGATCAAACTATGGCCAACATGGCCATTGCAGTGTTCTTTATTTTGTATAAACTTTATACGAGTATTTGTTAACACTGAGCTGATCCCTCCTTATAGCATCAGTCTTGTTGTGATTTGCTTTCAGAGAGGCAACTGCTAGATGCCTTTCTGAAGCATCCTGAGTGCCTCTGTAACTGCATAGTTCATCCTTTTGAAGTTATCATCCCAGACAGACTCTCACTGTGCTTATTTAAGTCACTTCTGCCCTAGGTTTCTCTGCTGGATACTGCTTCCCCCCCTATAGAGAAGGAATAAATAATAGAAAATAGGTCATTTACACCATGGATAAGGATGGATTTGGGCTCACACATCAGACTGTGAACTGCAGTAGGCAAAATGAGAAAAATCATCTCTTCTGCTGATTATTAACTGGAGCATGTTGCCAGTGGTAGGATGAATGGCCAAATGTAGATGGTGGAGGGCTGGGCTCACACTTGATTTGAATAGTCTGGATTAGAGCTGATGTTGAGATGAGAGTACAGCATGAACAAAAAGAAAACCTGGCTTTGGCTGGGTGAGCACACAGGGGCAGGACTGTGTCCTGTGCCTAGACAGCAAGGGCTGGAATGGCAGAACTCATTGCATCTCTGTCTCAATCTTGACAGGCCTTCTAAGTCTCAAGGCGGCATCAATAGCTTATGCTATCAAAAGGTCTGTTTTGGGAGATTATGAGTCAGAGCCACATCTTCAAGCATTCCTCATCTGAAATAATTCAGAACAGAAAGCCTTTAGTTATATTTTTAAGGTAAAAGGCAAAGAATTCCAGATACTAATATACATACACATATAAGCATGTCTACACAATATTAAAATTTTGAAGCTTTTTTGCATGCCATCCATACTATCTGCTACTAGCAAGCAGCAATGAAAGTTAATTCTACTTATACTGCATATAATCTCCTGTCTTTACTCTTAAAACTTTACATTCTCCTGATGATTTGAGACCTCAGTTACCTTTGTATGTGAGGAAAAGATGAGAGAAGACTTACTCCAGAGATTCAAATATTTGTACAGTATGCTGTCTTATTACAACTCTAACAGTCAAGGAAGAATGCAACTTGCATAGGGACACCGGTCAATACAATGCAAAGTTTTAATATTCAACAGTTCCTGTTTTGCCCTGTATTTACATGATTTTCAAATTCTGGAAAAGGAATTATTAAACTATAGGGAACTGAACATGTTCTGACAGATAGCCTCACAGGCTTGCCTTGTCACTTCTCTCCTTCACACACTCCATGGTCTCATAGCCTTTTTTTTGAATTATTACTTACAACTTAATATTTGCTTTCGGTCATGAGTTTCAAATAAAATTTCTACAGGGTTTCAAAAGAAATAATATTCCAATTAACTTTCATTTTCATTTTACCTTTTGTAATATGTCTTAGAAAGTTAATTAAAATGTTATTTCAAAGGCAAAGTGGCATTTTCTTGCTCTTCCAACTATTCATGTACTTTTAGCAGACTCCAAAACCTTCTTAACATAGCCCATGATGCTAATACCTGAAATGATGCTTGATATCATTAATTTCATTACTGATTATAATAAAACAAACTCACTTTGGTGTAGGCTTGCCAATATATGTAAGTAGATCAAGAAAGGAAAAGAACATCTGCTTTTCTGAATATTTTTGTTTTATTCATATCGATTCATATCTATTTATGCCTTCCACCCTCACTGTGACCTCTGTTAATGTCTAACTGTCACTCAACACTTAAGATAGTAATTATTTAACTCTTATTAACTTCATACAAACACGTCATCAGCTTTTGCCACAATAAAATCATTTCCACAGAATCCTTTTCATATACAAGTTTCTCCAGAGAATAGAGAGTGGATGTAGAGAAATCCTTAGTAGCATTTGTCATTGAAGGAATGAACCTTTAGTTGCTTAACACTTATACTGAATTAGTTGGTTGTTTTACTACATCTTTTACAATTGCAGAGGGGCATTAGGTACCTCAGGATAGAATGAAATGCCTCACAAATGGAAAGAAAGTATGTATAGAACATACCCCTGAGAAATGCTGAATTCAGCAGAAAGGGTTCACCTCTCACCAGAAACCAGATACTCTATCTTGTATCATAGAGAGTACAGATTTCTCCTGTAGAATAAGGTTATACATTTTATTCTGAAAATAGCCTATTTTCAAGGTGTCACATGACTATGCGAATACAGGATGGGGAAAGACAGAAGAAATTAGACTGACATATAAATTCATATAAAGCAAAAGCAAAGTCTGCAAATGAATTTTCAGTAAAATCCTCTAGTTTCCCTAGAGCAGCTGCCAAATGCAACCTTTTTTTCCCCAATAATTTAGAGATGCTAATATATGCTGTAACTTTAAAAATTATTTGGCATTTTAGAAAAACAGAATAATAGCACAGCTTTTGTAGACAGTTTTATCAAAAGCATGCTAATTATTTTTCTGGAATGAATGGATTTTTGACAAGGTTTGGAGGTCAGCTGATTCTTGTTCATGTGATTAGGTGAGTCTAGCCATTTGATAAGTGCTCGGTGCAATCATACCAGTACCCAAAACACCCTTTTCCTCCTTAATTCACAGGAAAAAAAGAAAGAGTGGTGAAGTTCAGTCAGAATGAGAAAAAAAAACCTAACAGCTTCAGGAAAAAAAAAAGGTTTTCTGAGAGAGTAGATGGCCTAATGTACAAAGAAAAGTTATGAGGAAGTTTTCCACAGTAGCGGACCAAAGTTTTCAAGAGTTCATGTCAGAGAGGAGAGCATGCTCTGGTTCTTTCTTGACTGTTGCTTTATGAAACTGAGATGCTGAAGCTAGTAACTATTGGTAACTATTGAAAATGAAAGCAGCGGGAATTGAATCTTCTAGGAAAAGTTATTATGAAGGTGAGATTGTGAAAAAGAGTGACATATTGAGGGAAAAAAGAAATAGTTAAGTCTACCACTTTAAGTCTTGTCACTGGTAGCTTGTGAAGGTAGTAACTGTATGTAACCTACTCAAAAATTATCCTCAGTTGAAATTGATTGATCTGAGATCTCTTGCTTACTCTTCTTCATAACTGTGTTTTGTAGCAAAGAAGAGATATTTCTCATGCATTCCTTTACTGTAAGAATATTTTATCTTAATAACCATGAAGATCAAGAGAATAGCCTAAAACAGAGAAAACAATGGAAGGTGAATTAAACAACAAACAATGGAAGGTGAATTTCTGAACTCCAGGAAGATGAATTATTGTCGTTAGTAACAATTAAGTTTCTCAAAATAGTCTCTCTATATAGAATAGTCAATCAGGTTATGCCCACTTATTATATAGGTTCATGAAGATGAGGCTTATCTTCATTATCATGTGGCAGAGGTTAAAACGGGAGCAAGGGAATCAGGTTTCTATTTTCCTCTTCTTCCGTAAACACTTAATTGGCAGAAAGTTTAATGAAGTAATAACTTTAATCTCTCCAATTCATCCTTTAGAAAAATAAAAGATCAATGTATCAAGGTAAATTGGGAAGGTTTATTTTAGCAAGTGATATAGAAAAGCTAAAACTGCCCACATCACAAGCAGAAAGAGAAACTGGTTGAATGACAGTATGTCTTCCAAAATCCTATAAAACTTGCACTTTATAGTTATACTTCTTTGTTGTTAGTAACAAAACTCCAAAAGTATGAACTACAACTAAAAATAATAGGGCATAATGAAATCATTTTAGAATCAAAAACATTAATTTTTTTACTTAGATATAAAAATGTAGCTTTGTAAAAGATATTTTGTAATGTGCTGATTGTCAAACTGAACTTAAATAGAAGCCACAAGTAAAAGAAGATTTCAAATAGGTATTTTCTGCTCCTAAATAACATCCCCAGATTAATTTCAGTGAGGAGATTCTAGGGTTCATGATCTGTGGCACTGCCTTTAAAATGATTGTGTTAAAGCTGGGGGTTGTTCATATCCATATTCCTACCATAAATTCCCTTTGAGTTTTGATTATCTGCCGCCTGTAAAAAAAGTTCTTAGAAATAACAAGATTTCTAATGGCAGCAGTTCAGTACTCACCAATAAGAGAAGAAACATTTGGCTGATTTGAATGCGTGGTGTACTTCAAAAGAAAATACAGAGGACTTCAGACTTGCCTGTGTTCTCATACATTAGTTGCACAGAGCAAATACAAACATACAAACATTTGGAAGTAAAGCATCCTGACTGCGCAGGATAGCTTCAATTAATGTCTTGGCCACTTTCCTCTCTCCTTGTAGTGACATCAAGGAAATAGCATTGCTCTTGGAGAGTCTATTTTTTGTGAAGAGTTTGTGGTCTGGAACAGAATTGTGCACTCAAGTGAGAGCTAATAGCAGTGAGTGATGATAACATTTTACATAACTTAAAAACAAATGGAATTACAAAAGGATATGAACTAATGAAGCAGAGGAGAAGAGGGTGGAGAAAAGGAAATTGTGTAGACAAAAATTAAAACTTACATAAGAGCTCTGTCCTGGATCAGTTCAATCTAGTTCGCTGTCATATTTTCAGCACTGGTTAATACTAAATGCCTAAGAAAGTGTGTATGCAAACCTGGGATGCAGAGATTATTTCACATCTGGAATTGCTTTCTCAACTTTAAACAGCCAATATGTTAAGACCCTTATGAATTAGAAGTTGCATTTGGATCAAAATATTCGGTAGCTACTGGTTGACCCATTCTCTACAAGTCTAAATCTATTAATCTTTTTGTAATTTTTGCTGCAACATGTTGTGAAGGTCATGAGTTCTGCAAACTATTTACATGAGTAGGGATGTCTTTGTTCTAAGTTTAAGAATGTTGTTACATTTCTACCCTTCTATTATTGTGATAACGACAAGAAGGGTCTATTTGTGTGAATAAAGGCTTGTGTGTATGTTTAAGATGATAGAATAAATGATCCTCTGTGTGTGTAGGATGTTAGAAAAAAACATTTCTGTCCCATGCTTTTTGGTTATTTCATTTGGGAAAATCTATAACATTGCTTAAATTCTTTTATTTGCTTTTATTCTTACATTTCAGAATGCATATTTATGATTATATATGTTGCAATGCAGTCAGATATTTGAAAATGTTTTTATTGGCCTTGATATTGAAACCTACTACAGAAGCTACAATTGATGGCACCTTACCATGCAAAGTACTTTCTTTGACAGTTTTAAATCTCCCTTCAATCTTACAGAGCCAGCTTTTGTAGAGCAGTCTGAATAATATTAGGGAAATATTCTGGCATAATGTGAAGGTTTCTTGAAGAGTGCAGTAGAGGTTTGCAGTTAGGATTTACCTAAGAGTTTTCTTACGAGAACCATGAGAAGAACAATCAGCTATGTGTTACTGACTGCTCTGCACTGGTCTTCAAGAAGATAAATGACTTTTTATATTGGTCCATGCCGGGTGGCATTTGGTAAAACTGTAAGCTGTTTGCTCCCTTATATTTTGCTGAAAGGTATTTCTATATTGAACTATCATGTTATATGTACGGAGTGGCATGCTTGAAATCTATATTCACCAATGTTCATTGTGCTCTTTCCAGGCTTGCTAGTACAGTAAAGATTTTTGAATTAGGCTATTTCAGGACAAAGATTTGTATCCACGAATAGAGTGATAATGAATGCTATGATATGTGTCAGACATATGACTTATCACATTCTTTAATCTGAAAGTATTTATTCTCTATAAATAATTTTGAGTTCTCAAATGGGAATAACATTGCAATAGTCTTATGAAAGTTTTTAATGAACCATTTATTGTGTTAATTTACTTTGAATAGCTGCATAATAAGTAGTGGACTGTATTTGTGGGCTGCTTCATCTATAGACTCACCAGTAAACAATGTATGCTGTCCATTTCTGACTACCATTGAACACAGACAAACAGCAGATATAGATAAAGAAAAATAAAACCTGTTAAAGAATGTACTCAAAGAAGTCCAGGCCCTAGATGTGCAAAATTTAGAGCATTAGTAATGGTGTACTTAGATCACGGTTTCACATTTGCTGGCAGATATAAAAAAAGACGTAATTCAACAGATAATCCCTAAACTTTCAACACTTTTTTTTTTTTTTTTAATTCAAAACTTTCTGCTATTGTTTTATATGTAATGTTTCCTACTTTCAGTGGTGTTAACAGGACTGTGTTTGTTAAACGGTTTATTTTCAGATCCTTTTGATGAAAAGATTAAGACATGCTGTTGAATTCAGTGACTGCTTTCATACAGTAAAAGCTTTAGCTCAGTTACCTGAAGATATAGTTATCTTTACTGACTGTCACAGTGTAGTATGATGGGGATGATAGTCACACAAGCAGTAACCAAATTTCTGTGAAAATATTATATAACTACATTGATATATTGATTCTTAGTTGCATAGGTAAATTTAATCTGAAGGACTGCAGCCCATGGAAATGACCTACAGTTCAGGGAAAAAGGGTGCAGAAGAAGCAGCATGAGCTGTTACAGACTGATCGAAGCCTCCATTAGTCACCCCATTCTGTGCCACTCAAGGGTGGGAGGAGGAGGAGTCAGGGATGAAGGAGAGAAGTAGGGCCTGGGAGAAAGCTCCTGAGGGGAGATGATGTTTTAATTTGTTATGATTAGTGATATGTATTTGATTAATAAATTCATTTGAGACTCTTTTGACTGTGAACGTAAAGTGATAACACCTGTAAGGTGTTATTCAGATTGTAATAGACTTGGAAGTCAAGCAACCACCTCTCACTGGAATTCATTAGGATATGATTTAAAAATTATTTTGATGCCTATGTCTTACACTAGATTAATAAGAAGTAATCTATTATGCATCCAAAACTATTAAAAAATTAACTTTGCTCTCAAAACCTTTTTTCCTTTTGTTCTTTTAAGACGTTAATGCCTCTGACAGATGTCTTCAATTTCTCCCTACTTCTCTTAAGAAGCTTTAACTTGGTGGCAGCCCACTGACAGAGCAACCCATTTCTGTGTGAAAAAAAATATTTTGGCACTGATAAGGTTGACTAACTCTGTGACTGCAACATTTCCCTTCAAAATGCCAGTGCAGCCTGTCATGGATGTTGTGTAGCTTTTGTTATAAGCAGCACTCTCAGGTTTCCTTATTGTCTGCTGCTATCATCCTGGGCCTTTGGAAATATAACTGAAAAATGGTTGTCTTTTTGTTCTGAGCATATTGTACCATATTTGCTACTGCTTTGAAAGAAGCTTTAAGTTTGGAGGTATTAGAGGGAACGTCAGTATTCATAGAATCATAGAAGGTGGCTCACAGTCTTCCCTGCACAGCAAAGAAAGAGCGAACAATAGGCATTATATAGAGAAAAATAACACTGGTGGTTGAAAAATATTAGTAATGGCTAACAATGTGGAAGTAGAATAACAGAATAAAATTAAGGTATAAAATAATAATAAAAACCCTATTACCTGACTGTGTACAATTCAGTTTTTTCATTGTTGTTGTTGTCGTTGTTTTTTTCTCAATATCTATTTAAAACATATTTCTTCTCCATATGATGGCTTTGGTGGCTTATTAAAAGTGTTTAAAAACTTCCAAAACGTTCAATGTGCATGAAAACAGCATTTCCAGTTCTCCCCAAAACAGTATTACTGAAAATCTTATCAGAAAGTCTGTTTGCTTAAGACCTCCAGAACATTCCAGATGAACAATATGTTTATTAGCTAGGATAAGATTCAGATAAGAACACATTCTAAGACATTTCTGCTAACAGAACTGATATTTTGCAATTTGACTGTTGCTGAAGTGCTCTGTATGAAGATTTAAAAAAAAAAAAAGAAAAGCTGATGTTTTTGTGTGAATGCTTGTGGGTTTTTTTCTGATGTAATTTTTTTTTATACAGTATTTCTGCAAGTCATTTTTCTGAATGAACAAAAACCCCTATTATATAATTTTTTTTAACATTTCTAAAATGAAAGGCATGCAGAGCTCTTACACTGGCTCAACATTTGCACTCTGTTTATAAACAGTGCTGAAGATAATCCATCATCTGTCCTGAACTTCAAAATGACGACATCTGGACTACATCCTCACAATAGTGTAGCACTGACACTTCAAACAAACTCAGAAAATGGTAAAGAAAAAAAAAAGAGAGAAGTACTACTTACGATCATCTCATGAGGATAATCATTTGTGGGCAAACAAAAGACTAGAAGACTCATTTTTTGCTGGGAACATTTGAAGTTTTGGGGTTTTTTTCTTTTTTCTTTTTTTCTCTTCCCTTCCCTTTTCCTGAATTTAACTCCTTCAACTTTTTACTTAAGGCAGTCTGAAGGCACTAAATTACAGATGGTGCTCACTCATACTAGAATTGAAATCTTCCTCTTTCAGAAGATAATTATTTCCAGTTGATACATGCAAAACGAATTGGATAAGTCAATCATTTCTTGAGCATAAATAACTCCTATATTCATGTGAAGGTAAAATGTTAAAGGATCTCTCAGTCCTAAGAAAAGAGATTGCATGCCCTTTCTTTAAAGATAGTTTAAGTGTCAATTCCACCTATAGTAAATTTGACTGAAAAAAGTAAAAGTAACAAATATTTCTCATTTATTGTCAATGAATGCAAAAATAACGGGAAAAGGCAATCACATATTTGAAACAAAAATGTTGCCTCAATATTTAAAACTATTTTTTTATAATGTCCACTCATTGAGAACTAGAGGCAGTAACTCTTTGATACTAGCAGTATTTTGAGCAGCAAATCATGCAGCAACTACGAAAATATGAAAAAAATCCTAAAAAATAACTATTCTAAGAAACACTACTGCAGTTTGAAAAAGTATAAGAAAGGTAGGCCTGTTCAGTAACTTTCGATAAACTTCTTGAACGCATGCACACTTACAGGAATTTTCTAATTACTTAGTTCCACATCTAGTGTAGGAAACTTAACACTGCATCTCTACTGTTCAAGCCCCATGTGAGCGTAGACTTAAAGGGAAATGGACCATGCTTTTTCTTAGTGAGTTTCATAAATATATGCTGATAGTAATGGCATGCTGATATCTAGGAGTCCTGTATATTATTTCAGCTCTGAGAAAAATGTCCCTTAGGGCTACAACTGCTGCCTCTGAATAATCCATCACTCAGTTTCCTGCTCTCATTCATTGTTTTATCTTCTGTTCCTGGCCCATGGTTTCTTGACCCTGCTTGCTGTTTTGTAAACAAACAAGCAAAAAAGGACTAACAACTTATATTTGTGTCTTTACATTCACACATTTCAGAGCACTCTTCTTACAAGTAGAAAGACTGTGGTGAATGCACGCTTTCAAGCAATATTGCACACAGGCTCTCAGAATAAGTTTCTGCCTGTATGTCTCTAACTGAGATAGGGACATCAAGGCCTGAATGCTTGGTGCTTAATTTGAATTATATGAGTGAGCAGTGCTCAGTCAATAGACACAATTACTTTACTCAGGAACAAACATACTCCGTCTTATTCCTGCTCCAATGAAAACAAGGCTATTTCCTACAGTCTGCTTTCACCTTTGTTTATTTTAGCTGAATCAGATAAGAGTTAAGTTTAAGATCCATGAATTAGGAGCAGCTCTCTAAAATTTCTACACTATGGGCGACTTACCAGTCTTGGGGCTAATGTCAGCCTAACACAGTGAAGACTCATGCTTTTCTTTTCAAGGAGAGGCAAGGAGGGAAAAATTATTTTGTACACTCAGAGCAGTTCTATGTACAGCTCTGCAAACATTATTGTAAAATATTTGAGATAGGACATAAAAGTCAGCTTTCCAGTGGGGTCGGAAAAAGTACCTTGTCATTTTAGAAAGAGAAGAAAGAAATAAGGAAAGGAGGAAAAGAAATAGGAAGGGAAGAAGGAAGGGTATGAAGGGAGGAAGGGAGGAAGGAAGGGAGGAAGGGAGGAAGGAAGGGAGGAAGGGAGGGAGGAAAGGAGGAAGGGAGGAAGGAAGGGAGGAAAGGAGGAAGGGAGGAAGGAAGGGAGGAAAGGAGGAAGGGAGGAAGGGAGGGAGGGAGGGAGGAAGGGAGGAAGGGAGGAAGGGAGAGAGGAAGGGAGGGAAGGAGGAAGGGAGGGAGGGAGGGAGGGAGGGAGGGAGGGAGGGAGGAAGGAAGCGAGGAAGGAAGGAAGGAAGGAAGGAAGGAGGAAGGAAGGAAGGAAGGAAGGAAGGAAGGAAGGAAGGAAGGAAGGAAGGAAGGGAAGGAAGGAAGGGAGAGGGAGGAGGAGGAAGGAAGGAAGGAAGGAAGGAAGGAAGGAAGGAAGGAAGGAAGGAAGGAAGGAAGGAAGGAAGGAAGGAAGGAAGGAAGGAAGGAAGGAGGAAGGAAGGAAGGAGGAAGGAAGGAAGGAAGGAAGGAAGGAAGGAAGGAAGGAAGGGAAGGAAGGAAGGGAAGGGGGAAGGAGGAAGGGAGGAAGGGAGGAAGGGAGGAAGGAGGAAGGGAGAGGAGGAAGGAAGGGAGGAGGGAGGGAGGAGGAGGAGAGGAAGGAAGGAAAAGGAAGGAAGGAAGGAAGGAAGGAAGGAAGGAAGGAAGGAAGGAAGGAAGGAGGAAGGAAGGAAGGAAGGAAGGAGAGGAGGAAGGAAAGGGGGGGAGGGAGGAGGAGGAGGGAGGAAGGAAGGAAGGAAGGAAGGAAGGAAGGAAGGAAGGAGAGGAAGGAAGGAAGGAAGAGGAAGGAAGGAAGGAAGGAGAGGAAGGAAGGAGGAAGGAAGGAAGGAAGGAAGGAAGGAAGGAAGAAGGAAGGAAGAGGAGGAAGGAAGGAGGAGGGAAGGAGAGGAAGGAAGGGAAGGAAGGAAGGAAGGAGGAGGAGGAAGGAAGGAAGGAAGGAAGGAAGGAAGGAAGGAAGGAAGGAAGGAAGGAAGGAAGGAAGGAAGGAAGGAAGGAAGGAAGGAAGGAAGGAAGGAAGGAAGGGAAGGGAGGAAGGAAGGGAGGAGGAAGGAAGGAAGGAAGGAAGGAAGGAAGGAAGGAAGGAAGGGAAGGAAGGAAGGAAGGAAGGAAGGAAGGAAGGAAGGAAGGAAGGAGGAAGGAAGGAAGGAAGGAAGGAAGGAAAGGAAGGAAGGAAGGAAGGAAGGAAGGAAGGAAGGAAGGAAGGAAGGAAGGAAGGAAGGAAGGAAGGAAGGAAGGGATAAACAACCCTGGGCCATGGGAAGAGAAACTGGCATGCATTATGAAAACTTCAGTCCTGGGCAGCACTAGGCTTTGGTGCTCCCTGGGTTTTCATGATGACCTTCCTGGCAAGTCAGTGCTGGCTGTCAAGCCTGCTCCCAGTGTGCAGAAGAACTCACAGAAACATGATGCCCAGAGGGCACTCTCAGTCTCCTGAGGTGTTATGTGGCCCATAAAGGCCCATATAAAAGCTTCACTTAATGCAATTCAACTGAACAACTCCTATTACCTTGCAGGATGCCTGCTCCTGTCTCATATCTGGGAGAGGACTGCATGCTTAAAGGATTATTTGTTTTGTTTTTTCCTTCTGGTTCTTCCAGACGGCCTAGTAAAAGCTATTATCTCTTGCAAACCTTTCTCCTCAAAACGAATAGTGCAAATGTGTTTGTTTTGTTTTATTGCTTTTTATATTATTTATTTATTTATTTATTTATTTACTTTCAGGACACATGTCTAGTTGTCTTCTGTTCTCCTCTAAAATTTCTGCTATATAAAATAATGCAATTCACAAAAGTAAAAATATGGTTTCTGATTTAACTAAACTCCAAGGGATATGAGGGCTTGTAAAAATCTCCCTCTTTTCCGAAAATACACGCAACACTGAATGAAAGTTAAGGCAGAAGAGGCCACTTCATAAAAAAAAAAGAAAGCACAGCATGTTGCCTAAGTATTTGCTGACTACGATGAAATTAAGCATACGCTTAAATGAAAAAGTGCAATAACATCCTTTTTTACCCTGCTGGAAGGTTCCCATTCATAGGGGGGTGGGGGTGACAGGGAATGGTTTTTAAACAAAGCCATGTTAAGTGAGTAATACTAGGTCCCAGGAGCAATCTGTTTATCAGGCAGGGAGCCTGGCCCATGTTAGTCGTCCTGCAGATGAACTCTTCTGAATTCTTTTGCACTTCCATTGCCAACTTTTTGAAAAATATCAATTAAAACTGTGATTGTTAAGTAATTACACGTAGCTGGCATTGGAAATCTTCCTAAGATGATTACAAATATTCTTTTATCTAAGTTAAAGTTTCTTGCAGGAGACACTAAAAGCATAATTCTTAATTTAAGTCAAAGCAGAAAACAACAGTAAAAAAGAAGAATGCTTAACAAAGCACTTTGACCTAGGCAGTGGTGGCAAATAAGTCTGGGTTTATATTTTGCTATCATCATGGTTGTATCCTGTGATGTTTAAGAGACTTCTGTCTATTGTCACTTTTAAACGCTGCCCTTTAAAAATGCGATCAATGAATGTTTGTTTTCTCTGCGCTATCTATAGAGAAAGAAAGAATAAGATCATCTGCATTTATTGAGCAAATAGTGTTTATTATTTGTGGAAATTGCTGGTTTCAAATCGATGCAGGTAGTAGCTAGGTTGTATAATTAGGCAAGATATAGAAAATTTGCCCCATGATTTACAAAATGTTTGTAGAGGTTGAAAATCAGTTTCAAACAAATCAATGGAAAGAACTGTGGTAATCTTCTCGGCACTTGTGGTAGGTAGAACTTTCCCATTTCGCTTTTCTTTCTCTGACATTTGCTTTATCAGAAAGACTTGCAGAAAAGCAAAAGAGCAATTACACACCTCTTCTTCTCCTTCCACTTTTATTTTTTCTTCCAGTAACTTCCCAGGTGAATCCAAAAAAGTTAATCGTTTGACAAGACAGAAAATATAAAACCATTTGTATGCTGTAGTTCTACTTAGTCTTTAGTTCTTGTACTCTGAGAAAGAGTGCCGAGAAATTTTCTTATGGAAATGGCAAAAGAGATCAGTCTGGTAGCTTAAAAATGCAGTCCTATTCAAGGCATTGGGGGTGATGAAGGGGAAAGAGAGAAGGTGATCTCATTAATAAAACAAAGCATGAAGTGTCTGTAAAGAAGGATTATAATGTTGGGAATCAAGTGAAGGATGCACTTGAAAGGAAAAGGTGTGGCCTGGATATTTGACCATAGTTCTTTGAGACAAACTTGATTAAAAAAATTGAAAGAACAGTAAATCCTTGGTAAATACATAATTGTATACTGCTGCTTCAAGTACAATGGTTCCTTTATGTGCTGTATCTGCTCTTTGCTCTGAGCTAAGCTCCAGCTCTCACAGTATAGGTATTCCTTGGAGTCTCAAATATTTTGAATGTAGGTTTTTTGTTGTTAATTTGTGGGGAGTTTTTTAGCAGACTTCAGAACTTCTGTACAAAACAAAGGCTTATCTTGTTCTAAAACCAGGTTTTTGAAATTCCCCTTAAATATAAAGAGGGAAAAAATAGTAATTTACAACATGAATTAATAAAACATCCTTTAACTATAATTGCTGAACTCTAGAAACATTATTTTAAGGAGAGTAAGCTGATGCAAGTTCAGTGCTAAACAGCACTCAAGTTCTTCAACAATAATGCAGAAACTCATCGTATGAAGATGTGTGGTGGTTTTGATGGGAAATTACTACTCACAATAAAAGCAAAGGAATCCAACCAAACAATTAAGGAAAATACAAAATCTATGGATTTCCCATGTTATACCACTGAAGCTTATTCACTATGCAAGAATAAAGGACTTCAAATTAGGAAATCTAATCTCTAGATGAAGGAAGGATCTTACCACACCCACCAATTTTTCCCTGAATATATTGTTATATTTAAAAAAAAAAAAAAAAGCTATGGTTTTCCTATTGCTTGAAAGCTTCTTTTCTACTACTGAGGAACAACCGTCTTAACTGAAAACAAAACAAAACAAAATAAAAAACAGTAAAAACAGTAAAACACTTCAATGTTGGGAAGAAAAAGTTTACTTAGAAAAGTTTTTCTGCTAGAATGGATTGGTAGCTGTGGTATCTGCCAGAAAGTTGAGCAAGCAAGCTGGTGTACTCTTGACATCTGATGCCTGCACTTGTGGTAGATCTCTCCTAGCTTGCCCCTGCAGAGAACTGGTAGAGATTCCTCATCAGGCAGAGTCACCAGCTCTCCTTACTAATGCAAAAGAGAGCTTATAGAATGAGCACAGAGCTCAGTTTACATTCAGTGAAAACTGCCCTTTGCGTTTTATAGAAGCAGTTAAGTAAGCACTAAGTGCTTGTTGGTTTCCTCATCCAATATTAGATCTTCTTCAATGAATAATAAATTGTGGGTGTGCTCTGTTTCCACCCTTTTCACCTTCACTTACTAATTTTGGAACTTGATATTTATAATGCCAGCACTGAGCCAGGACTTTTGGATTAGGGAATTAAGACATTTTGAAGTTCAGCTTAGTACCTGTATCTTAGTTGAATACACTATTAACAGTTTAGTTTGACCTACATTAAAAATTCAGAAATCTTTTAGAAAACTGCAGATGAATAGAGTAGCCAAATAGTGAGAAAAAAAACGTGTTATTTTCTCTCTGAAACAGTGGAATACACAGAAATAAAAAATGGGACACCCTATTGCAAGTTTCAGCATGTTGCATGGCAGTGCATATTGTCATTGTTTGCTTTAGTGCTTAGAACAGTAACTTTCTGAAGACTTAATAGGTGCTTTGTCCTTGCATGTCTCTTGAGTGTCTCTGAAATAGTAACTGCTTCTGGAGTGTATGTTACAGTAGTTACTACATAAGTAAAAGAACAAGTGTTTAAATTATTAATAGAAATTTTTCCTATGCTGCATCTGATAGCTGCATTCTTTAAACAGATATGGGAATTGCTGTTACAGTTTGGATAAACAGTAGGGATGTATGTTTAGAACGTTGATAAGTGTGTAAAATGCAAATGTATGACTTTTTAATTAGTGTTACTAACTATACCTTTGTTCTCTTAAATAATTGAGTAAAAATTAGAAAGGAAATTGTCATCTAAGACTGTTCTTATCTTACAATCTGCAAATGCTTTTTTTTTCTTTCTTTTTTTTTCTTTTTTTTTTTTTTCCTTTTTCTTTTTTTTTTTTCCTGTCTCAAGAAGGAGGTCAGGAAAATTCAGAGAAAAAATTTGCCTGTCACATATTATTTGCCCATTACATAAACCGTAAGCCTAAGTTGTCAGTGGATTTATTTATACAACAATTTTTAGACATACACGCACCCACACACACAAATACAGTTCTTTCCTTCTCTGTTTTAAGTACATAGAGGAATAGCCTCATGTAAGTGAACTTAAGTTTATATTTTATGATCCAGTTTTTAAAAACCCTAAGAAGCTTATTTGCTTCTTCAAATAACATTGCTACTGCCCTGACAGCAAACAGGCTTCAGATTGCTGCTCCACTACTTTGCTCAAAAATCATTTGTGTGAAAGCTGGAATTTCAAAGGGAGAAACTAGAGTGCTTAGGTGCTGCACAACTGTTAGATGGTGAGGTGCAGGGATAACAGTAGTCCCAAAGTGTCTCAGGTCATGCTGCGGAAGCCAATAAAACCTAGAGTGGATCTTACAGGATGTTTGCAATATCTGACAGTCTACAGGTTTGCTTCAAGTACTGAAAAGACATCCATTTTGATCTATGAGTAAAATTTTTCACCAAGAACTGTCCTTTCCAGTAGGTTTTAACCCTTCATTTTCTTTCTCTGGCTTGCAGTTTTTTTCCACTGCAGGCATTAGTTCAAATGGCAATAGTTGCAATGGGGACTGGGGTCAAGGGACTGCACGTATTCAAGAAGAAAGAAAAAAACAAGAGCTTATTTTAATTTTCAACTGAGAATCCTTGTGTTGAAAATTGGTATTCTGTAAAAACAATGGAGGCAGAATTATTCATGCAGATTTGGGTGTTTTGTTTTTGCTTGTTAGTTTTACTGGGGCTCTGAAGCTGACCTAAGAAGCCAGCATTCTAGCAAAAACAAACAAGCTGACAAACAGAGGAATTCTCTGGCATTATGATCTTTCCTGGCATTAATATTAAAGGGTCATACCAGGTTTTACAGCCACAGTGTCTGGATCTGAAGGAATATATTCCTAAGCAAGAAAAGGGATGACTTTTCTGCTAGTATAAGATTTCCCAGTTTCTAAATAATCATTCTGAACACAGAACTCCAGTTTCCAAATCCACAGTAATGAATCTTCAGGCAGTTTAAACTCACTGTAAGTACACATCTTATATTTTTATGAGTCCTTCCTCAGATCTAAATCAGGATATTAGCTTCTCCCTCTGTATTAGAAAGCCCAAGAAGTAGCAGAGTGCTGTGTTTTTTCCTATTTCATTATTATCCAGTATCTGTGTGCCAAATTCCTGTGTAACGAGCACTGTTGCCTTTATACCAGGGGAATCTCCTCCCGCTATCTGCCAGAGTGGCTATTTTTCTGTTTTTGTTACAGATGATCATCTCTATGCCTTTTTTTTTTTTCAGTATTTCATATCTGAGAGATGAAGGTCTGAGTTACCATGGCCAAACACTGAAACAGCATGCTGAGCTCCCCTCCTCTCATTGGCACAGTGCCCTGTATTGCAGATTAGTATCAAAGATGAAGAATAGAGACACCGTAAAAGCAAATGCACTGGAGTTTTGAAGGTTGGATCAAAGTTAAGCCGTTTCAAGCCAGACAAATGTGCTCTGATCCAAACAAAAAGGGCTTCACCCTCCCTCTTCTCTATCATTTTTAAGATAAATTTCCTTTCTTTAAGGCATCTCTGTTTGGAAGGTTGCAGCAGTGTGTGAACAGTTTGTTTTTTTTTTTAACAGAAGTTCTCCAGTAGCATTTCAAACCCAAGTCAGTTAAGGCAGGGATAAGGTGAGTTCCTTAAAACAATGCACACCTTTGTGACTAATTAAAAAGGACTACATCTAAATCCCCATGTTTTATATTTGATCCACTTCCAGATCTTTGGCATGATACTTGGAGTTTACTTCACATAACCTCAGTGCTGCATCATTTAAAGACAAAAGTGTTGTTTTTCACTTCTGTCAGTAAAAAAAAACAACTATGCATATTGCAACTATAATAGGCCACAGTTAGTAAAGCAAGATGACATATTATTATTATCAGATGTGTGCACACATGCAAGAAACTTGGAAGGTGCAGCTTGGAATAACTACAGGTCTTTTTTCCTCTGACTATGCACCTATGGTTGAATCACTACACCACTGGCATTTTTAGAATACAGTTGCCTTGGGGATTTGTATGACTGAGAAAACAAATTGTTAAAGACCCTTAGTCTAAAATTATATCTGAGCAGACATAACTTTATGCTTCATTGAGTTCTAGCCAGGCTTGTGAGGGCTGGGATTTTCTGTGTGAATATAAAAGCAGCCCAGAATTTGTAACTGTACTCTGTAAAGAAGACTTGGCAAAATGAAGACCCTACCCACTCAGAGTATAATGTCATCAAACAGCCTGAAGTTTTAGAGGAAGGGCAGATGATGTATTTGGCTTATATTTTGAACTACAAAGCAGAATTGATTCTAAGTTTTCCCAGTAAATTATACAAAGATGAACAAGACTAAATTAATCATGTTCAGACTAGATGTCATTTCACTGCCATACAACTGCTGCATTTAATGGAATCTATTAACAACTGCCCATTAGTTTTCATGAGAATAAAGTTCTGTTTGGAAAACTTTCTTTCAAAACTTTGAAGTACTTGCTCACAAGATGTGTTTAATATCAGATAGTATAGCACATGCAAATTGAGTGAATACTGAGCACTTTTAGACATGAGACTAATGCAAAAATAGCAAATTTTCATAATTTGCATTTTCATTAAATGCCACTTTGAAACTTGCTGTAAGTGTAGGAATGATTCATGAGTTCATTGTGAAAATAATAATCACTGCAAAAAATTCCATTATATTTACAAATGATTATATTTTTACTGTGATTTAGCACAAGCAGCTAAAACAACAAAGCAGGCACTAAATTTAAAAAAAAAAAAAACAACAAAAAAAACCCACAAACATATTTGTTGCCACGTTTAAGAACATTCCATAACACACCCACCGTTTTCCTTAAAACTATGTCTTCAGCCTAGAGAGTTCTTGTTGAAGGGAATGACCAAAATGAAAAAAAAAATCTGTGAACACTCTGTACTGATGTTTAGAGTTGCAGATGATATTTGTGCCATATTACAAGGTGAGTAAGGAATGCCAGTGCTGGTAGAAAACCAAAAATTGTTTTAAAATCAGGTTTTGGTTTGTTGGAACTCATCTGATAACAGTGAGCCGCAACCAGTTGACAACAAAAGCATTTGGGCAGGTCCAGTCAAATTCCACACACTACAAAATTGGGATGGGAGGACAAAACAGATTGAACAGTACCTTCAGTATCCTGGCATACTCTACCACTGGCATATTTTGGTATGGGCTCAGGCCTGCTTTAATTTCCATGCACCTGTAGGCTATTTTAATAAGAAAAGCATTTAAGACAGATATTTTTTTCACTTAGTTTTACCTTAAGATCAGCTTGTGAACAACAAATAAGAGAGTAAATCTGGAAAGATTCTGTTTGCCCAGGATATCCTTAGCCAGAAACTCTTTTAAAATGAAATATATCAGGAAGTATCAAAAAGTTTTTTTGGAGTTTCTTGGTACTAGCAGCCTGGCACATAGCAGCCTCTGTGAAGGAAGCCAAGGTTTGGGCCTTCTCTCTGGCATTCATGTATGTTAGAAGTAAGAGCATAGTGTTTGCTTCAATCCATGCTGATGCCCCTAGGGAGAATTAATAAGGAAAATGCAGCAGCTGATAAATTCCATATAAAACAGCTGTGAAAGGATGGGAGGTTGCAGAGGAAGTGCCAATGGGAAGTGGGATGGTCCATGTCTGTCAAGATAATGCTTCCTGAGGTGTAATCACAGGGTGGTATGCAATGGCATGAGAACTCCACCTTTCATTTCCTTGACAAGAACACATTTTTTCTGCAGTGATGGGCTAGAAAATTCCATTAACTCTTTCAATCTTATAAAGAGATTGTCATGCGTTTAAGCCGTCTAAAATCTGTGATACACTTTCTAGTTAAAAGCTCTACCTTACCTATCTTGGTAACCTGTTCTCATTTCAGCAGCCTGGTCACCTGTTTCTTATTTCAGCAGCTAGAGTACTAGCTGATTCTTGACAGCATCCAACTGTCTTGCAAACTTTATTCATCAGGTGATGAAAGCATTTGAACTTTCAACTAAGTCTTTCACGTGCACTCTAGGTTAAAATAATAGGAGTTCTGAGCAGCAGCCCATCAGCTAGAATCTTTCCCAACTGTAACTATATGTCTTTTTTTGTTTTGGTTTTATGACAAAGTTGTAGAAGCATTTGGTTTTCTAGTTTCAAATTTGTAGACTTTCTTCTTGCAGCCTATGATGAAAATGATGAATTATTCCATGAACTGTTTTTATGGGGGAGTATGCTTATGATTTCAAAATTAGCTTATGGCTGTTTCACAAAACATTTATGTACAGCATGTTTGAGTTACCAGTCCAGGTACTTTTATTTTATTCCTCCTTCAAAGAAATAAAAATCCGATATTAGCGTAATAGTAAAACGTGCCTTAGGACAGCAAATTACATTGCTGTATACTCTGGTTGGTGAAACGTAATTTAATTACCTGTCTTGGAATTAAGATAGCCTACTGTTATGATGGAAGAAACATACATGATGGAATAGTTGTCAGCATAAACAAACTCCCTGTAATTACTACACAGGTCAGTAGGAGTCTGTAACTGGCACTGCATGCTGGTGTTTATATTCTGAGTAGTCCACAATTAGATGTTTGTTTTAAGTACATACTTATTGGAATTGCTTGTCCGAATAACGACAGGACAACACATTTTCACACTTACTTTTCTAGTCGTTCCTATTTACTTCTCTCATGTACCAAGCTGATTCAAATGGACAGGGTTGCTACCCACTCAATGCCGAAAATTAGAAATAACTCTAACATTGAAAAAGACAAACGCAGTTCTTTCTTGGTGCTGGTACAGTGGTAATGGGGGAATCAGAAACCACAATAACAGTGTGAAAAAATGCATGACTTTAGGAATGAGTTTACAAAATCATAGAAAAGTCATGAACTACATACAAAGAGAAAGCCATAATTATTTCACTTTTTTTTTTTTTTTTTTTTTTTTCAGTAACAGCTGGAGAAGTTTGAATGTTTCCAAGCTGTTATAGTTCAAGGTGTAATTTTTCCTTTTATTTTTTTTGCCATTTTTAGTGTCCTGCATTTTCTATATGGGGGCATTCTCGTCAAATGTGGATAATGAAACTAATGTACTACACAATTATGAATAAATTTTCCTTTTTTATTTACTACTTATATACATGGCCATATTTTACCACTACCTCATCACTCCCGCCACTCTCCACAAAAAGGAAAAAAAAAAGAAAATTCTTGATTTTACAAAAACAAATATGAGAACTCTGACAAAGTGTGAGAAATGAATATTGTCTCAAAAGGAATTTGCACCTTCAAGTTGATGAAATCTACACCTGTGCTGAATACCAATATGAGACATATACACTTTTAAAGAATTACTTGAGATCGTCTGTGACCTTTTACAAATGTTCCTGAAAAATATCTTCTTTTTTTTTTTTTAAATACTTTGCACTACATTTTAATAATTATTGTTTAATGTCAGGGAAACTTTACGGTTTTGTTAAAAATAATCCTCTGTTTCTTTATTTGTTTCATCATGCCCTTTATTGCATTGCTTCCTTCTTGCTTTTTCCAAACTTCAGATAATATTTTGCATAATACAGTGACCTAATATTTCTAGTGAGTGTTTGAGTCTGTTTGTGCAGTTTGAAATAAATTTCTGTGATCATTCAATATTGTATTTTGTTATTTGAAGTTAAGATTGACCACCTACCCACAAGATTTAGGAAAAGTAGACTGTAAAATATATTCCAGGGAAGTAAATCAAAGATCACCAATGTTTATGTGTAAAGGATAACAATTTTTGCATATACAGATCTTTTTTTCTTTAGATGTCAACAAATTGATATTACACATAATTGCAATTAACAATAACAAGAACAGTCAGTAAATCAAGCAGTTGAATGTTGCTGCATGCCATATTTTCACACACATATCTTTTAAAAATAACTGTTATTTTCTGCTACCTTAAAACTTGCAACAGAGCAACAGTGAGCACTTAGGAAATTATTTTTTTTACATCTGCAGATGCCCTCAAACAGGGGAAAAGGACAGCCATGTGTTATCTGAAGTTATGTTTTAATGAAGAAATAGATTAAAAAAGGATTTTAAAGGAAAAGAGAATTCTCTGAGATGCAGATTACGGAGAACATATAGAACAATTGAATACTTACTATGATTTTAATAATTGAAGTTATTTAATAATTAGGTCAGAAAAAGTATGTACCTGTGAATACTCAGGAAGAGTATGTAGTATTTTGAGAATTTTTCTGAAAAGGACTGACTTCAGTGGATGTTAAGTGTAGCTTTTTCATGGTTCCATGCAATCATCAGGTGTCTAGTTTTGACATAAGCAAAGGAACAAAGAGCAAACAGAATAAAACATGGATATAAGTAGAGGAAGTTGTATGCTAAGTATTTCTTGAGATCAGTTTGAAACACTGAAAGAATAGTGGCCATCAACCACTTGACTCACACTCAGAACTCTTGCAGAAAACAGGGAGGAAGAAAACAAGATTTTGAGAACTGAATTCTGCAAGTGGACTTTCAGAATCAGTTTTTTTTTTTTTTTTTTTTTTGCTCTTGTACAAGCATAGTTACACACCTGGATATTTCCTTCAAAATGGGAGAAAAATACCTTTTTTTTTTTTTTTTTTTTTTGTTCTTCATTTTCCCATAATAATGCTACAGATTGCTTGATTAGTAGGAAAAGTTATTTACATCCAAAGCTGAATGTCTCAAATAGATGAGTTTGAAGGATGTGAGTAAACTCTTCTGTGGCTGTCCAGTCTTTCAGTAGGGTTCACAGAAAACACCATTAACAAAATTTGCTGTCATTCTAGCTTCTGTCTTGGATATCTGTTGAGCCTCCCACTATGAAATGAGAGCAGAGTTTCCCGTAATATCACTCATGGACAAATACTTGCCAGATGTATTCTACTGGATCTGTATAAGTGCTCGGGGCAGGCACAGCAATGCAAGGCGCTTCTAATATTTCTTGTAAACACCTCATCAGATATCCCAGAAAAAATAATAAAAATAAATAAATAAATAAACCCTCAACTATTCAGATGTCCTGAAATGCCCTGATGATGGAGATAATAGTTTTATCAGGAGTAGAACAGTATTCCATCTGCTTCTGTCAGGTTGATTTACAGAACTGGAAATGTTTCAGTTCTTTCACTTTTCCTCCCAGAGGTTGCCACACCTGTCAATGAAATTATTTTCTGGACATTCTTTCACGTTGGTCAAGGTTAATGAAACAGTGTTAAAACATGGTTTTTCTGTTAAACTTCAACTACATTCTGAACATTTATTGTTCTAAAAAGAAGACATTTTCCATGTCAGGCAAAGACTGAGATTTATCATATCCCTAATGTATAATAATGAGACGTAGGATACCAGAAAGAAATGTATTAAAAATAAGACACTGAATGAGGAGATAACTCTTTTTCATTAGTAGAATTTATGTCCTTATCAGACAAATTTTGTCACCTATAATAAGAGCATTTCAGTCATGCAAATCTTCAAAATATTTGTGATGGCAAAATCCTGTGAAAAATTATGGTCTTGTGGATTGCAGTTTAGAAGTTTTTATAGAAGAAAAGTCTGAACTTAAATGGACATAAAGCCAAATGCAGAATAAAAATAGTCTCAGGATATTGAAAAATAGAACAGAAAATTTATTCTTCTATTTGCAACATTGTTCACCAAATTTTGCTTCTGTAGATACAGAAATACTCAAGGTACACGCTCATGTTTTAGACTTACTCAATAGCTTGTGGTATTTCAACAGAAATAAACACTCTGTGGCGACCAATACTCATTCTTGCAAAAGTCTAAGAATTGGATAAAGACGGGTTGTTTAGTGGAACAGTTGCATCAATTACAGTAATAATATAGTTGTGTAAATTGGAATTTTTGAGGTAATCAGATATTGTAATAATTGTAACAATTTCACACTGCCCAGGGGTATAAAGAATACTGCATATTTAGGAGTTATATTTTCAGTTACAGTTTTCTTGTAATTTTGCAGATTTATTGTAATGATAACATGGTCTGAACTGTGTACATGAACTCATGAACATTTTTGCAATGTATGGCTTAAATATGTAAGTATACAGTTACTTATTCCTCTTGGATCTCATCACATCTGCAAGAATTCTCTTCTTTCCATTCCTTAGTTTAAGCTTTGGTTCTTATATTATCCTTTTTTCTTTCATGTGTGAGTTTATGTAACTTCTTTGTGTTTCATTTTTCCTGCATCATGCAGGCTTAAGTTGGCCAAAGAAATCTACCTGTAAAACGTTAGATAAGTACAAGGTTCACTATCAAATTCAGAATCATGCTCTTCAAAATAGTTAGTCTCTCATCTGTTTTTCATATTCTATTTAACTTCTGAGACTTAAGAAAGCTATCTTTTAATAGAAAATACGCAATACTTTCAAAGGATGAATTTTTGAATGTTGAAGCTGAGGAGTATTTCTAAGTTCCTTTTTCTTCTTTCTTACACAGATAATTTATATGTACTTTATTTCTTTCATATTTCCTGGAGTAGTAGTAGTTAATGCTAATATAACATTTGTAAAACCAAAACTAGAAGACCCCTGGTCACATTCTCATGTCTTCCTGCTTACGTGCAGTCTGCCTGGGAATTTCTCTAGAGGAATGGGCTGGCATGCCAGAATTAAGTGTATCTGTGTGGTTATAAAATATGCCTTGGTGAGAAAAAATGGCACCCATGGAGAAATATGCTGGCTATGAGGCTGGAAGTGAAAACATACTTACATTGCTTGTTACCATATTCAATATTCACTTGGAGAAAACATTTTCCAAGATAGAAAAATAGTTCAGAATCTGGCTTTTGTAGTGAAACTTCAGGTTAATGTATAATTTATAATTACCAATAGGGTCATTCTGCTTTCTGTAATAATACTTTGTAACATAACTATGATTGTTACATTATGATCTTTTCTTTGAAAGATCCAATGAGGTTTGCTGTTGGAAAAATGATTTGGGTATGACAAGGCAACAATTATGCCCCATTAGGCAGTATGTTTTTTAATGGGAGATTATTCTGTAGTTGGAGTAAAACAGCTGTTTTACTCACAGGGATTAGATTCTCCCTGCTACCCAGGAAAAGAACTCAAAAATAATTTATTTTGCCACCTCAGTTCAGTACCCCTTGAGTAGCTCACTCAGGTTTTTTATTTTATTTTATTTTATTTTATTTTATTTTATTTTATTGTATGTTAAAGAAGCAAATCTCTTTTGGGAATTGACTTCAACAGAATATAATGGAAGTGGCAGAAAGAACAGGTAAAAAAAAACAAACAAAAATTGCAAATAGGACAATTAGACCTCCCAGTTCCTAATTTACATAGACATTGCTTGGATATTCTCTATTCTGTTCAGGTGGATTTCACATGACTATGGGGAAGTTAATGTATCTTTTTGAAGGCTGAGAAGTAAATATCTCATTTTCAACATTTGCAAGCAGGTCAATTTTTTATTTTTATTTTTTATACATACTATTAGGCATATTTTTTCTGCTTCATTCTGTTTTGAAAGCTGTATGTAAACTACCATTCAACAGTCATCTTAGTAAGTCTTCAAGTGATGTCATTTTCTTACGAACTCAGTAAGGGAAAGTAAAAATCCAGTATCAGCAGTATTCTTTTGGACATTACGCTTGCTGCTGGTTACAGTCCACTTAAATTCCCTGAAATAATTTAAGCTGCTTCCAAGCTAATTTATAAGCCATCTGTTTCACATATTAGGTGCAATGTTTTTTCTTCACTTACTTTCATCTGGCATGAGTGTTATTTAAAAACAAAACAAAACAAAAAAAAAAAACAACAAAACTCTTAAAGTTCTACTCTACAACTCTCCTAGATTTTACAGAAGATCACTGTCACAAGAGACTTCAAGTTCAAAAAGGCAAAGAGATTGTTTTTCATAATCATCATGACAGTTATTAGGAAGAAGAAATCCCAAGGAAAAGAAGAAAAGCACATTTTATCATGAATTTTGTTTACAAGCTGATAAACAGAACAGTTATCTGTCCATTGGAATCTCTCACTATATTTAGTAGAGAATAAGCACATTTCTAGTCACTGCTGCAGATATTGAAGAACTGTACGTAAACGGGGTCACGTAGACAAGAAAGCACTCCTGCTTTTTTCTTCTTGTAATGGATACTTAAGTTGACACAGATGGTAGTAATAAGAAAGCAAACTCCAAGGCTGCCAACTGCATCACTTCCAGTTCTTTCAACACACCTCATCTGAAATGATAACCATAATTGTTCTTCCATCCACTATAATTGTTCTTCTACCCCTGTGCTACATATCTTTAAAGAACATTAAATTTTTTCAGAAGACTTTCTCTACTTAAATATTTTGCAAAAAAATTTCGTGTTCTAATTTCTTTTTTAATTAAAGTTGTCTTACAGTTTTAGTGCTTCCCAGTAATGATCTCCAGTCAGAACTGGTTTTAAAGTTGTGCTTGAGTTTATATCTTAGCTAATTCTCCCACTGTGGCTTGTGTTATCTAAGTGTCAGCTGCCCAGCTCTGCAGTATAGCAGCAACAGAACAGGCAGGAGTGAGTGATATGTTCCAGGTGCATACTCTCTGGATAAGAATAAATGTGACTCTGCTCCATGTAGAGAAACTACCCCATTTCAAGTTTTACTCTCACAATTTAAATTAAAAAAAAAAAAAAAAAAGATTGAGATATGCCTCCTTTGTTACCTTCAGAGTTTTTAATGCAACTGTGACAAGGAAAAAGTACTTTAAAATGGGTTCACACTTCAAAAGCTGGTGTTTGCACAAAGAAACAATCGGCAGAATGAAAACTGGATTTTTCCTTTAGCCAGCAGAAGCCCCTTGCAACATGTTCATTAATGCTAGGATTGTACTGACTCAGTACATACTTTGTGTCTCTGGTTTATATCATGTCAGTAGTTTATGTTATAGATTTTGCTTTGTTTGTATCTTATAGTTTATTGGGACTAATGAGAACCACGTCCCTATAGCTAGTGTGCAAGTACATCGCATCTGAGGGCTCCTTTATCCTTATTATTTATTTCAAATGCCTTTTTAAGCCAAGATGAATTTCTAATCCCTCCAAAAAAAATTATGTTTCAGTCTTTTCTGTTCTCCTCCTCATATGCAGCACATGTAGTATTGAATATGTACTTTTATATATTTAAATATGAATATACACATAATATAGTAAGCTGTTGTGAATCTCCTATGATTCTGATTGATTCATATAGAATCCATCCACCTACCACCTCCAACATTTCCCCACTAAACTATTTCCCTTAGTTCAACATCTTACTGAAATAATACAACAAATTCTTACTGAACACCTCCATGGAGGGGAGGTGACTCAAATACCTCCCTGGGCTGTCCATTCCAGTTCCTGACCACTCTTTCAGAGAATTTTTTCTTAACTTCCAGTCCGAACCTCCTCTGGCACAACTCGAAGTTATTCCCTCTGGTCCTATCATTAGTTATGTGGAAGAAGAGGCCAACTCCCACTTCTCCACAACCTTCTTTCAGATTGTAGAGAGCTATAAGGTTTCCCCTGACTCTCTGCCAGATTGGACAATTCCAGTTCCCTCAGCCACTCCCCATCAGACTTGTTCTCCAGACCCCTTGCAGCTTTGTTGCCCTTCCCAGAACACACTCCAGGGCCTCAATATCTTTCTTGTAGTGAGGGGCCCAAAACTGAACGCAGTATTTGAGGTGCAGCCTCACCAAAGCTGAGTACAGGGGGATGGTTGCTTCCCTGCTCTTGCTGCAGTGCTATTTCTGATACAAGCCAGGATGCCATTGGCTCGTGTTCACCCAAGCATCAAGCAACATTCCCAGGTCCATTTCTCCTACACAGTCTTCCAGCCACTCTGCCCCAAGTCTGTAGCTTTGCCTGAGGTTGTAGCCAAAGTGCAAAACCCAGATTTAGTTCTGATCACTTTTCCTAAATGAAATATCTAATACTCATTGAGGAAGATCAAAATAAATTTCATTGTTTTCTGACTGGTTACCTCAGGGAACTCTGTTTATTCAGAGCACAATGTACTGAACTTCGTTAAGCTGAGAAAACTTGCTACTTTCAACTGAATAACATTCAATCAATAACTTCCACTTTCTTAATATTTATTTCTAATCTTGCCCCTGATTATGAAAGGATTACTGAACAAGTGAGCAAATCAAGAGCTCTCACATCTGTGTCTGCTTTTTATGAAGTGTGTACAAAGAACCTTCAAAAGCTCTTTAATTTCCAAGTGTAATTATTTCTCCTTATTTATTTTCTAATGAAGAATGGCTCAGAACTGTGCTTAAGTTTGAGCTCAGAGTTAAAAATGTAGATATTCCAAAACTCTGTGCAACGTACCTGGTTACTGAAGCCTGAGTGACAAGAGCTTTATTATTTCATTTCCCTCTAAAGCATCGACAACAGTGCTCTGTGCAGTAAGAATCAGAATATGTAACTGTTTTCAAAATAGTTTTAATGTACAATAAATGAATGTGGCTTGGTTATTACACTCGGTTATTTGCTGGTGTCTAATTATCATTGGAATTTTATTTATATTTTAATTGTTAAGATCAATTTACTAAATCTCAGAAATTGACTTTCTTTAGATCTACAACATTTACCTTCATGCACCTTCAACTGTTCTTTGCCTCTCTTGTTTATTTTTTGTTTGTTTGTTTAAATTTATTTTCCAGTGTATTGCAAATAATTTCTTTCACATATATATATTTTGTAGTCTAAGAATGGAACTAACACTACTGCAAATAGAACCATAAAATGGAAAAACATTTTATGTTCTAGTGCTATAGAAAACAGATGAATGTGGTTTTAATGAGAGCCCTTTACCTAGTGCACTGAACAGTTTCCCAGTAAAAAGAATCCAAGTCAGGGCACTTCACAGTAGAATGCTGTAAATATCCTTGCAGATACCAGTACTGAATATAAGAGCATACACAATAGGAATTAAATAAATACATGCATTTGATTCCAGCAGAGGCAAGCAATAATTTAGCAGGACCTACCAGTGGTTGTTTTTGTCCTTGTTTTTTATTTCCAGCAGGTATTCCCTTCTGGTAGTGGCGAGGGACTCCTAAAAGTCAGAGTGGAAACAGTGAGTACATAAACATTCTCCTAGGTCTTTTAAAATTAAATGGACATTCCTAAGGCTAACAATATCCTTTAAATGTGCACTTACAGTTTTATTTAAAGCTAGAAGCTGCTTGTCAGGAACTCCATTTGTTACCATTAGATTAACAAACTAATACTACTGTTAGTCATGTAAGGCATAATCAACAGACTGACCTAGAGGAAGATTATTATTTCAACTAACATCACTTTGTAAAAAAAACTTTATGATAGCTTACCATATCTGATGCGTATGCATTTCCTACAATGCCTTAAGGAACTCTTCTTAGAGTAGGAGAGTAAGAAAAGAATCCCATTAAAAATAAAATAAAATATAATGATAATGATGATGACAACCTTCAAATACTATCACCATGAAACTTCTATGCTTGATTTGACAGCAAATGCCATCCCAATGCAAATTTCAGGGCAAGCATATGGGAGAGAATCAGTGTAAAACAAAGGCCATCCAAAGATTTCAGGGGAGGTCGTGGGAAATGTCTCCTACCTTGAACTTGATTATAATCAGTTCTAATTATTACAAAGCTCATGTTGATTTTAGAATGCAATAATAAAATTTCAGCTTACAGGAACTTGAACCAAATGTTACATTTAATACAAGAATAATCTTTCCTTGAAAAGTGTGTTGATCGCATAGTAAATGTGACTTGTCATTTTTAATTTCAAATAGCTTTCTGCGCTAAACATTACTGAACTGTTTCATATTGTTACTGAAAAGCAGATAAAAGTAACTTTGTCCTTAGGAGAAAATAAAAAAAAATTATAATTAATTATTTAATAGATTTCCATTTTTAGAAAATTATTTTCTTTCTCTTCATTTCTTTACAAAATCGTTACTATTAATATTATTAAATTTACAAGTTCAGCCATTAAACTGCATTTTAATAGCTGCAGCTTTCAGCTCTGAACAGCTTTATGGTACATGACATCCAGCAGGAACTCTTCCAAAAAGGCTGCACTTGACATACCACGCCAAATTCTCAGCTTCAGTAAATTCCTTTGATACACTTAAAATGCCCATGAATGCTCTTCTTCTGGACTAGGTTCTTAACTTCTCTTACAGTCTATCTTGTATTGGGAAATCTGGGGATAGGTAGGGGTTTGCAGAATCCCATACAAGAAGTAGGATTAAGACAATCTATAATTTTTTCAAAGCTTATACCGAAAGATGAACCTCTTTTATCGAGTTTAAACCAAGACTTGAAATACCCTAGTAAAGTGGTAAATCCCTCATAATTTCTATGTTGAGTTTTTTTTTGTTTTTGGTTTTGGTTTTTTTTTTCCCATGAAGGATTTTCTTTCCAATGTTTAATGTTTTGTTTTGTTGTGTTTTGTTTCCCATAAATAAAATATACCTATGACTTTTCCTTATCTCAGGGAATGTCTTTACTATTGAGTACCAGACCAGAAATAGTTACCTGATTCCTACAATCCTCTAATTTTTAAGACTGATCTTAACTTTCAGTCCCATCTTAACTTCTAGTTCCTCATTGCATGTGTTCACATCCAACATTTGTCTTCCCCCCAGCCTGGAAGATTGGTAACCATTGATTAAAATGCATTTCATAACGAAGTAAAATTTTTTTGTTATTCTTGGATCTGAGTAGCCTTATAGAGAGAGCCTATTCTTCCCCAGCAAACATGTCTCTTTCTATCACTATCTCACACTTTTTGTTAACTTCTCTAGTCTTATCTAGCATAATAATATATATATATTATTCAGTAAGCTTAATGGCTGCTTTTTTTATTCAGCATTCCTCCTTGTTGCACTTATGGGAGGTTCTCTACCTGCAGAGCTGCTCTCTTAACTTTGTGCATCTGAGAAAGTCATTAATTCTTGTGCTTTTTTTTTCCTGTTCTCTCCAGACTAAAGGCTGGATTACCCAAATGCAAATGACAATTGTAATCCAGCCACATGACATAAATAAATAGTTGCATCTTTTTGTTATTATAATTCTAGCCACCTTTTCCTGTTTCTTAATGGCTAGCTTAAAATTAAGAGGCAGAATTTTTTAGATACGGTTTTAGCACTATATAAACTGCCGGTGATGACTGCAGAAAAGAACAGCATTGACAAAATTTCATCTGTTAGTAATGGCTTGGAAGAGGGCAGTCTATCAGGGAAAAAGTATTGCTTGGCTGAGAAAACAACATGCATGAGTTCATAAGAGCAGTTTTCATCATGGCAGATATATAGGTTGGCATAAAAATGATGGACATGCCCGTTTTTTTGCCACTGGCTCTTATCCTGGCTACCTTGTTCTTCCATGCTGTGATTATCTGAGGGCTCAAGCTGCATGTGGCAGAAGAACTCTTGACCTTTTGAGCGCTCTCCTTTGTTCCTGCTTTGAAGAAGCTTGTTAAAATCAGCTCTAAGGAGTGGCAGTTAGATTGAGAGATGCACTGGAGAGGGGTCATATCTGCTGCCAAAATATTTCCAGGAACTGAAGATGAAAACCTGATGGCAAAGGACTTCTACAGCTGGAGAAGAAAGTTTAAAGTTTAGATATATTTGTTATGGCTCATAGGAATGGGATCAGTGTTGGGAATCTGCTACTGGCAAGGAGAAGGCATGAGGAGAAAAATTTAATTATAAACATATTTATTAACAATGAATGCAGAGATTTGATAAGGAGAATGTGAGTTTTCATTTTTAACACATGTGCATTATTAATCATCGATGATACTAGGGTTACAAATAGGAATCTGCCTGGAGGCAGAGGACAGAAGAGATGATTTTTATTAAACATACTGAGCCAATTTCTGTCCTCTGACACATGGATGAAGCTTTCATTGAACTCCATGGGAGATCTACACTAGCAGTGCAAGACATAATTGTGCTCTGCATGTTCTATATATATTAATCATAATTAAAAATAAGGATAAAGGCAGGGCTGAGGGATATATGGTTCAGGGATGGTTAAGGCCAAAGTAAGCTAATTTATCAATATGTATTTCCTGTGGTCCTTGTGTCTTGGCAGAGGATAAAAAAAGATGTCATTCATACAATAGGAATATACACTGATACATGTTTTGTAATATTTCCTGTTGTAACAGCAATTACAATTCCTTTTGTTGTTTTTAAAAGATCTTTAAAGAAGGCTAAAAAACTAAAAGGCTGAAAACAAGGTTTTAAAGCTCTTAGAAACATGGTGATTTTTCTAATGGGTTCTTTACTAAAATAAAAACCATACACAAATGTAACAACATTAAACAACAAAATAAAACTGTAATGCTAAGTACTATCGTTATATTTTTATCTCACGTGTTAAGTTATAGCCCTGTTTTATATTATGCCTTTTGTACTGGGAATGTTTCCCTGCATCGCAAGGGAATCTTATTTCTGTGCTGTGAAAAAGGGTTGTCCTTTGTAATGTTCTGTAAGTGGATGTTACAGTTTAACTACCTGGATTTAGTAGTTATATCTGTGCACGAATACTTTCTAATTTGCTTGCCGTCTGTAAGGTTAATTTGTTGTATAATTTTTATATGTTATTTTAAAGCTTCAGGTCAAGTTACCATCTAGAGAATTGACCTTCCCATTTCTTTTCTGCCTTTTATCATGCCACTGCCCTTCTCACATCATATTTAAGTACTCAGACTGTGTTTTCACCTATATCCTCTGCTTGCTAACTTCAAGCCCCTCCTTTTCTGATTCTTCAACTCTAAACATACAGCTTTTAACACCTTGTGGCCCAGACCTCAGTGTTTTAAGCCTTCTTCCTTCAGTAACTTTCAGAATTCCTAAATAACTTGTGCTCGTGATCCACACATGATGAGCTCTGTCACAGAAGAATGGTGTGTTTTATCTTAAGTAACTCCCAATTATAGTCCCAATTACAGATTTGAAGACTTTACTTTGTCCACTTTTGTCAGATTTACTTAACAGTTTTCTATTATTTCTATTGCTGCATATCCCACTCTAACTATTCTGAACAAGATATTACTGTGAAGAAAATTTCTTGCTTGCAGCCTGTCTGGTATGTCTGTTTTTCATTCAAGTACATAGTTAAACTAATGAAATATTGGCCAATCTTTTTTCTCTTTTTTTTTTTTTCCTTTTTTTTTGTTCCATCTCTTTTAGGGTGCAGAAGAGTTAGCAGAGTTAGCATCTTGATCGTGAGTACCTTTGGGAAACATTGAGACCCCAGGCATCATGTATGGATTTTTTTTCTATGTCATGGACAACTTTCTATCACCCTTCCCATGATTCTGAAGTATGGCTGGGAGTTTTTTTGTTCAGGCTGAAGATGTCAAATCAGGTTTAATAAATAGATGTTAAGTTCTTAGGTTTAAAAAATTTTTAAGGTGTCAGGACATCCAGTACATCTTTTTTTTTCCTTGAGACTCTTTCACTAAACATGAATAGATTCTCTTCCTAAACAAAAATTCCAGCAAACAGATGTTGCTAGTAATCAATTTTCATCACAAGATACTGCATAACATGAGATCCATTGCATTAAATTGCATTAAATTGTGTCTTCTCTTTCTGGATATGTAATAACTTTTAGTGTAGTCCATTAGTGAAGTCAATGAATCTGTTTGTGATTAAACAAGGGTATTTGCAAAATGCGGGACTGCAATCTGGCATTTTCAGAAGTTATGAATGTATTTGTTGAAAGATGATGATGAGTACATGAACTCCTTGGAGAAAATATATGGAGAACTCGGTAAGCATACCCAGATGTTAATCTAATTAATTGTAAATGCCATACTACATAGAAATTTTATCTAGCAAATATTTAAGAGGTCTTTAAAGAAAAAATTGAAGTGCATTAGAGAAAACAGATAAGAACAATGAAAGGTTTTTTTACCTAGACCTTTCAAGATGCACTTTTTAACACTCGGAGCATAAGAATATAGTATGTTTTCTTTATTATTGCTGCAATAAAGTTGTTTTCCCACTTTTCACAGTGTTCTTTCTGGACATAAAAAGAAGGTTAAACTATATTAACTTATTCACACTGTTGATTTTGGAAGTACTTATCCCGAATGCTTAAGCTTTGTCTTTGGTATGAAAAAGTCTTTTCTTCAAAGCCACTCTAGTTGTACCTGAAATCCTCTGTGTGTAAACAACTTGAAATTCTTATGGTAGATTGAAAATCTTTACTTTACCAAAGCACTTGTTCACTGACTAAGGGGATTTCAATACATCCTGGAGATTAGCTCAAATACTTTTGAAATTAGAAATGAGAAATGAACCACTTTTTTAAATTCAAATGTACCCAGATGTTTTGGACATTTGTAATGAGTTATTAAAATATTATTTTGCTTGAGATGCCAGACATAATAATAAGATAAAGTTGCAACATCAATACAATAAGAAAGAAATTACAGAGTTTTCAATTTAAGTATTGTTAACTAGGAACTGTAACATCAACGTGAATTAGTTCAAACCAAAGTCTAAAGTATCTGATATCTGCAATTGAAATTCACTTAGAAACATTAAATATGTGCATTTAAAATATTCAGTACAGCTGGAATGGTGGACTAGGCTTCATTTCATAATTTCACATGACAATATTTGTGATAATAATGATACAACATGGTTGAGTCATTTGTCATATTTCAGAGGAAGTTGCTCATGTTTCACTGAGCAAGTCCTGAGAGACTGTTATCTCACTGTTATAAAAACATTTGGAATATGGCAGCATCTAATATAGACAGTCTTGTAAGTCCATAAAATTCTGTGAAACAGATATTTGTTTAAGGATTTGCATGTTAGAAATCATGGATTCTGATGCTGCAAATATTTATGCTTATTGTTAAATTCACTTATATGTATTCACTTTGTGCCCAACAAGCCCAGGAATTTAAAGCCAGATACCTGTATACTTGTGTGGTCACAGGGTCCTAGCAATATAAAAACAGAAACAGACTTGTTACAGTAAAAATGAGGGATTGGATATGTACAGAAAACAGATTGAAGGGCTAGTTTATTTTTCAGATAGTTCAGTAGGAAGTGAAAATGTCTATATCAGATGAAAGAAAAAAATTCATTTGAAATCTTTTATTGCTAGAATCCCATTCCCAACAATTCTTTTCTTAGAGAATTAATAAAGAGGAATGAGGTGGCAAAGGAGGTGAAGGGATGTGATATGGGAAAACCAGCATGCCTTCACCAAGGACAAATCCTGCTTGACCAACCTAGTGGCCTTTATGATGGTGTCACTGCACCAATGGACAAGGGAAGAGCCACTGATGTCTGGACTTCAGTATGGACTTTGATATGGTACATTTCAACATCCTTCTCTCAAATTGGAATGGATGTACTCTTCAATGGATGTAGACACTGCTTCATGATCGAGTCCAGATTGTTGTGGTCAATATCTCAATGTCTGAATGGAGGTTGAGGATGAGTGATGTCCCCCAGAAATCCGTACTGGGACCGATACTCTTTGATGTCCTCATCAATAACATTGACAGTGGGGTCGAGTGCACCCTCAGCAAATTTGCTGATGACACCAACCTGTGGGGTGCAGTCGACACACCAGAGGGACGAGATGCCATCCAGAGGGACCTAGACAGGCTTGAGCAGTGGGCCAAGGTGAACCTCATGATTTTCAACAATTCCAAGTGCAAAATCTTGCACCTGGGTCGAGGCAACCCTGACTACCAATACAAGCTGGGAATGAAAGAATTGAGCGCAGCCCTGCCAAAAAAGACCTGGGAGTTCTGGTGGATGGCAAGCTAAACATGAGCCAGCAGTGTGCCCTCACAGCCCAGAAAGTGAACCATATCTTGGGGCTGCATCCAAAGAAGCATGGCCAGCAGATTAAGGGAAGTGATCCTGCCCCTCTACACTGCACCGATGAGGCCTCACTTGGAGTGCTGCATCCAGATGTGTAGCCCTCAATACAGAAGTAAAATCAAGTAAAATCAACAAACAAACAAACAATAAAAACAACACAAAACCCACCAACCAAAGAAAAAAAACAGCATCTGATTATTATTACCTTTAGAAGTTTTCAACTAAGGTAAAATATTGATATTTTTATTACTTTTATGACTTTTGTTTTCACTTCCTCTGGCTTTTAACTTCACTCTTCTGAGCATGATGAATATCTTGCTGAAAATACTATCTTTTTGTATGAAACTATTGTAAAATGAAGATGAAAAGCAGACAATAGTCTCTTAAGATTTGAAATAAAAGATAGAATTCATAAATTCTATCACTAAATAGAACTATTTCAATCTATTTACATTAAAATAAGAGAAGATCTGGAATTGTTCAAGCATTACTGAAGGGCATTTTCTGTGCCTTACATGACCTACTTTTAAAACCACAAACTTTTAAACTGTCAGAATCAGTAAATCTATCTGCCTTAATATTTTTATACTATTGAGACAATGTAGAAGATTTAATCCTTGACTATTTGTGCTAAATTATCCCCAAAACAAATATACAGAATAGACAAATTAATGTAATAGTAAGATTTCTAAATGATTTTCTTTTCTTAAACATTCTATATAAGATACTGTAAAACTATCCTTCAGTATAAGTCATCTTCTCTCTTCCTTTGTCAAGACAGCTTTTAGACACCTATTAGGATAGGAATCTCAACTTTATGAAGGAACTTTAATTACACAGTATGGACTGCTAGCAAGACTCCACTTTTTTACACGCACAGCAGCAAGTCTTTACAGATTCAGTTTAAAGTGAAATTTAAACCCCTTTGCATTGCATTTTAATAAGTTAAAACATGCCTTCAATTTTAGCTGTTGGCCTGTTCTAGATCTTTTCTATATCTTCTGTTAAAAATTAGGACCCTTAAGGAAAGTCTTTTTTTCCTGAGTCTTCTGTATATATATTTTTCAAATATATATATATAATGAATATATATAGTATAAAATCAAAAATGCCTTTCAGTCATTTTTAGAGGAACATTTGAAAAATGAAGGGCAGATGCATGCTTCCTACTTGTTTTGTGGAACTGTCACAATTTTTTCCCTTTCTATTCTCATTTCATCAAAACGTTTTCATGTAAGAGGTAACTGCCGTCTTCCATAGCTCTCATTAACTTCATCATCATTAGTTTTCTACAGCATTTGCCTTTAAGGTTGGCAAGAAATTGACAGAAAATATTAACATGCATGACAAATAACTGAAATTAGATATATTTTAGTCTTAGAAGCTTAAGATATTTCAAAAATATCTTTATGTTCTGTACCCGAGGAAGAGATCTGAAGAAATGGTGATGTATTAGTGCACAGAGATGATACTTAGAGTGTGTAGCCAGTATTACTAGCATCTTTGAACTGACTGCATTCAGTATCTCTGCACAGATGTTTATTACTTGAGGTGATGAAGAAAACATTAACTTTTGGGAAGTGGCTATTAGACAGGAATGGCATGCACATACTTGCTATTGTTAACACCTTGAAGGACAGGACAATTTAATTATTTCCCAGCCTATCACTTAAAGAATCATTCTATTGTGAAAAATGTTGCAAACAAGAAGCCTATGTATAACCGGTCTCCTGAAAGGCTATGGATGACCCTTGGGTCTGAAGGATTGGAACTACAGCTCTCCTCCAGAGTAGAGTCCTAGAACACATCTGTGCAGAGAAAAATGCACAGGTGCCACATGGGAATGGGAAGAATGGCACCCTCTGTACCCATGATCAGCCTCTTTAATCACACAAGTGAGGAAAGTTGGGGCATGTTCAAGAGCAGTGGCTACAATATTATTGATAATATTTTAAAAAAGAAAAAGAATGTAATGCTTTTGTAATTATCTCAGCTGCCTTTTCTAAATATCTTCTAAGTCTTAATCATGAGAAGATAGTCTCTGAAACTCAATCTGGGAATAGACATTTGTACAAAACTGTAACTTTTTGTTTTTTGTTTTTTTTTTAAGAGCAACCTATGCTGTGTCTGTTTACAAAATTAACCTCAGAATTTATCTGTGCATGATAATAAATCCCAGTGGATACCCATATAGGTGTTTAAAAGCCTCGTAAAATCTGCCTTTAAAGATGTAAAGTAAGAAATTGTATTATAGACATTTAAGATTCTGTAGATTTATTTGTTATTTGTATATTGGTGTGAAGAAGGTTTGTATCATAACAAAATACCAGAACATTGATTCCTCAGAAATAAACTGTCTCTGTAATACTGACCTACACTTACATGTGCAATTGCAAAAAATAATGACAATTTTCCCAATAACTGTGCGTTACCAACAACCCCAGGCAATCCTACAGGCTTGGAGAAGAGTGGCTGGAAAGCTGCCTGATGGAAAGGGACCTCGGTGTACTGATGGACAGTCAGCTGAATATGAGCCAGCAGTGTGCCCAGGTGGTCAAGAAGGCCAATGGCATCCTGGCTTGTAGCAGGAATGGTGTGGTGAGCAGGCCTAGGGAAGTAATCCTGCCCCTGTACTTGGCACTGGTGAGGCCTCACCTCGAGTACTGTGTTCAGTTTGGGTACCTCAGTACAGAAAGGACACTGAGGTGCTGGAGCAGGTCCAAAGAAGGGCAACAAGGCTCATGAAGAGCTTGAAGAATATGCCCTATGAGGACAGACTGAAGGAACCAGGGCTGTTTAGTCTGGAGAAAAGGAGACTGAGGGGAGACCTTATTGCTCTCTTCCAATATCTGAAAGGTGCTTACAGCGAGAACGAGGTTGGTTTCTTTTCACTGGTGACAGGTGACAGGTGACAGGACGAGGGGAAATGGCCTCAAGTTGTGCCAGGATAGGTTTAGGTTGGATATTAGGAAATACTTCTTTACAGAAAGGCTAGTTAAGCACAGGAAAGGCTCCTGAGGGAGGTGTTTGAGTCACCATCCCTGGATGCGTTTAAAAACCATTTGGATGTGGTGCTCAGGGGACATGATTTAGCGGAGGATGTTAGTTAGGGTAGTATGGTTAGGTCGTGGTTGGACTCGATGATCTTTAAGGTCTTTTCCAACCTGAGTGATTCTATAATTCTATGGTTACAGGATTGTATACACTTCCAAGAGGGATTCACACAAATTAGTTCAGGTGCATGAGAGAATTGTTATCTCAAAGAAACAATTGTCCTCATCCAAAGCAGAATGAAATTAGAAGAATGAGCAGAGGTATACAATAACAATATGCCTTCAAATATTTGGAAGAATTATAGCAGATGAAATTCCATTCAATGTCTATGACAGGCTAGGAGGCTAAGCAGTTGTGCAGTTTCTTTCTTTCCCTTTTCTTTTTGTATTTGATTATTCACAGTGGATCTGAGAGCTCATCACAAGTGAAGTTTTCTTTTTTTTTCACTCTTCATTTCCCTTTGAAATGTCTGATCTTTTTTCCAGAGGTATAGTTCATACCAGCATTAGCTTTAACTGTCTTTCTGTGGCATTTAGTATGCAATTATGATAGCACAGGTTAGGAAGGTATTCAGTGAAAGAAATCATATTGTTGCTGCATCTATACAGATGTACAAATTTGAGTCAATGAGTTCATAGCTAGTTTAAGCATATCTATAGAAGCAACAGTCATTTACTTGGACTGTAAAATAAATGTATCTAAAAATGTCATCTGCTCTTGACTATGCTTGATGCTGATAGAAGATAAATATCATAGAATCTCTAGCCTCCTATCTGTCTTTGATACTTTATAGAGTGGTGTGATAAATCAAAATAGTTCAATTTCAATTAACTCACAAACACTAGAAATCTGAGGCTAATGCATCTGCAACAAAGTAAGGCTGTTTGCAGCTTTCTTACAAGTTTTGCTGAAGCCTGTGCAGCTACATTTATTTCACAGATGTGGGAAACTGTGGATACAATAGTATGCAAGAAGATACAGCAAACTGGAACAGAGATAATAAAAAACCACGCCTATAGATGTCATTCTTTAGTTGCTAAATAATAATCTTCTCTCCCAAGCTACCTAAGCTTTGAGATAATAAATGTGTAATTATCTAGAAATTTATCTAACAAATCCTTTTCTACCAGAAGGGTCTACAACATCAGTGATGCTCTTGATCTTCCTTGTTCACTCCTGTGACGTGTGACTGGTGTTTGTTGGTCTTCTGGTCTGTGTTATCTGATGATGAAGAGTATCCCACGTCAAAAGGACAGCAATGGAACAAACAGTCTGGGCTAGACCATCTTTACAGAGCAGAATAAGCGTCTCTGGCCTATGACAACATAGGCATGAACAATTCATGAACAGGTGAACCATCTCAGGTTTATATTTAAGTGAAATGGGGAGAAAAATACATATGCACAATATTAAAATTTGGCCATCACTGTTAAATAAAAAATTATTTTCATTTTCCAAACAAATCCAAGTTGACTTCAATATCAAGCAAATAAAACACCCTGTAAAGACAACAAACACATCCTTGAAGCTTTTGCTTGATATGAGTCAGGGTTTTAGAAACACTTACAATTGCAATGGACTGTATATAAAACAGAAATCACATTCACTAAGTCGTTATAGTCCATACTGATGTCCTATATTCTAAAAGTTAGCTGATAATTTTTTGTGGATTATGCACAATTTTTTTTTTTTTTGTCTGACATGAAAAACAGGAAATTTATTTTTGGACTACACAAGTTTTAGATTATTTTTCATTCTTAGTGAACAACAACAAAAAGGTTTCCCATTACTTTTCTGTAAAAATTGTTTTCGCATTCATAGGTCATGAATAACATAGTCCTTCTTTCTTAGAAACAAACAAACAAACAAACAAACAAAAAGCAAACAAAAAAACAAGAAAAAACAAACAAAATACCAGAAAGTTCTCTATTGTTCCTTCCAGAAAAAATCAATAGTCCCAAACCTGCTTTATACATTGTTGGACATGCTCTTGATCTGAACTGAAGGAAAGAGAAATAACTCTTTTCTTACATTAGCAGCTTGTTTTAGCTTAATAAAATCCTTTTCCTGAAAGAAGGTGAGCCAGAGATCAACAATGCAACTCAACTTAATCATTGGCTGAGTTATAACATCTACTAATACCATGACACAAATCTTGGTAAGACCAAGGTCTTTAATGCCATCATTTCTATAAAGACATACAATGCATATATACAAACCATGTAAAGTATATAGACTTCAGATTTTTTTACTTTATTTTTTACTTCTTTATTGTTGTATTGATTCTTATTTTTCCTACAGAGAAAAATATGCTATATCAGCAACCAATAAAAGTAGCAGACAGAAATGTTTCCAAGGAGACCCTTCTAGCTTGGCTCTGGCATGACTTTATTCTTATGAAAGCTAATCCCCTGTGCTGAATAACTGAACTTTTTAAAGGTGCAGCTTATAATTGCAGTTAAAGATTTTCCGTATTCTAATAAAAATTACTAAAATATTTAAAATAAGGGAGAGTGTTCTTGTCATTCTGTGGCTCAGCTCTGCATATTTTCACATTCTTATTGGCATCCCCGGTGTGAAAAACATGATTTAAAAAGCTTCCCGCTCTCCTGGAATTTAAGGGGGATGATGGTTACTTATGTCAAGGCCAGCTGCAGCAGCCAGGGATTTTTGGGGATTTTAAGTTTCAGCTACACCACAGGAAAATTTCACCTGTCTCTCTTAGCTTTGTTCTCGAATCTCTCCTTAAGTCATGACACTGAGAGCCAAGTAAGGAAGCATGTGGAAGTAGCCTCTTTAGTAGAACTGGGTTGTATGTACTGATGTGAAATAGAGATATGTTTACAAAAAAAAAAAAAAAAAAAAAACCAGTGGCAAGAGGAGGATTCCTCCAGTTTTTGCTCTCTTTTGATGATATCTCTATATCCATGGCTAAACCAACCTAAACCAACCAACCTTTTATTCCTCTGGAGTCAAAGTTGTTTGTTTTTGAATCTGTTCCCAAAATATCAACTCTTTCTCATCCTCCATCTATTCCCATTTCTTGTTTTGGGAAATACTTTTTTGGTTGGTGTTCACAATGATGAATGGCAGAGAAACACCAAGGCAGCCTTTTTGGAGACTGGAGAGAAGGAAGACACAGATCAGAATTTCCCAGGAATGTGGGAATGAGGCTCATGGACACAAAGGAAAGCAAAAAAATATTTGAGATAGTTGTGGTGAGAAGATGACTAGCACGATCCCCATGACCGTCAGATAATCCTTGTAATCAGAATAAGCATGCAAAGCAGAATATAGGCAAAATAGGGGTAGCAATTTTGAAATACACTATTGCTCAAATATTTTCATGCTGTGTTGGTCTGCATAAGTAGAAGCTGGACTGTTTTTTAGTTTAACGTGACCTTGTGTGCAGCGGAAGGAAAGCTCACATCTTTTTTTTTTCATCATAATAATTAAAATGGGCAAAAATGCATCGAAATGTTTACTTTTTACACAGAATAATTTGCAGTTGAAAAGAATTAAGTCAGTTGTCACAGAAGACTTTTTTTCAGCTTTTGACACTGTAAATTCAGTGTAAACTTCTGAAACTAAAAACAGTTAGTATTTGCAAGGTGATGTGTGAAAGATACTCAACACAAAAATATGTTTCAGGCACATACTTGTTTTTTTTCATTTTAGAGGTAAAATGTTCTTTTGTTTTGTTGTTGCTACTGTTACATGGTGTTTTCATATTGTTGTTTGGGGATTCAGTCTGTTTGTTTGGGTTAAAAATTGATTCTTCCCCTGTTCCCCAGTTAGTTAAGAAAAAAAAAAAAAAAAAAAAAACACAAAAACAGCAGTGCCCTGTGGGAATGTAGAAAATTAAATTCCAAAAGAAGAAAAAATGAAAGGATAAAGACAAAGAAAGGGACAACTGAGGGCTGTGATTTGCCATGCTTTGCTGGTGTCTAGGAAGCCTTATTTGGGTCCTCAGCTGGTCACCAAGCATCTTGAAAGTAAGTGCTGACTCGACACCCTAATATCTGTTAATGACACCAGAATGCATTTGTCAACAAATATTAGGTACCTTCTCATAAATTGACATCCTAGAAACAATATTTTCTTTGTTAATTTTGTTTTGCAAAATTCATATTTGTATTGTATTAAAAAAAAAAACTTTATTTTGTTAATTTCTTTTAATATCTGGTTCTGTTTTAAGTGAATGTTACTAGTGTACAGAAGCTTCATCATTCTAGAGATGACAACAACATAATTTCACTCTTTCTGTTTGCAAAGGGAATGCTAATACTAAATTTCCACATTTTGAAGTGAAATACATTGGTTTCTATCAACGTATAAATTAGTTCTGTAAGCCCTTTCACAGTTTTTGCTCTATTTTTCTAGGGAAGATGAAAAGAAAGGAAAATCTGTGACTGTATTGTTATACATATCTTAATCTGTATAGAGAGAGGATTTAGGTGCTCTGATAAGTCCTAGAAATTAATTCAAGGTACCACGTGCTGTTAAAAAAAAAAAAAAAAAAAAAAAGCTCACCTGAAAAATAGACCTTTATCCCATAGATTTTAAAGTTGAAAATGATTTCTCATTTTTTATATTTTATTTTTACATACCTGTATCTTTTGTAATATATACAAAAAGCAATATCATATTATATTTGATTCTCATATACTAAAATGGTAGAAACTCGAAGAACAAGACATTTTGTTCTTATAGTAGCATTCTATTTCTTCTATCCTTCCATAAGGACAGGAAAGTGCTCTTACACTCTTCATTTGCTCTAGAAACAGAGTTGTCAGATGTGGAACATGTGCCAAACTGCTAATATTGTACTAGTTTGTTTTCTTCCTGGTACAATACTTTTTCTGGTGAAAACCTGGCTAGTGAATGGAAGACCCATTACGAGTTACATTATTGTTTTATACAGAAAAAAACAAAAAGCAGTTTATGACAAAATCAGCATATTTGTTTTCTTACTTTTCAGAATAAAATAGTTTTCATACTCTGAAGACTCAGTAAGTAGTGGTGGTGTTTTTTTTTTTTTGTTTTTCTTTTTTTTTTTCCTGGATTGGTTTCAATAGGTAAGGGGTGTGGTGCTTTCACTTGAAGTTTCCATTAAGTGAATTCAGCACTCTCTGGGATCATAAACGCTGAGTGAGTTAAAACCAGATTTATTCATACTTAGGAATCTGAATATTGTATCTGTAGCTGTTGAAAAACTAATTCAGCATGATTTGGCCTCTATTTTGTGTCTTTGCTTTTTCTTTGCTTTCCTATTTCTATGATTGACTTCACTTTTTTTGAAAATCTCCTCTGAGGAGACCAAACTAAATCAAAAACCACATCCAATAAAGTTTTAATCTCCTCTCCTCCCCTGAAAAAAAAGCCTATTTCCCAGAACTCTGTATTTCATTTCCCAAAATCTATACAAAATAAAACAGAATTACGTAGTACAAAAATGCTAAGTAAACTCATCTAGGTTCCCTTTTCCAAGAAAGGTTGGACCAGATGATCTTTTGAGGTCTCATCCAGCCTGAGTTGTTCTATTATTGTACACTTCTCAGAAACTAGCTGGTATAACAATACTTGGAAGAGTTTTATCATTCATATTTCTTATATACATAAAGCAAGATAAAGATGTAAAAGTTAAAATCGTTGGAAGTGATATGTCAAATTCACTGTGTTTAAGGAACTGGAATATTTTTCTTTAAAAAAATATTATTTTCTAAATTATAATAAAAATATTACAAAGGTAAGAACAAAATTTTGTGGAATCATGAAATATAATAATACAATGATAATCCATAGCTAAAACTTCAAATTTAGAAAATCATTATATACACAGTTGTGCTTCCATTTGAAGTCTGGACGTAAGTTTTCTTAGTTAAAAATTGAAATGTTTTCCTAATATTTGCAGAAAATCGGAGTTTAACTTGTCTAAATAGACTTTTAGTCACTGTCTTCAGTGCATATCAAAACCTCACATTGCCATTAAGAAAGAAGATAGTACATACCTGCACTCACAAATCTATTTAAAAAGAATAAAATAGAACAACAACAACAACAAAAAGCAAAATGCATGCATATTAGCATCTTAATGATGGCACATTTATACACTCTTTTAGTAGGAAATGATATGAAAGCCATAAAAAAATATAAAATCTTATTTTAGATCTATGAGAACTAATTCTAATAAGGAAATATCTACGCTGTTATTTCAACAGAATTTCACTTACATATGATAGAATCAGGAAGGACCACAATCACAACCCATGATAAAGAGGACATGATAAAAAGATTTTGTGATTGGAATATAATGCAAACTTTATTTAATCTGAAAACAAAGCAGAGATGACAAAGGACTAGAAACTATCATTATCATTCCATTTATTCTCCTTTTTTTGTTTTGTTTTGTTTTGTTTGTTTGTTATTTTTTATCAAGTATTTAAAGTTTTCTTGACAATATGTGGAATTTCCTGCTTCTCAGTCTTCACAGTCTGAGATTATCACGTATTTTATTGACATTCTTATAACATTCCTCCATAGCAAAACTCCTCTCTCACTTCTCATGTGAACATACAGTGAAATATATTTCTGCTCTGGATACACTAGTTGATCTACAGCTAGCAACTGACATATTAGATGGGTCACTCTGTATTTTAATATTTTCAAGCAATTAATTCTTAATTAAAGGTTTTAAAGGTTTAAAGCTTAGAAAGTGGGTTAGAACGCGCTTTCTTCAGGATTTTGGAAAGAGCAAGAATCATTCCCTAACTATACTCTCTAAGAACAATCTGTTCCAGGTCAAACTGGAACATTCTTCTATTCCTTCACAGTTATTTCACATTAATGCTAGTTCCTTTGACTGCCTTACTTTTCAAAGAGAAGCAACTACAACTGAATTTTGTGCTGAATTCTGTTGACATAAAATAGACATGTTCTAAGAATGCCTACAAGGCTGAAGCACTTGGAAAAGAAATACCTGGTCTCTGGAACCTGTTCATACTTAGATATGATTTGTGCCCTGAGTTGTTCACAAGCAACTTTACAGCTGTGATGCTGAAATAGTAGCACTATTTTCCTGTGGTTAGAGATGCCAGCTAATGCCCTCTGGGATCTCACTTCCCAAGTAAGGCAGTAAAGGTAGTAAATAAGCTAACTAACGTAACTTTGGATTTCAATTATTGCTGTCTTTGAAGTGCCTAAAACCCTTTTTGGATCTCTTTCCTCATCACAGAAATTCTGTGCCACAGTTATCACCCAGCTGTGAAGGATAGCACTATTCCAAAATTGTGAAGGAATGGAGTTTACAATTAAGCTCTGCTTCTTATTGAATCAGTAGAGAATTTTGATTGTGGTTTCAACAAGACTTTGGTTTGGCTCCATGTTTTTGAGTTTCTCTCCGTAGAGAGAATGAATTCATTCCTATAAGTAACATGAGTCTTCCCAAGGGCCATAACATTAAGATCTGTTTGTAAATATAATTTTTGATGAGTTTTCTCCAGAAAAAATTAATAATGATTTCACAGTTTAAAAGAAAATGTGCTAACATATTCTGTTTAATTGTAAAGGAGATGGAAAATTATTTTTTTCATATATATAATTAATATGTATCCATACTTTCTATAAGATTACTAGTTCTTCATAAAATACTATAAAAATCTAAGTAAAATACTTAAATTTCTTTCTTTCCTCTCCACTGTTGCAAGATATTCCTTTATATTCGTCTTTTTCTCCTGCAAGTGAGAAAATACAAGTTGGTGGTTTCCCTTATTACTTCTCAGCTAATGGAATTTCCTCAATGTCTATTTTTTGTTCCAGAAATATCTTTTGAATATTGTGGTGACCTCTAATTACAAGAGGAAACTGTGTTTGCATTCTTTGCATTCTTCAAGTGTGTAAAAGATGGATGAATAATAATTCACAAGTTTTCTTTCTAGTGAGTTGTAAGGAAAAAAAAGTCCAAGAGAAACTAGAACTGTACTACCAGAGCTAAAAGCAAAACCAGTACGACAGTGTGCATGAAACTAGAACCTTATGCCAACTGCTCAGATTGTCTCCAGGTGTTCTGTGTTCTACGGCATCATTTTAACTGTTCAGAAAAAGTCCTGATCATTTTATATTTTCCAAATATGAGAACAATAAATCCAAGAATTTTAAGAACTGTTTGGATTTGGATAATGCAGAAATTTTGGTTTGAATCCAGAATTTCTCCAGGGTAAAATTAGAAGAGTAACAAAGTTTTCTCTACTATTTTAACTTACATACTAATTTATCACAGAATTGTATTTAGTGATAATGTTTCATCTGTTTATCATGAACAAAATACAGAGCACCTGGAGAACTGCTTGTATGCAATTTTTTGATCTTCACAACTATGCAAACAGAATGAAATTATATCTCTTATAAGCATGCGGTAGTCTTACAAATGTAAATAAGGCCAAATCTTCCACATGAGCATCTAACCCTTTTTTTTTTTTTTTTTTTTTCCCTGTACCGATAGACTACTGCTATAGGAGGCAAGTGAAGCAACCTTTGTCCAAGGAGTGTAATACTTTACACCTTTTTGGTGAACTTTAGTAATCATTCAAGATACTTATAAGCCTGAAATTTGTGTATATAAGTCATCATGTGCTTTTGGTAATTTGAAATATTACCTGACAAGGAATCATTGATACTGCAAACTGTACTTCTAGCAACAGTAAAGAAAGTTCACATTGTATTCATTCTCTTTTCAGTGTGCTAGTGAATGTTAAAATAAATTCTGTGTTTCACTTATGTTGTCTTCAGTCTATTCATGTTGTCATAAAGCATGAGGAAATAATTACAAGGATGTAAATTTTCTTACTTTTTTCCTCAAGCAAAATGTGTAGAAGTTACAGAACTGAAAGTCAAGAATGCCTTACCATTAGGAATTACATGGGTATGTTATGTGCTTAAGAAGTATACACTTTTTACTTAATTTTGTGACTTGAAATTTAAATATTTATAGAAACATTCATAGCTCTGTAATATTTAGCTTCTTTCTGTGGATGAGATTGGACAACAGAGTTGAGAACTGAATCTATACCTGACTAAAGAAGCTACTTCCTAACTGAAGGCGTGAGTACATTCATTAAATAATATTTAGAAGGCACTTGTTGTTATTTAAAGGAACAAACTTATATCTTAAGTGGCAAACACTAATTAACGAGGAAAAAAGTAAAACCCACAAAAGCAACAACCCAGATATTGAATTGAACTTCTAGAGGAGGGATATCTAGAAAATGTAACAGCAAGAAAATCTTCTGTCTACTCAACTCAGTAAAAATCTTCTTATTCCTAAATGTGTATGCCACAATTCCATCACCATCATTTGATTTGACTGTGGTAAACACATTCCTGGGAAAACAGAGTGAACTCTTAGACTGAAACATCTTTCTTGACTTGAGTCTGCCTACAAACATCATACTTGGTAAATGGAGTTAAGAACATATAATTGTTTTGAAAGAAATTTAAACTACTATGAACTAATTCAGTTGTAAAATATTTTATATAATAATGTAGAGATAAATTATAAATAGAAATCTAAAAAATGGGCACACTATGCTCAGTGCAGAGTAAACCTTCACTGCATAACTTCCTGTGGTGAAAAATTTTGCAATAAGTCTAGACAAAAGTCTATTTAATTTTAGAATATTATTGATTTTCAACTTGGGCCAGATAGCACACATTGAATTTTGAGACACTGTGGTCACATTTCAAGAGAACTGGCCAATTTATTGTTTTAGGTGGCGATAGCAGGAATACATAGTGGACTTGATTTACAGCTGCCTACAATTTTGGCAGTCATTGTTATACTTCACTGTGAGTCTTGGCACTTATTCAAGCCAGACTTCGCATTTAACACAGAGCTCACAATTTTTTATGAAAACAAACTGAGAAAACATTATAGAATATCCCAGTACATTCGAAGAGCACATAAGAGATGGCACCTCTCATTAAACATTTCCCTTTGTCTTTTCTCCATTCTATGCTCAGTGCTAACACCCCATGAGGTTGTAGTAAACGTTCTGAAGTTTTGTATAATGAAAAGAGCTAAGCCAAAGTATTTAGTTGTTTGTCCTACACCTACAGCTGATTAAAACTAAAATATATTTTTTATTTTTAAAAAACTTTGACTAAGAAAACAGCTATTTCCAGATTTCATTTCTTTATCCCTTCTCATTTCTTGCTTCTTTTTTATCTTTCCTTTTTTTTTTTTTTTTTTTTTTTTTTTTTGCTTTTAAAGAAATGAAGAAGAAAAGAAGAGTAACACATCCAAGCCCTCAAACTTTCCAATTCCAGTAAAAGAAGTATTTATTTGCAACAGCTGCACTGATCTTCAGGCTTCTGGGGAGTCAGCATGAACTTTCAACAACGTTTTCAATTGTCAAATAATTGTCAAATATCCTCTTGAAGAGCTGGGAAACAAGTGGAAATGGGTCTTCAGTGGTAAGGGGACTTTTAAATGCCAATGTAAGAAAGAATTTAAAATTGAACCAACAATATTACAGAGACATGGTGACAGAAACCTCGTACTGAATAAAATAAAATGTATATTGTAAGTTGCCAAAGCATAATAGAACTGTTCCTCTATTTCAAAAAATTTATGAGTAGATGTTCTTAAGCAGACCAACTTCAAATACAGGAGTTGAAAGTATGAGAAATTTTCAGTGTTTTTCTTGGTTGCAATTAAAAAAGATGATAAATTTAATGACAATGAGCAGATTTCTCAATAACTTTTTTTGTTTTTTTTTTTTTGCTGTTGAAATAAAGTGTAATGAGGATAAGATTAGGCTACTTGCTGAGTTTCTGGCAGATGCCAAGAATGCAAGGTTACGGTACTGAATTTTTGCAGGTTTTCCATCGAGGAATTTTTTCTGAAGCTATTCTGAAGGTAGATCTGGCTATACTGTGCTGTGGCATTTGCTCCTGGACACATCACTGCACCTCCTGCTACATGACGCCAGTGCAATCTGGGAGAAGGTCTTAGCCTTAGGCTAGGAGGAGAGCTTCCATGAGACTGATGCAGGCTCTACTTGATATAAAATGACGCATTGTGGCTAATATAGCTCTGACCTCACAACCCATGCCTGACCTGACAATTCCAGCTTTCCATTAGTTATGGCTTAAATTCTTGTCTACAGAGCACACTCAGGCCTCATGCTCTGAACTCCGTTTTCATAGCACATTACACACTGAGCTGAAGCAGTCAGCAGGTCTTTGTCCCAGACAGCAGTGCCAGGATAAACAGCAACACATTTGATGAATAGCGAGGAAGCTTTCCCGACTTTGCTCTGAAAAGAAGTTATTATGAACAAGGAGTCCTCAGGTCAGTTTTATAGGTCTCCACTGGGAGTCCCCACTAAATAACTGACTGCTAACTAACACCTGAACTGAGGGGAATTTCACACAAATTCACATTGCCGTTGTACTGCAAGCTCATAATGTGCAGTAGTACAGAAATGAAAAGCTTAACTATTTCAAGAGTGAAACAGCCTTCGTGTTTTGCAATGTAAAGCTGTAAAAATTCTCAGCTCTCTTGTTGATAAATGGCTTTTACAGACATATGCAGGTAAAATAAGTGCAGGAGATACATATCACAGCAAGCCATGGGATACTGTGCTGAGCTATTTAGTGTTTGAATGATATTCTTTGTCTATACGTGGCTAAAAGGCCTTTGCCTTCTCTAATGCATTATGTCCACAGATTCATCTCTGTCTACAGAAGAAGTAGTGTAATTACATTTTGTAATGAAAATATCTGCTTATATACAGACAGCGCTCTTCCCATTGGTGAAATACTATGCCTAGAGAAAGTAACGACAAAAAAAGTGTTGCAAGTATCAAAGAATGCTCATTGACATTCTTTTGGAGGCCATGGCTGGCCTTTCTACAAAGGGGACTGCTTGAATTGTGCAGACCCCAGAGCTCATCAAAAATACACCAAGCTGACAGTACCACAAAACTGAGTCCTAGGTCTCAATTACACATTTACTCAAAATATTGCAGAATTCTAAAGAATGTTCTCTTTCACACTCTCTCATTGCTGAAGGTACTTTCAGTCTGTTTTGTCAAAGTATTCCAGAATTGGAAAGTCAGGTTTCACTGTAAAAATGTACAGACTTCTAATAGGAAATATAATTTCCACATTAATTAACCATGTCACACAATTATTTTTTTTTCCCCCTTAGGATGATTTATTACTTCTTGTCTAAGATAACTTATTATTTTGTAAATTAGAACATATTGATGTTGTTTGAAGACTAGTTTTGACTCTGGTTCCTAGGAAAGATTATACTTACCTCTAAGAATAAATAACCATTAGTTGCTGCTATTTCTGTATTGTTTGTCATTATTCTTGCATGTACCCATTGGGTTATGCAATCTAGGATTACAAAAGTGAGTACATTTCATCTGAAAGAGCAGAAGTGTCTTTTTCATCTGAAAGAGCAGAAGTGTCTTGCTCAACAAACTGCTTTTAAAACAATTTCTGTGTACTTGTGCCAGTACATAGAAAGTTCTGCTAGTGCCAAGCGGAAGATGCACACTTGTTCTTAAATTAATTACACTTGCAGATAACCTTGACGTTGAAAAATATTTATTACTCCTTTCAGCAATGTTGGTCAGTTTTTTTCAGTAATCAGAAATTTGTAATGAAGCTTTTTTTTTAAATGTAATTCAGAGTATCTTAATGAAACTATCTAAGCTGCCTCTACCTCCTTGATGAGGTGGGTGTTAATGTTAGCCTTTGTTGTCATCCAGGCTTCCAAATACTTTCTTCTATGAGACATTTTGAATTTCCTTTCAGTTTGGCCGGACTATCTGAGCTCCCGTCTCCTTTGTGGAGGGAGATTGCAATGAAAATGCACAACTGTTTCTATGAACAAGATCTCAGTCAGCTTTACCGATTAGAGTGTTAACTGCACATTTAGCAAGTCTTACAAGTACAGATAATCACTTCATTTTCACTGCTTAAATTCTTCATATAGGACAAAAGTATTAGTGCAATTAGAGAGCAATTGTAACAAAAGGCATACTACAACAAAGAAGGTGATAAAAAGGATCACATAAATAAAAAAAAAAAAAGTACACATTTCCTTGCTATTGGGAAATACTTCCTAAATCTTCCTTTATTATATCCAGTCCTAATATGATCAAATTCACATGTAGTGACATCCTTACTACCTAGAGTTTATTACAACAGGGATATCAATATGGGTGGGGGTTGTACAAAGAATTCAAAATAAGGTAGGTAGTATATATAGGTACCAGTGTCAATGTAAACAAGCATATGTTTTGTCTTCCTTGTCATATAGAACAGTGAAAAATTTTTTATAGTTGCTTGTATGTTCTAATACTGATGTCCTAGAATCCATTATGCCAAGAAAGTGCTTATTTGCTACCTTAGTTCTTAGAGACAAGAAGTACCCTTCTTCAGTGGTTCAGTACTTTCCAATGCTATTCCAGCAGATTCAGTCTTCTGTTCTAATCAATGATTTTTAGGTCGGCAGTACTACTCATGACTTTTAGCTGCTTTTGCGCATAAAGGAAATTCTTAATTTGGCTGCAGTAGTATCTGTTCACTATAACTCTTTGGTTGACCTGAAATACTATAACAAATCTTTGCTTAGGCTTTCTCAGTGTGCATGTAGAATGAAATTATTTATGGCATGAAAGTGTATTCTGACTGTGAACCGATATGAATCAACAGACTATTTACTAATTTCCTTTTATATTGTAAATGCAAAGTAAATTCGTGTAAGTTCATCATGTTTTGTGGAAGTCCTGTAAGTATTAAGTAGGTCTTAAAGTTGCTTTGCATCTGCATCTTTGTAGAAAAATATGGAGAAATTATCTCAGAATGTTTTCGTTAAAATAAATGAGAGAGAGTCTGGCTTCCTACTTATTCTGTGGAACCAAGGCACTGAGCCAGCAAAACCATTTCTGTGAGAATGAACCTTTATCAGTTTCAGTAGTTGAAATCCAGTTTCATGCAGATTTCTTTTTTTCTTTTTAAAGATTAAATATCAAAAAAAAAGTGTAAATGACAATTACACACTGCTTATTATCAAAAAATACTAAATATAAAGGTGTTGTTGTTGTTGTTGTTGTTTTTAATAAAAGGCTAGGTGATTCATGTTTAATCAATCTGATGGCCTTCTATGATGGAGTGACGGCATTGGTGGACAAGGGAAAAGGGATCGATGTCATTTATGTGGACTTGAGCAAGGTCTTTGACATGGTCCCCCACCACATCCTTATCTCCAGATTGGAGAGATGTGGATTTGATGGGTGGACCACTCGATGGATAAGAAACTGGTTGAAAGGCTGCAGACAGAGGGTGGTAATCAATGGCTCTATGTCCAGGTGGAAGCTGGTAACGAGCAGCGTCCCCCAGGGGTCTGTCTTGGGACTGGTGCTCTTTAGCATCTTTATCAATGACATCGATGACGGAATCGAGTGCACCCTCAGCAAGTTTACTGATGGCACCAAGTTGAGTGGTGTGGTTGACACAGTGGAAGAAAGGGATGCCATTCAGAGAGACCTCGACAGGCTTGAAATGTAGGCCCGGGTGAACCTGATGAGATTCAACACAGCAAAGTGCAAGGTTTTGCACTTGGGCTGGAGGAATCCCAAGCATCCATACAGACTAGAAGGAGTGGTCCTTGAGAGCAGTCCTGCAGAGAAGGACCTGAGGGTCTTGATAGATGAAAAGCTTAACATGAGCCAGTAGTGTGTTCTTGCTGCTTGGAAAGCAAATGATATCTTGGGCTCCATCAAAAGAGGGGTAGCCAGCAGGGACAGGGAGGTGATTGTCCTCCTCTATTCTGCTCTTGTGAAGCCCCATCTGGAGTATTGCATCCAGGTCTGGAGCCCCCAGTACAAGAAAGACAGGGAGCTGTTGGAGAGGGTCCAGAGGAGGACCACGAAGATGATCAGGGGACTGGAGCACCTCCCCTATGGAAACAGGCTGAGGGAGTTGGGCTTGTTCAGCCTGGAGAAAAGAAGGCTGCGGGGTGACCTCATTGGAACATTTCAATACCTAAAGGGAGCCTACAAAGAGGAGAGGAAGCAACTCTTTGAAAGGGTTGATAACTGCAGGAAAAGGGGAAATGGTTTTGAGTTGATGGAGGGAAGACTTAGGTTGGATACCAGGGAGAAGTTCTTTACAGAGAGAGTGGTGAGGTGCTGGAACAGGCTGCCCAGAGAGGTTGTGGATGCTCCATCCCTGAAGGCGTTCAAGGCCAGATTGGATGGGGCCCTGGGCAGCCTGGTGTGGTATTAAATGGGGAGGTTGGTGGCCCTGCATGTGGCAGGGGAGTTGGAGATTCATGATCCTTGAGGTCCCTTCCAACCCTGGCCATTCAGTGATTCTGTGATTCTATGTCACTAGAATCACTGTTTTCTCCAGGCCCAAAAATGTACTGCAAAACATTCCCCATTGTGAAGAAGTTCAGACAAACCTATTTGACAAGTTCAACAAACCTTTGTTTACCTTCAGTTCAAATTACAATCCTACAAAACATAGCACATACTTAAACTTCAGTACTGAGAGTTTCTGCAATACCAATAACAAAACTGATCATGATAGGAGAAGAATTGAGTGAAAGGATGTATTTTGTGCCTTCAGGCCAATTGATGTTGATATGGGAATATATTTCTGAGTTTTCTTCCACTTTAAATATCTGGTGACTAAACAATATTGTCTTTATATGTGATCAGTTGATTTTTATAGTACTGTTTTTCTTCCAGCTATATAATAACTTTCTTAATACTCCATGGACACTGTTCAATTTTTTATTATTTTTGCACATTTTAATTTTGAAATGTTGGACAAGTATATTTCTTTTGATCCTAAGCCTCTGAAATGCTGAAAGATCTTAATTCTTATAGGTATCAATAATGTAAATCCAGTAGGGCTCTTTTCTTTCACCAATACTTGTCACTTTGATATTTTTCCCTAATCTTCATTACAATCATTTTACCTGTCAGGTATTTGTGCCATACGCGTTCTATTATATCTATATATAAGAATTCACAGTTGATTTGATGTGAATCAAGATTCCTTCATTATTAAAATTTTAAGCAGATTCTCTGGAAAATAACTTATGGGAATGATTCTTTAACAATCTTCCTCAAATTATAATACTATATAAAACTGTAGTTTTCAAGCATATAAAATCACCACATAGCTACTAAGGGTAACAAAATCATTGTTTAGTTACTAAACTACATCTCCAACAGCTTCAGGCTTGAGCTTCACCACAGGGACACTCAAATATAGAAAACTCAAATTCTGGTGACATTGTTTGGAAAAGGATATCATTCTATCAGCAGTATGAAGGCAATCACTTCCTAAGATGTTATTCAAATGCTAGCAGATAAACAGTCTTTCAAGTATTGAACAACTTAATACCATGAAGAATGTATAAACTTTTTTTAAAAGCACAGTAAAGCAAACAAACAAGCAACAAAACAGTATGCTTTTTGCAACATGGGTAACAACTCTATGATTCAGAATATCTCCAGGGCTTTACAAAACCTAGAGAGGAACTGTCTAGCAAGTGCTCTACTCTGAGGAAACTGTGGCCTGTAGATTCTGAACAGTACTGCAAAGGGACAGAAAAAAAGTTGAGAAAATACTGTAATCAGCAATTAAATCAATTCAGAGAAATAGGAAAAAATAAAGAATCAGATGAGTAACTGGCCCAAAATTGGGGAAGATCAGATTTATTTATTCATTCATAGAATCTTAGAATGGCCTGGGTTGAAAAGGACCACAATGATCATCCAGTTTCAACCCCCCTGCTGTGTGCAGGGTCTCCAACCACCAGACCAGGCTGCCCAGAGCCACATCCAGCTTGGCCTTGAATGCCTCCAGGGATGGGGCATCCACAGCCTCCTTGGACAACCTGTTCCAATTCGTTTATTTTGTTTTGTATTGATATAAGTTTTGTGATGCTCCTTTCTTCTTTTTCTTTTTTTTTTCTTTCACACAAGTTTTTGATTCTTTCCTAGGCAAAGCGTGTATATATACTCATAAAACCACTGTTGTTTGAGCATTCAGCATTTTCTTACCTTTTTGGTGAGTAAGGAATTAGCTGAAGATCCTGGAAGAGAGAGAACACTGAGCTGTTATTGCATCATACTGCAATTAGAAGAATGCTGTCCTTCAAGTCTGTAATAAGTCTGAATATAAATTTCTGTATTCCAAACTGTAAGATTTGAATTTCAGACAGATCACCCAGTTGAGTGGCTACTTAGGAAAATAAAAATATGAGTAGGGCTCTGGTAATGACCTATTAATGTAATTAATACTGAAGCTTAAAACAAATTCATAGAAATAGTGACAAAGATTTTTGACAGTTTCCCATACGTATTTAAACCTTACATGAGAAGGCACAAGGAAATGTTGATGGAGGTCTACCTGTACTAATATGACTCACAGCAATGTATTTATTTAACTTTGCTTTAATTTATGGGAGAAGGTGAGAGAACAGGAAAAGGAATTGAGCAGATTTGACACCTTGGGTCAATTTTTGTTTCTTCAAGGGTGGTCCAACAATGCAATAAATGTTGACATTTGCAGTGGAAAAAAAATAGTCTTCTGTGAAAGTGGAAGACAAGTGGGAGGAAATGAAAGTTGAAAGAAAAAAAGGAGTACTTGGAATACCCTCATGGGACTGAGTGAGTTGAAAGAAATCATTCAGATGCTTAGGGATGTGAATTTAGATGAATTGTTCTGTTTTTTGAACACTAATATGGCTAAAAACATACTAAGGAATGAAAAGAAATGAAAAATAACAATTAAATAAAAAGTTGAATTGTTTCATAATGGGTACATCTACGGACAAAAAATAATTATGCAGTACAGGTAGTTTACATATCTAATCACCAGTGGGAAACCACTGCTTGCTATTAGGTATTGAAATATACCACTGATCTTATAGGAGAAGTGAGGCTGTTCAGTCTCAAAAGGGAGAAAAATCTACTTAGTTTTTGGAAATAATTTGGTATAAAAAAATGCATTAGTTGTCCGTCTATCCCCAGGTTTACAATTCCATCTTTTATATCAAATATTCACTTTTAAAACAATGTAACAGTAAATAAAACCATAGGGGCTTAAATGTAATTATATATCTACATACACCTACATTGAAAACATTTGACTTTATTTTTTTATGTGGGCTAGAGCTGTTCTTTTTATCAAGTATATTAGCAGATTAATCAGATTTTCGTACATTCTGCCATTTCACATCTATAGGTACAACATGTTAAAATCATATATATCTCTGATCTAACATCTCATTTTTCAGGGTGGTTTAAGCAAAGGTTGAGCACACCACTGTACTGTTGGTTTCATGTCAACTTTCAACAGGTTGAAAGGATTGCTCAGGAAGCTGGGACAGCTAGTGTAGGTTTAAGCAGCTGCTGACACTCTTATTTGAATGAACTCACTAATTAACTGTGAAACAAACACATGTTTTGCTGCAAAAACGTGGTAGAAGACAGGGCTTTAAGCACTCTGGGAATTCCATGTCGGAGTGATAGTCCCACATTACATGGGGAATTACAGATTTCAGAGAGAAAGTTTAAAATGTTATAAGATATATATACATTTCTATTAAGATATTTTTTGTACAAATGCAAATATGGAAGACCATTTATCCCTTTCCTCTCTTTCTGTATCACTGGCATAAACAAGATCAGGAAAGGCTACTGGCTTGAAGGCCACTCTCCCTCTGTGGCACCAGTTGTTATTCATATTGTAACACGCCTTTTTCTTTTCGCTGTGACACATTTTATTGCACAGCTGTCATTAATGATAGCAATGTTTAGCTATACGTGCCCAGTAAGTCTTCCAGCAAAACTGACAAGGGATAACCTCTATTATGATATTATGCTGTTTCTCAAGGCACCAGAGCTGAGGTTCAATGAGGGAATCAATTCACTGACTGAAGAACGTGAATTAAGTTGTACAGCCTGAGACCTGGGGCTCTGGATGGGTGGCTTGAGACAATATTGTCCTCAGTCAACAGAAGATTCTCATTGATTTTAATAGCACACTGGAACCATTCCTTGGCCCACAGTTTGGGCTTTGAAACAAATAAACGAAGCTGGAACATTGGATTTATTTTAAGCTGTAAAATTGGTGTTAAATATATTTGAGGTTAACCATATGGTAATGACATTAAGTGAAAGATTGAGTAAGTCAAATAAATGTAAATTATAGTTCTTGGAAGCATTTAACCTGTCTGTAACCATGACAAGGAGGAGAAAATTCTCAAGACAACTTTTGGTTTTTGTATATAAATTAGTTTAGTTTAATTGAAATGCTCCAGAAATTGACTTTAGCATAGTTCACTGTTTTTACCTTCAGTTTATTAAATTTTTATGTCTTCCAAATTCTATGCATTTAGTTTTCCAGTAAATGACCACAGTACAGTAGTTTCCCAGCAGTGATGTAATACTACAGAAATAGTCCAAGCTGAGTTCACTTCAAAGTGTTACATTTTTGTCTTTGTTTCTTGCCTTTCATTTATTTTTTCCTTCAGAAAAGGGTTCTTGACTGTTTAAAAAAATGTTTATAATAGGAAACATATACAGAATATTGCTGTTTATAATCTGATCCTGCACTTTAATCATTGTGTGTGAATGTAAAGCCACCATTATTCCTTCTCATTTTTAAAGTAATCATGCTGCCTGAATGAAATGGCTTTCACGAAAGGTCTTTGGTCCCTATAAAATATATTTGCCTAAAACTCCCTGATAAGACACCAAACTTATATTTATTCAGCAAGAAACAAACATACTGAGAAACCTAAATCTTTTGTGTCTGCTTGAAAACAGGCAGCACGTTTGTGGCATTACTTAGTGTAAGCTGCGTGGATAAATTAAGCTAGGTGAGTAGCACATTTTTTATTTTGACAAGATTGTTTCACTTTTGTTTTGATTTTGGTCTGAAAAAGGAAAGAAATTACCAACATTTATATATCAGTATAAAAGAATTATCTCAAATAGCAATTTCAAACAGCAATTACAGTCATTGTTTCTGTTTCACTGTTTCACTCACAACCTGCCCTTCTCTATACCGCCCTCTCACACTGTACCTGGCTTCTATAGCTCTTTAGTAAGACATGAACTTTTCTTTTCTTTTTACAAAGGAATGAGTAAATAGCTAATGTTTTTATTGTTTAAAATTATAAATCAGTGTTGAACTGAGCCCTGTTTATTGCAACACTTTCTCTGAATGGGCAAAGGCGATCCTACCTGATGCCAAGAAAATGCCTGCTTTGGCTCAGGACTTTATTGTAAGCCATTCTCAAGCCAAGGACATTTTGAGGACTAGATCCAAGTCAGTATAGAGATGGCAGTGTATAATATTTTGTCAAAGAAGGAAACTTAACTCTTGAGTTCACTTCATAATTATTTACTGCATATGTGACATACACATCATAGGGTTCATTTTAAAAGTACCCAAAGACAGGAGTGAAGGAAGAAAGAATTAGTAATATAATGACTGACCTCAACTTATATTCTAGAAAAGTATTGTTGATATCAGTTATCTGGTCGTGCCATTTTTATCATTATTTTACTCTCTTGAGTTCTACTTTCATTTTCCAAATTCACTTGCTCGAAGAACAAAATTTCACAAACAATAAGCTTTTTTTTCTTTTTTTTTTTCTTTTTTTTTTTTCTTTTGCTGAGTGTGTTGGTAATGTAGAATAATGCTAATGTAATTTTAAATAATTTTGTAGATGGGAAATCATTTATTTAGGATACAAGTGAACTATATCAGTTTTTAATAGGAAAAAAATGCAGATAGATAAGAAAAAAAATGATATTCACGTTCCATATTAGGTGAGCCTCTTGGCTTACTATTTCAGTAATTGTTCTTTTTCACTGCTGCCCTCTTTTCCATATTATTATGAGTTTGGATTCATGCTATGTTTTGGTCCTTGAACTGAGACAAATTTCTGTTTTGTTTTGTTTTTATTTTTAACTGGGAGTCATAAGATGGTCTTTGTTTTGTTGTGTTTAATCCAAAGCAGAAATGAAAAAAAATATGTCTGATTTAAACTTATTTACTAAGACCACTGACACTGATTCAGATCTGGAAATTTAATACTGATTCATCTCATCCATATGTTGCTTTAACTATAGAAACATAGGTAGGTATAGTTCTAACACAGTGAATCAAGGAAGTATTTCTGTTTGCAAGTATGACCTGTTGTTGTTGTTCCCATCTGCCTTTTCCCATTTTTCGTTTTGTTGTGTTTTGTCTTGTTTTGCCTTCTGTTTTGTTCTGTTTTGTTGGGGGAGGCAAGTGGGAGTGGAAGGGTGTAAATGCTTGCTTTCCTGCATTCACATCTGATAATATCACAATCTTTATGATTTCCACAAGTGTTCCAGTAGATTTTGTGTTATATATATATATAAATCCATTGCACCTTGGAAGCATATCTATATATCTATATATGAGTGTCTCTAAAGAAAGAAAACAATATTTATCATAAGACTACAATTGAAAAATATTAAAATATTCCCAGAACTTGTTTGAGATTAACACCATGCATATAAAAAAATGCTAATTGAAAGAAAATGATATTACCTCCACATTGAACACTACTATCTTTTTGTTGTATACAGTGTCCCTTAGATAGTTTCCAGATGTCTTAGTAATGCATATATTACTTTTCTGTGATGACCCTGACGACTGTTTTTTCAGTTCCCTATGGAGAAAAACAAGATACTGTCCTCCTGATGACACACTCTTCATTTATTTCTTGAAGCTGCTTTCTTTGATAGCTTTATTCTAATAGCCGCTACACTGATTTATATTTATTATAATATTTTCTCCTGTCTTCAAAACATGTGGCTCTGTACCTGTATGAATAGCAGAATGCTTCTAATTCGATTTTTAAATTCACTTGGAAGATGTGATGCAGGTGGAAATTCTGCTTCTATGATCAGTTTTTAGATCAAATAATGAAATATATTTTAAAACTTCAAATGCTTTACCCACACAAATAGCTCTAGAATTTGTTTTGTTTGCAATATTGTTCTTTGTATCAAGTTGTTGTATTACAGTTTCTGAAGTTCTATCATTTGCTAGCTGCAATTAAGCACATAAACACTGGTAACAAATTAGAATCTTTTAAAATGCTCCTTCATTTAATTTAATTATAATAGGTGCTCTAGGCCCTTGAAAATCATGAGAATGATCTGTTTTACAGTACTGTTGGTATCCCTTTCCCATTAGTACTGAGAAATGAAAGAACACAGTAACATGACGCTTCGTAAATTTAACTGGCCTTAAAGTTCCTCGTTAAGATTTTCTTAGAACTCTGGAAAGTTTTAATAATTAGCATAGTTAAATAATTACTTTGTTACATTATTAAAACAAATAATTATTTTTTCTTTATCAGAATCTCTCCTAGCCATTGGTAAATAATTTAAGATCATGAAAAATTTGTTGATTCTAATTTGTTACCAGTGTTTATGTGCTTAATTGCAGCTAGCAAATGAGAATGATTTGTTTTACGCCATTGGTAAATAATTTAAGATCATGAAAATTTAACATTTTCTCAGCAAAGAATCACATGAATAATTTTTTACAAGATTGGTAAACTGACCTTTGCTAGAAGTACAAAGAATGCCTTTGTGCTCTATTATTTGCCTTTCATATGTGAAGCTTCAGTTAACAGTTCTTGGATATTGAATATAAAATATAGATATCAGTTCCTCTATATACAAATAAATTTATAAAATATTAATAACAGCTTAGAAATAGTTTTGTCCTTTAACCAAGCAGAGCTGAGCTGACAAAATTACCTTAAGCCAAGAAATAATGACAACTGTACTTGGTTTATGCAAAACACTGGTGTGAAGCCAATGATAACTCAACAGAACAAGGCATGTTTTTCATTTTCTGCTAGTACTTCCTAACTCTTCAGTTTTTGGATGGAAAAAAAGGTTATGCAGTAAGCAGTGCTCAGTCATCTTTTTTCTGTTTTACCAGTCAGGGTGAGATACTGATTTTTAATATCCAATTATGTATTTTCTACTCTCTTTCTAGTATTTCTCTAATGAAGAAAAATTGGATATAAGTATTTTAGCAGTAATTTCAGTTCCTCTTGCTTCTGCTTGAATTTTTGCATATAATTCTGATTTCAGTTGAAGAAAAAATTTGAATAAAAGGAGAACTTTCGAAATCCTAGAATGTCATTGAACATCACTGAAACAAGTGCATTCCCATCTTGTATTTCTTCACTAAGCCATTGTTAGCTCGATAGCTCGTAAGGTGAAGACTCTACCAGAACACTCATCCATTTTCTTTGAAATATTTATGAAATACCATAGTGCAATGAAATGTCTACTAATGTGATATGATAAACGGAAAAAGGATATACTCTTGTCAGAACATTTCAACCTATTCTACTGGGAAATTGTTTATTTCTGTAGAGATATTTTTTTACGGTAAGAGTATTTTTGTTTCATGACATTTAGAAAGAACACCTAGAAGTCCATGTTAACCCTGTTATTGTTGGTAAATTTCTGTTGCTATTAGAGTCTGTGCTCTCAGAAATAGAAATTAAACTATAACATTATTATTCATCAAACAGAAGTAGCATTATCCTTGGCTCCAAAAATTACCTCCCTGTGAATGGGAGGATTTCTTACTCAAAAGTTGGTCATGACTTGGAACCACAAAATGAAGAGCCAAATCCCCTGAAATTCCACAGGACACCCACTAATACAAGTAGAAGCAACCACAATTAGAAGTGTAAATAACACATACTAGTGAGCATACAGTAGCGTGATTTCAACACTCACCTTTATGTTTTTTTAAATCTTGCTATAACATACATTTCAGCTAGTAGAAAAAAAATTATAAGCAATAGAAATATGTTAAAATGCCGTATATAAAAAGACAAAGTGGACTCTCAACTGTGAAGTTGTCAAAATAAAATAAAAAAAAAAGATAAATCACCTGAGAAAAAATCCTGGAGTGATCTCCTGGCCCTGGTCTCAGACAGTGGCAGAACTCCCATTGACGTCAGTGGAGAATGATTTTACCTCTGCTTCTCGGCCTGCCTGATGGGAGGAGCATCACAAGATACGACTTCCAGTTGTAATGTCAAGCATCACATAAAATTTCTGTAGCAAGTGCTGTTTTCTGTGTGACTCATTTCAAACAAGATATCATGTAGAGCACTCAAAGTTCTCTTACTTGGTACAGATTTCCTTTTGGTGGAAGTACGTTCTTGGGGAGTACTAAGATATTTTGCATTTGCTGGAAGAAATTCCTGTCTCCAAATTATTTCATTCATATTCCAGTTCTTTTGCCAAATTTATGATTTATTTGGGATTGGTAAGAGCAGGATTTCTGAGTAATTTCAGAGCTGCTGCCTCACAAATAGATCTCTCACTAACCTCTCTGGACTGGCCATTGCTGCCAGTAGATAATACTTTACTTACAAGGTTTCTGAAAGCATAGAAATTCAGACAAAGCAGGCAGATGCTAAACTAAGTAACCCCTCTGAACACTGATGCATTTTCATAATGAAAGAAGTTATTTTAAAGGAGACAATAAAACAGCTTACGTAAAAGATTCTGAGAATGTTTTTTGGATACTCCCTCCATAATTAGTCTCATCTCTCTCTCTCATGTTATGTTGGATTTTTGTTGTTGATATTATTTTTGTTTGTTTGCTTTTGTTTTTTAGATTCACCAACTTTGCATTTTTGGACTTTTTTTTCCTGTTTGAATTTTTTTTTTTTTACCTTCTTAATACATTTGCTCCTCTTTCAAATTTTTTTTGCTTTGTAACTTACCTTTATCAGGCCAGTGATAGTCAAGCTGGAAATCTAGGAAAGCTTCAGACTCCAAATAAGAAAACTGACTGGAATAAGTCTGAAATAAACAATTTTTATTTTCCTTTGATGTCCAACTCCTTCAACCTGTCAATTTCCAGAAAAAGGATTTTATGTAAAATGTAGAAAGAATTCTTTTTATAGCACAAGAGAAAAAAAAGATTTCCTTATGGAAGTAAGATACGCACAATGCGACAATGCCTGATTTTAATAAGGACTTCAAAAGCAAATGTGATTATTTTAAATTGTGATTTATGCCTCTGATGTCAAAATGAAAGACAACTACATTTTATTTTGCAAAACAAACTTTACAAAGGTTTATTTTTACTTTCAATTTGTGTCTGTGATAATGCTGCATGTGTTAATTGAACTGTTTTGTCATTTGAAGGATTTATTCATGCTCTCAGTGGATCTGTTTTGTTCTCCTTAAGTTAATTCAATCATTAAGTATTACAAGATAATACATCCCAATATCCACAGATCCCCCTTTTAACCACCTAGAGAGTCAACATTCTTGCATGCTTACTTTCTTAATATTTGTAAGTTCATTATAAACTGTTATAAAAGGAACAGGCTGAGAAATACTTTGTGTAGATGTCTAGCCATTCAAAAGATAGAGAAACTTTTTATTTAACTAGGCTCATATTTGCTTCTGAAGATGTCCAACTTCTTAATTCAAAATTAAAACATGTTTAATAGGATATACAGAAGCCCCATAACAATGCTTATTTGTATCCTAGTAAGCTCAGTTAACTAGTTTCTTTGTACAGATCTTTCAAATTGGCATGTGTTGAAAGGTAAAATCCTGGACTAACCTTTCATTAAGAACAACTGTCATTTGAAAATGAGGCCACACAGCTAATATTCCCCAGTTCTTAAACCAAGGTTCATATTACACATTTAAATCTCCCACATAGGCAATGCACAGTCCGGTAGGATGAGGTCAAAGCGCAAGACTGTTTTAATTTTCAAGTTGGTTGATACGACTGAATAAGATGTATGTTAAACAGGGAAGAAAAGATGCCAAAATACCTTCTGTTTTAAAATAGGCTGTCTAAGCTTCAAGTACAAGTCCGTGAGTATAGAATCATGGAATTATTAAGGTTGGAAAAGGCCTCTAAAAGACCACCTACTACAACCATCCACCTACCACCAATATTGCCCACTAAAACATGTCCCTAAATATTACATCTACCCTTTCCTGAAATACCTCCAGGGACAGTGACTCCACCACCTCCCTGGGCAGCCTGTGTCACTATCTCACTGCTCTTTCTGAGAATGAATTCTTCCTAATATGCAACCAGAATCTCTCCTGGTGCAACGTGATGCTAAAACATAATGTTTCTGATTCTTTGCTTTTGGTGCTATGATGTTATATTTCGGCTTTAGGAAAAAAACAATGTTGACAGAACACTGATGTTTTAGTTGTTGCTGAGCAATGATGCACAAAGCCAAGAACATTTCAGCTTGTCACGATACCCTGCCAGCAAAGAAACTGGAGGTGCATAAGGAGCTGGTAGGGGACAGGACAGCTGACCTAAACAGGCCAAAGGGATATTCCATACCATGTGACATCATGCAAAAACTGTAAAACTGTGGGGAGGGGGCTTGGGATGGGGAGTCACTGCTTGGTTTTTGTTGGTCATCAGTTAGCAGGTGGTCAGCAATTGCATTGTGCATCACTTGTTTTGTAAATATATACACATATATACATATAATTACTATTATTTCTCTTTTCCTTTTCTGTCTTAGTAAATAGTTTTTATCTCAGCCCATGAATTCTACTTTGTTTTTCTTGATTCTCAACCCTCATCTCACCAGGAGAGTTAGGAGTGAATGAATTGCTGTGTGATGCTTAGCTGCCTGCAGGTTAAAATTCAACAGATGGAATAATGGTTATTATTAAAGTTATATTATTTTTTTAATAAAATATATTTTATTTCTGGAAAAAAAGTAACATAAAAATAACTGGTAAGGAGAACATTGCTGAGTGATATTTAAAGAGTACGTGTGAGTTCAGAAAAAAATAACAGACGTTATTTTTATGAATCTGCCAAATTGTAGAAATATTATTTTAGTTATGCGTAGATATTATTCTGTCATCATTTATTTCATAAAATTTATCTCTCTAGATCATATATAATTACTGACAGTGAAACTGATTTTAGACTTGTCATCACATGACTGTAATGAAATGAAATTGTCTTTGGTTTTGGAAACTTTAAGGAATTATATCCTAGATGTGTTTTAATATTTTAAATGATTCACAATGGAGATCTCTTCTGTGAACCTGCAAATCAAAAATATTTTGCTAACTTTTTAACAGAGATGTCATTGCTGTAATCTGTTAATCCTGACCTAAAACACATAGAAATAAACATTTCAAAAGTTGAACTATATATGGATCAAGCCATGAATCCTCTACTTCCCATGAAATTTAGTTTATGAGGAAGATTTTGATATTTTTCCTTGATCAGTTTAAAAGTCAGTTGCTGGTAGTAAAAGCATTAACAGGCATGGGACTTACTTTTTGGACATGTATGCGTTTCTGCTCTTTGGGAAAAATGGCATATTGACAAAATGGTATTCTCTGTATTTCAGAACAATGAATGTAATATTTCAAGACAAAAAATCTGGAGAATAATATATTTTTTCAGAAACAAAACCAGTTTGTTTGGTATAAGACAAAACTTGATGATTTCTAGCTCTCCATCAGTTATTATGGCGGAGAGAGTAGAATCTGGAAGCCTCAGAAGGCCTAGTAGCTGAGATAGGATTGGAGCTTTGGGCAGAAAACTTCAAGATTTAGGAGCCCTGGGAAAATATCAAACTCTGATTAATTTGGCATTAGGGTTCCAACAAAGAGCCTAAAAGCTTTGAGTTCTTCAAAGTTTGTTAGGAAATTCTCAGTCTTCTCTCTGGGTATTTTAAATCCAAATTCTAAAGAAAGTGTGTTCTTCTTTATTCTAAAAGTTCCTTGAATGTTTTCCAAGATTGCATCCCATTTCTGCAAAAAAGAAAAAAAAAAAAAAAAGGAAAGTTCCCGATGGTCCAATTCCTCATAAGACTGCAAGAAACAGAATTGAAGTTGATGGAAATATTCAAGTTGGCAAAATTCAGCAAGGCTAAGTGGTATTATTAGGATAGTAGTAATATTTCATTTTTGGAAAAAGAGAAATTTTTAAAAGTATTTATATTAAAAAACTTTTCCACCTTCAGTTAGATTTACATCCTAAAGTAATGAAAGTTCATTTAAAATAATCTCTAAAGCAGATTGCCCACTTTTTAAACTAGTCACACTATACAGCTCCACTAAAGTCAAAATAGAGGCATAAATTTTAAACGTGTAATTTTTTTCTTTTTTTTCTTAGATGTATTAAGAATTTATATAATTCACAGGAAAAAAATATTATTTGTCAATCTAATTTTAGTATTTCACAGATAAGAATAGGTAAAATATGTCTTCTTCCACATTATCTTTAGATACTACTTTTACCTGTAATGTCCACATTTCTGTGTAGAACCCGAAAGTGAAATTATTGTTTTCTTCTCTCTCAGTAAGACAAAACCCAGAAGAAAACTACATTCTTAGAATCACTGTTTTTGTCCCAAAAGCAGCAAATTCTCTGACACCTCCTTTCACTTCCGTTGCCAGCTTAGTTCTGGAGAGCAAGCTATGAGGATGGAATTGACAAAGCTCCAGCTATTTTATGCATACAGTAGTTTGGTCCTTTAAAACCTGAATTATGGACCACATTACTTTCTCCTGGAAAATCTCTCAGGAAGGGAGAAGGTATTCCAATGACAACATGAGTGTGAATTTATGCAAAGTATAAGAGGACCCAAAATATTCATTTAAATTTTATTATCAGAACTATCTGTAGGGAACTAACCACTTCATTTTTATGCCCTTGAATCTTGGCACTGGAGTGAATCGCCGAAGTTTCACTCTTTGTCTTCCAAACATTGTGTTACTTATTTCCCTCTTGCATCATTGCTCAATTCAGGTTTCACTCCTCACAAACAGATTCAGTGCTGATGCTTAGCCTGAGTAACACCTTCTTCTATAAGCGATCTTCCACTAAAATCAATATATTAGCAATGGAGTAAAAAATATACAGTGAGGTTAATGCCAGACCTTGTCTGAGAAAATATCAAAGCCACAGAGGAAGAATTAATGCAGCAGAATTTCCATTAATATTGTGGTCAATTTGCTGATTCCACTGACTACTCAGCATTTACTCTCTTCCTTTCCTAGACATGACTTTGCACCAACAACCTTTCAGAGTGCCAAACCAGTTCTGGTTGCAACAATTACTTTCTCATCTGCTCCTGCTCAGAAGTTGGAGGCCTTCGTATGCAATTGTCCATTGCTTTATTCTTCTTCCAGAAGTAGCAGAGACGGGTGCCTAGGCAGATCTGAAATAAACCTAAAGGCAGAAGAAGAGCATTCTCCAATTCCTGGTATAGATATAACTGAACAACTGGTTAAATAGTAATTTTCTAGCTTCAGAATCATCAAAGAATTCTGATTGTAGTGATGAGGAGAGCAACCAAGTACATCTGGCTTTCAGGAGAGTGGAAAGTCTACTTTTATGCCAAAGCTAGCCCATAAAAGTCTGGCTCTGTTCCCAGCTTTGTTGGCCCATTAAAAGCACTTTTATTTGACCTTTTTATTAATGTCAGTGTTGTTCCAAGCACACACATGTCTCAGATTCTCAAACAGCAAGAAAATTAAAAGAGATGGTTTTATAAGAATTGCATATACAGTAGGTAGCACTGTCCCAAAGTACTAGCTTGTCTGAAACTGGTGAGAGGTCAGTTTGTGTCAAACGTGGATCTTGTGATTTAAGTGTCAGACAATGAATAGATAAAGCAAGGATGTGGCCTCTCTCAAGTGATTATAAGAAATTACAGCATATGATGCAAATATGAATTTTTACTGTGTGATTATTTGTGCCTGTATTACAGTTTTCTTTAGCAGGAAGTTTTGTTGTTTCCAGTAGTGATATAACTGCCTTATGTCTCTCTTGGTTTACCAAAACAAGCCTATTGTATTTCTTGGAGATTATTACACACAAGATTCAGAGGACTGCTGAATAAGCACAAATATAGTGACATTTAAAATTGAAGTGCTTATGTCATAAAAATATGAAAGTTAATATCAAAAATATTTTTTATCTTGCTTTTAAGAGGGTTCTTATGTTCATGAGGAACAATTGAACTGTAAAGTTGAATGTTCAGATGTATGTCAGATGAGAACATAAACTTTGTTCAGAATTCCTTTTCATCTGGGGAGGAATCAACATGAAGTGAGTTATATAGTGTGCATGTATTAAATGAACATTGTGAAACATAAAACATTCTATTTTTTTAATTCTTCATCCATAAGTTCAAGTCCTCTACAACTGATCAAGCAGCAAGGATCTCTCTCTTGGAAATTTTATGCTGCAGAACAGGGTGACTCAGGGCTTTGCAGTGAACAGAGTTAAAGCCATTTAATGAAATCTGGACTATGCTGGTGTGTCTGGGAAGCTGGAGAGCACACATCTATATATGATAGATCTTGGTGATAGGATGCCAGCTGCCAATCTATTTAATGTAAAGTAACCTCACACAACCCGCTTCTTAGCAGACTCAGCCAAAAGACCAAACACAGAACGGGCACAGAGACAAAGGTAAACTTTCCAACCCATGTAGCAGTTGTTTAAAACACACATTTCAGTAGGGCGGGTAGTGAGAACACCACTTTATTGCTGCTGTCCATGTTGTACTGAGCCTGTGGAAAAACTGAAGAATGGAGCTTCCAGCAGGGCCAGCATGGTACTTCTCATAAACCTCTTTTATGTTCCACCATTATACTTGTGTTTGGCTGGAAAATGGCAATCACCTCTATCAGCTTGTGCCTTCAACATCAGTAATAGGGATTTCTCATCTGAATACGGCTTTGAAATCTACTTTCTTTGGCACCTAGTTAGTCATGGAGTTAAATACTTCTTACTTTGGGATGCCACTTTTCAGAGGTGAGATTAAATCAGCACTGTTTTATTCAATGCCTTTTAACTCTTCTGTTAAATGCTCAGTTTAAATTGGTTTTCTAAGGTTAAGGGGTGGCAAGAGGCCAGCAGAGCTGTGCCCTCCCTTCCTGACCAGCCTCAGCCCTAGTCAGCAAGGTGGAAAGGATGGGATGGGGATGATGACTGGGATCAGCCACAGCCCAGCCATCATATGGCACTACTGCCCAGTCACTACTGTAGTCAGCCAGGAAAGCAGCCTCTGGAACAAAGGCCAGGTCAGATCCAGCAACCTTGGATGAAGAAGATCCAGCCCCACACTAAGACTTTTTGTCTCTTTTTTCCAAGGCCACAAGTTGCACTGTCTCTAGGTTGACCCTGAGCCCAAAAAGCCATACCCTGGATCCTTGGAGGTAGTCAGGGTGCTGTCCATGCTACAGGATCTTAATGACACAAACAACATAGAGAACTGAAACAAGTCTGCTTTTAGTTTTTTTGTCTTCCATGAATGTAAGAGTTACAAGCACTGGGGCCACTTTAAAAGGAAATTTCAGTTATTCTTTGGAGAAAACTCTACTCCACAAAAAAATGCTACTATACATGTGAATTAAGGTGTACTAAAGCCTTTTGATTTTCTAAACATTGGGTATCCGTCAGTTTAACTGATGGCATTTCTTGGTGAACAGCAATCTGTGATTTACACCTTTTGTAATATAATCCTTGGGATTTTTGCAATACGCAACTTCCCATGGCCTAGAGATTCTAGGGTTTATAATGCTCTGGTCAAAATCATGGTCCAAGTGGGAAAAGTTTTGTTACGTATTTCAGAACCTAGTGAACCAGATGGAGACAGTTAGGAAAAAGTATTACAGAGAGTTTGGTTTGGATAATGGACATAGATTAACGGCAGCTTTTCAGAAAGATTGGTATAAATTTCCTTTTTTTTGTAGATATTTATAAAATTTAAATAATTTTTTATTACAATGACCTTATTCCAAAATGCTGAATACAGACTGGTCAATCTTGCCTTTAACAAAATTATTATTTTACTGTTGACCAGAACTTATAATTTCACAGAATCACACAGAATCACAGAATATCATAGAGATTAGAAGGAACCTCTGGAGATCAATGAGTCCAACCCTATGTTCCCTAGAGCAAGTTACATGGGAAAGCATCTGGTCATGTTTTGAATATCTCCAGAGAAGCAGATTCCACAACCTCTTTGGTCTGCTTGCTCCAGTGCTCCATCACTCTCTAAGTAAGAAAATTTGCCTCATGTTTGTATGGAACTTCTCTATGTTTATGCTCATTGTCCCTTTTTCTGTTGCTAGGCACTGTTGAAAAGAGCCTGGACCTATCCACTTGATTGTCACCCAATCATCTGATATTTATAAACACTAATATGATTGTCCCCTCAGTTTTCTCCTCTCCAGGATGAACAGTCACAGATCTCTCATCCTTTCCTCACAAGGGGGATGCTCCAGACTCCTCATCATCTCTGTTGGTATCTCTGTGATACCTTTGGCCTTCTTGGCCACTAGGGCACACTGCTGGCTTATGGCCAACCCATTGCTCACCAGGACTCAGGTCCTTCTTTGTAGAAATCCTTTACAACATGTCATCCCTTAACTCATACTGGTTCATGAAATTATTCTTTTCCAGGTGTACAACTCTGCACTGCCCTTGTTGAACCTCATCAGGTTCCTCTCTGTCCAACTCTCCAGCCTGTTCGGGTCTTGCTGAATGACAAGCACAGGCTTCTGTGTGTCAGCCACTCTTCCCAGCTTTGTGTCATCAGCAAACTTGCTAAGAGTGTATTCTATCTGTTCATTGAGATCATTGCTGAGAATGTTTCGAAATTTATTAGGTTTCTTTTTAACAGGAATATCTCAAAAGTTACTAGAGAACAGTGTAAATTTACAATGATAATCAGATATCTTTATTCTCAGACACCAGCGCTATTTTTTTTCTTCAATGGTCTCCTTTTCCCCTGGAATTCTCTGCATGAGATTTTTCTATCCTTAAGCAGATTTCAGGCAGAAGTTTTTTTTGTTTTTTTTTTTTGTTTTTTTTTTTCTGAGCTGACCTTGAAATAATAATTAGAAGATACATTTAGAAATATTGAAGTGCAACTGAAGCTTGATATTCATTGTTTCTTCTTTTTCTGCATCATTTTTTTCCTTTAAAAAAAAAACAGCAATGAAGAAATTATATGACAAACAGGAAGTAGTGAAAGAGTTACACAATAGCGAAGAAGTAAATAATATGACAGTGATAGCTAAGCCTCAAAATATGCAAAGTTTAATATGGCTTAGATTAGCACCCCAAGGTTCTGGTCCCTATTAAGCACTCGATATTTAGACAAGAAATTGGATCACGTATCTTTCAATATCAGACTCTCTGGTTAGAATTACAGCATGTCCTGGTTTTTGTCACACTGAAAATATCACAGGATTAGTTTTCTGCATGGAGAATTTCTCTTTCCAGTTCCAGTGTAATCTTTGTAGGATAACAAGATAATGACTACGACTGCATGACAGTGGATGTGTTACACACAGGATAGATAAGTGTACAGAACCTGAATAAAAGGGGTTTATTACCAGGGGATGAACAACAGAACCTTATAGCTAAATGCCCTGAATTTATGCCATTGCACACCTTAAGAGTAGAATTTTTCTCTACCTTTCCAGGAAATGATAAACAAAGGTCTAAGAGTAGTAAAGCGGTGACGTAAAGCCAGTGTTGATATACTGTTACCGTGTTTTGCAAGCATGTGTGAGTTCTAACTTTCAGATGTCATAAAGTAATTGGAATAACTCTATGGAGTTGAACCTGTCCAAAAATAGAAATCGCAGATAGAATAATTTAGGTTGGAAAAGACTTCAAGAAGTTTTCTAGTTCACTCTGTGCAGTAAGTTTTCATAATTATTGACTAACTACTATAAATGAATAACGGAATAGAAAGATGCTGCATTTTATTAGTCTTACTGTCTGATACATAGCTCATGCTTAGGAGTTACTACAGAGGTTGACGTACTGATCTTGAATTTCTGTAGATTTCTTTATGACAATACCAGGTCACTCTCACACCTGGCTCAGACCGCTGAGCCAGCCCTATTCCCCACAAGATGTACCCCTCTGAGCCACCTGAAACTTGTGACCAACATAAATGTCAACCACACTCAGTAAATGGAATCTCCATGCACTTGGCAGTACCTCTCTATTCTTTGGCTGCACCCATGCTAAGCAAGGCTTTGTTGTTGACATTTCCTGAATTAACTTGAGTATGGAAAGTTGCATCTGTCCTGCCCTGTTCCTGGCCACAGATCTCACTCATCCCCTTTTAGCTGCAAAGATACGAATTTAAAGAAAGTACAGACAGGACTTACAATATCTCTCTCGACCAAGAGGATAGGTTGTGGAGCTCTCTCTATCTTCTCTCCAATTACATCCTTTTCTGATCTATTCCCCATATCCTGCACAGGAGGGAGATAAACTGCTGGGTGATGCTTCCCAGGCAACTGTCACCACTCCTCTCCACCATAGACAGAGGGAGATAGAGAGTGCCAGAGCAATCTCCTAGGTGTTTGGGTTGTGCTTGCTCTCTCTGCCCTCTCCATTCACATCAGACTTTATTATACAGGACTCAGACCCTTTGTCCTGACACATGCAAGCTGCAGTCCTGGGATACAGGGACTTGCTGAAAGACATCTTCCGTGCCACCAGAGCTGCAAACATAATGTATCCCAACTCAGCTTGGGATAAAGAATACTTCTATGCTCAGACTGAACAGCTTCATTCTCATTACTTGCAGGCGCAAATTGACCATCACAGAAAAATTGCCTCTGAACTGCCTGTTCTCATCCCTAGTCTGGACAATTCCCCTTTTTCAGTCTTTTTCAGATGCTGGCTGTCCCACTCACCAGCTGAGGCCAGAATACAAAGAAACATTTACCACACAAAGCATTGCATAGTATCAAACCACTCAGTACCAAGCCACTGAGATCTCTTAGCCCTCCAGTAAAAATACTCGTTCTGTACAATCCCAGACCTCACAACCATGCCACATCTAGAGACTTTCCACATCCTCCCCTTTCTGTAGTCTGATGCAAATATTGGCAAGGAATTTTCACAAGGGCATCTGTATCTTCTTCTCTCACTCATGCCCGGTCAGGATATATAGGTGTACTGGCTCTAACTGGGATGGAGTGAACTCTCCCTACTGTAGCCCTTACAATGTTGTGTACTGTACTTGTAGCTTTTCCCTTTAATTAAATTATCCATATCTCAACCCATGATTCCCCCTTTTTTCCCCCATCATATATTTTCCATTCCCTCTTTCTCTGAGGAGAGGGAGTGAGAGAGAAGTTTTGGTGTTTATTTATCCAACATAGTGAAACCACCGCAGTGGGAAAACTGTAAGCACTGACAGGTGCAGATCTACAGATATGTGACTTAGCCAAGTAAAGATTTCAACCCTCCCTGCCAGGCAGAGAATGCGCAGGGAGATCCCTTCTTCCTCCTGTTTTCTATTGCCTCTGTGAGCACTGCAGGAGCTAAAAAAAGAGCCAGATGATTCCTGCCAAAAAATTCCCAGGTCTTATCCTCATCCCTGCCCTGTCCACTTAAGTAGGATATTCAAAAATAGACTTCTGTTCCTCGGACAGAACATAAAAAGTGTTTTTTATCTCTGCCCCAGGGCAGTAGGCCATGCCCTTATTTTGTATCCACTCCCCAAGTTGTCCACAGCCAATGTTTTCTTTACCATCAAGACAACGATCAAAAAGAAGACCTCTGCACAGACAGGAAGCTGCTTAACCTATGAAATCCAAGGCATAAAACTTGCCCCTGTTTCTAGTAAGACCAAGAAGCCAGAGCTTCATGCTTTTTTGGGAGACAGCCACCTTCTTCAGGAGCTGATGTTGGAATTTCCCTGGCAGGACAAGCAGTTCCAGTGAGAAGGCAAGCCAAGGCAAGTAGAAGTATCCATCTAAAGAGCTGGTATAAGTCTTTTTTGATGCATGGAGGAGCAGGGAGTGAGCTCCACTACTGACAAGGAAGAATCCTTGAGACAGCTAGTGGCCCCCTTGTACTGTTTTCACAAAGTTTGCCTTGATGTACAATGAACAGAGTGTCATATTATTTACATTTTTAATATAGTAGAGTTCATGCTATAGCAGACATGAGTTGATCTTAGGCATAATCCACTTTTATAATTTTAAAACACTGAAATGAAGGTAAGACTTCCAGAAGATGGCATAAAGCTGCTTCTACTTTAAAAAAAACCTTTTTTTTTTTTTTCCCCCACACATAATTTTGCTCTGGATTTGATCCTTGAAGATCAGTGAAAGCTGTAAAAAACTGCCAAAAACTTCCTGCTTTTGCTACAGTAATTTAGACTTGAAACATAAGCATGCATCATTTTCTCTGAATGTTTAACAACATGCAATCATGATTGGATTTAGGCTCCAAAATTACACCACTCTTATAGATTTCCATTTTGATATAGCTAAAACACTTTCAATTGTATCATGTCAATTTCTGTTGCTGAATGAATTCTTAAACCAAAAGGGAAATACAATATATCTTTATAGCCTGAGGTGCTGAAAATGGGATGAGACTTTAACACAGGACTCACCAAATCTGGGCAATTCTAAGTTGCAGTTCACTTTATTTGTGTATCAACTGGGACACAGTTTAATTGTGTCATGATAGGCATCTTTTTGAAATACGGTAAAAGTTTCAAATATTTCTCCGGAAGAAATGGAATAGCTTCTGTAGCTTCTGTGTTTAATCTTCAGACTGTTGACTTATGATAGAAATACAAGCTCTGTGTCTATATCTTTACATGTAGGCGACAGACTAAAGTTCCATATGTGAAATGATTTTCAGACAGCAGATAACAAGTCCTACCTGAACTGTTGGGTACATGAAACTTCCCTCAAATACGTGTTGTATTAAAAGACTGAGAAAGCAGATAAAACATTTTTTTTTCATCCTTTACTAAATTCCAAGAAATGGTGAAGGAAAGAGAAATTGTAATGCTTATACATACAACTCAAGTGAGAAAAAAAGTAATTGCCAAAACTGAGCTAAATCTCTTACAAAAATAATTAAATGTATCTCATACTATCAAGGTTATTCATGAAAAATGAATCACAAAATTACATCTGATTTGTCTTGGGAAGGCGTGGCCTTCCTGTTGAAATTGTGAGCTTCCTACTGGTCAAACAAAAGGAAGTGGAATATCCTGAGCCAAAAAGCAGGACAGGAAGGGACTGCCAAGATGGGATGAAGCCATAATTGGAAGATAACCTAGACACTGACAGAAAAGATATTATTATGTAGTCTTTTACATTTTAACATTTTTGGAAGATTTCATTAATGTTCAGATTTGTTCAATTTCATTATAAGCTTTCATTCTATTCTTTAAGCATTCTATTTTAAAATGCTTCATGAACTATATACTGATTGTAAATGAGCAAGTGTTTTATTTCTCTATTTTTTATGCATTGTGTAGTATTGCATCAGATCAAAATATATCTGCCAGCACTGGAGTTCGGCTGTAAATTTCTCCAGAACACTTTAATCCATTTTTTTTTTATATAATGACCACTTCATACACAATTTAGGTTTGGTAGAAGTTACAAAAAATAATTTGCTGAAAAAATATCAAAAATATTTTTTTACTTATTTTGAGTCTGCCTTTGTTTCAAAGCTTTTCATACCTTGCTTTTCAAGTCTTTCTACATTTTATTATAATGAGGAAGTTTTTCTACACTCTTGTTGAGGAAGACTTTGCTGACGTAAAGCAAATAAAAAGCAACTCCAAACCATGACATATTTTCGCTGTATCTAAGAGCAATAAGTAAATACTGTTCAGCCAATATTTGAAAGAACACAGTCTAGCTGTCCTGTACTGAAAACTGTAAATTTCGTAACACATAACTCTGTTCATTTCCTACCTTATCTGTAGACACACATTTCAGTCCAAGCATTTCTTTCTTGCCAGGTAAACTTCAAACACATCATTGCTTAGGGCCCTTTCCACTTTCAGAGGAATGTGGATTGGGAAATGTTGAGAGAGAGAGATTAAGCAAGCGGAAAGTTCTAGCTTGATTAAATGAATCCTCTCTTCCCCAAACAATTTAATAATGTGGAATAGATAAGCTTGCTCTTTCATATTGTTTCAGTGATAGAACAAGTGTTCTTAAATCACATTGGAAACACGTGTACGTGATCTATGTAGGCCCTTACACAGTTATAGAGGGAAAAGTTTATGAAGGGATATCCTGAACGATAACAAAATAATTAAATAAATGAAACATTTAAAACTGAGTAAAAGTTCCTTTTAGCAGCAAAACCTGGGACTGTTCAGCTTGCAGCCCTCAGGTGGAACCTAAGAACTGATACTCAGCAAAACTTACAAACACCTTTAGGTTTCACAGGAAGAGAAGGACTGCAAAAGATACTAGCGTAGAGTTGTGTGTAGGCATGAACCAGGAGATAAAATGGTCAGTGAATAAAGCAAATATTGCTGGAGGATACAAGTTGCCTAATTGGATCTAAATATACAGTTTGAGTCCCAGCTAATTAAAGGCTGAGGATTTTGTCACCTACTGTGGGGGGAAGAGGGTGGGGGAGTGGTAGGAAGCTGTAATTCTTGTTAAATTCAAAAGGGAAGGTATAACTGTGCTGTAGAAGGAAAAGGGGTTAAGCAGAAACAGAGATTCATTTTGTTTTGCTTTCTGTTCACCCCTTTTCTTTGTTAAGTGCTGCCACAAGACTTCCCCACCCGTACATGGGTAGTGCAGCTCTGTCTGGTTACTGTGCCTTTGGGAGTGAGTGAAGGGAGAACTGAGAACAGTACTTATCTTTATGGGCTGCTTGAATCCCAGAGCATCTCTTTCTCTGTGTCCTACATTTTTATTATTATTATTATTATCATTTTTTATTTTTTATTTTTTTCGTAATTAGCCACTAAGCAGAGAAAGCAACAGCTTTTGGCAGTCCACTCACCCCTGAGTTTTTCTTCATGCCCTAGCCTCCAGATATACCACAGCTCTTTTTCAGGAAAACATGATGGATGCAATGGCATGATCCTTCTCTACTCCTTGTACTCTGGGTAGCCTTTTTGACCCCATTTCCGATAGTATCTTCTCTTCAGTAGAAGAGTAGAAGTAGAAGTCAGTAACTTAGAGGGGAGGACACAGGAATTGAAACTTTGGAAACTACCTGTGATGGAGAACTGTGGTAGGCAGGGCTGTTTTTCTTTTGCCTGGTTCTTGGGGTAGTATGGATGCGTAGGCAAGAAGCAAGCCCAGATGCCTTGATCTCACCTGGGTGCAGGGGCCAGACCAGTGCCTGTGGCGGTCAGGAAAGGGAGACCTGGCTACTGTTCCTGAGAAACCAAAAAAAGTGTCCCAAACCTTATTCCTGATCTACTGTGAAATATTCAACTGTCAAACTCCCTCAGAGCATAAATAATGTTAATATTACCTACTTAGTTAATGGAAGTGTGAATTTTCATTTGCTGTGTTGAGTGAGAAGTATTTACATCATGGGGACAATTAGAAATCCTGTTCTCAAACTCAGAAGGAGTTGAGTTTGCCTAACTGTGCTCCAGGTCAGCAAACAAATAGATCTAAATGTTTATGACTTACTAAATCATTCTGTTTTTTGTGATAGAACTGTGAATACAAGACATGCACTCCTGTATCTTTAGAGAAATTTCTGCTGTTTCTAGAGCACCTCCCTTAAAACTGATTGACAGAAAGGTGGAAACTGTTTACTAAGGAGCTGTTCAATTTATTCTGTGTAAATTTTTCTTCTGAAGTACTAAATACTCTAATAATATTTTTATTCTGAGAAATGGACATCTGTAGCTGAGGAAAATCATCATACGGGTGGATGAACAGTTTGATTGTTTTTCCTCAACTGCTGCAAATCACAACTTGGCTTAGAAGTTTGTACAGACAGATGTAGCTGTTCATATTAATACCTAGGCAGTGAAGTGAGGTGGCTGAAGAATAAGCACACCTCTCTTTGCTCCAGGATGACAGTGACCTCTGGCAGAAATGTGAGGTAGATTCACCAATCACTTCATCAAGAAGTGCCAAAGTTCATCTCTTAGTGCCGGAGGGCCCACATTCAGTTAAGGTATCATATGTCACATAATTTGCAAACACAGGAAAACAGACAGCCTCTGTCTTGAAAAGATTATGATTTAAAATATATGAGACAGAAAGTAAGAAGAAATATTACATAAGAGCACAATGATAGCAGTAATTTTATTTTAGTGTTTTGCTGGGGATAGGGGAATGAAGAAATTGAGAGACGTGTAGGAGGGGTTGGAGCAAGCAATCAACCAGCACAGGCCAGATAACATCTATCAAAATCTGTACAAAATGCTGATGAAAACATTGTTATCCAAATGTCTCTGCTTTGGCTGCTTTAACTTGAATCTCTGTCTGGCTTCACTGTGAAATTACTGACCATAATTCTTCAAAGACTATGAAGGAAAATCTGAATTTCAAAATATTTCCAGATAAGTCTTTTACAAACTTATTTTCAAAACTCCATCATTTCTTTTGGTGTATATTTTGTGTCTGCAAAAGAGATGCAGACCATGTGCTATTGAGCCAGTTAAATACAGTGAGACTTTGAAACAGCAGTTAAAGCACTCATCATTTATCTTTGGGGAGACCTAAAGCAGGTTCCTTGTTCTGCTGTAAATCCTGTTGGTGAACTTTAAAAAAACAACTCCCATCACCATGCCTTTACTGGAGATAGGAAAAATGCTTTTTTCAAAACATCTTGGAACATAAGAATTAAACTTCCAGAAACTAGATAAACGCTGCTGGTAATTTAAAAAAATGAATAATGAGTGGTAAAAAGGGCAGTTCCTCAGCTGCTGAACTGTTGTGTGCATCCCACTAGGTGCTCCAAGTAGAATTACACCTCTGGTATTTTCTGACTCAAACTCCATGTGTCTGTGGTGACATGTGTAACTTAGGATCATGATCATGGTAGGAAAAGCTTAAGCATCCAATAGCTCTTATCAGTTCAACATACAATGGCCCTGGAAAACGCCTGTTGTCGCTAACTTTTCTGCCTGGTACAAGCTCCACCACATCATGAGAGAGGAAAACATAGTGAAAAAAAACGTATGAAGGCAGACACCAAGTTTGGATCAGTCTAACTCACTTTTTCATTACTTTCCTTTATGGATGTGATCACTGAGGTACAAGTCATCTCCTTTACTTCACACAGCAGAATGCTTCTAAAGTCACAGATCCTGTATTTCAAGTTTAAAGCTGCTGAGGGCAGTTTGTAAACATGTAGCAGGTATTGTTCTAGATAGAAAAAAAGTGTAGTTTATTAAATCAGTTTGCAATACTGCAGAGTTTGCAACACTGGGGGCTGCGGGGAGATAGGAATCAACGTTAGACATTTAATGCTCAAGTGATTTGCTGCCATAGTATCTCTACTTCCAGTTATGTCAGTGGAAATATGCTTGAGAATCATAGTAACATTGAAACACATCTGCTAGAATCAGACATGTTATAGTTTGAAAAGTCAAAATTTTAAAGAGTAAACAATTTTGAAACTATCAAAATTTGAATACAGAGGAAAAGTACTCCACTTCCTTTGAATTACTCTGAAACAACTATATGACGAAAACACTGATTCTCTCATTTTTTTTCTGTTAAAATCCTATCAGTAAATATATACATACATACATATATGTACATATTATATATATATATATATATACACATATACACATGATATTGAAGATGTAATCCCAACTGTGGGCTTTGCTGGTATGCAGATCTAGCTGTGTAAATATAGCTTGCAATCACTGTGTGATAGCAGTATATAATAGCAGGTCACATTTTTCAGGTGTCTCAAAGTATTTTCACATTTCCATCAGGCCTTCTACTGCGAATACAGATCTGCCACTGTATGAGGTGTAACATGCTACAAAATGGACCTTGAGAGAGGACAACTGTGTTCATCTCTGTCTTTAGACTGACAAGCCCAGCTTTTCCCAACTTGCCTTCCCTCTAGGTAAAATGGAGTTGACGTTTCTCATTAGCAGTACGTTAATGAGTGTATTAAAGGAGAGTTGGGAGTCTTTGGTGAAGGCTGAGTGTGTTGGTGTGCCACATGGTAGAGAAACACATCCCTTTCTTACCTGAAGTATTCTTTTTCTGCATGAAATGTTTTCAGATCTGGGAATGGAAAAGGTAGCACTGTCCTGCAGTGGCAGGTTTTGAGTCATAGCAGTGCAGAAAGAGCTTACTTAGAAAAGAAACTATAAGGGAGTGATATTTCATATCCAGTGTACTTATTGTACATTGTACATTGTTTGTGCTACCTGTTTTTGTTTCCCTGACAAATAAGAAGGCTGTACATCAGCACCAAAAAATAGCAGGCTTTTCTCTCCACAGCCCCCTCCAACCCCCACTCCTTTCTGAAGTACAGTGTCAGGCTTTCTCTCTCCACCAAAAGGCCCATGTGGTAAAATGCTTGCTGCAGAGACACTAGCCTTTTCTTCTTGTGGAAAAAAGGAGCTCCTGTTTTATGGTGGCCTGGAGGCTGAAGAGCCGCCTGCTGCCAGGCTGCTGCTCTAATGGTTTCAGCAATCAGCCTGGCTCCAGCGGAGAGGCAGAGTGGTCAGGCCTCTGCTTACCCTCTGTTTACTCTGTAACCCGGAGCAGCTCTGCTCATGGTCCTTTCCCACCCACCCTGGCTGCCAGTTGATGTGAATATCCCAGAGCCTGGTATCAGCAAAAAATCACTAGAAAGAACCGGTCATCAGCCTTTGCAAACCGGTGTGCTGAGCTCCTCTCTTGAAGAATGAGCCTGCCCTTCACTCTTGCTTCCAGCAGCTGGGAAATGTGAAGGCGCAATGAGTCACGCTGCAGACAGGGTCTGAGCAAGAGCTTTTTTCACTTGTTATTCACGGCTGTAGGAACAAGTTAGCGCTGACCCCAATACTTCATTAGAAAAAGCTTTCAACGTGTCAGCAGATTTTGAAGAATTAATTGCTGACAGCTGGAATATTACAGAAACTATCACATAAAACAGGGTTGTTCGAGTTTTTAGTGCTCTATAGCTAAAACAAATAAAACTCCCATATCTCAAAACAAGATTCCTGGCTACTTTGGTTATTTATTTATATTTACCAAGCCATCATTTTGCCATAAGGCATTAAAGTACTCAAAAAGATATTTGACAAAGTGAGCCTTGGAGGCCATCCTAGGTCAGTGCCAGGTAGACCTGAAGGATTTGTGAGTGAGTTGTCACCAACAACTGTTATTCTGCTAAAGTGTCCATTAAGGTTATAGAAAAGAGTGTTGCTGGCAGATGGTCACACTTCAGCATTATGCTGCTGTTAAATATGTCATACTTGCTTTTGTATCAGATCCTGCTGAAAGATAGCTTTGTGTTAGGGCCAAATGTTCCAAAAAGAGTGAATAAACACTTGATGGCCCAACTGTTGCTAGTTTTTGTTGTTGTTGCTGTTTGTTTGTTTGCTTTTTGTTGTGGTTTTTTTTTTTTTTCCTGTAATCAGAACCTGATATTCACTGTTTGATTCATGTCAGAAGTTCTCATGTGATTCTACAAGGGCTGCTCCAAAAGTAATGCCTCCTATTTTATTACGTTGGCCCATGACATCAGGGGCAGCTGTTTGTGGAATGGCAGTAGAGAATGAACCTTCATACCATTATTCTGTTTCATTTTGTTCCTGTGTGACAGATGGCAGCAGAGGGGCAGTCTGACACAATGGTGTCTGACATGTAAGTGGATACGAAGCAAAGTTGTGTCACTGAATTCCTCCGTGTGGAAAAAATGGCAACCACTGCCACTCATTGACACTTGCTGAACATTTTTGGAGACCAAACAGTGGATGAGTGCAATGAGGCAGTGGGTGGTGCATTTCAGCAATGGCAAAAGTGATGTGAAAGACAAACCATGTTCCAGATGGCCATGCACAGCTGTGATACTGCGAAGTGAAGAGAGTCTTGATTACTTCATCTCTGCAAATTGGAAGATTACAACCAGGAATCTGTACGGATATGAATATTGACTTCAATGCTTTTGAAAAGATGACGGCAATGTTGAAATAACACAAAGTTTGCACCAAGTAGGTCCCATGAGTGCTCACACAGGAACAGAAAAAACACCGTATGCAAGATTTTTTAGGACCTATTGAACTAATGCAAAGCTGAAAGTGACAGTTTCCTGGATCACATCATTACCAGTGACGAGATGTGGTGTCATCACTGTGAGCCAGTCAAAACAGCAGTTCATGGAGTGGTGACATGTGAATTCCTCATCGAAGAAAAAGTTCAAGACACAGCCCTCAGTGGGTAAGGTGATATGCATTATCTTTGGGAATAGGAAAGGGGGTGATCTTTCCAGATTTCCTGGAACCTGGACAAACCAACAACTCTGGCCATTACATCGCAGTACTGACTAAGCTGAAAGGTCAAACTTTCAGAGCCAGGCCAGAGAAGACAACCTTTCTCTTGCAACACAATAACACCAGGCCCCATACTAGTTTTAAGACCATAGTGCCCATTGGCAGTCTTGTCTGGTCTGTCCTACTGCACCTACCATATAGACCCAATTTGACACCTTCTGACTTTCATCTATTAAGACCAATGAAAGATGAACTCTGTGGGCAACATTTTCCAAGCAACAATGGTATGAGGCTGTGGGTCATCTCCACTCGTACAGATGTTTATGAGTGTGGCTTGCACGTTCTTGTTCATGGCTGGTGAAAATACAAAGCTAATGGTGGTGACTATACTGGAAAAACAGTGCTTAGTAGTTGAGAATTTGCCCTATCAAATAGTGTTATTGTTTTGTTTTTTTTTCTTTTTGCATCTATTGCTGTTTCCATGAAAATATACAGGAGGCATTACTTTTGGAGCAACCTATGTATATAGAGATGGTTCTTTGCAAGCAAGGAAAACTGTGGTAAGTCTTGGCTGTGTTCCTTATGGGTCCTGGTCCCCATGATCACAACGGGAGACTAACATATGAAAATCACAGGATTTGCAAAAAGATTTTAAAACTCACTTAAGGCTTCTGTGTTTGTATTTTGCTTAAAATTGGCATGAGCAGTTTGGAAATCTTCTCACTAGCTACCTTAAAGTGAAATCCAACTTGGCATCTGTTTCTGAAGTGTCTAACATTTTCGTCCTTGTTCTTGACAATTTTCTTCTGTGAGTCAACTGAAAGCTATTCCATGTCTGTCACTTGTTAAGCTGGGAAGTACCATGCTGGAAGTTCCTGAACTACTCTACTGTGAGGAGTGGGAAATGTTTTGAAGGAGATGTATGAGTTATTTTTCTTGCGCGTTGAAGGTCTTTTTTTATTTGCAAGACCTCTGCAAAAATTAAATGCCATTCAATTCCCATCTTCAAACTTCCATGAAATGCTTGAAGACATATTATTAGTCATTTACACAGTATGGTCAGGATCCATTTATTCAGGTTCAGTTTTTAGCTGTCTTTTCAACTTCAGGAGCATGTGTATTGACAACTAGAAAATGATCTGAGAATGCAGCAGACAGAGGTCAAACTTGAAAATCAATGCCAATTACAGAAAATTATCAGCTGCATAAAACCATGTATTTCTGTTTGTAGCACAAAACCTAAGCCCAAAGAATCATACTGAAGAAAGGATTTTCACAAAATAATTTGACTAGTTACAAAAAATGAGACAAATTTTCTTTCTCTGTGTGTGTGTGTGTTTTGAGTTGAAATGTTGAATGTTAGCATAGCCTAATTAGCAAAAGATGCTACTACCTGAGAGTGCATAGTTCTGTATGCTACTATCTGAGTGTATTAGGGTTGGTAACATGGTTTTAAACGATTTCTGATAACTGTCTGAAGGTTCTTTGCTAAAGCCGTGATGAACATTATTCAGATCTTTCCTCTCCAGCAACATACACCATTTATCTTCATTTTTTTTTTCCAACAAAATTATTCAGTTTTGCAAAAGTTAAATATCCCATTTTTACCTGCCATATTTTCATTTTGATCCTTCTCTCTGCCTTCTCTTTCAATGTCAATATGATCGAGATGGGGCAAAACTTCAAGCATGAGGGACACTTCTTAGAATAGGAGAACTTCAGATATGTGGAATTAAAAATGCTTAAAAATGCTGAGAAAAGAACAGAGATTCATATTTTTAATTAAATATTTTTACAAGACTTTTTTTTCCTGTAAGTCCCACCCCAGCATTAGCTGTTTTTCGACTAGCTCATCTTATGTTCATGTCCTATTCAATCAAGAAACCATTTTATGTCATCTCCTCGTCCTCCCACTCTAAAAGGGAAGATTAAGTAATAGGTTTCTGTGCAAAAGAAATGACTCTTTTCTCCAGTGTTTCTCATTTGAGTACTTATTATTCAAATATGACTGCATTTATTTCCCTGCTTCATTGTGTACCAAATTCTGTTGTTGACAACTGGTCTGAATTTCTGTTCTGCTGCTTCTGTGCATTAGCTCCTGTACTTCTGTGACATGACGGAAGTCTGGACGTCGGCTAGTTTAATGCCCTGTTAACCTGAAGGAATTGACTGGAATTTATTGCCTTAGGTTAATCCCTCTGATTTTCACCTTCCTCCTTTGGATAATATGTATTTCACTGTGTGAAATCCATGCCCGATTCAGTAGCAGTTACGTTAACAACAGTGGGATCCTGCTCGGGGACAAGGCTGAGGATGTAATTCCCTTGTAGCTCCAGATATTTTCTGTTGGTAATTGTGCATATGCTTTCTGCCTGCTGTTTTGATCCTGCTGTTGCTATTGTTTGCTGGAGACTCATGCTGGTGTGTCCTGCCTCCCTGCCCAGCCTAAATTCCATTGTACCCAGCCCACAGGCCTTTTGTGTAATGCCAAGCTAGCAAAAATCCTGGCATCTAATTCTTTCGTTGCCTGAGGGAGGTATGTGGGAAAGGCAGCTCACTACAGTCACAGCTGAGACTTGGCAAACACGGCACAACAGTTTCCACTAGAATTCTCTCCGGCTGAAAGATGATTTTGCTTCAGGTGCACACACATCCACTTTCTGTGTTTGCTGTTCAATTTTATTTGCCAGAACAGTGAAGGAATGCATCTGTTGGGATTTTATACTATGGTTTTCACACTCCAAGTGGCATGTTGTACTAATCTATTATTTGTATTACAGTAGTCCCTCAAGGCCCTCCCCAACATCTGAATCCCATTGTTCTCACAGTATAAAAAGACATAGTTAGACCTCACCACAGAAAAACTTACAGCAATTTACAATGACTAAAGGAGGATTTAGGAGGACATTAGCATCCAAGCCTCTGAGAATGACAAGATCACCCCATTTTCAAGAACCACCCTACTCCTGAAAGGACACAAACCAAACAAAAGTCATAAACAGTCATCTAAAATAAATAGAAACCATCCCTTGCCTAATCAAAGGCTCTTCCAACAGACTCAGAAGTTCCCATAACAGACAGGAGAAAGCTAAACTAAGCTCTTCAGTGATTCAGAAACAGGTGCTCCAAGTAACTGCCTGTTGCAGTGACAGTTCAGCCACAGCTTGCTACAGCAGGTGTGCAGGTCCAGTGACACTCACCTCCTCAGTCTGGAGGAGGGCTTTGAACCTACAGCAAACATATTCTGAAGTAAACTCCATTGAGGCTCTGGGGATTACACCTAGTACAACCCTCCGAGGCAGCCAGGGGCACAGGTGTTGCAGGGGCAGGTGCTCTAGTACAATAATATGTGTGGAGATAATAGAGTTTGTTTCCTATTTTGGTATCTGTGAATGTGTCATGGTTTCATGATTTTTTCATTATCGGTATTCCACATCATAACATCATGCAATGCACTGGGGGTTTGACTGCTGATGTTCAAAGTTCCGGGTGCCTGTCCAGGGGAGAAGAGCAGCTACGTTTCCCCAGGGGGCGAAGCAGTGCAGGCAAAGAAGAGAGCATCAGGTGACCTTGCCGGGAGTTATATCTCCTCGCTGACCGCAAAGCCCCCTGGGGAAACGTAGCTGCTCTTCTCCCCTGGACAGGCACCCGGAACTTTGAACATCAGCAGTCAAACCCCCAGTGCATTGCATGATGTTATGATGTGGAATACCGATAATGAAAAAATCATGAAACCATGACATTATGTGTTTGACATTAGACATAAAACCAAAACATACCCAAAGAGATAAGTCTGCAAATTTTGCCTCACCACTCTGAGCTAAGAAGGATGTCTGGAGATGGCAGAAAGCTGTAAATATCACAGAAAGACAAGATTTGATATATTTTGAAATGAGTGCTTCCTTCAGAGCAAAGCAAAAAAAAAAAAAGATCCTGCTCTATATCCGAGGCAAACAAGCATTCAGACCCAATGCAGGTAGAACAGCCAAAAATAAGAACAAAAGATCTACACAGGAGGAGGCAACTGGAAAGGAAAAAGTTGATTCTGCTTGCAACCGCATGTGCTATGAATCAGTACATATCCTTACTGAAGAGGTTTCCTCAAGCTGCTTGCTATCATTTCTCCTCTAAAGGTTGCAGCTCTTTCTGGGCTTCAGGCTTTCCTGTTAGTGTAATTGTGCCCAAAGCCATCTCATGCAAAATGGAGTGGGTTGGCAAAGAGCTTCTTCTCGGGCTATTTAAGGCAACCTCGTTTACATTCACTGAAACAGGTTGGGGGATGCACTCGTGAGAAGCAGTGAAGGCAGATTGAAAAGGGCGGTAGTTTCTGGCACATTCAAAGACTGTAAATTTCAAATGTCTTCACCATGAATGTTTTGTGTTACTCTCCTCATAACTATTAATATCAGTGACATTTTTCTGCGTGATGGTTCCTTTTCCTGACTTATACAAAGGAAGGCAGGCCACACAGGATGACTTCAGTCTGAGATCTAGCACTAGTTCACCTTCCTTCCTTCCTTGTTTGTTTGTTTGTTTTTCTTTTTCCCCCCGAGTTTTATTTTTTCACTTTTAGGAGGCAGTTAAAGTGTGATGAATCTCTGGTCCATCAGATGCCAGATGCTGTGTTGGTTGTCTCAGTTCCTGACTTTCTGACCCATACCTCTGTTAGCAAATCTCTGTCTGTCTCTGAGTCCTTGGCAGTGTTAGCAAAGACAGACTCTTCCATTTTTCACTTGGGGCATTGTCATTCTGTTGTCAAACAGAGAGATGGAGTCCTGTTTCCATCTTTGATTTAGGGAGATTAACAATAGGGCACAGCCCTTTTCAGAATTCATTTTCTTTCCCATCTGTGGATTTTAAGAGCCTTTATACAGCTTCCTGCTCTGGCCAATGTGAAACCAGGAGTTTGCTGGAAGGCGAAAATGAGTTTCCTTCACTCTGGAATAGCAGTTTTGTTTTGTTTTATGTTATGTTACTTTTTGCATATGTTTCTATCTAGTCAATATTTACTGCTGAACTATTTTGTCCATTAAGTTTTGAGAGGGGGAGGACTGTAACTTGGAACCTGCTGACAAGATCTGCAGCTCAGGAACATTCTGTTTGCATAAAGGATACTCAAGTTTTGCCAAAACGAAATGCAAGAAGGAGGCTCTATCTGAGATAGGTCACACACTGTGTTTTGGATTTGATTCCCTCCATCTGTTTGCCATAACTCTCCATTTCTGGTCCAGGAAAAAGCTTTTCTGGAGCATGTCATCTTTCTCTATTCTCCTAGTCAAACGCTTAGATTCACCCTACCTTCTATTCTGTTCGTCGGTCAGCTCAGCAGCAGTTGCTAAGGCTGAGTGATGAGCTCACTACTGCGGAAAGGGTAGTAATATATTCCAAAACAAATCAGAGCAGTTCAGACGTATAAAATGTTCACACACAGTTGCCTATGTTGAGATATGTGCATGTGAAGTTATGAGGTGTTTTACTTTCGCTGAGCTGAAAGATCTTAATATTAGGGAAAAGGAGGATTGCATAACATCTTCAGCCTTCAGTGTCAATGGCCTGTTTGGGACAGCTTTATTTATTTTATTATTTTTCCCATGCAACATGTATATCAGCTTTTGACTTTTTATCTGTAGTTACTGATTTCACCATATTTTAGGCACCCTTATGTACTTTTCTGGCAAAAGCAATGATAGGGTAAAAATTCTGACTGTGCAGAGGTCAGGTGAGAAGAACACAGAATGAGTATGGCAGGAGTGAAATAAAGATTTCTATAGCCGAAGGCAAACAAAATTTCCATGTAATAAAAAAATTAAGAGTGGTTTGAAGGAGTAGTTTAGAATCCGGTATGCAATGGGTGCTCAGCCAAGTAAAGGGCTTTTTTTGTCTCTTTCACCATGACCTAAGTTCAAATACTTCAATAAAATTCAAATTGATCAATAAAATCTGAAAATATGTGGAAGCCTATTTTCCTGCTACAAGGTGCCCTCTAATTAGTGCAATTTAACAGCAAATTGCCATGGAACTATTCAACTGACGAAAAAGCCTTGGAATTATATAGAAAATGAAAAAATGGGTTGATCCTGATCTCACTGGTGTAATTTGTTTCAGATGTGGGTCTTCTCCAGGAAGTGAAGGTTCGTATGTGATCAGTATCCCATACCCTTCCTGAATATGCAAAATATACTGACGAGCAAGTATCATTCTTTAAACTGCAGGATAATCGGCTCCTTCGCAGAGTCCAGGGGAACAATCAAAGGGATTGTTTATTTTTGTTTCATTCTAAGGCATAGAAATTACTTGGATTCCTTTTTTAAGGCACCTACATACATTGTGCTGCCTTACGGATCCAAGCCTGGGATCTCTAATGTGGTTGTTCTTGTCTGCTAATATTTCCATTTCTGGGCACGAGTATACATTATTATATTTTTTTCTCTATTGATTGTTTTTCCACTAGTCTCTCTGTTTTTACTTTTCCAGAGCTGAATACCCAAAATCTATATAGCTTAGAAGAACAAAGTTCTAATTTTGAGCTTACTTTACAATACATTTCTGTCCTATGTTTCTTTTTTTCCTTCACATTTGGCAATGCCCCAAAGTCCATGTGCCAAACATTGTATAAATAGGAGTAGTCATGATGGTGCTTTAAGCAGCTTACAGTTTAATTAAAGACAGGAAAACAAGAACTAATTGTAAAACAATAGGAAAGAGACTGAGGGCAATGATCAAAATGTTGTATATTTAAATGGGCTCGATGTGCAGTTTATGTATAGCTCCAAATCAGAAGTCCAATGGCTTTGACACACAATTTCCATGAAATCATGTGGTTTCCTAACATTTTCACTGCTTTATCTCCTTTTCTTTGCCACTCATGAAGAATATGTTCTGCTGTTTGTATAATGTTCTCTCCCTCCTTCTCTTTATTCAGGGTCCACATGGTACCGCTAATCCAGAAAATACACTGGCATAGAGAAACTATATCGGAATTTCCCGAGATATTCACTCATTCTTGGGTCTGCTCTTTGAAGCAAAAAGAATTTTTAGTTTGTATATTCCAAGCTGTTCCCATTGTGTGGGCAACCCTACTGTGAGTGCCTTGTAGCTTTTGATATAATGATCATCCTGCAAGAGACGCAACTGCTGTCATACATCCTTTACAGATGAATAGGTAGAAGCTCTTGTGCTGAAGATGCCCTAACATGGCTGCAGCAGTGCAATTGGGCAGCATTCTTCCAACAAGGCAGTGCTCTTTTTCATTCAGTTGCTGTTCTTGGAAGTGCTATAGAGATCTCCTATGAAGACAAGCTAAGGGAGATAGGCTTGTTCAGCCTGGAAAAGAGAAGGCTCAGGGGAGACCTCATTGTAGCCTTCCAATACTTGAAAGGTAGCTTATAAGCAGGAGAGAAATTAACTTTTTACATGGGTAGATAGTGATAAGACAAGGGGGAATTATTTAAAACTAAAAGAGAGGAGATTTATATTAAATGTTAGGGGAAAAATTTTTACTGAGTAGGTGGTGAGGCACTGGCATAGGCAGCCCAGAGCCCCATCTCTGGAACTGCTAATGGCCAGGTTGGATGGGGCCCTGGGCAGCCTGTTATATCAGCCTTATTTAGTAGTTGGCAGCCCTGCCCTCAGGGGGGTTAGAACTAGATGATCTTTGAGATCCCTTCCGACTCAGACCTTTCTATGATTCTGTGATCTCCCCTCTCATCAGAAGAGATAAGAAGACTTCTTGGCCTATTGCAGCTGCTGATATCCTGCTACCACACTAGATTTGGCCAAAGGTATATACAGAAAGTGTCACTATCTCAGCAAGGGATTACAGTTTGCATGAGGCATATGGAGAGCAGGAGGAGAAAGAAAGACAAGACAAGGCAATATTGTTTGGAGGAGGAAAAGAGTCAGAAAGTCTGTGTGAAACAGATTTGTAAGTTGTGCCAGTCCCTAAGGCAGTTTTTGCTTCAGAACTCACACAGCTTTTCACAAAGGTCCATTTCACAAAGGACTTCCAGGCAAGGAAGTCCCCTCCTGTCCATAAAGGATGGTCAAGCTGAGGGTCACCAGAGAGCAATACCCACTGAGTGTGCTGCCTTTATGGAGTGAGCATGTTAGCCTGCCCTGAGACATGAACAATAGAGGCATCCAGGCTGGGATGGATGCCTGCAGGGTGGTGAGCTGGCTAATACAAGACCACAGGGCTGGGCTTTGCCTTCTTATTATCTCTTGAAAGGAAGCTCTGCGCTGAAGCTAGTGAAGGGAAAGAAAGATGAAAGCCATGACAACTGAATTTAGAAAATATTCCCATTTAAAGGCAGGCCTTTATATCCCAGCAGCAGTTTCTCTTCCTAGGAAATTTATATTTGATCGCTTCTGTGACCTCTTTTTTTAATTAGTTTCAGATACTTATTGTGTCTTCAGTAATTCTTTGCCTGAGGTAGTGATGATATTTTTTTTGTAAATTGCATTTAGACAGATTTAAAATGTGGCATATTTTCCATTGTCCTGTGGTACTTTCCCTCTAAAAACTCATCTTTTCTTTACTAAAACAAGTTTATGCATTTTGATGTATGTGAAAAATATCTCACCTATGAAAAATATTTCTCCCCTGAGCTATTTCTCACACTGTAACAGAGAAGCTAAAAAGTTTAAAGAAAACAAATCATTATTATCCCTAGAGATGTGTTCCTTCTCAATATTTTAAGAGCTAGACTAAATGCTTCAGGACTAGTTTCAGTAATAACTTCAAGGTTATGTACAAGTCCTTGCACAAATATTCATCCTTACATTTGTATTCAGAATATTTAAATTTCTTTCATCTGCTTAATGAACATACGTGGTTGTTCTAACATGTTGTTTCTCTTCCTCATGTACAGGAAATGAGGATGCTCATCACTGAAGTCTTAGAGAATTATCTACTTAATTTAACGTTTCCTTTGTTATCTGTGAAACCAAATTACCCAAAATTTCTAATTAAAATCTTTTAAAATGTTTTCTAAAGTATTCAATTTAAAAGTAAATACTTTTTTTTATTTCTCAGTGGACTTTTGCAGATTGCACATATTTGAAAGTTAAGCTAAGCTTTTAAATTAAAAGGTGGTTTTGGTGGTTTTTTTTTCATGTAAAATACATAAAAATTGATATATTCTGGTTTTAATTAAACTGTATATTTACCTAGATAGAACTTATAATTGACAGAAAGAATCAGAAAAAATAAATTCCCAAAACAATAGTTCTTTCCATAAAACAAGAGCTGCCTATACATACATGTCATGATGTAAGAACACACATTTGCACTGCTGCTGGTAGAATATTTTTGTGTGGTTCAGTGTTATTTCTTATAATTATAGTTTTCATAATGCTGGCATAGAGAGAGATAAATAAGACAGCAGAGATGAAAGTTACTATATAGGACACAGCTTATTAAGAATGTTTAGTCACAAGATTCACAGTATCATTCTGTGTGGGAACCTGCTGGATGCTGGATGCTACTTGATTTTCTTAAATATTTTCACTCCACTAAATGTCAAAATGGTTTATTATTTGCCCCACTTTGCCACTACGTTGATCTGAATTTGCAACAAAAAGCAAAATTCCAAATACATAAAAATTACTTTTTTTTTTTTTTAAGATGTACAGGAGTGCATCATTCAATTATTTTAATGTGACTATCCTAAGACTTTCCCTCACACTGTGTGAGGAAAAAAAAATCAATTGTGTGTTTTTTTTTACCATAGTTATCTTAGCCCAAAAGGTCATTTATTTGGAAAGCTACACTAAGAATGTTACTTATATCTGTATGAGTAAGTACATTTTCTTGAAATAGTGATGTATGGTCTTTGATGATGTTTTGGAGTACTGAAGGAAAGTCAAAATTATCATTATTTTTCCTCTTCAGGAATAAAGAAAAAATCCTGCATTAGAATTTAGGCACTTTTCTCTGTGCGTGTGAAAATATTAAAGAGCATGTGAGCTAAACTCAGAAAACCTGCTGTTTGTATGAAAATATACTAATTTCATAGATTTCTGTTTACTTATTTCTATTTTTGATGTGGTTATAGTGATCTTAGGCATACTTTCTACTCCTTTATTTGTATTTGAAGCTCGTGATAGCTCTCAGCCTACTGGTGTCAGAGAGTCTGTAAACTACTGGGACCAGGGCTGAATCATTCGCCGTTAAAAAATGACACCTGATGTGACATGTTGAGGCTAAAACAGTGTAGAGGGCCTGCTTTAAGCCTGACATACCTGCATTATTTGATTTTTTTCTAAATAGCTTTAGAAGAGAGAGTAGAAGTGTAAACGTGACCAATAAGACTCCATTTTAATGTGAAGCACGATCTAATGAGATGTGTCTAAATAATGTCTCATATGGATAATTAGAGTTGAAGTCAAGATAGACAATAGAGAAGTCTAGTTAAATAATTAGTCTCAATTTTTTTTTTTCTGATGATAAAAAGATGGATGAAGACAAGGTGCTGTCTGAGTGAGAATTTTTGCTTAAAGCAGTCATGAAGTCAAGCAATTACCAAATGTTGTAAATAATTACACTGAAATAAGTACATCATTTTTGACTGATGTGAATTCTGGCTAGAGAGTGGAGACATAGGATAGATAGTTTACTTAAAATAATTTTTTACAGCCTTTGCATTTCAGAAATAAAAATACAGCCAAGTAAATACTTCATTTTTTGCAAAGTTTTTGAAACGTCAGCTAAATGGGGATCAGCTCACTTCATATTATACTTGTACAACTCGTAGCTTGATGCAGTAAGCAGTAATTATACAGACTTACGAAAATCAGGATTGCATTAACAACCTAGAGTTTCTTCCAGGGCTTAATTCAATTCGTTTTAAACATTCAAAATGCAGTTTTCCAAGTCTAAAATTTTTAAAAGGTAAACAATTTCATAATATCGATTCTCAGTCAATTCAAACCTTAATTCCAGTTAACTCAAAATTCAGAGACATTTCTAGGTTGAAAAAATAGAGATTTCTGTAAATACACAATTACAGAAACTAGCACTATACATTATAATTGTGCATATCAACAAACAAGAAGAATGCAAAGAAAATGAATTCTAATGCTATGAGGGCAATAGAGAGGTAGCTACCTCTTTCTAAGCCCTGTTATTAGGGGCTCATAGATTTTAGAGAATATTTATCAGCTTTGATATAAATCAATCATATCAATATTATTAAGCTTCTATCTAAGAACTTCAGTTACAAAGTTTGAAAATTTGAAGTACTTTCACTGCCTAATAACTTATATGTCTAAGTGGGTCTGTGATGTTGCAGATCCGAATGCAATAGAGTTATGATTGCTTGCATTCTGTGCATCTTTAAGTTAGTGCTGATAGTTTGTTTTTAGCTCAGCAATACATGTGACTTTATCTTCCAAATAAGTTTAACAAAATATACAAGTAAGAGAGAATGCACAATTCATCTGCTAATATTAACTGTCATGAAAAATCTTTTCTTCAGAAGCATTATCTGAGTCATGCTACATTTTTCTGAAAACCTCTTTTACCTTCAATTTAACTCTGGGTGCTTTTAGCAGGTTTCACATCTCTTTGAGGATGTCTGCTTATACAATTATATACATAATATAGAAACAGTTGCACATTAAATGTATTTTGTACTACCTAGAAATAAATGAAGATTTGGTAACTGATGTTAAATCTATCAAAACAAAATACCTGATTTTGATGAGCTTCTGGTTAGTCTTTGGATTGAAAAATGAATAATTAAAAAAAAAAAAAAAAGAAAAAAAAAAAGAAGAAGAATACATTAAAATAAATGTTTAAGTGTTTTTCAAGGATCTAAAAAGATTAAAATTATATTGCCAGAAATAAGTAGCTGTGGAACATATGAAGGACAACAATTTGTTCTACGATTTGTATGTTTGGAAGAGGTAGATGTTCAGTTTTTTTCTTTTTATTAGCAAGTTTTTAAAAAAGCCTTCCTGGAAAATACCATTTTTGTTATATTTGTCACTAGTAGTGGATCATGGAAACAACATAAATATAAAAATGAGAGAAATGGACATCAAGTTTTATACCTTGATAACTTCCATTCTCCTCAAAGTAGATGGTCTATTCTCCTCAAAGCTGTACATTGCACAGTAGTAAAATGGAGAACTGTGGTAAACTATTGTTCATCAGTGTAGAGAAATGACTTCACTTTTTAAACAAATATTAAAAATGAAAACCATGTATACTCTTATCTATTTCTTTACCAGATCAGAGAATAATTGTGGGCTCAATAAAATGCATGAAAACTAGATTTTAAAACATCTCATGTAGAAATGACTTTCCCAATTCTCTTGGCTTTCTCTCTCTGAAAGTAACTGATCTTGGAGCAGTTCTTTCCTTGTCTCCTTTTGCTACTAGAGTTTATTATAGAGACAAGGCAGAGGTCTAGACACAAAAAAATCTGACTTTTTTTTCCCAGTTCAACCACAGACTTTTATTTGACCTATGACAACTCATTTATCTCATCTTCAAAGGCACTAGGGAGAATAAAATTAATCACTGTGGTGCCCTTAGATGCTATAATGGATGGGTCATACTCTGCTGTTAATTACATTTAGGAGCATCTCATTTGTTTGGAAAAAAAGCCAAACAAAGCCAAACCACCAGCAGCAGCAATAACAACAACAGACATAAATAAAGATTTTATTTATTCCCTAGTTTTTTCTCTCTCTGTCATCCATATAGTTGCCTTCAAAGGCACAGAGAGTTGCTTTATCTTTTCATTTAAAGATGTTACTGAGTTTGTGATTTAGGAGAATGACCTGTTCTTAGAAATGCTGATAATGTTCTTAGATACTGTAGAAAAATAAAACATTTTTTAAAAAAAAAGTGCCTGTATATCATCTTTTGTATGTGAGTGTGTGTGCACAAGCATGTGGTTTAAGGTGCTCTGTCACTCTGTAAACTATTACACTTAGAATTAAATATTATTCTCAGTATATCACCTCAGTTTTCATAGACAACTTTCCTCAAATACATAGCAGATGAAGTGCGCCTTTATCTAAATAGTAGTTGGATCTTATGAAAGAATGACATTATTAAGATATCTGTGCAGCTTTTTCTCAATTGTAATACACTCTTCTAGGGGAAAAATGAAAAATACAAAAGTATTTTCAAAGTAACTCAAAGACAAAGTTCTATTAGAATCATAGAATGAACCGTAGAATCATAGAATCATGGAATCATGGAATCATGGAATCATAGAATGGTCTGGGTTGAAAAGAACCACAATGATCATCTAGTATCAACCCCCCTGTTATGTGCAGGGTCACCAACCACCACACCAGGCTGCCCAGAGCCACATCCAGCCTGGCCTTGAATGCCTCCAGGGATGGGGCATCCACAGCCTCCTTGGGCAACCTGTTCCAGTGCTTCAACACCCTCTGTGTGAAAAACTTCCTTCTAATATCTAACCTAAACCTCCCCTGTCTCAGTTTATAACCATTCCCCCTTGTCCTATCACTACCCACCCTTGTAAACTGCCGCTCCCCCTCCTGTTTATACGCTCCCTTCAAGTATTGGAAGGCCACAATGAGGTCTATTAATCCTAGTCTACTCTGAAAAAAACCATCAGATTTCAGGGTGTTTTTTGTTTCACTGGGTAATTATGCTAATAGAAACTAATAATAATAATAATAAAAAGATACAAGAAACACTGCTAAAATCTACACTGAAGTCAGTCAGTATCCAAGGATCTGTGGTGACTAGATATTATTCTATGGGATTTTTTCCCATGAGTTGCTATCCTACATATCCCATGCCAAACTTCCCATGCCCACTTAAGCAATACACAGTTGTGTCTGCTGTTGATCAGAGGTAGTCATACATTTGTTAAAGGCTACTGTGATGTGTAAAACTTGCCCACAGATCCCTTCTTAAATTTTGTTCTCCTTTTGCTATTATAAGACTGGATTAATCCCTCTGATGTGAATTTTAATGGAATTTCTTTTCAGCTTGTGTAAGTTTTTAGATTTAATCTTTTTAGTTTGTTGTTTTTCTTTTCCTATTAAGTATCAACTACGTCTTGCCTAAATTAAAGAAGTTTTCAAGATACATCTATTTCAATGCCATCAGCATTAAGAACTACTGGATTCCTGTGGCCTGTATTTTGCTACTTTAGCGCTTGCTAAATCAAGGACTCCATGACATCAAAATCTCTAAAACTATATTGCAGGTTTTTGAAATCTGCAGCTTCTTATGGTTTATTCTGAATAGAACTATATGCAGAAATACATTTTGTGGTACACCACAAGTAAAGTGTCATGGAATGAGAGAAGAGCTGAAATTGAGCATGGTATTACTGTTCCAAACTGCATTAACAGAGCTTTTGAGTACACTTACCTGACTTCAATACTTTGTTAAAATCCTAGTGGTTCATTAACCTAGTGGATGTTTGTCCACTGCCATTGATTATTGAGGTGGCATTAGCGAATGCTATTTCCAGGTCTGAAACTGACCACTGACAGAGGTCAGACACTTTTTGTCTCCTTTTCTAGAGTCCTGAAGGAGAAGAAGCAATAAGAAGGAAGCTGCTGGTTTAGAAATCCATGATCACAATATTTGCCTGTACCAACAAGTGAGCACACTACATACATTGTGGTGCAATCACCATGACAGAAATTGCTTTCAGACAGTAAATGGCACACATACTCCTTTACTGACCAGCATGTGAGGAATTTCAGAGCTTACAGAGCAGAGGTCTGTGTGCCAGCTCTAACAGGAGTATTTTACGCTTCACTGCTTTTATATTGATTTTGCTGACTCGAGACCATCTCAGATTCTGTTGGTCTTTTTCATTGAAAAGGGATGACTGGTTTTTTAATACTCTGATGAAATTGTGTGAAAGTATACCAAAACTACCTGATTGATTGCATGACTTATTGTCCGAGAATCTTTTCAGCAAGGATACCTGCCTCTTGGTCTCTGTCAACTGAGAGAGAGAGATCAGTTGCTTCCTGACTCTTGCTGTTTGTGTCTGCCCTGTCTGTCAAATGTATCATAAGCACAAACATTTTTTTACCTCACTTAACTGAGGCTTCTTCTTTTTCAAATTTGTATTCCAGACATTATCTATAAAAATAATTACAAAACTATTTGCTGAATGCAATGAGCACTAGTAAGATCCTAAAATTCAAGTACTATGACAAGATTTATATTTCTAAATCGCAATTCAAGTCTATGTGAAGACTTCCTGTGGAAAATTTGTCTTATATTCATGGATTATTTTTGTTAAATTAAATCCAGAGTGCCATATACACAGATCAGAAATGCAAAATGCTGCTTTAACTCTCTTCTTAGAGCTTTAGCACAGAGTATGATAGAGGTGCAAGCTGTTAACCAATATGTTTATGTATAATAAAATATATTCATCAAAGTTCTATGACAATGCCAATACTTTTTTTAAAAATAAATTGTTTTGTAACATATAAAAATTATGTACAAAAGCACTAAAAAACTCACTGAAAGTATATGTACCGGAAAACATTAATGAAATCCCCCTTTCACATTAGCGAGGACTTAAACAGGAATCCCATGTAGTGTTTGGATCTTTTTAGCTCTCAGAAATAAAAATCAAAAGAAAAGAGTGGAAGCTAGCTGTCTGAAGGGATGGCAGTATCAGCCAGACACAAGTGTCTGCAACTATCTTGTTTTAGTTGCAACCATATTGTTCTTTAATTCAGTGTTCTGGTTAACTTTTTTTTTTTGTTATTGCTTTAAATTCCTGTTTCTGATACTCATGTAATGCTGAACAAAGAGTTTGCAATGTTTATTTTGATCCCTTTCATGATACAGTATTTCTAAAATTCTATTTATGTTGCCTCTCCTTACTCCTTGAAACTATTGGCCTGACTTTTCAAGCAATTAAACTTGGTCAAGAAAATTTAGAGAAATGTGGATCCTTTTTAATACCATGGTAGGGAATGTATTAACATGAGCATTTGACTGTGGAATGGACCCAGTAACCCCCTGGCTTGTGTATTTATAAGCATTAGCTTTAATGGCCCATTATGACAAAAGAGAGATAGTAAAATCTTACTGCTAGTATTCCCACCTATCTGCAGTCATTTATAGTCAGCAAGCAGAGGGCTAAAAGTTAAAGGTTAGCAGAGTTAGAAAATGTGCTGTTCTGCTACGGGTGCTAAGAATGCAGAGAGTGGGCTGCTCCAGGACCTGAGGCCATGGCTGGTTTTCTGGTGTTGTTGTTCTTGCTGGCCCAGGGTAAGTTCATGCAAAATCCAAAGCTTTCAGAATGAAATATTCTCTTTTCTTAAAGTCAAAATAAAGGCATACACGATCCACTGGAGACTCTGCATATATTTCCTTTTGTTGTTTTACCTGGTATGTTTACTAGAGAAAGAGACCCATTTATGTTTGATCAGCTCTTTCCTGGCAGGTTGTTAAATCAAAGGGAAGCATTTCCAGCAAAGTGGTTACTTACCACTGTGTTGAAGCAAACTCCTGTTACTGCAAAATACATTTTAGCATTTGGGTACTGCCACTGCCAAGCATGTGCAGCTGCCTTTTGGAATCGGGTTTTGGCTCTGGTAACTGGAGCATATCAAAAGTAAGGACCAAAAACAAATAAAAATAAAACTAAAAAAAAAAAAAAAATTAAAAAAAAGCACTGTCAGCAAGGCTAGTAACAGAATTACTGACCAATGAGTATTCACTCTGCAGAGAAGACAAGTGTTCATTATATATTTTGTTTCCCTGGTGGAAGCTGTCTTCAAATCCAATCCGTTTATTTAATCTGTGTAAGTCCAGAGTTGGCAAAGGTGAGCTTCATCATGTAAGCATAAAGATTATCTCATTTCTTTTATCCCAACACCATGATGCAATGATGAAGGTAGTAGGGGAAAATTAAGGTTATTTAAAGATACTTTGACAATATTTCCTGTTGGTTCAGTCACAGTCTTAACTAGCTCCCTGTAGAAGTGTCACCAGACTGGCTTCACCTGTGACATATATGAAGCTTTCTGTATCTCTCTGCCTCTCTTTCTCATGGGAATTTAATAGCCAAAAATAAGGGAGCAATATGAATTTTTCTGGTCACTTCTGATACATCCTTCCTGTGTGAGTTGAGGAAGACTGATGATCCCGTTATGTTAGTTATATCACCTTCAAAGAGGCCAGGGAGTTAATGACATCTTTTTAAGGTCTTTTCAGTTTTGTGGGACAACACGTAGAAATCCTGTAATAACTGGGAATAGAAGAGCAGGGAGCCACAAGAAAAACAAACTGACTGACTTTTTGGTCAGGCCTTCAAAGATACTGCTTCTTTTTTTAGAGTATATTTTGTGAATGAAGGACAGAAACAGCTTTTTGTATGTTCTTCAATCATATTCATCTGTTTAGCTTACTACAAACTGTAATATTGGTGATTTGTGTGCTCTTCTGAATGTATTCACAAGTTGATTCCTGCTCTTGTGCTAAACAGCTAAGCGTCTGTCACACAAGACTTCTTGTTATGAAACTCAGAGTAAAGCAGCTCTGGCCACTGTCTTACATAAACTCTGAGCCTGTTACAATGGACGGCTGCCACTCAGTGTTTGTAGTAGCAAGATTTCCTTTCTGCCCTACTTTTCTGTTGCATGCATTGGGCCAGGCCTTCTGGAGATTAGATCAGTTAATGTCATTCCCATACCACAAAGCTGCCCTGAGACCATCTCCAGCAGCCAAGAAAGGATCCTTTCAGCCTGGAGGAATCCACTAATGACTTATAAATACTAAACAACTCTGTTGTCAATTTTCTCGCTACAGCCAACCCAGGTGATGTACTCAGTGTGCTCTCAGCTCCTACAAGCAGCAACCTGGTTTTATAGTCTCTAGGCTTCTTCACATGGTGGGATGTTATAGCACTCCGGATTATTGTACTCTCAGGTGCTATGCTGAACATATCTTGGCCATAATTGTCTGGGATAACAAAGGGAAGTAGAATTTGTCAAGAGGCAGTGTGGGCAGTTATTAAAGGTATAACATGGGAGACAATTAAAAATATATATAATAAAATAAAAATATGCATAAATAAATAATAAATAATAATAAATAATAAAATAAAAGTAATAAAAATATGCAATGTGAAGTATTATATAAAAGTCTTTAACAGAGTTGGATACAATTATGTTAAAAACAACAACAAAAAGATGTGCCTGTGAAGATTTTATTGGAGAAAGAGAGGGTGAGAATGGGAAATACCTAGTTGTGGATTTGTATCTGAGTCTAGGAAGACATCTAGGACTACAAGGATCTGTGATCAGGCTCTGTTTTCTCAGAGCTCTGAAGTCAATGCCTCTTTCTCTTTCCCCCTTAGTGCTGTTCCATATAGCACAGATACCAATAGATTATTTCAGACAGTATTTTATAGAAAATATCAATTACTTATCATAGAGAACATAATTTTCTTCCAATAGCTTCTGTTCTGTAATCACTATTTGACAAGCATCAGGTTAAATTACCACCATATTTACCCGAGCCAAAATTTCCTGTTCTCTAGCTCCTTGCAGGATGGCCAAAGGAGCACATTATATATATATATATTTATCACCATATTGTACCATATGATAAGATGCAAGAGATGTCATTTATTTTGTAGGAGTTTATGTTGAGAGTCAGAATCTAACTGGCATGCTGCAAGTAGTTTGCTTGAGTTGCTGGAGATATGATGAGCCAGTGTGCCCTGGCAATCAAAAGGACAAGCCATATTCTGGAGTACATTAAACACAGCACAACCAGGTAGTCAAAAGAGGTGATTCTCCCATCATATTTAAGTCTAATGAGTCCACACATGGAGTAAAGTGTGCAGTTCCAGACTCTATAATTTTAGAAGGATATTAAGTTACCAGAACATGCCCAGAGTATGACAACAGAACTGGTAAAAGGGCTGGAAGTCACATCCTGCACAGTGCAGCTAAGGGCACTGGGTTTGTTAAGCTTATAATAAAGGAGGTTGAAGGGTGACCTCATTGCTCTCTACAGCTTCTTGGGAAGGGGAAAGGGAAGGAGGAGCGTTAATATTTTCTCCCTGCTATCTAAAGACAGGATGCATGGCAATAGCTCAAAGCTGCATCAGGGGACATTTGGGCTAGACAATAAGAAAAACATCTTTACCAAGAGGGTAATTAAACTCTGGAACAGGCTTTCTAGAGATTTCCTTGATGCCTGCCTGTGTTTAAGAGGGATTTGGATAGTACTCTTAATTAGAACATTATGCATTTGCCAAGCTTTCATCTTCCTTGCTCCCCTTCTCATGTAATGCATATTTTATTGAATTATCTGAACCAGATGTGTAGACCTCCATCAGAATATCGTCAAGCATGCACACTTGGACTGGTGAGAGGTGTATGGGAACTACTGAACCATGGCCTGAACCTCTGATTGATCACCTGAAGCAAGCACTGAGTCAGCCTCAGAAGCACAGGTGAAGTTAATTCACCTGTGTGACCAGAAGGGGTGGAACCTGAATGCACCTCTCCTAGACCCCACTTAAGGGCTGACTGCCACTGAGGAAGGATCTCTTCTAGGAGATTGCTCCCTTTGAAGTCATCCTGTGAGCCCAGGGACATGGTTGAGCATTTTTAATTTATTTTTGATTATCCTTTTCCACAATGATAATCTTTCTACCTGTACAAGCTGTAGCTACTAGCCTAACTATTCTGTATATTTGTTGGATATACAGCAGCTAGCAACCTTTTTGTAATTGAGAATTCCAGTTACTGCAATTGTAATTTGTATGGTAATTTGCATGTAGAGAGCTGCCTGCTCTGACTGTATCAAACACTGTCAGCTCTGGAGGACTATGCCGCAGGGGATCAGAGAGGAGATGTTGAAAATCGCTTTCATCAGGCTCCTCTGCACAGGACAGAGCCCATAAAATGGGAAATCTCCAAGCAGAGCAGTGGAAGGACGTGGTTTGCTTCCCAAGGGATTCCCATTTGACAGAGAGGAAGAACTCAGTAGTGGTAGAGGCTGTCAGCCAAAGGTGGACTGGAGGGCAACTGATGTGAAGCACATCATCAGTGATGAGACAAGAAAGGCAAGGAAAATGTACAGGTGATCAATCATATTTTGCCTAGGTCTCCTCCCTGAGTGTTATTTTGTTTAAAGAATGCTTGTGTTAAGAAAACCCCCCCCATAACACTAACCATATGTGCTTGTGTATGTCCTGAGCTGCTGATGTGTCTAGAAAGTTGCAACTTGGCAAAAAGAGGCAATCTTCTTAGGTGGCTGAACAGGATTTTCCTGCCCAGATTGATCTGTTATCCTATTTGTGAAAAATACCCTCAAGAGTCTGCCTTACAAATCAAAGAGACTGTTCTGTAGTATACCCATATGATGGAAGTTTAAGAGTACATTGATCCAATGTTTTGTGGCCTAAATGTAAGGTCTCACAGCTACATACCAGACTGTTATCTTGGCCAGGGAAGCTAGTTGGCTCTGCTATTTGTATCCTGGCACATCTACAAAAGCCGGAATCTGATTTAGACATTATAATCAGGAAGATCTGAGACAGAAATAAGGTGTTAAAATCAGACGTGAGACAACCATGAAAAAATTGACGGGATGCTTCATGTACCTGAAAGTTTGAAAATTTTGACTTTTCTGTGAAAATATTTTTCTTTCTGTGAATCTGTAGCAGATCAAATCCCCTAGAGATGTATTGTTTTGTCTATATATTTCTTTTTCCACACAGATAAAAGTGATGCATGGCTCAAAACATCAGAACCTTCAAGTACAGCACTGCTTTCATATTTTCTGGTTACAATATCAGTACTGCTTATTTGACAAGCCAGACATATTCTCCTTATGGCACTCTATCCCAATTCTAGCTTCCTATTCATGTTTGGAATGCTGAAGTTATATCCAAAGATGCCCAAATGACTGGGCTCACATGCAGATATATGGTGCTCCCTGGAAGGTGCCTATTGTTTTCCGTGAATGTAGGATGTGATCACATGGTGATTTTTTCCAGTTTCAAGGTTAAGTCTGACTGCTTGTTTCAGAACCTGGAGCATAGCTTACAACTCAGTGAGTTGTTTGTGAGGATGAACTACAAACCAGTTTGGCGAAGTAATCAGAACTGGAAAAAAGAAAGAAATCTGCTGTGTCCTTTTTGTTTTTTCTTTTTCCCCAAGGTTGTTGTGTATAATGTCTTTTTATTTTCCCTCCCTCACAATTGCATGATTTCAGCTCTCAAGATGAAAGCACAGCCTCGAATGTTAGGAGGGGCCATTAAAGTTCAGGAGGGCAGAAAGAAGCAGTTGCTGGACAAGAGGGGAAAGAAAATTTCATAAATCATTTTTGTGAAGAGATTAATGATCATGTGTCTTCCTTTCCCTGATATCTATGAATAAGTGGGTGCTTGCAGAGGGTGCCCTGCACAGCAAGGTTGAGGGCAACCATAATGACAGATGACCAAAGCATTAAACATCTCTAAACACTGGAGGCTGATTTTTCTCTAGCACCTGGTAGCACCAAACTTTCTGGTGCCAGAAATCAAAATCACAGGATTGCCTTCTGCTTTTTGTCAAGACGTCTATTTCACTGTTCAAACTAGCATAGAAGGATATTGTATGAGGGAGCACAAGCTATGTGCCCTATGGCTAGGTGATGATTAGACTTGCTGCACAACTACAGGAAGGCAAAAAGCTGTGAGAACCTCTTCGGGGTACTAAGTATTTTCCCAATTCCTTTTAAGTTTGGTTGTAAAAACAGTACTGCCCATCCACTTATAATCTGGATGCTTACTCAGTCACAAGCCCCATTAAAAGTAAAGGACTTGAGGGATTAAATTTGACAAGATTTCTCCATTATTACTTCTGTTTTTGACAGTTGAATAAAGTTTACATCATTTGTTGGATTTGTCAAAGAGTATGTATGAACTTGAATCCTGAGTGGCAACATAGTGTGACTGTGTTATATAAAAGTAATTTACTGGTATCTACTTAGATATATGGTGCCAGCCATGCACCGTGTATACCTGAGACAATTTAAATACCGTTCAGGACAAGCTTAGATAACCCGAAGGAGGTTTTGTAATCATATGTTTCTGCCCTTCCTCTTTGTCCCACATTGAACTCTACGCTTCTCTCCTATTTCATTTCAACAATTACCCAGTTTTTCTGACTACGAATGCTTCCTGATTGGATTTGGTTACCTCAGGGAATACTTTAGAGTGAATTAATAAATATCAGAATTAATAAATATCTATGTGGGACTTGTTGAATGTGTGGCTTTTCTTGATAGGCTATAAGGTGTCAGTACTGGATGGCTTAGGCTTTCAGCAAAAGCCCCTGGTGTGGGAGAACTGGGAGAGCATGCAAGTGTTTCTTCCTGTAGGTTCCCACAGAAAAGATATACAAAGAATTTTCCTACATCACATTCTACCTCCATTCTTACTTGCAATTTACTTACTGTCCTGGCCTTTTAATCTATGTAGGAGACAAGTGGCTTTACAAATGAAGTTGATGGGAAATGAGCACTTCAGTTCAGAAAGTAGTGGCATTATAGTCCTCTTAGTAATACACGTATTCATATTACCATTAGATTAGTATAAGATTTCAGATTATTTAAGAGGCTTCTCTCTCTTCATATTGCTTTCTTTTTCCCATACCACAGTTAGCTCTCATAGCCTATCTATTTGCTATAAGAAGCTGAGAACACAAACTAATGCTCTAATTGAAAACTCTGAATACTTTTATCACTCATCAGATATGCAAAACTAACAAATAAAAAGGTAGTACCTTTTTCAAATACAGAACGGAGAGAAAAATATAGCAATGAATCTGCCACAAGTTCCAGGTGACTGCTGATTCAGGTCTTATTATTCAGAGAAATCAAATGCTTTGCATACTGTTCCAACTAGTCTATCTCATAGGTTTATAGAAAGCATCATAAATCAAATAACAATGATAAAGTTATGAATGGAGACTCAGCCTGAGTGTCTTTTTTCCTAAAATTGACATTACTTTTTGTTATTGTTTAGTTGATTTTATCTTTTTTGTACTATTTTTCATTCTGCTGATTTTTTTTTTTTTTTTCTTGTAAACAGAAGGTTGATATGATGATTTGAACTTTGGTGTACATTGTGCAAGATTGTTGTATTTCCAACTGTTAAAGCCCATTCCATGTGCATGTTTTATTTTTTTAGATACTGATAATTTAGTAGTAAAGCCTGTAGGAGATTAATTTCTTATACATATACAGCTCCTGGTGTGTTTTCATTTGGTGCGCTAAAGAGCAAATGTAAGTTGAAGTGCAAGAACTGTATGTATATCAATAATGCTGAAATTGTGCATATCTTGCTTGCACCTGAGAACTTAGCACAATAAATTTCATACGCAGCACTTTGAACATTATATTTACCCTGAGAAGAATGTATTTATTTATAAATGACTAAATTATGTAAGGAGCTGAAAAAGAATAGAAAATGGATGCCTTTTTTGTCTAGAGTTTCTTTGCATGCTGAACAAAGTGATGTTTTTCAGTGCAAATTAGCACTATGCAGTCCAGTTTTATTACTGGTATTCTCAGTTCATAAAAGTCACTTACTCATGCCTTGGATTGAAATGAAAAGTCTGTGGAAAATTCAGATCTTTGTGATCTGGGTAAAAAAAATTAATAGACTTATGAAAATAAACAGATAAGAAAATTTATTTCTGTAGTTCTATAGGAAGAAAAAACTGAAGGAGCAAAAAGAAGCTAGGATATTACAACAAGAGAAACTCTGCAGACCCCTTCACCTTTGCTTGTTGAATTGCCTTTTGTTTTGTGTTGTGTTTTTTTTGGTTTGTTTGTTTGTTTTTAATAGCTTTGTATCAGTGCTTTTCTGAAAAAATTGCAGTGATTGTTCTGGTTTCTAATGTGCAAATCATAAATCTGCAAAAGCTATTGGGCAAATTCTGCTGAGTTTTTCACCTACAATCAGCAGCTCTCAGATCATTAATCATTCATTATAGACTTTAATAGAGCAAGCATTTTAAAGACATCTGCTGAGACTCAAAGAACAGAGTGCAGTCCTTGCATTTCAGATATTTCTATATTAGAGTAGTAATAATGTTGGGAGAAAAAAGATCTAACAAAAAAGCTTTGCCTTTCCCTCTGGCTTTAGAGAGACCTGCAATGAGGCAAGATGATCACACGTTATCTCTGGAAATATGAGAACTGAAAAAATTAAGCCCATTGTTATATTATAGAATCACAGAACCACAACTTTATGGAGATCAAGTCCATCCCTCTGCTAACTCAGGTACTGTAAAGTAGGTTATACAGAAAAGCGTCCAGGCAGGCTTTCTCCAGAGAAGAGATTCAAACACCTCTCCAGACAGCCTGTTCCAGTGCTGTATCACCCTCAAAGAAGAGTTCTCTTGTTTGTATGGAATTTCTGTATTCCAGTTTGTGCCTGTTGCGTTCTGTTCTGTCACTGGGCATCATTCAAAAGAGCCTGGCCCCACCCACTTGACTCCTGTCCATTAGCTCCTATTAGAATTGATCAGATGCCCCCTCAGTCTTCCCTTCTCTGGACTGAACAGACACAAGTCTCTCAGCCTTTCCTCATAAGAGAAATACTCTAGGTCACTAACAATCTTTCCAGCTGTTTGCTGGACTCTCTCCAGCAGTTCCTTGTCTTTCTTGAATTGGGAAGCACAGAACTGGACACAATACTACAGGTCTGGCAGAGTAAAGGGGGGGATCACCTTCTTTGACCTGCTGACTGTTCTTTTAATGTACTGCAGGATACCATTGGCCTTTTTGACCACAAAGGCACACTACTGGTTCATGGCCAACCTATTGCCCACCAGGACATCCAGGTCCTTCTCTGCAGAACTCCTTCCAGCCTGTCAGCCCCTTTACCTGCAGTGATGCATGTAGTTATTCCTCCCTAGGTGCAAGACTCTACACTTGCCCTTGTTGAACCTCATCAGGATTCTCCTTGCCCATTCTCTCCAGTCTGTCCAGGTCTTGTTGAATGGCAGCACAGCCTTCTTGTATGTCAGCAACTCCTTCCAGCTTTGTATTGTTAGCAAACTTGCTAAGGGTGAACTCTCCCCCTTCTAGCTCACTGATGAAGATGTTAAACAAGACCAGACCCAGCAGTGACTCCTGGGGAACATCCTTAGTTACAGGCCTCCAACCAAACTCTGCAGCACTGATCACAACTGTCTGAGCAATGCCTGTCAGTCAGTGCTTCGCCTCAGTGTCTACTCCTCTATCCCATGCTTCCTAAGCTTACCTACGAGGATGTTATGGGAGACAGAGTCAAGTGCCTTATTGAAGTCAAGGTATTTCTTCCATCTACACAGCTGGTCATGGCATCATAGAAGGCTACCAGGTGTTTTGAGCATGATTTTCCCTTGGTGAATCCATGCTGACTAATCCTGATAACCTTTTTTTTTTTTTTTTTTTTTTTTTTTTTTTTTTTTTTTTTTCCCACTTGCTTGGAGATCTAGAATAAGCTGTTCCATCACATTTCCAGGGATGGAGGCAAGGCCTGTAGTTTCCAGCCTCCTTCTTACACTTTTTGAAGATTGGAGTGACAATGGCTTTCCTTGAGTCCATGGACACCTCTTTCACCTGGATTGTGTCTGTCTGACAGTGTTGCTTTTAATGCAAGTATCAGAGCAGTTGGAGTCCCTCATGAGAACAAATGACTGTGATTGTGAAGCTTTTTCCAGCTGTGCACAGAAGGTCTCATCAACTTCTTTCTCCTGATTAGGAGGCCTGTACTAAACATCCACAACTGTGTCACTCATATTAGCCTGTGCCTTAATTATTATCCATAAGCATTCCACTCATTCACCATTTTTCCATAGGCAGTGTTCAATATATTCCATTTGTTCTCTTACATAAAGAGCAGTTTCACTACCTTGCCTCACTGGCATGTCTTTCCTAAAAAAATACAGAACTATCCATGACAGCATTCCAATCATTCAAGCTATCCCACAGTGTCTCCATGATTGTAATGGCATCATGTCCCTGCAACTGCACACAGATCTCTGGGTCTTCCTGTTGATTCTCCACATAGCTTGCACTGCTATAGAGGCATTTCAAAGAATAAGAGGGAGCAGAGGATGCAGGTTTCCTTAGATAGATGCAAGAGGACTCTCCAATGCTATGTACACTCCTGAGGTGGCTGGCCTTCTGGCTCATGTCTTGGGAGGCAACTAAGGAATGTTTGTCACTGTTCTGATTGTTCTGGGTCATACCCCATTTGGCTTCAATGGCATAAACATTGCCATTTTAGACCTCTTCTCCCAGGCCTTTAATTAATATTAACATGTCTTTTTACATACAGAAATTGTCATCACCATTACTTTCTTAGGTATGAAGCATATAAAGAAACTTCTGTTTTGCATGAACTAGAAGTGTAAATGAATCATAATTTATTCTGAACAATATGTTGCACATACCTGAAAATCGTATTAGGTAGTTGAAATTTTGCTTATTTAGTTTGTTTGATTTAACCACTCAAACATATATTCTGTTAAAGCTGCCACTGAGTTTCTAGAATGAAAGAGAGAAAATTAGATTTTTTCATACTTAACATTTTAAGGTTCTTTGCCAGACTTTGAATCTGAGTATCTGCAGTGAGACATAAACATTGGTAGGTAAATGCACTTTTGAACTTGTTACCTGTTTGCTTGTAGTTAATTTTTCCAACAGGAATTTTTTACTGTGAAATAGTAAATTTTCATACTGCACAAGGAAACACTTTCATTGTGGAAGGGAGATGTGGAGATTGAAAGTGAGCATGAGAGCTTGGAGGCTTTGATTTTGGTTACAGGTTTGTTTCCAAAAAGGCAGCAATGGCGAATTGAAATCTACAGGTTACAGGATGCTTCCACCCATGTTGTGCAATGGAAGAGCTCTCCCTGGAATTAACAGTTCATGAGCTAAATGCTTGTTTTCTAAATCCTGTATTTATTTACTTCTTAGCAAAGAGGGTGGAGTCAGGTGATTCAGTATCTTCTGCTCTTTTCTTCTCCCATGCACGTTTTCACATGTAAATCTGTTGTGTCTAACTGGTCAATGCTTCTCTGTACAGAGTTGAGGTGCCTCATTTTACAAGCAGCAGAGTATCATGCCCTCAGACTACAGAAGTGTTTGCCCATGTTATTATACCCTCTATTTTCTTATATAGACAAATCTCACTATCTTCACAGAGGAGTTCTTATCATAAAGAGCTTGAAATAACATTTCTGAACTGTAAATTGAAAAAGACCTCTTACAGCTGTGAATCTGCATTGAATTGGTTGAATAATTTTTGCAGGAAAAAGGTTTGGAAAATTAGATTTACAAGGATGATGGATAATATGTAACTATATAGTGGCCATTAGAAAGTACCTAAAATGTGTGAAATTGATGTGACTTCTGTCTTCTCCCACACTTTCTTAGAAAACACTTCAATTATCACCTTGCGTAATGTGACTGCAAGGTGAGCTGTCCTTCCATTTTCTAGAACAAGTGAAGCAGCAGCTGAAAGATGGATGTCCTTGCTGTTAAGTTGAGGAGCTATTTTCATTCGGTCCAAGTGAAAATTAAGAGGCTCATCAAGGGTCAGAGCTACAGGAAAGCTATCTTGGAAAACCTTCCAACCTAGGATAACTGGCTAAGTTGCCCACCTGCACAGTGAGAGACTCACTGATAACTCTACTCTCTTTCAATCCAGAGCAGTGGCTGCTGATATAACCTCTTACCATGCTGACATCAATCCAGTGAACACCAGTACAGAGTCCACTGAAGTCCTTGTTACAGGCACAATCTCAGATCTATTCCGTGATTCTTTATTACTAGAAACAGGGCTCTGTAAAGTCCATAAGGGCTTTGTAGCATGGTGAGTTAAGTGCAAAGATCTGAGATGTCTCTGTTGCTTACAGACAGAAGAGGGTTTTGGAGCTGGTTCTCCAACATGAACTCTCTAGTAAATGGACATGGAGGAATATGTCAGCTGTAGGATTGCTGCTAATTCCCTATGTTTTTCTTACAATATTTGAATATCTTTTGCTAAGTCAAATTTTTTATGCGGGATTATTTTTCTTCTATTGGTTAGGAAAAAAAGTAATAAAATAAATTTAAAAAAAAAAAAGAAAAAAAAGAAAAAAAGAAGACACATAATCCAGACTGATATCCCCTTTCCTCTCCTGCCTGGATTTTTGAGTTTGGTATTGAAGACATCGATTACTCTTCCAGCCCTTTGAGGCTTGGCCTAAAGCCAAGACATGAGTGAAAAGATAAACAGAGGCAAAGAAAAGCAGAGATATACGATCAGGAACAAAGAGCAGGTTCCTGGCAGAATATAGAATTGAGTCCTCCTGCTTTCTGTGCAATCCAAGCTTTCCTTAAAAGGAAAACTGAAGGAAATAGGAATACTCAAATAACATTAAATCATGCTGTGTGAAAATATAACCCCCAACTCTTAATCCAGGAGATGACACGCCATTTTTAAACTTAATTTTACTGATGAATATCTGTTATGTGTGAGGAAAGTCCCCAGTATCAGAATAGTGTTCCTGGCTTGGTGTTTTTCTAACAGCTTCTTCAGTTGTTCTTTTTCTTTTTCAAAGGAAACTTGAGTCATTGCCACTTTTTATTATCTCTGTACTACTTTAATGGGATCTTCCTCCTCTTCCTGTTTTTAGCCTCTTTCAATTTTATAAGAATTTTATACCACTCTTTTAAGAATTTTATTTTACTTTTGCTGCAAGCAGCAAAATTGCTCCAGATGGAGAGCCTTTTTTTTTTTTACAGCTTTGTCCACTGATGTTAATGGTTCAAAGCATGTCAGAGACTACTATTAAAAAAAAATAGAAGTGGGAAGCAACACTGAACACTACAATCTTAGAAATCTGACATTGAGATCTTATTTTAAACATAAATCTCAGACCTCCTGTAATAATTTATAACTGGATTATTGTACTATTAGGGTCCAAGCATTAATTCATTTGGCCTCATACCAATATTGCCACATTTGCTCAGGACAAATAACTTTATTCTGAAGCTTGACATAGCTGAGATATCTAGATTTGATTTAATCTTCTTCTAATTGCATGATTTGGAAGGGGGGCTTGATCAGAAGCTGACCTTGCTTTTCTGCATAATTTAGAATAGGGAGGTTGAGAACATGTTTCCTGTCTACTGGACTTCATGAAAGCAGCTTATGTGACTATTTCTTGCACATTCCCACAGTTTTCAGTTCTTCCAGACCTCTTCTCCCACTGCCTCTCTGCAATCTTGCTATCTCTGGGCTCCCAGCTGAGTCCCCTGCTCCCCCACACTGTACCAGGCATGCAGGCTGCTTCAGACACCAAAAAAGGGGAGTGCAAAGGGCAACAACATAATAGCAGATGTCCCTTCATTTCTTTGGTAAATTAGGCCTTGGTTTTCTGGCTGGGAACATAAATTTGTCTGACAGAGGAACAATTAATGATAAACATCTCAGATCATACACCAAGGTCTTCAAAGGGAAAGGTGATCTCAGAGGCTGGATGGAAGAGCAGCAGTAGTGCCAGTACCAACAACTGCAAAACTGTTAATTCTGTCAGTTAATGTCTGATAGTAAGATTTAACATAATCATAGAATTGTAGAATGGTTTGGGCTGGAAAGGGTGTCAAAGTCCAACCAGCCCCAAGCCTTGCCATGGGCAGGGCTACCCCTCACCAGCTCAGACTGCCCAGGGCCCCATCCAACCTGGCCCTGAGCGCCTCCAGGGATGAGGCACCACAGCTTCTCTGGGCAGCTGTGCCAGTGCCTCACCGCCCTCTGAATAATGAATTTCCTCCTACCATCTAACCTACTCCTCCTTCTTTTAGTTTAAAGCCATTCCTCCTTGTCCTATCACTATCTACCCACAAAATCAGTTCCCCTCTGGCTCCTAAGTTCTCCACAAATACTCAAAGTCCGCAACAATGTCTCTCTGGAGCCTTCTCTTCTCCAAACTAAACAAGCTCAGCCCCCTCAGCTTTTCTTTGTAGGAGATTCTCCAACCCTCTGTTCATCTTTGTGTCCCTCCTCTGGACACGGTCCAACAACTCCACTCCTTCCTGTGCAGTAGGTTCCAGGCCTGGACTCAGTACTCTAGATGGGGCCCCATGAGAGCAGAACAGAGGGGTGAAATCATCTCTTCACTCTCCCAGTCACCCTTCTTGTCATGCAGCCCAGGATACAGTTTGCAGAAAAAAAATGACCAGGGGAAACAAACAAACAAACAAACAAACAAACAAACAAACAGTTAAAAGAAGAAGTAGCAGTAATAGATTCAGATACACCTGTCAGAAATAATGCTGTTATAAACATAGATTTTTCCGGGTAAAATCATAGAAAATAAAGTATGGCTGTTTTATGAGATATTACTATCCTATTCTGAACGCACTTTTGTTGAGTTGCATGAATTCTTGTTTGAATTATACTTTATGAAAACTGCCATGCTGTTATTGTTCATGTGATAGGAGACATGGAGATAAACTGTCCATACAGAAAAAAAATTTCCTTAAATGCCAAACATATGTTTACTTTTTCGTATCAAAATACTTCAGCTGAAAGTTCTAATATGTTGGACTCTGGAATACGTTAACTTCCCTGGCGTTGATACTCAGAGTAGTTCCCAGTTAATACTATGCTTTGGTTAAATTTACTGAAATTTCAGTTCTGAAAAGCGTTCAAAGAGGGCGCTGGAATGAAGTTATTTGAAACTCTGACACAGGCAGCAGAAAATGGTCACCAGGTGGCAGTCATGGATCGCACAAAGCCCTCCTGTCTTTTTGTGTATGTGAACCGAGAGATTTGGTTTAAAACTCTGTACCATTCGATTTGACCTCTGAAACAGTTACCTTTCTTGTGCAACGCAATTAACATTTGCAGTAAGTCGAACAATATTTATCCTCGCTATCAGCATTTGCACCATGAAATACGACCATGAGCGTGCTGTATTCTATAACTGTTATTAACACTTCAATATAGTACATAAAGAACTTGAAGCTGTGCTTTTTTTTTTTTTTTTTTTTTTTTTTTTTCCCCTTACCTGCTAACCAAAAATAGAGTGAAAAAAAGAGTTATAGTGGAAGTGTCCTTTAGAGGAATCCAGTTTGCTCAACCACTTTCCCCTCATGTCTGAAAACAACAAAATCAAAAAAACTTTCCCAAAGTGAATATGAATGCCGCACCTCTGGCTTATCTTGAGAAATTAATTTTGGAAATAAAAATCTAAGGGACCCAGCTTTTGGAGCCCCAGCTGCCATGTAATCATTTCATCATTTCATTATTTGCGATCTTTCTTAATCCAACTCACATCACCTCCTCAAGTTGTTTTTGTTGTTATTATTTGTTTTGTTTTGTCTTGCAGTGGAAAGATATTGTTGGATATACACAGACAACAGATCCTTCAATAAGCTATGTTAAGGCACATATGAGACAAAGAGGTAATCCGGGACAGCCAGCACGGCTTCACCAAGGGCATATCTTGCCTGACCAATCTGGTGGCATTCTATGATGGAATGATGGCTTCAGTGGACGGCGGAAGGGCAATAGATGTCATCTTCCTGGACTTCTGCAAAGCCTTTGACATGGTCCCTCACCACATCCTTCTCTCTAAACTGGAGGGATGTGGATTTGAAGGACGGACTGTTGATGGATTAAGAGTGGGTTGGCTGGATGCAGCCAAAGGGTTGTGATTAATAGTTTTGTGTCAGGGTTGAGGCCAGTCACAAGCGGTGTCCCTCAGGGGTTGGTTTTGGGAGCGGTGCTCTTCAACATCCTCATCATTGACATAGACAATGGCATCGAGTGCACCCTTAGCAAGTTTGCAGATGACACCACGCTGAGCGGTGCAGTCGATACATTGGAAGGAAGGGAAGCCATCCAGATGGACCTGGAGAGGCTGTAGAGGTGGGCACATAAGAACCTAATGATCTTCAACAAGGCCAAGTGCAGGGTGCTGCACTTGGGCCAGGGCAATCCCAGGTATTTGTACAAACTGGGAGATGAACTCCTTGAGAGCAGACCGGCAGAGAAGGACCTGGAGGTCTTGGTGGATGAGAAGTTGAACATGAGGCAGTAGTGTGACCTTGCAGTCCAGAAGGCCAACTATGCTCTGGGCTGCATTAAAAGAGGAGTGGCCAGCAGGGAGAGGGAGGTGATTGTCCCCCTCTACTCAGCTCTTGTGAGGCCCCGTCCTCTGATGTACTGCATTCAGGCCTGGGGGAAAAGTTGTTTACAAGGGTAGTTAGTGATAGGACAAGGGGGAATGGTTTTAAACTAAAACTAAAAGGGGAGGTTTAGGTTAGATTTTAGGAGGAAGTTTTTCACGTAGAGGGTGGTGACACATTGGAACAAGTTCCCCAAGGAGGTTGTGGATGCACCATCCCTGGAGGCATTCAAGGCCAGGCTGGATGTGGCTCTGGGCAACCTGGTGTGGTGGTTAGCACACATAGCAGGGGGGTTGAAATTAGATGATCATTGTGATCCTTTTCAACTCATGCCATTCTATGACTCTAGGATTCTATGATACTGTTGGATGTACACAGACAACTTTGTACAGTGTTTTGTTAGTAAAGATTTTAAAAGAAATATAGTCCCAAGGTATGTTACATTACATCAGAGTTTTCTAAGTTTTCCCATGGTGTGTTGGTGGCCTAAGAATAGATTTATGAAAATAATAGACATTGACTGGTGGAATTAAATATGCACTAAGGCTTTAAATGTGTTCTAAAGCCTTTAATCAACACTCTGTACATAGACCCTTTACTAAACCCAGTAGTACTGTTTGTAGTAGATAATATTTTGGGGTTGTTTCACTGTTGGATTTGGGAGGAAATTTTGCTCGCCTGAGATGATACATGTCCCACTCTTCAGTTTCAAGTTGTGACGATATTTCCAGCCAGATGCTGACAGCATCTACCTGTCAGACCTGCTGATTGTACCATGATATACCCGTCCAGCAGTTTCAGATATTGTTGTCTCATCCGGTGTTGACATATGGCCTATGCGAATGCACAACACATGCTATTCTTTTCTGCATTGCCCGGTTTGCTGTGTCACCATGCTTACTGCTTCTCCCAATATGCACTGCTCATGGACAAGGCAAAGTTATAATTTTTCTTTGTCACAAGGCCAGTGAAATAGGGCAGACTTGGAAGCAGTACTTCCCAGCAATTCTGAGGTTAGACAATGTAACATTGAAGTAATTCAGGTATACATTTATTTTCTTGGAGGTATTGCAAATTTGAAAAACAAACAAACACAAAAACAAGTACTTTTTCTGTGCTGATGTATGGACTTTGACTTTTGATGTATGTGGAAAAGAGACAAGTATCTATTTCTTTAAAGGGATGTTTATATAGATATACCTTTAGAAGGGAAACTTAAAAGGCTCTTATGACAAGAGGGAAAGAGTAGTGATTAGCTTATTGTTCATGCTAGAGTGTCATCTGGCCTGTGGAGGAGTGAGCAACTGGGAGCACTGGAAAAAAATCAGTTGTAGTATGAATGCAATACTTAAATCAATGCTATTATTCCTTTTTTTTTTTTTTTTTTTTTTTTTCCATATTGCCATCTTTCTTCAATTTTTTTTAAAAGGTAGCATATAAACATTTTTACATATCACTTGTCTCTTCAGCTGCACTCCTGAATGCTTTCTCATAGCATATTTGCATTCTTGGCCCACACTAGTAATACTAATCCTCAACAGTAATCAAAATATCCTTCAGCAGGTATGGTATGAACTTGGGGCTTTATTTACTAAGTTGTTGATTTTGATACATGGAAAATGTTACGCTAAGATTTCCTGATGGTGTTTTGATTGACACAAACCTGAAGTGGTTGTACTGCTGGCTGTTTCATAATGTATTTCAGATAGGATATATAACTTAAATCTGACAGTTGTTGGGGATTAATATAGATGTTATTTGCTCATATTCTTGTATTTTCTATCAGACTGTCTACTTTCAAATGCTCAGTGTGCTATATTTTGTTTATACAAAAAATGGTAATCAGCATTTGTGTGTCCACTAAACCTCCATGTTTCTGGGAAATACCAAATTTACTGGCAGACTGAGATGAGGAATCTGATCAGGATTAATACTTGCTTGAAATCATTACAATAATTTCTGAGTGTATTTGAGGTAGACAACCAGCTTAAATTTAGATTGTGGATTGAAGCACTTCCATCACATCATCCTGGGAAGACAGCAGCATGTCTTGTAACATCCTCACATGCAACTTCATATACTGGTGAGAGGATGTGGCTTGTTCTGAGTAATTTGGGAGAAAACAGAATTTCATTTTCAGGAAAACTGTAAGAAAAGTTACTCATTCAGAGCAACAAAGTCAACTTTAGTCTCTATTGGGGTTTTCCCAGCAAAATACCTCCTAGTCTACTGTATCTAGACATATTTTATAAGGCAAACCAGCATCATGAATGAAGTAGCTTAAAAGCCAAGTTTCAAACTAAAAGAACAAAAAGGTCAGCATACAGAACTGGGAGACTTGCCTAGTCCTGTAGAAACATTCTAAAGTGGAAGGCTTACCTTGCCTGCTCCCTATCGTGTGCTTACATATCCCGAGTGGAAAACACATGGTAACACTGTCATATCTTTCTTTGTGTGGACTGGTGGTACCTTTGGTGGTGTAGACTTCCTTAGGATACATCTGAGCCTCAAAGTAGATTGAAGGGCAGACAGATGTCATGTCATCTTGAAACAGACATTTTGGACATCCAAGTTTGTAGTACTTGTTAGAAATTTTGAATATTAGATTAAAAAAAATAAATAAAATGAAGAAACCTGTTCAATCAGAAGTTCTCCAGTGTAAACATATGCCTTCAGAAAGTCAGTGATAACTTTATTTCCTCTCTCAACGTGCATAAAACAATCCTCAGTCTAGTTCCTTTTGTGTTTGTTTTTCTGTTCCTGTATCCCTCATTCATTATTCTGAATAACTCCTTCTTCCCCCTAACAGAACCATCATAATTCTGCTTTATTTATGATTCTTCCTCTGACTCAAGGCATAGTGTTTCTTACTCACTTTGCTTTTTTGTATTCAAATTCCTGTCCTCCTTGCCTTTGCTCCTACTATTCTCCTGCAAATTTTAATTAGTATTAAAGACCCTTAAAGAGATGTCATATATTCAGACTGTATTGAATATACCATTTTTTAATTCACTGAGTTCTGGATTGATCATTATTGATAATGATAAGTGTCTGTGCAAAATAGTTATTTATGAAGTAGATGTAGCAGGGAAAAAGAATTAAAAATTACTTAAGACCTAAAAAGTTTTTCTCTCATGTTGTGCTGAGATTTATGTAATAGTTTGTGAAAAATATCTTTATTAAACAATCTTTTACAATAAATCACTTCTGATTTCTGGCACTCTTCCCTGAAGATAAACTGACTAGAAAATGCAGTGTAACATCAGACAAAAATGTATGTCACAGCAACCTGCTCCAGTACAATGAAATACTGAGTTAAGCCTTTTACAGTTGCCTTGAGACTGCCTTGGTTCTGAGAAATGCAAAATTTTGCCTGTGATGAAATGCTGTGTTCAATGGCTGGGACTAGGGGAGAGAAAAAAGGAAAGAAATATGACAGGCATAATTAAGTAATTTTACTGTAAGATAGGATTTGATATTTTTTGGCAGGATAGCTTGTTCTTAGCCATGATTGTCCGAACTGAAAATTTCCGAATGCAATCATCTTGCATAACACAACAGATCAATTATGTAATGGTAGTGGAAGAGGTAAGGAGCCTTGGAAAGAAATTCCTATTGAACCGATGTTTACTAAAAGCATGTGCATTTCTGCTGCCAAACAGGTTAATGCTATCATTTCAACAGACATGTCAGAAGAATTTGTATGTAGACATGTCACACCAATGCTGACCTATCTGATGAATGAAGAGCCACTTTGTCCTTGATAAGTATTCTTTTCACTCTACTTCCTATGGCATGGAAATATCTTGAGAAAATGGAAGTAAAGCATGACTGTGATTTAAACAACAACAATGTTTACAAAAGAGATGGAAGTGGGTGCAGATTCCATATCGTCTATGTACATTGGCATGAGTGTTTGAGAACGATTCTGACTAGTAGCCTGCTCTCCTTCCTAGAATAGTCATGGGGCTCCATAACTGTCTTTTATACTGCTCATATACTGAGACTGTTTAATTCTGGGTGCTGCCTTCCAGTGTACATTCTACAGGGGTTAGAGTGGTGGGGTAATGAATACATTCACTGAAGTTGATATCTGTACTTTAGATTGTCTCATTTTTGTATTTCATTACTATGTTACTCAACTGTTACTTCAACTATTCAATCATAATCTTAGGGGAATCATTGAATGTGAACAGATTGAAAGCTCATTTAAAGTTGTGAAGTCTACATCTAACAAACGTGGGTTTAAAGCAATTGTCCATAGCAATACCAGGGGTAGAAAATTGAATCAAGACGCCAAGTAATTAATTTTAATTTAGATAAGCATATAACACAAGGGAAGACTATAAAGCTGCCAAGATGTAACAGAGCCAAGAACTAAAATGCATCTCTTTGCATATTTTTGAGGTGATGGGGAAAGACATTTGCTTTCTTTTTTCCTTTAAGTGAGATATAAGTCTGTGATAATGCAGTAATTTATTTTTTTATATATAAAAAAATGTTTTACCATATTAATCTTTAATTTAAAATGTGCTTCAGGGAAACCAAGTACTTACAGGTTTTTCAGCATGCAGTAAAATGGGAGGAGGCATAGTTTGTGTGTAAAGTTGTTCTAGAGGCATTGTTTTGCTGAGGGTTTTTTTTTTTTTTCCTGTAGAGATGACAAATAAGCATGTTGTTTGTAGAAACAAACAGCAGTTTCCAGGACAGTAATCAACGAACAGAAACAGAAAAGGGCTTACCAAAATTTTCTGAACATATGCACAGGCCTTATTTAGGCAAATTTCAGTTACTGAGTCATGGCTTGATTGAATAAAGTATGAACGATTTTATGCATGTCTTACCTGACGTAAGGAAAAAAGCTTATAGACCAGACAAAATCTATATAAGGTTTATTCAGTTCCAACTTCCACCTTTCATTAGCATATAACTATTTTTTTCCACAGTAGGATGTACATATTTCTTTCATGAGCCATTCGAGGACTCATCTTTTTGAAAATATTTTACCTGTACCAAAGTTTAAAGACCATTGTGAAGTTTCCAGATTGAATTTTAAAATAACTAAGCTAATACAGATGCATACTCAAGATGCACTGGCTTTACTCAAAGATTCGCAACCCAACTTATAATATTATCATCAGTAAACTTCAACAGCTCTTTAGAATTCATTCTGTCCACTTTGGTTTTTCGCCCTCATTAGAATGAAGAGTTTGATACATAATAAAACTGAGCAATCAGAAATATTTTTAAAAACTGTTGAAAGAACTGTTTGATATGGTAATAATTTAGTGTTCAATTTTTTTCCTCCCTCAGGAGAATATCATATGCATTGCTACACTTTAAAAAAGGAAGCAAAAAATGTTACAGGGCAAATTAATTACTACTTGTATGTCTTGGAACTGGTCATAGACATCCATTTGCTATTTGATGTAGTGCAAGCTGGTTTCCCAGTCTTTCTAAAGCTGAGAAAAATGCAGTTATGACATGAAGATTTTTTAAGAGTTTAAAGAGTTGATTCATGAAGCCAGTAAAAATTGTCATTCAGATGGAAGAAAAGAAATACAAATATTTATGACCAGAAGTAAAATTAAAATACTTTTTCTTAAATTGACTGTTCTGAAATGCTTTCTAGGGATACATGATGAAGAGGTATATCAAGTCTTTTCAGAGAACCTAGAGCTTCTTTTTGAGGCGCCCAAGCATCACAGCTTTCACATTGCAAAGTGCCTGTCTTCATTCTCATGTATTTCAATGTATGTTTGGGTAGCAAATCCCAGAGGCTGCAATGATTGATGTGAGAAGGTAAACGTAACTTTTGTTGTTAGTTCTTTCAGCTGTTGTGTAGATTCTGGTGATTTAAGTAGAGTTGCCCTCAGGTTTTAGGTTTAGAGAGGCATTTCATAGAGCCAAATTAAGAACTAGGACTATCATGAGTATAGCCAGATAGTAAATGCTGTAATGCGGGTAAAAATTGTTGCTATTATTATGTTACGACACCTGTGAATTCCTATTTTACCAGCTGCATATATGAAAACCCTCAGACAGGTTGCTAGCAGTTCTGAGAAAAGAAAAATTCTTTACCTTTTCTGAAGCTTTCTTGGTGACTTAAAAATATACAAAATTGAAGTATTTTACTTCACCCAAAATGACACATCAGCATTTTCTAAGTTTTTGTATTTGAAACCAAGACACATAAATATATTAAAATAAATATCTGTTTCAAATAAAACAGAGGATTTTAACTTGAAGATTTGATATATGTAATCTGGTAAAAAAAAAAAAAAAAGCATCAATTGTAACCTTAGGTTCCATTCTATGTTATTTATTTGTATATGTATGGAATAGATATACCAAAAAAATTACAGTCAGCTACTTTTATAGCAGCTCTTTTCTATGTCAATACTACTACTTCACTATTCAGTTTCTTGATGGAGGTGAAATCACTGAAATAAGTCTGCATCTTCTGGTTCTTCTACTTAACTGGATATAACTTCTGTTCCATAAGGTGACAGAGTTTTCTGGAGCATTCACAGTACATATTTCAGAAACTTCACTCATGCACTTCTGAGTAAAGCTAAAAGCAAACAGCTTGCTATTATTCTTCTATCGCATTGCCACACAATCACACACTAAAAAACTTCTGATTAAGGGAATGTCTTTGTTACAGTGAACACTTTGAAACAAAAAAAAAAAAAAAAAAAAAGATTTTTGACCTCTCATATTGTTATTGTTATTCTTTGTTTTGTTTCTGTTGATTTCCCAACTGCTTAAATTAGAGGAGCATAGAATAAATCATAGAATGGCCTGGGTTGAAAAGGACCACAATAATCATCCAGTTTCAACCCTCCTGCTGTGTGCAGGGTCACCAACCACCACACCAGGGTGCTCAGAGCCACAACCAGCCTGGCCTTGAATGCCTCCAGGGATGGGGCATCCACAGCCTCCTTGGGCAACCTGTTCCAGTGCATCACCACCCTGTGTGTGTAAAACTTCCTCCTAATATCTAACCTAAACCTCCCCTGTCTCTGTTTTAAACCATTCTCCCTTGTCCTATCACTATCCATCCTCGTAAACAGCCGTTCCCTTCTGTTTATATGCTACCTTCAAGTATTGGAAGGCCACAATGAGGTCTCCCTGGAGCTTTCTCTTCTCCAAGCTAAACAAGTCCAGTTCCCTCAATATTTCTTCATAGGAGAGGTGCTCCAGCCCTCTGATCATCTTAGTGTCCTCCTCTGGACCCGCTCCAAGAGCTAGCTCCACATCTTTTTTGTGCTGGGGGCTCCAGGCCTGGACACAGTACTTCAGATGGGATTTCACAAGATGCCTTCCTCTTTTACTGCAGAAATTTTCTTGCAATTCATCAGGCTGTGGATTGAGACCTGAAAACTTCTGAAAGGAAGTGTGTTTTGTTTAAGGCTAAGATGCTTTCTCTTGTTGAAAAATCTGCAGATTAATCTAGATACAATTTGTGTGAATATATATATATATATACAAAAACATACCTGTAAGTTAGATCAACTAAATTAGTCCACAGCAAAATGTCAGGAAATCTATGATTTCTGGAATGTTTTCCCTTTTTCTATTCACTCAACCAAACAACCAACAACAACAAACCATTAACCGCAAATACAGTCCTCAATACAAATTATTCATTCCCATTTATAGGAGACTATCTACTAGAGCTACTGAAAAAACCCACAATGTTCATTTTCATTCTCCATGAAAAGTCAAAGGGAATTCCCCACTAGTTCCTTAAGAGAAAGCCAATCCCTTTTCAAATGGGATTGCAAGAATTGCTCTTAAGACAAATTTGTTTTCAGATGTGCTCTTTCCCAGAGAATTATACTGGCTTAAATACAGGAAAGATTCCTTGTAAGTTTCCAAGTCTTTGCTGGCACTGTGAGTCAGATGTCTGCAGGTTGTGCTGTGCCAGATTTGACGTCAAACTGTAATCCAATGGGGTTTTCCATTAGCCTTCATAATGGAGATTCAATGGGATATTTTTACTCATAAAAGAACCGGATTTTGTCTGAATCACCAAGATTAACTTTAAAAAATTTATTCATTAACTAGTTAGATAAAATACGTCCTTAAAGATTCAAAATGATACAAAATGGAAGACATTAAGCCTGCGTACGGGACAATATTAATTATGTAGCATTTTACAACTTAATCAAATATTAATTCAGCACAAAGTCACTACTGTGGTTAGTCTGGACTAGTCTTTGTGGTGATAGCAAGCATTGATTACTCGTCTCTTTAAGACATCTACTCTTCAAGACTAGAGCATGCTGTTGCATGTACTGTTGTTATTGTGGTTGGAAATTTACTGAAGGAGCAAGGAACTGTTGCCTCACAAGTTTGGCTCACAAGTTTGGCTGGTCCTCCCTGCATCTAGGGGCGTAGGAAGCTCTGTGACCTTAGCCAATAGGTGGCCTCTTAATGAATCTACTCTAAGACCAGCATCCTTGTGTGAGCCCTGCAAATATTACTTGTAACTAACATTTTTGTCCCGTTTCACTGAATTGCTGAAAGATCCCGAGGTTTTCCAGCTCTTGGGAATTTCTGAATTTGTTGTATTCATTTATTTTTCTTTGGGTTTTTGTCCTATTAAGGCTGAAACCTATTTCAAGAAACTCATTTTCCCACAAACTGGAAATCCAACTTCTTTGGCAATTGTTCTCTAACCTGTATCCCACACTACTTACTGCACATTCTTGAGCACAACTGCTGTCTTCAGATGAAAATGAAGAAATGAAGGGGGTAGAAACAGGAGTTCAGCTTTGGCGCTTTCCCATTTTTGCCTATTCTTCAGTAAAGAGATACTTTACAGTGTAATTCCATTACACTGAATTAGGCTCATACTTTCAAGATTATTTAGAATCATCCTCGAAGTCTGTGTCAGTTTGTTCCAAACCCTTCTGCTCCATGTGCTGTGAGGGAAAATACTTCCTGATTTCTGGTTACTAAGCTTAGCAAGCAATAAGCTTCCTTGGGAAACTGGAATGCACCCAACTTCTGTGCCCAAGTGAAACCTTCCTAGAAAGACTCACTGGAATATAAAGACGGATTTTGACCTACATTCAGGGACGTATCCCCTAACCCAGAAATTACGTCAATGTATCCAACAAATTTTCATCTCCTTGTCCATAGTATGCTAAGATAAGCCAGGGAAAGAACGCATTATGGGGGACAAAAAAAGGTAATGGTAGAGGAACAGCTTAGGAAGAGTCAAGAATACTGAAAGTACATATATTGGATGAAGTGGTGGAAGCTGCAAGTCAGTTTTCCAAAGATCTTTTAAGGATGGGCTTAGAAATCCATCCAAAGAGGAAGGGATGCAGGAGTAGAGATCAAAATTGAAGCATCAACAACCCACAACATTTAGTCCAGGTCTGAGGGATACAATACAATAATGTAAGTACTGATTTTTAAGTCATTAGTTATATAATATTACTTATATTATGTGAAGCTTGATTCTACATGAGAGGAATCATAGAATCATAGGATCATAGAATGGTCTGGGTTGAAAAGATCAGGTCTCTGTTAGATTAGAACAGGTCTCTGTTAGATCACAGTCACTGGCCCCTTAGTTCTTCCCATCTATGGAACTGTACTATGCTGAGAAGAAAAAAAGCGTGTTGTATATGTTATTAACAATTCCTTTTTTCCAGTTATGGAAAAGTCCCCCAACCTTTTCCTAAATTCTTGGCAGCTCATACTTGACAGTTTTTTCACAAAAAGAAACCAAAAATGGTCTGGATGATTACTGGGTGGAGAAATTTCTGTCTGCCCTAGCAACTCACTCATTCACTTACTTTCTTCATAAGCCTCTCTGTTATGAACAATATAAATAGATCTTTTGTCTCATAGCACCCGCACTTGGAAGATGAACACAGAGGAGCACAAAATCAAGGTGAAGTCAGCGAGATTCCTTATGGGATGAATCATGTTGAATTTGGCTTGCTCCCAAATGCACACGTTAGAAGAGAAATCTGTTATCTGAATGATGTTTAGTCATGCTGGAATATGTGATAGAAAATGAAGCAGTCTTTAAGCAGTACATTGTATATAAGGTGTGTTTATATGTGGTTATGATTTGTTTTGGTGTGAGTCAAGTTGTCAATATTTGTATTAGGTAATCTTCTGGGGCATGGTGATATGTGGAACTGCTTTTTCCTGCCGTACTCCCACTTGAGCAATTGCTGAGTGAAAGACAGACATGGTGCAAACTGATGGGGCCGCTCACAGTTATGTTCCTAGAAAGGAACAAAACAAGTAACATTAGATACAGACAGTGATAACATCTAAATGTAGGAGAATGAGGACAGTTACATTAATCCAGGAATACTCTGGTAAAGGCATTGGTGTTCACTCAGATCTTAGTCTTGTTCTACATATGTGTCTGTGCTCCTACCTCTCCCATTGTTCCATTACTGGAGTGTTGGGATAGATAACAGCTTTTGCATTGACTGGGGCACCAAACCATTAGAAAATATCACAGAATGGAAATAGCCTCCATCACAGGCTTCCTAGCTTCACTGAGTTGCCTATCTCCCATTTCTTCTCAGTTGGTAGGCAGGGAAAAGTGTAATCACTAGCTTTGTCACAGCATTCTAAAAAATCATTTAAAACAGCTTCAGGTCTTTGACAGAGAAAATCTACTTCCAGTGGTTACATGATGATAAATATACTCAAGGTTTATGAGCCACAATGAAATGATATGGAAAGCAATGCAGCTGACATTGTTAAAGCAAATCTTATTAATGGAAATGGATTTTTATACACACACCAACATGCAAACATTTACAGGTACATACATATACATGCATTTATATATGAATATTTACATAAAAGTTCAACATCAGTGAGAGAGCAAAGAAATGAAAAGTAGTCATTTACCAGTAATGGACATGATAGTAAATGAACATCAAAATTCCATAGATTCTGATGGCTTTATATTGTGACTTATTTCAAAATAGAGATCTAAACATAATAAAATCTATATCAGGAAAGACTAAACAAAACTGTATAAATTACCTCCTGGGATCCTAATTGTATCAAGAAACTTACCTTGCAGATCTATGTTCCATTTCAATAGAATAGTAGTGTCTGTGGAAACATCCATATTTCTGGCATGTTTTGGTCTCATGCTTTTATTATGTACTGGTAAATTCCTCTAGCTGGTACAAGAAAATTTCAGGAAATATAATAACTACCTACTGTAGTTACACTGTGTTATTTCCACATCTTAAATACTACCCTTAAAAAAAAGTAAACAGAATTAATGTTCTATTCCATTCCTAGGATTATGTAATTTATTTCCATGTATTTAGTTTAGTTTTGTTTATCTGGAGAGAGGAAATGGACACACAACATGGCATTAGTCAGGACCATCTGTTTTTGAGTGTGTCCTAACTGATTAACAGAATCTTACAGCCTCTTTGACCTGTCTTCATTCTAGGGCCTTCAAACAACATTAGTAAGTTTGTACTTCATGGGTGTCCTACAAGTGACAAAATTTCCCCACTTTTGCTACATTCAAAAGTGTTTATATGCTGAATGTAAAATTTAGATCATGATTTTTATTTTGGCTTACTGATATAATTGAAGCCTGTAGTAAATGCAGTAGGAACACAGGCCTGAAGAATTATGAAGATGACAGAAATATAAAAAATGGGTAGAATCTTGGTGTTTAGCTTGCCATTTTTTTCCCCCAAGATTTAGCCACGCATTTTTAAAAATTTGCAGGCCTTCTCTAATTGAATGACTGCAAATTGGTAGCTGAAGGCTTTAAGTCTTCCAGTTAATAGAACAAGGAACAAAATTTTGCACGGTCAAAATTTTGATTGTTGCTGATGGGTCAGACTGTAAGTGTCAAGCCTGAGGAGAGCGATGATGGCTCTTTAGTATTTTTATTTACTGACGTCAATGTGAAATGGATAGCAATGCTTTTGGCTCTTGTCAAAATTCAGATTAGCTAAAAATTGTGACCTGGTTTGTTTTGCTTTATTTTGTTTTTATAAATTGTATCCATCTAGCGTAGAACAGACAAGAGGCAATTACTAATTTACTGCTGAAAGTCTCTCAATTGTTTTATTTCCTGAATTTACCTCCCTTTATTCCCTGTGTTCTATGGCCAGCAGACATTGTTTGCTAGTAAAATAACAATATCTGAATGTGAGTGCTGTTTCTGAGACAGAAACCTCTACTTATCTGTAGATCAGCTTTTATTCTGTTTATGTTTCTGGTAAAATGTTAAGGTAAAGATAGAATGCAGAAGCTGGAGAAGTACTGCGTGTTCATTGCCTCATAGACTGAGTCCCAAAGATAGGGCACAGTAGGAATGTGAAGAGCAGATCTTTGCCAAAATGCTTCCTTCACACTCTTCTTTTTGTGAAAGAGAGTGGTTTTGAGGTAAGGAACCTTAGGCGTGTCCCTGAAGAGGCAATGGGTTTTATACATCTTCTTGCTGAGTGATGACTACTTTGAATGAAATCTGAAAATGTTTCTTGGTTTTCAGGCTTCAGCTGAGCTCTTGGGAATCATTTTCCTTGTATTAAAATAAATAAATAAATAAAATCTTGCACAAATCTGGGAGTTTTGAATCTCTACATCAATAATATACATTAAAAGACAGAGAACTTGCTTCACAGAATGTTTCCAGAATCGCTAACTTTAACACTACCAAATATCTTGTGCTCTCCTTCAGTTGGAAGTAGGACAATTAAAAAACGAAGACAAGTTTGTTTGCACAAAGAAACATGTTAATGACTGCCATCATTAGTCACTTGATGTAGAAGGAGTTGGTGTGGGAAGAAAAAGAAAATATAATAAAGAATGAGATTGTTCCAGTCATTTACAGGGGCACCAGAAGTCTTGAGTACTTGTATTTACAAGTACTTGTATTTACGAGTTCCATTACACTCTGCTTGTACTTCATGTCTGATTTCACTCTTTGCTTCACATACACTGGCACAACATGTTAAGAAAACATTTGTTTAATCCACATATTTTTCCATTGTGATAGATCCTGACTAGTAAAAATCAAGTGTTCCTGGATTTTATTGAGCTATAGTGATTGGTAATATATGCATCCTTGTCTATCTGAGTTGTCCTCAGTTTAGACAAGGGGGAATGGTTTTAAACTGAGACAGGGAAGCTTTAGGTTAGATATCAGGAGGAAGTTTTTCACACAGAGGGTGGTGACATACTAGAACCCCCAGCCCAAGGAGGCTGTGGATGCCCCATCCCTGGAGGCATTCAAGACCAGGTTGGATGTGGCTCTGGGCAGCCTGGTCTGGTGGTTGGCGACCCTGCACATAGCAGGGGGGTTGAAACTAGATGATCATTGTGGTCCTTTTCAACCCAGACCATTCTATGATTCTATTGTATGAATTACTTGAGTTGGATGGGACCTCAAGGATCATCAGGTTCCAACCTGCACAACACAGGTAGAGTTGCCAACTGCTAGATCAGGCTGCCCAACTTGGCCTTAAACACCTTCAAGGACGGGAATCTACACCCTTTCTGGGCATCCAGTTCCACCCCGTTTTATGAGAGCTCTCCTGTTCAGATTTTCAGTATTTTCTTAAAATCAGAAATCAGAGGCTTATACAAGGTAAGAGATGAACGATAACACTGGCAGTGTCCCATGAGGATTGCATGAGGAATGAGCGTGTGATCCGAGACAGCCAGCATGGCTTCATTGGGGGAAGGTCATGCTTGACCAATCTGGTGGCCTTCTATGATGGAGTGACGGCATCAATGGACAAGGGAAAGGTGACCGATGTCATTTACCTGGACTTGAGCAAGGCCTTTGACATGGTCCCTCACCACATCCTTATCTCCAGATTGGAGAGATGTGGATTTGATGGGTGGACCACTCGATGGATAAGAAACTGGTTGAAAGGCTGCAGACAGAGGGTGGTAATCAATGGCTCTATGTCCAGGTGGAAGCTGGTAACGAGCAGCGTCCCCCAGGGGTCTGTCTTGGGACTGGTGCTCTTTAACATCTTTATCAATGACATCAATGATGGAATTGAGTGCACCCTCAGCAAGTTTGCTGATGACACCAAGCTGAGTGGTGTGGTTGACATGGTGGAAGGAAGGGATGCCATTCAGAGGGACCTGGACAGGCTAGAAAGGTGGGCCCGGGTGAACCTGGTGAAGTTCAACACGGCAAAGTGCAAGGTTTTGCACTTGGGCCGGAGGAATCCCAGGCATCCATACAGACTGGATGAAGCAGTCCTTGAGAGCAGCCCTGTGGAAAGGGACCTGGGGGTCTTGATAGATGAAAAGCTTAACATGAGCCAGCAGTGTGCCCTTGCGACTCAGAAGGCAAATGGTATCCTGGGCTCCATCAAAAGAGGAGTGGCCAGCAGGGACAGGGAGGTGATTGTCCACCTCTACTCTGCTCTTGTGAGGCCCCATCTGGAATACTGTGTCCAAGTGTGGAGCCCCTAGTACAAGAAAGTCAGGGAGCTGTTGGAGAGGGTCCAGAGGAGGACCACGAAGATGATCAGGGGACTGGAGCACCTCCCCTATGGAAACAGGCTGAGGGAGCTGGACTTGTTCAGCCTGGAGAAAAGAAGGCTGTGGGGTGACCTCATTGCAGCATTCCAATACCTAAAGGGAGCCTACAAAGAGGAGGGGAATCAACTCTTTGAAAGGGTTGATAACTGCAGGAAAAGGGGAAATGGTTTTGAGTTGAGGGAGGCGAGATTTTGGTTAGATATCAGGGGGAAATTCTTTACAGAGAGAGTGGTAAGGTGCTGGAACAGGCTGCCCAGAGAGGTTGTGGATGCCCCATCCCTGGAGGCGTTCCAGGCCAGATTGGATGGGGCCCTGGGCAGCCTGGTCTAGTATAAAACGTGGAGGTTGGTGGCCCTGCATGTGGCAGGGGGGTTGAGATTCATGATCCTTGAGGTCCCTTCCAACCCTGGCCATTCTGTGATTCTGTGATTCTGTATGCCTCTTCAGTATGGATTGACTGGGTCAAACTCAGAACCAGGGCCAGCACACCAGCTGCGGTTTATATGGCAGCATAAAAGAGGAATGCCAGTATTGACTTGCTATACCTCAGGAGATTTCCATTCAGCAAAAATGCACACATGCACATGCACTTATCAAATAAACATGAAATCAGTGCAGCAATTATTTCCAGTTGCACTCTCAGGACTAATTGAAAATCTTATTTTGTTAATGGGCCTCTCAAAAACTGTTTGGGAAATGTTCACTTTCCCAAGTATCACATTCTATTTCAAAGTGCAAACTGCTTTTTCTGCAGTGTTTTGTCAATTTCCTGGCAAAGGCCTGATCCATCAAGTCTACTGAATACCTATTTTTAATTTAATGAAAAGTAAATATCTTCACTCTTAGGCCATTGATCCAACAATGGGATTATGGTCATAACCGAGTAGAGAAATAGGCATGTGCTCCCAGCTATTTTAAAGAACACAGATACATATCTGTTTGCGTGAGAAAACACAGAATCATAATCATTGAATCATGGAATGGTTTTGGTTGGAAGGGACCTTTAAGATAATTTAACTCTAACCCACCTGCTATAAGCAGAGACACTTCCGTATAGATCAGGTATTAAGCTGTCATTTCTCCACCAATCAAAACAAGAAAATAAAAATTCTTCCTTTAGGTGCTTCATTTGTGTTTGATGAAAATTATCAGCAGGAAGTTCACTACGTTCTTGAAGAGCCAAAATAGACACCCAGCCTTTTGTCAGTGATGATACCCAAAAAAATAATTATGCTAGTGTCTCTGTAAATCAATTGTGAGTAAAGGAAAGTTTTCCCTCTTGCCATGATGAAAATGTTAGTGTTTGTTTAATAACTTTTGTGTTTTTTTTTTTCAACTTCTCATTCTTTTTTTTGGGTTTATTAGAAAATTTAGCAAAGCATGTTTCTTAAGCAATTGAAACGTCACAAATGAAAAAACAGGCTGGTGAAATGAAAGAAAATAAAAACAGCATTAGAAAAAATTAATATGTAAAGAACAGTAAACCTGGAGATAGACAGCGGTGTCAAAACTATTTCTTAATTGGCTTGCATCTACTAAAGATCTTACTTTTGACAATAGGAAATGTGAAATATCTTTTTCCCCCCCGAATTTGGAATTGGAAATCATGCAAGAAGTATAAGAATCATCTCAAATAGATGCATGCTCTCTTACAACGCTTTGATATTTAGAGGTGCAAAGTTTGCTGAAAAATCATTTTGACTTCATGTGGGTATTCAAAAAGCAGGACCTCAGATATCACTATCTGCTTCTTTAAATACTGAAGGATAGCAATTGCTTAAAATACAAAATTTGTAAACCCTTTCTGTCTGAAAGTGATTCATTCCAATTTGTTGCTTAGTCACATTAAATGAACACTTGGACTGACAGCTCTGCTGGCTGGACAAGTCTCCCAGCATCTTTGGCAGACCCTGGACTTGGCTTTCTCTGTGAAATGCCTTGTTCCTCTCTTTGCTGCCAGGACACACACAGGCACTCTCACACTCTGCCTGCCTCCTGCTCCATCGTCCTCACTGTGTTTCCTTTTCTCCCAAACACCCCATCTTGAGCATTCCTATCTTAAAGTTACTCCTCTTTTTTTTTTTCTTCCTTTGCTTTGCCATCAAGACAGATAGTTCACAGGTGCCCTCTCTGCGTCCCTTGGTTGCTTAGGCAATTTAAAAGCCACAGTGCAGATATTTAGGCAGCTGCAGATCCATTTCCTTACATACTCCTGCTAGGCTGGACTGAGTGTCCCTAGCATTGTTTACAGCACATATCTTATGTAATGCTAGATTGTTACAATCTAGCATTGTTTACAGCACATATCCTATGAGAGATTCTTTTGATTTCTTTTGTGGCATTGGCATGCCTGACCCTAGCCGTTCTTTGCATTTAATAAGCATAATAAGCTTTATCATAATTGAGAACAGTATCAGTTAGCTCTATAGACAAAAACAAGCTAAAAATTCTAAAAAGCCAGTACAGGCCACTCCAAGAGATTGATGCCTACTCAATAGGATCAATGAAGGCACAATTCATTTCTAGTGCTGACATATACACTTTGCCCAGCCTGTGCATATCATGAGTATCCTTTCCCCTGTGTAGAAGATTAAAAGCCAGTTTGTTCAAGGATGTTAGGATTTTAGGAGGATTCCTGTCTCTTTTCCTTCTTTATTCTAATTGTTTTGTTGGGGTTTTTTTTGGTGATTTTTTCTTCATTTAGGCATCACCTGCACTGCTTGTGACAGCAGGTTACACATCCGAGCCAGCCTCCTGAGTGGCATCAGGGCATCTGTCTGCTCTTTTATTTACAGCCTTCTGGTTCCTCTACAAAATGAAGAATGAGCTCAGAAAAGAAAGAGATGTTAATTGCAACCGGAAACAGCTGTCAATATGGGAAGGGCAGAACATAAAAATAATCAGGTGAAAAGGCTATGGAGAAAACTACTAAGAGTCCTTTTGGATGATTTCTGACATCTTCTTGTCAAAGATGAACCATATTTGCTAAATCTTTGATTGATGCAATTATGTAGAGACAAAGAAATTTTTAGAAAAAAATTTCATTTGAAATTTTGCATGAAATCTGATCTATAAGTTCAGGGAGTTGAATGTAAGGCTTTCAATTAAATAATTAATTTTTGGTTCTGTACTCTGTGTAAACTTCGTTGTAAACATAAATCATAAATTTCAAATGAAAAATATGTATATTTCTAGAGTGCTGGCAGAAAGAAGGTATTATCTAATCATTAAATGTCTTACAGGAAACACTGACATATCCAATAGAATGCAAACATCCTAGGTATAAGGTTTCCACTGGGCTGGTTAGAAGAGTGAGTAAAATAAATAGGACAGTGTAAAAGGAATCTAGTTTTTCCCTTCTCTGGCCTATATTTTTGAAGCAGTTTCAATTTCGGAGATGCAATCTCACATGTAAAACTCTTACTTCAGAAATACATTGCTTGATGGTCTAGACAGACCATATCCTGTGTCTGTAACTAGAATCAAAGCCACACTTTTTGCTATTGTGTGTAACACACCACAGACATGTAAGTTAATTACACTGAGCACACCGTTTATTTAAAAAACGGAATAAATTTCATATGTTGATACTGTGGCTAATCTATGGGTATGAAAATTAAGGCAAAAAAAAAAAAGGAAAAAATGTCTTTAGGAACATTGAGACTTGCCTGTGTTGTAACACGAAAGCATAATTACCATTTGTTAGACTTTTACGATATTACTAGCATCTCAAGTCCTCTTCAGCAGAAATACTGCATCTGACATGGGCTTACACTGTTTGTGTATGTGCATCATTTCTCATCTTCTCTATGTCTCTGGGCAAGCTGTCAGCTTGCTTAGAGTGCAATGCAGATACCTCTCTAAACCAAATTTAGATGGATTTTATACTCAATATAGTATCCCCAAATACATTAGTTAATGTGGATTAATCATACAGACTAACATCTAATGTTCACATATTTAAAAAATCTGGTACAGAAAATGCTCAGTCTGCTGTAGTTTTATACAGCAATTAAATAAACTAAGTTGAATTCTGCAACTGGAAAATTATTGATGATATATATATATTTGATTTTCAAAGAATGTCTCTAAAGTGTGTCCTTGACTACAGTGCAACTTGCATTGTATAGCTTTTCTTACAGTATTGGTATCAACATAAACATTATTATTTCTCTGTTAATTCTTGACTTTTTTTAACTGATTTTGTTTGGTTCAGAGTTTCAAGTAAAAAATTACCAATCATTCTTTAGAAAGTCACTTCCTAGTTAATAAATGCTAATATTTGCAGAAGTAAGTAGTGTGAATGATTCATTTGTGGCTCTGCAGATGCACCCAAAGTGCTACTGGAATCCCTTCTCTGCTTCCGTGGAGTCTCCACATGTTCTAGAAGTACTCTTTACCACATTATGATGAAACTTCCTAGTGGAAGCAGTAGTAACTTCTTACACAATAATGAAGTATACTTTAATGAAATAATGAACAGTGTTCATGACCAAAGCCAGACATATGGGTTTTGTCACCTAACTATTAAACAAGCTGTTTTTTGAGAGTTACTTAGAATTAACTTTGTCAAATATTACTCACAACATGCATTTGCTAAAACTAATCTTTGTTCTCTTCTTTGTTATTTTTTTTTCTGTGTGACTTCACCCTGACTGTCACCAAAAATTGGAAATTTAATTAAAAAATTGCACAACTCTCACTGAACAAGGAATTTTGGAAAACTTCTAAGAAAATGCCCAATAGCTATCGGATGGCATATTTTGTTGTAGCTGATAGCCTTATAGCTGATTTTCTGTGACACTGGAGTTTCTTTATTTTATTTGCCATCAGAATGTGTCGGTGTACAATTCTGAAATAATTCTCAAGAAGAAATGTTTGCTGCTAAACTTCTTCACTAAACTCAAAAGAACATCTCAGGATAAATCTGCTCTTCGTCCCTAGCAGGAGAGGAACAGTCTCACAGATAGAGGAACAAGGCAAAGTTTTAATGGGCTGTTTTCCAACCGCTTCTGGCTTCCTGGCGATTTGACAGTTAAACGGGATGTGAGTATAAATCTTTTGAGACTACTTTTACACTTGTTGTCAGGGTGGCTTCTGGCTCAGTAACACATCAGAATTGAGAAATCCGTCCCCTCCTTCCGTTAGTATTTCACAGCAGCAATGGAAGCTAAGCATTTCCTTTGAAAGAGATCAGTCCAAACCCGCAGACTGAGAACGAGATCTCATTCATTCCAGAAGAAAAAAAGCAGCTACAAAAAAACATAGCCAATGTAGACTATCATGGTTCCAGATAGTCTTTACGATGTCTTGACTATTTCCACATTTTAACTTTTCTCCAAGATAACAGACTGTTGAAATTCCCAGTTTTATTTCTTTTTTTTTTTTTTTTCCCTCTGACATACATGATCATTAGCCATTTCCCAGAAAATCAGTTGTTGCTTTCTTTCACCACTGCACTCTCAATTATCTTTTAAATCAGCCCAATGCTGACTACTGGCAATATGAATAATCTTTCTGCAGTTCCAGAAGTAATGAACTTCAGAAATACATAGCTTCAGACTGTTCAGAAAAATGAATTCCAATGTATAAACACAGATTTTGGCCTATATCATCAGTTTGGACACTGGTGGAGGCTTGTGGAGGAAGTTGCCTTTCAGTGATCCCCAAACCACCACGAAGCTGATGGTTGAAAAAATTGTTCCATATACCTTCAGTTACTTTGTCAAACTGTGTTCTGGAAGCAGAGGATCGGGGAAGCAGAGGGAGACCCATATCACTCACCACAATTCCTCAACTCTCCCACATTCCGTACCCTAAAAAAAACTTTAGCAGGATTGAGGGTCACTTCTAACAGCCACTCATTCTGCTTTGCTCCTTTTCCTGAACTTCTCAAACACAACAACTGAGGATACTTAATGTTTAAGTCTGGTGTATGCACATTTCTCCTGCTAAATATTTATATAAAAATCTTAAAGAACGAACGAGCTCAACATTTTCTGATTTTCTTTCATGAATGTTTTTAGATATTTTTATCATTTCATTTGGTTTTATTTATTCTATTAAGTCCATTTTGTTGCTACTTAATTAAAATCACTGTTTTTAATAATGCTATTTTCATGAATCAATATTAAAAGAGAGGGCAGTTAAATAGAGCTTTCATAGGAAGAGGAAACTACTGCAGGTTTTGAAAATCAAATCAATGATCATATTTCCTCAGATTTTGCTACCTTTTTCTCTTAGGATTTGCTGGCCTCCTGTAGGATGGGAATCCAAGAAAAGCACCAACATGTCTGCTACTTGGCTCCAACTCAAGCCCCAAAGTGGAATAAATTTAATTGGCAATGCTGATACTCCTTTCCTCTTTGCAAATATTCTTGAAATTTTGTGCATTTTGCAAGCAAGTGTAGACTACTAAAACAATTTGTGAAGCAGAATTAACATTTCCCTCCTGCTCCTATAAATTATTTATATCAGTGCTTTTTCATGTCTGTTCAGTGTCCAGTCTTTCATCAGACATTAAGTTAATAAGAAAAATAAGTTTTTCTATACTGCTTGACTCCACTTAACCGTGTTTCCGTAGTTGGTATTTATTTTCACAACTGTAGAGATAAAGTATACTTAATGGTTATAGTCATAATAATTTTAGATATATTTTTATGCTTATTGTATGTCCATAAACCTGAACACCATATGAAAACAGAGTACAAGTGTGAAGAATATGTATTTGAAATATGCATGTATCTGCTTGCAGTGCATCAAATACTTTTAAGTATGGAAGACTTGAAGAAGTTATGGAGCATTCTCTAGAATTTTTACCATAAATTTTGGGCATTATGAATGGCATTATAAGATCTCCCTGGTTTTTTTCAATATCTAGCTTCAGGGATAAGGATCAGCACAAGCTCTGCTAGATGCGGTTTGTATGGCATAGTTACTAAGATCCCTAAAGAACAATCTAGAGCAAGTTTTGCTTCCTGCTTTTACTTTCTTTCTCATGGCAGCAAATGATGGTAGACAAATGTAGCAAGAGAAGGATCTAGAAGGAAGCTAATAGCAGTGCTCTTGGTGTATTGGCAGCCAAGTCAAGGCCAATTTTTTATTAGCCATTGATTCTGCGTGAGCTTCCAAGGAACAGTTGGTCAACTTTGTAAAGGTTAGGGGAAAATGTTCTCCAATCACAAGGGGCAGTATGGAAAGAGGAATAGAGATGTTTATAGAACATGTAGCAGACTGAGCATGGAGGCTAGAAGCGAGCTTGACAGAGTCATCTTTTAGTGGATATCGAGTACTGAAAATTGTTCTGAGCATTAGTAATATATTTTGTGCATGCAAGTATTACTTATTTCTTTTCTTTATCTTGAACTGTAAGGATTTCTCTGATCATACTCAAAGCAGGTTAAAAATGAAAAGCTAAAGGTGACTTAAAATTATTAATTAAAATAAACTTTTATTTCCTAAGACATAGAAATGCTTCTCTGTCTTGGATTGCAGCTTGCCTCAAGGGGTGAATTCCTTTTCCCATCTCACTTTGATATTTATAAACATTATTAATGCCTGAAATTAAATCATAGACATGATCAGTTTTACTTAAAAATATTATTTCTGTAGAATCACTTTAGAGCACTGATTTCATCATAAAGATATGCCTTCAAAGATTAACGGCATTTTTCTACAGGTCCTCAAAATTAATCCAGCTTAAATATTCATAAAAGTGAATTATTTAATGTACAGATCAATATATAATATAACGAATCATTGGAAGCAATAAACAATAAAATGTGGTAACCCTTCTTTGGAGGTTACAAAAATTGAGTGGCTAAAGAATAGTTTTACTCCTTTTTAAGATGCATTGTTAATTAGCCTGTGGAGTATAGGTGACAATTGGCCTAACAGAGTGATATTTTGCATAGATGAGCAAATAAAATAAGACATTATAATTAGGAAAAATCTCTGCTTGCATAGAAGGAAAAATAATAATTTCAAGGAAGAAAGTTCAAATATGTCTGAATCTTCTAGAGAAAAATCACTTAAAAGTGTGTATATACTCCACCCAGATGAAGGTTTCTTTTTAATGAGAGTTTATTTTTAATGAGTGCAATCTGAGGAGGAAGGTATGTATGAAAACTGAATGTATGATATCTACTTTGTCAAGATATTGAATGAGGTGAGTGAGAGACATCTGCAATATAAATCAGTGTAAGATTATTAAGGCTATATTTTTCTTACTCTTTATATTTGGCTATTATAAATGTATGTAGATATTTTCTCTAAGGAAATAATCTTTATTTACATCTTATATTGATATGAACTGCATTAAGTGCAGTTCAAAGTGATTGCATCTCCAGTTAGCTTGTTGTAAATTAGACATCCCTAGCCTACAATTCTGAGTGAGTTTATAGGATCATGGGGCACATTCAGAGGTGCTGTACCTTCTTCAGCACATTCTCAAGAGTATCCAAAGGGAAGTTTCAGATTACCTATGTGGACAGCTGGTATCACAGTTAAAGAGAGATATGTCCTCCAGAGATGTGGTAACCAAGAAGGCTCTTTGGCATGCAGCTTGTTATTGAAGTCCATGCTGAAATCCTAAGAGTCTTGAGGGAACAATTCATAAACATACAAGGAGATAATATACAGTTCCTGCTTGAGAATTTCTAAGGTGAAATTTAGGAAAGATAAATTCCCTACAAAAAAAACTTTCTGATAATTTGTACATTTTTAAGTGTAGTATCAGGATTAGAAAAATTAATACTGTGCTAGCTAAAGTGTGAGAAATCTGAAGAAGTTTCTGGTGTTTAAAGAATGTGAAGAGAATCTGTATGAGCAGATGTATGAACTGTTATGAATTGGAAAAAATAGGAAAAACTATGTGCACACAAGTGCTAGAAAAGGAAGTAAATACCAGTTCATCATTTCTGCTAGTGAACAGTTGTTCTCTGAAGTGTAAATTATCTTGAAAAAGCACTCAAGAGTAAATTCCAAACAACAAAGTAATCAGAATTTCTCTGCACAGTTTCTTAGTTTCTCAAGTTATAGATGTTTCAAATAGTAAACTTAGATTTTTTTGTCTGCTTCATTTGCTGTGTATGTTGTAATCTTCTGCACTTTTGTGCTACTCCATTTCCATTCCTCATTGTGCCTCTCTCCCATGCCACTTGGTGCTCTGCCTTTGTTCTCTAGCAAACACAATAGCAAAGTAGCACAGTACTGCACAAAGTGAAGAACTTTACGGTTCACAGTTCTATCCTTTTGGGACCCTGACCTTTCAGAAGTAGTATCCTAACAACCATTTCCTTGTTCTTGCTTTGTTCCAGTTTGTTTCTTCTTTGCTTCCCCAGTTACAGTACAGCAACTACACAGGCAGCTTTTATGCTAACATCAATTATTCCTCTAATATGTTTTTGTCAGGGAAGTTATGATACAGAGATCAAGCATAGTTTAATGATCTTCAACTGGTTTGATCTGTGAAGTTGATCTTTTATATGCCAGGGCTAACAGAGGTTACCTGGAAGAGTTAGGACTCTCTGAGCTTTTGCTTAGATTCAATCACAAAGCAGATTAAGAACCACCTCCATCTATCTTTTCATAGCATAATGTGCATGACTTCAAAATCTACTTTAGCAAAGTCAGTGTCACAGGCTTTATAAATCCCACATGGGAAGAACTAGCTGACATCAACCATGCCACAGAGAAGGAAGATGCAGGAAAAAAAAAAAGAGCAGCTCCTCCTAAGCAAACAATATCCAGTCAAAGAGTCATGAGATATTAGTAGAGGCTAGAGGAGTTTGCTGTAGCTAAAAACTGGGCGCAAGCCTAGTAAAATGGGAAGGGCAGGCGTCTTTTACTTTCTGGACTCTGAAAGTAAAAGAGATGGAGAGATTGTGTTGTCTTCATGTGCTCCTTCATATGGTGGGATTGCTGGCTAGTACTGCTACCACAAGGTAATACCATTTGTGATCACTAAGTCCATCTCCTAGCGGGCATGCAGATGAAGTCTTCCTGCCAGAAAGCAACAGCATTTTATGTCTTTATTAAGGAAATACTTATGGTCTATATTGCATGAGGAGCTTAGTCGTTGGCTCTCTTTCTTCTTCCTTGGGAGTACCAGAAGATTGAATGTACAATCCTTCCTCTCAGGCTGCCATTGTGAGTTAATGGCCATGCAGTTCTGAAAAGGTCATTTTGGAGGTTACATGAATACGACCTGTCTTGCAGCTTGGTATTCACATAGCTTACCAAAGGTGTTGTGATGGTTTCTAAGAGAAAAAAACTACTGCATGTAAAAGTCAGGGTTAAGCTGCATGGCTTTAAAAGTGTGTTTGTTTCCTATTCAAGACCGTTTTCAAAGGAGCATTCTAATGGATATTTCTGCCTTTCTAATTTATTTTGCTAACTGTTCCCAATTGCAATATGATGTACTCTTAATGCATCTCAATGTATCACTAAAATTGACAGTTATTAAATGGAGTAAAACTCATCTGTTCACACATGGATTAAATTACTTCTTTCGTTTCTGTGTGCAAAAATGATAGTGCAAAAACTCAAAATTTAACAGCTTTCAGTTTAACGGAATGCAGGGTTTCTTTGGCTTTTTTTTCTAAATGCCACATTTATTTTAAGTGAGGTTATATTTTAATAATGGTTCCAAATTCTTACAGTATTTCAAATAGATGATCTTGGAGATTTTATTGTAAGAGAATTTAAACTTTGGAATGATGAGCGTAGTTTCTTTCTCTTTATGTCCATTTAAAAGCTATTTGGTTAACTTCTTTTGCTATCTTGAAGTCAGTTACATCTTCTTTGCAAGAGCCTAGGCATATAAGACTCACAGCAAGCATGTGACAGCCCAGAAGATGGTGGCTGAGAAGGAAGTCAGAACTCTTAAGCAAAACTGATGGGAATTATGGCAAACTATGGAATAAGTCTTTCTAAAAGAAAATGATTTGTAAATTATATAAGTTATTTAAATTTTTAGCAAAATAAATGAATTACACTGAAATTAGTGTTCTGAAGATAGTGCAATTAATAGAAAGAAATTATGGATATTTTCGTAAGTATTATTTTTTAATTTTGTTTTTGCGAGAGATTTTTATCAGTTTTTTGTCTCTCTTTTTAAATCTCATTTTCAGTTTTTTTTAAAAGATGATATATCCTTATGGTTATTAAAAGATTAAAACCAAAAAAGATAAAATCGTAGCTAGTTAAGGGGATAAAAATTGGAGTGGAAAATCATAACATACCACTCTGATTAGATGATTGCTAGAATCTGGCATAAAACAACTTCTGTTGAAGAGCAGTAGTGATTTTAGGGCTAGGCTACATTTGATCAGAACAGTGAGAAAAGCTAATTGTGTATTTAAAGGCCTGACTGAGGATCGTCTTTTAATATTTGCTTTGTTCACACAACAAAAGAAGTAATTTTCAGTCCTGACCATTGAGGTTATAATATAAAACTATTTTTCTTTTTTTCCCAGTCTTTTATTTTTCATGCTTTGATGGAATTAAGATATTGATCTTATTGTTTCAGTACTTATCCAATGAATCATTGACTGAAGCTTCATGTATACATATAGATTTCTTTTATACGTGGTCTGAGACCAGTCAACAATAGGCAAAGCAGATTTGAAAGCATTTTACCCAGCCAAATTATGGTTTAAAGAAAGATCTAGCAATTGCTAGAAACAACATTTTCATGACTGCAAAAGAAGAGGCAAAAGATGTATGGAGGTTGTATTTCTCATACTGTTTCAGTACTGTTCTGAAATCGTTAATAAGTGTTAAATAGTAAGCAGTCTAGCTAGCAAAGAACTGCAGAGATATCCAATATCAACCTAATGGGACCAAATCAGCCTTGCTGGAGCTCAGTGCTCCCAGGTGAAACCTGGAGAAACTGGTCTGTGAAGACTGAGAATAGCAATCATCATTCCCCCCTTACCAAAATCTACCTCATTCATCATCATCTCCTCACTTTGTACTTGCAGCTCTAGATATACAGCTAAAACCTGTGCCTAACGTGGCTTTGGATTCAGTGTCAACATGAGAGAACACATGTATGGGGGAACAAGTCAATCCAACTATTGGAAGTTTTGACCGAAGTTATGCTGGAGTAACAAAGTTGGAGACGAGGAACGGCCAGAAAAATCCCTTGGGGAAAGTATCTGATGGAAAAAACAAAGATGTTCAGTCCTCAGGTGCTTAGATGTGGAACATGAGTTGGTCTTTATGTGCCAAAAAAGTAAAGCATTCTATTCATCCCATGTACTCTACTGAAAAATTAAACCAAATACATTCTTCTAGTTTACGAATGACTAACTTCATTTTGGCAACTATTTAATCATTCAGATAAGTGTTCTACTTGAGAAAGCCTGTAAATATCTACTTAAAACAAAGTAGATTTTTAAGGACCTCCCTGAATAAGGGCCAGAATGCTTAAAATTAGATATATGTTGTAGGGAAACAAGAAAACAAATAAACACAAACAAAAAGAAAGGGGAAGAAAAAAAAAAGGTTAAAAATTGAAGCAAAACTTTCATTAGTAATACTGTGGTTATAATGAGCCAATGAGCTCTGTAGCCATAAGAGCAACTGTTTCTGATGAGAAATTCAAAGAACTTTTCTGAATTTTATAATGTTTAATTACAAAAAAAAGAAATAATAATAATAAAACAATATTCTGTAATCTTGTTTACAGTAAATATAAGGGCATGGACAGCTTTAATCCATACTAGTGTTGCTTTTGCTACTTTCCTGGAATCTCTTTAAAACACAACTTCAGGAGAGACTGAAACACTGAAATACAATGTCCATACAATGTCCTTTATTTGCCGGTAGTTAAAAAGATAGATAAAATGGTGAAAAATCTATAGCAACCAAAAATCTTGTTCTAGTGGGGTAGTGGTTTTGAAAGATGTTTTTTTTTTCTGCTGAATGTATTATCCAGAGAGAGAAGAAATTGTTATCAGGTTAGCTAGGAGATTGGAGAGTTAGATCTGTATTTGGAATGCAGATTCTGTGAGGGCAGTATGTGTGGGTGAGGATTTTATTATGGTGTAGTAGAGAAATGCATCATAAAAAACAGCCCCAGTATTCTACAGCGTTCATAGCTGAAATCCTCAATGCTAAACCTCCAATTATCTAACTCCAATTATCTAACATAATATTATTTTCCTCCCTGTAGAAAATTATTTAATTAAATGTATATAAATGTATATTTACATATTTATAAAAACTTTTGGAAAGGCATGGTTTTAACTTAATTGTCTATATAATTAAATAGTCCCTTTGCAGACTGATGATATAGAAACTGGAAAGAGAGAAAATCTCTGATTCATCAATATTTAACTTAGTCGTGCAAACTCATTCAGAAAAAAGGAGAATTTAATTGGAGGTGTATGAACAGTGCCTATATTCTCGGAACAGAATAAAACTCCACAAAGAAACAGAAAAACATCTGAAAACAATCACTGTCTCATTGTCCATCATTAATAAGAAAAGTGAAGATGGTTGAGTTCTTTTTAGATATAAATCATCAAAAGAAAGAAGGAGATTCTTTAAACACAGTTATTAAAGGAAAATAATAAATATTCATCACTGTAGCCAAGACTGATCATCAGTGAGTTATTCAGCTTCTCCAGACTACACCCTATTTTTCTATAGATAAAAGCATATTTTGTCTACACTTGCAAGTTGAGAATTGAACTTCAGGATCCTAACGAAGAAAGGAAAAAAAATGTATATGTACTAAATTAACACTCTTTGTATAATTATCCCTATAAGCATCTGTTATTCAGTCAGTACCATTGCTTGCACGGGTATACAAAGAAAGGCAATAACTCTAGCAGCATCAGGAACTGCTGTCAATTGATTTTTTATTTTTTTTTCTGGTGGAAAGAATTATGCTTCTCCCAAAGGCAGAGTTTTTCATAGACTACAGTAAAATGTCATGTATGGCAGAAGTATTGTATTCAGTTCTGATTTGCCCAAGACACAAAAGACATAAATTTAGCAAAGTGAATCTAGCAAAGGTGATTAAAGGACTTCAGCACCTCTTACATGAGAGATAGAAGTTTAAGCCTATACAAGAGAAGGCTCAGGGGCTTCTTACTCATAAGTACAAACACTTGATGGGAGGGAACCAAGATGTCAGACTTCCTGGCAGTGCCAGAGACAAGAGAAGATACGACGACTGTAAAGTAAAAATCATGAAACTGGATTTGGACACATACAGACACAAGAAATATATATATATATATATATATTTTTTTTTTTTAATTTTTTTTTGAGAGTGTACTAACACTTGAACAGGGATTGCTCACAGAGGCTATGGAGTCTCTGCACTCACAGAGGTAATCAGAACCTGAGTGGGCATGGCCCTTGAGCAACCTCCTCTGGCTGAGTATATTGAGCAGGGAGTTTGAACAACATGTTCAGGTATCTTCCAACTTAAACCATCCTGTGATTTTGTGAAAGGAAGAAAACAAAACTGAAAATTTGTTAGAAAAGGCTAATGTGTTTATCAATACTAATTAAAAAGAGAATCAATAAGAGGCATAAAACTAAGCTGAATTTTCTATATGAAATCTAGGTCAAGATTTTTAATAGTACATTGCTGAATTAGTGTTCTGATGTGTCAGAAGAGTTGCCTTTTTAACACTGCAGTGGGAGTTGCTATGCATCCAGGGACTTGTAATATGAATATGTGTGAATATGAATGCAAAGCTATGAGTGAAACCGTAAGGTTTTAATTTGTGATCTGTACATTTGAAAATACTGAATCAGTCAATAAATTCTTCCAATAACCAAATGTTACATACAATTTTTAGGTAATCTTCAAATTAAATCTTTTTTTATGGTTACATTGACTTGCCTACTGAAGGGAACCATTGGGTAGATGTGTTTATGCAGCTGAGACTTGGAATATGAATGGAAAATTGAAATATAAGGGAAGAGAGCACAGTTAGTACTTAATCAGAATTCATGTATACTGAAAGCAAAAAACTGATAAGTGTATGACATCCATACATTTAAAATGCAAAGGAACAAATTTTGTATGAATGAAAATAGGGGAAATTTTTAAGTCAGCAATATTAGTATAGCATTGTTTTTTAAAAAATCAGTTGTTGCAGCTCCCACGTCTGGGTCTGGCCCACAGGATGTCTATTCAACAATACAAGCAACATCAAAAGGTGCCATCTCTGCATTTTCCATCACTTCATGGCTTACAGCCAGGAGTAATAAGTCACACAACAGCAGAAACCAAAATAACGGTCCACACATTTGGAAATAATAGCAGTGGTAGAACCATAAGGGCATCTAAAACTGAACATAGGGAAGAAGAAACCAAACCAGAGCACATCAGTTCTGCAGGCCAATAAACTAGCTCTCACACGTAAACTGGAGAGAGAGAACTCCTAACTACACCAGTAATAGAGATTATTGACTGTTTACATGTGTTGATAGTGATAGGACAAAGGGGAATGGTTTTAAACTGAGACAGGGGAGGTTTAGGTTAGATATTAGGAGGAAGTTTTTCACTCAGAGAGTGGTGACACACTGGAACAGATTGCCCAAGGAGGCTGTGGATGCCCCATCCCTGGAGGCATTCAAGGCCAGGCTGGATGAGGCTCTGGGCAGCCTGGCCTGGTGGTTGGTGACCCTGCACAAAGCAGGGGAGTTGAAACTAGATGATCATTGTGGTCCTTTTCAACCTAGGCCATTCTATGATTCTATGGTTATTGTGTTATGAATGTGATTTCTGCATCCACCTGGTTTGGGATACTATTTTTGGCTGTAAGATGTGTATTGCACTCAATACAGTACACTGTATTGTAATGTATTCAGGAAGAGAATAATCTACTATTATACTGATTCTATGTATGTTTTATGTAAGGTCTTACTTTTAAAACAAGTAAGTTGAATAACAAATGTTCTGTCTGTGTTTACAAGGTATCTAACAGCAATAGTTTAAGTATATTGCTTAGTAGAAATTAATATTATACTGTGAAGACAGAAGGAATAATTAAAATGTAATTAAGAAAAAATATTAAAATTAGCAAGTTAAACAATACAGAATTCATTAAAGTATCATAAAAATAGCTAATGATACTTTTAATATTAATGAAAGGGAATTTTCATCCCAAAAATATCTTCAGGAACAGAAGAATCAACAATCCACAAGGAGACTGGAAGGCTATAAAAATTCTGAAAGAAAGGACAGGAGCACCAGAAATGATATGGTCTCAGCTTTGAATTACACGAAGCAAAGTTCCCCAACTGACTTGTACTAATATGTCTAAATTTTGAGCAGTATAGAAACTTAAATAATACATTCTTAGATGCTGAAACACAATGCATTCTGGTGGAAAATAAAATAGATCATCTGATAGGAATGCTGGGCAATTAATCAAGTAACAAACTATAACATTTAAGTGTAACTGTGAAACTCACTTTACCTTATAAAGTTATTATTATCAAGATCTGATAGATGTGATGTTGTTTACTGACTGTGAAATTAAGTAAGGTCTGAATCAGCTAAAATCCATAGGATATTATCCCTAATGTAAACGGATATTCTACTATTGTTTTGGAAGGAAACAGAGGGCTTCTCCAAGAACATCTTATGAGATTGGAAAGGGTAGTATTAATAAAGCCTGGGAGGGAAACTGAGAGAGGAAATAAAAAAAATATATCCTCTCCTCCTCCCTATTTAACTCCTTAGATTGCATCTCACTCATCAAATCACCATGGTATATGTTTGGGTAAGGCTTTTCTTTCTGCATAGTTTTAGGTAAGAAATGACTTGTGTGTTTGAGTTTATGTATATGGTTGATATCAGTCTTGTCATGAAGAGAATGATTAGCATGCATATTTGTGTCTGTAGAAATGTGAGGCACCAATTGATCAAACAGTGTCAAGTGGCACACTGTCCTTCACTTTTAATTTTCATTTTTCACTATTTTTGAAAGCCTTAAGATTTCTTTAACTTTTCCTTACTACAGAAGTAAACAAAACATGCCTGGTAAATTTGGCAAATCTGTCAATTAATTAAAACTCAACATACTTGTTGCTGTGAACAACTATTAGCAAGTCTACTCTATCACTTCTGTTGAGATACTGAATTATCATCTGAAATGACTAGGATTCAGAACTCAGGAAAGACAGGATTAAAGCATTTCATTGGGATGTAGCAGCCTTGGCAGCTTGGTAACGCCCAGCATGGCTCCTCTGCAGTCTCAACAACATTTTACAGTGAGATCATAGAACATGCTGAGACTTGCTTAGGCATTTTCCCTGGAATATTCCAGCAGGTAGGAGACTGTAAGATCTGAATGCTGAGATCTATTGACTGTATGGATTCTGGTATGAAGGGTATATTTCCAAGCTTTTCTGACATACTGAAACAACCAGACTTAAAATATAGTCTCATATGTGGTTCCAAAGCTATGTGAAACTCAGCTTGCCCACTCCCAGGAGTAGGTATTGCACAGGGACGTGCTTTTGTGCAGCTCCCCACATGAATGCTGCTGACAGCAAATTTGCATTTTCCCGTTAATTCATTCTCTTGATGTCAATGTGTATTTCCTTAGAGAGAGAGATCTTGATTTTCAAAGTCAGTACATCACTGTTTGGTTAAAGAAAAGCCTCTCATTCAATGTAGTCTCTCTAACTCACTATAAATTGACATTATCGGAAAGTTTAGGAGTGCTGAATAGTTTGTTGAATGTTTTTATAGGCATCCGTTATTAACCTTTGTCTTTTGTAGAGCTGAGGTATTCTCTTGAGATAGATATTATACTTTGCTAAATCTACATTTTTCATTTCCATTTTACGAAAGCAGAACATCTGCTATGTGCTGGAACAACATTTCAAACATCATCTCCTGCTGAGCTGTGAATAGTAATTAATTATATGTGAACAGATTCATAAAATATTTCTTCTATTGCTAATATTATTTGCCTTAGCTGTACTAAAATAAATATCTTCACCAAAATTGCAAAAAGAGTGGTCTAAAAATCCCATGTTCCAATTTTGATGAATTACACTAGTATATTGAAACAGAAAAATATGTAATTTTCAAAAGCATACTTCTTGATATTTTTATATGTTCTTATTTCATTTGCTAATAGTGACTGAGAGTCTGTGCATTTTTTAAACTTCTACACAACGTGCATGTCATTCTACGAAATGGAAGGAAGGATGGCCTGCTGGTAGCATAGGTAAAGGATTCTAGAAAACGTTTTCAATAACCATCCGTTTCCTTTCTATATAGTCTTGGCAAATCTGCTAAATTTATAAGTGCTGAAATCCTTTTTGATAATTTGGCTTTTAGATTATCAATTTCCCATTTGTTTCATTTACAGATTAATACTAGATGTACTATCATGAGGATATGTGAACTAAACATGAAATAAAGAGAATAAACAGAAGGGAATAAAGAAGTTTTTAGATGGTTAGTCAGACCTCAACTTCATATATGTAATCCTGTCTTTTCTGAAAGAGAAAAAATTACTGTCTTTGAACATTCAAAACAGTGTGGCTGCACTTATACTGCCAGTGATGCCCAGCTGTTATTTAGGAGACTGCTAGCTACCATAGGTCAAAAGCCAAGGACTTCTCTTGTAATTGAAGCACACAGTAAAATACCAGTGCCTGGGAGTACGTCCTGGAATCATTTAATTTCCAAGCATAGATTTAGCCTTTCTTCACTCTGTGACTTCATATGAATAGAGGAAGTCGGATGCAGGTGCAGCACACTGAGGACTCTCATGGTAAAAAGGATGTTTTGTTTCCTGAGATAGAACAGGAGTTTCTTGAGAATATATGCACGACTTTCACTAGTTTATAGAAACTCAACTTCTCCTAGGAGGTGTTGTCAATTTCAGTATGCCCTAATGAGCAATATCAGGGCACATCTTAGAGGAAGTCCAAGGAGTCAAGGGCTGTGCAATCATTTCCACAAAGCTGATAAAAAATCTTTAGGATTTTCATTAACTTATCCACTGACATAGTTTGTTGGAACCCCAGCCCTCCTGTTCTTTTCAAGGAGCATGCATACAGGACATCAGAGTAATGTTTATGGCTAGATTACTCTTCACCTTTTTGCCTTGAAGTCTGTGAATGAAGCTCATCAATAAGCAAGTCTGCAGGTTTCCATGTGAACGAGATTCAGACATATTTTCATAGCTGAAACCACTGCTTCAGGTATTTCCATACTTTGCACTACAGTGTAACTGTCTACAAAGCCTTTTTGGAAAGAGATGCTCAGCCAAAAGCATTTAACAAATGCCAATTCTATTTTTATAATTTGTGTCAAGATCCCATGTTTGAAAATCACTCTTTCATTTTATGTGACTTGTTACACAAATTGAACTTAAGTGCATTATTAAGTGTACTCAGCCAGGAGTACAAATACAAATGAGACAGGCAGAAAGGGAAGGTAAGAATATGTTCTTCTTCACAGAATCTTCTTGTGAGCTTCCCCCTTGTAAAAGCTGGTTTGTACAAGACTTGGAGGAATAGGCTTTCTTAAGTTCCCAGATAAAGTACTGATTCACCTATATTTCACCCACAGACCCAACACAGTTGTTTCCTCTTCTCTCACAGGTACAGGAATCGCTGGAGGCATATAGGTAAAAGAATCACAAAGCTGGTAACAATTTAGAAATGTTTTAATAAGGGAATTATTCGTCAGCACAGTGATTCATGCTCACCAGTTTTCCAGAGGAGATGGTCACAGCACTTTTTTCCACTGGGTAGAGGAAGACAAGGGGAAGACAGGCAAAGCCTGTTCCCAAGGTTTGGCTCCATATTCAGGAGAAGTGGATGTGAAATTTCTCATCTTCCCTTCAATATTTTCTCAGCTCCTGGATGTGTGGGAGGAAAAGGAAGTTATTCAGAATCAGTTATGACTTTCCACTACGTTACTGCATTTTGGATTATGTTTGTTTTATGTCTACAGCCTATTGTCTCTTGTATGAACTGATTCTTAGCTCCCTGTTCTGTTATCTCTAAATCACTACTATGTGAAACCAGTTTCAAGGCGACTGAAATATAAAGACTTATAAACAGACTACTCAGGTATTCTTGTCAGCTCTGATTAAATTCCCTTTAAACGTGTAGAAAGATTTCCAAACATTAAAGTGGCTTTGGTTTGGGCCATAATATCAGAACTATACTTGGGAAATCTCCGATACTAATACCTGATATCCATTCAGGAGCCATAAGAAATGAATAACATGAGCCAGTCTCACTCAGAAAATGGTAAAGAACAAATCAAAACTGTGACCCAGGGAAAAAAAAAAATGCATATTTTTTAAACTCCATTTGAATTCGGTAAAATTTCTTGGAGATCCTCCAGAAATGATGTCCTGATGGTTTCTCATGGTTTTAAATCTTTTAATCTTCTCACATTATTGATACAGCGGGAACTTGCTGTGCCCATAAACTCAGTACATAACAAGAAAGATATGTCTTATTAATAAAGTTAGATTGTTAAGCGTATTCCCTTTTCTATATAATTTCTTGCAAGTTCTTTTCTTAAAGAAATAGGACATTTTTATAGAATGGAAAACTAAATGGTTATTAATCATTTCCAGGTGTCTAAGTGCAAATAAAAAGCCCACACATTAACCTATGCTTAACACTTAAAAAGGAATCTTACTGCAGATAAATGTATTCTCTGATGCTGACCATTAAATGATTCATTTTCAAGGTGTGTGGCCTTATTACATTTGGGAATTCATATACAACTCACACATACGTACTTCTGTTTCTAGTAGTGAGGGTATTTTGATATGTACCAAACACCACAGCCTGGAACTGACATCATTCTTTGGCAGACTTGTGAATATTTTGTATTGTAATTGCTGGCTTGCATGTCAGTACAGTCCTGCTGTCTATTAAACACAACGATAAACTTGTGCTCAGGGTGTTTTGCCAATTCCTTCTATTGGCTAAGCAAATAAAGTTTTCTCTAAGCTAAAGGGCTTAGTTTCTATGTATAGTTTGCTTATTTGCAAGACAGAGGTGGCTTAGTCTCTATTTGAGCTGGAAAACCTTCTCCAAAACTTACATGAATGCTCACTTGAAAATCGTATTTTTAATTCTTCATTTAAATGCTTTCAGTGAACATTCCTGGGAAGTAGGGTCTACTGGGGTGTTCTAAACAGAGTAAAAAATACCCTTTACAGATATCACTCTACCTCTAACACTAAATTTGAGGACCAATCCCAGACTCCTTCTGTTGTAAAATAAGGCTACAAGCATTAGGGAAAGAAACTGACATTTTGGGAGAAATTTTAAAAACATGATAGAAAATATTCAGTGATTTTTTATTCCTACAAATGATCATAAATATCAGCCTTAACTCCAAGCTTACTTTTTCTTACTAAAAGATATGCAAAAGTTTCAAAAAATGAAGAGACAATCTTTAAAAAGGATGATCAATATTTGAATTTTGTTATATGATTGCAACATGCTATAGAACTAGATTAATAGATAACACTGCTCATAAGCAGCTTAACTGAATAAAGCTGTGTCTCTTCAGTGATCAGAAACAAAATAATTTTGTTGAAGAAACCCTTTCTTTGATTTTCTTCAGTCAGAATTTATGTAAATATGTAAATTACTACATGCGAATATTGTTGTTGGTTACTTTAATTTTTGTTTGTCTGGAATTCCCCAAACCATCGTGTAATTTGATTTTAGCATTTCTCCTCAGTCATACTGGTTTCTGGAAACTGCTGCTTACAGGAAAAATACATCTGCACTGAAGTGTGCATTGGAATTTTCCCAGTTATCTAAGCTGAAATGCAACTACTATGCAATATCACATATAAAATGAGAAGTATTTCTACCATAAGAAATGTGCCCATCCTCAAAAAGTAGCTTGATATTCCATGAAAACGAAAGCTACTCTTGAAAGTTCCAAGCTGTTAAAATCATTTAGAAGTTTTTTTCATATATTTAGCAAATGGAATGCATAAAGAACCACTGGTAGAAATCAAGTTTTCTCTATCAAATAAGGGAGGAATAGGTAAGAGAACACTTAGAAAAATCCGCTAATTTAAAGTTCATTGAGCCTTATGGTCTTCCTGAGAACTTCAAAATTTAGTAGGTCACATTTCCTGTCCTCAAGGTCTCTGTGATGGTAGCTGGAGAGAATCCAGACTGAACAGGCCCAGTTCCAGATCCATATGCTTGTTGTGCTGGGGGTCCCAGGCCTGGACACAGTACTTTAGAAGGGCTAAACAAGGCTCAAAAGAACCTTGAAAATCTTCAGGCAATATATTGAAGAAGAAAAAGCCATCATTCTTTAGAAATAAATGAAATGTTCCACGAAGAGAAAGATTAATTGTCAAAGTTACCCAATTGTGACCAAGTACAAGTTCTACAGAAAGAATATAGAAGTTTTAGTGAATCATAAGCTTATTCTCAAAGACATTGATGTAGCAAAGAGGTAAATTATATCAAGATGTAAACAGAAATATAGACAGCAAGATTCCTGAGAGATGGGACACCAAAAGCACTGTTCAAGCCCTTCCCTTTCAGTGAGGCAGAAGCAGCTTTATCCAAGCAATTTCTGACAGGATTGGAAGTCCAAACTCAAATTACACAAATTAAGTCTGCTCCAAAACAGCTGTTCCAGGCAATTTAAATTTGTTACTTTTGTCCCAGCCTATGTGCATGAAAAACAGATTGTCCTCTGATTCCTCACAGCAATCTTTGCAGAAAAACATCCTGTTTCTTCTCACTCTCTGTCTCTTTAGACAAAGTAATGCCAATTTCTTCAAGTTTCTCTCACAGGCCACGTTCTTTGACATTTCTTGTAAATCTTTGAATTACTTTTGGTCTCTCCATTTCTTGCAGTACAATACTCCTCAATCCCAAACTGATGCTGTTTCTCAACTGCAGCATTTATGTGCTAAGCAGAGAGGAATACTTCAGGCAAATTCTGATCATATCTGATTGATTGCTGAAATCTCCTTAAAAAAATCATCAGGAGCTACTAAGCTACTACTGTTATTTTTGGGATAACTCAGATGATATAGCAGGAACACATAAATAATGTGATTCAATAAAAATAACTTCAAAAGGCTAAAGGTGCTGATAATTTTTATTTTATTTTTTAATCAGATCATTTATTCTTTATAAACACAAAGTCAGGAGATAAATTCCAAGTTTCCTCAGAATAGTGACAACTATGCTTTGGTGGTTTCTAAGTCATTGACTGCCCTGTTTACTTCCATTTCCAAAGCTAGGCTTTGGAAAATTCCCCAAGCTGTTATCTAGAGGGAGCTCTTGCCTTTAAATGGAAGTGCTGTGTACCATACAAAAGTATATAAACCAGTTTTAAAATTGCATTATTGCTTTCTTTTGATGTTAGAATGGGAATGCCATTTGGGGGAATACTTTAAATTGTTAAATACAATCATATCAGAGATCTCTCATGTAAAAACTTACATTTGCTTATATATATTTATGCACACAAGTTCTGCTCTGAAAGTAATGCCTTCTGTTTTATTATGTTGTCCACAACATCAGAGGTGGATTTTGGTGGTATTGCAGTAGAAGCTGAAACTTCTAACCAATATTGTGTTACATTTTGTTGCTGTGCAACAGATGGCAGCAGAGGGACAGACTGACAAAATGGCATCTGACATGGAAATGCATATGGAGCAAAGGTGTGTCATTGAATTCCTGTATGCGGAAAAAAAAGTGCATCCGTTAACATTCGTTGATGCTTTTTGAACATTTATGGAGATAACAGACTGGATGTGAGCACAGTGAGGTACTGTGTTTCAGCAGTGCTGACAGCAACAGTGATTCACCTCCACTGGTGCAGACTTTTATGAAAGCGACATGTAGGTTCTTGTACTTCACTGGAAAAAAATGCATAGCTAATAGTGGTGACTATGTCAAAAAATAGTGTTATGTAGCCGAGAATTTGCTCTAACAAGTAGTGTTACTGTGCTCATTGTATCTGTTGTATTTTCCATGGAAATAAATGGGAGGCATTACTTTCGGAGCAATCATTAAATATGATTTAATGTTTGAATGTTTTTAGCCTTTTTAAACTGAAAAAAACATCTGATACTCAGTCTATCCACGAGCTCAATAGTTCTTTTTCTTTTATTAAATCAACAGCTGCATATGAATCAAAAGTCACTTTAACATCTCAGAAAATTGTTATTATGAGACTACTACCATTATCAGTTACAATCTATCTCAATTGCAAATTCTGTATGTGACTAACTTGGAATGTATTGACATTTGTTAACAATGTGCATGTATATATGTATTATTTTTCCTTTATTCAGATTCTATTCCTTTTATGAGGTTTTGAGCTGTATGGTGAATGCTTGTGCAAGAACAGGTATACAGGTTCTAGTATATTTTTTCTAATAAACACGCTGAGCACTACTGACGTGTAAGAAAAGTGAGTGTTGGGAGTCAAGGAAAAAGCAGATGTTGGCTTTTTCTAGAATAAGAGAAAATCCTCTGTGAAGGGGGAATGAAAGCCAATAACAAGAATTAACTCATTCTGCGTTGACAGTCCTCAGTTCGTATCTAGAATAATCAGACTGATCTCAGAGAAGACTCAGTTCACACTGAGAACCAGACAAATAGGGTGAGTTTCCACTCTGATTTAAATAACTGGGTGTGTTTGTCTCTTGCTTGGATTCAGTTGGGATCTCTGTACTGTTCTCTAGGCACTGGTGTTTGGGGTAAACAGTAAGCTCTGTCTTCCTCATGCCTTCAGGCTGTCCCCAGAGCCCCAATGGGAGAGTGAAATACAATTGTGTTTGCCGTTAATAAATCTTTCCAGGGTTGCTTATGGCATACATCACAGTAATCGCCTCATTTCTCCTCCCACTTTGTGTCCAGCGGTCTTTGATGTACTACTATGTAAATGCTGTACAGATCTTCCCAGGCTTGTGTGACTGAGGGATGAATGATGGAGCGTTTCATCTCAGTCTGCCTTTCAGTTCTCTGCTGCTTCGTAAAGTCTCAGTTGTTCGCATGGGCAAGCGATGCTCTGTGGATATGCATTATGCAAGATCCTGGTAATACATGAATTCTGTTTAACTGAGGGATTTCTGTCACATTGCCATATTTCTGTTTGGCTTGTTGTTAAACAAATAATAATATACATGATAGAATTGATAGCTAGGTACTGGGCCCAAACTGCTGCCTCTAATGTTTACTGTATGCTGAACTGGGTTTCCTTTCTCTGTAATAATGACTTTGTGTCAAGCAACAAACAATTTGATTTTTTTTAATCGAAGGGTGATACTTTAGTGATTTTTAATGTAACGTGCTTAATTTTACTCACCTAAAAGATTTTTATTTTATTTTTTTTTAATTTCCTTTGGGCACTACAGCGCAAAATGTTGAATATATTTGTGTGCATGCAGATGAATCAGGTATGTTTGAGAATCCTTAATTTGAAGATACTTCATTTTTTTTTATTTACCAGGAAAACTCAAAGTCTATATTTTTTGAAAATAACAGTTCTGAAATTTGAGTTGTCAGATTTTATTTATATTCTGAAATTTGACACCAAAAAGACCCAAAAAACACAGATTTTACCATCTCCATATTTTACCATCAGAAAACAATTTTCAGCCTATTTCACATAAAAAACATTAAGCTAAGGAGAAAATAGAGACAGCATGAATTAACTCCACAGCCAACATGTAGGTGTCCTATCTCTTCAAGGAGAGGAAAATTTTAGAATGGCATATGCTCCAGTATCATAAACTTTTGATGCAGATTTGGCCATTTTCTCTTGAGTTCTTATGACATTTTTCATCTTTTCATAACATGTGTAAACCATAATATTTCTTATTACCAATGTGATTTCAAGGAGTTTCTCCAGGTTGTTTTCTTTTAAAGTGAGAAATCACCAACTGAGTTGGTTTCAAAATAGTTTCAAAATGATAAGATTATTAGTCACACACATTTTCACCCTCGTGTTTGTAAAATCCCGTTCTTCCCGTATTCCAGTCAAAGCTTCCAAAAGACATATAAACAATAAAATTCAGAGTTTAATGGCAGCTGTTTGTGATGGACGTGAAAATATGTGGTAATGTGATGCTTGCTATATAAGCTAAAACTAGAGCAGTTGTGAATTTGGATCTGCTTTATCAGGAAATACTTATGGAATTTTAGACAGGCATGCCAGGAAGGACAACAGCTTCTAATTTGGAGTCAGATTGAACAATTGGAAAGTATGATCAGCTGTAGAAAATTAAAATGGAAAATGGTCAGAAAGGAAGAATGAACCATTTTCCTCCATGACTTCATATGGACTGTGTATAGGGCCAGGTGCAACTGAATTGTGAATGAAAGTATCTAGATAATCTATTTCTTTACTATCATGTCTGCATGTCTGAGAGTGTGTACTGCATGGGGCAGGATATTAAGGGAGAGGGCTTCTGCCCACATGCTCATTTTAACTGTATTTATGCAGTATTGTTTTTTGACTATCATTCGACAGTGTCTTCCTTCTTCTTTAGAAAAAGAAAATGAGAAGGGTATTCCAAAATCAGCTACTTTCTTTGTATTGTTCTCCATTCTGACTGTTGTAAACTAGCTGTGTTCCAAGCTTCATGGTGAATACTAACAATTAATTTGATTATTAATAATTAATCTGAGTCAGTTTTGGGGTTTATTCTCTGTTTTGAACATTTCCTTAGGAAGGCAGAATACTGCTGCACAACTATTGAACTTCAGGGATCCTAGCCTTTTTTCCAGTTCCTATTACTACTGTGATAGTAAGAGGGAAGCAGGTTCTGGATGATGGATGTATTTTTGTTTCCAATTGTCTGCTTTTTGGGAAATAATTGTGGTCAAAACAATAGTCAGCAGATTAGTGTATGTGGAGTTCCGCCCCTTGTGGAGACTTCAAGTCCTACTTAGTCCTGCTAAGTTAGTTAATTGTTCAGAATGAGAGTGTGCATGGACTGCAAGGTTGTGGAAGACTTGATGGTTCTCTGCAAAACAATGAGAGTTGATCAGAAACAGAATATTTAAGGGCAGAGTTTTCTCAGGTTCCTGATGTTCTTCATTTTTAATTTCATCTTATCTCAATTGAGCAGTTGCATCATCTTAACACCTCACTATTCACTGACAAAAGTGTTTCTAAGATTTTAAAATGAACAATGCTAAAAAACAAGTGGAAATGCTTTTAATAGTGGATTATTTTTGTTTCTATATTCTATCATTACACATGTAAAATCCTAACATGTTTGTTATGCTGATAAATGAGATTTGTATTTGAAGCATTCTGGGCTACAGAAAAAGTAAAAGAAGTATAGAAGTATATTCTAAAACAAATATGTTTGGATAATGATGTTAAGCTTAAAAAGCCTGACTAACAAAGTAAGTGAAAGATGCAGTACAAATTCTGATCCCAGATTTCAGAAATCGGGTTTCTAATCATCTGCTTATCAAACTGAATTTTTGATGTCTCTTTTATCTAACTGATAAACAAGGTAGCTAAAGAAGGCTGCTACTCAACGGTTTTTGATAATGCATTTATCCCTCATTTTTGAGGTAAGACCATTTGTTTATATAGAATCATCATGTTTGAAAAGCCCTTCAAGATCTTCAAACCCTTGAATAGATCAACTTGATCTATCAAGACACATCATCAAACTAGGTCATTAGTGCCATACTCACATGTCTGTTAAATATCTTCAAGGCCTTAGGACGATGGCTGAAGGAATTGAATGCACATATCATGGATGGATGGGACATGACAGCAGTGTGCCCTTGCAGCCCAGAAAGCAAGCCATATCCTGGGCTGGATCAAAAGAAGCATGGCCAGCAGGTTGAGGTAGGTGATCCTGCCCCTCTGTTCTGCACTGGTGAGGCCTTGTCTGGAGTACTGTGTCCAAATGTGGAGTCTCCAGTACAGGAGAGACATGGATCTATTGGAGTGCATCCAGAGGAAGGCCACAAAAATGATCCAATGAATGGAACACTTCTCCTATGAGGATAGGATGAAAGAGCTGGAGCTGTTCAGCCTGGAGAACAGAAGGCTCCTAGAAGACATGAGAGCAGCTTTTCAATATCTAAAAGGGAACTGCAGGAAAGAAATGTACAGACGCTAGCAGGGTCTGTGGTGACAGAACAAAGGGGAAATGGCTTCAAGCTGAAATAGGGTAGATATAAGGAAAAAATATTTTACAGTGAGGGTGGTGAGGCACAAAAGGTTGCCCAGAGATGTGGTTTATGCCCCATCCCTGGATACTTTCAGGGCGAGGTCAGATCAGGGCTTGGTCAACATGATCTAGTTGTGCATGTCTGTCTGTTTGTTGCAGGGGGTTTGGACTAGACGACCTTTAAAGGTCCCTTCCAAGTCTAAGGATTCTATGATTCTATGATTCTATGATAATTTTAACATAATGTTCACCCTCAGCATTAGTAACCAGAAGACTTTTCTCATGACAGTGAGTAACATAAAATCTTTTCAATAGACTGTCTGTTTTAAACCGCAGTCTGTTTTTTATCTGTCCTTTTTTTTTTTTCACACAACTCAGCCTCTGAGCACTGCTCTGCTATATTCAGTGTTTGGAAAGATGTTCATATCTAAGTCTGTAAATGTGCTGTTTATTTTATATTTTCAAGTACTTTTGAGGTATTTGGATGAAAAGAACTGTTGAACAGTGAAATACTATAACTGTGATATAATAATAATATATTATTAATTCAACTATGTTCTGACTGGAAATGAACCACAATACTGAGTAATCAAGTTTTTAAATTCATTTAAAAAGATAGAATTATATGATTTTACTCAGATGGAAATCTAAACTATTCTAGAAAGGCATTAAAATTCCTTGTCCCTGCAGACTTCCAAGGCGTGGCTGGATCAGGCCCTGGACAACCTGATCTTGATATGGATATCCCTGTTCTTTCTTGGGGAGTACACTAGATAATCTTTAAAGGTCCCTTCCAGCCCCAAAGATTCTATGATTGTATGATTCTATGATCTCCAGGTATAGAGATTCTACCATTTCATGGGCAGATTGTTCCAATACCTCTTTACCCTTTCTGTGAATAAACTCAATTGAAACCTCCCTTGGCATACCTTTAGACCATTTCCTTGTGTCCTGTCATTTTCACCTCAGAAAAGAGATCAACATCCTTCTCTCTGCAACCTCCTTTTGGACAGGGGTAGAGTGTGTTGTGGTTTCAACTCAGTCTCCTCTTCTCCAGACTAAACAAACTCAATTCCCTCAACCATTCCTCAGAACTCTGGTTCTCTTATCTCTTCTCCAGCTTAGTTGCTCTTTTTCGCATTCTCTCAAGCGACTCAGTATCCTTCTTGTAGTGAGGGGACCAAATCTGAAAAGAATATTTGAGGTCTGATCTCACTAGTGCTGTGTACAAGGAGACAATCCCTTCCCTAGTCCTGCGGGCCACACTATTTCTGTTAAAGAAGTGGCCTTCTTGGCCACCTGGGCACACTGCTCACCCTTGTTAGCTGTGTGTTGACTCGCACCCCTGGGTCCTTTTCTCCTGGGCAATTTTTTGGCCACTCTTCTCCACTCTTATTCCACTGCATTGGGTTGCTATGGCTCAAGAGCAGGATTTGCCAGTTACAAATGCTGAATGGCATATAGTTGGACACATCCCACAAAGCTATCTTATTCAGATACCTTTGCAAAGCCTTCCTACCCCCAAGCAGATCAACACTCCCACCTAACTTAGTGTCATCTGTGATTATATTGAGGATGCATTCAATCACCTCATGCAGATCACTGATAAAAAATCACTAAAGAAAAATAGCCCCAGTACTGAGATCTGGGGAATGCTGCTGATGACTGGTCACCAACTGGATTTACCTCCATTTACCTTGATTCTTTGGGCTTGTCCACCCAATCTGATCTTCAACTAGCCAAAGAGCAGAGAAATTTATAATACTGCGTATGGCTTTACATAAATGCTTACTGGTTTCAGTCTTGTGTAAGGCTGTTCAATAGAAGTGTCCTTTCTAAGGCTTTTAAGAATAACCTGCTAAAATACTGATGGCACTACAGCATCTTGGCATCTTCCAGAAGTGCATTATGGAATGTAAATTAACAGTTTACTTCTCTTTCTACCCCAGAGGAAAGAATTATACACACAAGCAAAGGATTTATTTGCACAGAATGGATATTGTAGTTATCATGTTTTTATGTTGTTTATTATTGGAATTCTACATCATCACATAATGTAGTGCACTGGGAGTCTCAGAAGAGAAGAAATGTACTACAGCTCCCAGAAAACTTTGCTGTTCCATTTTGAATTTCCAGTTGCTGGGAAAGATAAAACTGACTGGATGTCATGAGACTTTCTCTTTTTGTTCCCTGGCCAATCAGAGTACCTTGGTTTTCAGGAACTCTTATTTTATTCGATTTATTACTTTCAATCCCAATAATTTGTATTTCTGCTGTTACAATTAGTAAATTTTCCTCCTCAGATCGTTGCTGCTGTTTGTGTTTTATTTCATTTTTCTTTTCCTCTTCCCTTTCCCTTTCCCCTTTCACCCCTCATATTTTTGGGCTGGTGGGCCTGTGGGCCTGCTGTCCCTCTGTCATAGGCACAGGTAGATCTAGAGATAACCATGACAGTAGTACTCCTGCACACACTAATCTTTGCTATGATGTGAGGAATGCTGATAGTTCTTTCACTGCAGAGGACAGTGTGGGTTTTAGATGCCATGGCAATTTCCTTCTGCAATTTCAGATCACCCACTGAGAAAGCTGTGTCTCTTGCAGGGCTCCGCTGCACTGTATTGTTGTTCCTAGGAAACCTGGCTTTGTATGAAGATCAAACTGTACAGAAAGAGATTTACCCTTAAGAATAAACTATTACGTTGTCTGAGGATTGTTATTAGCTTTATGTGCAAGTAAGCTCAAGTCATTTTTTAATGTGCAGCAGAGCACACTCTTCAATAAGAAAGGAAGGAAAAATAGTAAATAGGACAGTAAAAGATTAGTATTAACAAGATACCCCAAAAAACATTTAACTCCGACTCTCAGTCTAGCAAAGGTGGGTACGTTACTCCTATTACCATCTGTACCATGATTATAAAATTTCCAGAGGTGTTTTCCTCCATCCACCAACTGCTGTCCTCAGGTTAGTTGTGTCTGTTATCCTAGTTCCATATCTGGACTGATCCAGGCATGGAACAGTTTTGGAGCTCAGATCATATACTGTTTAATCTTCATGTTTCTTCCCATTTCTTTCCAAATCATTTGCAAACTGCCTGCAAGTAAGTTTTTAAGTAGGACTAGAGAAAGAAGCATTTCTTTGCTAATAGCCTTGCAAGAACATTTTAGCAGATGTCTCTGGACTTTTATATCTTGGACTGTTTAAAAGACTCATTTTCCTTTCCACTAAGCATTTCACTTAGTCATGAGACTGTTTCCAGCAGTTTGGAGTGTGGTTTGATCCTCCAAAATATTTTATTGATTGATCTGGTTAAATGGTTTGAAAATCAGACTGATCTGAGAATCCAGAAATTTCTTCTCTGAGTTGTCTTGTTCTCTCCACTAGACATTTCTCTAATTAAATCACCTCTGGATAGTCAGCAGGAAAAAGAAATTTCTCTCTAGTAATGTAGTTCTGTGAAGCACAGCCAGAAAACTGTTTGGTAATGTTCAAATTTTGAAACCTAACAGAGAACCGTTACTACATTTCAAATGTTTGTTTTTCTTCATTGAAGTCTGTCAAGTACAATGTTCTTCAATAAATGTTCATGTAGGATGAAGTGTCAAGATAATTTATGTGTCCAAGTCTGCTGAGAATCTAGTTGGCTCCCTAAATAGGCTCACCATTCTCACTTTGTACAATACATCGGTCTTTAATATTAATATTAATTTCTGTCAGGTTGACTTCTAAGTTGCACCCTTACCCATTATTTATATCAGGTAAGCTTTGGGGAGTCAGCCTTATCTAGATATCAAGGTCTAAATGTGTTTTGATGACTGAATAGTGAATTTTTATTTCTTTATAGAATACCAGTTATTCAGTAAACTTGTCATATGATTCAATTCCATATAGCAGAGCAAATGTGATAACAATTATGAAATTTGATTAAATGTTTAGCACTGACAGACTGGAGTATTTTTATTAACAATAGTTTTCCAGGTCCCTACACTTATTTATTTCAAGATAGAACAAATATGTTCCAAGTTTATTAGACCATATCTCCCATATGGATTCATTAATGAAGATCTTTCCTGTCTGAAAGGGTGTTCCCAGTAAATGTAGTTTGGCTTGCAGATGCTATGACTGATTCAGAACAGGAAACTTATCCCCTCCTTTAATGGTATTTTAACTGTTCTGGATCAGAGATGATCATGAAGTAACCATTAAAGATCTCTAATTCTTTAATCACATGTCATGCAGTTTTAGAATACTGAGTTACTACTAAGCACCTAAGTCCAATTTTTATTCAAAAAGTTGAATAATCAGTAGTAGAACCCATCTTAACATTTTATATTTAATGTTGAAGAAAAGCATGAATAGCCATAGCTATCGACATCTCTCAAATGGTTCATAATATCAATACACAATGCAAAGATGAGACAAGCTCTCAGCCACTGGAATTTAGATTAGCAGTTTGGAGTACATCTACAATAAAACATCAAGAAAACAAAATAAATGTAAAGACCCAGACATGTACTAGAAAGTATAGCATGGAAAATGTACTTTTGAGATGAGACTGAAAGGATAGCTGTGATTAGATGGGACAGGAAAATAAAATCTATGTGTGTTGATACTGATAATGTTACCAGGTGGACTCCACAGACACACATACAGGTAGAGAAAACTTCCAAATTCCCAAAACTGCAGCATGAACAGAGGATAACACAGTCAATTGTAGTTGTTGTGAATTTCATATTCTAGCAGAAATCATGAAGAATAAAAAATAACTGGTTATTAATTAATTATTTTTCATTAGGAGAGCTGGGCAGTAAGAAACCGGATGAGGTTCAACAAAAGCAAGTGTAGGGTCTTACACGTAGGGAGGAATAATTGCATGCACCAATACAGGCTGGGAGATGAGCTGCTGGAGAGGAGCTCTGCAGAGAGGGACCTGGGCATCCTGGTGGACGACAGGTTGGCCATAAGCCAGCAGTGTGCCCTCGTGGCCAAAAAGGCCAATGGCATTCTGGGGTGCATTAAGAAGAGCGTGTCCAGCAGGTCGAGGGAGGTGATCCTCCCCCTCTACTGTGCCCTGGTAAGGCCTCATCTGGAGTACTGTGTCCAGTTCTGGGCTCCCCAGTACAAAAAAGACAGGGATCTCTTGGAAAGAGTCCAGCGGAGGGCCACAAAGATGGTGAAGGGCCTGGAGCATCTCCCCTATGAAGAAAGGCTAAGTGAACTGGGTCTGTTTAGCCTTGAGAAAAGAAGACTGAGAGGGGACCTGATCCAGGTTTATAAATATCTGAGGTGTGGTGGCCATAGCGGTGAGGCCAGTCTCTTTTCAGTGGTACGTGGAGACAGGACGAGGGGAAACGGACATCAGCTGCAGCATAGGAAGTTTTGCACGAATGTGCATAAGAACTTCTTTATGGTGAGGGTGACAAAGCACTGGAACAGGCTGCCCAGGGAGGTTGTGGAGTCTCCTTCTCTGGAGATATTCAAGTCTCGCCTGGACGCCTACCTGTGCGACCTGGTGTAGGGAACCTGCTTTGGCAGGGGGGTTGGTCTCGATGATCTCTGTGATTCTGTGATTCTGTGATTCAGTATGGATTTTGCAGAGGAAATCATGCCTCATTAAGTTGATAGCCCACTAAAATGAGATGTCTAGTTTGGTAGATGAGAGCAGTAGCTATTGTTTATCATGACCTTTGTAAGGCTTTCAACATCCTCTCTGATAACATCCTCACTGACAAACTGAGGAAGTGTGGGTTAGATAAGTGGACTGCGAAGTAGGCAACAAACCAATTGAACAGCCATTCTCAAAGAGTTGCCATCAGCGACAGCTAATGTTGAGCTGGAGACTTTTCATTGTAAACCACTGAAGTTGACACTAGGTCCAATATTGCTTAATGCCTTCTTTAACTACCTGGACAATGATACTTGCATATGACCCAAAACTGAAAGGGCATGGATTGTTGTTTCGGTATTGAGAGATGCATTAAACAGCTGGAGAAATCAATCTTACAGCAATTTCAGTTCAAGAAAGTGAAGTGCAAAGTCCTGCTCCTGGGTAAGAATAAGTACATGTTCTGATACAGACCCAAAACTGACTGGCTGGCTCTGTGAGGAGAGAAGAACTTGGAGGTCTGAATGGGCACCACAATGAACACGAGAAACAAGTGAGAAATTATTTTGAAGGGACTGAGTGAGGTCTTTTTGACATACAAAAATGAATTGTGTATGCTTAAAAGCAGCTATAATTTACTGAAAGAAATGGATAAACAAAACAGCTTTTTATAAACAGTAGTATTTAAAATGTGACTGATAGTTTCTTTTTTACTTTCCTAGAATAAGAAAAAAATGTTACATATTGTCCTGTGATAACTGAATAGTGAAAATTGCTGTGTGCCAAGGATGTTATTGATTCTCTTTTCTTCTGCTTCCTCTTGCTGCATGTCTTTCTTGGGCTAAAAAGTACTAGAGATTCAGCTAACTGAAATGTTGTTTTATACTACCATAGATTACAACAGGGCCTTCTCCTGAGAAAGAAATATGGAAGAAATGTGAAGAACTATGCCAAGTGAAAAGTGTGTCGTAAATTGGTTCTGCAACACACAGGGGAATACTTAGCAACTAACCTGAGTTCTCATCCTGTCAGACTGGGTGCTTCCAAAGCAGAGGAGGGGTAGTTGTCACCTTATCTATGTTAACTGCTGATATCAGCTCAATAACAGCTTTGAGGAATTCCACATTCTTGTTAAAATTGTGAAAGCACATTTGTCAAGTGAGTAGAAGTTTGGCACAGGGACATGTGTCGCAGTACTAAATGCAGTGCCATTTTGGTAATTAGGTGTCTAAAGAGAAGTAATTCATCCTCATAAGTTTTCAGTATCAGCTATCAAACTATTACAGAAGCATGACACAAGCAAAGGCTTCAATGTGCTCAAATACACTCAGGTGTTTTAAGCAGAAGAGTAAAAGCACTTCAGACACTGGCAGATCTTGTATAATTATTTCTCTGATACTACTTCAGTATTTCAACATCAGAGAGCCAAGAATTTCAAAAGTTCTGAAGATCATTTAGTTCAATCTCTAGATAATCAGGGGACCAGAAATAGTATTATGGACTATGTTAGCAAAAAGTAATCTGCTTTGCTACTCTAAGGGCTAACTGAAAAATCTACATAGTATCAAGATATCACGATGCATCTGAGTCAGCAGCGATGAAATTATTTTTTTATACAGGAATATTAACATATTTGTTTTGTTAATTGCCTTGAAGGAAAATAAACTCATTTCATTTCTTAATACATTACTCATAACTTTGCTGCTTTCCTTACCAGCAAGGAACAGAATAGAAAAATCATAATGATATAAGTCATTCCCATTGAATGATTTTGGAGGCTTTAAAGATTCACCTCTATTTTGTTGACAAGGCTAGCAGATCTCAGTGGAACAGCTGAATGCACATGTGTAGCTCACCTTTGTGCATTTATGTACAGTTAGTAAGAACTATGATGTGGGATTCAGCCACCTTGATTGTTACATTTGTCACATTCAAAACAGAACAAAAGCAAAGCAAAGAGCCTCTCTTTAGCTCTATTCCTCCATTGAATTCATCACCTATGATGTTAAAAAGCATGCATGAAGCAGTCATATATAAAGCAATATAAATTTTTCTGGATTTTATACATACAAACATAGAAAACATATGTATGCATGTACACTGTGTAATCAATACAGAGTTTAAAAGAACATGACACATCCTTTTTCATTTTAACTTGGCCCTAAGTCTATTGTTTATTCTTGGTTGCTTGGTTACTGCCAAGTTTGAATTAAATTGCTTTCCTTTCCCTACAACCTTCACTTATTTGAGGAAGGCAGCCAACAGGAATACTAGCTTTGTTATTTATGTTTCCAGCTCAGAAGCCGTCCCAGTAAAAACAAAGTGTCTTGGCATTAGACAAGAAAACATTACATCCACAGAAATGGGCAGTGCCACCTTTTCTCTCATTCCCACCAGGGGTCAATGAAATTCAAATAGATATCATGACTCACTCCATGCTCAAAGTTTCTTGCTTCAGTAAATCATAGCTTGATTTACTGAGTCACGTAGTAAAGAAGGTTCGGAACATAGTGAAATACGTATGCAGGTGCACAATGGGAATTGAGTCTAACGAAAGCTGATTTACTAACATCTTACAATTTAATGGCTTTACATTTTTTTTCCAAAGAAGTGTGTGTTCTTATGTCAATATGTGTTTTTGAGACTAGCAGGACTGTAGCCACTAAATTTTTATACATCCTCTGTGTACCCTTTTCACTTGAAAAATCAGGATTTATGAGCTGAAAATGAATTGCATACTTCATCTGTACCTTATTTTTTATTTTAATTCAATCCTTACAACACCACCCCAACTTCCTTCACTTCAACTAAGATTTGCAAGCTTCGTTCTCAAGATCGCATTTAAATGCTTAAGAGTAGAAGGAGGATGTGTTTTGTTGTTGTTGTTGTTGTTGTTTAAACTTCTATTATTGCATTTTATTTTATTCAATAAAGAAAGTTAAAAAAATGGAGTGGTGTATACAATTCCTGTCACTATTCATAATTTAAATAGGTAATTAAGAATGTGATGTTACGACAACTGGTGGGATAACAGGAAGACAAAAATATTCAAAGTAATATTCATGTCTATGTGCTCAATGCTCTGCCACAAGCACCAGAATCCCTGCTCCCAAGGGAATTTTGTCCTGCTTCACTCTGTATTAGGCCTTTTCCTGCAACCAACTACATTACTCTTATTTCAAAGTTGAATTGTGTTTTTAAAGAGAATCTTTAACTTCATGTACTGCTCTTTGTTTGGATCACAGAGTAGTATCAAGTACTTGAGAAGGATGTCTTTGAGATAAAATTAAACTGAAAAGGCATCCAATACATGCCAGCCATAGGTGAACATTCAGTCAGATATACATACAGTCCGATTCAGCCAAACAAGAAACCACCTGGAGTAAGTATAATGTGAAAGTCAGGTGGCTGTGAATGCAGGTATAGATCTCCTCTGTGGTAAACTAGGTGTGGTTTGAAACTGAATGGTGGAGGAGGATTCTGTTTTACATCAGCTCCTGGCATTTCAAGTGGCACCAGAGCCTGGATGTGTTACACCCAAAAAACCTGATATGCAGAGAAAAAAAATATGCCTACCAGTAGAACCATTGTTTATCTTCGAGTCCTTATTGTACTAGTTCAACCAGCCAAGGAGGTTGTGGATGCACCATCCCTGGCAGTGTTCAAGGTCAGGCTGGATGTGGCTCTGGGCAGCCTGGTCTGCACATCACAGGGGGGTTGAACTAAATGATCATTGTGGTCCTTTTCAACCCAGGCCATTCTATGATTCAATGATTCCGTTATTCTATGTATCAAGCAGAAATTAACTTCAGGATCTTTGAGGCCTTTTAGAAAAATGATGCCTAAACTAGCACATTTCCAGGAAAATTTTGCAGAAAATATTTGTTATGCTAAACATATGTCTTGACGCATGGATGGGATCACAGGGTTCAGAAAGGACACCCTTGCTTTCTAAACTCCTCCTCAGAGAGAAATCTAGTTGCAGCTAGGCCCAGACTTAGTCAACTGTTTATAGCTAAGTGACTGTGTACAGTCATTTACCAGTCAATGCTTGTTTGTCAGAGCTCTCTTAAGGACTCTCACTTAAAGAGATTCACAAACATCTGCCTGCTAATGCCCCCCCGGACTTTCACCAAAACAGGTTTGTATAGTCAAAAATAGAGAGTATACTGAGGTATTGGATTTGGAATTGCTGCTGATAAATTCACTGCTTGTTTTAGTGCTAATATCACAAGGCTCAAACCCCTTCTTTGTTCAGGTATGGTTCAAAATAACCACATTAATTACATCTAATTCCTCCTTAAGCTGTGATTCTCTACTTACAGTCATTCTGTATTTTTAAACAGCAAGCCTGATGATTTCCTGCAGTATTGCAGATGGTTCGTCTGGGCTTCTGAAGGAAGGAGAGATATTTGAGTATTTGAATACTGGAATCCCTCTATTCACATATGTTATACTAGTAGCTAAGGAAAGTTACACTAGTTTCCTTTTCTTAATGAGTATTTTAGTCTTGATCTTTTTTTATCACAATGAGAAGCAGACTCGAGAATGATTGCAATGAAAACAGGGTAGTTGCTTTTTATTTCATAAAACCTTTATAAATCAAACAGAAAATAAACGTGATGATCAACAACATGGCTGTCTAGACAGAAAAACCCAAAGAAAAGAATACTGAAGACTTGTTCAGTCAAAATTATCTCTTGACGCTACCTGGTGCTTTTCTCAAAGAACTTGCAGGGATGGAAGAAATAGAAGAGCAGGCATGGAAACAGAAAATGTTTGTACTGGTGACTGGCAAAACTTAGAGGGCCATCATGTGTTTTAATTGATCTGTATGGCCTGAGCTGGGATCCCTACTCTGGCTTCTTCTGCACGTGGCCCAGGAGCTCTACATATCACAGAATCACAGAATTATAGAATCACAAGGATTGGAAGGGACCTCAGGAGATCATTGAGTCCAACTTCCCTGCTAAAGCAGGTACTCTACAATAGGTAGCACAGGTAGATGTCCAACTGGATTTGGAGTATCTCCACAGAAGAAGAATACAGGGCCTCTCTGGATAACCTGTTCCAGTGCTTCACCACCCTTATCATAAAGAAATTCTTCTACACGTTAGTACAAAACTTCTTGTGTACAAATTTTAGGCCATTACTCCTTGTCCTATCACTACACACCACCGAGAAGAGCCTGGCCTTATCCATTTGTCTCCCACCTCCCTTTCAATATTTATAAACATTTATCAGATCCCTCTCAGTCTTCTCCAGGTTAGACAGACTCAGGTTACTCAGATTGCATCATAGGAGTGATGCTCCAGGCTTTTAATCATCTTGTGACCCTCCACTGGGCTCCTTCCAGGAGGTCCCTGTCTTTTTTTGAACTGAGGAGCCTGGAACTGGACACAGTAATCTAAATGTGGCATTACCAGGCAGAATAGAGGGGGATAATCACCTCCTTCCACCTGCTGGCCATAGTCTATTTAATGTACTCCAGGACACCATTGGCTTTCTTGGCCACAAGGGCACACTGCTGGCTCATGGCCAACCTATTTCCCACCAGGACACTTAATCCTTCTCTCTGCAAAGCTTTTGTCTAGCAGGTCATCCCCTAACCTTTACTGATACACGTCGTTATTCCTCCCTAGGTTCAAGACTCTACACTTGCTCTTGCTAAGCCTCATCAGGCTTCTTTTCGCCCAACTCTCCAGTCTGTCCAGGTCTTGCTGAATGGTAGCACAGCCTTCAGATGTATCAGCCAGTCCACCCAGCTTTTTATCATCAGCAAACTTGCTGAAAGTGTACTCTATCCCTTTATCCAAGGTGTTGATGGGGATGTTGAACAAGATCGGACCCAGCACCAACCCCTTGGGGAACACTGCTAGTTACAGGCCTCCAATCAGAATCTGCATCACTGATGATCATTGTCTGAGCTCTGCTAGTTCACCAGTTCTCAGTCCACCTTATCATCCACTCATGATGATAAAGAGCGATTCAGCAATCACCTCTTCCAGTTCTCTCAGTACACATGGACCCATGGATTTGTCTGCGTTTTTGGTTACATGCTCTCTGATCAGATCCACCTCAACCAATAGAAAGTCTTCCTTTTCCCACCCTCTCACTCTTACTTCCAGGATCTCAGATTCCTGAAAGGTAGTCTTTGTACCAAAGACTGAAGCAAAGGTGGCATTCAGAATCTCTGCCTTCTCAGTGTCCCATTACCAAGGCACTGACCTCATTTAGTACAGGATTCACATTTTCCATAGTCTCCCTCTACTGTTGATAAACTTAAAAAAAAAAAAAAAAAAAAAAAAAACCTTTCTTGTTATCCTTTACCTCCTCTGCAAGGTTTAAATCCAAGAGGACCTTAACCCTCTTCATTGCATCCCTACAGCCCCTGAAAACAATCCTTTATTATTCCCAGGTGAACAGACCCATTTTCCACATTTCATGGACCTTCTTCTTTTCTTTCAGTTTATCCATGAGTTCCTTGCTCATCTGCACAGGCCTCTTGCCAGTTTTCCCTGATTTCATTCTCTTAGGAATTCACCAATAAGCTGAGGTCACCTAGTCCTATCAGACTATGCTCTGTAAGTAGCTAACTCCTGGCTTTGTCTGTTAGGTTGCCTTTGTACCTATCTTGCCTTCTGTTCTGTGTCCCAACTTGTACCCAGCCATCTCCTTGCTCTGGACTTAGAGAGCTGCCTGCTGCTACCACACTGGGGACTTGTGTGTGGTCCCCCTTGGCTTGATCTCCTTGTGAAGCAGACTAGCTTTCACTTCTCCCTCATCACTGGCGATCCTAAAATCCATTTTCAACCTTATAATCTCCTTGGAAAAGAGCTTCTGAAACTTCTTTGTATTCACAGGAAAAGCTGAAACGTGAGATAGAAGACGTGATGGCCTTCTGTAATTTGTAATGCAGACAGAATTGTGGTGTAGAAAATAAAGAATAGATGCATCCACGAGTCACTGAAAATCCCAACTTAATGATAACACACTGGAGTTCTGAGGTATTTGATGAAGTCTGCATTACCAAAGCAGTAGGGAACTTTTAACATAACAGACTTATTCCTCAGGGGAAGTGACACGGATATTTGGCGATACATCCTATTTCCTTGCGCTCTGTATTTCTTCTTTATGAAGAGTGAGGTCTTGGCCTTGATTGTACCTCTGAACTCCTGAGGCTGGGTGAACAGCAGCTGTTCAAACAAAGCAAAAATGATGTAAGCTACTGGCACACAGGCAAAAATACAGTGAAGAATTCTGGGTATGTAGGTACACTTTGAGATTTGACATTTTTATAAGGAAAGCAAAATGCAAAGGACATCCTAAAATCCTACCTATTAAAAGAATCTTGGTAAGAAATGAAGTATAGCATTATAAATGTCTGAATGTGTTTGTACTATAAAACAAGGTTACCATAACACTTGATTAATGCTATTTGAGTCATACTGCAATTGCAGTACTGTGCAAAGATTTACTGAGCAGTAAAAAAGTCTCATTAGAGATGTGTGGATATGCAGACCCATATTAGTCTCCTTTTAGCTCCAAGCTAGCTTTAAGATCCGTTTCTGTGCTTTTTATGGACAGAAATCCAAATACTTGCTTCTGACTATACTAAGGACATTAAATATTAATGTCATATCATCTTTTTTTTTTTTAATCTAAGGTAATAACATTTTTATTCTTTTTTATAATTAGAAAAAACAGGACTACAAGAAAGCTTTTAAATTACTGATTTGTAGTATCTATTTCTGTTCAATTATTTGATATGTGAAGGTTTTTAGTTTTGTTTTGTTTGCTTGTTTGTTTTTGCATTGTTTTCAGAAATATTTTTATGTACTTCAGTATAAATTGAGTATTGGAAATCTTTTGCTTCTAAGATGATGGGAACATTTCCTTCCGTCTTTGAGAACTGAAGGGAGAAAAATTATGTGAACATGGACTCTGGTACTCATGTTTCAATCTAAACTTTTTCAGAGGGCTAAGGGTCAATTCAGATCACCCATGATAATTTGCAATAATCTTCAGACTACTGCAAACTACTGGTTTCTTCAGAACTTATTTTTTTAAATGAGTATGCGATTTTCTACACCTTATCATAGAGGGCTTGTTGGCAATTATTTATAAGCTTTACTTATTATGGTAAACATCTTTTCACCTTCTTATTCCCCCATAACCTATAACAAGCCCTCTCCACTGTCAGATGAATTTGCATCTTCAAGAAAGTTGGATAAGATACAACCTTCCTGGACCAATTTGAAAAGGAGGCTTGAGATCACCACGTGTTTTGAGGAAATCACTCAAATTTTATGCCAACAGCCTGGAACTAGATAAAACTTTCTACATCTTAACACTTGTTGACAGCAGATAGTGTCAGCATCTAGTGAAATATACAAAATTATTTCACAATTAAGCTAACATTTTCATAAAAGAGATCCTCAGTCAGGTTAGTTAATTTTGAAACTCCCTAGTCACTGTTCAACTTGAGTGAAAAAATACTAATATTTAGTTAAGATACAAAGAAGGCTATTCTACGTGAACAGACTGTGGTGAGGAACTTATTAGAACCAGTTAAAGGAAAAAAAAAAAAAAAACCAAAACCAAGCAAACAAACAAAAGCCACTGAATTTGTTTCTGAAGGAAAAATGAGTTTTCAGAAGCACATCATTGATCTGGTTACTTGTGAGAAAAAGGATTCTTTGAGCATTTGTTGCCTCCGCCTGAGCCAACATGCTGTTTTAAACCAAATTTGTTAGACATATGATGTTCACATAGACAGTCAATTTCTAGAAGCTTCTTGAAAACAGAAAGACAGTAAAGAATAGTGAGAAGTGAAATATCCTATGGACTTGTGGATGCTGGAGTGTTCACCTGTCTTCTAAATAAGGGAAAATTTTTGTCTGAACTTCACACATTCTTGTCTACAAGCCACCAAACTTGCATGAGCAGGAAAACTAGGTTTTATATTCCTTCTTTTATGGATTTACTTGGTGGTAGATCCTCATGCTCTAGTCCATCTAGTCTCTAAAGAAAATCCTCATACTCTCAGTGCTGTCCTATGCTTTACCAAGAAAGAATTTTTTTGTCTAAATATTTTTTTAATCCTTATTAGAAGGTATTTTCCATGAAGACTCCTCCCCCTCCATTCCCAGTTGTTTTCTTACACTCAATCCATTACAGTAGAAAAAGATATTTGTGGAGAAAGAGAATTTGGTGAAATGCAGGGGCGAGGGAAGCTTAACTGAGAGCACTGAGTGGGAGAAGAAAATGTCACAAAGCTAGTCTCTGCCTTTCCAAGGAAAATAATTTCCTCAGTTTTATTCCCATCCTTTGCACCCTTAGACTTCGCAGTCACATACGCAGCTTTCTCCAAGACATTTCCCCAACACTGCCAATGTTTATATAAACTAAATGTTCTGCTATACCTATGTGACAGACAGTGTCTGTTGGAGTCAACAGTAATAAGCAGTCTGTACCAGGCTGATATGAAGGCCTTTTTGTAAAATATTAATGCAGTCACCTTCAGAGATCTGAAATCAGAGAAGTTGGTGAGTATATGTGCTGGAGTGGGCTGTGATGTTCTCCCTACTTTTTTGTTGATCTTTACAACTGAATTGAAGACATAAGTAGAGCAGAAAATCATGTTGTTTATTCTTGGAATCAGTATTCCATTTTTCTGAACAACAATCATAAAAGATGTGTTTCTTATTCTCTCTGTTAGCTTTTCTTCAGTGTCACAGCCAGCTGTAAACTTTCTGTAAAAACAAAGAGCCCCTAACCAATGAGCCTAAAAATGACAGCATGTAGACTCTCTAGTGTTCTTGTCTGCTGCCAGGAACGCTTCCTCCAAGTTTCTTTACCTACTCCCTCTGGTTTTGTCTGTGGAGTTAATACACATGAAATGTTTCCTGGAAAAAGTGCTACAGAGCTTTTGTATTCATACTTTTTTTAAATTATTTTATTTTTTCCTGTTGGTCTTTGCTTTAAAATGCTAAAAATGAGACTTCAAATGATACCAGTCTAAATACTGAAGCCAAGTAATTTTTTTTTTTGTTTTCCAAGATAAAGAGTGAAATAAGTTACAATAAACAACTTAAAAAATCTACCTTCATCCTCTGCACCTCCTCTCACACCCGAAAGATTACCACTTTCATTTTCTTGTCTGCATGTGTCATCTTTAAACATTTTTTTCCAATGTGTGCTAAGATTTACATGAGAAAATATCAGTGTCTTGGTTAATTATTTTTATCATCATATTAGCAGTGTTTCAGTAAAAATAATCCATAAAATCTGTAAAATGGGACTTCTGATGAAGTCCCAACTGGAGTACTGCATGCAGGCCTTGGGCCCCTGGCACAAGAAAGATGTGGAGCTGTTGGAGCAGATTCGGAGGAAAACACAGAGATCACAGGCCTGAACCTCCTCTTATGAGAAAGACTGATGGAGCTGGGATTGTTTAGCACAGAGAAGAGAAGGCTTCATGGAGACCTTGCAGCCTCCCAGTACTAGAGGGGAGCTTATAAAAAAGGATGGGAGGCTGATTTTTTGTACAGTGTAATAGTGTTAGGACAAGTGGGAATGGTTTTAAACTAAAGAAGGTGAGATAATTTAGTTATAATTTAGTAGAAAACTATTTACTCGGAGAACAGTGAGATGCTAACACAGTTGCCCAGAGAAGCTGTGGTGCCCCATCCCTGGGGCAGGTTGGATGCGGCCATGGGCAGACTGAGCTGGTGGGTGGGAGCAGTCCTACCCACAGCAGGGGTTGAGGTGAGTGGCTTTGAGGCCCCTCCTTTCAACCTAAACTATTTTGAGATTCTATGGTGATAAAGTGTCTTTATACATAAAATGTGTTCCATTTTATCCTTGTTCTCTCCACTCCTATTTTAAAATTAGCTCTACTCTGAATTTCCATATGTGGCTAATTTTTAAATGAGCAAAAAAAGCTTATGATAAAAATGTTACCTTAATTTTATGTTTTTAATAGGTAAGCTATTCAGAAATACTAGAAAGTATTGGGAAAGGCAGTTAATCTGGTATTTTGTACAGAAAAGCAAGACAGAACAGCACATGCTGTAGTGTTCTAAGTGTATTTCCCATATCTTTGGGAAAAAAAGGATTTGTAGTCCACCATTGAAACTTTGCAATAATTGAAATACTTCAATCAAAAACATGTGAAGAACCTCTTAAAAAGGAGGGTATTTTACTATTGTATCACTGTCAGCTTAAACCAAAAAGTGAACTATGGATTCCCAATTAAAATTTGTGAATTTTAGAAAACTTTCTACTTGCAGTGAAGATTATTCATCTGATACTTGCAAATGTTTTGAGCATAGTTTGTTGTGTATTACAGTATTATTCAGCAGAAATAAAGAAATGCTAGGCCAGGTGAAGTAATTGGAAATGACTGGATATTCTGCAGACTTAGTGACAAACATTGTATGACCCTTGCCCTACCTCAGTCCTTTAATACACAAAAAAAAAGGCACCAAGTATTTTCAGTACAGCATGTCTCCATGTTTCCAAATCTCAAGGATATGCTGCATTACAAAGTGACCTTTACAATAATTTTTGTAACAAAATGGAGCGCTGGGAATTTTCACATGGCAGTACGATTCCCAGTGTCCTTGACTGGTGTGGGATTCACGTGTTAGCATTTTCATAGGAATTTCCCAGATTGCCTTGCTGGTATTTACCATAGAGCTGTGGAGTGAGGCATTGAGGAGGTGGGAGCCGGGCAAAAATGCATTCTACAATTTCCTTTCAGCACATTTATAGCTATTTTTTCAAGTTCAGTACGTGTGTTTTGGAGGCAGGAGAAGGTGAGAGCACTCAGATTGTTGTCTTAAATGAAATTCCAATCAGTCTAAAGGCTGACTCTAGACAGCCATTAACCTGCAGGTGTGCCCAACCAAAACGTGCAGCTTGCTTAAACAGATGGGAGATAGGCTATGAGTGTGCAACGCTGAAACAAGAAGGACAAACAGAGTTATGAATGCAAACAAATTTAGGTGTTCATACATAAAATTAAATGAGAAGTGATGAGGTTTTTTCAAAGAAAAGTTTCAAATATGAAAACAGGTACTGTACTTAAATGAATATGTATCAGGAGACCTCATTTGGACAGCAAAATCTGACACTCACAGGAACCTTGCTTGTAAAATCCCTGTTAAGTGTCACATTTGGCACTACCTATGCATAACATCCCACCACTGGAACATAAATTATAAAACTGATTTAATCTCCTAGCTTTTGGCTGCTACTAGCCCTAAATTTTAATTCTTATGATATGATTCTCATTTTTGAGATCACAGTAAGAATCCTTGAATCTGTAAGTGAAACTGAATGGCTGCCATTGAGTAAAAACTCAATCTCAAATCACTTATGTGCTTTCAAAAGAACAGAGAAACTTTTTAAGAGTGCAGAGGGTTTTGTTTACTGGGATTATATTTCCTAGTCTGTAGCAAAATTACTAATTACAGAGTGGGAGCTCGGCCCTGAGATCTTCAGCAAGAAGATAAAGCTCATCTACTGCTAAAGATAAGAATAATTTTGCTGAGGTAATACTGATCATAACGTATCTTTCTCTTATTTGCTTTTCATTTGTTTTCTTGTTTTTCATCTGTTTAACAAATGGCTGCATTTTTTTCACTGCTATTTCAAATATTTGCCAGAAGAAATCTGATTCTCATCATACTGCTACCTGGTCTATCTGATTAAAGTCATAAATCAAGCACTTCATTTCCTTTATTACCTGGGATGTCCACAATCAGCACAAGTGTAAAGGAATTTGAGAAGAATTTATTAAAAAACAACATAAAAAATACTGATAGTAGGTGCATTATGCATAGTGATGGGACTAGGAATACTGCTGTTTGTCTAGGTGGGTGATTTCTACAAATATGAGTGAGGTCTCCAAACAAAATTCAAAAAAAAATGAAGATTAGCTACATTTTTCAGACAAAAAACTCAGAATTGGACTCTGTGAATTGGACAGTTTTGTAGAGGAGGTATGCTCCTCTACAAAAGTTGAAGAGTTGAGAACTGAATAAAAACCTGAGTTTCAGACAAGTACATTAGTCACAAACACATTCATAATCAGAAGAGCCTGCTTTAAAAAGCATTTGTACTTGTAAATTTCTTCCCCATAAAAAATGAACTGGAAGGAAATGAGTGCAAAAAGGAATGACTGAAGTAGATTTTTTACAGTAAATTCAACGTCCTTAGTCTGTAAAAGATTAAAAAAAATAAATAAATGGATAGCTTCTTAGAGGAGAGGAAGGAAATGGTTATTTTGGAATGAACTGATTTTAACCTACGGTGTAGTAACTTCAATATAGTCTTGCCAGTTCTCATGTACTTTGGATGGAAAATGAGGTCAATACAAGGTGTTCTTAAATATCAGCTTGTTTTTTACCACACAACAGCCAAATGACTCAGTGGATTTCCTTCTACAACATGGTTGACTAGTCTTTCTCTGAAATAGTGAAAACATGACTTCTCATCAGACTTTCACGTAAGCAAACAGGAGGTTCATATTTGCATTACTAGCTACAAAAAATTGGAACTAAAATGAATATTCTGTGATAGTTGATAAAAAATGCTTTTAAGATGTTTTAACTCTGTTGTTTTTGCTTTTTTTCTCCCCAGACTGGAGCTTAAAGAATTAGATACTTCACCTAGGAAATATTTTTCAAATCTGGAAATGAAAATTATAATTATCAGGTAGCAGCTGGAGATAACATATTAAAGGAGAACACTTGAAATCCCTTGATAATATTTGTCAAAGTTTAGCCAAATGGAAATTTTTTATTTGGCTTAAACACTTAACTGATGAAACAACTTTTCCGCAACATCTGTGAGTAAAACACTGAACTTTTTTGGAGATTTGAGTAACTTGCATTTAGACCCATATTCTGTGGGCAGACTGTGGCTTCAAACTGTTGCACATGTCAAAGACTGAAAAAGTTCATCATGGAGAAACTTTGCAATACCAGCTCCTGGAAATGAAACTTTGAGTCTCCTCTGAGCTTACTACTCTTAATCACTGACAGCTGTGCAATGGGAATGTGCAACCTCTTTTCTGGTGCTTTAAATCCTCAGTCTGGAGGTGGTGTTGTCCAAGGGCTGAAGCCACAATACCCAACTCTGGCTCCATCTGTTTTTGGCTTTGTGACCTTGAGACAATGCTTCCCTTCTGCTTAAATTCATATATTCCTTGTGTTTTCAGCTATTGAGAGATTTCTGGAATCATTCTGTGGACCAGTTCTAAATGACAACTCTGGAGGTCTGCTACTTCTTTAAAAAAATACATGAAAGAATGCCCATCAGTATTAGGATTTCCCTTTTAGACACCGTATCACAGAAACCTAGAGTTTATATTTACTTATGGAGAGCACGTAAAAAGTTGACTGATAAAGCAGAAACTTGGTACATATCTCCATGACTCTGTAGTTCTTTGAAGGAAATATTTGAGAAAGAAATATTGCTTACTATTCACTCTTACCTGTTCATTCATACTCATCTGACTCCTCTGACATGTCAGTTTTTTCTTTCCACTATCACCAGTGCTATAGAGGCTTCTGTTTAGTTTTGATTACTTAATTTTTTTCATCATACATCTCTTCCTGAAATGCAGAAAAATTAAAGTGTTCAGTCTTGAGCCAGCATTCTCCTATTCATCTCTCAGTACAAAAAGGAAAGACAATATGGTAGAGTGCATTTGTATTACACCTAGGCTCAAGATTAATTATTTTTTCTGACCCAGAACTGTTTGGGTGTATGAAGCTGGTTAAACCACTTCATCTACTTCTGCTTATTCACTGCTTATCTGTTTTATGTCCTTGAATCATATTTTGAGACAGTGACATTCTCTTAGCAATTGTCTGGGCCTAGTACAAGGTACCCCACCCGAACTGGAACTCTACTGTTGTTATAGTAGTTCAAATAATAATGCCAATATGATTTTTGTTTGTTGTAGCACAAGAGCAAAATTTTGATTATTTATACAGTTATTTTGCCTATGTCTACAAATCTTTAGGAAGACATCTCATTTTCTTGAGCATATGACTCTCCATAAAGAGACTCCTTCCATTCATTCCTCTCTGGTGATCCTATATTAACACTGTAAAGAGGATGTGTTTCTGCCTGTCAGAGTTTGCATGACACTTGAAATGATGATGTCTTTTGTCATGAGCCCAAAGCTTCCGCTGCTTTCAGCTGTCCTTCCTTGGGAATTTTGCTTGGCTGAGTGACCAGCCAAGAAGGGCTTGAAGTACTGTCTCTGTGATCTAATCACTGGCTTTCCTTCCTATTGCAGCTTAATCTCAGCTCTTTTCAAATTGCTTTGCAAACTAATTTTGGAAACTGAGAGCAGAGATAAAGACTGGTGCCCCTTGCAAAAGCATACCATTTGCTGATATTAATCTTCCACCCGATGATGATCTTTCATGTGAATTCTTGCAACTTAAATGATCCATATGGAATTACTAGTTCATTCTATACACTGTATTCAGTACTGCCAGGTTTGCATCTTCCTTCAATGGTCCTTTACTGAAAGGTTTTGAAGAATAAACAACATTATTTTTGAATAAATGGTATGTTTATTAATCCCAAATAACACATATGATATGAACTAGATAGACTTGGGTTTGAACATCTTGCCCTCGCTTCTTTGTTGGAGTGTTGCATGGACAACTTCATATAATATTACTAACACTGGGTCACTGAACGTGCACTGAAGGGTACTTTTCTCACCTTTCTGTTACATTTCAGTTTCAGTAGATCTTTTTTGGAACATGGTGTTCAATAAGACCAGAGAGGAGTAGAGAAGGAGTGATCTCAAATATTTTCATCAGTGGGAAAGATTTTTCCTACTTGTATCCAGGCAAGATGAAGATTTTTCACAGCTGTCTTCACTGCATACATTAATAACAAAGCAGAAAAGCAGTGTGAAGTTTGCATTTATCCTATTTCCTCCACCTGCATTGAGTAGCCACACTATGTAATACTGAATAAACTAGGAAAGAGATTGCTGGGAAAGTGGCATAATTGTATATACACATAGTTGTGGAGCAAGTTAAGACACTGGACTTCAAATCACTTTACAGCCTTGGGGAAAGTAAATTTTCCTTTCAGTGCTGGCAATCAAATGTGGCCTTTTCACATGTGTGGTTTTTTAATTTGTTTCTTTTTCAGAAATCCCATATGAGACTTTTATATCCAAGTAAGTTTGAAGCCACTTGAACTTTTGTAAGATTCACTCCAGCAGCTTATTTGCACTGAACACAGAAGTCTGAGACAAGAATGAGTAGAGACTAAAATGCACCATAGGTCTAAGCCAGAAGCTTTGAACTCAGGTACAAATGAATCACTTCCAAATTATCTGGCCCACACAATGGAATATTTCCTGTCTGTGTGAATTGCTTACTGCTTGGGTGGGCTTATGAATGGTGAGAAAATACAAGGATTAAAATAAATAAATAAATCACTGTTCTTGAACCAGTAAGGCAATTCATGGAGGATATCTGAAATGCTAAGGACTTCTGGAAATGTTTCAGGTTTGACCTGCAATGATATGATAAAGCTGCATATTAAGAGCTGCAGTATACTTATCCTCATTATCACCCATTTTCTACCAGATGCATCACAGCCGTCATTTTATCTTGTCCTGTTAGTATTCACATAGTAGATAGAAAAGAAAGTACAAAACATACCCTTTAAAGGTTTTCCCTTCAAATGTGTTACTTCAATGTCTGCAAATATTAAGCGGGCTTGGGGGGGGGGGGGAACTAAACACTTGTGGCAGCTTAGTAGATAGAAAAGAAACAACAATGTATAATCTTTCAAAGTTTGTTTAAGTGTGTTACTTGTATGTCTGTAAATACAAGCTGGAGGTTAGGAAGGGGAGCTAAATGCTTGTGGGAACTTAAAATCTTCATGTGTCTGGATATAGGATAATTGCCTCCTGACAGGAATAAGAAAGAAATCTTCCTGGGCTCTGCTCTCTATATGCTGACCCCTATTGTACATGCAGTGTTTGGATGGAGCTAACTTCTGTGTTTAGCAGGGTAACTTTTTGGTAAAGAGCATCTTCTGGCTGTTCAGTCATACAGTCCAACACTGGCGATTCTAAGTGACCCAGACCGTTACATGGATATCTTCAAGAGATGTGGCTGCAAGAGAAAAATCTTTATTTTCTCAAGGGGAAATGTGTTTTCCATAACACTAAAAATGAATTACTTTTTGTGACTCACTTTCAGTATGTTTGCTCTGGTGAAAAGGTGAAGTTTCCTAGCAGCCTGTTGGCACCAGGGCAACATGTGTTATCTACACACTGTTCAAGCTAGTGGTGGGCACTTAGATTATCCTACAGCAGATAATCCTAGCACCTAGCACCTAATCCTCCCCAAAAGCTGTTCTATTGCTTTCCTGTGTTATCTGCCTTCTCCTTCCCAAAAGCACAAGATAAGTTTAAAATCACCTTCCCACAGTGGGGACCAATCTCCAGAGTCACTAGTCACTGACAGAGGAGTTCCACTAATTTCCAAGTGAATAGCTTGAAGTCAGTTTGTTTAATTTCTGTGAACTAAGGATACAGATGAGCTCATTATATCCTTAAGGAAATCAGGACTGTGGTCCCTGAGGTTCCACACCATAATATTATCATTTATTATTTTTGAGCTGAAATTTAATGTAACTAAATAATTTCATCCAAGATTAACAAAAATCAATTCCTCATGTAACTTCATGAAGTTCATTGGAGTTGCACCAAGCATGACTTTGGCCCACTGTATGTTTTCTCTGAAGATGTGAATCATCTCTAATAGAACTTCAGTGATTTAACGTTTTGGACAACATACTGATGCAAGCAATTTTACAAAACCTCAGCAGCCACCCTCAAAAATTTCCATAAGTGCCTTTTTTGAAACCACATAAATGTCTTGCAATTGTTTGGAATGAAACATCAGGCCTCAAAACTTACATAGAAATTTTATAAGCATCTGATTTTAAGGCACTGCTTAGAATTAAAGTTTCTGGCTGTAGCTTTCCCTTAAAATAAAAAGCCTCTTGTTCCTAGGACTTATTATTGTGACTTTGAATGTGATTTGTCAAGTCCTCTGTCTGCATCACTCTTCTTCTTCAGTCTGTACAGATTTGATCCTGAATGTGATCTACACTGTGAATAAGTCCTTGTTTATTGTATTCCATTTGTTCAGTCTGGTTTCCCAGAACACATAAGTTGCAGTTAAAATGTAAAATTCTGTGCCACCAAGTAAATTTGATTTTGTGGTGGTAGAAATTTACAATAGTTTTGTTATAGTGCATCACTCTGGCTGTCTGGGTCTAAACAGATTTCTCTTGTTTTCTTATATCTGTATCAAAATTCTTAAAGTTAATTTTCATTGTGACTGACATGATCACCAAGTTTATTTTGGTATGGTTCTGTTTATTGTAAATGTTTAATCCCTACCTAAAAATACCTGTGCTGATTTAGAAATTAAATAAATCTGGACAATAATATAGTCTTTGATTTGCTGAGAAGTGTGTGCTCAGGTTAGACCTCTGATCACAGATTCTGTCCTTCTTTTGGAAGTACAATTGAACACCAAAATCTTGAAAACTTTCTTTTAGTAATGTGGAAATGTATATCTGTTTTATTACAGTTCACCAAAAATACAACTTGACACCCTGAATACAAATGCATATAATATTCTATATTTTTGAGTCTAATTGCTGTAATTTTTTAATTAACTAACAGTTTGTCCAAGTTGTCCATTTCACTCTCTTTAGTTCTAGAATGGATCCACTAAGACTGTTCTTTCTCAACTTAGTTGTTAAATTTCTATAAAAGCCCTCATACTGCCAGGATCAACTTGCTTTTGTATAGTTTTCTAACAAGATAAGCATATGGGGAATGGAAAACTGAATCAGTTGCACTATGTAGAAAAAATGTTACTACTGGCTGTAAATGAAATTAGGTATGTAATTCATAAGTTTGGACTCCAGTCCTGATAAGTTTCCAGATCCATTCATATAATGATAATGTAGATTTTGTAACGTCTTTCTAGATGACCTATTTAGATTCCAAGTTGTTTAGTGTTCTTTTTTTTTTTTTTTTGAGAATGAATAACACCTAGCTTTAATGAGTTAATGAATTTCAACGTACGAAAATATTACCTTATTGAAATGATACCATATCAAATGATAGTCATTAGAACTTGAACTCATCAACAAATATGTTAGAGAAGATCTTTAGACTTAGTTTTTAATGTTCTGAATATCTCCATCAGAAAGAAATCATCTAACTTAGGCATGGAAATTATGGACATGTTAAAAGAATATGAAAAATGAAACACTTTGTTTTAGCAAAATATTTAATACATTATGGAAATGCAGAAACAAACACTTTAAAAGCAAAATAGTCTCAGTGAAAGAGTAGTTTGAAAAATGACATAAGTTATTTGGAAAAAACACCAGAATATTTATGTATTTTTAGTAGAAATAATAGTTGTTTATCCATAGAACTGGCTAAAAAAATCACTACACTTGGGCTTCCTGAAATGTTCATCTCTTCTTCTTGATATATCAGTGAAAATCATAACAAATCTCTGTACCAAAAGCATATATTGTTATACTGAATGAAAAAAAAATAATGAGATTATCATTTTCAGATGAAGCTTGTACTTGGATGAAAGTAAATGTGTCTCTTCCTCTTTTATTTGAAGATGCAGTGAATAAAACGTTAAACTTTTATCAGATTGTCCCAACAACATTGCAGCTCTGCTGTAAGTAATGATTACAACTGCACTATCTGCTTATAATTGACTTTCCAGTAGTAGACCAATGCTTAGTAATTTTTAGATAGATCAAGATGCTTTTGACTCTACGGAGCATTTTATATAAGTAGAAAGTCTAATAGATCTCCTCTTATTTTCAGAGAAAAAACAAAAAAAAAAGATTATTACTTACAGTAAAAGCTGGCCAGTAATAATTCATTAAGCCATAATTTAGTTACACAATAATCAATTTGTTTTTGAAAGAAAGTCTTTAATTCAGAGGAATTCTGAATCAAAATAAGTCCCAGAAAGTTCCTTCTGAAGAGCAAATCTTTTTTTTTTTCCTTGATGGTCATGTATTTGAAACTATTCTTGTGTATTTATCTTTGTTCCTGTAAAGAAAGAGGAATTCATTCAGCAGTCCTTGGTCAGTCTTTCAGCATATGTGGTGAATCATAGTCAAAATCATTTAAAAGGACATTTATGAGAAAGAAGAGTATTATTAGAATTACTTGAGATATTCTCCATAAATTCAGAGGGAATTACAAGAAACATATGTCACAGCCCATTGAGATGCTAAAGTCATTTCATTAAGAAAGAGCCGTGACAGAAGAACCCTGATGCACTTCTGCAAACTGGGGGGTGAGCAACAGTGACTTTATCTCACAGATGAAATAAGTGATATTTTATACTTTAAGGTGAAATTTGCTCTGCATAGCTTTCTCCTCTAGTTCTAATTTAAATTAAAAAAAAAAAAGTTACATAATTTAGATTGTTGTATAACAACGTCACAGTATAATCACTGTATACTTTAAAACTTTTATTTTTATGTAAAAAAGTAACATTAAAGATTTCTTTTTCAGAATACTCTCACAGAACAAAAATATCACACATTTGAAAGTAGCATAACTAACTTGGGCCTATATTTTAATGAGCCCATACTATTTTATGTTTAAGATACTATATTTTTTAACATCTTCCTTCCTTAGACATTTTTTAGTATTCTTGATGTAATGACTTTTCCTCCAATTGAAAAAAGTCAATGTATGTATATTTTTCTTAGATCCATAAAAAGCTGTTATTTTTTGCTAAATTTTAATAAAAAATATTATTTCCTCTCTTCCTTGGAATAATATATGGAAAATATAAACAAAATATAATAATTTTGATATGGAACTGTCAACATTTTCCAAGACCTTTTGATATTTATATTGCATATAGAAATTACTATAAAGGTCTTTTTAGAAGTTTGAGTTTAGAATCATGGACTCATTGAGTCATAGAATCCTTGGTGTTGGAAGGGATCTTTAAAGGCCATCTAGTCCAACTCCCCTGCAACAAACAGGGAAACCTCAGCTAGATCATGTTACCCAAGGCCTGATTCGGCCTCACCCTGAAAGTCTCCAGTGACTGGACATTACCCACAACACTAGGCAACCTGTTCCAGTGCTTCACCACCCTCACTGTAAAAGACTACTTCTTCTATTTCTATCTATTTTACTAGCTTACCTTCTGCTTCATTCACTATATGAAATACAACACACGTCGTATGTTCAATTACATACTTGTATAGAAATATTTAAAGTGTTCTTTATTAGCCTAACTTTAAAATTCAAGCACTACTATTTAGATGTAGTCCTTCTTTTTAAATTATTACTGTCATTTATCCAAATAGTATGTTAGAATTGCAAGTCAAAGATTCAGAATTTAGTTAACACTAAGCCTGTTGCATCACTATGTTTCATTTTTCCTTCCTTTGTTTTTTTCACCTTCCAATCTCCTCTCCCCACTTTTTTCCTTTGCTCAGTATCCTCCTTCCAACAAAAGAAACATAGGTAAATGCAGGTACTTCCTTAGCCCCTTGAGTTTCCAATCCTCCTGCTAAGGATCAACATCTGTAGCAGAAGACATGCTTGTTTATGCTCTAATTTTATGCATTTCTAGTGTTACAATGTCTCATGTAGCTGGACAATTACAAGTGATTCAGAAAAAACACTTAGAAAACATGTCAAACAAATTAATGTTTTTACTAACTTACCTGAGAACAGGTATTTCCTAAGTTTAAACTGCATCAAAATTTGAGACCAACTTTTATAGGTAGAAGGGCAAATGTATTTCTGACTTGGTGGTATCATGACCATTGCCAAGGGCTTCCTCCATGCCATAAGGGTAGTGGAGTTTTTGCATAATTTGAAAATTGGAGGTGGCAAAAGAAGTGTTTTTAAAGGAATTGTAAGATCATTAGTTGTAAGACATGTTAGCGTCAAGAACAGTGTTCCTGTCTATTCAATTAGAGGCTTCTAGCCTATTAAATTTGCAATTGTTCTATTTTAGCTAAAGGAAGATGGAGATTAGTAAAATATTTCCAATTAAGCTATTGAGATAAAACCCTATGATTTTCCCTGAAATGTACAAGTAACAGATTATGAATTATGTGTATGATTTCCCCACTCTTTCATTACATATGATAAACTTGATGTTCACTGCATATAAGTATACATACAAGCATTTCTGTGTTTGGGGGAATATGAATTACTATATTTTTTTTCAAAGCAATTTATTCATTTCAATAATTTTAGCAAATAGAAAGCTTTTAGTAGATAGGAAGGACATAACTGCCTCCCCAGTATTGTCTGCTTTGCTAAAGGATGGAAAGTGTTCCCTCTTTTTCACATCTTCTGGTATGCAGTACATCCTTTGAGAGTTATAGATTCAGATACCCTTTTCCAACTGCAATCTTTATTGCACACAGATTTCCGTCTCATGCCAGATTTTCATAGCCTGTGACAACCTCTGGCCTCGTCCTTGAATTCCTAGAGGAACTGAATGCCAAGGCATGTTACAGCACTAACTGCCAATATGGGTGTCATCTAGAGGGTTCTTCAGCTCTCTCTGAGGAGTCAGCACTGAGATGACTCCACACGCACGAGAAGACTGCAGTTCTCCTAGCTGTGCTTCTTACAGACAGTGGATGAAGAGAACAGTGGGATACATGCTTGCTCTTTTCTTCCCCTGACTTGAGTAAATAGAACATGTTGTAGAGTATAGAGTCATCATTAGTAGCCAGTGAGTGTTGCTGCAACATTAGACATGAGATGGAGTAGATCTTCTTGAAGTATTACAGTCACAATTTTTAGTTGTAGTAGATCACACCCAACCCCTTGTGTAACTCTCCAGGATGCAAATGTGATGGGAATTTCTGAATTTCAAAAATACCTCAAAAACACTAGGATAGGTTGTAATGCATAACTAGGGCCCACTGAGAAAATTTTGATTGCTTTTTCTTGATGAAGTATAAAAAGAACTGCCTTGAGGGGCCCATTATAATGATATCCATCAGATGTTAAAGAAATTAGATCAGAAGGAAAGAGGGTGGTAACACTAGTACTAAACATGTTGCCAGTCCAAATGGATTCACAACAGCTGCAAACTAAACATTATTCACACTGTTCAGGCCTTGTAGTGCTTTTCAAATACGTCAAGTTTTCCAGTTCTTAAAATTCAGTTCATCTGCCATTTGGTTCCTAGTTACATTAGAGACAGTTTGACTCATCATTAAATTATCATCAAGCTGTAATACTGAGGGGATTATAAATAGCTCCCTCTATTTTATATATATATATATATATATATATATATATACACACACACACATATATATACATACACACATACGTAGTTGCTTTCTCATATAATTTTAAAAGCCACATAGATCAGTAGAAAATTAAATATAAAGGCCAAATCAGATGTATATAATGTTATCTATTTTGTACTTACAGACAGCTCCATGGATCTTCCTTGTAAAAATATAACTAAATTATCTAGATTAGAAGACATTCCTATTTTACTGGACAGTATGCAGTTTTAGATCTGGCAGATCCATCTGGATTAATCTTAAATTTTCCTTGACGTCGTAGTTTTTAACAATTTAATTCTAATATGATAACTGTGAGAGAGGAGGTTTTCTTCCATGGCATGCTTCTGTACTATGCTGAAGTTTGTTAGCATTAGTTGAATTAATTATATGCTAAAGGAAATATGGTCTGTCAGAAGACTAGTTTTATTTGATCCAATTATTTTCCAGAATCTTATAATAGATTGTAGTTTAATGTTAGGTTATTTTTTACAATGAATGGAAAATGTAAATTTAACACAACTGTGTTTACCTGGAGCTTTACACTGAGGTTTATATAATGCATTTCCAGATAATGGCGTCTTAAAAAAAAAAAAAAAGCTTGGCAATGATTTGATTTCAACCAAAAACCTATGAAAGTTAGATTGAAATAAAGCAATGCACAATTCAGACTAAAAAAACACTTACGATGGTAGTCTCAAAATTTAGTCACATTATTCATTTTAGATATTCTAAATGATATAATTTCTTTTCTGTCTTTTTCTAGCGCTGCTCTGCACTGCAACTTTCTTGAAGTCTTAAATGGTAACATGAATTTCTCTTTGTATATGCTTAATGACTAGAAACTGTGTCTGACACATGCATTAAAAATTGAATAAATTAATTACAAATTTTCATGACATCTAATAATGCTAAGTAGCTAAATCACCCTCAATTAAATCAATAGGCTGTCTCACCATTTTACTTTTCTGACAACGCTGAACAAATCCAGAAGGATGAAGATTCTCCAGCCCTCTGATCATCTTTTTGGCCTTCCTCAGGACTGTCTCCAAAAGCTCCACATCTTTCCTATGTTGGGGACCCCATATTTGGACAACGTACTTCAGCTGGAACGTACATGAAGGCAGAATAGAGGGGGACAATCACCTCCCTCATCCTGCTGGCCACCCATCTTCTGATGTAACTCATGCCTTCCAGTCTGCAAGTGCACACTGCTGGCTCATGTAAAGTTTTTCATTAGCCAGGGCCCCTAATTCCTTCTCCCAGTTTGTATACATATCTGAGATTACCTTGACCCAAGAGCAAAACCTTGTACTTTACTTTGTTGAAGCTCACTAGGTTCACAAGGGCCCACCTTTCAAGTTTATCAGGGTCTCTCTTGTTGGCTTCCCTTCCTTCTGCTTTGTCCACTTCACCTCTTTGTTTGGGGTCATCAGCAAACATGCTGTCAAGGGCAGTGAAGACCAACAAGGGTTACTGTATACACAGAAAGAAAGAGGTGCAGGACCTGGTGACCAAGGATACAGAAGAGGCTGAGATATGAAATATCTCTTCTCTGCCTCCCTCTTTACCATAAGACCAGCTTTCAGAATCTCCTTGCCACTAAAACCAGAGGAATAGCCTAGAGCAAAAAAGGCTTATCCACATATTTAAAGTCTGATGAATTGTATCCACAAGGGCTGAGAGCTGGCTTCTGTCTCTGAGAGGCCACTCTAGACTGTCTTTGACAGGTGAGGGTGAGATTCCTGAGCACTGAAAGAAATAAATATCACTTCCATCTTTCTCAAGATCCAGAAGGAACATTCAAGGATCTACCAATCAGTCAGTCTTCCTCAAGCCCTGAGAAGGTGATGAAGCAATGAATCCTGGAGCCCGTTTAGAAACACATGAAGAACTAGGAGGTAATCAGGAGTAGTCAGCAGGTATTTGTAGTGGGGAAATCATGCTTTTACAATCTGATAGCTTTTTACAATGAGATCACTCTCTTGATGGATATAAGAAAAGAACTGGATATTATTCTACTTGATTTTAGTAAGGATTTTGACATTTTTTCTATAATTATCCTCATAGACAAACTAAGTGTAAATTAGGTATGTGGCATAACAGAAAAAAAAAAACCTGAGACCTGGCTAAATGACTGAGCCCAGAAGGTTATAATTAGTGGCACAAAGACCATGTAGAGGCATTACTGGTACACTCTAGGGATCAATACTGCAGCAAATACTGTTTGATGAGGCTTCCTTTATGACTTCCTCATTGTGGGAGTGGAGGAGCAGGTGCTAATCTCCTCTCTGTAGTGACAGAACATGACCTAAGGAAACGATATGGAGCTGTGTCAGGGGAGGGTCAGGTTGGACATCAGGAAAAGACTCTTCGCTAGAGGGTGGTTGGGCACTGGAATGGGCTCCCCAGAGCAGTGGTCATGGTCCCAAGCTGAGAGAGTTCAAAAAATGTCTGGAAAAAGCTCTCAGATATGTGGTCTGATTTTTGGGTTATGCTGTGTGGAGCCCAGATTTGGATTCGATGACCCTTCAAAACTGGGATATTCTACGACTCTGTGATTCTATAAAATCTTATTTAATGACATGGATGATGGAACAAAGTACACCTTCAGTTTTTCAGATGATAGAAAAATCAGAAGTGTCTGATACACCAGATGGTTGTGCAATTCTTCAGAGGGACTTCAACAGGTTAAAAAAATGGCCTGACAGACAACTCATGAAGTTCAAGAAAATGAACTGACTAGTCTTTCCCCTGGGTACAAACATCCCCATGTTCCAGTACAAACTCAGAACTGACTGGATGGAAAATATTTCTGGTGTCAAAGTAGACAGTAATCTGGTAATGAAACAGCAAAATGCCCTCAAAGTGAAGAAGGCTGGCAGTATCCTGGCAACAAGTCAAAGTAGGCGATTTTTCTCTGCTCAGCCCTTGTGAGGTCATATCTGGAGTTCTGGGTCCATTGCTGGTCTTCTCAGTATAAGAGGGAAAGGCTAGGAAGATGAACAAGGAAATGGAGCATCTCTCCTATGAGGACAGGCTAACAGAACTGGGACTGTTACATTTTGAACTGAGAAGATTCAGACAAATGTTATCTATGTACACTAATAATTTATTTGGAAAAATGAAGGTGAAAGAGCCAGACTCAGTGATGCTTAGTGATGGGATGAGATACAATGAGCACAAATTAAAACACATGAAATTCCATCCAAACACAAGAAAACACGTATATTTTACTGTGAAGTTGTCCAGAGAGATTGTAAACTCTGCATTCGTGGAGAGTCTGCATGCAGATACTCAGAATCTCTTTGCACATGGTTCTGGACAACCTCATCTAGCTGACCGTGCTTAAGTAGGCTAGTAGACTAGTTAATCTCAAGAAATCCTTTACATTTTCAACCTTTTTTTGATTGTGTCATTTTCCCCCTATATACTGTCAATCCTCTATTTAGATTTTTAATGTTTTCTAAGTAAAAAAATCAAACATATAAAAATACTGAATGTACACCTGAAATTCAGACAGCGCAAAGAAATACATAATCAGGATTACAAAATGGTTTTGATGCTTAAAATTTCAAGAATTAAAAATGATGCATAGACTTATTAACCATGGTACTGTCTGTGCAGAAAGTTAGCTTATTGTGTCACTGTCCAACATGAGTGCTTGCCTTCAGACAAAGATCAAAATTATCTAGAGTAAGGATCAATGAAGTGCTCAATTTCTTTCAACTATACATTTGGATCTCAGCAATACAATGCTAGAAACTGTATTTGTTTCTACTCTCCAGATCTTCATATGTAAACTGTGAATATCTAAATTTCTGTTAAAAATATAGGATGGCAACTTGCGTATCTAAAATTCAGCATCTAAATTCATACATGTACCCTAGACTTAGCAGCTGAGTTGTACAACTTCCAGAAAGTGCCAATCAAAACAGAATAGTAGTTTAAAACTGTATAGTTTTAAAAGGAAAGAAATGTTTAAGTATATGACTAGATCATTAAAATTGGCAACAAGCATTTAAATTGGCAACAAGAAATTTTTTTTAATAAAGAAAGCCTTTTTTTTTTTTTTTTACCACATCTAAGTTCTGTAATCTCCTATTTCTGTCATTTTTTTTTATCATATTTTGCCACTGATTTTATGATCACTGACTCTGGATTTTGTTGCTTTCTGATACAAAAGATGCTAATTTTATTCATTTATGTCTCATTGTCTCATTCATTTCTTTTAAACATGAAAAACAAGATCAAGATAGGCAGGGAAAAAAAAAAAAAAAAAAAAAAGCCAGTGTCTCTTTCACCTCTTTTTCTGTCTTTTTCAATCATCCAAAAATTTCAAAAGATGAATTCTTTTGGCTTTTTACCTCTTTCCATGCAATTTACCGTAGTTTTTGAAGAACCAATCAAGCTCTATTTCCTGCTTACCTCTCTAATGACAAAGCATGGTTCATAAAGCCTGGCTTTTATTCTGTCTGTATTAGATACGGACGGAGTGTCTATCAGCAGTTCAAGCTTGATTTTGTTCCCTAAATATGGTCACATAATGGCCTTAGCTATTCCTTTTGATTCTCAGCTGCTGTTTCAAGGGACACAGATAATCTGCAGGTTCTGCGCTGTCTCTGGCAACCCCGGGATATCTCAGGAAGATCAGAGCATCTCAAAGAGAGTTAAATACCTATGTTTAGGAAAATGAATTGATTGTCTGGATTTAGTACATGACAGTAAGGCCTCTTTACATATGTGACATTTGTCCTTTGTGTTTTGATTTTAGTTTTATTTTTATTTCCCTACAGTTATTTCTTCTTCTTAGCAAATTGCACCAAAAAAACCCTATACTTTTAAGTGTTCAGCTCTTGCAGGATTTTGTCAAACTGATCAGAAAGCAGACTAGTATTTGTGACTTAACACTTAGAATTCCAGAGAAACAGTCTGCAATCCTGCTTAGAATTGATGAGCAATATTATTTCAAATAAGATATTTTGTGGTCAGGAGTGTACAAGAGTGTAATTGTGAGGAAATTGTCTTTTGTAAAGAATCCCAGGTAATATTTCAAAAACTTTATCCTATGATATTTGTCCTGGATTTGAAGGACAAATCTAAATTCTGTGAGGAGTAGATTTTTGTATGAAAGAAAGGAGCTATTCCATAAAGAGAAACAGATTCAACTCACCTGGAATTATAATAAAAGAGATAGAGAGGAACAGCTTTGACATAATAGAAACTTTCAGTAACGGAGAATATAACAGTGGTACCTTAAGCAGTAGCCTAATAGACATTGAAGTTTCCCACTCCTTTTCATAATTATGTAAATTTACTAATGATGTAAGGGAGAGAAGATGGAAAACAATACAGAAAAATAGTTTTTAAAAAAAAAAAGTAGTAATGTCAGTATAAATAATTCTCCATGTTAATCACTTCTGATTGTTAAAAATTTTTTTATAGTCTTTAAATACAGTTTGTATTACCCCAACCACAATGTTTCAATCCATACAATTTTTGTGCTATTATCTATTTATAAAATGCAAGTATGTGTCATATTATTCTGCTTCCTGACCAACTTCCTTTAGTTTTAAGTCGACAGGATGTCTAATGATTGTGGCATGAGCCTGAGAATAGATAAACGAAAGTTTGGCACCGTTTGGCACAGCCTTCCCCTCTGAACTTCCTCAGTTACTTGTATTGAGAACATCAACAGGCTGTACGAGCGATTTGCAATAGATTGTGCCCAAATATGGAAAAATCGCGAGTGTACAGCATGGGACCCAAACCACTGCTTTGCTGGGCTAAAATGACAAGCAAAAGGGAATGTTTCCTGTTATGATGCAAATCTTTAAATAGTCACTATGACCATTCATTGTCTGACCTGAGGTCTCCAGTACCTTGCTATAGAAGCAAGTCTCACTAGATCAAGTTGTCAAGAGGCAGCAATCTTTTCTTCTCTCTCCAGTGTGCAATTTTAATCTCCTTAAACCTCAAAGAAGGAATTCATAATGACTACAGAACACCTTTATCTAGCAAGAATTTAGAGAAAGGATAGCACAATTTTACAATCCCAGTTTGCCTCATAGTTAAGTAGCAATTCTGATTTACTTCCACAAATTATTTGACAAGTAAATTGATATTTTGAATAACGCAACAATTATGAAAAACAATGCAAGTGTTGAGAATCTAAAAGGATATGTCATTGAAAACAGAGGAAAAATTGTATTTTGTCAGCAAATAACAGTTTCATGATATCTTAAAACTTAAACATGAGTAACTATGTTTGAGTTATCTCAGAAAGTACTTATATTTTCTGCCAATATTTCTGTTTTCTTTGAGAGTTAGCTTTTCAGTCTTTGAAAGTTTTACAGCTTTATACTTAGCAATCTGAAATGTTATGAATGAGAGTTTCATCCTCAGAACCAGACAATATAAATTCTGAAAAATTTTGAACTTCTGAATGTCCACATTCTAAAATAGACAAAATGATTCACTCCTTCAAATGAATAATTTGTCTTCATTCAAAAGATAAGGTCAAGTATGAAATAATCCAGTAGTTATTGCATACTGACCAGAAAGGGATGGGGAGTATTTGGGGGGAAGGATGTGGGGATGAGGGTGAATGTTTTGTAGTACTGGGCTGTAAATCACAGGAACAGTAAACAGAAGAAGTAACATTGCCCTTTAATTGAGGGTTAAGCCATTATAATTATTAAATCTGAATCAGACAGTGCATGAATGGTGTTATTATCCACTGATCCCAGTGAGCAACGTCCAATCTGAAAATTGCATAGAGTTTTGGGGGAGTTGGTTGGGAGAAAGTAGTATTCACTGAGACAAAGCTTGTATTGTTAGGTCTAGCTGACATAATCTGTTCTCTCAAGTAATCATGAAATTATTACCTTTTTGACTGAAGAAAAGAACAATTTGTAATTATTAAGTGAGACATTCTCTTAACTGTTCTGCTCCAAAAGACTAGCAATAATTCTTGAACTTACAACAATTAGAGAACTTCCATAGATGAAGTTGATCACTAAACAATAGATTAAATCATGCCTGTCACGATTCTTAATGTTGCCACAGTGGTTCATTGACTAATGGTATTTGGCAACTATCTGGATGAACATTTGCCATTCATTCATGGGTGCCCTCTGGAGTGCAATGCAAGAGTGACCTATTGGGAAAATAATAATTTTTTCATCTATTCGTTGTTTCTACTGTAGTAACAGAGAAACACGGGGTGGGTGAAGTTCAAGTCTTTGAATGAGGTATTTCTTAGTATATATAAATTGAGAGAAAGAAGGTGGGCAGATAGGAAAATAGAAAAAAACGATGATTTGTGATTCAAGACAGTAAAATGCGATAGTTTAAATGAGGACTTCAGACATTGTTTTAATTAATTTTTTTTTTTTTTTTGACAGTATTGTAAATGTCATGATTAAAATAACCGGGGAAGACAAAATTTCTATATCTATTGATATAGGTATCACAGAATCACAGCGTCACCTCATGCTAAGGGTTGGAAGGGATCTCTGGAGAGCAACAAATCAGACCCACTGCTGAAGCACGTTCCCTACAACAGATTGCACAGGTAGGTGCCAGGTGGGTTTTAAATATCTCCAGAGAAGGAATCTCAACTGCCTCTCTGGATATCCTGTACCGGTGCTCTGTTACTGTCACAGTAAAGTAGTTCTTTGTCATGTTCTGAGTGTTGAAATGGCTCTGGACCTGCAACATGGAAGAGTTTTGTAGAGTTACAATTCAATAATTCTGAGTTGAGAGAGTGTCAGGACAGTTTTTACCCTCATGCCCTAGACTTTGTGTTCAATTCCCCTGGTGATGTTTCCATGGACAGCATCTACATTTGTTTCCTTACATCTTAACTTAAGGTCATTCCCCTTCTTATTGATGTTCCAGTAAGCTGAATAAAGACATCAAAGAGGTGAACAGAAAATCACATAAATGTTTAATTATTACTAACATATCTATTTGATATAATTATGCAAAGTACTGAGAGAAGCAGGGATCGTAAATAGGTTGTGCTGAAGGCATTGCCATTGATATACTCAGAAAAACTAAGTTATTATTTAATTTCACCATTCTTGAAGGCCTACATGTAAAAGGGGTACAGACACAGCATGTACAAATTACCTGCTGGGATAAAAAACATATAAAATGCTAATTTTAATACACATTTCAAATGCTTGATCACATTAAACAGATGGATGTCCATGTTTACTTTCTTCAGGAGAAAAGTAGCTACAGAGGAGGTATTAAGAATAGAAGCTACTGTCTGGAAATAGACTTATCCACTGTCTCTTCTGAATAGGCTGCATACTTTTTTGAAAGACACTATTACCCATGTAGCGGTTAAGAAGTCAGCACCAAGGAGATTTTCAGAGTCAAATGTAGATCTCTACATTGGTGTCTCAAAGTTATATTTAGCACACTTATTTTTCTTGTTGATAAATGCTTTCTAGGCCATTCTAAACATACTTATTTCTGTTGATACTATATCCTTGATTTCTTTCCTTTTTTATGTTTCTTAATAAGAAATTTTGTAGAAGTTCACAAAGTATTTCTTTGATTTGCATGTTATCATCATTGGCCTTTCTTTAAATACGCCTTTCAAAATTAGTCCCATACTGGTTATGTTTATAAAAATCTGACTTCATAAATTCTAAACGATCACTACACTGCTTTCGAACAGCATCAAAATCTGCTCTACTTTTGGCTACAGTTTACTAGAACTACATATTAATATGAGACATGCAGAGAAGTGTATTTTCAAATGGTTTCATAAATGTAAGCATTCTCAGTTTTCTCTAAACCTAAACTTCAAATATATATTATAATTATCCTGAAATGCCAATATATTTGATGATAAGAAATCTGGAATTCATATATAGAATCACAGAATCATTGAATGGTTTGAGTTGGTAGGGATCTTTAAGATCATCGTTTTTCAACTCCCCTGCTATAGTAGGGACGCTTCCTTCTAGACCAGGTTGCTCAAAGTCACATCCAGCCTGGCCTTGTATGCCTCCAGGGAGAGAGCATCCAGAACCTATCTAGGCAACCTGTTGCACATTTCACCAACCTCAGAGTAAAGAATTTCTTCCCAATATCTAGTCTAAATCTACCCTCTTCCAATTTAAAGCAATTTCCCCTTGTTCTGTCACTACCTGCCCTTATAAAAAGTGCCTCCCCAGCTTTCCTGTAGCTCTCCTTCAGGTACTGGAAGGCTGCTCTAGTGCCTCTTTGGAGCCTTCTTTTCTCTAGGCTGAACAGCCCCAATTCTCTTGGCCTGTCCTCGTAGGGAAGATGCTCCAAGCCTCTGATCATCTTTATGGCCCTCCTCTGGACCTGTTCAAACAGCCAAAAATAAAAAAAAAAACAAAAAAACTATTCAACTTAAGAAACAGTCTTTTCACCCAAGTATATTGGCACTTGAAGTTAAAAGCTACATACTTACTATGACCTGCAGCCACTTCCATGTGACTCATGTCACATAGATCGATGGGCCAAGGTAAACTGTATGAGTTTCACTAGTGCCAAGTGTTGAGTCCTGCATTTTGGTCACAACAACCCAAAGCAAACCTACAGGGGAAGAATGGCTGGAAAGTTGCCTGCTGGAAAGGGACCTTGGTGTACTGATGGACAATTGGCTGAATATGAGCCAGCAGTTTGCCTAGGTGGCCAAGAAGGCCAATGGCATCCTGGCTTGTATCAGGAATAGTAAAGTGAGCAGGACTAGGGAAGTAATCCTGCCCCTGTACTCAGCACTGGTGAGACCTCACAGTGAGTACTGCAGTATTGCAGTGAGAGCAGGGTTGGTCTCTTCTCAGTGGTGACAGGTGACGGATGAGGCGAAATGGCCTCAAGTTGCACCAGAGGATGTTTAGTTTGGATATCAGGAAAAACTTAAGGGTGGTTAAGCACTGGAATAGGCTCCCTTGGGAGGTGGTTGAGTCACCATCCCTGAATGTGTTTAAAAACCATTTGGATGCAGTGCTCAGGGACATGATTTAGCAGAGGGCTGTTAAAGTTAGGGTAGTATGCTTAGGTTGCAGTTGGACTTGATGATCTTGAAAGTTTTTCACAACCTGAGCAATTCTATGATTCTATGATTCTACATCTAGAATGTCACAGTGCATCCATTTACACCACTGTTGTGTTTTCCTATTTCACTGAGTTATAAAAGATTATATTGGTTCTATGCTATTTGTTTCCCTCTACACTTCAAAGCTTCTGCACCAATATCCTCTTGAAGAAAAATGTAATTAATGCTGTATCATTCTGGAGAAAGAGAAACACTAAAGAAAGAACACTGTTGCTGTGTATGTGTAACATGATCACACATGACACAGGTGACACTTTCATTGGTGATATTTGTGATGAATGGTATGCCTAATAAAATATTTTGTGGCCTCTTGACTATCTCCTTTATCCACACATCACCTTTTCTAGACCATTTGGCATTCCAGGTCCATATGTGATTTGTACACAGACAAGTTCTTTTTCTGTTTTCCTGTACTTCTTAAAAACTATTATCATTCCCATTCAAACAGAAAAGTTCTGCTCTCCACCCTAGAAAATTTTTCAATTTCTCAACCCTAGGAAATTTTTCCTGCATGCTACTCTACCTCAAGCTAAAAGTAGAAAATAAACACATTTATTTTCATCAAGTGTATATTGGTTTCAAAAGAGCAAGTGAGAACAACTTCCATGTTTGAAAGATGTGAATAATCTCTGCCACTAGAAAGGACATATTGCTCATTTTCCAAGAGACCAAACCACTTAGAACTCTGAATATCAGAAAACAAAACTGTACATATGCAAATTTATTTTGCAAATATTTATTTTGCAAATGGATTATGATCATCTCTGAAGCCTGTACAGTTGAACCAAAAAGACAGCCTGGAGTATTAAAATGGGTCAGAATAGAATTTTCTGAATGTATCATTTCAATAAATATGAAGCATATATTCACAGAGACATTATTAGTACTTTAAAATATCATTTCTATTTCATTTATGACATTATCCCATGATATAGGGCCTTAATTATAACAGTATAAGAAAAGTAGAGCATTAATTGCCACTACATACCAGTATAACTCTAATAGCAACCACATTGTACTGTTCTCTTTCAATGGAATTCAATACATTTATTTTAAAAGAAATTAACACATAATTTTACGTTGACATTCTCAGCCGTGAGACTCACTGTCCCACTTCATTAATGTCTAAATCACTTTTAACTTGTAATCAACCCCTCCTTTATTTGCATCATTTCTCTTTACTGTGATCATCTTAATGCTATCCTTGAAAATAAGAGCATCAGATTTAAGTGGCAATTAGGTAATATAGAAAATAGACTGCCTGCCACTATCTCTCCCTGCAGTAGTTTGTCTCTACACCTCTGGTCCACATGCACAGAGATCTAGTCTTATTTTCTTGATTTTCTGCAGCTTTTCTAGCATAAGGTTTTGAACCACTGCTTTTACTTACATTTTTATTATTATTATTATATGAGAAAGAAAATCACCTCTGAAGGTATTACCTTGTCAGTAATACTCTAACAATAACAAAAAAAAGTAGTTATATAGATGATCCTTGCCAGTCCCAGTTGTTAGTAAGTGTAAAGTTATCCATGTGGATATGGAAATATGGAAATATGGAAATATGAAACATTCTCTGGTCTGTCTGTGATAATGTTTTGGGGTTTTTATTTGTTTGATTGTTTGTTTTTAGTTAAAGTTTCAGAATAGAAGAAGACTGCTGTCTACTTCTCAAATACGTAGAAATACATCTTACAGCACTTGGGTAAGATAGGCAAAAATAGTGAGCAGAGAAAAAGCCGAGGTCTCAGCTGAACAAATACCATCATAATATCATTAAAAAGTTTAAATCAAGCTATATGCTACTGATTCTGGTTACTTCTGTATTATGACTAACAAGCATTTTTTCAATACAAATATTATATACATACATATACGCATATATATTATATACATGGTGGCTTCTAAAGATTATTATTTTCTCCCAGGATTTTAGATTGTTTAATGCAATATAACTGTTTAAAATTGATTAGTACTCAAATTTTTCTTTTCTATTCCTGAAGTTTTTGACTTTGCTAGACTGCAAACACTCTTAAGAGGCACATGCCTATTTTTTCTTAGTCAGTGGTTTGTGTGAATTCTGGTCTTCCACTGCTTCAACACTTTCACTTACAGATTAGAAACATATATTGTAGCTTTTTCTGTGATATACCTCAACATTAAGTACGGACAAAGTAGAAATCCAGAGCTTTGTGATTACTCTGAGGAAAATCAGTAAATGCTTTCTGAAATCCAGTGAAATAGCAGCAGATGGCAACTGTCAAATATTAGTATCAGTTAAATTGGTCTCAAATAAGGAGGGTAGAGGAAAGGATTTTATTTATTTGTTTGTTTGTTTGTTTTTTGAGAGAGAGAGAGGGAGGAAGAAGACCTTTCCTCTGATTTTGGTAATTTGGTTTGTTTGTTTTTCTATGCTATAAGCTACAGAATTGGTCATTTGTGGGTTTCCTATTGTCCAAGCAAGTATTAAACTGTGAATTAAAACATATATAGTTTTCTATTATTCAGAAATTCTGCTTTGTCATAGAATACTGTTCCTTCTCTTTTTCTTAGTTTTCACATGCTTACAACTAGTAGTATGAATTCTGTGTCACATCCATGTTAGCTGGGTTTGGAGAATTTAGAGGGAAGAAATAATGTCCTTCACCTCCTGACATTACTGGTAATTGTTAGAAATTGAAATCCCTTAACTTCAGTGGAACCAGAATTTCCCTTACATTTGTGTGTCCAAGTCACCAAATCCATTCTTGGAAAAAATCAGTTTTAAATTTTGAAGGATTAAAAGATTTATAAATCATATAAATATGGATTGGGATCCTTTATCTTCTTCTGGTCCCAATTTATTATCTAAAATAAGTAAATTTTCTGGTAACATCTTCAAATGCACTTAATATATTGATTTTATTTGGATATGTTTACAAATTAGAAATAAAGTATTTTTTCAGTGGACCTTGGGACAAAGGCTATTTCCAGAAGACTGTATGCATATCAGAAAAACTTTTCTTTATGATTATTCTATTAACTAAATAAGAGGTTATCTGAACTAAATCTTACTCTGGCAGTAACTGTGAAGCCACATTGAGAGAAATGAGCCTTCCAGAGGACTTTGAGGCCTGAAAGAACAGTGTTTGGATATGTTTAATAAAATTAGCATGAGCTGAAAATATTAAGACTGTTAAGTTCTATCCTTACAAATATATTTAATCAGACAGTGTTAGAGCCTGAGCTGAAATCTTCTCAACGTGAAGAAATGAGAAAATGTAGATTCGAGCCAAATATATTTTCTGAAATATCTGGTGAAAGCTGATGGAGGCAAACCTGATTTCCTGGTGAAGCTAGTTTGTAATCTATCTACTATTTTGCAAGGGTTATAAATGTCATATCCTTTCTACTCTTCTATGAAGTGGTGGTAGTGCTCACTAAAAAGAATATAATTTATCTTACTGCAGACAAATTTTGCTTGTGATATTGGTGCTATGCTGTCAGAGTCATCTCCTATGAATTTAAAATAAAAACTAAAAGAAAGGAATGAAAGAAAAAATATCCAAAGATTCACAAATGACTTTCTTAAAACTAGATTTCACTTTTGAATGATTTGCTGACAGTTTTGTGCCATTGATAATAAATGTAAGGATGTCTAGATTATAAATGGCAGTTATATACTTTAGTTTGAGTAAAAAAGAAATTAGGACCCCAGATCTTCAAAGCAATATTTGTTGACTCTGAGATCTCTGCCAAGAGTTTTTAAAATTCGCTCAGGGCTGAAAATCCCCATTGGCATGAACTGGTTCACAAGATCTGGATAAAAAAATTGGAACCAGAGGAAAACAGTGATAAAAATTTGAAATATCACAAGAGCCAATTAACCTAAGAAATATGCAGTTGAGTTAACTATGATCTAAATCTTGTTCACATAATTGCATAACTCACATCTCCCAAAAGGAACTAGAATGTGAAATTTGCCAACTACAGGATATCTGTATGAACAAAAAGTGAAAAGAAAGAATTATCATCTGAGTAGCAAGACTGTACATATTCTCATCAGTTCCATCATAAAATAAATACAGTTATTCAAAACATAACAATTTGTATGACCAAATCAGTTTCAGACTTGAATACCATGAAGAACAGAGGAGAATGAAGCACATGTTGTCACTTATAAAGAAAATGTTTTTCTTTTTCAGGAACAATATGTATTGTCACGCTGTACTCAGCTCTGTTGAGGCCACACCTCGAGTACTGTGTCCAGTTTTGGGCCCCTCATTGCAAGAAAGACACTGAGGCCCTGGAGCGGATTCAAAGAAAGGCAACAAAGCTGGTGAGGGGTCTGGAGCACAGGCCTTATGAGGAGTGGCTGAAGGAGCTGGGATTGTTCAGCCTGGAGGAGAGGAGGCTCAGGGGAGACCTTGCTGCTCTCTACATCTACCTGAATGGAGGTTGTAGTGAGCTGGAGATCAGCCTCTTCTCTCATGTAACTGGTGATAGGAATAGAGGGAATGGCTTCAAGCTGCACCAGGGGAAATTTAGGCTGGACATTAGGAAATACTACTTTTCTGAAAGAGTGGTCAGGCACTGGAATGGGCTGCCCACCATGGGGCAGGAGGTGGTGAAGTCACTGACCCTGGAGGTGCTCAAGGAACGTTTGGATGTTGTGTTGAGGGATATGGTCTAGTGAGAACTTTTGGTGATAGGTGGATGGTTGGACTGGATGATATTGCAGGTCTTTTCCAACCTTGGTGTTTCTGTGATTTTTGCTATATGTTTTCCACATTTCTCCAGACTTCCATAGGAATAGTCCTATGGATGATTTTTCAAATCCCCAAATTCCTCAAATGTTGGTCATATTTTTTTTCATCTGACTTGTTCATAAGTCCCTTCCAGGAAACCTGTGCCTTCTGCTAATTGTAAACAACTTTGGAGTTTGTGATACATGGATGCTTCAACAGGAGACCTGTTGCCAGTTTGGTAGTTTCATTATGGATTTACACTCTGATGTTAATTCACAAACAAAACAGGGGTGGTGATGACAAGTATTTTTTCCTCATCGTCTGTCTGTTTCGCTTGTAAGCCATGAGGCCAGCATTCTCAGTACACAGAATGTCTTGTAGTGGGGCATTAATTATGGATGGAGACTGTGGGAGATACAGTAATAGCTTATGTTTTTATCCCACAAAAGTTATATGGATACTATTAGAAACTGGATCTATCTGTGGAATCATGCAGAGTTGTAATGCAAATTCTGTAAAATTCAGCTGTTCAGCTATTTTCATGGGATATAGTCCCAGAATGCACTCTATCCTCTTAAAAGATAATAACATTGAAGCATTTAAGATGTGCACCTTTCTGCTAAGTAGATTTTCATTTTACACACTTTCCAGACCTGGCTATATATCAGTTCTTTTATTTTCAACTGGGTTCAATTTTCAGGGGAAGGCAACTTCCTGTGGTACTTTTTGTCCAATAAAGGTGAAAATAATGTTCTCCGAACAGCGCTATTTAAACTGGCATGCACATGTGGCTAAACAGTTTAATTCAATTTGAATAAAAATGTACATTGGCTGGAAATACCATGAAAACTGATATTCCAAATGGGGTAAAATGTTAAGTGTTTGGTGAAATGTAGGTTTTAAAAAGTCTTTGTTACCAAGCATCTTTCCAGTGAACATATTTTCAAGTATGAATTAAGAACAGAAATATGAATTCATAGCTGCACATCAGGGAATGTTTTGCCATGTTATTACTTTGATTATGTATGTAATCTCACTTCCTCTATTTTGACGCATTATGTACCATCTTCTCATTCTCACTATTCAGCTATTTTTTTTACACAGCCTATATTACTATAACAATGTGATAATGGGCCAGTTTTGAATGTTTAAAAGTGCTTGCTTTACACTACTGTTAGTAAGGAAAGCATTGTTTTCTTCTCTTGTTCATAAATGAGAAACTGAAGTACAGATGCATCTGTCTGAGTTTGCATGAGCTGTCAAGTCATGTAACATTTCACTGAATAGAATGTTTGCCTTAGATTGCCCTGGAAATGAATCTACATCTACACTGATTAATTCAGAAATGTAATCTCACATCGAAGTGAGGCACTTTCTAGAGGGAACTGGACAAACTCACTACAAAATTCCCACATTCTATTTATGGAGTCCAGATATTGTGGAAAGTAAATATTTTATTTTGTGTTAGCATTCATTCTGAAAGAAGTTAAGCACAATTTATGTCCATATTTAAGGAACTCAGGTTTCTTCCTTGGAGCAAACTTTCACAATTAAAAATTCTCAACTCTGAACATAATCAAAGTATTATTTTTTCTGATCAGAGTACAAATAATATACACCAAATTTGAGGACTTCATTTTTTTTTCTCCTGCCTTAATTTTAGGGAATCATTGAAGGGTTTGAGTTGGAAAAGACTCTTAAGATCACCTAGTTCAACCCTCTGCTATCAGTAGGAACACCTCTCTCTAGACCAGGTTGCTCACAGCCCCATCCAGCCTGGCCTTGAACGCTTCCAGGGAGGGGGTGTTCACAACCTTTCTGGACAATTCAGTTCTTTTAGTTCTATCAACTTGACACCTTGCATTGTTTACATACTGATAGATGTGAATTAAAAAATAGCTGAAGAAAAACAAGCTTTCCAAACACGTTACTTCATAGGCAAGGAACTAGGATGAGATTTGCCTTGAAGAAGGAAAAAGTACCTAATCAGTTCAAATGAGAAATAAGGCAAAAAGGAGAATGTCGTCAAATGAAAAATAAAATACGTTTGTCTCAAGGTATTGGTGTGCCACTTGTGGTAACTATACAATTCTAAGATTGATCGTAGTAGCTTACACATAAAATTATGTTTTCTCCTTGCTCTAGATAAAGGGTTGTCAGTTTGGCACACCTGGGAGAAAGTGCAGCAGTTCTTAATCTTCAGGACTTTGGTGAAGGATCATTCTGAAACACTTGTAGAACATTAGTCAGTAGCTGGAATCATCAGCTTCACTATATAAAAACAATATTAAGTATGTCTTCGACTTCGTCTTTTTAGTGTGGGTGTTTTTTTTGTTGTTTTGTTTTTGTTTTTGTTTTTCTGTATCTGACTTTCTTTAAACTTTCTTTTTAGAGACATAGCATTCTTTACAATAGAATCCTTCTTTCCCATGTTGATATGTAGGATGGCTCTTGACTAATGTGATACTAATTACCTAGGTGATCTAGTCCATTTTGTGTGCATTTTGTGGGACTAAAAGCTCTGAGAAAATAAAAATACTCTAATATTTACTTATTGCAGCTTAAGATACTATTAGATTCTTCTATTGGCAAAATATGTTGAGATGCTCTGTGTCACTTTTTTTTTTTTTTTTTTGGATGAAACATCAAAAGTTGAGAAATAATTTTCCATTACAATCATAATACTTTTTGAATTAACACTTTCATGAAGAAAATAGCATTTAAACATTCACATTTTTTCCTATGTGATAACAAAAATGTGTATGGTTTCCATTTAAAGAAAAATGATTTGGTCCTTCCTCTTACAATAGGCAATATAGAAATTTTGTTTGGGAAAAATCTAGAGATACTTGTAGGCCAAATTGCTACTCCTTCTTTGAATTAGACAAGTCCTTTGTAAAATACCATTTAGTAGATCTCAGCTTTAGAATTAAGAGAATGCAAAATAAAATTTAATAGCAAAAAAAAAAAAAAAAAAGGACCTAGTTTAATTGCAGCGACACCTTTACCATTTAGCAATTAGTGTTACAAAGCATTTCAAGCCACTGATTCATTTGACTTTTTTTTTTATTTTGAGATAGGAAATATTCAGATTTTCATTCCATTTCCAGTTCAAAAAATCGTGATCCATTTTATTTAATTGTATTATATCAGACTACACTACTGTACATATTTATATATCTAGTATGATGTCCATGACCAAGAACTATGAGGTCAGTTTTAACAATATTTAGCATGAACTGAGCTTGCAGTTAGGGAAATCTATGCCTCTGTTTTTTGGATTTTTTTTTTTTTTTTTTTTTTTTGCTATTTAAGTAATTTCTGTTTATTTTCTGTGTTTAATGGATACTGTACTTGACCTCAGTGTTGATAACACCACAAATGTTGTTACAACATTTACAGTGATACCATTTTCATTCAATCTGTCTGTGTATTTTAAAGATTATGTATTTCATCAAATATAGATAATATTCTTAAGGCTGATACAGACTGCACTGAAGTTCAAAACACCATCCTTAATACACTGCACCAAAGACTTTTTCTCTGTGTAGGGAAGATTCTGTTTGTGAAATGGATGGCAATATTAGAATCCTGGACAAACACATGCAAACACACATATAGACAAATACTGATTGAAGGTACTGTATATCTAGAACATTCAAAGTTTTGCTTTAAGGGCAAAAGGTAGCACTCTTTAAAATGAAAGAAGGAGTAGCACTGCACAGATCTTGTCTTCCCAGAACAAATAAGTGGGAAGATTTTTTTTAATTGAACTGTAGTAATTAGTGATTGCATCAAGTCTTCCTATTTTCTTGAATATAGCCATGTTTAGTCCTGTATATTCCATCCGAAAAAATATACCATAGTAGTTCAAACTCTAGAAATTTCATTACATGATCAGAAAGCTGATTGCCTAAGATAGAAATAGTTATTAATAGATCAATCTTGATTTTACTGAAGTCAAAGAAAAAAATCCTGGAAAGTGCTCTGGGGAGAACATTTCAAACTGTTTAAAATGTCTCCTGTTTCCCAGAACAGTTGATATATAGAGTTCCAATAGCCTTTGTTTGCAGAAATAACTTAGAGAGTCAATCTAGTTCCAAAACACATGTTTAGATCTGCACATCACATGGGTGTTGAATGCTGCATGTGCTGTAGTCTTTGAAAAAGAGGACTGCAGAAAAAGCTGTTGTATTTCCATTTAACACAAATTAGTCTAGAAAGATCAGAAGATCTTACTCTGTGAATGGCAGTGAGCTTAGGAGCAGGCCATAGTGTAAGAAATAAGAGGACTTCACGGGATCTTTGTCCCCCTTGTCTTACACTGCAGTGCATTTTCTCTTACAAGATATCCACTCAGAAGAGACTGAAAAAAAAAGAGAGGATGAAAGAGGATCAATAGTGCTTTCTGCACAGCATAGTAATTATGTATTAATTTTCTGCATAATGTTAAAGTTGTTTTATTTATAAGGCTGTTTATCTTGGACCCTTTATTAAAACAAAATCAAACGACTTTTCAAAATTTCTGGAGTCTAGTATATTTTTTTCCTTGATGACATGTAAAATACTTTCTAATGCTAATGTATTCTTACATAATATGCATGTACTGTGTCTTCCAACCAATTGCTAAATCACACCCTTTTAAATGAGCATCCTATTTATATGTTATGCTCTAATACAGTAAAGGGAGCTGTCATTAGTACATATTTTCATACTTTGACGTGTAGAAACTCCTTCAGCAGGGAAAGTGAATTTCACAAAATGTTATCTTGTAAAAAAGCTAAATCAAGAACAGATTTAGAAATAATGTTTAAAAAAAACAGCATTTGAGTTTTGTCTGTCACCCAGCACTTGGCAGATTGCAAATTGAGATTTTGTTACAAATCATACAGAGTATTATGTATAAATCTGCTGGTCGAGAATGGTGCCAGATCCTCCAAAGTTAAGAATCATTGAAGAAAAATGCTCAATAACTTTTACTGCCATATATGTATTATCTATCATCAACTCTTTGAATACTTGAATTGCTAACAGTCCTGTTTTTCAGTCGCTGTTTAGAAACCAGTTTTCCCCAGCTCTGACAGTGAATGTTGTATCCAGACTAAATCACAGACAGAGAGGAAAGAATTTGTGGGAAGCTTGGCCTCTACCTTTATTTGGGTACAACCTCAGAAAATTGTGATGAGGTGCTCTTCTGGTAAACTGTGCAGTAATGCTAATTTGTGGCAGTTTATATTAGCTATAATAAAAGATAGCAGCAAGGATCTGATCTTAATTCCACATGTTCCTAATCTTTTGTCAACAAGAATATTGTGCAAACTTTCGTTATACTTAAGAAGTAAAAGACAAAATCCATCCAGCAGTTAGGACAAATTCTGGTCTATTGACTACAAGACAGCTCCTTTAAAGAATCAGTGAAAACTTTTGAATGTTTTTGTGGTATTTATGCTAATTTGAAGACTTACAAACAGTAAAAAGTCTCCAGCTTATGTGTGATGCCTTTCTTCCTTTAATGTCAAATGCAATCTTTATCACCACAGATCTGCAGAGGCAGTAGTATCACTTGTTATATTAGAAGACTTACAGCAGCTGCAACAAAATATGGAAAGTCTTACAATAGTATATGCTGTTCTTGTCTCATTTTTTACCAAGACAATTCTGTACTTTAGCAAAATATAAATGTAAGTCTAGAATGTAGTAACTGGAATGAGAAAAAGTCAATTTTCAGAGCTTTCATATCTGTTGTTCCCTTTTAGGCTTAGCACAAATTTTCTTTTAAAATATTTATATAATTACAGTTGGTATCAGCTGACATGATAAATATAGCACAGTTTTAAAATTATGTTTATTAATAGATTGAACAAAATAACTAAGGGAACTACATTTTCAAATATTGCTTAAAACAGGATTAGTTGATGTTGAACTCTAAATAATGTAATTCTCTCTCTGTTAAGTGTCCACTCGGCACAAGGCTTTAAACATTTCAAGTACCCTAGAAGTTTATGTGTTGGAAGAATTAGAATAAATGACTGAAGACAATTAAATAATGGCAATTTCACTAGCTCACACTGAATGTCACACTACTGTCAAATGTAGTTTTAGCAGACTTCGGCCTCTCACTGGTGCTCTCTAGAATGCAATGCTTCTGGTAACATTTTTACAATATTTTAAATATAAAGTTTGGACAAAAGATGAGGTTCCACAGTAGTTGGATGATGGATTAAAACGTATCTGGACTTGAGTTAAAGCTTTTAGGGTAAAGCTAACACTGGAGAGATAATTTTTCTATTTATTCATTGGCTGGTAAAATGAAGAGGTCATTAAAAAAATGAGCCTGTAGTGTCTATGGAAAGTTGTATGACCCAAGCATTTCTGACCTTTTGTTGAAGGAGATGAGATGGCAGAAATCACTAGATTTGAAAATCATAATCTCAGTTGTTTTTTGTTTTTCTTTGTTTCAGGCAAGGAGAAAAATATCACCTACAGTGCAGCAGGGAATGAGAGCAGGAGTCTACTGTAAATTGGCTCTCACTAAGATCAGGAGTAAAATTGTTACTTAAATAAGTTTATTTTTCCTTAGAGGAAAAAGAGCTCCCTTGTCTTTGGGTATTCAAGGAAAATATAGGAAAACATAAAAATGTTTATGAGCAAAATAATTCCTCCCATAGGAAGTCCTGCACACTGTGTTTCACCTGAAACCCTTTCCTTGAACTTGAGAAGCTGTGACGTTCAGTCAGACTCTGAGCCATAGCATGAAACCACGCAAAAGGGATCCACGCTAGCATATAATATCAGTGACTGTACAAGTGCTGGAAGTGATGGGTAGTGCAGTAACTTCTGTTTTCTTCTCCCCTTTACTGCTTGCATGTTACAAGATGTGAATAATAGGGAGCTCGTACACATTTGTAGGTACTGCGAGAACACTCTTGTGTTGAAGATTACATTTACTTATTCATTTTGATTTATTCATCTGTATCAAAATTAAAGGAAAATATAGCATGCATTAGCATGTGAGACAACTCATATACAAAACTATTTTGAACTGTTTATAGCCACTCATTCTGGAATCTGTGATTTGATCCATTTGTATACAATTCATTTCTATTTAGCTTGGAAAGAATACAAGAGTGAAACATCTTGCAGGCTGAATATAATCATGACATCATCCAAGATTTCACTTTCAGTCAGCTACAGCATTGCTGTGTCCTCTCTGGAACCAGAACAGGTTGAATATAATTCACTACATGACTGAGTGTCTTCTATATTATGCTGCAGGGCTGGTCCCATAGCAAATCTTATAAGGAGGATATGAATGTTCCATTCTGTTCCCCGATCTGGTGGGAATAGAGATGCAGACCTTATTTGGTCCAAACAACGACACATGCTTTTCTAGGAAATATCAAATCCAATTTTATATGTGCACAGTTATGATGATAGACACTATCATCATACACTATTATACTATATACATTATACACTATATATATATATATTTTATACACTATTTTGTGGTCCATAGCACCTTTATGACCTGCCTTTGTTACTGCTGTCCTGCACACTGGATATAGCATGTCCACTCTTAAAATGGTTACTATAACATACAATATTAACACTTGGGAAGATGGGCCCTTCTCCTCCATGTTCACCAATATGGAAAGAGAAAAGTAGATTGCATTCAAATACATGCAGACAGATTAACGTATGCCAACTGTAAAAAGCTCTAAGAAGATTCTTCAGAAGCTGGTGTGTTTATTGTATTCCCTGTCTGTGCTTCCTTGGACAATAACTGTTGATTATCCATGCAGGAGGTATGCGTCAGTTCACAGTGATAGCCTGTTATGCTGGAGAGCTTCTCACACGTTGGTTACAACAGCATAGTTTAGCTTCACTGTAACTAGGAATGAGACACAGTTGCTGCTATTGTTGCTATAAACAAATTGTATTAGAAAATGTATTTCTATTAATGGTCTTCAGAAATTATAGATTTTGGATATTGGTCAGGATTTTGAAAAATGTGAAGTGAAAGAAGTCCCTCCAGAGAGTGTGAAGATGGAGATAGTGGGAAGGACTGTACTGTGAGAAAGATTCTCAGAGTTTTGGAAATGCAGTATTTTATTAAATCTCGTCACTGCAAACTTGAAACAAGGGTACTCAAAGTCAGGAATTAGTGTATTTAAAAATTTTGTTCCTCTTACTGATGAATTTGGATATCTGAGGATATAACAAATGCAAGACTTTTCAAGAAATCAAATTAAATGTAGTACTTCACAGCACAGAAATTGTGAGTTCAGAATATTGCCTGAATTACAATTTCTGATAATTATATTCTGTAGTTCTAGATTATCAAATGCTCAGGTAGAATGTATGTGGAATTGAGGGAATCCTCTCAGATCAAGTAAGAGGTTCTTGAACCTCTGCGTCAGATTTTGTTTTGTTTTGTTTTAATTTATTTTGTTATTTTTTATTTGTTTTGGAACTAATCTTGTTTCTGAGCAAGAACATATTTGATATTTATGCAGAAGAGATACTATAAAACTATAAAATCAGATAAAACTGCATTTCTGACATCTGCACTTAGCATATGCACATCATAAGAGAGATGGCTCAGTAATTATGGAAATGAATTCTAAACTAATTATGGAAATAAATTCTGGAATCAGCCAGCAGTTAGACTTCATAAGTATGAAGGGTAAAATGATCTCGAGATGATGGGAATTTTGGTGATTTGTTTCAAATTTGGACTATGACAGTACATGATACTAGAGTGTAAAACACCACATTGAATATCCAGTTACTATCTAAAAGTATGAAAACAGAAAATGAAATTGCAAACCCTGCAGGAAACTGGAGTTTCACACACAAAACCCCAGATGGCCAGAAACAAAATCGCTATTCCCAACTAAGTGCTTTCTTGTTTCTATTCTATATTAACTGAAAGCAATGACTGCTGGCAAAAATGATGATCGATCTCCTTCAGTCTTTACCCAAAAACTATGCATGCGTTTCCAGAAATAAGCATTTATTTATTATAATGACATATAATGGCATCACAGTGTAACTCAGATCTCTGTCACTACATCCATTATCTCTTATTTACAGGTGCTTTTGAAAGCTACTGTTAAAATTTAATTCTCAGTGGAAATTTGTAGAAAACTTGCTTGTGGGAAAGAAGAAAAAAAAAAAAAACTTTTCCCTAACGAAACACCATTTAAAGATGTTAAGACTGTTGTTGTTTTGAGTATCACACAAAGGTACAGGTACAAAATGACCTCAGGACAGCCTGGCTTATACAATTTTTTATGCCCATGATAGCTTTGATGCCTTTTCTGCTTTGCACTTCAACTTCCCTGAATACTGGTCTTGAATCTTATGGTTAAATTTTCTACTCAAGAAAACTGATGAAATATGTACAGTCTAATCTCTTACTGTGTGTTTAAATGTGATATAGTTTGCTTATTTGTAGTCTACATGGATAAATTTCACAGAAAGCAAGTAAGGATTTTATAGTTGTTAACATACATTGTGAGTATGTGGCAATTAGAGAATTTTCCATAAAAGTGTTGATTGGCTTCTGTATTTCATGTGACCACATGAGCCCCATAAAAACTCATTGTTGGGGGGCTCACTCAGCAGGCACACGACTCAAAGCCTTATTGCAATTATTTAACAGCTGCCTTCTATAATTGCTTGCCCATAGCATGCATTTTTGGTAAGTAAAGAAAACTCTCAGCGTTTTATGCACAGAACAAACAAACAAACAGTAGTGATTCCTGCTGTGAAAACTAAACCAGAGAGGTGTGAGTTGATGAGATGATTCTACATATATATGTACAAGAGCAGGGTAGAGAAAATGGCAAAACGAAATCAACTGACAGACAGCTCTAGTTCGCCTCTTTCATGTTGGACATAATCTCTTGAAAGAAGTAATAATCACAGCCCTAATGCCCTTGTGAGACCAGGGCGTCTGTTTCCCGGACCTTGACTAGGAGTTGATGGATTATGGTGATCAGTGCAAATGCCTAAATCTGGCAGGGACTCATTGTCCCTAAATGTGAGGGATCGATTCCACCATTTTGAGAAGATGACTTCCTTTCTTTTCACCTGAGCCTAAGGGAGGGCTGCATTCAGATACTTGATGCTACCCTTTGTGCAAGAGCCCTTTGTACAACAAAGAGAACTGACCTTACACTTGTCCTGTAAAACAGCCCTGGTAGCCTGGGTCAGGACCTGGTTGAGTATGCATACTGCTGCTGGGAGACCCTGGCTTCCTCCTTGCCCTTCTGCAGAGCTTCAGGGGCAGAGTCCCATAGAGGCTGCAAATCAGGCCAGGGTGGGAAGGAAAGAGGTGTTGCTCTGTGCTAAACTTGGACACAGCTATGGAAATTAAATCTGGAAGTTGTATTATTTTCCTCTGTGTCCCATTAATGATTGTTACTAGGCAGCTGCAGTGGGACCCAGCCAGTGTGGAGGCCGTTCCCACAGAAACCCCGTATGACTTTTAAACTGGGCCATATGTAATCTGTTAGCACTAAAGAAAGGAGAGTAGTCTCCTAACTGAAGGAAGCCATACTGAACTCCAGCTGGACCTGTGTTTCTTGCTCGTAGTAGATGGAGACTTTAATGGTAATACTGACAAATGCTCTGTTTAAACTGGAGTAACTGAAAGCTACTGAAACACATGTAGAGGCATATCACAGCCATTCGGATGGGTGATGTGGTGTAAAAAATAACAAGTCCCACAAAATCCTATGCTTTATCTTCGGGTTTGCAAGTTGTTCTTGCACAATTCTAAGTCTCCGTACTTGGAGATATGTCCTTAAACAAGGGTCTTAAATAGGGAAAATATTACATTAGTACCCAGAATCATCCTGTCCTTCAATTCAGAGGTTTCAAAGAAAGTTGTAAATAAAATGTGTTTTTTCCATTAATGTTATTTATAATTAAAATGGATATTAAAATGGGTTATTTACCATTCTATCTCTCTCCCACATAGTTGCTCAGTAATGATTATTTCAGTCTATTTTATTGTTATTACCCTTCTAAACAAATGTACTAAACAATCTGAAATTCAGTCTTTTCTTTGCCAAAAACTACCCACATGTTATTTTCCTACAGATTCTCAGGCAGATATTAACACTTTATATTCTTCTGGAGCAACATGTATTCATGCCACTATTTACACCCCCTTTGGCTCTGAGACTTGTTTTCTTTCAGTGTAACCTGCAGGGAATCTCATCATGAATTCCTATGTGAAACTGCTCTACAAAGAACTTCTCTCTGTCTGCAAGCCAAAGAAAGCATTTTGCCCACTGGATTCCCAGCTATATGCAGCTACGCTACATTTTTGTTTGGCTATTCTAACTATTTGAGCTAATTTTGCACTTTAGGACATGATGAAACAGCTGCCACCTGGTAGGAAGCTGGAGTGGTTCCATAGTAGACCTAAGAGTATCTCTAGCCTTGAAATTTTAGTTGGAACCTAAAAGCAGTGTGATTCCTTAGATGTATATCTGGGATATAGGAGAAAATTTAAAACAAATTTCTATTAAGTATTGCTTATTGGGCTGCTTAGACAATATTTCCTAACTGTGGAGCCCATTTCACAGCACTCTTTCTCTTCATTCATTCTTTATAAAACATTAGGGTACTTCGAAGGGCTTTGTGATATCCACACTAGAAGTATGAGCCCCAGAAGGCAAAATAGCTCTTATTTAGATGACCTACCCACACTCCCAGTTCCTGAAATTCCACTGCTTTTTATTGCATTATTTTCATTAGGTATGGGCAGGACAAATCGGCTGCTTGTGATTTTGAAAGTCATGCTCTAATGCTTTACTATGTCATTCTAATTCTCTGATTAGATGTAAAATAGAATCATAGAATCACAGAATTGTTTGAGTTGAAAGGGACCCTTAAAGTCATGCAATTCAACTCCCTTGCAATGAATAGGGACACCTACAGCTATGTCAGGTTGCTCAGAGCCATGTCCAGCCTGACCTTGAGTGTCTCCAAGTACAGAGCATCCGCCACCTCTCTGGGCAAAGAGGATTAAAGAAACTACTCAAGATCAGGATTACTTTGGGTAAAATGTTTGAGTTCAGTAATGAGAACACTATGAAATTTATATTTCATGTATTCTGCTGGTTAATACTTGTGATAATTTTGTCTTCTGATATTTTTCACTGGCTTCTCCATAGGAATAATGGTGATAATTGGATACTGCTTCTGGCATATCACAATACACTGTCACTAAGTAAGTAGTAAAAGGAATTTCCAGCTCTGAGAAGACAAAAAAAAAAAAAAAAAAAAAAAAGTTGTGAAATACATTTTTAATTATTAAGATCATATAATGAGGAGGAAGCTAGTTAAACAGCTGTGATTTGATTTGATTTTATTAACAGAATACAAATCTTGAAAAAAAAAAGATTTAACTGGATATATACATATGCCTATTAGCATTTTATTTATGATTAATTTGCTAAAAGTCTGAAATTTGTTATATCCACACTTGGTTAAAGGCCCACTCATACCTGAACTGTTTTCTCCCCATCTCCCATTTCTTTTATTCCCAGAGAGGATGATTTTTCCTATTCAGTAGATCACTTTTTAGTACAGTGATTAGAAATCGTCTTCTGTATGTAAGAACTACATTTAACCTGAAAGAGATATCTTTATTGTATTTGCTTTAGTGTGATGGCAATGAGGAATGAAGCTGATGCCATATGTTTCATTATATGTTGAGAGGAGTATCCTAGCACCAGTGTTAAAAAACACTCGGGGTCCATAACAGATCCAGGCACTCATTAATAATATAACATCTGTGGCTTGTAGTCAATATCAAAGCCAAAATAAATTCAAACATTTTGATTCCAGATGTCATGAGTAGGATTTTAAACAAGTTTTCTCTAATTGTCAGTGATGACTTTCACCATACTCTTGGTTGAGTAACTGCATAAACCATTCTTCCACCTTGTTTTAGCTTGTAAAAAGTGTCTTCCTGTTAGTATGATATCATGCCTTTGCAACCATACTATTTTTAAAGAAAAAATAAAAGGATCTTCACAATCGTAGCAATATTGTGGTGTAAAAGAGAGACTTCAGCAAATGATTAATCTCTTGTATACGTATTTCACCCACTTGTATACAAAGTCCTATTTTAAAAAGAAGGATAGTGAAGCAACAGGTTATGCCTCTGAATAATGATGCAGTCAGCTGTTCTCACTTTTAAACCAGAAAAGATGTCTACCTCCACATACAGGGATTTCCATGAGAACAGCAGCTGCAAAAGCTGAAAATGGCAAAGCAGAGAAGCAAATGAAGGAATAAACTATAAGCATGCCCTGGTACATGTAAATTTATGGCTACAAAAATAGTAAATAATTCAAAAGAAAAACATGAGATTTACTGTCATGCAATCCTTAGCTTCCTGTCTTGATTTAGTTTTCTATGAATTTAACACATGCCAACTCCCCACTATTAGAATTACTGAAATAAAGAGGTATGGAAACATGGATGATCTTTTTGGTTAAAAAAAAGTTATTTTAAATATGTTGATTTACCTGTTTAATATCCTAAGGACCTGAATGTTCACAGAACAAGTACATGAAGTTAGGCAAAGGAATGATAGTTACCGTTTGAGAGTGCCAAGGTTAATGGGAATATTTGTGTTGTTCTGGGGAGCTCTGTGGGTTCAGGAGTACATCTGAAATGCTTGTATAACAGCAAATGCAGTATAAGAAACAAATGGGATGAAATGGAAACTTTGATCTTTTCCCAAAGCTATATCATTTATATTAGTGAAACTTGATGGGATAAGTCCTGTGACTGGAGTGCTGGAATATCAATCAACTGTACAGGATGGATAGGCAGGGCACGAAAGTTGGAGGTGTTGTGCTGTATACGATGGAGATATTAGACTATACAGATGTTGCCATTAAACACAACTGACAATCTGGATATAGGAATGGAATGCATCCTCAAAATTTTTCTGGTAATACTAAACTGGGAGGTGCTGTTGACACCCTGCAGGGATGAGAGGACTTGGGGAGGGGTCTAGGTAGTTTGGGACATTGGACTATTAGCCAAGCCATGAATTTAATCAGAGGAAAACGATGGTTTCATTCCTGGTTTAGAGTAAAGCCAGACACAGGAACAGAGTGGTAGGTGAATAGTTGGAGAGTAGCTCTGCAGAAAGGGGTTCCTGGTGAACAGCAAGCTCAAGAGGAATCAGAAGTATACCCTGGCAGCCAAGACAGCAAACTGCATTTTAAGATGCATTAAATACAACATAGCCAGACAGTCAAAAGAGATGATTTCCCCACTACATTCAGCAGTGGGGAGACCTTACCTTGAATATTGTATACATTTCTGATCTCTAAAATATAACAAGGATGTTAAGGTATTTGAAAGAGGAGGGCCACTCAGAGGAGGAGGGCAATAAAGCTGGTAAAAAGGCATGTCCTATGGAAGGCATGTCCTATGGAGAGATGGAAGGAACTCGGGTTGTCTGTCTGGAGAAAAGAAAGGTAAGAGACAATCATATTGTTCTGTACAATATTCTAAGTGGGGGAAATGGAGAGGGAAATGGTAACCCTGGTAACCAATGAATAGACGTGGGGATGGCACAAATCTACAATAGATGGTGTTCAGATTGGAGTCTGAATTTCTTCACCATGAGGATGGTCAAAGACTAGAAAAGGCTTCATAGAGATGTGATTGATGCCCTATGCCTATGAGTATTCACAGGACATTTGGATAATGCCTTTACTATAAAGCTTTATCTTTTGTTTAGCTCTGACATGGTCTGGCAGTTGAACTCAATGACCTTTTATATGCCTTCCAATTGAGCTATTTTGATTCTAATTCTTAACTAAAATGAAAAAAAACAAACAAAATATTTGCTAACATCTGCATTTTGTTGTTTAGATCTGGAGTGGAAGAAATTGTGTTGAAATACCATGTGAGTTTCTGTCAGTTAAAGGGAGAAAGCCTTATTTACAGTACATCTGGGTACCCTGGATAAATCCAACAATATTGAACTCCTCTGTGCCTAGTATTATTGTATATGTTATATTAGACATCTCTCCTTAATTGGTGTTTCAGAACTGGTCATTGTCATGAAACATTGCTCTGCATCGCTATGAACATTTGTAGATGCAAGGTGATACCTTAGCATTGTTGATATCACTAGGAAAGAAACTTAACCTCTGGCTTGACAAAAAACCTTGTGCTTCATTCAGTCTTGTTTTGATGTTTCATTAGCTGCATACCTCAGCTGCAGGCAAAGGAACAAAAGCTGCAAGATATTCTTTCATTTTGGAAATTCCCTTGTAAAAAGGCACAGGTGTACAAAGGGGACTTGTCCTTTAGAAAAAAACATGTGTCCGGGCTTTATTTTTGTCAGGTTCTCCAACTGAACAAATGGAGTGTCCGTTTCTGCTGAGATGAGCTTTCAGTTGCTGTGATTTAACTTGAGACACCAAACAAATGCACCAATATGGGGAGCAAACTGGGGAAAATCTCCTTGAGAGCAGCCCTGCAGAGAAGGTCTTGGAGGTCCTGGTAGGTGAGAAGCTGGACATGAGCCAGCAGCATATGCTTGCAGCCAAGAAGGCCAACAGTATCTTGGGCTGCATTAAAAGAGAAGTGTCCAGCAGGGAGAGGGAGGTGATTGTTCCTACTCTATTCAGTTCTTGTGAGGTCACATCTGGAGTACTGCATCCAGGCAGTACAGGAAGTATAGGAAGGACATGGAGTTCTTGGAGCTGGTCCAGAGGAGGGCCAGTAGGATGATCATTATGGTACTTTTCAACCCAGGACATTCTATGATTCTTTGATATGTACAAGTCAAGCAGCACATTCAAAGTGAGTTCGGATGGAAAGACAAGGTCAGTCTCATTGCACTAAAAGCATCATCTCCATTTCAACATCTAAGCTGTATGGTACAGCCAACTGGGATAACAGAAAACTGGCAATGTGGAGTATTTCATGTTTAGTTAAATGATACTGCCCAACTTGAAGCATTACACGGTTTATGAAAAACAGATCAAACAATAAAACAAGAGGTTACATGTGCACTGGAACATTGTTTCCCTTAGAATTTGGCATCATGTCTGTAACTTCTGATGATTTGTTGACCATTTGTTCAATTTCAGAATTTTAAATGCTCTGTGTGATTTCAAAAGATAGTTTACTTGTGGAGTTTTTCCAGTATTAAATGTGATGTCACTTTGCAGTAATTCTTGCCACCAGGTCATTGGTAGGTAAGAGGAATAGATAGATGTTTTACTATATCTTACAAACTCAGAAGGACTATACTTAGCCTTGAGATTAACTTTCTGTGAAACATGAGGATCCAAAGTTGTCAGGACAGTGAGGACAGTTTCTAGGGCCAGGCAAGTATACATATCCTCATAAACTTCTTTTCTTAGAAAATGGCACCAAACTCATATTGAGTTCTAAGAATTGTTTTAAAATCTGCTCCGAGGCCTGAAGTTTGACAACTGCACTGAGCTTTACTTTAAAAAAGGGTATTCATAAATTACTGATACTTCAGATGATCTCCATTCCTAAATGAAATTGATTCTGATAATTTGACTTGAGATCCTGGCATGATCATACTCACCTTCATTACAAATCTGACCCAAATGTACAGGTGAAACCTATTTGTCTTGTACAGTATTAAATTAATTTCAATTTGATCTTTTTTCTTTTTTCTTTTATTCTTTCCAATTTAAAATTTTATCTCTTCCTCCCAAAATCCTCAAGCAAAGTGAAAAGTAACATTAGCATGTTGTATGCAGTATTGAGTAGAATGCAGTAGAATAGAAGATAAGATGGAGGGGATAGGAGAAGGAGAGGAGAGGAGAGGAGAGGAGAGGAGAGGAGAGGAGAGGAGAGGAGAGGAGAGGAGAGGAGAGGAGAGGAGAGGAGAGGAGAGGAGAGGAGAGGAGAGGAGAGGAGAGGAGAGGAGAGGAGAGGAGAGGAGAGGAGAGGAGAGGAAAGGAGCAGTGTCGTATAACTGTTCAATTTGCTATTGGCAGCGTTTCCACATTTTTATGGTTTATATTTTTCTTTTCCTTCTGCATATGCTTCTGTTGTAGAAAAGACTACGTATGTAACAATTCATAACTAAGGTTCAAAAGAACTGAAAAATATTTTGAGGTTAAAATGGAGAATATGGAGATCTGGGAGAATAACACCTTGTGATAATTCATATCATAACACAGTTTTATGTCTGAACTCTGCCTATTGTCAACACTTTGCTTTCAAATGTCTTCTGCCTTTGTACTTCCTATTGTCTAATCTATAGCTGCACTACCTGTAGCCACTTTCCATGTAGGTTCTTCATATCCATTCCTCAAAGTTCTTTATCATATTTCTCCATAGATAAGTACATGTCACTTTCCAGTGACTGATTGGATTTTTATTTCTGGTTAAAATTCAGTCTTGATTCTTTCTTTCTCTATTTATGTTTGAAGCTGAAGTTTGCAACTTCAGGATGATGTTTAATCAGTAGATTTGGAGAATACTGAGAATGAAAAATATGATGTCACATTATGCGTGTGTGTGTGTGTGTGTGTTCAAGAAAAGAAAACTGTTGTAAGTATTTCTAGTACCTTAAAAAAAAAAAAAAAAAAAAAGAGATTTCCATTTCAGAACTTAAAACTCAGTTGTATATTTTCTAGGAAACCATTGCAAGGGAGCCCTTGCAGTTTCAGAGAGATCTTTTAGTACAGCAAGGATCTGAGAGCATAAACTTCTTTGCAGGGCTAAGTGGAAAAGTTAATGTCTGCAGAAAAGATATTGGAAAGGGAGAGTAAAGGCAGTGGAATGCTTTTTACACGTCAAGGCAGTTTGGCATCAAAGTTAATCATATGGCCATCTGTCTCCTTGGAATGAATGTACATGTTTAATTACATAGCTTGGAGCTAGATAAATTTGTAAATACTACTGCAATGGTTACTAGCTTCAGGAAATCAGATATCTTGGACACACTGCTTATTTTAAAGAAAAGTTGTACATTTTAATGTAAGACCTTGGATTCCTTCCTGTCCAATTCTGCAAATCTATCAGAAGTTCTGTGAAATTGAGGTAACTGAAGAATATTTAGAACCAGTCAGTAAGAAAATCTCAAAAAATAATAAATTAAAAATAAAAATATATTTAAAAAATCCTGCCTTTATAGTGTGGAATCCTTTTGTGAATTTTCTTAATTAGAGAAAAAAAAAATGACCTGTTTATTTGTTTGAGGATGAGTTATCTACATACCTTGGGTACATCTCAAGTGTGTAGGTGGTTTACATCAGAGGTGACCCTTGCAGACAGAAAGAAGAGTTCTCCAGATGTAAGTGGGAGGCAGAGGAAGGAGGACTATACATGAGACATGAAGGTTACCTCTTGCCTTTATAGTGACAGGTTTTGTGTAAAGAGGTCCAGCTGCTCCTTTTGAGCATTTGGGTAGCTAAATGCTCAAATAAAATCAGGGAGATTTTATCCTTGATAAGTGTTCAGCTCATGCTTTCATAAGGCCCACTGGGCTTACAAAAATGCTGATAAGAAGGGTTCATTTTACTAGTCATTCTCCCTCAGCTCAGCCTCATAAAAAACTTTTCCGAAGGCATCAGACTGCTCAGACAGAGGCTGGAGCCCTCACAGCAGAGTATGATCAACATGGTATAAAGAAAGAACATGACTACCAAATAAGAACTTGGAAATAGTGCTATGGGATTGATGTAGACTGACATCCTGTCATCAAGGCCTAAGCATTCATTTACACTGTCAATCACAACAGCAAGTAGAGTTTGATATACTGTCTACAACTAGGGTTACATAAAATTTCCATTATAAACACTGTTGGTTGTTTTTTTTGTTGTTGTTTTGGGGTTTTGGGGTTTTTTTTTTGTTTGTTTCTTTTTGTGGGTTTTTTTGGTTGGTTGGTTTGTTGGTTGGTTTTGTTCTGTTTTGCTGGGTTGAACTTCCCACATTGATTCTTCAAGTGAAAAGTTTTGAGGAAGTTTCAATGAAAATCATTACACTATTTCCAAGAGGAAGATTACAGAGAAATACATTGATTTCCCAGTATTGAAATGTATTTCTCTGAAAGCAGTACCTCTGTGTGTTATAACACCAACTGGCTTGTTGTTTTATCAATGAGAATTTACTTATCTGGACAAGTTATAAAACTTTGAAAACTGTTATTTGCATATGTTCAGTACAGTTTCAGCAGAATTTCCATCTACATTATCTGATATTTCCCAACAAGCTTACCTTGTCCCAGTCTCAACAAGCTTACTGTGTTACAGACGTGTATACCCAACCCAGAGAATGAAACCTCAGTAATAACACTTGATTCTCTTTTGGCCTTACAGGAAGTCACGGGGACTTAGCTTTTCCCTTAACTCTTTCACAAGTTAACTCTAATCTTGTCTATTTATGTTCCTCTTCAGAAATTTTCTTAATATGATGAATTTAATTACACCTACCTTCAAATGTGTATGTGTAGTTAAAACATATAGTTGTCTAGTCTTCTCCCATAGTTTGTTGTGACAGATAGGTAGATCAAAGGACTTAAATAAGTTTGAAAAAAGATGTTTTCAAGTATCTTTCTGTTCTTGCATTGTTTACAGGGGAAGATAGATAACTAGCTGAAGTAAATTTCCCAGACTCCAGTTTCAAAATTAGACCAAATGGGTCTCACTCGAACTGAAGATCTGAAACAGAGGTTCTGAAGGATTGAGGAATGGAAAAGAACTGGAGGACCACATAGGGACAGTCAAAAGGAAGAATGTTTTACCTAGTGACAACATGCAGCCATTAGTAGCAAACCTAGTAGATGTAATGTTACTTGATATCTGTAAAAGAGAAAGAACTGAAAGCATACTAAAGTTCAAACAGAAGCTAGAGATAATGCAAAACCAGAGGTCACAGATGACAGTTCAACTAAACGAGCACCTTAACACTTTGTTACATAGTTCATATTGCTGCCTAAGATAATCTTAACTTCTAAACCACTGATCTTCAATTTTGCTGTTCCGATGTGTCAGAGAAAAAAAAGAGATAAATACAGTGGGCTCAAAACATTGAGGACCTTGAAACTAAAGCCAAGGGAAGTAAATCAGAGTGAAAATTTTACCAAAATGCAATACACACCAATCTGAAATCTTTGCAGAACTGTGGAGTAAAGCAAAACACCTTGAATGCTACTAATTCCATGAAAGCTAGTAGACTTAAGCAGAAAATATTAAAAACTGTCAATTACTTAAATACAAAAATTTCATGTGAGTTCTTTAGACACTGAGCATCTTGATTTACCTTGCAGTTACCATGATTTTCCTTTTACATGAGTTTTTGTGTGCTGCTTCTTACATACAGATACCTTTTTTAAAAAAATTCTTTCTTAAATAAAAACAAAAATAAAATGTCACTCTCCACTTAATTTTCTTAGATTTACCTAATCTCTGTTTTTCTTTTGCTTTTGTCCTGTTTTTTGTTTGTTTGTTTTGTTTTGTTTTGTTTTGAGATTTTCCTGAGATACAGTTAATTTTTTTCCTGAGATACAGTTAATTTTCTTCCTAGCAGCTGGTATGATGTTGTGTTTTGGATTCACCATGAAAATAATGTTTATAACAGTGCTTACATTGAGTCAAGGACTTTTCCACTTCTCATGCTGCCCCAACAGTGAGTATCCTTGGACTGCACAAGAAGCTGGGAGGGAATAAAACCAGGACTACTGATCCAAACTGATCAAAGGGATGTCCCTTATAATGTAGTGCTGTGCTCAACAATAAAAGATGGGGAATATTTTTCAGGGTGAATTGCCTTTGCTCTGGGTCTTGCTGGTCATGGGTCAGCTAGTGGTAGCAATTGTGCTGTGCCTCACTTGTGGTTTTTGGTTTGTTTATTTTATGTTTTGCTGTTGCTGTTGTTTTCCTTTCCTATTAAACCGTCTTTATTTTAACTGAGAAGTTCACACAATTTTACCTTTTCCAATTCTCCTCCCAGTCCCACTAGAGGATGGTGAATGAATAGCTGTGTCACATAGCTGCCTGCCATGTTAAACCACAACACATTTCTGTGGATTCCTTTTCTTTTACATCTTTTTGGTTCACTCTTTTTATTCAAAAATAAAAACTTTAGTGACCTTTTTTCTCTCTTAACAATTCTTTCTATTTTAGCAATCTGTTACAATTGCTTTCATGTGTATAGGTTCTCAGAAACAAATGTTTAGCAAATCAAGAAAACCTCATTTTCAAAGACCCAAAAAGGCTGCTATGGCTGCTATACTTCTGATATAACACTACTCCAAGAAAACTGAATTTACTAAGTTATTTTAGACTTGAAATAGGAGCCACTCCTACTCTACTGCGTCTTAAAAAGCAGATCAGAAACTTATGGCTAAGATGAACTCATGTATTTTTTGATAACTGGGTACTAGAAAACTCTGCCAAGTTGAGACTTGAGAATTGACTATCCAACTTCATTTTACTCATTTCATTTCTTTTTGATAAAAATAATGACAAAAGTTCATTTCTGAGCAATACAGGCAACATTAGTGTTGGATACCTTATTAAAAGTTAAATTATCATCTCCTATAGTGACCGTTTTCATCATTGTCTCTGTGAATGACTTCAGCATTACTGTTTTTCATTTATGCTTCAATGCTGAGGTAAACTATCTAGGAATCAGTGATCAGACAACAACAAAAGAAATGAGAAAGATGGCAGTTGGATCCAAGAAATAATACTTCTTCCATTAAAGTATTGCTATCTGGCACAAGGAAGAAAACTTCCATCCATATTCTCTTGGAGTTCATTAGTGTCCAGTAATTTGGCTACAAACACCAATAACTCATTGAATCTGTAAATGAAATCTCTTCCATCCTAGACTGACATTAATTTTTGGATTTTAGTGGTCACAGTTTGGCAAGTGCCAAACAGCAAGAGACTCCTAATAAACAGCATGCTTCCTTGTAAAGATACAAGTAGAAGTGAGTTTGAGGCACAATGCTCTTACCAAAGACAGAAATGGAATTAAGGCTTCTTGTGTCTGATGTAGTGAGGGCAAAACTTTTCTATGGAGTGAAACTGCAGATCCCACTGATTGTGGCACAATTATGTCACTTCTATGGCAGCTATTCCAGAACACACAAGCTGCAAACAGCAACTTCAAAGACATATACTTCATCTGAGAGCAGAAGTAACATAGTTCCAAGAAAGTACTTATATGAGTACAAACTAGTTAAAAAATTGTGCTTTGCCTGTTTTGTCCTTTTCTGAATTAACTGATGTCCAAATTACAAATATCATCCTTAAATACTACAGAATTAATTGTTTCTTCTTCTACTCTTCCATCTGCCTCTACACTGAATAAGTGCCCTGGAATTATACAGTCAGGTGAACACATTAAAAAGTTTGATGTGCAAAGGTTACTTAGCCGAATACCCAGTTTTTCAGTAAAATGAAAGACTGTTGTTTTGATTGTTTTGGGTGATTGTCTTCTGCATATCTTCTTTTCCCCTACAGTTTCTAAATGTATGTAGCACTATATCCATTTTCTTTTTCAAAACTACTGACTTTTTCTTTGTATGATTAGGTAACTCTGATCCTGAATGTAGCTGCAGATTCCAAAATAAGTATACTTGTAGATAAGTCACACCTGACCTTGTCTACACTGGGTTATACAGCAGTCTTAAAAAAAAATAGAGGAGAAAAAAAAAAAAAAGCTATCATGTCACTTGTAAGATTTTCTCATCTCTGATCTGTGGTAAGACACCATACAATGTGAAACAGTTTGCAGCACATACTGACCCATGTTTGCTTGCTATGCAAACATAGGGCTTCGGTCTCCAATGTTTGTCTAATTCCAAAACTGAGATAGAAAAAATGCAAATGAGAAAATGATTTCTATTCAAATAGAATTTTTACTGATTTTTCTTTCTTGAAACATTTAGTAGGTATAATCATATATGGACACACTTAAATTCAAGATGATCAAAGGTTCCTGTTTCCCAGAGAAGTTCAACAATTTTCCGTCAAAATCAACACATGTACTTGAAAAAAGAAATGAACAAAACAAAACAACAACAGCAATAACAAAGACACCATCGCAACAAGAATCAATTAAGTTCTTCACTTCTTCTATTACTAATGGTGGCTACAAATTAAATGCTACATTTCCTTTCTGCAAGAAAATCTGGGAAAGTTTTTAGATTGTGTTGATATTTGAAGTAGCATTTGCAGATTTTAATACTTTTTTTTCATTTTTATTTTTTTATTTATTTCATTTTATTCTATTTTATTCTATTTTATTTTATTTTATTATTTATTTATTTATTGTCACTTATGAGAAATTCTGCCAACATTACTTACTGGTTGATGTCTTTCAGTAAAGGAGCATTACAAACGTCAACATTTCTCAGTGCCCTGTTGAAGTAACATGTAATATTTTGCTTTGCATGTTTTCTTATTCCTCTGAAAAGATGGAACTCAGTCCATGGTAGGGATCCAAGCATGACAAATTTACATTACACAGTGAGAGGAAAAAAAAAAAAACAAACACCAAAATATAGTTACTACATCCAGGAAATAAGAATTTCCCTCCACTGGGTTCAGAGTAAGTGTTTTTAAGTATTCTTTTGAACTATTTGTCCATGAGTTTGTTCTGAGTCATTAACAGTTCATACTATGATTAACTGACAACACTGTCTTAATGAATAGACTTATATCTCTCTTTTTCATTTGTCAGTCACTTCCTCTGCTCATGCCAATCAGCCTTCTTCTGCTTCACAGACTTTCAAGGTTTAGATATCTGGTTTAGATATCTGTTGTTATTGCGTTATTTTCTGCTTGCAAGCAGAAAAATATTTAAGATTGGTTTGTTGGTTTAAGTTCGTTGATTGATGCAGTGAACTTTGTGACATTCTGACACTCCTTGCCACATTGGTATTTATCAGTTCTGGTAAGTGATTTTGATTTTATAAGAATAAATGTAAATTTCACAATTCTCGTAATCATTAATCTCATAGTATCCTCCAAGAGAAATGGTGGAGCTACTGAATTCAGTGGAAAAACTATGAGTGAAAACAATCATTCAAACAGCTGAAAGACATGATTTAAAACTTCTCATTAACTGGAAACATCAAAAATTTCTTTCCAGCCTGAACGCATTCCAGGGAAATCCCATCGTGCTGACTAGCTAACAAAGTGTCTGCAAACACTGGATTTACCAGCTTGCTTCGCTAGCATTGTCAGGGTTGTATGGCTCCCACAGCTCTGTGCCAGTGAGTACGAGTGCCCTGGAGCAATTGGGCTGCGTGGAGCCATAGGCCTCGGAAAACACAAGCAGCCACTCCACAATTGGATGTTCTTCAAGTGCTAACAGTAACTCATCAGGAACAGCAGCAGCTTGCTACAAATGTATAAAAAACTTCATGTACACCATTTGTTTCAATTACCAAATGACTATTCTCAATATAATGCTGTTTCATTACAGTAAGATCAAGGCTTATGCTTGCAGTTGCCTGAAGCAAAGAACCCTGATGGTAGAAAATACTCAAAATAATCAAAGAAGAATATGTTAAACCTCAATATCTTTCACAGTTTAATGAAAGGCAGCTATATTTGTCTTCTATAGAAAAAATAATAATAAAATAAAATAAAACCAAAAACAGATTAGAAAGGTTTTCAATACTGTTTTGCATATAGTTATCACTGCGGGGTAGTAACACATACCTATACACTAAATATAAATAAACTCAAATAAATATAAATATAAGTATAAATGTAGATATAAATATAAATAAAAATATAAGTAGAATCATGAAATAACCTAAGCTGAAAGAAATTCACAAGGATCATTGAATCCAACTCCAGGCTCCACACAGCATCACCTAAAAATCAGACCAGGCTAAATATATATTCTATAGCCATGTAAAATCTCATTTCCATTTCTAATTTTCCCCACATTCAAGACAAAGAAGATTCCAAAGTAATCTTGAAATCTTTCTGAAATATAGTATATGGAAGACAAAGTGTCCTTGAAAAGGAAACAAGTTACTTTACAGTATATGTGCTTCATATATTTGTGCGTCTTTGTTAACAATGAAATTATAGTAGCTTGACATTGCTTACATGCTAACTTTAATGCTTATTTACTACTCATGTTGTGACACCGAAGAATTTCTTAACTTAAATGACTGTCATCTCTTTCATAGACCCAGTTCTCTCTGATTGTTTTCCAAATTTTGTGAGACAAATAGACACTGTTTTTTATTTGTATTAGAACAGCACATGAAAATGTTGTCAGCTTTAGTGGCTAATCCCTTCAAAAGCACGCATGCTAAATCCCAAACTCAGCTGAAGTCCTTGAATGTTCTTTACTTCTGTCTGGAAAGAAAACATTTGAGTACTTGTGACTTGTTTTTTTATAGAATGCTGTTTTTCAGTTCATTGGAAGTTGCAAAAGAATCTTTCTTAAGACTATGACTCACTGAGGCTTATTGAGACACAGGTAATAAACAGGATACTGCTAATATTGCACATCTTAAAAAGCATAGTTTTTCTCCTTTCTAAGAAAAAAAAAAAAAAGTCATATGTTCAAATGCAGGAATGCAGGAGATAATGATCCCAGTGTCCCGGTGATATTAGGCTTTTGTGTATTTATTTGTGTTGATTTTCTGATTTTGTTTGTTTTTGTTGTTGTTGCTTTTTTTTTTACATTGATTATGATTTGAAAATTCCTATGCTGAATACAAGACTGGTTTGATAGACAAGGCCACAAGCTACTTTCAGCATCTGTAATCATTACTACTTAACATTTCTGTGTAATCTTTAGATTATTTTGAAAGTCTTAACTGCAAGGGCAACAGAAATGTTCACTGCAAAATTTTAACAGATTTATTACTTTAAGAAATACATGGAGAGGAAGAGGTCTGTAAATCTTTGACCTAGAGATAAGATCTTTTGATATTAACCAATTATTTGCAATTTTAAAAAGCATTCTTAACTAAATAGCTAGAACTTTACAACTCTTTAATTTCATTAATTTCAGTGTATAACTAGAATTATTAACAGATACAGAAAACCTGAGGCCAAATTTCAAACATATTAAAACCAAAGGGGAAAGTACCTTATCTCAAGTGACAGACTGAAACTCAAGTATTTATGTCCTCTTTTGTCTTCTATGTAGCTACTATAAATGTAATAATATGTCATTTCCCCATATTGCCTGTGACGGGGATTCTTGGTAAATTTTGAGATTTGAAGAGATGTTTTGATGTCTATTTTATCAAAGTTTTGTGCATAATGTCTCTTCCATTGACCTTTCTGGAGTTTTCTTTAAGAAGCAGACAGTGCTTTCTTTTTCAGAAAAAAAAGTAATTTCAATGTTTACCTAAAACTGAAAAATAAAGAAAGCACTATGACAGAAGCTTCTAATATACTTTTGATTTTGAAATGCAAAATAAGAAGATGCAATGCAATGTTGCACAACCTTCCTACAGAAGTGTTTATTCCTCTTGAAGGAGCACAAGTCTGTGATGACATAAACACAAGCTATCAATAAGGACTATACTCTGGAAAAAGGAAGAACTTGTTCATCAGATTTTATTCTTCCATGATTTTGATTTAGACACATGATGTTCCACAATGCAGATTAGTGTGAGATGACCATGTCTTTGCCTTCAAAAAATCAGATAACTCTTGTTACTAGTTAAAACCAGTCGATCAACCCAAAAGTAAAAGGCTTAATAGTCTTACTTCTTAAATACTATTCTAATAATTCATGTCTGTTAGGTAAATGATAATTCAAAGAGAAGTTCATATTTGATATACACTGTTTAATGTGACAAAGGCATAACAAGTCGGTTTTAGACATAGCAATCAACTTACTTTGAGTACTGGATCCAAAAGAGAGTCAGTAAGATTGTCAAAGTGTTTGAGAACCTCCTCTATCAGGGAAGACTGAAGGAGTTACATCTTTTGATCTTGGAAAAGAGAGGACTACAAGGGACCTCACTGCAGTTTGGCAGTATATAAAGAGTGGCTATGAAGAGGATGAAGCCTCTATCTTTCATAGAATCCACATGGAGATGATTGGAGATAATGGGCACAAGCTTTATCAGGAACAGTTTCATCTTGACATACGAAATTTTCTACAATGAGAACCAGTCACTGGAACAACCTCCCCAGGAGCACAGTAGAATACCCATCCCTGGAGGTTTTCAAGATGCAATTGGATAGGTTGTTAGACATAACTGTTTCCTGAGGTTTTTTTAGAGAGCTTTGTCTCTTATGCGGGTAGAGAGGTCCCTATAGAGTTGAATAGATGGATAGTGGGAACAATCATGCATCTGTAAACAGGCTCATTGTTACTCAGACTATATTGCATGGGTGATGTGACTGCAGATATAATTTTAAATATGAATCTTGGCAAAGTTAATCTTTAAATTCTGTAAAGTTTTTCACCAATAAGAGCATTTTTTTCTACCCTATCCACTCCAGATTCTTAACAGTGCTTTGTGAGAACTGATTAAGCCTTCCATTATGTGACTAAGAAAAAATCTTATTTTTCATTTCAGTCTATGAGACAGGAAAATTATGGGAGTATACTCCAGCTTCCCAAAGACAAAGTCTATTCAGGCTAAACACAAAGGTTTTTTTTTTTTCTTTCTGAAGTCCTCTGGAATTTTGCCTAAACTACATAATGTGTTCAGTATATCTTGTCCTAAATTCCACTTTTCAGCTTCACCATTTCAAAATCCTAAGTGTTGTAACTTTTAACATAAATAGAACTAAGTCATGTAGGCATTTTGAAGGCTAAATCTTGCATTCGTAGATATAAGAAAAGCCAGCATCCCCAGTGTTCTGAAACTTATATAACTAGGTTTCATAATTCAGAAGGCTGTCAAATGAAACTCAGGAAGTCAGGACAGTGGTTCTCCCACCAAGGCACTTGCAGCCTTTACTTTGGAGGAGGAAGTTTGGAGGAGGGGCTGCTGAGCCCCTCGGCCGTTGGGCTGCGGTGATGCCTTGGAGGCATGCCGTACCGTGCTGGCTCATTCGACTAATATATTTTCATTGTGATGTTTCTGAGCTCATCATGACTGAGAGTACACAAAATATCTCAGAACAGTTACTGTAAGCAATTAACTGTTTCTTATGATATTATACAATGCCAAATCTGATTTCACTTATTGAAGCATAAATTTATTCTGGAATGAGATCAGATTTAGATCCAAAACCCAATAGGCTGCAATAATTCTATCAGTTACTGTTGAAAATTGAGACCTACAAGCTCTAGGCACATAAAGTACACATCTCAGCTATCACCTAGATGCACATACATATATGGGTGTCTTAGTCTTTGATAGAAAAGGAAGTAAATAATTTTTCTAAACTTTGAGGTCAGACGTAGTACACAATTTCCTTCTTCTTGAGTGGATCAGTGTACAAATAACAAATATGTGAACAGACAAGGAGGAAAAACTTGTATATTGTTTCTGCCCTCAGATGTGTGACTATGCAATGTTTAAACTCCAGGAAATTGTATAGGAGATAAATGGGGGGAGAGGGGAGGGGAGACTTTATCTGGTTTTCAGTGATAAATTCCACAAATGGTTTCCAGAGATCAGAGACTACAGAGACTACTTGACAGAGAGCTGTTGGAGAGGGTCCAGAGGAGAGCCAAGAAGATGATCAGGGGGCTGCAGCACCTCCCGTACGAAGACAGGCTGAGGGAGCTGGGCTTGTTCAGCCTGGAGAAAAGAAGGCTGCCGGATGATGTAATTGCAGCCTTTCAGTACCTAAAGGGAGCCTACAAACAGGAGGGCAGTCAACTCTTTGAAAGGATTGATGGTTTTAAGTTGAGGGAGGGAAGGTTTAGGTTGGATTGCAGGGGGAAGTTCTTTACAGAGAGAGTGGTGAGGTGCTGGAACAGGCTGCCCAGAGAGGTTGTGGATGCCCTGTCCCTGGAGGTGTTCAAGACCAGATTGGATGGGTCCCTGGGCAGCCTGGTCTAGTATTGAATGTGGAGGTTGGTGGCCCTACCTGTGTGGGGGAGGTTGGAGATTCATGATCCTTGAGATCCCTTCCAACCTGGGCCATTCTCTGATTCTGTGATTCTCTGATTCTGTGAGAATAGAAACTGTAGAATATCTCTTGTTCAGATGCCACCACTTAAAACAAGCAAGAGAATTTTCTAAATACAAAGATTGCAAACTTAAATTTTTAAATAGTAATAGGGCAATTAAAAATATCCAAGAATCACAGATGTTTTAAATAGCAACCTTTTAGATTGGAATGACAGCCTACTTTCAACTGTTTTTTTAATGTAAAATCAATAATTCTACGGGTTCACAAGAGTTGCCAAGCCTTTATCTTGAAATAAGACAATTTATAGTGCATTCAAATATTTAGTATGATCTCATATAGGGTTCTAGTTGAAGCAATAAAAACTTTGATAAAAAAAATTTTGCCTACAGAACCTGCAACTCACTTTAGATCTTGGAGCTTATACCTTGCTTAACAGTATTTATTTATTTCCTTTTTTGATTCATTGCTATTTCTTACTCTTATATGAACATTAATGTTTACATGGTAGTGATAGAAAAATATTTTAGAAACATGTAGAAAAAATTTATGGTGCAGTAGTATTCTATGATCATTTCCTTATAAAACCTTGCTTTCTTTTGTAGATGTATATTCAAAATTGTTTCTGCATTTTTATCTTTAACATTTCCAGACCTAGAACCTGAACATTAAAAACTGCCTAGGTTCTCAAAAGACAAGAGGAATAAAGCTGATTGAAAACACTGTGCATACAGGTCTGTCCTCCTACTCATTCAGTTTACTTACAATCATTCTCCAGTGTCAAGTACTTTTCCTCCCTAAAGCAAAACTACTCCTAACGTCCTAATGTGGGATGGCCTCCACCACAGATTCTACCACTTTCATTTATTCAATATTTCCCTAGACTAGAAAATTTCTTTTACCTCCACGTAGCTTTAATAACAGAACCACAACCACTTTCCTACCCCCACTGTAGATTTCTTTTATACTCAACTGCTTTGAAAGAAGTTCTTTGTTTACTACCAGTAACTTAGACCATCAATAGTAGTTTATAGAATATACGTACTATATGCATCTAAAGTGTACTGAGTTTAACTTCTGGTACTGAACTGCATATGTTTCATAGAATCATAGAAACATAGAATGGCCTGGATTGAAAAGGACCACAGTGATCATCCAGTTTCAACCTCCCTGCTATGTGCAGTGTCATCAACCACCACACCAGGCTGCCCAGAGCCACATCCAGCCTGGCCTTGATTGCCTCCAGGGAGGGATGGGGCATCCAAAACCTCCTTGGGCAACCTGTTCCAGGCTGACACCAGCCTCTGAGTGAAAAACTTCCTCCTAATATCTAACCTAAACCTCCCCTGTCTCAGTTTAAAACCATTTTCCCTTGTCCTGTCATTGTCCATCCTCGTAAACATCCATTCCCCCTCCTGTTTATATGCTCCTGTCAAGTATTGGAAGACCACAATGAAGTCTCCCTGGAGCCTTCTCTTCTCCATGCTAATCAAGCCCAGTTCCCTCCGTATTTATTCATAGGAGAGTGCTCCAGCCCTCTGATCATCTTAGTGGTCTTCCTCTGGACCTTCTTCAAGAGCTCCACACACTTCCTTTACTGGGGGCCCCAGGCCTGGACGCAGTACTCCAGATGGGGCCTTACAAGAGCTGAATAGAGGAGGACAATCACCTCCCTCTCCCTGCTGGCCACCCTTTTTTTAATGCAGCCCAGAACACAGCTGGCCTTCCGGGCTGCAAGCGCACACAGCTGGCTCATGCCCAGCTTCTCACAAAGACCCCCAAGTCCTTCTCCACAGGGCTGCTCTCAAGGATATCTTCCCCCAGTTTGTACAAATACCTGGGATTGCCCCAGTCCAAGTGCAGCACCCTGCACTTGGCCTTGTTGAACCTCATTAAGTTCTCATGTGCCCACCTCTCCAGCCTCTCCAAGTCCATCTGGATGGCTTCCCTTCCTTCCAATGTATTGACTGCACCGCTCAGCTTGGTGTCATCTGCAAACTTGCTGAGGGTGCACTCGATGCCATCGTCTATGTTAATGATGAAGATGTTGAAGAGCACCGCTCCCAAAACCAACCCCTGAGGGACACCGCTTGTGACTGGCCTCAACCCTGACACAAAACTATTAATCACAACCCTTTGGCTGTATCCAGCCAGCCAATTCCTAATCCATCAACAGTCCGTCCTTCAAATCCATACCTCTCCAATTTAGAGAGAAGGATGTGGTGAAGGACCGTCAAAGGTTTTGCAGAAGTCCAGGTAGATGACATCCATCACCCTTCCCCCGTCACTCCATCATAAAGTGCCACCAGACTGGTCAGGCACAATCTGCACTTGGTGAAGCCGTGCTTGCTGTCTCAAATCACCTCTTTGTCTTGTATGTGCCTTAACATAGCTTATCGGAGGATCTGCTCCATGATCTTCCCAGGCACAGAGGTGAGGCTCACCGGCCTGCAGTTTCCTGGGTTGTTATTTCTCCCTTTCTTAAAAATGGTAGTAACGTTTCCCTTTTTCCAGTCACCAGGGATTTCACCAGACAGCCATGATTTTTTAAATATGATGGAGAGCAGCTCGGCAACCACATCAGCCATCTCTTTCAGAACCGTAGGATGGATATTATCCGGTCCTATGGACTATTGTACATTCAGTTTCATGAGGAGGTCTTGGACTTGTTTCACTGTTCACAGTAGGACAGAAACCACTCCCCACACTCTCACCTAAAGGCTCAGGTGGACACAGGAAGTCTGACCACCTGTGAAGAATGAGGCAAAGTACTCATTGAATATCTCAGATTTTCTATGTCTGAGGAAGCCAGCTCCCCATTACCTTTCATCAGAGGGGGAACACTCTTCTTGGCCTGTCTCCTCCTGCCTATGTACCTGTAGAACACCTTCTTGTTATTTTTCACATTCCTCGCCAAGTTCAACTCCATCTGCACCTTGGCTTTCCTAATCCTATCTCTACACACGCAGACAACAACCCTATATTCCTTCCAGGCTATACAACCTTGCTTCCACTTGCTGTACATTTCCCTCTTTTCCCTCAGCTTAAGCTGCAGGTCCTTGCACAGCCATGACTGACACCTGCCTCCCCTGCTCAACTTCTGCTGGGGGATGGAGAGCTGTTGCACTCTCAGAAGGGTCTCCTTAAAGAGCTGCCAGCTTTGTTCTGTACCCATGCCCTTAAGGACAGTTTCCCAGGGGATCCCACTTGAGTAGCTGGAAGTTTGCTCTCCTGAAGCATGGAGACCTAGCTCTGTGTTTCAACTCAAGTGGGGTTCTTTTTAAAGTGAGTCAGCAGAAGAAATAGGAAGATGAGAATTCTGTAGTATCTATTGACTCACCAGCCGAAAACAGACCAAATTTTATATCACTTATTTATTAAGATGAAGATCTTTGCTTGATAAAGAACTGCCAAGTACCTTCCTAAGTATCTTAGGAAGGTAACTTCCTATTCATTTCCAGGCTTTTCCTCAAAACTTACACATGGGAAAATTAAAGAATACATATAACATGCCACTTAAGTGCCATTTTGGATATAAATAAACATGCTTGGTGTTAGCTGAGGTTTGTGTTTTGGTCTTTTGATCCTACAGTTTCCAGAATATAGGACCTGCTGTGAAATAGCAAAAATGGAGAACAGCATCTATTGTGTACCTGTGGCTGAGTAGTCCAAGAAAGAAAAGAGATCTCTCTGCAGCTTATGTTCTGTTTGCTCTGAGAACCAATAGCCATTCTAGACAACTTGGACTACAACTGTTCTCTTTTGCATGCCTCTACAACAGAGCAGTTGAGCTTGACTGCCAAATTTGCTTAATTTTTGGCACCTTGCACATATAGCTATGCTTGCAAAACCCCAGTAAAACAACTGGCATTTAATTTTCTTGGCAGTTGGGAGCTCTATAATCTGAGACAGACTTCACTACTTTATTGAAGATGGTTAACTGTAATTTATTGGAAATATAATGCAACTATTATAAATTTTGGTCAAAACTGATATAAAAGCGCATTCAATTCAGTTCTCTGAAAGAGCGTATGGGAAGGAGAGCACTGTCTTTTACTTTTATTGTGGGATGGATGCTTTTTTGGAAAGTATAAGACTTTATCTCACTTAAAGAAAAGTGAAGTATGCTCTTCTACTTATTCCATTGTATAGTATATTATAATTTCTGCAACATTACTGATGTTTGTGGAACAATTTTTTGCAAATTTGTACGTTGACATCTGTATGAGAACTGCTGAATTATGGCCTGAACCTCTGATTGATCACCTGAGGTGAGCAATAGTCAGCCATGGGTGCAAAGGTGAAGGCAAATCACTTGTGCTGCTGGAAGGGGTGGAGCCTACCTGCAACTCTCCTAGACCCATTTAAGAGCTGGCTACAGTGGAGAAGGATCTCTTCTGGAGATCCACTCTGCTGGAGTTTCATAAGTGAGCCCACGATGTGGGTAAGCTTTCTATTTACTCTCATTTTTATTATAATCTACTCTGTCTAACTCCCTTGTTTATTTTGTAATTATAACATCTTAATATTCATTGATTATACAACATCTAAGCCTATCAAGCAAGTAGTAAGACCAGAGCATCATGGATATTTTCAAAGTAACACAAAATTAAAATTGTTTTTCTATCCATTTATATATATATATATATATATATATATATATATATTTTTTTTTTTTTCTTTGCCAAGTTCTACAGCATGCAGTTTTTAAAGTATGACAAAGAATAGTGTCAAAAAAGCTATAGTATATTACTTGTCCTGTTGGATTTGGATTCATTTTGGGAACAAATGTGTCCATTCAGAAACTATAATAATGCAACACAACATACTCTCTCTCTCACCTTTAGGTGGCTGTCTAGAGTTCAGCATTTCTACTTATGTAGTCATTTTCCCTCTCTTACAGTGCCCTCCCTTAAAACTAATTAATGGACTAGCCCATAATAGTATGTGCTTCCTATTCCAGTAAAGAGGAAGGAAACTTCCAAATCAAATGGACGTCAATTGGGCTGCAGTTTCTTATGAATAAATGTATAGCTACAACAGGAAAATCTCGTGTTGCCAAAACATGGATAGGAACTGGATTTCCTCTTCTTAATGGGCAATATAAAGGTCAAGAGTCTAAATGGAGACAAATGATGACATTATGCCTGTTGATTACTTTGCTGATTTAAAATGTAATACAGGAAGTAGCTAGAAGCTGCCTGCCAACTGATTATTACTATACCACTACTCTCATCAACAAAAATAATAAAACAAACAGATATATTTGCCCATAAGATAATAGTTAAAACGAAAGGGTCCTATGAAATCATTTTCCCTCATAATGCAGTGGAGAAGTTGATTTAATTTTTGTATAGAAATAGATTCAGAGTAGGTAGTATTACTAAGGTTTTCAAATTTCCCAATATGCTTGCATTTTGATCATACAAACTTAAGGGAAACAGTAGTAGAAGTAAATATACTAGTTTGAGTACTTTTGAGAATAAATGTTTTGAATTTAATGTAAATATCTGAGTGTTGCTTCAAAAGTAATGCCTCCTGTTTTATAATGTTCACCCACAATATCAGAGGCAAATGGTGGTGGTATGGCAGTAGAGAGTGAAGCTTCCTGCCAGTATCCCATTGCATATTGTTGCTGTGTGACAGATGCAGCAGAGGGGCAGTCGGACAAAATGACATCTGACATCAAAGTGCATATGAAGCAAAGGCGTATCACTCAGTTCCTCCATGCAGAAAAATGCCCTGCATTGACATTCACTGACACTGAATACTTATGGAGGCCAAGCAATGGCTGTGAGCACAGTGAGACAGTGGGTGATGAATTTCAGTGACAGTGATATGAAAGACAAGCCATATTCCAGACAGTTGTGCACTGCCATCGCACTACAAAATTAAGAGTGGCTAGATCAGCTCATCCATGTGAATTGACAGATTACGACTAGGGAACTGTGTACAGAAAGGAATATTGGCTTCAATGCCTTGGAAACAACAGTGGCAACTTTGGAATATTGCAAAGTTTGCAGCAGGTGGGCCCATGAATGCTCACACAGGAAAAGAAAGAACAACATATGCAAGTTTATCAGGACCTACTGAAATAATACAAGGCTGAAAGTGACAGTTTCCTGGATCATATCATGACCATTGAAGAGATATGGTGTCACCACTACAAGTGAAGCAAAAACAGCAGCCCATGGAGTGGAGTCATGTGAATTCCCTGTTGAAGACAAAGTTCAAGATCAGACCATCATGAGATGAAGTATATTGTCTTTCAGAATAAGAAAGGGGTGATCCTTATGGATTGCTGATCTTGGCTGCACTATCCTATCACACCCACCATATAATCAGTATTTGGTACCTTCTGACTTCCATCTGTTCAGGACAATAAAGGATGTACTGTGTGGGGGCAACATTTTCCTAGCAATTAATCTGTCATAAATAATCTGTCATAAAAGCTGTGAAAAAATGGGTGACCTTTGCAGGTGCAGATATTCACAAGCTTGACATGCAGGCTGTTGGTCATGGCTAGCAAAAATGCTCAGATAATGATGGTGACTAAGACGAAAAGGAGTGTTTTGTAGCTGAGAATTTGATCTATCAAACTGCATTATTGTGCTCTTTTTATTTGTTTTAGTTTCCATGGAAACAAATGAGAGGCATTACTTTCAGAGCAACCTATGTATTGTAAACAATTATTTCTTCAAAGTGTTTAAAAATATTTAAAAAAAAAACAACAAAAAGGAACAAACAAACAAACAACAAAAAAAAAATCTCACGCACCTTGATATCAACCACTTTCCTAATTTTATTTTTATTTAGTCAATTCCTACCTGGTATCATACTTCGCTATGAGCTGGCTCCATAGATTTTATCTCTGTACCAGATTCAGTAGTACCACTTACATGCTTTTGGGATTTTCACAACTGCATCAGTTTTATTAGCTTACCAGGGACCCCAGAAATTTCAATATTGCTTTTGGGAAAACACAGTGTTAGTAATGAATCATTTCTTGTTAATTTCTTGTTAATTCTCCCGCATAACCCCCTTTTATGCTGAAAAATATTCACACTTTCTGTGATTTCTTCACTTCCTATTCTAATTATGTCCAGTTGCTGAATCAAAAAAGCCAGAAAAAGTCTCTGAAAACTGTTGTCAAGAAATTTTGACCTCTTTTCAAACCTCACTAAGATTCATTTAGAACTGCACTGTCATTCACATCAGGAAAATCAAGCACTGTAAGAAGAAAAAATCTGGTAAACTCCTATGTTTCTGCTCTTCGATACTTTGACACTCACTATTAAGGAAGCAATGGCCTTTATGAGCACAAACAAAACAGAAGACTGGATAAGTCTCACAGATGAGTTAAGCTTCATTATTCACAACGGACTCATGCTCTGAGATCTGTTAGATCATATTACCACCATTTCCATGCTCACGTGTATCTGGCTGTTTTGGAATTTTTTGAAAATGAGAAAAAAATTCCAACTTTATCTTCGGAAGGATGAAAAAATACGTAAAAGAGATGTAAATGGAATTCATCTGAATTCCTGATCTTTCATTTTGAACCAAAAGCCAGACCATCAGATTTAATGTTCAATGTGATAGTTTCATAATATCAATTTTTTCACAAGGTAAGCTTGGGATAAGCTGTCATATGCAAACCACTACAGCTTCTGCCTAAGCCCCTCAAGTTAGCACTGTGTGTGGAGCTCTTATTCAGCAGGGGCAACTTCTTATTTCTAAAATACCAGCAGTTTTATTTTTTGAAGTTGAGAAAATGCCACATTTTGTCTCTAGTTTATTTTTTCCTAATATGTTAGAATGTATTCTTCTTCCAATAAGTGATATTTAGGCTTAGACGTATGGGTTGAGAGTGCTTACAAGTCTTCTCAGTTTTTTTTTTTTTTTTTTTTTAAGATTATTCTAAAAATAACTTGTACAGCCTTGAGACCTCCCACCTTGACTTAGAATTTACAAAGTTCTTCAGTTAAATCTGCTAATAAGCCCAAACTATAAACAAGAAATTTGGCTTAACTGGACATACTACCATAGAGATAGGACCTAAGACTGCTAGAAAAAAAAAAAAGCTATGTTTCTTTCTGCAGAGGAGAGGAGGAGTGAGATAAGATTCTTTGTTGTTGGAATCTCAAAATATCTGTAGCTTTTAGTACTTCTTTTTTGTTTTCTTGGTGATCTAGCTGACATATTTGATATTGCAACATTAGTTTGAAACACAGCACAGTAAGAGAAAGTACAAACATTTTACAGATCAGTATTCTCCCTGCACGTGAAAATTCAGGAGGATATGAATTCATAAGATGTTGCTCTGCTTAGAATAAATGCCAGGGTGCTAAAAATCTCCCTGTAATAGAGTGCTAGCTCTTAGGGCTCATATTTTGGCTGATCATGACAGGACAACAGTTTTCAGAGAGGAAAACCAGCTAATAAATCCACTGCAGTTTCACAGCCTCTTGGGTTGCTTGATTCCCTCTCTGAGTGTATTATCTGCAAGGAACTTACACAGGCTGAAGTATGGGGTCTGGCTGAATGCCCTGGCTTTCCCTCTGAAAGAAAGCTCTGTCAGGAGAACAGAGGGCAATGTAGCACAACCATAGGAATCATTTTAACAACGAGGCACTGTTTTCCTGCTTTTTGTCTCTAACCAGCCAGCATTCACATTATGAGAGTGTGAAATATAGATTGCAATTATAGTCAGACATAATTTCCCACGATTTGGGGTTTTGTGGACATTCATCATTTGCATACTTTTTTGGCACTGATGAGCTTTTAATCAAAGATGAGCTTTTAGTGCTGACATTTTCAAGCAATCTTGACAGCACAAACATCTGTCTGTGCTTTAACACCTGTGCCCTCACAATAACCCAGCACCTGCTAGTGTCCAAGCAGGGTGATTTATGTGCCTGCTCACAGGAGCCTGAAGGCATTCTGTGGCTACAACTGGTGACATACGTGCTCCAGTGCACACAAAGTGCTGGGACTTCTCTTGCACTTGAGCAGTCCTGTCTGTGTGCAGATAGAGATCCCAGAGTGACTACCTGGGCACTTCGGCTGAGACCCACCACTTTCTGCTCATGCTTTGGGCAGTCCTGCAGCACCTCGTGTCACAGAATTATAGAATGGCTTGGGTTGGAAGAGATCTCAGAGATCATTCAGTTCCAACCCCCTTGCTGCAGGCAGGGTTGCAACCCACTAGATGAGGCTGCCCAGGGCCCCATCCAACCCGGCCTTAAACACCTCCGTAGATGGAGTATCCACAGCTCTTCTGGACAGCCTACGCCAAGGCCTCACCATCTTCTCAGTTAAAATTTTTCCTGTGACATCTTATGTAAATCTTCTCTCCTTTAATTTAAAACCATTTAAGATTTTCAAGACCGAGGCATTTGTGGGATGGTGATCAAGCTTGTAGATGTCTGAGAATTACAATATTTTCAAATTGCTGAGTACCAGTTGTGGAATATCCAAGTACAAGAATGAAAGAATCATGTTGGCAACAGTCAATTTTTTATTTATTTAAAGGAGGAAATAATGTAAAATGTATTCTGATAAGATTTTTCCAATCTTAAAGCTTTTAGAGGTGATCAAAGCTCTTTGTCTCAAAGTCTGATTAGAAGAAAGTTAGAGTAGGACTTGCCTACTATAACTTAGAAACATGAAGTGTAGGTAAGTTCACCCTCAATATAGATGTCTGTATGTATTTTCTTTGAGTTTCCTAAGTCAAATAACTGGTTTTCTATGTCCTGGTATGGATATACCAGTCGCCAAAGCATCTATAATCAAAGGTTGAAGGGCCAATACAACAGGAGATGATCAATGGTCTAAATATTAGAGGCACTATCAATCTCAGCCTAAGTGGCGAATTATGCTAATGATGTTGCCACTGGAAGAGAGATTATTGTCAGCCTACTGAAAAGCTATGACAATTTCTAGCCATAAACAATACCTAGCAAGCTCCTCTGATCTTTCATAGTTGGTTTAGAGAGATATCACATTGCTGTAAGGAGCAGAGAAGACTATAGAGTAAGTTTACTGATATAACTCAAAAGGCAGAAGCAAGAAACTTTGCTGACTGAGCCGGATAGAAACAACCTATATTTATGCTAGCAGTGCTCCTTCAAAACAGAGTGGCTGCATGCAGGCTGCTGGCCAGGCTGCCATCTGTTAAAAATCAGACTGTGCAGGAATAGGTTGATTTTTATCAGCATACTAGAATATATATACTGCAGACCTGTTCCACAACCAAGGCAAATTCTTGGACACAGCTGAACTTACTGGCCATTGTGATTGGTGGTAATAGGAGAGGTGGGAAAGTGAAAATGAATCTGAGAGATTCAGGAATGTATGACTGTTTCAAGTAGATGACATAGACAGGAAAATCTTTTTCAGAGTTCAGTGTACTGTTTTAGTATTTTAAATTGGGTATATTATACAAATGGACTTTATAAAGATGAGATCATTTTGGTGAATTCACATAAGTGGAGTTTTGAAAGAGAATGTGTGTTAGAGAATTCTGATCAGTCCATAGGTCAGCTCTCTTTTGGGTATCAGAAAGATCTGACCTTAAAAAGAAAGGTATTTCCAAATTCTTATAAAAAATAGAGGGACATCAGCTCCTTTCCTCTTGAGAGGAAAATGCCAGTGCTCAGCTTCTTAAATTTTTACTAGTGAATTATATTTTGTACTCCTACATACCTGATCTTCTGCTCTGAAGAAAAGTGATAGTCTAGGAAAAAATATTCCTTAATCTGCTACTTGCAGAATTTTTCCTTTATGTTTTTTGGATTTCAATCTACAAATACTGGTCATCATCTATCTTCTTTTTCAAGGGCAGTATGAAAATATAACAATTTACTAAAACTTTGAAAGTGTTCCAAATGCAAATTGAAAGAATGAACTGAAGAAAGTACACTAACAGATTCTTAATATGATGGTTATTTTCAGGATGATTAAGTATCTGGATAGTTTCTCACTGTCTAGTGAATCTGTCCTTTTGTAATAGGATAGGATTTCACCAAGTCAGCATTTGCTGAACACACACACACAATGGGAACTTCTGTAACAAATATTCTTTATCTCTTCCTCCAGTTTACCCTGTTTTTAGTAGAATGGTTTTCATGCTTTGGGTGACGTGAGTTGGCTTATAGTAGGCTACAGCCTGACGAAGATTTTAATTAGCTCAGAGGCCAGCAGAAAGTGGCAAGATAAATATAGGGGTCTTCTCTCTGTTTAGCAGAGCCTACATTTTGTGAACTATGTAGCACTTGCTGTTTGTTCAAACATTTAATTGAACGCTGTACAGAGGGACAAAGGAGGGTAGCTATAAGATACAAGTGTGACTGCTACTCAATTACATTTCCTATAGATTAAACCACAAAAATGAACAAAAATATTAGTGTAGCCAACATTAACATCCATGATAACTCAGCTCATGTGCGTTACTGACCACACTCAGATCAGGGAAAGAAGATTCTTCACACTATGTCTCTATTTAATTCTTGTGTAGAAACATTAACATATTTCAGTGCTTTAGAAATCAATCAGTAATCTTATGTCCAATTCCCACTCTGATCCTGAGTGCAATCTTATCTCTAGATAATTATTTTCTGTTACTTTCATCATGGAAAGTATGATATTACTGCCAAGATTTTATATATGACTTTTTATTAGTTTGTCTACTGCTCATTATGCAGAAATCCCATCTTATTTTTTATTCTTTACCAATAACTTTATTTTTTTTTTTCCATGTAAAATAGTGCAGAAAGATAGCAACTTGAACAAATATTGTAAGTGTACCTAAAAATTCAATGAAATCAGGAATACTGCTCAGATACTTAAACTCAGGCAAACATTTTCTGTCATAAAATGAGCCTTCTTGGTGTTCTTGCAAGTGTGAGAAAATTAGTATTACAGCATTTACAAGTTAATTCAATTCACTTTCATTATACTTTAAATAAATTCAGTCAGATTCTTTTTATCTTTTCCTTTCCTCATTGAGAAATAAAGAGTGCATGTTTCGTTCATGTTCTAATGAGATACTGAAATATCTTCGTAGAATGGTTATAAGAAAAAAAAAATAATTTCAGGAAATATAACCTCAATAATAGTGACAAAAGCATAAAGGTATCTTAGTCATCTGAAACTACTATTTTGCACAGATTCCATGAGCTATATATTTAAACATAGCCAGTGTAAGCATAAGACTGAAGAACTCAGTATACTTACTAAACTTAATTTAAATTTTAGACCAAGAGTACAGTTCCTATTATGTGCAGACACCATAGATAAAAACAGTCTTGAAATTAAAAGACTGTCAGCTTGCTGAGTCTGAGCCTGCACTGAGCAAGAGTTTGAACTAGATGACTTCCAGAGATACTTTTGAACTTAAGTTATCCTATGATCCCAAGTCTGGCACATTAAAGGGCTAAGAATCAAACAAGCTTGTAGTTATTTAGTTTCCAGGTGATAGGTGTTCAAGGGCTTTTGTTTTGTTTTAAATTTTAATTTAGATAGTGAGCTTGCTGAATTTTTTAGTTACTTTAAAAACCTTTCATGAAGAAGAGTTCAATCCTGATCTAAGTCCTTTGTAGCAATACAATCGTTAGAACTCGCCAAGGAGATATCTAGATAGGTCAGCAAGTAGCAAATTGCATGGGAAGATAAAAAAAATAATAGTGAAAAAAGAGGGGAAAAGCTTATTTTCCCTTGTTGGAAGACAGACTTCAGTATTTTAAAAAACACATAGGAAATTTTGACCTCAAAATCAATCTAATAATGAGATGTTTTGGTGCTGAGTTATATTTCTATATATGGATTATTTACTGAGAGAGGGGAGTTAGCATGATGAACAATGCTAGGAGAGCTAAATGTGATGATGAAAATGCTAGGAGCTGTTGTGATACACGCAAAAAGATGAAGTGCTCAAGAAGAAAGGGATTTACAATCCAGTGTGCTAAGGTAATCTTGTTACTTCATATTTTAACTTAAAGGCACATTTTTGTATAGGAAAAGAAATGTGATTCCCCTGGCTAAAAAATGACAAACTAATTTCCAGCATTTATCAAAGTCTTAATTAAGTCTTTGTTAGATTTGATATTCCAAAGAAACATTTGCTCTGAACAGAGAAGATGTTAAGAGGATGAAATACCAAAACATATCGCATTATCTGTCTTAAATTACTGACGTCAGATATGATAAAGATTCTATCCTACCCTTCTGAATGCTTTTTCTTTGACTAAAAACAGTAATAATATGAAATGAATCTAGTGCCAAGTCTTTAGTTACCCCAGCAAAACTTTTTCTTTTATTTCAGTTGTATGATACCCTGTAATGATGCAATTGTTCCTTGGCAGCATAACAGTGTCCTGTCTGTTTATTTACATCATCTTGTGCTATTATATATGCTGTTATTGTATGTACTTGACCTGTGACTGTTAGAGCTCCTAATTAACTTGTATTTACGTCTGCATTAATTAGGTATGCTACACCACTAGGCAAATTATCTTTCAAAGAAATCTTAGTTCTGAAATTTGCTGTAACAATTCTAGTATTCCTATTCACATATTTTGAAAATTATTAACTTTGTAGATAGGCTATTTATACAAATTCCTAAATATCTTTGAGAAGCATCATGCATAAATTCTAATTGTTATGGTGCTGTCTAACAAGAGAAATTAGTCTCAAAGCCTTGACACAAGCAATTGTTTTGAATAGTTCTCAATTCAGAAAAAAAGAAAAACACAAATCCTTTCAGTTTTACCAAGAGGAAGTAGAATCTCAACAAAATTTTACTAGTAGGAAAAAGAAAACCCACAATTTGTAATCTTAAAGTTAACTTTCATACTCTCATGATTATTAATACACAAAGACTGCAGACCATGCAAGTGCCTTCTCTTTATCATCTAAAGTAAAGCTAGCACCGAAGAACGCAATATGTTACAGAACATGCCCTGGAGGTTCTCAGGTGTAGAATGAGTAAATTGCATGTTGTCAAAATCTAATTTTACCTCCCATCACCCCACCCACAAAGAGAAACAAACAAACAAAAAACCCTGTGGAAAGAAATTCATGCCCTCATTTTCTTTAAGTACACTGAATGATAAAGATCTGCACATTTTAGAGCTGTGAGAATTCATGTCAGGATAATCACTTTGTAATCTTTCCTGCAAGCAAAATACATGAATGTTAGAAAGCCTAACTGAGACAAACCGTACTTCCTGAGGTCTCCATCTGTGATATTCGATGATATAAATTACAAATGAGGCACTTATCATATTACTGCTATTGCATGCACCCCAAGTGCATGCTTTCCATTTAAAGGATGTAATAAACACAACCAGCATTTTCAGCAGACAAAATGTCATTCTTGTGTCTTTTAGTGATAAATATGGCCTATCATCTGTTGCTGCTCTGCTTTTCATCACGGTAAAGTCTAGTCACTGAGGTAATATGACTTTAAGTGCCAGTGTTTTAGCCTTTAACATGCTCTGTGCTCTGAAACATTGAGATCTCTGTTTTTCTCTCTTTATGAAAGATGCATATATTTTATTATGCTGTTTAAAAGCTCTATCATGGAATAACACATTGAAGACTTTGGTATTCAGTCAGTGTGCAGGCTCTTCAAATAATTAGTTAATTTGACTATTCTATCTAGACTCAGAAATCTCCTTACAGGCACTGAATTAATCGTAATATATAAGCAAATGTAATGCTGAAACCAAGGAACTGAAAGTTTGAAATGGGTTTATGCAACTTTATGCAAGTGTGTGTATATACACGCATGCATTTCTATTAAGTGTGTATTGCCAACTGTATCCTGGGTTGCATCAGAGAAGTGTGACCAGCATGTAGCGGGAGGTGATTCTGTCCCTCTACCCTGCTCTTGTGAAACCCCACCTAGAGTTCTGCTTCCAGTTCTGGAACCCCCAACACAAGAAGGACATTGAGCAGCTGGAGCAGGTCCAGAGGAGAGCCACAAAGGTGATCAGAGGGCTGGAGCATCTCCCCTATGAAGACTGTCTGAGGGAGTTCTTTGACCTGGAGAAGAGAAGGCTCTGGGAGAACCTTATAGTGGTCTTCCTATATCTGCAGGAGTTCTAAAGGAAAGCTAGGGAGGGACTTTTTATAATGGCATGTAGTGACAGGATGAGGAGAAATGGTTTTCAATTGGAAGGGGGTAGGTTTAGACTAAATATTAGGAAGAAATTCTTTACTTTGAGGGTGGTAGGACACTGGAACAGGTTGCCCAGAGGTTGCCCCTCCCTGGAGGGATTCAAGGCCAGGCTGGATGGGACTTTGAGCAACCTAATCTAGAGGTAGGTGTCCCTGCCTATAGCACAGGGGTTGGAACCAGATGATCTTAAGGGTCCCTTCCAACCCAAACCATTCCATGATACTATGTATACATTAAAAGAGTGTTAGTGTTTCTCTTAGATGGAAAAAAATTATGCCTTGGAGGATAAACTCCTGATAAGAAAATTAGTAGAGACTCATTTGTTTTCTCTGAGATCACAGTGTAAGACTCCACATTATGTCAGTCATTCAAGACTAGTCCCCTTTTACAAGTCTAGGTAGTTTATTAACAGAACTATTTGAAAAATGCTGATTCAGTATCATCAAAACATTCTGTGGGAACAAGTTCATTTCTCTTAGTTTCTCTTGACAGGAACTAGGCAGGTTTCCATGGAAACTTGCCTACTTCACCAACAGTTTTTCCTGTCTGGAGCCAATTTTCAAGCCATGGGATGAGTCTAAACTGCTTGGCTCCTCAGGCTGTTACGGTTCGGAGAGCTTGGAGAACATCATCTTCAGTTTGTTTTGAAAAGCCAAAGCAAAGCTATTGCTTCAATTTCTGTAAACAACATTTGAGGATTCTTGTCTGAAGAAATGTTGTAGTCTTTTTCCAATATGCAATATTTTTTTTCCTCCTCTCAGATTTCTACTCAGAAAAACAATGTTGTCCTCTGGCCACTAGTTTATTGAAAAGCTGCCACGTATCATGCTTCATATGGACACAGACCTGCAAAGTATTTCAACTGCTTTTTAAAAAAGTCACGAGCTTGTAAAAGTTAGCCCTAGCAGCTGTCTGAGGTGGACAGTAATTCCTTAATATGGCATGGTTTCAAAGGCATAAGTATAGGGGGAGCAGTGACTTTTGGTATGATAGGTGTGAAGCCAGTTATTTCTCAGTGTACATATACATTGTTTTTTGCAAATGCTGGTATTTGTGTTCTGTGGAATAAAACTGTCTGACTGGCTTTTAAAATTTTTTTTTTGAAAATGATTTTTCTGAAAATATGAGATTTTTAAGATTTTCAAGGCAAAAGTGTCTGAAGTCAACATGTGATCTTGTTCTCAGTTTGCATTTGGTAAAACACCAAAAATAAGTGCAATGTTTATTTTTTAAACAAAGAAATAAAAGAGGCACAGATTCCTTAGATAAGAGGTGTTAGACAAAATCACTTTAAAATCCCCTTTAAACAGGCAGTAAAGGAGAATGGTAATCACTGTACATAGCTAGAATCTCTCCCATCCTAGCTGTGTTGACCTTTAAGATCCTTGTTAGAGAACTCCTTAAGAGAAATGTTTTTATTATCTTCTCCCAGATATAGCATTTTCTTTACCTCCCATTGTGAAGAGCTGTTGTCATCATTTTAGTCACCCTTCTGATTTGTAAACTGGGTGTTTACAATGTGGTAAGAACATTAGAACCATCACTCTCACAGAGGGAAAAAAAAAAAAAAAAAAAAAAAAAAAAACTCTAATGGAAAAATCTAACTTGCAGCTGTGGAGGAAGCCGAATCACATCTGAACTTACATATTTTAATCCCTAAGTAATAGCAAAGTATTGCACATCTATATAATGCACACAGCATCGACTGGGAGAGGCAACAATTATTCAGGGGCAATAAGAAGTTACGTAGCCACTAAATAAGGATGTCCATCTTTTTCTTCAGCAAATAGATATGAGTGTACAAATCTTAATACATCTGGTTCTTGCCACACACATCTATTATCACGTACTCTGATAGCAGATCATTTTAAGATATGAGCCTTTAAGCCATAAAAGCACTGCATTAACTCATTACTTCCCTGGAAACACAAAGAAATACACCTCCTTCACCATCTCCCTTCACCATTAAAATCATTACCAAAAATAAACACTATTATATTCAACAGTTAGGAGGTATTCTTTCAGGTTAGTGGTGACCTGTTTTTTCTTTTAACTTTACTTGAATGTTCTCTTTCTTTTGTCTCATCTTCTTATTGTGATCTGAACAGAAAGACTAGGTTCTTGGGGCTAAACATTATATTTCATCCAAACACTTCAGTATCTACTCTGTGTTGATACATAACTAAGAGTCCAAATACTTGTGTGTTACATCAGACATCAAATTTATTCATTTGGGAGAGTTCAGCAGGAGGGGAAGATAGGTAGCCTCTTTCTTTTCTAGGATGTATGCGTGTGGAAAAGTTTAAACATAAAATAACTGGTTATAAAATGAAACTGTCTTTAACAAATGAAGTGCCAATGCCCTCAGGAAAATACAAGATGGAATAATATGTCAGTTATTAGCTGGCAGAAAACTTGAGTTACATTTTTATACCCTCTTTTATTTAACTGTGGATAAAGTCACTGCATGCATAGTAGGCCAGATTAGTTCATGTTCTTGCCTGTTTGAAATACTCTGGGGAGGTATCAGGAAGCCCAATCTATCCAGCATTCTATTCTGTAAATACCTCATATACACTCTCACACTGTGCTTTAGCTTGAGTTGACTGAAAATTGGGTCATTTTAAAAAGTATTTTATGCTTTCTGGTAGCTATTTTTTCTGTGTTTGCTGTAAGATGCAGGTTAGAAATGTTGAGGATGGTAGGTATGTAATGGTGTAGATTCTTACTAATAAACTCATATCTATGAATAGTTTTCTGGTGATTCTTAATCCTTGCACTAAACAGGTTCAGGGATATTTTTTTGTTTTTATTTTTCCTAATTTGTTTAATAGGCATGAAATGTGCATACTGCAAAAGAAGTAGGAAAGAAAACTCACCAGCCTCTGAGATGACTGAATATTATATGCGGAAAGATGTCAGAATATAAACAGCACAGAGAAAATAATTTTTCCTTGGAAGAAACTGTTTTACAGTACTACTTCCTTACAATGCCTGCCTGATACGGAGAAATAATATGATTATAGTATTCACGATAATGCAATTAATTGTCAGCAGTACAAAGCAAGTGGTAATACAAATTCTCCTTTTTATTTTTTCTTGGTAGTTCTTTTCTTATACAAACAAAATAGCACAGTCCTGAAGGGTGCTATCACAAGTTCTGGTCCTATTTAGAAGAATTAAATTGACAGCTAATCAGTGTTTGATAGCTAAATTTACAAAGGCACAATTTTGTTCAATTGTAACCTACTTGGTTCATGATAATGCATTATAAAAAAATTGAATTTAATGTAGTATGTTTGACTTATCAAGCCCACCATATAACCAAACTTCTATTCAAAAAGTTTAGTTAATTATAATTGAATCAACAGTTGATAAAGGAAACTTAAGAATTCATCATACAGAAAGTTAAAGTGAAGAACTGATTCACTGGAAAAGATCAGATATGGGGAAGAAAACTAGGACAGAAAAAACAAACTAAGCAACATTCATAATTATTTAATGATATACCAAAGAAACAATCTTGTTTTCTTTAGGGAAATTATACACAGAGATGAGCAAAATTTAAGAATCTTTCATGTTGTGGCCAGGAAGGGAAAAGGGAAAATCCAGTTTTGGGGATTTGGTGCTGTCTTTGAATAGTTCGATGTATTGTTTGTGATAAATTGCTAAAAGCTACACAAACAGATGTGCAAGCACTCAAAAATATGGTTAAGCCTCTTCTACAAATCTGAATAACTGTGTTTAGAAAACAAAATACTTTGTGTGCTCAACAAATTCTTTCTTACATCGATGTGTTTCCCAGACTTTGCAATAGAAAGCAAACATAAAATGAATATTTTATCTTTTTTTAAATCAGTTATGGATTTAAGCCTGTACTTATATATATACAATATATAGTTATCTTGACAATGAAATTCAATTTAAATTCAATCAGTTTTGAAATTAACTTATAGTGACTTTAATGATTTTCTCTATGAATAATACTGTGTTTATAACTTTTTGATTGTGATAGCTTGATCTGCTCTCTGACATACAATTTTGTTCATTGCATTTGCTTGTCTTTCTCTGGATTTACTACCACATGACTATGATGCAAAAATCAAAATTTTCTACCAAAGCTTGTCATTTCTAATGTGAACTGGAAATCAATGTTACTGTCTTTCTCTATCCTTTATTGGGAGGAAAATGTGCAAATCTTTCAGGTTCTGTCTTTTGTAGCAGTTCTATGCTTTTTCCTTCACAGGAAAATATATTTCTGTACTGCTTGCTGAGATACTACATCTTCTGTGACTTAAGCATTTCTTGTTTATTTTCAGAAGATCTCAGTCTAGATCTTCCTAAGCTGTTGTAGAGGATGTGGGTAGTTTGGGAATGTTGATAAGACATAGTTTCTACAATTTGGTTCATAGAAGGTATCCCAATGCTCGGCAAAAGCCTTTCCTAAAATGATCTTATATATCTCAGTAGTTATATATCTCAGCATGCAGAAAAAATTACAGGGAGTGACAAAATGGTATTTCTTGTCTTGGGCCATGTTACATTCTGTAAATCTTTGAAAGTATTCGCTTTCAGTGTTGAAGGATCACTTTCCAGTAAATTCATTATCTCATGAGGATGAAAGAGAGAATGCTGAAGACAGTAGGAAAAAAAATATTAAGATAGAAACCCATGAAAACATAGTGAGTATTAGACCAAGCAGTTGAGAATGGAAATAGAGTGGAAGTGGAAAAGGAGATTCTAATGCACACAAATGCTTTCCTAAGTTCTACATATAGTATTTATCCACAGTTCATAGAGCTTACTATTTCTTCATTTACAAATAGGGTTAATATAATTAATTTTACCAACTTTTGATGGGGACAACCTAAATTTTGAAAAGTAGCTAGAATTTCTTTTGGGAGGCAATTTTACCGTTGCTCTGTATTTAAAATGTAGAACATGATTTTGCAGCTCTGCTGTTTCCAGATCTAGTCATTGAAATGTGTACTTTTTTTGGAACATTTTATTACCAACCATGATTCTAAAACACTTTTCCAATATTCTTTCAGACTCACTGTTTTTTTCACTGGAATTTTCTCTCCTATCTGTATTATATAAAACAATGTCTATCTTCCATGTTCTTTCTTAAAGTGATTTTGATTTAGCAGCATTTTTAATCTGGTCCTAGATCATATATGAATCATGATGTCAGGTGTCTATTACCTGACCTGTTTTACACTACACCAGTATTTGGAGTGGCATAACTGAAAAGGCGATGCTTGCAGGGAAGTAAGATAGGAAAGAAACAATTGAGCTCAGCAGCTGCTTGGACTGATACTGCTGCTGAAAGAAATGAATGTAAAATATAAGATTTGGAAGACTTAGATTTGATTCCCTGTTCTGCCACAGTCCTCCTTTATAATTCTTTGGTAAATTATTTAGGTTCAAACTAACAGATATTTCAGCACCTAGTTGCCATGGATTTTAGTGAAAGTTAGAAGTCTGAATACTAAATATATATGACTCTGGACCTAGAAACCTTGTTTCATATGTGTAAATCCTCAAAAATCAAAAAGAATGGAATAAAAATTATGAAGTTCTTAAATCTTATGTCAGTGGAACACTGAAAAATAAAATACCTCTTTTTCATGTAATTATTTCCATGTACTCATAAGATAACTGCAAATATGTCCCACCAGGAATAAAGGGTGCAATTTATCTCTTCTTGGACAATTTGAAAAATGAAAATTTGATTTTTTTTACAAAGAAAATTTCAGTGAGTAAAATCTGATTTGCCTTTTCCTTTTGAAATAAAATGCTTCTTAATAAAGGATGTTGATGGATCCTTTTCCTAGTTCCTTCAAAAAGAGTAAATGAATCAGCAAATTTTTGAATGACACTTTCTCATGAGAGCATTGATGGCTAGTAGCACATGTAGACATCCTCTAGCATATTTACACATCTCACTCCCTTTCCCCAGAATAATATCAGAGATTAATAATTTTTCCTGTGTGAAGTTTATTATCTGAGACCTAATTCTCACCTTAGAGAAAAAGAAGACTCCTCCCTGACCTTCCCCCCCAATAAGCTGAAGTTTCCATTTCCTGCTTTGTTCCGGCACGCCTTCTGAAATAATAGGTGGAAGTCACATTTCTTCAGTATTGCTTTCGTCATAGCAAAAAGGTCTACAGAAGCCTGGGAAAACAAAAGTGAGTAAGTAGCAATTTGCGTCAAAGTTCAAAGGGTGGGTTTCACTTACAGTGGTATTTTTCACGTTAGCTGTCCAGAATGCTGTCTGTTGATCAGATTAGCTGAATGAGTGATCAAATATTCGTTTTCTATAAGTCAACTTTAGTTAATGTTATGTATATGAAAACAGGGGCAATGTGAACTGAATCAGAGGAGTCAGATCATTTGAATTATTAAATGGGGATTTGAAGGGATAGTAAGATGTCTTTTGACTGTGGGAGAGCTTTACAAAACAACTTGAAAAGCATATTAGCCTTATCTACAAGAAGTAGCTTTTTTCATAAGCTAAATCAGCTTTTCCTGAGGATAATAGTTATAGTTTGATGTTTGAATAAGATCGCATTTGATTTGCGTTTATCCCATGTCTCTGCAACCATTTTTGTCAGCTTAATTTTTTCCCTTGTTATGTAGAATCTATTCTTGCAGAATATATAACAACAACTTTTTATCAATATTCAATTTTTTTTCAATTATATTAGTTAATTTTAGAATGTATAACTTCTCAGCAAATTACTTTTAATCCCAGTTGTGGTTGTCTTTGCTGACACCATCCCCAATAAAAATTCACTGTTAAACTTTTGAGGATTTATAATGCTTTTACTTGAAGATGCAAATATTTTCATCATAATTGCTGGTGTGTGCAATAGAGTGTTGAAGAAACCAAGTGTACTGAATTTCCTATAGAAGATTTGGCTACTGAGAGAATTAGGTATTTTTCACATGACAGTATTGGTGGACTGTGCAGAATAAGCAAAAAATTAGATGTGATGAACTAAATATATTCTACAAAGTACACATCTAGAATTTCTTTAAATCTTTACCATAATATTATTTGTTTCTGTACAAATTTAGAATTCTAATATTAATAATGTTATAAACACTGAATCCCCCTTTTCACTTTCATTGAGAAGGGGGAATCATTGCATTAATATGTCTTTCTTTCCCTTATTCCACATCTCCTACTAAACGTTTAACATATTGCAAGTGTCAACTCTATGGGAAATAATATTTGGAAGAAAAATTCCATGTAAGAAAGGAAATGATCGATATTGTTTCTTGGCAATAAGAATGGTACAATATGTCCCTTTCACAAATAATATCTTTGTTGTTCAACTCAAATCATAAGTATTTTCATTATTAAATATGATTATTATTGTCTAAAAGTATTAAGACATCTGAACATCGCACTGATAATTCGCTCCACTTCATTTGTGATAATGATGATCTGAAGATAAAGCAAAAAACTATTTTAACAGCAAATCAAATGAGTTTCATATGATTTAACTTTTTTTCCGTCTCTGGAATGAGTATTAAGAGAGGCTGATGATAAATCTCAGATGGAAATAGGTGGAGTCCCCTTTGTTCGCATGAAAATACACAATACACTCTTGTATGTTTTATGTTGGATAGCTAGCATTTGATTATTTTTTTCATGCAAAAAGCTCTAGATTGTTTGCTTGCATTCTTCCATTACAACTGTTCCCCTGAGTAACAAGAATTAATATTTTTAATTTAGTCAGAAGCTTTCCAGTAAACTGAATCTGAGATGGAAAAATTATGTTATTTATATGTACTGTATATAGGCCTTGCTACTTCCCACAGAAATCAAAGATTTTCAGATGTTAAGGAGGGACTATTTCCATTTGCATGGTAAAAGGTCTTTTAGTAGAGGACATGATTTGAAGTACTTTTTAGTTTTGTTTTGTTTTTCCCCCACTACTCCTATGTTGAAAACTCTCTTTATGTGATTCAGAAGGGTGTGAGGAACAATAACAACTAACACTTCTTGGGATGGGAAAACTACTCTCTTCCCTAGTGAACAAGGAAGTCTATCCACACCCAGTATTTTCCAGAAACCATTCACCACCAGAAGAGAGTAAGAGAAGGCGGGGGAAACTGAATTCAGTATAGAATAGGGATAAGATAAAGACTGATAAAACACGTGAAGTAATTTTCCTAAAGGTACATTTCTAACTTGTTAGGAACTGTTTTGAAATGTTCACCACTGATACTTTGTCAAGGCATTATCAAAGCACCATGTTATAAGACTAAGAATTCAAAATAAAATTTCCCTCAACACGTCTTTGCAATGAAATTTCTATTAAATACATATTTTTATGTAGTTTTATCCAAAAACATAAACAGAAAATAGACAATCACCCCTAAAACATAAGTGTGATGCAGTCAGGACCATTATATGAAATTCTTGCCTCAAAATCCCCAGCATTTCAGAGGTGCGTTCTAAGACAGCTTGAAGTAGTTTTGAGCTGGTTAGTTCAGATACCGTTGAAATAGTTCTTGAATCATGTTTTGTAAACCAAAACATACCTGAGATGCTTTAAGTTCTTGGTATTCTCAAAATTTCACTCTGTTCTGTCATTGAATAGGCAAACAAAAGTCAGGCTGACACAAAGCACACATTATCTTGACAGATGAAGTCAAAGTCTTCCTAAGAAATACACCAGGCTGTTTTGTCTGCTAGATATGGATCCAGTAGAGGAACTATAATGGAAAATATGCTAACAGAAGTTTGCTGTACAAGTTAGCAAGGAAGATGATCGGGATCTGGAAAAAGTTTAAATTTCAGCAGGTGCGCTAGTTGTCTAAGCAAGCCCTAAAGCTATTTGGAAAACAGTGTATATAAGTGATAAATTTGACCTGAGATCCATTTTGAGGCAATAGCTACATTCCTGTACGGATGCATCAGAAGACACCAACAAAGGATTGTGGGACTGCTAATTGAGGAAATCCATTTTTGTCTGCCATTGGTTGGTCATCACGTGTGAAATACAATGTTAAGCAAGTATATTTTTGTGAAAAAAAATTGTCTTGTGAAAGCCCTCTAGATAGTCTCCTCTTAAATTGCTATTTGTTCAGTGTCCTTTTCATTTGGCCCAGTGAAGTCAATACATTTTTGTTAATCTTCACATTATTTTAGAGCAATAGGTACATTCAAGGAATAATTTTCCAGACAATCATGAAGTTTATGCAAATCAGAAATAATATAAATTTTAAATAAAAATTAAATTAAATGTTATCTTTTCTCTGAACACCCACCTTTTCATCTGAGTGATCAAAGAAAAAAATAGCAAGAAATTCTAGCAATCACCAAAATTTAAAGCATTATTTATTCTTTCAAAAGTTAAAATGCTTCCCCAAATGTAAAATATGAAGTATGTACACATTTTCTAATTCTGAAGCCTGAGGAAGTTGTGAGGGTTTCCTAGTTTTGAGGCCTAAGGAAGTCACAAGAGCTCCATCCTTAGGACCATTATATTTTTGGTAAAAATATAAATTACGAAGGTGATTGTTCTATTAGTTTTGTTTCATTTTGTTTTTCTCTTCATTCTCAAGAAGTGAAATCAACTCTTATTTTAGTCAAAATGAGCTCGTTTCATGAATCCAGAAGACTGGACAAGTGATCCTTACATGTGATCCTTAATTACATAAAACTGTTTTTCATGTTAAATGTACTTTAACAAGTAATGCAAGTTGTTTAATGAATTTGCAGAAAATACAGTAAAGATTAGGCAAAAGGGAAAAATATCAATGTTCTAAGAATTTTCAGCTCATCTGCATGTTGCTAGGAGTTAACTCATTTTGGAACACAGGATTTGTCGTGTGAATACCTCTCACTGAAATATCATTCCAGTCATCAATAAATAACTTGTTTTATTGTTTAGAAAAAAATAAGGAAGGCTAACATACAATCATAGAATCATAGAATTACTCAAGTTGGAAGGGACCTCAAGGATCATCAAGTCCAACCGCAGCCTAACCATAGTACCCTAACTCTAACAACCCTCTGCTAAATCATATCTCTGAGCACCACATCCAAACGGCTCTTAAACACATCCAGGGACGGTGACTCAACCACCTCCCTGGAAGCCTATTCCAATGTTTAACCACCCTTTCTGTAAAGAAGTGTTTCCTAATGTCCAACATTTCTATCAATGCAACATAACTGATGTTATTTAATGTGGGGGCTTGTGTGCAGTCTTTACACACTAAACCAATTTGATTATTATTCATACTAGCAGTACAAGTTCCTGAACTAGATTATTGTACTCTGAAATAGTTTATTAATTCTATAAAAAATAACTTGAAGATCTAATCTCAAATTTAGCTGATATTCCATAAAACACTGAATTGCACAGCAGTTGCGCATACTGACAGCAAATAGATGATCAATAGTTTTCATACTGTGGATCCATTTTATAAGAATAGTTTCTTTTCTATTCAAATTTCATGATGCATATACTGTTGTCCTTTCTGAATACAATTTTCCTTCTACATGGTGGATGTGTTTGTCTTAAGTTTATGTTTTCTAGTGTACAGTCCTTGCCTTTGAGATTCATTAGGATTCAAGAATGTACGTCAAAATACAATTTTTGTGGATTTTGAACTTGTTCCTCAAGTGGAAGATAAACAGGTCTATTTTAATTGTGAATTCCTAGAGAGGTCTTCTGATATTCCCTTCTTGCCAATGGGATTATTTTTTCTATTGCATTTTAATTTGTACATAGATGAGTTTCACAACATTTTTAACAGAAGTTTACAATACCTAAGGCTGACAGAATATTTAATGAGGATTGCTGGAGATTATTACTCCCACTTTTGTTTGTTTCCTTGTTTTGTTTTTTTGTTCATTAAACTAACAGAGAAATGGGAAATGTAAAATAATAGTAGCAGGAAACTTTCTTCCCGTATGTAAATCAAGTAAAATTTCAGTATTCCCCTTAAAGCCCATGAGGAACTATATTTTCATTCAGAATTAAGAATGAAAATTTAAGAATGAAGGCCGCTTGAGTTTGGGATTAAGTGTTTGCATATAAAGGAAGCTTCTAGGTGCTTCAAAGACTTCAATTTGGGGAGCTTTTGAAGCCATACGGTTTTATCACATACTGTGTGGTAAGAATAATGAGACTGATATGAATTAAATAATTAGGCATTTTTTATTATTATTTTAAACTTTAAAATTTGAGACACTTACTTTGTGCCTCATTAGGACAGACTTTGTTCTGTTATGTTAAGAAATGCATAACAAAAAGATCTAAAAATAATTGTTTTATAACCATGGTGGAAACATTGCCCATATTTGGAGAAAGGATCATTTCAAATCACAATATGTGTAATTAACTCATGCTCTGCCTGATCATGTGCTTTCTATGCTTTGCAAATAATTTCTCCCCAACATCTGTGCGCACAAAAAGTATGCCCACTGGAAAACAAGAACATGAGCCCCAGAGGATGAAGGACTATGAGCCACAGGGGAAATTAGACTGCATTCCTTGCACACAAGCTCATATATATCTGATTATTTTTAAACATTAGAATGGCTTTTATTCTGTTTCTTGGTACAGTTAGTTTCAGCCACAACTACACAATCTGTTCTGTTTGTTTCTATGGAGACATTTTATTTGCAATGAGCGTACCTCTTTAGCTAGTATTTACTAAGGGGACACAATTTTAAACCAGTAAAATCTGAGTGGTCTCAAGTGATATTTCAAAAATTGTCACTGTGTAACAGACAACATAGTAGAGAATATTTCAAATCGTAATATGTGTTTCTCTCCAGCTGATACATCAGTATCCTCTTGAAAGCTTTTAATGGTCTCTTGATGTGAGATGATTGGAAGTACTGCATCATCAGTGCATTACAGTGAAGGGTAATGCAGCATATAGCATTCACTCTGGTGAATTAGAAATAGATTTATTATATAAAATTTGGCATGAATTGAAACAAAAGAATAGAAAAAAAAAGAAAACAAACAACTGCAAATGAATGTTAGTTTGTTAGCATCCTTTTTCTAGAGCTTGCAAATAAAACTCAGTGTCAGACTGTTTCCCTTCAGAACATTAGTACTCATTAAAATGTTTATTTGTTTGAAAGATTTGCTGAATACTTATTGTTATATGTAAGTTCAGAACTGCAGTAGAAGAACTTCATCTATACATGTTTATTTGCTATACACTAGCAAATAAAATTTAAGAGAAAAGTATGAACAACTCTGGTTTTCTGTTTTTACATTATGAATCTTGGTGCACACCAATTTGATAAAATTCTGTTTGTCCAATTTTTAATCAGTACAACTAGTATTGGTTGTAGCTACCAATTTTTAAATGATGTTCAATGAGCATATTTGCCTGCAGCTGACTTATAGTTTATCACCCTGCCTGGATTCAAATAAATATACCAGCATCACTGAAGCATGGCAGAAATTGATGCGTCTTCTGCCTCTGTGAATTTTCTCATTTTGTCACCTAGTAATCTGTTGGAATTGATTTTACAGTATGATTTTATTCTGTTCATGGGACCATATTAAATCAAGAACTGGTAGTTTCTCCATGTATTTTTTAAATTAAATTTTATTTTTAAAACGCAGTGCTCTGCAAACATCTCTGATGAATTCCTACTGGTCCGTGGGGAAAAAAAATGTGTTACACAGCAGAGAAAGCAGGTAACACTAGATTTTTGTAGACAACTAGAAATAAATTTGAAACAAACAATATTTCTAAACTTTTACAGGACTCAAGCTATTCAACTGTCTGTATTATGTGTCTAGATTGCCACAGTCTATCTGAAATTGATACACATTTTCATATTTATGTAAATCTCCTCTAGAATTGCGTGTTTATTTGTGATACTGAGAAGTGTAACAGCCTTTAGAACTCTGTCTGCTATATTATTGTTTTGTTTCGTGTTTTGTAGCTGTTGATATTGGAACCACAGAGCCTATCTAGATAGACAAAAGTTTCATTAACTTGAAGGAACTGCTTATTTTACCTGATGTGCGGAGAAAAGAAGCTCCTCATTGAGGCCAGTGAGCTTCTCAAACAGTTATTGGAGTCCTCAGCACTCCTGAGATCAATGAGTAGCTCACTTAGTCTGACCTAAGTTCATGTAATTATGCTGGTGAATCACTTGTGGTTTAGTCTTAAACTGTGCAGCCATGGAAAAAATCTGTAACTTTGAAATCAAGTGTTTTGAATGCCTGGATTAAAAAAAAAAAAGAAAGAAAGAGAAAAAAAAAGTCTTCATAGGTTTTAAAAGAAACAGATTAGATTAGCTAGAACATTTCTCTTGCAGTACACACAAAACAAAAAAATCAAACAAAGAACAAACTTGTAAGATCCCTCCCTGCTTCATAATATAAATACAGAAATACAGGCAGGTAAGTTTGACTTAATTCTAACTTGGTTGGAGAATATGCCTGTTTTTTGTTTTTTTTTTTTTTTTGTAGGCAGAATTTTATCAAACCTGTTGAGTCAAGGAAAGAAAATTCTTAGTATCCCTCCAGAAATATATTCCAGTGTCTTTCAGTGTTATTTGTTAAAGTTGGTCATTTACTGATTTTCTTCAAAATCAAAAACATGTTCAGTGATTTCATTTTCCCATCTGAGATTACATCATGCATAACAATGTAGTGATACTTAATTTCTACTCTAATTATGAAATATATTTTAAGTACATGGCAAGCAAAAAAGTCAAATGTATTAATTGCTGCTATTTGGAATAACTTGTATTTCATATAAATATTTTGTTTTAAGCTTCAGTATAAAAGATAAAAATGGGAACTAAGAGTGAATTATGAGATATCCAAATCAAATTATTACTCTCCTTTCTATGTAATGCACCTCCAAATCTATATATAATCAAGCTAGATCGGAAGTCTTATTTCGTAGTTATATTTAGATTTTCTTGTTTTCTCTTTGTCTCTCAAGAAAAGTGAGCAAAAGGAAAAGAAATAAACATGTGACCAAATACTGTTGGCTTCTCATATGCTGAATGGAAAAAAGGGTAAACTTATGATCTATCCAGCGATATGACAAAGATCTGTGATTTTAATGTTGAAATAATTCGGAATTCTAGTAGATTATTCATTTCATCCCAGATTTGGGGAAAAACATAAATGTAATAGAATCTTAGAATCAGAAAATCATAGAGTCACAGAATGGCTTGGGTTGGGAAGGACCTCTAAGATATATCTGCCAGGGGCAGAGTTGCCAACCACTCAATCAAGCACTACCTCAGGGTGCCTAGGACCCTGTTCAGCCTGGCCTTGAATACTTCCAGGGGTGGGGCATTCACAGCTTCACTGGGCAACCTGTTCCAGAGCCACAACACCCTCTGTGAAAAAACTTCCCTGTGACATCTACTCTAAATATTCCCTCCGTTAGTTTAAAACCATTGCCTCTTGTCCTATCACTATCTACTCATGTAAGAAGTTGATTTCCCTCATGTTTTTAATCTCCCTTTAAACACTGGAAGACCATAATGAAGTCTGATCAGAGCCTTCACTTCTCCAGACTGATCAAAGCCAACTCCCTCATTCTGTCTTTGTAGAAGAGGTGCTCCAGCCCTCTGATCATCATCATGGCCTCCTCTCAAACTGCTCTATATCTTTCCTGCATTGGCGTCTTCAAACCTGGATGCTGTATTCCAGGTGGGGCCTAACAAGTCTGCAGACACATACTAGATAATATGAAGAACTTTTATATAGACTTAAGGAAGGACATACCTAATTTTAGGTAAATTTCTGTAGAAGAATAACTAAACTATGCAGCACAAGAAAGAATGTATAAGAAAGGGACGAGATACTTTTATTAGCACAGTTTTCTTAGCATGGTCATGGTCATATTTTGAATAGACCTATTTTGTCAACTACCTGAAAAACAAGAAAAAAAAGTCTTAATTCATAATCTTTTTGATTGTATGAAAACTTGAATCAATTCTATGTGAAAGTTTCTTATTGACAGCCTTGGAAGTTGAAATTCCTGTTGCAGACTGATGCATCTCATTTGAGGTGTGGCATATCTGTTTCTTGATTTCCTTTTGAAGGGGCATTAACTATTTATCAGTATATTTTACATGCTTCGCTGCCGAGAACAGCAGCTTTGGTACTTCATTAGCTGTCCACAGAAGACTAAGTAGTGACCATTCGGCTCAGCTCTTCAACTGTTTTTTCAGTTATTAGCAGGTTACATGTTCATTTTTGATCCAAGTATCTGTGAACAATCAAACTCTCCATTACAATTAGCTGTGTATGAAACAAGAATGAAAAGCAGGAAAGTATCTTGTAAATAGATTTTACATCTGAAGGTGGAAGGATACCTTTATTAAATACTTGTTCTCAGTAATACGACTAAAGCAATACTGAAATATCTTGGAGTCAATAATTGTGTTTTCTTCTGAAAAATGAATCCTGAAGCAATAAATTGTAAAGTGTCTTGTTCTAAATTTTACAATAGCATAGAGCTAATTTTAAAAAATTGCTACATATTTGGCAATTAAATATAATATTTTACTTGGTAATTGCTAAAGAAATATGAGGCATACCACAGCACTAAAATTTGAGCTGTGTAGAATCTTAAGCTATGGGAAAGTATTGTGCTTGACACAAGTTCAGCTAAGCACATACAATGTCTAATCACAAAATTTATAGCTGACATTAATATATATTGCAAATACTAAGAACAGTGCTGTACTCCAACTTGGTAAGTAAATCTTGGTAGCCAAAGATTTCGTATAACTGCACGCTATTTCGTGCTACAATTTCTGCTATGCCCAAGGTTTTTAAATCTAGGAATACTTCCTCTAGGACACTGAGCACTTTTAAATGAAATTTATGAACTATTTAGCATAATTCATGCAATGCTTGTACACAGTTTTCCACCCAAAGAAAAAGAAATAACTAACTTCTACTTACATTATCAAATTTACAATGCATCGTTCTTTACAGTCATTTTTAACACTAAGAATGCTCTTTGAAATCATAGAATGATTTGAGTTGGAAGGGAGTTCAAAAGCCACTGAGCCCCAACTCCTGCCACGGGTAGGGCTCTCCCCACTCCCTCCCCACCAGCTCAGGCTGTCCAGGGTCCCATCCAACCTGACACTGAGTACCTCCACAGAGGGCACCACAGCTTCTCTGGGCAACCTGTTAATATGTTATTTCATATCAATAGCTTTACTTGATTTTGTTGCATTTTGATTTCCATGCATTAGTGAAATTTTCTTATCACTGAACCAAGTTTGACTTTCTTCCTTTATTTCATATTTATGCACTTCTAGAAGTGGTCAGATCTCACCTTTACTACCTTCCAATCCTAATAGAAAATATTGTTGACATCTATTTTAATGTGTCTAGATAATTCAGAACACTTAAGTGCACAACTCTGCTCAATAGGAGTTGCTGAGGTGATGTAAAACTTAGAGGCACTGAGGCCTTTTTTTTTGTGTGTGTGTGTGTATGTACGGACTCATTTCTTAGGGTTTCTTTCTTTGCAAATACACACCAGTTTAAACGTTTCAGAGCAACAGTGAAAGTTGCTTAAGTCTCTGGATCTCACAAAAAAAAGGCAGTTTTATTTCACTGAGACCACAAGGATTAGTAATTACAGCTTTATTATTAAGTATTCATGCAGTTTGTTCCTTTTTTTACCTCCACTTCTGGAGAGTAAAGAAACTGTCTATTCCTAAATGTGAGAAACTGAAAAATCTGACTTGTCTTGTTTATTAATATCAGTTGATGTAGAAAAGCCTTAATGTTACTTCAGTGTAGATGAAAAAGAAATGCTAGGTGCTAAATAATAACCTTCTGACATCGGCATAAGGAACTGTTGGATATTATAAATAAAAACTCTCCTCAAGGCCAACAATCCAGAGCAAAAGAAACTGTGTAAGTCTTGAATCACAACAGTAATTGGGTGATTGGCTGAAGAACAGAAAAACAAGAAAAATAGCCTTGTTCTCTTTTTTGCCCTTCTCCTAGCAAGTGTTACTCCAGTTTACCATACTTTGCTATATCCATCACTCCTGAAAAGTAAGTGAGTAAACGGACAGCAGGAGCAGACCTAGGTTGTACACACAGTCACTGTAGACAGAGAGGTTTTGTGTTTTGAGTCCTACATGGATGACATTATTTGGAAGAAAATCTGTAATGCTATCACAAAATTCACCTTCTCCACTTGTGGGGATCACTGAGCGATCTCTGCTGATTTATGAGATTCCTATACACTACTGTAAAGTGTTCACTGACAGCGCTGACAGCTCCATGCTTCTGCAGACACCTGTTGTGCATGCCAATATGTATGACTAAGCTTGTATCTGTTGAAAGTTCCAAACAGTACTGTTAAGTTCTCTTATACCAGAAAGACAGAATCTAAAATCATTAAGACAAGCTTTCTTTATTTTGTTGCTGTTTTCTCTTCATAAGAAGATACTGCATGCAAAGATTAACTTTTCTTTACACAAAGAGTAATGATTCACACAGATATTCATCTCACTAGGAGAGGATTTCCTTTTAGAACAGTGATGATCATACCCGTATATAATTGTGTTCCATTGTTACAGATATAGAAATATGTATTTTAGCATGAATAGATTGAGAACATTGTCAAGTGTTTCATCAGCACGTGATCTTGTATGGCTTTTTGTATTAAACCACACTTTATATGCTTGACTGTCAGACTGTCTTCCCTGAAACTATGGTGAAGTAGTTAGACCACATTCAGGAGATACTCAGGAAGGTGATTCCTGATTTTGATGACATTTAAGATATCACATGACTAGATTTGATAATGCATTTAGTGCCATGGAATGTATCTGAAATGCAATTTGATCATATCTGTTAAGATGTTGGCCAAAAAATTACAATGGAAAGGGAAAGGAAAAGGGAAGGAATCCTATAAAAAGTTACGTTCCTATTTAAGGAAGTAGTATAAAAGGTGGTGATTTTTAGTCAAAATGTAAGTTGCTCTTGCTTTAATGAAATACCATTCTACTGATGTACAGAGGATGCTGCTTGAATATATTCATATTTTTTAAAGGATTCCTTGCCAATCCTTTCAGACAGTTTGATATGGAGGTGTTCTCTAGCATATTATACCTCTCTGAAGTATTGTGTAAATAGCTGCAGCACTTTCAATATGGTAGTGAGGTAAACTTTGTTAATACATCATCAAAACTCCTCTTGAGTAAGTGTCCCTCCTGTGTCTGGGGAGCAAGATAATTTGTCTAATCTCTTATATGTTTGTTTTTTTTTTTTTGCTTCTGCAGATTTACTCTTCCCCAGGTGGAGGACTTTGCACTTTCCTTTGTTGAATTTTATGAGCATTGCATTGGCATTTATGGGCCAATATGAGGGATTGGCCCATCCCTTCAGCCTGCTGTATTTCCTCTGGGTGGCAGCAAGAACTTTCGTCTTATCAGCCACTCTTACCAGTTTGGTGTCATCAACAGCCACATCATCCAGATCATTAATGAAGATGTTAACTAGCTCTGGAGCCAAGGTCATACCAGTAGCTACTGGTCTCCACCTAGACTTCAAGGCACTGGTCAAAACACCAAGCTTAGCTAACTAGCTCACTGCCTGTTTATCTGTCCCATACTTCAACAGCATATCTACAGAGAAGTTGCTAGATCAAGGTGGACAGTATTTACTGATCTCTCCTCATCTCTTAAGTGAAGGATTTTATTGTAGAAAGTTGTCAGTTTGGTCAAGAACCATTTCCCTTTGTAAATCTGTTCTTACTATTCCCAGTAACCTTTTTTGTCCTTCAGATTTTATCCTTGATGTCTGTGATCCAGCTCCAGCTGCTCCTTGGCTCTGGCTCCAATTGGGAACATGGATTTTTTTAGTTCCTAACTGCTGTTATTTAAGGAAACACTTTGGAGGCATTTCTTATTTTCTTTGCATCTGAATTTGCTGTGATCATAATATCTGTCTCTACTCATCTGCATTCCAGCTGAAACCACTGGAAGTGGCCATTCATATCATGACAAGGAATAAGTTAAATATACCACATGAAGTTTGACAAGAACGAGAAATATTTTTGTTTAAAGAAAGGTCACCATTGCATATGATATTAGCAGCATGTCATATGTAATTGATTTAATCATATTTTCAAATAAAACAAGCTGTAGTCCAGGAATTCCACTAAGGAGAAAGAACTATTTATGTTTATTCTTGAAGACACCCTAATACATTGTACTTGCTTTGAGATGGAACAAAACATATATCTGAAAGGCTGAATCTTCATGAAAGATAAATGGCGTTCAAAAAAATTAAAAAAAAAAAAATCAAGGCATATTTTTAAAAAAACAACAAATTTTTAAATATGAGGGGCCACAGACATTTGAGCTTGTATTATAAAACCAAAGACAAGAAAAACAAATGTCTATTTCAGTATGAAAGTTTAAATATTTTTTCTTAATAGTTGAAATATTCGGATGAAAACATCTCAATCTTCTACTTTTTTTTCCCCCAATGGAAAAATAAGTACATTTCAAAACACTTGATGTTACGTGACTTGTTATTTTCATAAGTCAATTCAAATAGAAAATATCATTAGCTCTGTTGAAATGTTAATAACCTAATTTCCTTTTTTTTTTTTTAATTGCTTAGACTGTATGTTTCTTTTGTCAAATATTCATTGCACCAGAAAGAACACACAGAATGTCTTGACATTATCATAATAGCATATACAAGTAGGTCCCTTTTAAAAAGTTTTCATTCTGAAAGTTGTCATTTATGTATATATTATCCTATGTGATATACTCTACTAAAAAAAAAGCAGGAATTTATGGGGAGGAAGTGATGAGAGAGAACATCTTAAAGTCAATGGTTATCAAGCACATTAACCTTTATTGATTTGTCATGATCCCTCTTTTGAAATATTTATCTTTGCTTTTTAAAATAGCAAGGTAACAGCTATCTAGGAAGGAAATGCTAACTTAGCAATGAGTCTTTCAAATTTAATGTAGAATATCTGGAGGTAGAACACACTCCACAGAGTTTCTTGCTTTGGATGTTCATGCCGCACAGGAAAGCTATTTCACAGAATCACAGAATTGTAGGGATTGGAAGGGACCTCTAGAGATCATCGAGACCAACCCCCCTGCCAAAGCAGGTTCCCTACACCACGTCGCACAGGTAGGCGTCCAGGCAGGTCTTGAATATCTCCAGAGAAGGAGACTCCACAACCTCCCTGGGCAGCCTGTTCCAGTGCTCCGTCACCCTCACCGTGAAGAAGTTCTTACGCACAGTTGTGCGAAACTTCCTATGCTGCAGCTTATGTCCGTTTCCCCTCGTCCTGTCTCCACGTACCACTGAAAAGAGACTGGCCTCACCACTATGGCCGCCACACCTCAGATATTTATAAACCTGGATGAGGTCCCCTCTCAATCTTCTTTTCTCAAGGCTAAACAGACCCAGTTCACTTAGCCTTTCTTCATAGGGCAGATGCTCCAGGCCCTTCACCATCTTTGTGGCCCTCCACTGGACTCTTTCCAAGAGATCCCTGTCTTTTTTGTACTGGGGAGCCCAGAACTGGACACAGTACTCCAGATGAGGCCTTACCAGGGCACAGTAGAGGGGGAGGATCACCTCCCTCGACCTGCTGGACACGTTCTTCTTAATGCACCCCAGAATGCCATTGGCCTTTTTGGCCACGAGGGCACACTGCTGGCTCATGGCCAACCTGTCGTCCACCAGGACGCCCAGGTCCCTCTCTGCAGAGCTCCTCTCCAGCAGCTCATCCCCCAGCCTGTATTGGTGTATGCAATTATTCCTCCCTAGGTGTAAGACCCTACACTTGCTTTTGTTGAACCTCATCCGGTTTCTTACTGCCCAGCTCTCCAGCCTGTCCAGGTCTCGCTGAATGGCAGCACAGCCTTCAGGCGTGTCAGCCAATCCTCCCAACTTCGTATCATCAGCAAACTTGCTGAGGGTGGCCACTATCCCCTCATCAAGGTCATTGATGAAGATGTTGAACAAGACCGGACCCGGCACAGACCCCTGGGGGACACCACTGGTTACAGGTCTCCAGCCAGACTCTGCACCACCAACGACGACCCTCTGCGCTCTACCAGTCAGCCAGTTCTCAACCCACCTCACTGTCCACTCGTCTATCCCACACTTCCTCAGCTTTGTTATAAGGATGTCGTGGGAGACAGTATCAAATGCCTTTCTAAAATCAAGGTAGACTACATCTACCGCTCTTCCCCCATCCACCCAGCATGTGACAGCATCATAGAAGGCTACCAGGTTGGTCGAGCATGACCTCCCCTTGGTGAACCCATGCTGACTACTCCTGATAACCTCCTTTTCTCCCAGTTGTCTGGAGATGGTATCCAGCACAAGCTGTTCCATCACCTTTCCAGGGACAGAGGTGAGGCTGACAGGCCCATAATTACCCGGATCTTCCTTCTTGCCCTTTTTGAAGACCGGAGTGACATTGGCTATCCTCCAGTCTTCAGGGACCTCCCCTGTTATCCAAGACCTCTCAAAAATGATGGAGAGCGGTTCGGCAATGTCCTCCGCCAGCTCCCTCAGCACACGTGGATGCACCCCATCAGGTCCCATGGACTTGTGGACCTTAGTACTGTCTAGGCGCTCACGCACATCCTCTTTCCTGACTAAAGGAAGTCTCCCATTCCTCAGACCCTCTTACTAACCTATAGGGTGTGGGAAACCTGAGGGAGAGCCTTTTCACTGAAGACAGAAGTAAAGAAGGCATTCAGTATCCCTGCCTTCTCAGCATCCCCCGTTACGAGAACCCCCCCCCTCACTTAGTAAGGGGCCCACATTCTCCCTAGTTTTCCTTTTGCTGTTAACATACTTGAAGAAGCCTTTTTTATTATCCTTTATCACTTTAGCCAGATTCAATTCCAGACGGGCTTTAGCCTTCCTCGCAGCATCCCTGCAGGCCCTGACTACATTCCTATATTCTTCCCAAGTGGTCAGACCCTTTTTCCACATTTCATGGACCTTCTTTCCTTTGAGCTTGCACATGAGCTCCTTGCTCATCCACACAGGTCTCCTGCCACCTTTTCCCGATTTCTTGCTCACAGGGACGCACCGATCCTGAGCTTGGAAGAAGAGCTGTTTAAATGCTGACCAGCTCTCAGAGGCCCCCTTACCTTCTAACACCCGAGCCCACGCAACAGCTCCAAGTAGGTCCCGGAAGAGATCGAAGTTGGCTCTCCTAAAGTCCAGGGTAGCAATCCTACTTATTGCTTTGCTTCTTCCACTCAGGATCTTGAACTCCACCATCTCATGATCACTACAACCCAAACTGCCCCCCAACCTTTACTTCCTTAACAAGTCCATCCCTGTTGGTGAGAATAAGGTCCAGTAACACCCTCCCCGTGTCGGCTCTTCCACCACCTGCATCAGAAAGTTGTCTTCAACGCACTGCAAGAACCATCTGGACCGTGCGTGCCTGGCCATGTTGGTCGTCCAGCAAATATCTGGATAATTGAAGTCCCCCATAAGCACCAGTGCCTGGGAACGTGACGCTACATCCAGTTGCTTATGGAAGGCCTCATCAGCCTCCTCATCCTGATCAGGGGGCCTGTAGTACACACCCACAACAGTGTCACCCTTACCAGCCTGTCCCTTGATTCTCACCCATAAGCTCTCCACTGCTACATCACTCTCCCCCAAGTGAAGTTCAACACGTTCTAGCTGCTCTCTCACATAAAGAACAACTCCACCACCCCGCCTAGCCAGCCGATCTTTCCTAAAAAGCACATAGCCCTCCATGACAACATTCCAGTCATGCGAGCTGTCCCACCACGTCTCCGTGACCGCAATGAGATCATGAAGTCTCTCCTTCCTAAGACAGGAGGGCTTTCTCTTAACAGTTTCTAGGGGAAATTTAATTTACATCTGTGTTTTCTCTTAAAAAATTGTGGGGAATGAGGAAGACTCTTCCTGACAGCCAATTGATGCACAACAATATGAATAAAAATGTCTTTTGAATCATATAAACATAAAGAGTTACTGGTATATTCTCGTTAGGTAAGCTACCTGAACATTTGTTCATTATGCATCCTCTCTAGAGTTATAAAGAATCATTCAGCTGTTTTATTGACACATAGATCATGGTTAACTTCTTATTTATTAGGCCTTAGAAGGGACTTCTTGGCAAGTCCATTTGGCTTACAGTAGGGAAATGTGTGCTACAACTGCTTAAACAAGATTTGGGTTACTCATACTACAGTAACATCATTACCTGTGTTGCCAGGGTCTTTTTTCAGATTTATAGGCAGGGGGGTGACATCACTGTGGTTCTTCAACATTTACACCTCATTTGCTGAATCATTCTGGAATAAGAAATGCATCTTTCATGTAAAACTCCCATTTCAATTACACGTCATTTGCCTCCGCATATTACAAGAAAGGAGTCAATTTACAGGATTGTTCATGATGATCTTCTTGGAATCTTAATAACACCTCACACTGTAAGCCAGCATTTCCGTAGCACTTCATCATTATGATGTTTTATCACTTAATAGAATTAATGATTACTTAACAACACTAGCTGTGCTGGAGGTGAGTTGGCAAGTTGGCCAGAACTTAAGACTTCTAAAGTTGCATTAGCTTATAATTTAGTTAATTACCATGCAGAGAGGTGCAGAAGGGAACTGTGTTAAAAACTCTGTTTTTTATCTGTGCTCTATGCTCCTAGCAACATTTCAATTCCAGTATACCTTATGTCAGCTTAAAAGATATTTTAGTGTGCAATGAGTCAGTGGTAATGCAATTGAAATGGGTTAATACTCTTGCTCTGCCTTCTGTACATTTTAGAAAACCACACTTGGAATGGGCACCAGTTGTTATCCTTAATTAAAACCTCTGTGCAGAATCTGTAGACATAAGCCAAATTGTCTTTCCACATCTTTAAGGTCAGTATAGAAAAGGAGATAGACATTTTTGGGATTTTACATATAGGATAGTCACTATTCACACTTCAAATGAATTATTTGACTTGAAAAATTCCACTTGTTTTGAACAACAACAACAAAAAAGAAATCTTATTGGTTTGGGCAATATAGATGAAATAATATTTATCAATAGCCATCAAAACTATTTTATGTGACTATCTCAGTTGCTAGTTTTCTGAAACAGACTATGCTTCCTAAACACTTAGATTGGGAAAAAGTGATTGCATGCACTTTTTCTTCTGATCTTTTCTGGATGCATGCTAGTAAAGCCTTTGCAAAATATTTATGACCATTCGATTTCATGAAAACCAGGATTTCATTACTTTCTTTGTTTCCCACACTGCAACAAGCACGTGTGCAGGAACAATTTTTCTGTTGCATTCTATTACTTTAACAGATAATTCTCAGACATACAAAAAGCACAATACTTGCTTTATGAATATAAAGATTCTTTTAGATCTTTGTAATGGGCACTTTAGTAGCCCATTACGCTTTAGTAGCTTTGTATAACTAAATCACGCTTTAAAGAAAAGGGCAATAATTTTGTCTCACTTTTCTCTTGAGAAAAACTATAATTTCTTACCCATCAAACTCTGATTCTTTAGACTTCACAGACCTCAAAAGGCATAGAGGCATCAAGCAAAAAGACTGGATTACATTTCTAGAGGGAAAAGACTAATAGCTGTGTTTTTTGAGGAAAACTAGTACATGAACAAGGCAGGTCTGGATGACATTCAAGTTTGGGAAGGAGCATTTCAGGATTAGTATTAATATTGATCTGTAATTACCTCTCTTTATGATCAGAAAACTCTTGATATCTTTTGCTTGGAGAAAGCTACTCTGCTCACATGATGTTAGGATTGTCAGTTCTTGCCAAAAGGAGCATCTCCGCAACAGTTCCTTCCAACAAAGACCAATAAAAAAGCAGAATGGAAGTCAGAGACATAAAATAGTTGCAGTGATTATACCTGAGAGATACATCTGAACACAAACATAAAAAGTAGTTTCTCTTCTGTAGATTTTCTTCTTTATCCATTTCAAATGTTAAGAAGCCCAGATTCTTGGCCAATTAGATTAATTGCCAGTGTAATAATGGATGATAAAGGCGAAGTTACAGTAGAACAGAAACTTTGAGGAAAATTTGAAAATATATAATTGTAGGCAGAAGGAAAATGCTAGCAAAGCCAAAAAAATCCTCCAACCTCTTAAACATAAAAATAAACAAAAACAAAAACAAAAAACAAACAAACAAAAAAAACACGTTTCAAAACAATCTGTATCAATGGTTGTCTCAGATTTGTACAGTTCTCATCATGGTATCACTAGGGATTTTTGTGTAATACAAATAGCTAAAAGGTGATGTGGAGATGTACATAATTGCAGTAAATCTTTGTGGTTTTAGTCCCAGAAGACTACATTTTCAGATCACTATTAGTTACTTTCAACAGTGAAAAGCTAAAGATGAAGATGATGCTATGGAGATTATAAAAGGTATTTCAAAGACATCACAATTACGCATGGATTACTGTAAATTCATATTCAGCTCTGTCTTACATTATGCACACATGCAGATGACTGTTGTTAGAACTAATTGTTTTTGTTTATAACGCTCTGTGCTTTTGAAATAAATCTATATCTCAGTACAAATATGAAATGATATCACCATTCACAAAATTTATGTATCTTATTAGTTCACAAGGTTTTTTCAAATAATCATGGTACAACAATTAATTGGAAGTACAGAATCACTTACTACTCAGATTTGTAGTCTTAAGTCTGAAATAATTTTTGAGTTAAAATCAGTAAATTATTCTCAAACAATGGATCTTTATTTCTCAAAATTCTGTTTTACTTCAGAGTAATTCAACCTGAAAGTGACTTCAGTAGTCAAAAACATCAATTAACTACTTGCCAGAGAGTTAATACTATAGTAACAAATATGGTAGTGAAAACATGAAGGATATACATTGCATGCTCCACAATACCTTGAATTTTGTACAAGATTGTTTGCATCAAGACCAGGTAATAAACATTTTTTCTGTATTTCAGTGTTTTAGTAAAAGACTACTGTAATTTGTTATATATTACTCAAAATACGGGATTACTATTACCAAAACAGAATCTTATCGCAGGACTTTACCTCCTTTAGCAGGCGGGCTAGACTCAATATTCTCTTGAGGTCCCTTCCAACACTTGCAATTCTGTAATTCTGTGAGTTTATCATATGTTTAAATCTGATTATGTGCAATGATGAGTGCTGCATGAAGAGGCCTGCATTTCATATGAGTATTTAACCAACGTCATTATTGCCCATTCATCACACAAAGGCAACAGTGTTCCTGTTCCTTTTATTCAGTTATTTACGTGTTAGTATGCTTTCTTCTTCCTGGGCACAGGTAAACCTAATGAAGGCCAAGTGCAAGGTGTTGCTCTTGGACTGGGGCAATCCCAGACCTGTCTTCTCCGAATAACTCATTGAGAGCAGCCCTTAAGAGAAATACCTGGGAGACCTCGTGGATGAAAAGCTGGACATAAGACAGAAGTGTGTGGTCACAGCCTGGAAAGGCAATGGTATCCTGGGCTGTATCAAAAGAGGGATTGCCAGCAGGAGGATGATTGTTTCACTTTGCTCTGCCCTTCTGAGGATCCAATTGGAGTACTGTGTCCAGGCCTGGGATCCACAGCACAAAAAAGATGTGGAGTTGCTGAAGAGTGTCCAGAGAAGGCCATGAAGATGATCGGAGGGCTGGAGCACTTCTCTTGTGAAGATAGGCTGAGGGAGCTGGGCTTGTTCAGCTTGGAAAAAAGAAGGCTCTGGGGAAGCTCTTTCAGCATGCCAAGAATTGAAAGGAGATTACAAACAGGAGGGGAACTAACATTTTACACAAGCAAATAGTGACAGAAAAATGGGGAACAGTTTATAGGAGGGGGGATTTAGATGAGATATTGTAAAGAAATGTTTTACTCAGAAGTGGTGAGGCACTGGCACAGCTGCCCAGAGAAGCTGTAGTGCCCCATCCCTGGAGGCGCTCAAGGCCAGGTTGGATGGGGCCCTGGGCAGCCTGAGCTGGTGGGGGGCAGCCCTGCCCACAGCAGGGGTTGGGGCAAGGTGGGCTTTGAGGTGCTTTCCAACTCAAGTCATTCTGTGATTCTGTCATTCTGAACTATTGCCCTTAATGATGGTATTTCAGGCTCAGGAGTAGTACAAATTATTAAAAATCTCTAAGGAAATTGTACTTCTCCTTAAAGTTTCAGGTTTCTGACATGTTTGTTGCTGAGTATATCTCAATATTCATAATATTTTTATCTTTTAGCAACTTTATTTATACTCTTTCATTAAACTGGAGAATAGAGAATGTTGGAGACTGCATCAAAGGAGAAGGACAGAACTGCACAGTTCAGCATGATATTGGAATACTAACAATCCTGGTAAAGTTGCACATGGTAGGAGAAGTGGTCTGGGTAGGGATTACTGAAATATTTAAGTTTTTCTGTGTGCCAATAAACTGTGCAAAAAGCTGGAAACAAAATTTCCCCTGATGCAGGTAAAGAGAAATGATGGAGAAGTTATTAGATTTGCAACAACTTCAAGGATCAATCCTTATTGCATTAAACTTTGTCTATAATAAGTATCACAGAATCAAGCACTAAGATTCAGGTGGAAATTTTCTGGGGGACATTTCAACATTTGTGATATGTCAGTAAAAAGCTTTCTGATCTCTTACCTGGTTCTCTGAACATGTCTTCCCAAAGAAACCAAGGAATTTGTTGAAGAATAGAGAGTGAGCTCTAATTGATAGGTTTTGTTAGTTGAATTCCCAGCGTAAGTATCTTCAAGCTAAGCAAAATACATGAGTTCAGTGAAATAAGATTGCTGTACTTTTCAAACTATAATTCAATACAATCAAATATTTGGCAGATTGAGCACTAAAACATAAACAGATAAGGATTTCAACAGGACTTTCATTTTGTTTGTCTACCATGTAATATGTTTATGAATTTTCAACATTTTTTTCAATAAATATGCAAACAAACAAAATAAAACCCAGATTAATCACTGTCTTTTTTAGTGGCTCTGAGTAAAATCAATGCTGTGGTTTTTAAATATTGAACATTTACAGATTTCAAATCTTCATACCTTTGAATACCGCAAAAACATTTCACATCCAAACAGTGCAAAGCCACATAGTTTTGTGTTTTATTTATTAAAAAAAATAAAAGACGTGATCTAGTTCACAATAATTTGGCACCAGGAATATCTGGTATTAAAACAGTTAAAAATGTCCCTGAATTCTTGCTTCTATACAGCTCATGATTTTTAGTGTCTAAACAAAAAGTTCTGACAAACGGCAAATTGGCCATGTGATTTGGTCTGTAAAATCCACAGGACTCATTCTGTTTTTAATTTTATGGGTGTAACTCAAAACAGTTCTCGGGATTTCAATAGGATTAATCCCATGAAAGAAAGTAAGTGAGAACAGGCTGCAAACCATATTGTTACAAATCTGTTGTTTAACAACTAACTCTTCTAATTCCAATATAACTCAGCTGGATCAATGGGAAGGAGGAAGTTAGTGACAGTAGTGGTTAGATCAGGATCAAAGGTCTACTAGGGCCAATGAATCCTGTATCTACAAATGAATGCTAGAAAAACACTTAGACTTTAAAATAAGAAAGGTGGAGCTGCTGTTTTAGAGTTTTCAGCAATGGAAATATTTAGACAGATAGATGCAAATTTGAACATAAATGGATGAATATTACCTTTGATCTTCAAATTCTGATGTTTTCATAGTTTCAAGCCTGACTGTTTCTGATGTGATAAGTTAGAAGATTTTCAAAGTCACAATGTTTCATTTTGGGCAGTAGTGTTTTTGAGAATAAACAGCAGGACATTTTCCTTTCAATTGATTTTATTATTTTTCTCATTTCTCAAGGCCCAGACAAATAGTCTTCTTAGATATTCTCTTTTGAGAACAACTTAGAAGCACTGTAGCTAATGCAAAAATATCACAGCAAAATGAAAACAAAATCCAGTTCCTCTATCCCTAAATCAGATAGCAAAGGTGTTTTTTGTGTATTATTTACTGACTGCAATAGCCGTAGATATCTTCTGAATTCAGTGTTATCTAGGGGACAAGTAGACAAAGAAATTCCCAAAACAAAAATAGAGGAAAACAACTTTGCTACAAAGTTTCTGTAAAATTCTTTAATTCAATTGGTAATTCTAATCTCACTTACTGTTTCTGCAGCTTTTATAGCAAGTATAAGGAACAAGGTAATTCGTTTGTCACCTGCCATTTACTTAGTAGGTGCAGACTCTCTGCGTAAGTTTTTTGAGATCAAACTGTACTAATCAATGCTGTAAAGTAGGCTTCCATTTTTTATTATGTTTTGAAAACCCATAATTTTTTATTTTATCCAGCTGCTCATAATTCAGTCAGAACTCCTGTTTTCTGATGCACAGGAAGTTTTTGTAGAATTTCACTTAAATATCTTCTGTTGAATTATCCATATAGCATTTTCTGAAGTCTGATAAATGCTTGTGTCTGTGACTGATCTTGTTCATACAATTTTACTAAATAAAAAATTGCTCAGATGTGTTATTGTGAAAGGGCAGGCTGACATACATCAACTTTCAGAATAATCAGTAATGGAGACAACAAATTGTCATGACCTTATGACTACCCATGAAATACAGTGCAAAGACTATTCAATTGAAAATAAGTTTATAGAGAAAGAAACAGCAGTATTTTCCAGTGAACAAACAACTGTTTTGTCCATGTCCCCTTGCTTATCTTAGGTTCATCAAAGTTTCTTCTAGGAAGTGAATGGCTTCAGAACCAATGCAAAGTGAAGCTCTTTGTTTGGATGCCATGGTATTAGTAAGGAGGAAACTGTGAATTTGGTGAGACACATTTGTCCCTTTTTCAACTGTATTTTCAAATTGTTTCACAATTTTTCCATTTTTACAACGTAGCATCCTTGCAGTCAGAGGACACTATGGTTAGATTTTTTTTTTTTTTCCCACCAAATATGCTGACAAAATATTAATTTGAAAATACATGGAGGAAAGCAGTTACTGGAGAGCAGTGGCATGTAAACCATGACCTTTCTTTGTAAAACTCTGTGTTTCCAGAAGAAATATCATGAGGGGAAACTACTAAGTCAGCCAGCATAAATTGGATTGGGCCAGTTCCAGTGGAACAATCTGGAAAAAAAAAGGCAACACAAGCAAGAATGTATTTAATCTGGATGTGTCCCAGGTTTACGTAAGTATACAGAAAATTGCTTTATGAGAGGAACAGGATAATTGATGTCACAATGATATAAAGTACAACTTTGACTTTCTGCATATTTAGCTATATTTACCCCATTATCTTACAATGCAGTGTCTTTTCACTAAACAAATGCAGACCACTGCAATAAAGTACATGGTTCTGTTTCACCTCTATTTTCAGCTGAGAGCTTTAAACAAGCAAAAATGTTCTGGTAGAATCATAGAACTAGTCAATCTATTGGTGTTATGAGCCAATGTATTTTACAGGTACATAAATCTTCCACTAAAAAGTAAAAGGAGTGGATCAATGCAGTAATCCAAGACCTGTTGATAGCTAATAAGTTTTGTCTAAACCCATTCGGTTGTCATCTTTACAAACCATTGTTTGCAGTGAAAACTGGCTTACCTCTGACTCCAGTATATTAATGGTGCTGAACTCAATGGAGGGCGGCTGGTTATTTTCACAGTATTCACTATAGCATGCTCTATAGTGCCTTACACAGAATGCAATATATGTATTTTTTCCCTTAGGAACCTACATCCTAAGGGCTGGTCTAGACTGCAGAGCATAGCTGTGTCTGGGTTTCTATATGTGCAAACACAGAGACCAGACAAAAGACTTAGAGGCCAAATTCTACCATCTCCCAGGAAACTTTCCAGCAACCACAACCACTGAGTTTTATAATCCCAGACATTGCTGAATTCTATCAAAAGTCTAATCATTTATCAATGTGACCAAAACACAAAGAATGTTAAATGTCAGAGTTGCTAATCCGACTGCTAAGTCTCTAATCTTGATTTTATCTTTAACCTAGACATATGTTTGGCAGTTAGGAGTTGTGAGTGGCTTCCCCACACTTCTACACCTAATCATCCTTGTGCCTTTTCTGATAATGGAAATGTGGAGAAGGAAAGAACCCATTTTCACTCTAACTGAAAAGCCAAACTTTTTTCATCATATCTGCCATGATCAGGAAAGCAAGATTATATTCAAGTTCTTTGACTCCTGAAATTCCCTATTCTGCCTTGTCTAGTTCATCACCTGGTAACACACCCCTGAACTGGACATACGTTTCAAGTGGTGCCAACTGCATTTGTACTAGCACTGGCTTTGATTTTAGCATCATTTCCTGTGTTGGATAATACTATCCTAAAAGCTACCCACTGAGGCAATGGAAAGCACTATTTCATGTATTTTTATGGTAGTCAAGAAGGTGTTAGACTTGATCCTCATGTCTTACTTTACAGTAAGATGGTTTTGAAGTGCATAAAGTGCTCCCTTCCTTTGTCAGCTGTTGAGATGCTCCTTTCTTCTGTCAGTAATACAAAAGATGCAAGTGTTTCTGGTGCTCATTTCAATAACTTGGGGCTTCCTTGACTGGGAGGTTAATCTGGGCACTGATATACTTAGCAGCTTGATTATTGCTGAAAATGATCAGGCAGACCTTTCTAGTAGCTGCATAAAGGAACAGAATTAAATTCCTAGAAATTTCATGGACATCTGGCTGGATAAAGTTGAGAGATTTTCCACAATGCCGCAATCACAGTCTGTGCTGATAATATTAGATAAAGACAATTAAAAGGTAAAAGTACTCCTCTACTTTTACCACTCACCAGCAATGTTTCAAGTAGAACTTCCATGATGATTTAATTGTGACAATAAATTCTGAGAGAAAGACATTTTATGACATAAAGTAATTTCATTGAGATGCTTCTATAGCCAACACCTTGCAAACCCTACCTTTGCACAGATACCAGTAGGATTGGTTCTGCTACAGAATACAGTTGTAACAGGAATGCTCTCCCGAAATATTTTTATTTCTTTCTGGATAGTAGAAATGCAAATGAGATGTCACATTGCCTATGTTCCTCATCATCTGAAGGGTAGAGAAATTCACATGGCAGTGCAGTCTAATATCCACTTTCATACAACGCTATATGAAGGCATTTGTTTCCGCAAGAGTGCATTCATAATACCTTTACAGTAAGAATGAATAATACTGGAGGACCATTATGTCCAGGATGTGCATTCTTTCCACTAACCAAGGTGACAGTTATGTGTAATCTTCCCTAAATCAACTTCACTGTTTGATTGTGCCCTGTCCAACAGGCAAAGACATCAGACAAAGAAGGGGGAGGTAAATGTCTAACTCCTCCAGCAGCTTATTAATGTGTCAAATGGATGGGAAATAAGCAGTGATAACATCAGGTGCACATCTGAGTCTTGCCTGCCAAAGTTGGACCTGCATAACCTGCACTGTAACCAGCATTATTACATCAGTATTTGCAAGTCTTAGTTTTGAATTTCTATTCTTTATAAAATCATGCAAGCATTTGGAAAGGTCTCCACCATTCTTATATGCTTACGTACATGCATACATACATAGTATAACATCTCTGGGAAGACTACATCAGCTGAAGATTTACTCCATACACCTAGGTGGTGTTGGGTTAAACTAGGAGAGATGTTTTGCTGAATGATTCATATTGCTGCAGCGCATCACAAGCCATGTGCAGAGGTAATGTATCTTTACCGATTCTTCTGTCTTATGGTAACTACAGAAACGTGAATTCCCCTTTCCATGATTTTCTTTTGTCTTTCGTATTTCACCAACAGAATTGACTTAAAGAAAACAGCAGATACTGAATATTTTCAAGGTTTCAATAAGCTTGACTAAGGAAATCTGAAGATTTTCTTTTTTTCACGTGTTTGTAACTGCTAAAAGAGCAATACATGGAATGATGTGATATACGAACCAATGTTAAATGAAACATAGACTGGTCTTTAACACTCAAAACTATTCATATATAGCACAGTTCATTAACTATTTGTAGAAGGGAACCCTGTGAATTATATAGTGGTCCCTTAAATTACCTCTGATTGCTTTTAGTAGACTGTAAAACTCTATGTGCAAAAGTGACCCCTAGCAGTGAAACAAAAAGGAAGTTAGAATAAGAAGCTCAGGGAGCAGAAAAACTTTGCTAGATTCCTCATGACATACTAGGACTCAAGTGCATTGGAAGAAAGTTGTTGAAGGAAGAAATGCTTCTGCTGAATGCATTCGCTGAAGCTAACCCTGTTATCAAGTGATGCGTTATCTTACTTTCTCCTTATTCACTTTGGACACATCAGTACAATACTGTCTAGGAGTAATAACTTGGTCTGAGACAATTTAGTTTTAGAAAGTTAATGTGTAAACTAGTGTCCATCTAGGATGTCAGCACATGAAGGCTGGAAATTTGACATGTTAAGGAAGGCTTCTGTGCCAACTCCACTGCACAGTGGATCTGTCTGTTGTGTAGAGTATGATTTATTTCACAGTAGTAAATCTGTTCCAGTACAATTGTAATTTTTTATTTTTTTTTACTGTCAGCTTGCTTCTCACTATATTGCTGTGTTTTGTTGTGTTTTGTTTTGTTTTGTTTTTCTAATGAGACATACCAGTTGAAAAAGTTATCTACAGTTTGAAAGAAAAACAAAAATTTAAATTTTGTATCGAACACGTGTATTTATTTATTTGGTCTTCATGGACAAATCGTAAACTCTTGCAAATGCAGCCTCTAAGGATTCCATTAAAATGAAAGAGGCCCACCCCCATCTCATCCCAACCTCCTTTCAGATGGCTGTAGAGACCTATAAGGCTTCTCCTGAGCCTCCTTTTCTTCATCTTGAACAATCAGACTTGTGCTCCAGACCCTTCACATCTGCGTTGCCCTTCTCTGCACTCACTCCAGGACCTTAACATCTTCCTTGTAGTGAGGGGCCCAAAACTGAGCACAGTACTCAAGGTAAGGCTTCACCAGGGCTGAGTGACTGAGGGACTGAGGGACGGTCTACTCTTTGCTCCTGCTGGATGCACTATTTCTAATACGAGCCAGGATGCCGTTGGCCTTCTTGGCCTCCTGGGAACACTGCTGGCTCATGTTCAGCCATGCATCAATGAACACTTCCAGATCCTTTTCTTCTGTGTACCTTTTCTTCTGTGCATCTTTCCAGCCACTCTGCCTCAAATCTGTAGAGATACATGAGGTTGTTGTAACCAAAGTGCAGGACTCAGCACGTGGTTTTGTTGAAGCTCATACAGCTGGCCTCAGCCCATTGATCCAGCCTGTCCAGATCCCTCTGAAAGGCCTTCCTACCCCAGCATGGATTGACACTTCCTTCCAACTCGGTGTCATCTACCAACTTACAAAAAATATATTCAATCTCCTCATCATGATGATCAATAAAGACATTAAGCAGGCCAGACCCCTATACCTACCCCCTAAGGAGCACCACACATGACTGGTTGCCAGCAGGATTTAAATTCACCAGTAAAGCAAAAGAGTACACTACATTGTTAATATAGTTATAGAAGTGTTTAATATTTTTTTTAACACATGAAATTTTTCTAAGTACCTGAATGAAAATAAACCTTTCAATCCAGTTATAGCTAGTTATACACATATATATTATTTGAGGACAAACTGGTCACTCATTTTTCACTGTTTTTGAGACAGTCATTCTCTTATCATAACTGAGTATGAATATTTTTGCGCAGCATAGACTTCTTTCTGATTCTCCCTGTGTATACAGCTGATGACTTCAGCAACTTAAGTCCGTGGCAGGGAAATCTGTTTTAAAATTGAATTTAATCATTCTGGAATACACACCATGACTTAACTGCTGGAATTGAGGAAAAAAATAGGCAGCAGATCAAATTCAAAATATAGAAAAAACATGAGGTATTGTAAATACATAGAATTAAGTGTAGATCAGAAATGCAGTGGTGCAACAATATTTTGGAAGGGTAAGAAATTTTCAGGTGTCTGTTTGCTAATTAAACAACAACCAGTATAATCTATAAATAAATCTGTAAACAGAGCATGATTTCCTTCGAACTTGAATCAAGGCATCCTCAATTTGTTTTGGTGTACTATTATGTTGCTGAGACAACAGTAAATGAGAAAATAAATTACATAAGTAATAAATTAGAGTTCTATGAATTCTTTACGCTCTGAAGTGTGGCAACTTAAGTCTTAACATGAAATAAAAGCAGAAGAAATTTTATTGACACAAAAATATCATAGCAAGCTTGCCTCTTTGAGCATTCAGAAATTTGGGGATGTTTAATTAAATACAACTCACTAAAAAAGAGAAAGCTGTGTGGAAATTCACTGAACTAATGAAAAATATTACTTGTATCAGGAAGCAAGTTTGCTTAAGATTTGAATAAAGAAAACACAGTCATCTGTGACAATATTGAAGAATGTGAAGAATATGCAGGTCACTTACATCAATTAAGAAATGAACGGAATGGCAAAATCAGAAGAAATAATGTAATACAGTCTTTATTATTATGTCCAAAAACATTACTAGATCTATACATTATTCTGATTATAAAGGAGTTTCATTGCTTTTTCATAAAGGAGATGTCAAACCAAGCGCACAACTGTAGATACTATCTTAAGAAGGTATCTGCTTTGTCAAGGTGGCAGTCTTAGAGTTACTAATGCTCTCTCCTGAGCAGTCACTGGTAGAACTTCAAAGAAGAGCAATCACAAGATTTTCTATTAGGGAGTTACATCCTATGTGATGATCTGATCTGTCATTCTGAATCATCATTCAACAAGATAAAAGAGTTCTTCAGTAGCCAGGCTATTGTACACTAACTAGCCCTCTAATGGGGACTAATCATTATTCTTTATCTCTAAGATTTTTCCAGATTGTTGCTAGCTGAAAATCTAAACATTTGCAGTGGTGACTTGGCAGATCAGGTAGCTATTCAAGCAGCCAAAAAAATATTTTATCTTGTAATTATGATTAATTTTTTTTCCACATAAACTCAAATATGGTGCCAAATGGTTATGTACTGAAAATACAAAATTCCTAATTTAGTCCTCAGGGTTGTGAGAAAAGGTAGTTTTGTGAGAGAAGACACGTCCTGAGGTGTTGGTTTTTTGTTTGTTTGTTGTTTTCTTTTTTGTTCTTCAAATGTTCTTTCATCTGTTCATCTCTTTTTGTGCTAAGAAACCCTGCACTCTGATTATAGGATCAGAGAAAGGGAGAAAATACAAGAGAGTTTGTATTAGACAGACATAGAGACAAAAGGGATACAGTCTTATATAATGTTCTTTCAGTAATTTAAACCAAACTGCAAAATCAGCTTAAAATGTCATCCGTCAGTTATCAGCACTGTGGTTTTCAGAAATTTCAGATATTTGTGCAGAAATCAAAAGGCCACATTATGAAATGTATCTAACTTCTTGTCTGAAGCTTTAGTAATAAAACAGGTCTGTGGTATACAGTTAACTAATAACATTTTTTTTTTTCTGTATAAATATATAACTAGTTCTGCACTAGACTTGTCCTTTTCTGAATGCTGATAGGCAGACTTTCAATCCTTTTCTGATAATGGGATTATGATGTTGATTTTTTTTCCTTTACTTTTTCTTCCATTGTATACAGAATATTCATAATTTATAGTTATATAAAGCAATTTTAATAAGTAAGTGATTCAAAAGCAAAAAATATTCAAACAAAAATAAGTTATGTGTTCCAGATTGAGTATATCTTTGATGTAGATTCACTAAAACTCATCCTTTTTCTTCTGCAGCTGTTTTAATATGATAATAATAATACAAGTAGTTCTTATTTGCCCATACCTATGCAATTTATACAAAAGAACACAGGGCCAGCAACATATGCATAAAAGGACCTGTCTCAACAACATTCAGCTCCAGCTGAATTTGTTGCATTTGTACTAAAGTGAATGAAAATACAGTGTGCATACTCTTCTTTACACAATGGCTATTTATTAGGCCTCTTTCAAGTTGGTAGAATAATGAGTACATACCTTCTGAGAAATCCTAGGTCAGCAATTGTTTTTTTTGCCAAAGTCTGGTTAAATAAGCTACCTATTCTTGATACCATTTGTGTGCTACTTGTTTAAGTTATTACTAAGAGTTTAAACAAAATCTTATTTTGCTGTGTGTTTTGGCATAGACCAGAGATCCCTGTGTCCTACTAGTCTGTAGTATTCCCATGCACAATAAAGCTTTGAAAATAAAGTTGTGAAAGGAATATGGGTCTGTATTAACTCTGTGTTATAATGCAATCGAGATGAAGAAATGAATATAGAATTATAGAATCATAGAGTCATGGAATTGCTCAAGTTAGAAAAGACCTTAAAGATCATCAAGTCCAACCACAATCTAACCATACTGGCCTAACTCTAACAGCCCTCCACTAAATCATGTCCCTGAGCACAAAATCCAAATGGTATTTATCTTGCAATTATTCAAGAAGGGGAAGGGAATGGAAAGCGTGGGGAGAGGTAATAGAGTGGGGTGCAAGGAATGGCTTGAGTATCTTAACATAAAACATTTTTTGTTTTCTTCTCTGTTCCTTTCAGATATCCAGCCTTTTTAAATAGCTTCTAAGAATATTAGTTTCTAACAAAAATATGTTTAGTGCTAATACGTGAGGTATTTAGGTCACTGAGCATTGCTCATTTTTGTCTAGCCCTTGAATTAAATGAGGTCTCTAATAGCTGCTGCAGCTAATGAAAGTTGCTTCTGTTTTCATACCAACTTTCAGACACAGACATGCCAGGAAAAACCTGCATGATAGTTGGTGACGAATCGTTGCCAAACTTAGAATGAAAACATATTACTACCTTATAGTAAAACTGCTATTCTACCAAGAAATTAAATTACTATATATATCAAGGACAGACTGATTATGAATAGATTATTCTATTCAGAGAACAAATGGAGAATTCTTGTGTTTATGGTTTTGTTCTTAAATATTACAGTAGGAGAATGTAGTCAGAGTTCTTACATTTTTGACTGAAACTTAGGCAGGACTTGCCTTTCAGTTGTCAAGTATGTGAAGATCTATATGGGTCATGAATAGTCATAGAGACATTCTATAAGTCACAGAAAGAGTTGGGAAGAACTTGTGTGGGTCATTGAATGGCAACTGCTCTTGAGAGCAGATTTTTTGTCTGGACAGATGTCTTTACAATGAGTGGAAAGAATCCCTGAGAGGTTCTGTGTACCTCAGGCACCGTATTAAAAACAGAGCCAATTTTCTTTCACAGTCCTGTGCAGAACTTGCACTGCATATAATGTAGATCACATAAGCAAAATCAAGAGTGTAAAAATCAGTATCAGTATGATGTAACTAAAAAAATCTTCAAAAGACCCTCACAGTATATCTTACAACCTGCTGACTGTACTCCTGAAAATCTCTAACACTGTTGAAAGTAGAAATATTGATTTGCTAAGATAGTTGCACTATCAACAGAAGTTGGCTTGCTGCAACTCTGATACTGAAGATGAGCATTTGGCAGCTTGTTCCTCTAAAACAAACACTATTCACAAACAATGTGAAAGGCACAAAAAATCAAATCCTGAAAAGTAGGAAATGGAGAAACTGAAGTTTCCTGTATAATCCCAATTCTACCTACTCCATGTACACTAGGAGATATATTTCGTCTCTTCCTCTCACAAGAATTTCTTTTTTTTTCACAAAGTGGACAGTTGGGGTAGCTCTTCTTGGTTTAATAAGCCATTGTTCAATACTTTTTCCTGGCAACTCATTGTGTGGCCCATTTTCTGCATACTAGTCAAACCCACATCTGAAAACAATGTTAGTAATTTTCTCTTAAGATCACACATTTCATAAGCATTTCATTTTCACTGTCAAATATTATAGTTACTCCCATAGTGCAAAACTGCAAGCTACAATTCAGACATGAAGATTGACCAGCCATTAATTTTAGGTACCAAATTTAAGATAGGAAGGACCTGGATTTTTTCTGTAATGGTATTATTGCAGACATGGTAAATTCAGAGTGCAATCTCCATCACTTTCAGTTAATGTTGTTAAGTGTTCAGTTTTTCTGTGGGTGCCATCTAGGAATGTAAATCCAGCCAAGCAGAAAATAAAAAACAGCACATCAGTGATAGAGCTAGGAAAAGTTCAGCTTCAGGGAGTTGTCCAGCACAACAGTGAAAATCTGGAGCATGTTAGTATCTCATCCCTTTCCCCAAGGGAGAATTCAGATGTAGAAGTCATGAGACTAGAATTTAGAGAAAATTTTGAAATCAAAAGACTTCATAAGATTATATCTTTTTCTCCAAAGTCTTTGTTCAGAACAAGGGGAAGAAAACAAAACAAAACAAAACAACAACAAAAAAAAAAAGTTTCAACATCTAGCAACTTCTATTATTTGATGTGTTTGGATTTAATGAGGTCTAATGAGATTTAATAAGGCCAAATGCAAGGTGTTTACTTGGGCTGGGACAATCCCAGAAATGAGCACAGACATGGAGAAGAATTTATTGAGAACAGCCTTGCAGAGAATGACTTATGGGTTCTCGTGGATGAAAAGCTGGAGATGAGACAGCAGTGTGTGCCTGTAGCTTGGAAGACCAACAGTATCCTGGTTTGAATCTGGGGTGACCAGAAGGGCAAGGAAGGGTATTGTCCCCCTCTGCTCTGCCCTTCTAAGGCCCCATTTGGGGTAAGATTTCCAGGCCTTGGGCCCCCAGCGTGGGAAATGTATGGAGTTGTTGGAGCAGGTCCAAAGGAGGTCATAAAGATGATCAGGGGGGTGGAGAACCCCTCCTATGAAGACAGACAGAGGAAGTTGAGCTTGTTCAGTCTGTAGAAAAGAAGATTCTGGGGGCACCTCTTTGTGGCCTTCCAATACATGAAGGAAGCTGATAAGGTAGATTTAAATTAGATGTTAGGAGGAAATTCTTTACTCAGAGGTGGTGAGGCACTGGCACAGCTGCCCAGAGAAGCTGTGGTGCTCCATCCCTTGAGGCACTCAAGGCCAGGTTAGATGGGGCCCTGGGCAGCCTGAGCTGGTGGGAAGTAGCCCTGCCCACAGCAGGGGTTGGGGCTGGGTGGGAAATTCCTTCCAACCTGGGATATTCTGTGATTCTATGATTCTATGGTTAGGCATTTAATATTTTTCTTCAAAAATTGTTATTATTCTGAAGAACTTCTCAATATATCTTTTATCATTTCTGTAATATCTAACTGAAAAAAAGCAAAAGTGTTGTAATTAGCATTTTTCTATGAAGAGTGTTTTGTATTTATTTGAAATCAACATTAAAAAAACCCAACAAGCAAACAAACAAAAAGCCCAGCAACAGAAGGAAAATTTTCAGGCTTCCAGTAAACTGAACTTTACTGCTGTTGGATTTTATGACTAATTTTCCTGAAAAAATTCATTTCCGTATATGTAGGTAGCATTGTCTTCATGCCATAACTTTCATTGTCACTCTGAGCACATCCATTCTTTAAAATGATAGAGCAGTTTTATAAACTATGCAATAAAATATGCACAAAAAGGTCTAGATTAAGATTAAATGGGTAATACAATTGAATCATTTCCCAGTTGTCATCTAGGTATTATCTTATCAGATTCAATTTTACCTTTTGTGGATGTGCCACAGAAGAGGTAAATTCACTGAGAATTTCAAGAAGAAACATGGAAAATCCTAGATGTGGTAGTCTGTGAACTTACTGGAATGAAAGTAAATCAGCATTCTGGAGCTTTAAAATTCAGAGCACAAAGCTCTCTCTCTTATTCTAGAAGTGGAGCAGAGAACCTAGAATGAGTAGGCACACTGGAGGATACTTTCCCAGTTGAGTTATTAATAGGTCTTACACAGAGAGGAATCACAAGATTTGATATAATGTGGGCTTTCTTTCTTTTCTTTCTTTCTTTTTTTTTTTTCTCAGAGTTCTTGCAAACTTTTTTTTTTTCAAAGTTTGCAAGAACTCTGAGAAGAAAAAAAAAGAAAGAAAAAAAAGTGGTGATGTAAGAAGTGTGGGAACTACTGTTTCTGTATTTGAACTTCCAATAGATCTTTCTCTTTTTTCATTAATCAGTCGGTTGCCTTAGCTTTTTCATCACTGATCTGAATCTTTCAGACTTTATTTTCCCTTTCTTGTTTCTGTCTCTTCGCCTAGCTAATGCCAGTTTTTCCTGACTCATAATCCAATTTCTTTCTGTCTCATTGACCTGTGGTCACTCTTTCAGCCACATGTACATTCTTTATTTCCAGTGGCTCCTACTGAGTTTCCCTCCTTTTTTAATGTTTCTGTCTCAGCCTTGGCCTGTTGCAGTTCAAAACTCTTTCTGAAACTAGACTTTTTTCATAGGTAGTGGCACAAATGGGATGCGCACAGAGTCCGAGGTTCTGATTCTCTTTTGCTCGGGGGGAAGCTCTTTTTAATAGGCACAATCTGTTATTGGTCATTTGAGCTGTATTTTTAAGCTTTTAAACATGGCTAAATTTGCCTGTTAACGGAAATGACTGAGACAGACACATCTGCACTTTAGAGGTATTCTTGTGATATTGTTTTCAACAGTGGCTTGTATCAGCTTTATTTAGCTGTTGTTTTCTTTTTTATTTTTTTCTTTTTTTTTCAATCATCATTATTATTATTACTATGATTAGTGTGGGTAAAACAACATATTTTCTCCTCTCTTGTTCTCAGAAATTACCTGCAATTCTTGACTGAAATTTAACATAATTAATCAGCCAAGAGTGGCATGAGAAGTATCAGCCTTTATCTTAAAGATTGGTAAAGGTTAAGCAGCTGAAAATGCGCTTTTCTAAATGAAATGCCAATCAGCCTTCATAAAGCAGCCACAAATAATGCTTTCATGCATTAGTGGTATAAATTCGCAATAATTCCAGTGTATCCAGAAGAATAAATCCAAACAAGACAAAACAAAACAAAGAAAGCCTTGATGTTAAAGTGTCAGATCCTAGAAACAAAATATGTGAAAATTTTAAAAACTACATGTTGTTTAATTAGTTTTTTATGTACCTATAACATTCACTGTTAAAGATTTACTATATTTTCATTACTTTTATGATGCAGTACCTTTGCTAAGTACAGGACATTAGTACATAAATAACTAAGTGGTGCACAGTAGCATACTGGAAAGAATAAAAGAGTCAGGAAAGTTTTCTTCTTCCCCCTCTGCCTCTCCCTTTTTCACTTGGTTTGTGTTTACTTCAAGGAATTTGGAATCTATTCAAACTTTTGACAGTTTAACCCATTTATGAACTTGGGAAACGTCTCCGCAAATTCCACTTGGCTGTTGTGTTTCTCAAGAATGTTAGAGATTTGTTAGATTGTGACAAAGTCTGCAGACTGTTAATCTGGGAACACAGAAAAATAAAAATATTTGATAGTTATTTGTTTTCAAATATTATTATCTCTGTACTCGAGATATGGCCTCACCAGGGCTGAGTACAGACAGACAATCAACTCTGTGCTCCTACTGGCTGCACTATTTTTCATATAAACAAGGATGCTGTTGGTCTTCTTGATCACCTGGGCACACTGCTGGTTCATGTTCAGCCATGCGTCAACCAACACCCCCAGATCCTTTTCCTCTGAGCATCTTTCCAGCCACTCTGCCTCAAGTCTGCAGAGATGCATGAGGTTGTTGTGATAGAAGTGTGGGACTCAGCACTTGGTTTTGTTGAAGTTCACACAATTGGCATCAGCCTACTGATCTATCTTATCAATGGAGAATGTTGTGGGAGAAAGTCAAAGGCTTGCAAAGCAGCGTGTATTAGCAATTTAGTTGGCTATCTCTGAGGTGAGACACATAGGCATGTGACAAGTCAGAGTGACTTCATAAAGGGGCTTGTGGAACAGTATAACAAGGTCCTTTACAAGATAACGGGCATTTTCTCGATTTCTCACTCACGACAATTTTTATTGTTTTGTTAGTATTTTTACATGAGTGCATAAGCTATACCAATCCCATTTATATATTTCTCTTAAACTTATGTCATCACAGAATAAATCATAGAACCATAGGATTAGTTGGAAGGCACCTAAAAAACCAGCACAGACAGGGACACCTTCCACTACATCAGATTGTTCAAAACTCCATCTTGGCCTTTAACAATTCCAGGCATGATACATTCACAATTCTATAGGCAATCTGTTCCAGCCCCTTACCACCCTCTGAGGAAATAATTTCTTCCCTACATCTATTCTCTTTTAGTTTGAAACCATTATCCTTGTCTTATCACTTATGTGCCAAGGTAAGGAATCTCTTCTCATCTTTCTTGTAGGTCCCCTACACCTATATGTGTGTCCATGCACGCAGATACAGAGAATACCCGTACACACATAGGTGCTTGTGTATATATTCATATATACATATATACATATATACATATGTGCACATGCCCACACGCAACTAAGCAGATGGACAGACACACTACATGTATTGTAACTGCTGAGTCATGGCCTGAAGCTCTGATTGATCACCTGAGGTGAGCAATGAGAGGTTCAGGCCATGACTCAGCAGTTCCCATACACTACATAACTTTTGAGGTCAGATTGGATGGGGCCCTGGGCAGCCTGGTCTATGGAGGTTGGTGGCCCTGCCTGAGACAGGGGGTTTGGAGCTTCATGATTCTTGAGGTCCATTCCTACCCAATGAATTTGCATTCAAGTTTAAGTTTGTACTAAGCATGCTCAACTTCTTCAAAACCTTTTTCTGAGAGGAAAAGTCGTTATTGGTTCTGTTACTGTAAGAGGAAAAGGAGATACGACAGGCTTGGAACAGAGTTTTGACGTGATATCTGTACACTACATGTCTCAGCAAAACCAGACTGAAGTGCTGAACTCTTTCTCTGATAACACTGATATGTCCAGAATCAACATGGAAATGAGTCAGTTTAATGGTTTGAGAAACAGTAAGGCTATTTCTACCCATGAACCTATAGAGTAGTGCGTCAGTCTTAACAAAAATTGATTGAAGACATATGCCAAAGTAGAACAAAAGCCATGCATATTTGTATTAAACTGTAGTCAATTAACTTTTAATTACGAAGGACAGAGTATATTTTGAAATATTTCCTGAGCCACCGGGGAAATGCAAAGAAAAAAGATGAAGCATGTTTGCAGAGTTAAATGTGACATATGCTGCTGGTTTTCCCAGCTTTGTAAACAGATAAACAGAGGGCTAAATGATAAGATTTTTAGATGAACATTTGGCAGGCAGCTAGGAGGGGGAAAAGGAATTGAGGAAAAATGCTACAGAGCACTCTATCAAGTCTTGTATTTTAATAAGTAGTGAAATCCTGTGTTGGAGTGCCAAAAGTATTTCAGAAGAAAAATTAAAAACTCTTTAATAAGAAGCACACTAATAATTTGTTTTATAAAAACATGTATTTGTCTCTATGTAGTTTATCAAGATATGTGGGAAGCTAAGCATATGCTCTTCCTAGTTTTTTCATATATTATTCTATATTAATGGTAGTATAGGGCCACGCTTTCAAAGACCTAGCAAAATATTTAAATATGTGATGGAAATTTCTTCTTCCCACTGGGAAAACTATGGTTCAGAGAGTTACAGAACACCTTCAGTCTGAACTCATGGACAAACCTCTTCCAGGAAACTCTTGCCCCCAATGTGTCACACATTTTCTTGATGGTGTTTTAACTATTTCAGAATGGTAAAAGGGATTCTTCATGTGCACAGGAACAGCATTCTGGAGATGAAAGAAGGAATCGTGGAAATTCCTGCACTATTCTCAGGCCTCTCCTGCAGTGGATTGTCAGGTGATTTTATACTCACCCTAGAAGCACTCTCTATGGAACATGTTGTCTTTGATGTTGTCATAGCACCAGTTCATTTACTTGTCCTGTTGGAGTAGAGTAGGAGTGGAGTAGAGTCTAGACTAAGTGTCACCCTTCTGGACAAGGCAATCTCTCTCTAGGCATGTTTTTTTTTCAGAGCTTTGATGGTGAGATAGGAAAACCTTTAGGAGGAAGAGCTTTTTCTATGCTTCTTTCTCCTCTCTGACACTCCAAGGCTAGAATAGAAATGTGTTAGTGGTATCTGACTGTCTTAAACTAGATCCAGTCTTCTGCTCTGTTACAATAGTCTGAGGTTTTTTCTCATGATTTGCCAGTGCCAAGTCAAAAGCAGAACTGTGAAAACCTTCATATTAAAGGCATTGTTCTTTCCTCGGCTCTTCCTCCTCCTTTGTCACTCCTTCCTTATGTTTTCTTCTATTTTAAAAAGGCTTTTTCTTTCTTATTCTTCACTCTCTTTTGTGAATTTTATTGCAATTAAATCTAATAAATCATTCAAATACCCTATCAAGTAATTCAAGTAATTTAACAGTAAAAAGCCAAAGAAGTGCAACAGAGCCACATAGATTATAATACATATTATATACACAATATTTTTCTCTTTTAAGGGCTGCCCTAGTCTTTTGTCCCTTGAAACTGACTACAACTCTGCATAGCTTGGTCATGGAAAATTTATTTTGATAATATTCTGCTCTCTGTGTAAAAAGATGTCTCTCAAAATGAACTTAAACTCTTTATTACAATTACCATGAGATTATCTCAAATAAATGGAAAATATTTACCTTCTTTGCTATTTCTAAAGGCTGATTATTTAAAGTTGCACTAGATAATCTGCAAAGTGCTGGGAAGAAAATCCTTAATTAATAATGTCAATATAGAAGTAAAACTCAAATTTCCGTCAGCCTGGGCCTTCACTCATAAGAATATTTTCACTAGGTTTGACATTGTTTGCCAAGGGTATGTCATGTACTTTGTAAGTCTTTTGCTTCCTCAGGAGCTGTTGAAATTCAGCATGCAGCTGTATGGATACATCTTGATTAAGGAAATTGTCTTCTGGAGGCCTTGTTTATTTGCTCAGCAATGTGCATGAGCAAGAGGGCAAGTGAAAGGTCACTGTCTTTAGAACCATGAAAAAGAGTACAAAAGTGCTAAATGGTCACCAGTGAAATGAAAGGCCTGATGAGAATGCATAAACTGTACATGCAACAACACATATATTTAACCCCTTAGAGTCAAGTAACACGTCTTCCCGCCACTCTCCATCTCCCCCCAAAAAAAAGTAGCACCTGTGCTCTTCAGCCTTGTGATGTGCAAATGTTCTCAGTCAAATGCCACTGAAGTTCTTGCAAGCTGATAACATTTAAAATTCCCTCTAGGCTAGTGAGGCCTAAAGTTTAAGGTGTCTTAAGGGCAAACACATCTGGCGGTACAGTCTTCTAAGAAATGAAAATGTAGGTTTTGGTATATAGTAAAGTTACATTATGCTTGAATATATGCATGATGGGTGCTAAATAAGTCATTAACTTTGAGGCACAAAGTTTTTCAAGACTAAAATTTGTGTGCTTTGTTAAATGGATGAACCACTGCATATTTCAAAACTATCCTAATTAACAATGACGCTAGAAACATTTTACCAGGACACTTTGTTTTTCACTGAATGGGCATTTAAATCTTTCAGCCACATGGCTTCTAACACGTACACATGTCTAGCAGAAGTTGCCCTTCACCTCTCCTTACTTCATTATCCAGTCTGTCAGAGAAACTTTATCCCAATAGCTATGAAAAAAAGACACACAACATCTACTGTATGTTATTGTTGGCATCCTGAATTGGCATGTCTTCTACAATTAAACAGAAGTTCTGAAAGATTCCCAGTTCAGTGCTTTCTGTAAAGACTTCAACACTGCGAAAAAGAGTGCTCAAGAGAAAGAGGATAACAATGATCGTGTACTATGTAGTGCACACAGAGAACACTGGAAGAGAATTTCATATGGAAATAAAAAGGAGAAAGAAAATATAATACAGAAAAATAATTTAGCAAAACTTGTTTTGCTTCTAGTGAAGTGTAAGGTAATGAAGGAACAAATCTCATGTTTGAATTTAAAATGAGAATAAGACAAATGAGAAGAGCAGAACTTTCTGAGTGCATTTTCTTCAGTCATAATTTAGAAATAATCATAGCTTACTAACTGCTTGTTAGATTTTCTCATCTCTCAAAAAGATGAAATTTTAATAGAAATCCACATAGTTAAAAAGCCATGTTTAAAAAAAGGCCTGTGGCATTCTTCCTTTTTCATTCTATTGTACACCTTTTTATTCTCTGGCACTTAAAAAAAAAATATATATATAAAGCTATTAAGACTACATCAAATGTATTTCTGAAGCTGAAATTACAGATTTTTAAACACTTTTTTTTTTTAAGCATAAGTTTTGGAACTCTGAAAATGGTCATTATTTTAAAATTCAGGTTTTTTAAAATCAATCAGATTTTTAAATGCTGCACTGAGTGGTATCCGATGCACAGTGCAAAAATGGTACCCAAGAACTTTTCCAGTACGAACAGCTTTTAAACTTTCTTTACTTTTAAGTATATCTGGATATAAGCATGCTTCATAATGTGTCATGGTTAACAAAAAGAATGTCATTGAAATCTGTACTTTGAAAGTCAAAGACAGCTAGGGCTCTTGAATTGCAGCAGAGCTAGTCCCATCTAGATCCTACATGGCAAGCTGCCTATTTCTTTATTTAACTAATTTTAAATTTCAATGATTAGTGCCTTCTTCAAAGGTCTAATGTCTGTCAAAATATTTCTCCTTGTCTGCTAGTTACCAAACCATTGTAATCCATGTTCAGGTAATAGATATTTCACAATGACAATTTTCAGTTCTGATGTGTTGTTTTTAGTAGCATTATGAAGTAGGCAAAGTGTCAGAATGTGTTGAGATGCTCATGCATACACTCCACAGTTTTGGACTATTGAACACCTAAACTGAAGTACCTATTTGAGCGTGGCTTCTGCTTACTTTTGGATACATTCTGCTTCTGAATTGAATGGGAATAACTGACAGAGCAGTGATTTCTGACACTTTACCCTGATATAAAATCAAGGCAATACCAAGAACATGGTAGATATGATGTGGGACAACATGACCCAGATTGCATCTGCTCTGAAAAAAACGTATTCTATTTCTGTTACTAAATACATGTAACGGGTAAAAAGCATCATCAAATTTAAAATCATTCAGCTGGCATAAGTTAGAAATTGGAGGCCAGTAATGATGAGAAAATGAGCAGGCAATCCAAATGGTTGTGATGTTTATTTTAGAAACCTATATCGCTTAAAATGCACCCTTGTCTATATCAGACTTTATATGTTTATGAGTTATTATGATGCGTATTGCAGTTTAAAGTAAGTAGTTATAAAAACAAGACAAAATCTACTGCCATCCAGTCAGAACTCTGATGCTTCTTCTGTTATGAATGTTGTTCAAAGATCCAAGGAAGCCTAACAAAGCCATGCTACGCTATATAACAAAAATATTTGCATCTATTCAAAAGATAATATGATCTCATCTCATTTCTGCAAGAGACACATGATGTGATGTTGGTAGAGGAGATTAAAGGAGAAGGGCAAGAAAACCTAAGAAAAATGTATTAAAGGAATCAGATCAGGAATAACATTTTTAGGAAAAAAATAATTACATTTCTGTTGCTTAAGAGTAAGTTTCAAAGAAAATTCTGAATAACTCTATCAGTTCAATTTAGGCTCACAGCCTATCCAGTATTATTCCCATTCATGCAGTTAAAGACATTGGATATAATTTCCATCTGCTAAATGTCAAGGAGAGGAATGTGCATGTGTCCTAGCCAAAATGCAAAGTCAGCATTTGCCCAGAACTTCTCCTCTAGGACTATCTTAAGATTAAAACTGACTATTGTAGTGCCAGTGCTCCTCCCCAATAATACAGATTACTTGTATGTAAATTGAACACTCTCTAGGATGTGCAGAAAAGAGCAAAATCAACATATGTTATATTTGAACAGAGCTCTTTATTTCTGGCAAGACAATGTATGAGTTGACCTTTATAATATTTTTGTCCTTTACTTTGTAGCATGTTGTTGGACCTTGCATCATAAATCAGGCCCAAATTCCACTAAGAACATACTTTTTGATAGTGATGTTTGGCTAACTAGGCATTCACTTCTATCTGCTCTGCTCTCTGTCTATTCTTCTGCAGTTCTAACTGCTTCTGGTTAACTTTGGCCTAGAAAAGCAAAAAAGTACTTCATTCCAGAATTAATTTACTGTACTGAAATTAATGCTGTAGTTAATAAAAATTGCTGCTGTGGTTAAGCTGTTGCATTTTACTGACAGATAATGAATTCAGTTTATTATTTTTTTTGTATTAAAGACACTAGAATTCTATCTTCATGCTTATGACTCTCACTGAAATAAAATCACAGTCATATTTTTCATATAATTTAGTTCATCTATTTTCAATTTATAGTACAATGGGATGAAATATTCTCCAAAATAGTATGGATTTTTTCTCTTCCCTCCCAGGAGGCTAGTGTTTATGATCTTTCGCTTCGTATGTTTCTTTCTTAGAAAATAGAAATGAACAGTTTTAAGAAAAAGAGCGCTCATGCTCTTTAACTCTCTTTTGTTCTCTTTTGCCCCCTCATTCCATCACTGCTGCTATCATGCTACTGCTAGGAAACTGCTCACTTTCATTTCAATCCTCCAGACAGGTCTTTTATAGATGGACATGCAATCTATTGTCGTTCAAGGTGAAAGAAATATTGATGTTTAGCTAGTCAGATTGTGAGGAACACCATTTCTTTTGGAGGAAATTTATGATATGCAATCTGTTCTTGGTGTGATACTTTTGTAATTTGCTTGTGTAATTTCTCCATTAGTACTGCAAGAAATGAAGACAGACCCATGCTGAAACCAACTGAGATCATAGGTAACTTGATTATATATTTTTTAAAGTTGAACAATATGCTGGAGTGACAACTGCAATTTTTATCAGTTAATCCACTCATAACGTGATGAGGAAATGTTTAAAAGTGCTCAGTGATAATTCAAAAATTTTTTTACAATCCTAAGTTTTATCTTCAGCATAGAGAATCTAAATTTCTAAGTAGTATAGTCTCTTTATAAAATGCATTCAGTCTAAGGTCTTCTCAAGTCTTCAGACAGTGTGATTTCACTGCAGAGCAGCCTGAGTAAATGCATTTTTTTAATTTCATGCTTTAAGCTCTGAGTACTTCATCAAACATAGGTATTAGTGACTGATAAATTTGAAAAGAAGTATATTTACCAATAAACAAACAGCACTCTACAAGATATCCCAGTTGAGTAGGTCTCTGAAAAGGAAAACAGATAAATCTACAAAAATGACCTTTGACACGACAGTAATACACAAGTCAAAATTCTTTCATAATAACAAAGAATTGTTACAAGGCCACTGTTTAGGAATTTGCAGATATGAACAACTTATCTTCTATGCCTCTGCTAGGGTAGCTCCAGAATATTTGCTATCAGTGATGTGATGGAATGTACAGATTACACTGAAATTCAAAATAGAAGAACTTTTCTAGGCCAGAAAAATTTTCTGATCTGCACTTGATCTAAATAAACAGTTGCTTTGCCTCACATGGAATTTTTGTTTGGCACTGATTGTATTATCATCTGAAATATTCTTCTGCCTAAATGCATAGCAAAGAACAGGTTGAAATGTTGTAACTAGTGGGAAATTCATGTATTGTTATGTGTTCATTCCATATTCAGCTGAATACTGCATGAAGTAATGAGCACTGTGTCTCCCTTGATTATTCATTCTCTGAAAGTGCATCTGAAACAACAAGTGCTGTCTTCCAGGAATTTTTTTGCAGTTAACTCCCATCAGGGTGTAGCAACAAAAATTGTCTGTAAAAGTAGTTTATATAGTGTAATGTTTGCTTTATTTGGAAAAACACTTCATAAAGAGATAAACAAGATGCTGTAAAATAGTGTTTTAAATAAAAGAGCTTCTTCTCAACATGTGATTATAAGAAGCACATAATAATATTAATTCCAGTAGCTATATAAGCTCTAGATTCAATAAGTTCAATGAGTTAAAATCAGAGCATTGCAGAAGTCAATATGCGAAAAGGGTAATGAGGTGTAAAGAAGAGATGAGGATAAATCCACATTTTTTGCTTCAGTTTTTTTGAGAATTTATAAATATATTTTACTAAATTATTGATAAATCCTAATAGGAGTGAGCTAGACAAAGCAGCTGTTCAAGTCAATTAATAAATTCACGAGTAGTTTACCCCAAAAATATCAGCCTACATTTTTACGTTGTATGGAGATCTGTAATATTCTCCAAAATCTTTTGTGTCCCTCCTTCTGGCTGACAGAATTTTCAGAAAAGAGGAAACTGTCAATAACATCTGTGAAGATTTTGCAGTCACATTAACCAGTGCTGTTTCACTTGATTTTAAGTCAGTTGGGATTAAGAGCTATGATTTTCAGCACTGACATTAAGTCTCCATAATACCTGTATATCATCATTAATATGAGAGGTCTGCTTAATGTAGAGCATCTGACACAGAAACGTATTCCCCCACATAAATGTGTCTAGATGAAGTGAAAGATAACAATTTCCATTTTAGAGGTACTGAAACGTATGTAAAATGATTTGCCTTAGACATCTACGTAGCATTTTTCCCCCCAAATTCCACTCTTGATAGCCAAAGCCAAACAGGAATGCTTTTATTTATTTATTTACTTTTAAAACACAATATTACTGAAGAACAAATTTGGCATTTTTTAGCTGTTCAGAGGATCTGAAAGGGGATTAACATACCTCCTATGGGAAAGCAGTTGTGGCTTTTTCTTTTTCTTTTTTCTTTTTCTTTTTTTTTTTGCCTAAGAATACTGTTGAACACTCAGATCAGGCCTCTTCTCCTATCACTAAAAAGACATCTGGCAATAGAATAGCAGTCTCTATTTTGATTGTAAAGTTCCTGTCCCACCCTTCAATGTGTTTGTTAAAATAACTATACCATTCTGGTTTTTTAACCCTCCTCACATAACATCATGGCTATGACATGGTGCTTTTTGTTTGTTGAGGTGGAATAAGCTCACACAGGAATATTCGTTAGTCTCTGCCTCTTACTAATACAGCAAAATGTCAAGTTTTGTGCTGTACTCTAAATACAGTGTCTTCACTAAATAAACAGGAGCTGTGCAGGTTCCTTTGTGCCCCAGAATACTTTAAATCCTAGTCTGGTTGCAGCGGATCTTCATCATTATATCTTAAATATGTATGTCCTGATAACTGGATATTACCAGTGTGATTCTGAATTTTGCCTTTCTTCTTGTAGTTCTTAGCAGACCAGACAGGCCATTCGTGGCAATTTTTAGAGAGAAGATGTGTGGAACCTTGCAATTGTTACATGTGGCAAGCAGCAAATCTGGGGTAAAAATTTGTTTGAAACATCAAAGTCCAAAGCATCTGTTTAGCTGCCCCCAACTGTGGTCAGCCACAGGACCATGATACTCGAACCAAACTCTTTTATCTCGATTTTTCCCTTCAGGACTGGTGACACAATGCTGTTCCAATTTTAAACTGTGTTGGTATTCTCATTAATTAAAAATTATACACAAATGAACATTTTTTATTTCAATATCAAGAAAAGTAATTTAGGCAAGAAAGGAACTAATGAAGAACATATATTATATGCAAATTAACCCTGGAACATTCCATTGCTCATGAAGGAGAATCTCTTCCAACATGACTATCTCATTAGTCTGAAAGAAATGGGGAACACCTGTGCTCTGTCCAGACCTTCAGGATCCAAGATCTGTTACTCCAACAATTGCAGCTGCCAGAAAATAACTGCCAAAAAGTAAGATTCCAGACCATATTGGTCAGAGAACACATTGTTCTGCTGACAGATTTAGCTAACTAATCAGTGCAATTTACACATCAGATTAACCTGTAAGTGGATCTTCAGTCTTTTTTTTTCCACCTTTCTTCAGTCAGGCTTCTTCATGTTGTGTATTTGTTTCTAAATGATGTTATTAAGAGCCAATTGATAATACTTAAACGTTCATAATGCAAAAGAAACTATGTGATGTCTGTTTAGTGCTTTACTGCCTTCAGCTTTTCTTAAAAAATTCTTCATGTGCGACAGCCTGTCTCTTGCTTACCACAGCATCGCTTCTGCCTTTAGTTGCCATTGTTTCACATCTATTTGTTTGAAACATCCCATCCATTACATTTATTTTTATTGATATGGGAGGAAGCGTGAAAGAAATTGGGAGAATGTAATATTTGACCTACTTATTTAGGTATACTTATGTATGAGTACAGTTGGTTTGGCAGAATCAAATAAATTGTTTTTTTTTCCTACCCTGCTTCAGTGCAGAACTTCTGTTCTTTTTGGCTATGGGCAGGGATACAAGTAGAGGATAAGGTAGCAAAAGTAATGGATTGAAATGCGGTACTCAGGATGCATGCATCACATGCAGGTTTAATGGCATGTGAATGCTGATCACAGTCTTTGTTGAATATAAACTATTACCGATTATGGTGAAAAAAAAAAAAAAAATGATAAGCAAAAGGACTGCAAAAGTTCAGCTTACAATTTTCCTCTTGAAATTTACAGAATCAAATAAGCATTATGAAGATAACTGTCCGAAAAAATTCCTTGTATTACTTAGCAATATCTTTGTTAAGGTAAGAATCATAATATTTTAAACATATGCTTGTGTAGTTGTAATTAAATTTAGTTCTTATCTACTAAGGAAAGAATCTTACTACACTGAATGAGTGTTATGCAAAGCAGAACAAGCACTCATATGTCCTAATTTTTTCTGGGCCTTCACTGTTCTGAAAGTGAAAATTATGATTTTCTGAAAGCTATAGAGAAATATGTCATGGTTTTATATTTTTTTTTTTGTTTTGGTTTGGCTCTCAGTATTCCGCATCAATACATCATGTAGTATACTGGGAGTTAAAGTGTTAATGCTCCAATTCCAGGCACCTATCCCTATACGTTACAGAAGTCATGGGATCTGACCCTTCCGGGTGGGGCGGTCTCTTACTGCCTGGCAGTGGGTGCTGGAGGGTGCTTTCCTGGCCGTTCCAAGCTTTTCAGGTTTGAATCGGTATCGGGAACTCTCTCTCTCTCCTGTTTTATTTGATTTATTAGTCTCAATTTCAATCAGATTGTATTATATTGTGTTATCTTGCATTCCGATATCATAATTAGTAAAATAAGTTTTCCTCCATAGATTGTTGCCGCTGTTTTTTTTGTTTTCCTCCCTTCCTTCCCATTTTGTGGGCTGGGAAGGGGAGGGCAGGGGTCTACCGCCCCCCTGTCACGGGTGTAGATTGATCTCGTTAACTCCGTGACAGGGGTGCTGGATTGGGTAGGACCATCACGATTGATAGATCCTCTGGTATTGACTAACCAGGTGGCTTCTGCCAAATGCTTCTCCCAGTGTTTAAATGTACCGCCTCCCATTGCTTTCAGCATAGTTTTTAACAACCCATTGTATCGTTCAATTTTACCAGAGGCTGGTGCATGGTAGGGAATATGGTAAATCCACTCAATGCCATGATCTTTGGCCCAAGTATTTACAAGAGAATTTTTAAAATGAGTCCCATTATCTGACTCAATTCTTTCTGGGGTACCATGTCGCCACAGGACTTGTTTCTCAAGACCTAATATGGTATTTCGGGCGGTAGCATGGGGTACTGCATAGGTTTCAAGCCACCCAGTTGTTGCCTCCACCATAGTAAGCACATAACATTTACCACTGCGAGATCGTGGCAAGGTGATATAATCAACCTGCCATGCCTCTCCGTATTTATACTTTAGCCATCGCCCTTCCCCCCAGTGTGGTTTCATCCTTTTGGCTTGTTTGATTATGGCACATGTTTCACAATCATGAATAACCTGTGCAATAGCGTCCATAGTTAAGTCCACCCCTCGGTCTCTAGCCCATTTATGTGTCGCATCTCTCCCTTGGTGACCCGAGGTCTCATGGGCCCATCGAGCTAAAAATAATTCACCCTTGTTCTGCCAGTCCAGGTCTATTTGGGCCACCTCAATTTTGGCAGCTTGGTCTACCTGATGGTTATTTTGCTGTTCTTCTGTAGCCCGACTCTTGGGCACATGAGCATCTACATGGCGCACCTTTACAACCATATTCTTTGTTCGGGCGGCAATATCTTTCCACAATTCAGCAGCCCAAATAGGTTTACTCTTTCTTTGCCAGTTATTTTGCTCCCACTGCTGTAACCATCCCCATAGAGCATTTGCCACCATCCATGAGTCAGTGTAAAGATAAAGCATTGGCCACCTCTCCCGTTCAGCAACATCCAAGGCCAGCTGGACAGCCTTTACCTCTGCAAATTGGCTCGATTCTCCTTTTCCTTCAGTGGCCTCTGCAACTTGTCGTGTGGGGCTCCACACAGCGGCTTTCCATCTGCGATGCTTTCCCACAATACGACATGATCCATCTGTGAACAGAGCATATTTCTTTTCATTTTCTGGTAGTTCATTGTATGGTGGGGCCTCTTTTGCACGTGCTACTTCTTCTCCTGGTGATGTTCCAAACTTTTTGCCTTCAGGCCAGTCCATGATCACCTCTAGGATTCCTGGACGGTTGAGATTCCCCATCCGCGCTCGCTGCGTAATCAGCGCAATCCACTTACTCCAAGTGGCATCGGTAGCATGATGGGTGGAGGAACCCTTTCCCTTAAACATCCAGTTCAGCACTGGCAGCCGAGGTGCCAGAAGAAGCTGCGTTTCAGTACCGATTACTTCAGAAGCAGCCCGAACCCCCTCATACGCGGCTAAGATCTCCTTTTCAGTTGGAGTGTAGCCCTCTTCTGACCCCCTGTAAGCTCGACTCCAGAATCCCAGGGGTCGGCCTCGGGTCTCTCCTGAGGCTCTCTGCCACAAACTCCAAGTGGGACCTTTCTCTCCAGCAGCAGTGTAGAGGATGTTCTTTATACCCTGTCCCATTCGTACTGGCCCTAGGGCCACGGCACGGGCTATTTCCTGTTTAATCTGTTCAAAAGCCTGCTGCTGCTCCGGGCCCCATGTAAACTCATTCTTCATTCGCGTCACATGATAAAGGGGACTTACAATGAGGCTGTAGTTTGGAACATGCATTCTCCAAAAACCCACTACGCCCAGGAACGATTGTGTCTCTTTCTTATTAGTGGGTGGAGACATGGCACTGATTTTGTCAATCACATCTGTTGGGATGTGACGACGGCCATCTTGCCACTTTATACCTAGGAACTGAATCTCCTGAGCAGGTCCTTTCACTTTGCTCCGCTTAATAGCAAAACCAGCACACAGAAGAATTTGGATTATTCGCTCTCCTTTCGTGAAGACTTCTTCTGCTGTGTCGCCCCACACAACGATATCATCAATGTACTGCAGGTGCTCAGGAGCACTGCCTTGTTCCAATACAGTTTGGATCAACCCATGGCAAATGGTTGGGCTGTGTTTCCACCCCTGGGGCAAACGGTTCCAAGTATACTGAACGCCCCTCCATGTGAAAGCAAACTGTGGCCTACATTCTTTGGCCAAAGGAATGGAAAAGAAGGCATTAGCAATGTCAATGGTGGCATACCATTTGGCTGCCTTTGACTCTAGTTCATATTGGAGCTCTAACATGTCCGGCACAGCAGCACTCAGTGGGGGTGTGACTTCATTCAGGCCACGGTAGTCCACCGTCAGTCTCCATTCTCCACTGGCTTTACGTACTGGCCATATGGGGCTGTTAAAGGGTGAGTGAGTTTTGCTGATCACTCCCTGATCCTCTAGTTGACGAATCAACTTATGAATGGGGAGCAAGGAATCCCTATTGGTGCGGTACTGCCGTCTGTGCACCGTTTTTGTGGCAATCGGTACCTGTTGCTCTTTTACTTGCAGCAACCCCACAACAGACGGATCTTCTGATAGGCCAGGCAAAACAGACAGCTGCTTAATGTTGTCTGTGTCCACAGCAGCTATCCCAAAGGCCCACCGATACCCCTTAGGATCCTTGAAATGCCCCCTTCTGAGGTAATCGATACCTAGTATACATGGAGCCCCTGGGCCAGTTACAATAGGATGTTTTTGCCAGTCCTTACCAGTGAGGCTTATCTCAGCCTCCAACACAGTCAATTCTTGAGAGCCTCCAGTCACCCCGGAAATATGGATTGATTCTGTCCCTTCATGACTCGAGGGCATCAGAGTGCACTGTGCACCAGTATCCACCAGTGCCTTATATTTCAGTGGTTCTGACGTGCCAGGCCATCGAATCCACACAGTCCAATATACTCGATTATCCCTTTCCCCCCCCTGGCTGAAGGCAGGGCCTCTCTATTCATTACCTGTGATAAGTGGAGCAACTGCACTGGTGATTGATCTGCTTTGTAATTCTTTCACCCGTGCTCGTAGTACAGGAGTAGCTTGGTCGTGCCATTTTCTCATGTCTTCTCCATGGTCACGTAGGTAACGCCACAAGGCAATTCGCGATGTATTGTTCCTCACTGGAGCCGGAAAGCGTTTGCTTTTAATAGCTGAGATTTTTGATGGTGCCCATGAGTAGGGAGGTTCATCGTCGTTAGTTAGGATTCGCATTAGTTTGATCAGCTCCTTCAGTAGACTCTTTTGATTATCCTGATCTTCACTGGGCACTTCTGATACTGGCACAGGTTTGTCACGATTAATCAGTTGAGATATTTGCTCCTGCATTTCATTCAGTTGGTTCGTTACTTGTGAGATGGCAGCAATGGAAGCGTGAGTTGGGGGTAGCTGTTGTTCGTAGTTTTGGAGCGTAAGAATCAATTCAAAAACTAAGGGTATTCTCTCTTGTTCCCGGTATCTGTCATTAGCTGACAGTAGTGTACCGGCATATCTGTCTGGTGCTGTTGTTATGAGTCTCTGCCATATCTCAGGCGTCGTCCTCACTCTCTCAGGATCGCGTTCTTGTCGTGGGTGGTTAGGAACAAAGTTAGGGTCGAACAGCATTTCCACCACAGCCATTTCCCTCAAGTACTGGATACCCTTTTCAACTGTATCCCATCTTTTCATCACAGGCTTCAAGCCGTCTTTGAAGCGATACCTTTCTTTCACGGCTATTAGCACTCGTTCCCAAAGGGAGGCAGACTCATCCAAACATCGACCAATTCCTCGATCAATAGCTGGGTCTCTGGCAATGGCTCCTAGTTGGCGAGCTTCATTACCATCTAGAAACAAGCTATTGGCCCCGCGGTCCCAACAACGAACCAACCAGGAAACAATAGTTTCATTCGGGCCCCGTGTGAACTCCTTTCTTGAACCTTGGATTTCAGTCATCTTCAGGGGCCGACGAGTAGTAATAAGGATGTCCTCATCATCAGTCTCTTCTGCATGTCTCTTAGTTTTTCCTTTTGCTTTTCGCGATGGTGGTGGTTCTGAGGAGGGCCCCTCGCCTGGATCTTCCTCCTCCTCCGCCTCCGCTTCTTCTTTTTTCCGTTCTAGACGCGTGGACACTCGTTTCCATTTCTTGCCTTCCACAGGAGCAACTGATATTGTTACTGGTGTCTCTTGTAACTGATCAGATTTGACTTGGAGATTCTCCACTTTGGCCTGAACCTCAGCTCGGAAACTCTCTCTCTCCAGAATAGTATTATATAGGGCGCGGTAAGCACAAGCCAAACCCCAAATAAGTTGTACCTCCTTAGAGTTATGTAAGCCGCGCTGTCCCTGACTCAAATACTGACTTAGTTTCTCAGGATCCCACAGATGTTCAAGTGTGAAATCCCATGACACTGCGGGTCCCCTTGCTTTTAAGATCTTTCCTAAACCTCTCCATATTCCCTGCCAGTCAGCACTCTCTGGTTCTGGAGGAGACTCCTTCCCTTTGTAAAGGAATATAATCACAATCCAGGAAAACAATAGCGCGCCCATGAGTATTAATTCAGAATTCGAAAACCGTCTGACAAACCGATAAGGAAGCCTGGAGACTGGTCTGAACGTTGTGCTGTTTGTAAAATTAGCCATTCCATCTGGGATGTGAATGTCAAAATTCAGACCATACCACATTGCATACAGGTACCATGCAGGTGTCTCCGTCAATGCCCTTAAGTAGTTATATATGAACATAATTCCACAACAAGTAATTATGGCCTTGACAATTTGCCAATAGGTTGAGAGTAACATGACGGTTTGTAAGCCTTTACTCAACACCCCCACAATGAAAAGTGGGTTCATTGCTGGTGTCTATTAAAACAGGGGTTAATGAATTGAAACTGACAAGAAGAAGGAGGAAAAAGGGAAAAAAAAAAAAAAAGAAAAAGGCACTACCCAGACTGAGCAGTGCTCAAAGTTTACAAATATCCCAGAACACTGGCAGCACGCCTAGTCTTTCAAGGTCAAGTTTTCCAGCACAGAAACCTAAACTACTGATAATGCTCCCTAACGAAGCTCTCTAAGAGCAGAGAGAGAGATTCGTTCCAAAAGCTAAGAAATAGAACTATGCCCGCATTCTCCACCAAAATCTGTCACGGAGTTAACGAGATCAATCTACACCCGTGACAGGGGGGCGGTAGACCCCTGCCCTCCCCTTCCCAGCCCACAAAATGGGAAGGAAGGGAGGAAAACAAAAAAAACAGCGGCAACAATCTATGGAGGAAAACTTATTTTACTAATTATGATATCGGAATGCAAGATAACACAATATAATACAATCTGATTGAAATTGAGACTAATAAATCAAATAAAACAGGAGAGAGAGAGAGTTCCCGATACCGATTCAAACCTGAAAAGCTTGGAACGGCCAGGAAAGCACCCTCCAGCACCCACTGCCAGGCAGTAAGAGACCGCCCCACCCGGAAGGGTCAGATCCCATGACTTCTGTAACGTATAGGGATAGGTGCCTGGAATTGGAGCATTAACACTTTAACTCCCAGTATACTACATGATGTATTGATGCGGAATACTGAGAGCCAAACCAAAACAAAAAAAAAAATATAAAACCATGACAAAATAAAATGAAGCTTCTCACTTATTTAACCATGGATCCCTATATAGAAAAGAGCCTGATCCCAAAGGAGTTTTGTTAATTCCTTTAACCTCCGCCAAATAGATTTATCGTTGCAATAAATTTTAGTACGTTTTCAAAAACATTTTCCCATCATGGAAGAACAAAAAAGAAACTGTTCAACTTGAAATGTAGCTATACTCACCTCTGGTATGTATTAATAGATTTTCTTAGACCATAACTGCAATAAGAAATGTAGAATGAAGATAGTGACAACCTGCCTAGCAATTAAAGGTCACATAACTTGCTGCTAAATTAAATAAAACTGTATTGATTGTGAAATGTTAATAGCAAACTTCTGTTGCTCTTTGTAGTGTTTTGCTTTTTGTAATAGATAGGATCAAAACCATATGTTTGTTGTTTTTTGTTTTGTTTTGTTTTGTTTTGTTTTAAAGTTAGTTGGAATAACATCAGTAGTCTAATAAAAACTGCAGTCTAGTACCTTAGTGTTCTTATATTATGGATCCCAGAACTTGGTACAGTATTGAAGGTGAGTCTGCACTAGCGCTAAATAGAGCGGGAGAATCATCTCTTTTGGCTACAGTGTGTTTCGTGCACCCCAAAATTAATTTCACCCTCATGGCTGCCCCGATACACTGCTGGGTTATAGTGAGCATGATATCACCAGCACCTCAAGATCCCTTTCTGCTGAGCCACTCTTCTGCCAGTCTGTACCTGTGTGCAGAATTACTCTGTGCCAGGCACTTTCCTTTGCTGAATTTCATTCTGATTCTAATCGCCCAATTCTCCAATCTACTTAAATCTTCTGCAAATACTCTCATCCCTCCAGGGAGCCAACAGCACCTCCCAGTTCAGCATCATCAGCAAACTTGCACAACAGCCCTACACTCAGATCATTGATGAGAATGTTGAAAAGGAGAGCTTACAGAATTAAGCCTTGGGGCACACCGCTTGTGACAATCCACTATCCACATGTAGGCTGAGCTTGGGTTGATGTTATTTATATTTTGTGCTTCTGACCTGCCATTCACTCCAGTGTGTTATCCACTCCAAATGTATCCAACACTGGTGAGAATTCAGATAAATCTAATGTCAGTTTCCCAGAATATTTGTGAATCATGACAAATATGTAAAACAAAGCAGATAGAATATTAGAAAGCAGACAGACGGCACAGAATTTACTCTTCCTCAAGTTTACTCTACACTATTTAAGTATTTAAAAAAAATCAGAATTAATCAAAATACATGTTAATCTTGCATTCCTATTGGCCAAAATTACGTTTTTCAGTTGTCTTTAGATAGTTATGTCTGATCAGAGTTTGGATGGTTGTCAGGTGTGATGCTGTTTTAAATGATATATTGACTTTTTATTTGAATGCTTTACTCCGACATTATAAGAATTTTGCTATGAGTAATCAGAAAGAGCCATGTTACACCTGCTTTATTTGTCTATTAAGAAGATAAGATGGCTTTCTGACTGCTTAGCACAATTTTTTGGAACAATAAAGAAGCTGGAAAAGGGACTGAGTTTCTGATTTGTTAAGTTTACAACATTTTTGCAACTTTTTTTTCCATATGTGAGGGAATATCACATGTTTTGCACACTGTACCTAACTTCATCGTAATCAGAAATGTTTTGAAGAACAGTATAATTTTTTTCCCCATCCTAATACTGGAAAAATTGAAGATAAATTTGGACTGAAATATTTGAAGACTCACTTCGTACTTTGGTTTAGCTAGTCTAGCAGAAGCATTGTTTTCACACACATTTGTCATCTACAGATTTGAAGCCTGATTTGCTAATTTAAACCTACAACTCAGAGGTATAACTGCAAGATTCACAGTTTTGAAACTACGTTTTTGTTAGTGTTTAAGCGTGCACAACTAGTTTATTTATTTACTTATTTATTTATTTCCCAAGCTGATTAGGGGAGAAGAAAGTAGGCTGCTCTTAAGAATGTTTTTTCCAGTCAATGCTTTCTAATAGATAAAAAAGTGCTTTTTAAAGACTATGTGACTACACAAATAACAGATTGTATTACTTTGACAACAAACAATAGTATAGTATGATATTCAAGCTCTATTGAGCAGAACTTAAATACAGCAATATTGTTCTAAAATTAAAAAATAAGGGCAGCATGTACAATATTTTTGTTATTTTTGACTGATTATTTCAGTCTGTATGATAATTAAATACCAGAATTGCTACCTGTTGTTTGGACAAGAGAAGAATCTTCAACTAGTTCTACTTTGTGTCATCCTGGCAGAGATCCTGGCTTCTTGTAAGTCAATAGCAATGCTTCATTGACCTCACTTGAATCAGGATTTCATTAAATGAATATTTGGGGTAATTAAGGATGAATCATGAGACTCCTGTTTTTTGTTCTTAATGATCACAAATAAGATCCATGAAAAGCCTACTGAAGTTAATTGAAATATTTATGTTGCTTTCAACAGACTTTAGATCAGGCTTTTTATTTTGTTTCCAAGCACTTGTGTAATTTTTTCATGTTTCGGTTGTTGTTTTTTTTTTGTTTGTTTGTTTTTCCCAAGGTTTTTTGATTTGCTATAGTTCTTTCCCACCTACACATTTCTCAATGCCCTATATTCCTTTGTTAAAATGTAGACAATATTGAGTCAGACATGCTCAAATAAAGTCATTTCCTCTCCCACTAATTTGAATTTTAAAAAGTGTACAGTCTTTTTTCTTAAGTTATGTCAGTCCACTGTTAGCATATATGATGGTCACTGTTGGTCACTATCCCAGTTTTAGACAGACAAGAGTTTTGCTTTGGATGCATATCTCCCTTCTCCAGAAGGAGAGACTGCTTAGAACTGTTTAGTAACTTGGCCTTATATTCTTTTCTCTCTTATCACCCATCAATTAATCTGGTCTTCCAGTATCATCTACTTATCTTTCATTTTTAATTTCTTGCTTAGAGTGTAAAATCAGTACATTCCTCTTATAGTTTTACTGACAATTTTTCCACTTCTCCCATCATGTGATCACTTAGTGTTGTAAGTCTTAGAGAAGAATTAGCTGCGCAAATTGAAGACTCTTCCCTTTTGGTATATAAGAGGGCAATTGATAAAATAAAATAAATTTTTCAATAGTCTGGACTTCTGCGTATCAGTCTCAATTTTGGCTAAAGTTGCACTATTATTTTAAAAATAGAAATAACAAAAAGCTCATAACACTAAATGACTATGGTCTTTCAGTATTGTCATGAGATAAACATGTAATTTCAACACCGATGTCATCCTGAGAAGCTTAGTTTCTGGATAACAAGTGTGGGTCAGCAATATCTGCTCTGGCTGCTGCACCAGCCGGGCCCTGGGCACCACATGAAGATATCACTGCAATCACATGTGGGCACCATGGTGACGTCTGAGCATCTCTCCACGGAACCCCCAACAGCTCTGTGGGATTTTGCTTGCTTACTGGCAGGGCCAAGAGTGGTTCCTTGCAGAGATGGTTGAGAGTACAAATTTGGTCAGACTGAGACTGAGATATTGAGAGTCAGCTGTCTGCAACAGGAGCCTTTTCAACTTCATGTGTGGGGATTCACCCCACTGCAACATGACTGCCACTTCTGCTCCTCCGCCTCACAACACTCTGCTCTTCATGGCACCCTCTTTTACACCTGGCCCAGCACCTGGAATGCACCCACAGGCATCAGAGCAGCTGCCTTGCCTCTGCCAATGCTTCGCCATGGCCATGTTGACACCACCTGACAGGTGGTCCTGGGCAGCCCTGCAGTGCCCAACATGCTCCTACAGCCCTTGCAGGGCTGATGCAAGTGAGGAGCCAGCACTCTACAGCAGGACCCACTGCAGAGAGTGAGGACAGCAACACCTAATTACAGACTTGTAAGTAGATAGTTCATATATTTCTTCATGTATATTGAAGACTCACAAAGAGAATGTCACCCTTTTAGTAGAATGAATGCACACAAGGTAGTGAATAAGAAAAGAAGCTTTTGCCCCAAATTTTCTTACTTAACTCAGGTAGAATTAACCTAACCAGGAGAACTTCTAGACACCAGAGCCACAGTCAAGGCACAGTAATCTATTTGCACTAGTGAATCAATCTTAGATCCACAGAGTAATGCTTCTTACAGTACTTAAGCAAAGATTTTTGCAGAGATTTCTTTCATTTGCTACAATATTTTCGTGTGCTTCATACTGCCACCTGCCCACTCTATCCATGTCCAAACAGGAGGGAGGAAAAGATTGGAAGAGCAAAAACAAGAATATTTTTACTCAAGATGAAGAAAGCCTAATAACTGAAGGAAAGAGATAAAAAAAAAAAAAATTGATGCAAATGTAATGAGTTATCACCTGTCATAAGCAAACTCATGTCCGTTCTGTCTCCAAGCAATGGCTACTTTGGAGAGACTGGCAAAACAAAATGGTGTGGGAGAGGAATCGGAAAAGTGTTCAGTAAGGCAAAGAGCAAGGAAAATCTAAACTACTGCTTTCCAATCATCAAATATTCACTTTAAATATTTATTTTAAAAGAGTTGTATATTTAGCATTATATATTCAGGATTTTTAGTTAAGAGAAATAAGGCTGTAGATGCTTCACTTATTCTCATTTCCAACACTTATATGTTTAGAACGCAACAGATTTCAGAATCAGAATTAAATATTAGGGAAGGAAAGGATGTTTCTTTTTTGTTCTGTTTAGATAATATGAAAATTTTCAGGAGAATTTAATTTTAAATAATATTAAAAGCAATTATAATTTTATATAAATGCCAGTGAGTTTTCTCAGCTGGAACATGGCTGGCATACAACAGATCATTTGGCCTAATAAGCCTGATAGTAGGAAATTATTTCAAGTGAGCTGAATTGTTTCACCTGATTGGAACAAAGCAACATTTGTCTGGTTTTTTTAAGTTTTTTTAATAAAATTGATGTTTGAAAATGAAAGTTCTTTCTCAGTGTAAAAAATGAGAAGTTTCAAAAATAGGATTGTGTCCAATCAATAGGCCCTGATGATGTAAAGAGATTGAAGGAGACAGGCAAGACTCATAAGCTCATGAAGCACAAGGAGGAATACAGGGAGTGTCTGGCCACAGTCGTTGCCAAGAAAACTGAACTTATCTCAAGGCCACTGGCCTTTGCTTTATATAAATGGTAGTTTCAGTTAAGTGGATCAACTGGTTGTGTAACCCTTTTTTTTTTTGCTTGAGTTAATTAAAAGAGTGTAAAAGAACTTACTGTCCATACAGAAGAGCATGGAAGAGTTGCGTACATAGCTTAGGCCAACATAAAATATAAGAACTAAACAACAAAAGAGATGTCAGGAGAGTAATGAGTTTTAGCTTCAGCCTATGTATTGCTTCCTGCTGTCTGGATAGCCCAACACTGTTATGGTGATTGTGTATACATCAGTAATGAGAACCATGTATGTATTGTGATTCGACTGTATATTGAAATTTCTAAACATACACATATTGTGATTTCAGTATGTTGCAGTATCAATCTGTTAAATAAAAATCTGTTTTGACATCACATATCTCTAGATAAGTAAACTTGGCATTAAACACTAAATCAACCCTGTGTGAAATATCTAAAAGAACCTGGTTAGAAAATATTGAACTCTGTAAGGGATCCATAACCATTCACTACAAAATCATTTTTGGCAAGCTGAGAGCTCGAACAATATGTGAAGTGATTTAAATAGATTGAAAAGATGAGGAGAGAGTTTCCAATACTTAAAATTAAAGTCAAGTAAAATCCATACATACATAGATAAACACATTGACTACTGTTCTCAGAATACTGTAGTCAATTGGTGAAGTCAAGTAATAGTCTCCCCATTCAATATTCATTGAAGTTCTGTTTTGATATGGTGGTCAGCTGAAAAAAAAACTATAAGCAAACTACTCAGTAAGAAGTATATGTAACTAATTTCTTTTTTTTTCTTTTTTTTCTTTTTTTTTCCTGTTTTGGAAAGGAGGGAGAAAAGAGCTGTATCCATTGCAGTGCAGCTTCGTCCTCTGCTTCATTAAAATCGCAGAAGCTGACAATGTCATTGCTGACATTTTTAATCCAAATGAGGGAGAAATAGCAACAAAGTGAATCTTCAGACACTTCATAATTAAAATAATAATAAGGAACTGGAACTCAAAGAAGTACAGAAGTCACTCCCAGCTGTAGAAAACAAAATCATTCCTTGACAGCAAGTTCTATAGTTGTTTTATATTCAGTCAGGTGTATCTTTTATGTAACTAGTACATACTTATCATCTTATCATACTTCATCCAGTGTAGAACACCACCAGGATCACTGCTTAGCTAGAATGTATGGATGAATATATGCATCAATAAGGCTCCAGATTTATGAGATTTGGATACCAAGTCACAAAATAAAAACAACTTTTGTAAGTGGTACTGAACTCCACATCTAAAATTATTCTTTTTTTGTCATTTCCTCAGAGACAACATCGTTACATTTGCTAGCTACTGTAAGATTTGACATAGGTCTTTTACAGATACTCAAGATAGGCACTAGAAAGAACTGAACAGCAGAATAAAGGGGGGTGAAGTCTAGCTTAAGCATTTCTTATTCTGATCTGTGCATGTATACTACAGATTTCTCACTGTTGGAGAGTTTACGTAAAGTACATCTATAGAGCCTGACAGCGTTTAGGAAGTTTTGCTACATGTTCATCTTCTTTTTCTTCATCTATACATGTTTTTCTTGTTCTGTATTTCTTATGGCCTGTTTGATGGAAAAGTATTTGAAGAAATGGTAGAATAAAAATGTTTTTAAACTGCCTTGCTTTAGGATAGGCCCAGATAGAGTTAGCTAACAAGTTTATGCCTCAGTTGCTTTCCATGTGCAAGAAAATATTGGCAAAAAAAAGCAGTAATCTGGAAATGATTTCAACTAAGAGATGATTTTCCCCAGGTGCTTTTAACTTTGCCTTTCTTCCTAGAAAGGCAAATAATAGAATCATAGAACCCTTAGAGTTGGAAGAAACCTTTGAAGGCCATACAGCCCAACTCCCCTGAAATGAATAGGGACATCCACAGTCAGATCAGGTTGCCTAGGGCCTTATCTAGCCTCGCTTTGAAAGTCTCCAGGGACAGAGCATCAATCACAGTATTGTGATATCAATACATGATCCTTCACAAAAGCCTTTTTTAAAATGAAACTTTTTAAAATGAAATGATAAAGTGTCAACTTTATCACCACTCTGCTTTGAAAACATATCACATTTCCTCAACACAGTCTAGATAAATCCACATCAGTTCCCCTCAGCTACTGATACAGTTGCTCCTCCTCCTGTTCACACTCATCCACTCTACTATGTTCCATTTCCTTCTGTCCTTTTCTCTCTACTCACTCACACATACTATTGGATATCCACAGATGACTTTGATTATTTGGTATGAATTTGGTTTTACTAATTTGCTATTTTTTTCTGTCTCTGTCATAAGCTCTATCAAGCTCTATATCTAGAGTAATGCCTGAATTGCTTGTCTGCCTTACTACTTCTCATATCAGGAAAAGTGTATGACAGGATACGGAAAAATCTTCTCCACTTATCCTTTATTAGAAATATGAGCAATAGGACAAGGCAGTGTTTTGTTCTAGTTTCACAAGTGTAGGATATCTAGAGAAGAAGAAACGATGTCTCTGCTTACATGCTCTTGCAAACATATTTTGCGTAGTGGAAACATCCTTTGGCCTTCCCAAACGTAATCTCTAATTCTACACTAACCTCTAGGATCAAGCAAACCAGTCTGTTTGGTCAGATCTCTGATTGCTCTGAAGCTGCCAGTAGGTGAGACCTCATCTAGAACTTATAAAATGAAGCATCCCTCTGTTCTTTTCTGAGTCTTTTACTGACTACAGGTATTAAAGTTGAAAACAGTGAACTATGATAGAGCAATGAGATTTCTATTTATTATATCTTCACACTTTTGTGTCATATGAAATATAAAATGATGCATGCTTATTTGGCAAAAAATACATCCAGCTGACACCGCTTAAATATGAATAGTTACACAGTATTAACATTCTAGACAGAAAAGTTTTGTGATCTGGTCATTATCATTAGTTGATATCAGAAATAAGGTCTCATACTGTGTGTAGAGTGTGTAGACAGAGAAGCAAACTTTTAGATGAGAAATAAAGAAAGACAAGATTAGAATGTGTTGCAGATTAAGTCAAAGAAGTATGATTCATGAAAGATGAGAAGTTTTTGTTGCTGATTTTGTTGTTATTTTCCAGTGACAGAGTCAATCACAAAGTTAACAGCAGGAAAGGGAAGGACATAGATTTTGGCACTGACTTGCAAATTTTTGTATAAAAAGAGTGTGATAGTTTTATTTTTTCCCCTTTGTTATGTGTGTTCCTATCTCTGTTTACAAGACCATCTTACAGTGTTTTACAGATACAGAGAAGAGCAACTCGACAAAAGTTTCTTTTGTCTTTAGTAAAACAGCTGCAATATTATGGCTTTATTTGCTTTATGTTTATATGACAATTTGGAAAACAGACACATCAGTATAGAAGAAATAGTATTGGATTAAAGCAATAATATTGGATAAGAAACCGTCTTTCATAAATGACCAGAACTGAGAATCCACCATTGAATAAGAAAATATTTGCATTACATTGCAGTTTTGCTGTATGAGGTTTTTTTTTAAGAAAACAGTAAGTACAAGTTGTATCAGCTTCTGTTGATATATTTTTTCTTTTTTTTTTTTTTTTTTTTGCTTTGCTTTAGGATACTTAGATATTCCTAAAATATTTCCTCAACCTATTAATTCAACACCACAGAAATCTCTATAATTTTTTTTTTTTTCACAAACATGTTTTCCAAATACGAAATCTGTGAGTTCAGTATGATTTACATTTTAGATCATCTGTAAAGTTCAACCAGAATGTTTGCAAGATTCATTTTTATTTCTTATTTTGCAGTGCTGTTGTGGATCACACAGAGATGTGCAAATCTAGACAGTAATGAGGCAGATTTATACATTGTTTGTTCTTAAATAATAGGCCTCTTTTTCAAAATTACCTTTATCTTTACCTTTTTATTTATTATCTTCATAGAATAAATGCAAGAAAAGGTAACTAGATTTAAAAGCAATGTGAACAGTTGGATCATGCCAGATATTTTATACTCTATTTTTCCCTCTTCTATATAGACAGCTTTCTAGGTGTATTTTTAATTGACTATTACTATGAATGATCTGTATTTTTCAATCAAAGGAATATCAGAGAACTATGTATAACATATTAATGTTTCATTAAAATGTCTTTATGGGAATTACTTTTATGGAAAAGTTACCATTAGATTCTGGTAAACAAAAATCTTACATTGCAGAGCCAAGCTAAACTTGGCACATGAAGTCAAAATGTAAACTGAGCCACTAGAGCTGACTTCACATATATGAAAAGGAAAATAAGTAATATTCAAATACAGAATTCCTGTGGCAAAATATTTTATATCCTGCCTATTCTCAGCTTCTTCATATGTTTCTACTACTTTACTATACTGTTTTTAGCCAGAATTTGAAAACAAAAATTTGAGACCTATAAACAGTCTGCTATACTCAAGATGCGGAATAGCAAAAATAATGTAACATGAAAAGATGCAGTTCCTGGAAATACCCATTACCATTTAGGATCTCTGAAATTTTCAGTCAAAAATATCCTGGTATATATGTCACTCTGCTCCAATTTTCATCCTCCTGTCTCCAACACCCCCACAACAATTTTTTGAGTGATATATATAATTCAGGGAGATTATTCCAGTATAATGAAGCACTGGGGATTGAGTTACTGTGGGATGGCTGGAACAGAGCAGGAAATGTGGATGGAAGGAAGTGGCTGTGTCAAGCTCAAAGGCAAGAGCAGGGAGGGAATTTCTTTGGTTTTGCCCTATACTTTTTACTACTATACTTCAGTGTGCACTTTCTTGCAACTCTGTGTCACTAGAAACAGTATTACCACCCAGATTTACCAACCAAAAGCACACAGTTTGAGATGATCTACATTTACTGTGGTATCTCAGTATCATGATCTTTTGTGCCTTTGAAAAACAGCTAGTTTTTATTATCTTAAGTTGAAAATACTTTTGTTTGAATGAGAAGAGACCAGCTACAGCAGCAGCAAAAGGAAGAAGGAAGGTGATAATGAAATATTAAAGTCTTGTTTAAAAAATACCTCAAGCCACTTTTCCTTAAGTATGGCTGCCGTTATTTTAGTTTCTAATATTTTGTGGTTAACCAGAAAAATAATGGTCTGATACTACATACTGATGTTAATTGCAAACATCCTCATGAACTTCAGTGGGTTTTGAAAGTAGTTTTTCATGTCTTGTACCTAGTAGTTATAGTCACAGAATCTTGGCTTTCATTGGTGTATGGTTTCTGGAACAAGCTCTGCTGTGTTTTGTTTTGATTTAGTTTAGTTTAAGTTTTGTTCTTTTTTGTACCTGAAGATATAAACCTCAGCTCTGAGTTTTTCTTCTCTGTGTCCAAGTTATTTGTAAGGATTGTGCAAAGGAGTCAATGATAACAAAGATCTCTACCTCCCCTAACTGTTTGGATTGTCCTTGAATTGGAATCCTAACAACCAATGACTTTTTACAAGAATGAAACTAAATTTATGGAGCCAGTACAATTTGTCATACAGGGAAAAAAAAAAAAACAAGTAGTAACAATATTAAGGCAGAAAATGAAATAGTTCAAGGAAGTGAATGGAGAATATGTTTATTATAAAAAAAAAAAGTCTGTAATAATCTTTAAAATTTAAACATGTGGGGGGAGGGGAGGAAATGAATAGCGATTGCTACATGGAAATATATGGAAATCACATTCTTCTTTTGGAAAAGAATTGTATCAAATTGTAAAGGAAATAAAAGCAATAATTTCCATGTCATGAGGGCCATATATAAAATTAGTTTTAACCCATTAATGTATAAATTTATTATGTAAATAACTTCTTTAAACAACAAAAAAAAAATAGTATTAAAATTCTTATTGGATACATTCTTTATTTTTTGTGTGTTATAGTAGTTGTATTTGTTCCCTGTGTGCATAAAAACCTCACCTTTAACCAGATAACCATAAGCAACTTGCTTACAACACGTGTAAGTTATATTCACATCATGTCCTGCCAAGGCACCTAAACTAAGCAAATTTTAGAAATCCAGCCTAGCATGTAGATATTATCATAGAGAAAGAGGAGGAAACTGATATTAGTCATATTATTGTTGCTAATAGAAACAGTTCAGTCTCATAAATTTTTAGTTTAGTAAAACAAATAGCAGTCTTATTAAATTTACAGGAAATAGATCCACACATACTTTTAATGCTTGCACATTCTTAGAAAATAATTAATGAATTATGAAATTAGTTATGAGAAAAGTATATTAAAATTACTAATATCTTGCTCTTAAAAAGACATATATTGGCTGACATTATTTCAATTATGCTCTATATGATTTTTAAATTATTTTTTTCTTCTTTTAATCTTATTCTGTATCAACAGTGCTTTGTAACCAGAAAGGCTTAGCTAATCCTTTTGTAGTTTTGCATTCTAACTGCATTTGCGATTTTGTAGTAATGGAGGAAAAGGGCTTATTAATCCTGTTTTTATAAAATATATTGGTGCATTAAGTAAATTCTCAATCTATAGTCGAACACAAAAATAATGCCATCATTCAAAGTCTCAAGTTTGTAGCAACATATAAAAATATAAGCTAAATATCTGACAACACAGTTGAACTATTCAAGCGTTAACTAGTCACAGAAACATACTCAAAAATATTGAGATACAGAGTCCTTATCCCCTACCATATATATATGTCTCCTTTTTACCACAAGTAAACCTTTTTGAAAACTTATCTACGTGGATAGAGATGGAAAGTGTTGAGAAGTGGTTATCATTTTTATAGTCTAAAGGCATGCTTTTGATTGTCCCATATTCTTTCTAATATCAATAAAGTTATAATACTGTATTTCAAAGAAAGAACATAAAACCACAGGGAAGAATACTGATAAAGGAGATGAAAAAAAAAGGATATTGTGTCACAGTTAATCCTACTTTATACTTCCTATATAAGTATTTCACAGTAGTAGAACACAATGTTTTTTGAACATTGTTACAGTGCAGGAAGAATTTGGTATGACTTGGTGCTTGACGTTTTTCTATTTTATAATTACTTACTGTTTCTTATTAGGAACAATGTATTTCTTAATATATGTAACTTTTCCACTTAGATGTATACTGTTCACTATAACTCAAGAGAACTTTTGCGTGCAGAGGAATCAGCTTGTGGGAAAAATTTTTAGTTTCAAAGATAAATTCAAGGTTATTCTGCATACACACGTGTATATATATTGTGCATACATAGCCTATTTATGCAAAAAGAACATTTTTGTCATGGGAAAAATGTTTGGAATGCACTTTACTTCATAAGTAAAATATCACTGCAATTCATCAATCTGTTTTTCTTCTTGGAAACTGAATCTCTGTTGAGTTACACATTGCAGAAATTCATAATCCAAACAACAACAATGTCACCATGAAAGGGGAAATTCCAAGACTTCGCAAACAAAGCCATCTTATTAATAAATAAATAAATAAATAAAACCATTTGTTCCTAAAAGTAAAAGGACAAAAGTTCCTTGAATTAAAAGCACAGTGAAATAAGTCTTGGTAATAAATGTTCATGTACACTCAGGAGAAAGAAGAAAGACTGTTAACTGACTAGCTTTAGCTGATATTTCTATAAATGAAGAAGTTCCTCAAAATGTTATGAAAGTCTTCATTCAAAAGCTGCAATCTAAGAAAGCATTCTTCTTAAACACATGGAATTAAATGCCTTAAAAAGCAAACTTGTATATATGTTGTTTCTTTATTTTAGAATGCATTTAAACATATTCTTTTAAATTCACTATGGACAAATGCATTCCTTCTTTCAAATGTGGAACATGCAAAATTCCAATAATTTTTGCAAAAGATAATTTTAAAGCTCATTTATTCCATTGTCTTGCAGGCGGATTACTTGTTCCATGGAGTTTAATGTAAAGTTCTCAAAAGTAATCAGAGAAGAGGAAATTCCAACCTTAAAATGTGTGATTATAGCAGGCATTTGAAAATATCCTCCAGATTAACTGCTGGGAAGTAGGTTATAATAATTCATCTATGTTTGTATGGGTGAATTTTTCTTTGGAGTAAGAAATCTTGAGATGAGTTACTATACTTTTCAATATCAGTGCAACTGATCTGCACCTTCTCTGTGCTGCATATCTATAAATACCAAACATTATTTCATTACTTCAAGTTCTTGATTAATAGTTTCTGAAATATTTTGTTCTGCTTTTCCTAATATTTCTGTTGCTGCTTTTAAATACATTCATTCTATTTTCTGAAAGCAAAGCTCAACAGGCTTTTTTAGGGAACAGATAATATCAGCCAAACTGAATAACATTCTAATATCTCTTTCTAATATCCCTTTACCTAGTGATGTTAGTTTTTTTCTGTTACACAGAAAGCAAGTCATTTGTATAAACTTATGACCCCCAACAGTTTGAATACAGAATAAAAGTAAATTAAACTTAAAAATTGAGATAAAATAAGCAATTGTGACTTCCTGCTTGTCATACTGTGTGTATTTAGTAATGTAGAGATCATTTAATAACTTAGTTATTTAATGCTGGAAAATGCAGGACTGTAGGTACATGTGAAAGTCATGGCATGACTTATGCTCATATATGATAAAGAATTCTTCATTCCCTGGTGAATTTCATCAACAAGGATTTCAAACATTTCCTGAGAAACATTCTGTGAAGTTTTCACTGCTAATGTTAATTTGCTTACTAAATAAAATAGAGAAAAGGATATATATCTCTGTACTGCTTGGTAAAAGTTTTAATTTAACCCTGTTTGATACATTACTGATCACATCAACTTATTGTAGAGACAAGGCCCCTACTCCATTTCCTCTCACAAATAACGTGATAAGAAGTACTGGTCTCAAAAGTAATGAGATCTTCCCCGACAGAACCCAGACTGTGAGGAGAGTCAGCAGAGTATCACTTTCAGATGAGAAATCCAAGAGACTACACATAGAAATATATTGATTATACTGACTTGACTTGACCATAGAGAGATACTTCATGTGTCTTATTTTGCTGTTTTACCATCAACAGGACCATTTTCATTCCATCTTCGGCAAAGAATGAGAAGTGAGATAACATGAAAAATCTAAAGCTCTTGCATAACTCCCCCTTTTTTGTGATGAACATTATCTCAGTTATTCACCTTCTATTCAGATACAGAAGAAAGAATAAAGTGGGATCTCAGAGAACTCTCCCATATCTACGAAAAGCAATGCAGTTTGACAGTTCTGGAAAACACAATAACCATTTGCCTGGGAAAACCAACAACATATTTTCACCAAGGCAATGAAGTCAATGCCTAAGAGAAAAGGAAGAAGACTTCATGAAATTATGAGAGTGGGCAAGGAGTTTTTGGGGTTTTGTTATTGTAATAAATGAGGAATTCTTAACAGTGATACTACAGTTGAGAGAATGATCCTGATTCTTCTAAGCAATCATTTCCATTTAAGTCTGTAGAGAGACAAGATGTCTATTACTTGCATATATATCTTATTGCTGCTTTTGGAAATCAGCAAGTAAATTAAATACTTAAAACTGCTTTCCATCTAAGTATAAATATACATATCTGTCTATCTATATCTATACTAAGAAATTTCTTGCTTCTTGACATAAGCATAATTTTCACAAAGAGGATATTTTAATATATTTGCATCTATGAAGAGAATATCAGATCTGAGTAACAGTAAGTTTTGATCCTAGAAATAGGTTCATCAAATAACTGCCTCCCTTCAAGCACTTTGTTTAGGAAAAGAAAATAAAACAAAGAATTAATTCAATGTTAAAAATTATGTTTTAAGAATTGATCTAAATTTGTGCAAGGAGTTTGACACTTTAGAGACATTCCTGTCTCTAAATTAGAGACAAGAATTTAAAGGATGGACCACTCAGTGGATAAGGAAGTGGGTGGATATCTGTACTCAAATAATTACTTGATGATCAGTAGGAGGACAATGATGAGTGGCATTCCTCAAAAGTTTGTATTGGGACTGGTGCTGTTTAACATCTTTGTTGGCAAAATGGACAGTGAACACAACCTCAGCAAGTTACCTGGTGGCACCAAACTTTGTGATGAGGTCAGTATGCTGGAGGGAGGGGATACCATCCAGAGGGACCTGGACAGTCTCAAGAGATGAGTCTCTGTGAATCTTATGATGCTCAAGAAGGTCAAGTGCAAGGTGCTGCACTTGTGTCAGGGCAATCCCAAGCACAAATACAGGTTGAGTGGAGAATGGATTGAAGGCAGTCCAGGGGAGAAGGATGTGGGGATGTTTGTTGATGAGATCAGCATGTGCTTATAATGTGCAATTGTAGCCCTGAAAGCCAATCACATCCTGAGCTTCATCAAAAAAAAAAAGCAAGATGAAGAGGTTAAGAGAAGTGATTCTTCCCCTCTTCTCTGCTCTCAGGAGAACCCATCTGGAGTAATGCATTAGGCTCTGAGGCCTCCAGTATGAGAATAACATGAACCTATCAGAATAAGTCTAGAGGACCATAAGGATGATCAGAGGGCTGGAGCACTTCTCCTTTAAAGAGAGGCAGAGCAACAGAGAAGGCTCTGGGGAGACCCTATAGCAGCTTTCCTGTACAAACAGGGGCCCTACAAGAAGTTTGGATAGGGACTCTTCAGGGAGTTTAGTGATAGGACAAGGGGTATTAGCTTCAAACTACAAGAGGCCAGAATTATGTTGAATGTATAGAAGAAATTATTTAAACAGAGGTTGGTGAGTTCTCTGGGAACAAGTCACCCAGAGAAGCTGTGATAGTTGCAATCATGGAAAGGTTCATGGAGTTTTGAGCAACCTAATGAAGTGGAAAGTGCCCACGTGCGTGACAGGGAAGACAGAAATAGGTGACTCTTACATCTCAAATCATTTTATAATTCTATGATCGGAACTGAAACAATCTAAACAAAATCATTTCCATTGTGAAATTAGCAAAATTCTGAGCTGTAAGTGTGAAGGCTGATCACTCTTCCACTCTTAAATTTATTTTGAACACCTCGTTTAGCATTCTTCAGAAATAGTATTCAAGGAAATCTTAATATATCCCCTTTCACGTTCTTTTTTCTGTAGTATTTAATGGAAATTAGACAACATCATTAGCTAATTTACTGTAGTATTTCTACATTAAATGACCTCCTTCTACACATAACTTTCAAAGTAAATAGTTGTTCATTCAAACAAAGTGCTGTACTAAGAAAATATTTAAGAAAGTCTTTGCTTTATCAAGAATAAATAAGGTTGAGCTATTCATTTTAAAATGTGTGTCAGTGTAGAAAAATTATGAGCAAACACTGTGAATAGGAAGTCTTCAGGGTAAATGTCTCTGCAGTAAAATCTCATTAATATATTTATTTTTATGTTCTGGTTTCCTTTCAGTTTCAAAGTTTTCCTATAGAGTACAAGATAAAACAGAAAATACTGCAGAAGGGCAACTTTTTGAATTACAGTAAATTAAGCTGCTAACAGGATTGGAAAATCCACTCATTTTGTGTCTCAGTTTAACTAAAATCAAACATAACATTAGAAAGCAGATCTGAAAGATCAAGTTGAGTCTCAGAAACTGGTCTAAGCTGGAAAATCAAGTTCCTGACACATTTCGTGATCCTGCCGGAGATTGTTGACAGTTTTCCAACAGTTAATGAGTCGCATAAAACATTTTGCAATTTAAACGTTCTTCACACATCCAAATTGCAAAGAAAAAAATACTGTAGTGAGTGTACTTTTTTCATCTGACTTCTTTGCATGATTACCAACACTGAAGCACTGATTGGAACAGGACATGAGACAAGTGGAAGACTGAAGAGAGGAAGTAATGGGAGTGGAAGAAGGAGGACCGTAAGCACGGAAGGATTGCTACAATAAAAACCTTGTGTAGCCTACTCACTGACATTCATATACCTAACCACATATGACGGTTTCTGTGTTAAACTAAAAGTACTTGCTTGTATATTGTTCTGTTGTAAAAGGATTTAGGGAAAAATCAATTGTCTGATCTTATATTCATTTGTAACTTTAGACTACTTCCAGTGAAAATAAAAATAAAGATAAAAAATTTCCAGAGGAAAAGATATCAGTCATTAAATAATAGGCATCATGTCAGCTAAGTCATTTTCTATCAGTTCTGAAAATCTATTTATTTAATAGTTTTATAACTTAAAATTCAGAGCAGATAAGGCATTGGAGGAAGAGATTTTTTTTTCTGTTTTTGGAAGAGAAAATGAAAATAAACAAAATTGGATAAGAATTCCTGTATTTTGTTTTAATATCCATAGTCTGAACTTATTACATGGACTTGTGGAATGAGGTAGAAGAAGGGATCTAGTCTGAAGTATCTAGTTCTAGTAATGAATCTGTTTGCTTTATTTTGCCTCCCCAGGTAGATCTTAGTAGAAGTCACCATGACATTTGGTGCCATGTACTGAAGCACATGCTGACACATTTGTGTACAAGGTACAGAATGATTCTTTTCCTTCTCATTCTCCTGGCAAGATAAGATTTTATGTTTTAATATACTTAGCCTGTAGGATATTTATGCTTTTTATTATTTAGTTTGCTGCCTTTAATTTTTATCCTTATATTTCAATGTCTGCAGTCAAATAAATGGAAGTTTCCAAAGCTTTTAAAAGATCAAAGGTTATTTCCTCCTATGGCAGTGTTGTTTTGTTGTTGTTGATGTTGTTTTTCATTTAGTAGATACAACGATACAGTAATTCCTCAGCATTATCTCATTTCTGAAAGCTGATCTGGTCCTTTTCAGATTTAACCTTTGAATTTGTTCCCAGTTCCTTTCAAAATCAAGTGAGAATTTCACAATCCTTTGTATGCATTACTCAGTGTTAACTAACTCCATATACAAGTAATTTATCAAGATTTGAATCTAATATCCAAAAGACCATTAGCCTGCACTATCAATCTAGGTTTGTTTGTTTTCTCTTTTTCTTTTAATAATGCAAAACTTGTCATTAGATTTAATGACAGCAGAGGTAAACACTTTATATGCCCTTTCCTACTGTACATGTTAATGACATTAACAAACCAAGATTTGTGAATATATAGAATTGGGTATCAAATGCTTACTTTTTCCCATAAAATACAAGGATATGGAATATAACTATTGTTGCTCTAACCATCTCTAGAACATTGAAAAGAGTGAACATTTCTTTCTTACCAATAAAATTGATTGGTAGGAAATTAAAGAAAAAAACACAAAGGATGCACAAAATACATAGCTAAATATATGCATACTTACATGCATTAAAGAAATGTTAATAAATCATATTTTGTAATATCTGTCTAGGAATTGCCAAAACATTATCCTTTGCTACATCACAAATTCTCACAGATAAATCCAAGCATATTATGGAATCTAGAGACAACAAATGGTCTCTCAGTTGGAACCTATTCTAGGACAAGAATTAGGTATTTTCAGGCTGAAATATTGATTATGTTGCCCAAAGTCAGTTACTTCTTTCATACATAGTCTTCAGAATATGCTTATTCAATTTGGAAGTGATCCTATGTTTTTCTTGGATACTGGTTGAGAAAGATCCCTTAAAAATATTTAAGAAATACTTTACATGTGGATAAAATACCTGTGGAAAAAATATTTTTTTTTTATCTAATATTGTTATATGATATTTTAATACAATTGCCTATGGCTCTTCTGGTATCTCCAAATAAACAGCTGAGAATAGAGATAAAGCAGTATAAACATTAGGGAAGATTATTTGGAGAGAAAAGACTTTCATTTGAGCTGTAAATAATATAACTTGCTTGACCTTACTTTAGTCCCTACTGTTTAATTCTGAGTCACTGGGAGAATATGGCTTGGAATTGAACTCTGATTGACAAGTAGCCTTACACTGGAGGAACATGGAAAACTGCTGAGGAAGCAACATCTTATATGAGGGAGGAGGCTTTGTGGTTTTGTCTGTGATGATTAGGATAACCAAGAGGCAGACAAGATCAGAGTGTTGCACAACCACTGCAAACAGTCAGGTTAGAGCTCCCAAAAGATCCCCCGTCTGCTTTTAAAGAGTTTTCAACTACTGTTGTCGTATTGGAGCCCTAAAGTACCCTAGAGGAGGAGAAGGCTACGTTCACTTTGAAGGTTTCCACACTCAGCAGTTTCTCTGTATGTGTCACCCACACACTCAATGTAATCTACCTCCTGATTCCCAGCATAACTGTCAGCAGGTGTAAAATAGTGTGCTGTGCAAATAAACAGCTATGTTCTCAATTAGATGGATTTGTCACAGAATAAGCTGCCATTTATCTGCAGAAAGTAGTGTACATTTATAAATGTGGAAAGAGAGCATATGCCAGTATGAACAGTTTTAATAAATAATCCACTTCCAGTTGTTCCTCCACAGGATACCTTTGAGAAATGTGCTGAAACAAGCTATTGCATTCCAGGTCAGTATTCTATGAACATGGGAGTTTATATTATAAACAAATTCCTCTGATGCAAGAAAGATTTGAGGTGAGAGATGGTGATAATGTCTTTATTTAATAATGAATTTAGGGTGCATTTTCTTACAAATTCAAATTTGATAGAGCAAGTAGCAATCTTGTAACACTGGGAGACATTTCAGAGGACTAAATAGAGAAGAGAGGTTTTGTTGTGTGCGTTTAGGCTTATCTTTTTGGAGCTTTTCATTATTTTTCATTACTTTTGTGGGGAATTAAGTCAGTTACAGTAAGAAATTATGGAATTCTCTGTGCTTTACTTGGCAGGCTTTCATACAGCAACTTAACCCACCTAACTTTAGTCAGTGTTTCGACTTTAACATAAATCATCTAAAGGACTTCAGAAAGACATAAGATATAGAAAATACACAAAGTGTTCTTTTCCCACGAAACTTCAAACATGATAGCTGCTCTAGGTTTGTTTTTTGTTATTATTATTCTGAGAATCCAGTGATTTGACAAGTTGCAATATGGATTATATTTATTTAGTTCACATTCTGTTTCTTAAAAATTATCAAAATTATTAAAGAAAGTATGTGAATTTATGATTTGCACTTCACATTTTTTTTCTCATTCAGCTAGATAAAGAAAAATAATGTTTTGTGATATCATTGTCCAACCAAAAATACTTCACAAGAAACAGAAACGTATGTACAATCCACAACAGTTTTTAATCTATTTGTGTTTAAGAGATGGATTATTTGATTGGTGAATAATTGATCAATTGATTATTTGATTGATAAATAAATTGCTCACAGCCAGAGGGTCTATGCTCTATGTCAATGCAGTCAATGGCTCTATGTCCAGGTGGAGGCTGGTCACAAACTATATCCCCCAGGAGTCCATCATGGGACGATTGCTCTTCAACATCTTTATCAATGACATAGACAGTGGGATTGAGTACACCTTCAGCAAGTTTGCACATGACTCTATGGTGAATGGTGCAGTTGATACAATGGAAGAAGGGATGCCATCCAAAGGGTCCCGGACAGGATTGAAAAATGGGGCTGGGTGGGCTTTAAGGTGTCTTCCAACCCAAGTGATTCTAAGTTTCTATTATTCAAAGGGCAATTCATATTATCAAGAATTTACATTTGTAGCATCCAGAGGAAAAAAAAAATATGGACAATATTTCAATATTGAAATATTATTAAAATTGTTTATGCAGTTATTAACATTATAGAACATCTGAAATACAGAACATATCGGAGTCAATATTTAATTTACAGGAAAAAGTATATGTAATACTATCAGGGTTAGCACATCTCTAGGATGTAGTAAACATTCAGTTTTAGTGGAACTCATTTTGGCAAAAGTAGGCATTAACTTTTAGGAAGAGGTTCAATTTTCTGTAACTTTTCCAATGCCTAATTTTCTGGATTTTCCACAGACTTTTGAGATACTGGTATGTAGTATAATGTTAGTGTAGTGTCAGATATATCCCAGCTGTGGGTTCTCTTTGAGACAAATGCCATGCAAAAAGAAGTAAGCAAAACTGATGAAAATGGGTATGTAGACAGTCTTGTCATTGCAGTAATTAAACATTATTTCTGAAACCAAACCCCAATAATTAATCCTATTATGTCTTCTTAAAGAGATTAAACTTTGCTTACACATTTAAGCAATCTTTCTGGAGTACATTAAACTTAAAAATACTTATGTATTTCTTCATTACTATTAGAATTATTTTAGCTTTATGAAGTTCAGCAAGGAAAAGTGCAATTTCCTGTACCTAGACAGGAACAATCCCATGCACAAGTATATGCTGAGGACCAGGCATTTAGAAAGAAATCTGGCAAGAAAGAACCAGAGGGTCTTGGTGGACACCAAATTCGTCAGGTACTAGCAATGTACCCTTGCCACATAGAGAGTATCTTGGGCTGCATTAGGCAAAGCATTGCCAGAAATTTGAGGAAGGTGATTCTTTCCTTCTTCTCAGTACTGATGAGGCCACGCCTGGAGTTCTGTGTCCAGTTTTGGACTTTGAAAGTAAGCAAGACATGGATGTAATAGACAGAGTTCAATGAAGGATCATCCCTAAGGTGGTTAGGGAGTACTTCTGCTAAGAGGAAAGTCTGAGAAAGCTGGGACCACACAGTCTATGGAAGAGAAATCTTAGGGGAATCTCATCACTGTATCTTAATACCTGAGGTGAGGTTCAAAGAGGATGGAGTCGGTCTATTTTCATGTTACTGTTGCCCAGTAACAGATCAAGAGACAATGTGCTCAAGCTTGAATGCAGAAGCCTCCATCTGAACCACAGAAAACATTTCTTTTTGCTCCATCTTTAATTTTATCATAGCAATAAATGGAAAGCCTTTTTCCTTTTCCTTTTCCTTTTTCTTCTTCTTTCTCTATTTTTTTGTTGTTGTTGTTGTTAATAAACATTTTCAGCCCTCCTCCACTCTTTTATTATCTTTCTCCTGTAGCCTTAGGCACCTACTTTTGTATTCATATGTAACATCATTACAGATCTTGTCTAACCAGCTTCTTAAGGAACTTTTATGTGGCATCTGTTAAGCTGGAATGTTCAAAAATACTTCTGTAAGAAGTGCCAACTTCTAATTAATGCCTCTGGGGAACCAGTGTCACACTCTGGGGCACTTTTGAACATACCACCTGTGGATTCTATTTCCTGGTGTTTGCTTCTGCACACTGTGAAGGTGAAAGTATACATAAATTTTTGTTTGAGAGTCAAACTTTAAAATGTCTCCCTTAGCAATTTATTTTTTTAATAATCTCTTTGGACCTGATCCAGCTATTTTACTAAACATGAGCCAAAATTTACATTGACTTCAACAAGACTGCCCTGCATTTGAAGTTATTCATGAGTTAATATCCCTTCCCAGATTGGAAATTTAATTGTGGTGATTTCATTAGATTAATCATTAGAAAAAATTTGCTAATAAAATATTTTAACTTGTACTTCTAAATGGTTGATGAAAATAATAGCATTAGGCCCAAATTTTCTGCTTTACCAAAATAATAGAGTACATTCTTTGAATTCAGAACTTATGTACTACTGGTTCAATATGAGGCATATTGAAAATAAAACAACAAATGACAGAGTCTGTTATGAAGAGCAAAAGATTTTAACATTTCCCTAGAAGAAGAAATACAAGTTCAATGCCAAAGAATTTAGATTAATTTTCTACAGTTAAAGTAAGATCCGAAGCAATAAATTCAATTAGTCAATGCATGATAAAGTCCTTTGTCTTTAGGCTTAAAAAGATAAAGTTTAAAATTAATTATGCGTAATCTTTCTTATTACATTCTGCTATGCACTGTGCTATTCTGTATGACAGATATTTTATTCCTAAAAGCATTCAACATTCTGCTTTTTCTTCATTAATGTTCACTCAGACCAATTTTATAGTGGTAGGAAAATTTTCAGGATGATATTCCATATGACAAAAAAAAGATAAAAGGATAAAAAGAAAGAGGAAAGGAACTGCAACATGATATGTTAAAAAAGTTAAGGTCTGAAAGTGATCTCCCGAAACACTAGGAGGGGAGGATGGGACAGAGCTATGGAATAGACTTGTTCTGGAAAGCATATAACCAGAAGCCAAATTTGCAAAAGCTTGGCTTTTGGAAACTTTTCCAATACAGAACACCAGGAAAAAAAAAAAAAAAAAAAAAAAAAACTGGTTAATAATAAAGGTTTCAACTGCTTGTCTTATGTCATGGCACTGGAAAATTAATTTTAAAATGGTGTAAATATTCTGCAGTCATTTTTAGTCCTGTGTAACTTCTGTCTCAAATTATCTGCATATAATTTCATAAGTCTAACATTCATCTATATCATACTATACTTTCCAATAGTAAGAAGTGCAAATATTTCAGTCATTTGTGTATGTTTACATTCATGTTTAACCTGGGCGCATTCAACTATTTCTGAGCATATCTTACTGACATAATTTGAATTAACAAGTATTCAAATATTATATCTGTATCTTCAACCATTTATTTTTCATGTTCCAAAAAATATGTTTACTTTAAAAAAAAATTAGCCGTACAAGTCATAATACTGCATCCATCTCAGTGGAACAATGAACAATCTAGTCTTTACTAGTACTTTCTATTGTATTTGTGGTAATAGTCATCAATTTATTTTTTTATTTACTACTATTTATTTTTCATAACTTACTGGCACTGTTTAAACAGACAAAACCTTAACACTGATGAAGTTTCTAATTTATCAAAGATGGCATTATTTATGTCTCATAATACCTTATTTTCAACTGAGTCTTTTGTTTTCAACTCTATGTCAAAGCAAAAGTACAATATAGAAAAGAGAAAAAGGAAAGGGCAAAGAAGAAGGCAAAGGGTGAGATAAATGAAAAGGGAAAAGGAAAGGGAAATCCATAGCTTTAAAAAGAGGAAATTGAAAGGACTTGTGGTGCTGACAGCTAACAAGACACTTCCCCTTTGTGAATACAGTGTGGTGACGTTTGTAAATAAAATATTCATAAATATATTTCTTCAAACAACTTGCTGACTTTTTCTTCCAAGACAAACTTTTATATCAACTATTATAAACTATTATATCCCTATAAAGGAAGAGTGCTCCTATTTTTGGCCACTGCAGGAGTGGACAAAGACTATTAGAGAGGTTCTTCAGTGACCAGTGAAGCTGGTGATATGTCACAGTTAAATGCAGAAGTTAATAACCTAAGAAGTTTTAATAAAATGAGCTACTTGCAGTCTCTAGAATATTCTCTAAGGGAACAAATTTCCACATAGTTCTCATTGTAGAGACATTCTTTGAAAACAGCCGAGACAATGTTTTTCTTAGTCTGCTCAAATAAATGTACACATCCTGTACCATATCAAACTTTGCTACCCTTAGATGCCTTGGTATATTTTAAATCATCCTACTATGTCGTTCTAATCCAGACATCCATTATACTCCTCACTTTCAAAATGCCAAAATTTACCTTTATACAGACAAAATCCTGGCCTTCTGGAACCACGTGTATGTATTTTATACGTGTCTGTTTTGCATGGATTTAAAATGATGAAATACTGTGGGTTCACAGGAGGATACAGAAATAGGCTTTTACACTGTTTTTGATTCACCTGGGATTTCACCAGGTTTGCTTTAAGTGTAGGGTTCAAAGAAAACTTCAGTGATGCTTTCCAAATTTGGCTTGGGTGAAATCCAAAACCATAAATCCTTCATCCTTTGCAGACTTATTAGACTACTCTCCTATGCCCTGCAAGGTGGTACACTCAGAACTCCTCTCTGCCACTTTAAAAGTTTGTTTGAAGTAAGGCCAAGATTTAGGGTTGTAATTAAACTTAGGATTTAAGATTGTAATTGAAGCAGATTTGGCCGTAATTTATTGTGAATTATTTTCTGGATCCTAAAAGGTTGTATTAGACCTTACTGTTAGTTTGCATACAAGCCGTTAGAAGGAGGTGTGAGGGAGGAAGTCATATTCGTCTGATTTATTCCAGCAGATGTAAACACACTTTCTCCCAGACATCAATATGAAGGACTTTGTGAACCTTATTTAGACTTGCCTATAAAACAATAAATTGAATTGCTTCCACTTTTGAATTTGATAAGTGATGTAATATGATTTGAAGTAAAACTAAAGAATTTTCTCAGAGTGGCTTATTTCAAGAAAAATGAAATGCTGGCTACAGAAAATCATCTCCACTTAAAAGAAAAGTTTCAGAAGCAGTTAAGTCCTATAGACTATCAAAGAGATAACAGACCTCAAATCACACGAGTAATTTTTCTAACGAAGCTGTAAGTTCTTTAATCATACAGGTGCTTTGAAGGCCTCTCTGCAAGATCTGTTATTATTCAGAATATTCAGAAATGTAAAATGAGCTTTAATGTTACCATTAATTAAGTTTGTGAGTCATCTTTTAGAATCTTATTTATATCTTATCTGGTAGATTCTTTGGAACTGGCCAACCAAATTCACTCCCATTTGCAGCAAATATTTATTTTCCTAAAATTGTATTTATTACACAAAGGTAATCTGAGTTTAAATTTACAACTTAGTTTTATGTATGATCTTGTATTTAAGTGTTGCCCGTACAGATCCATCAGAAAAGATCAACATTTGACTACCTGTAGTTTCTAGATATATGTTAGTGATTTTATGTTCTTTCTTGGCTGCTTTGTTACATTTTGTGGTTATTTTGACCTTGGGTCATAGCTGTATTTATGTAATACTTAATGCACATTTAGCATATTTAAATAATTTTAAGCAAAAAAATGGACACCTGCTGTTCTCTAACACAAGTGGTATGTCAGTTGCATGATTAGGGCTTTGCATTTCAGATAAGAAAGAAGATTTGCAGAAACTTGGTTGAATAAGGAAGTAATTTTGCATCTGGGCAAAAAGACGGGTAAATCCTTACATTAGTGAGAAATCTCTTCTAACATGATCAGAAATTACCTTTGCTACATCTGAAGCAGTTAACTAGCTACGAAAAGAAAAGGAATAGCAGAGAGATCTTCACCGGAAAACTGTATTCTGTCTCAGAGGTGAAGAGAATGCAGCTCCATAGGGTACAACAGGCATTAAAGTTCAATCTGTGCTGTTCAAATCAGGTTCACTCAGTTTCACAAAATGAGACCTACATGTAAATGTAATACAGAGATGATCCCAGTCTTTCTGAGACTTTTTTCTCAGAGGTTGCAAATATGTTGACCCCAGAGAGGGTTGTTTCACTAATACTTAGAAATTGATGCTAGACATAATGTAGATATAACAAATAATAAAAAGCTGCAGTTATCATCTTTTTATTTATTTATTTTGAAAGAGAAAGAAAGCTCTTGTCTCTTCAAATCAGCCTTGTTTCCACATGTGTGTTCTTTCACACATCACTACGACATTGATGCAGAAGTACAAGACTATGAAGGTTGTCATGGCACTCCATGGTCTCCTAAACCTGAAAGAGCAGCAAAAGTAAATGAGATCCGGAGCTTTATGAAAACTGTGGTGAGAAATCTGAGCTACTTATCCAACACAGAGGCAACTACAGAGTAAACAAGTAATCTGGCTTTTAACTCCTATTTCTACAAGTGAGAGATAATACTTAGCCCTTAAAAAAACCTGGAGCTAAAGGTAAGCAATGTTGTGCACAGTAAAAGCATCAGGACAACTATATAAATGCAGAGCCAACATGCTAGCTTTTTCACCACTTTAAGAAGGGAAACTTATACTCCTATCACTATTTGAATTAGCTGAATGCTTAAAGGCTGCAAAAACATAGCAAAGCAGTGTCTCAGCATTTCTGAACAGAGAGAACATGTGGACAGAAAACCTAGACAAATATATTTTCTAGTCAACTGTGTGAAATAATCATAATCGTTTTCTTTGTAGTTTTCCATTTTAGTAAGACGTATTTTACTTTGAAAGCATGTGAAGCAAATATCATTAATAATTCTGAGTAATTTGTCAGTAGTCTACTGGAAACAGTGGGACAGGTTACATTGAAACTGGCAAATAAATAGTGAACCCTGGGGCTCTTGCTTTTCTGAACATTTTCAGGTGATTTATAAATAACGGAAACAAAACTGCTTTCCTGGTGCCTGTCTCCACATTCCAACAGGGGCTGTTTTCTCTAGAAATATTTTCTCCTAATATTGTCCTAATATACCAGTGAGAAATGCAAGAAAAGTAAGACAGTTTCTGATATTACTTTCTTCATTTTCCCCCTGCAAATCAGCATAAGTGTGGTTTTAAATCTGCATACTGAGTAATGAGTGAAATAATGAAAAAAGCAGCATATTTTCTTAGACATGTAAAGAATCTGTATTAAACCTATATTAAAATTCTGAAAATTCAAATTTAGCTGCTGAATGTTTCAGAAATGTGTATGTATACATAATTTTGTCAGTCCTTACAGCTTATGAGTAAACTTCCTGCAGTCTCAAATCTTTATAATTTTCATCAATGGTAAACAAACGTGTAAATATATAACACAGGTCTAAGTTGATTCTCTAGGCTGAGCTTAGCTATTCAAGATGTCACGTGTAAAGACCATTGTGAGAAAGATGTGAAAATCCTGAGAAGAGATGGAAAGTTTCACGTTTTTGCAGAAAAGATCTCAAAATTATGAAGGAGGGCGTATACAAGATTCACAAGAATTCTTGTTCAGTGTTCAGAATGAAGGATGGGAGGTGGATTCCCCGAAGAGAGTTCTTAGTGTGTATAATATATAGAGAACTGAGATGAAACCTCAGAAGACAAGGCCATATTTAGGGAATACACTTCTAATGAGTGATCAGAACAAGCAGGAAAAACATATGTCAGAGTGCACTGAGTTTAATGATATGGTAGGCACCAATTTCTGAACTAACATTTTCATTTGTACTTTGTCTCTGGCTGTGACTTTTTATATATGTTTGAATGCTGACACAGATATCGAGGGATGGAGCAGGCTGTTTACAACCCCTGCTCATGAAGATCTCTCCTGGAAGCCATGGAGATAAACAGAGATGAGCTGTGGATTGCACATGGTTATTCCCACACACAGGATTGTGACAGGAAATACAAATGTGTGAGCTTGAGACAAAGATATTCTCAATAATTCCTTAATTTAAGGAGTCAATTCCTTTTAAGTTAAATCTAGCCTTTGTTTATTGACCATCTCCACTGTTGAGTGAATCATAAACTGGTATTTTCATATCAGCAAGTCTGAGAACCATTAGTAGCAAATTTACCACCTCACACTACTTCAAGAGGCATCTGGACGAGGACCTACAAGATATGGTTTAGTAGCATGTGGTGGCAATGGTAATGGAAGGATGGTTGGACTAGATGATCTTGTAGGTCCTTTCCAACCTTGTGATTCTATGATTCTATGTTTCTACTTCACAAGAGCATCGGACAGCTCTCTATTCAACTGAAAGAAATTTTGGAGGAAGTGCCATATAAACTCCAGATGGTAAGTGAGGTGGTAAGTAATAAGACTACAAAACATTGAAGTATTTGTTTTATAATTGTCCTTCAGAGGAAGTACTTGCACAACATTCCATGAGCTGGACATAATTTGCCTATATACATTTTTAACAGCCTTCTCAATACATCTGTCAAAAAAGTGAGAAATGCTTGTAAATGATTTTTCCCCTTTAGTTCTCTCCACCCTTTCAGAGTTCTGTAACATAGCCAGCTGTTCCATGGTTAGAGACTGAGACTTTGGGTTTTGTTTGTTTGGTTTGTTTTTACTTCAAGCCTCAATATCTTAAATCAAGTGAACATGTATAAAGACTTAAGCCTTATTCAATAAAATAAAGTGAAACCACAGCACAGGATTTTGTTTCTTAACCTACTTATGCTTACATAGTCAGACTGTAGTCTGTCATACTGCTGACATAGTCATCTCTTTTGCTGTGCTGCATTTAGATCAGTAAGTTTTGTGATAGAAATTCTGGTGACCCTGTCACAGAAAGTCTTTCTATTCTTCATTTTCACAGCACCTGGAAGGTGACTGCAACTCCTGTATGTCTTACTGAAACAAACCCACATTTTAGGTTTTTTGTTATTTTTTTCTCCCACAGAAAAAATACAGTAACTGCATTGACTCTACTAGGGACTTCAAAGCAAGAAGAAAAATGAAAAGGTGTTTAAACTCCTTATTTTGATGAAAGAGTACACTTAAATGGTGCAGATTAGCAATAATGATTGCAAAACAAAACACATCACCCTTTTACATATGGATTTTCTCTAATGTTTATTTTAACTAAATGACCTTGCTTATATGTTAAAACACTGGGAAAGAACTTTTAACGTACATTGTCATTGATTCAGCAGATCTGTACTTAAAGTGGTGATTCAGGCACACAATATTTATTCGTCTGCACTGAAACCAAATATTTGCTCTGAAAGACAAGGCAGTGTTCCAGAACATCTATTCCCCAACTGCGTTATTGCTTTTGTTTCAGAATTCCTTTTGCCATGCAAATTTTTTCACAGCTGTTGTTTGTAAAATTGGCTTGGATGCTGCTTGTTTCAGAGAAATGATGTTTTATAACCATTCATAATTCTTTCATCTGCAGAATACAAGAGATTTATGTATGTTTAGATTGGGTGATTTTGTTAATAATCTATGGTCAATAAATCACAAAACGCTCTTGCAGAAATAGTTTTCAGTTTGCATAGCAATAGCTTGAAGAGCTCATGTCTCATTATTGTTCTCCTAATGATTTGTTTTTAAAGGATAAATGCAATTTAATATATTGAGTTTGATTTGGATCCTAATATAGGATAATTTTGCTATATTTTTCTCCTATTAGATTTTGAAAACTGTCATGATTTTTGATCACCTAGTTATAATATGCTTTTACTACTTTTGAAAACTCTTTCACCATGTACAAATGTTATAACAAAACAACTTCACTGATAAATATGATTGATTTCTTTTTTAACTAAGCATGTTTTTTTTTCCTTTTTCATGACACTTATTAAGCATACGGTCTTACTAATACCTGTGTGACAACAAAAATAGCTCTAACAGGGAAAACAAAAAATAAATAAAAACAAGCTGCTACAGAACTCTGATTTGTACGCTTTGCAGTACTCAAACTAGCCACAAAATAGATCTAAATTTTGTATTTCTAAATAGCAACAACTCAGCTCCTAAACACCTATCAAGAGCCCATGTGCACAACACTGCAGAGAGTTGGGCATAATTAGGGTTCCTGTCACTAACAGCGATAACATTTCTAGTATTTGTATATATGTAATTTTCATCTTTTCTACTTTTCAACACATTACCTAAGTGCTTGTGTTGATCCATTCTGTGTCCGTTTTCCAGTAGTTTGTTCCCACAGTGCCTAATTTAGTAAACCCAACCTATTTCATGCAAGCCAGTTCCTATCACACTGATTCAATATCAATAGTTTTGGTTTATGATACCGAAGAGTTAGAGTTGCACATTTATAGCAGTTCTTTACAGGTAATAAACAGAAATACTACTTACAATTTGTTCCCTTTCATTCCTTTTAGATTTCTCTATATATTAAAGGTGATCAAAATGATCAGAAGATCTGAAAATATATTAAAAAAAAAAGTAAATCATTTTGAATTTGCCTTTCTGAATCAAACTGTATCATGTGAAAAACTTTTAATAAAATTTTAACATAATCTCAGCTAAGAGTACCACTAAGAAAATTTTGTTTTTAATAAAATCAGAAATGTCCACATACAAATACCCTCTAGTTTGAGTTTCTTCTTTCTGAAATTTTCAGCTTTTTATTATTTCATTGCATAACTGAACCATTATTAAAAATAATAATAATAATAAAAAATAAAAACCAGAGGAATACTAAGATATAAAAGTAATGCTTTTATTTTATGATCTTGGCTCACAATGTAAGATGTGAATGTTGGTGGCATGGCAGGAGAGGCTGAATTGTTTGCACCAATATTCTATGTGATAGATGGCAGCAGTGGGGCAGTCTGACACATCAGCATGTGACTTGTTTGTCACTGGTGAAAACACAAAGCTAATGGTGGTGACTATGTTGAAAAAGAATATTTCGTAGCTGAGAATTTGTCCTGTCAAGTAGTGCTATTGTATCTGTTCTTTGTATCTGTCATAGTTTCCATGGAAATAAATAGGAGGCATCACTTTCAGAGCAACCTATGTATGCACATACTTATATATATGTATGTATGCATGCATATGTATCTATATCCATATATATGTATTTACTTTTATATGTATCTATTGAGAAAGTAGTATCAAAACATGACTGGTTAGAAATTCCACATGAGGCCTGGTTTAACCCAACAGGTGGCTCAGCACCACAGTTGTTCACTCACTCCACTCTTCCCAATGACATGGGGGAGAGATTAAAAAAAATAATAATAATAGAATTAATAGAACTCATCGTTTGAGAAAAAAATATTTACTAAGATAAATAGTTATACAAAATCACAGAATCACAGAATGACCCAGGTAGGAAGGGAACCTCAAGGATCATGAGTCTCCAACCCCTCTGCCACAAGCAAGGCCACCAACCTCCCTATTTAATACTAGACCAGGCTGCCTAGGGCCCCATCCAATCTGGCCTTGAACACCCCCAGGGATGGGACATCCACAACTTCTCTGGGCAGCCTGTTCCAGCACCTCACCACTCTTTCTGTAAAGAACTTCCCCCTGACATCCAACCTAAATCTTCCCTCCTTCAACTTAAAACCATTTCCCTTTGTCCTGCCATTATCTACCCTTGTAAAGAGTTGGCTTGCTTCCTGTTTATAGGCTCCCTTTAAGTACTGAAAGGCTGCAATGAGGTCACTCCACAGGCCTTCTTTTCTCCAGGCTGAACAAGCCCAGTTGCCTCAGCCTGTTATGACTGTAGTTATGACTAAATATATATATATGTATGTATAACAAATAATGCACAAGGAATTGCCATTTACATCATGCTCAGGGTCCCACAGTTTCTATATATCCTGACTAATTACTATCACAATTTACATAGATGGCTGTGGGAACAATATATGTGTGGTGTGTGTGTGTCAAAAAAAGATATATGATTATAGTTAGTAATTCTGCCCCAGATGAAATGAAGACAACATATTTACACGACCCTTTGTAGAGAAAACATGTAGGTGGTCAGAAGTATTTTGATGAGGATAGAGACACAGCTACAGAAGAAAATTTGTGTTTTAATGGTTCCTGAATGGAGAATTTCAACCTGTAGATAATTTTCTTTTGTACTGTTTTCAATTCCAGTCTTCATAATGAGTGTTCGTGGCCTGAGAAATGGTGAGAAGTGATACAAAATATTTGGCATCTGCTAAAGCATAGCTTTACATAAACTATGCTACACTATGCTGTGCTGTCCTATATGTAGTTATCCATTGGGAAAGATTCTTTTTACCTTTCCAGATAGATGCCAAGGAATCAAATATCTCTAGCATTCAAAATTTTTCTCCAACGTGACAAATCTAGAGTGGTAAAAAGTGTTTTCAAGGTTTCCAGTGCTTGAACCACTGAGCATTTAGAGGAAGAGTGAGTTTGGATGTGATATGCTGCCTCAGCAGCATGCAGCTGGAGAATCCTTGGCTTCCCATATGTATAGGGTCAGCTGTGCCAAATGTCAAGAGTACAAAGGAGATGGTTTTCCAGATACCTCGCTTTGGTCAAGCTTCTCTCTGTAGCATGCAGTTTTCAGACCTCATTATGTGATGGAGACTGTAAATATGGGAACTCACTGAGTAAACTATCCCCCAGCTCCAAGTTTAGTATCATCTGTTTTCCTTAGGAGCTGTCACCATAGATGGCCTCACTGAATGTGACCTGCCTGAGTGACCTTTCCTGAACTCGAGGCTCAGGAAAAGGAGTTGACGAGGTTTTTCAATGGACATATCCCTGCGTCCCACCATTTGAGGAAGAGGACATCTTGCTGGTGGACTGAGCTGGGAGCAGAAACATGACAAGCTCAGGAGTCTCTGTGTTTAGACCTGTAGAAAGAACCTCAGTGGGATATGGACACCCAGTGAAATAATAAAAAGCTACAGTTTTCACTAGAGATGCTGTAAGAGTGGTAAAAGAGGAGATGCTGTACACTTCCACTAGATCAGGTTGCTCAAAGCCCCATCCAAGACTGTGAATCTAAAAGTTAATAAAAATAACTAAGAAAATGAATAAATAAAATGAAATCTAATTTACTTTCTCAATATATGTATGTATGTATGTATGTATGTATTTATTTATTTATTTATTTATTTCCATCACTGAATGATGTTACATAAAGTCTTGCTCTCTAGGGAAGTAAGTATGGTTTTGACTGGAACTTGTTATACGACTACTGTTTAAAACGGTATCATGATTTCTGCATACTCAGAGGTGACAAGTGATATTGAAATAACTGACTGTGATGTCTTAAATTTTTTTCAGTCTATCACTGCATCTATTGATTCTGATTTCAACAGTCTGCGTCTAAGAATGTGAAGTTCGCTCATGCAAGGATTTTGTAAATTTTGTCAAAAGAAGGAGGAACGTCTGTCAAGTGTAGGACTGTGTTCACTAAATGCATCAACAAGCAGTCTATTTAAAGCATAGAGAGATTCAACCATGTGTGTGAAAAATTTTCCTCAGGAAAACCATGACTGAATCCAGTACTGTAATAACTGTAAGTGTTCTTGCTTGAGTGGCTAAAGAAAGGAGATGTCATTTGTGCTCTTAAGGAATAGACGGCAAATGAAATTACTAATATTTTTTCTCAAATAGTAGGTCCTCATATGAGATCCACTCAATTCAAGCATTTCATTTCTAATTCCTTTTTATCAATATGTAGTGTTTGTTTTCACTGTCAGTACCCAGAATGTTTATTGGACGAGGTCCTCCAAACACTGATTAAACTCGCAAGGGTTGCCTCAGTCATTGATACCCAGCCAGATTCTGTAAGTACTTGCCAAATATAGGGTATGCATCCAATTAAGGATGAAAGTGATTTATTCAGCTTTTTTTTTTCTTTTCTCCTATACTATTTTTTCTCTTTATTCAATAAAACCTACAGTGCAAAGCATTATATTTTTTATTTTATAGTCTAGAACAAAAATGGGTCAGTGACATTATGGTCAATGACTGAACAGATTTAACCAGCAAATTCCACAATCACTCCTTGATTACCTTTCAATTTGGATGCAGTTTTATTGGAAAACTCAGTTAATCTTCTCAGAATTAGTACTGCAAAGAGAAGAGATTATTATATATCTGCATCTATTCAAAAGATGTATATCTTGTTCAGACATTTCATCTTGTCATGAGACTGTAAAGGCTTATTTATCTCCAAAAAGAAAACACCTGGAGGAACATCTGGAATGTGCAGTGCCAGATAAAGAGTAACCAAAAAAAGTTTCACTGAAAAGAGAATGTTATTTTGCATCACTAAATGAGAAATTTCTCTTTATAACCAAAGGCCGATACACTTATCTGCAAAATGAAGAAACAGAATTGTAAGAGTATAGTTCACCACTGGGTTTCATCACCTCAAGAGGTGATTGAATTAAATTACGCTTCTTAACTCCTTGCAGTAGACTCAAGTTAGGCACATTAAGAGCCTGCCTGTGCAAAGTATATTCACAAGGCCATGCACCCTAGAAAAATTATCATGCTTTTAGAAGCATTTTTTTGGTGGTGGTGTTACAGTTTATTAACACTCCTGTCCAAGAAGATAGTGCCTCTGATGTTATATATGACAGTATACAGCAGCCCTTCAAAATTAGTAAACAGAAAGATACAGCTCTGAGTGGGGCACTTGGGACTATTGGTTCCCATTAAATCAGCAGAACACCTAGAAGAGTATGAGAGGCAGATGGTAACAATATATGTTCAGTTTTGGAAGATGTGAAGAGAGGTTCTATGCAAGCATAATGCCTTGAAAGTCTGAGAATTTGTTTTAATTTGCTCAACAGGATAGTTCAGCAGATACTTTGGTAGCTCTGAATATGAACCTCAAAAAGTCCTTAAGACAAGCTCCCTTCTGATGTTACCGAAGTGTCCCTGTGAAGTCCGTTAATATTGTTCCCTGTCAGAAGAGCAGGACCAGCTTTTGTCTTAACTACAGGGAATTACTTATGTTGTCTGTACTGGGGAGCACTGTATTGTGTTGATTACCAAAGGTATCTTCCAGATGTACTCCTTCTATGAATGCAAAAGGACTGAATTTGTTTGCTTTTTCATTTCTGCCTAATTTTGCAGAAAAAAGAATCTGCCATCCTTGCTGTAAATTCTGACAAAATAGTTTTTCACAATTTAAATTTTGACATTATGAAAAAATATTATGTTAAATTTATAGGCTTGAGATACTTGCAGTTGTAGTCTGTAAGGCAAGGAAGAAAAGACACGATATTAAACACGTGGCAACATTTAAATTCTTTTTTTTTTTTTTTTGTTCCAGACAACAAACAAAAGAGTGTAAGCATGGTGCGTGTCTGGCACCATATCCCTTGCCCTATGATTTTGTTGGCAGGCTAATTCCTGCAGCTGACATCAATGGCAGGTCAGGTAGCTGACAAAAGAAGAACACTGAATCTTGGCAATCTGCCCCGCAGTAAGGACACAGACGTTTCTAGTTTAATTAATGAAATAACGTTGCAAACTGCTTGTTTTCCCTAGGGAACCTTTGAGCAAGTGACTCATAAAGTCATTGTTGGAACTTATGTCGTCATTCACAATTTGAAAAGTTGAGGACGATCACGCTTTTGTACACCATGCTCTTCTGCTGGGAACAGCAACTCAATTCCCCTAAAAACACTGTTAAAGTATTGTTATGGAAATGCACGAATAAAAGGGAACTGCTATCTTATTTTTACAAAAAGATTGCAAGGAATTCTTTCTGGAGATTCATTTATAAAGAAAGCAAAGCAAACAAGCAGCTTCCATGTTCATCTATACTTTTTTCTTCTCATTGTTCTACTGATCTCTGTCCTGCCATTCTCTTTGTTCTGCACTATTTCTACAGAGTATATAATCTGAGAGAACAAAAGGGCACTTGAAATTTTAGGTAACCTTGCTCAACCTAATTTCTGCCAAACTGATTTGGCTTTCTCCTTGCAGATGATAAAAAAAAGAAAAAATATATATAGATAAAAAACAACTGCAACTTGATTACAGGAGCTATCTGTATCCTGTAGCAATATATTCTTTCAAAGCATTTTTTTCTTATAGACTCATATCTGAGAATTTGTGGGCTGGTACTCCTTTTATTGATTTTTCCTTTTCCTGACATCTAATATATATGCTTATATCACAATTGTAGTCTTAGCTGATGTTTACCATGTACAGATTCATACAGTGAAAGAATGGTAACCTTCATGAATAAACTTATAAATTTGTATCGATCGATTTATGGAAAAAGTGTGCAAATTTTGATGTAAACAAATAAATATGGTAACTCATAAACAAGATTTCTTTAACATTTAGAGATGTCTAGATGTGTTTAGAGAAGCAAAAAATATAACAGTGCTACAGACACTGCCGTCCAGAGAACATAGCTAGCAGAAAATTAACAGACTACAATGGATAGCTGGCAAAAGTGAGGATTACACAGATAGTGTAAAAAAGTTGATTTATTTTTTTTTTTACAAAATCATTATATAATGTCAGAAATATTTTAATCTAAAATACTATTACAGTAAAGAAACGAATGTGACCCATGGGTTAGCATCTATGATACAATCAAACCTATTTCTCACAAGTCGGAGTTACTGAGATCAGGGCACAACAACCAGTTCTCAGACTGCCTGCCATGCTCTTGCAGGCCACCAGCTACCTGCAGACTACAGAGTGACACTGCTCCACAGAAGTCTTGCTTACATGTAAGCTTTTAATGTAGAGTAGCTTGCCTGAATAACACCATGTTAGGATACTATGTTATGATCACTCTCCCATAGGTGACTGGCTCCAGACAATGCAGAAGGCTCATGGGAAGGGAGGTAAAAGTCAGTGTGACTGTCTCTAAGAATGTCTGCAGGACGTGTTCAGGCAGCACTGGCAAGCAAATGTGAAATGTAGGTCCTAATTTGAGACATAATGCAATCAGATAAATAAAAACAAAGAACTTGAAATCTCAGTTTTGCTGAAGAGCTATAGAAATTCCCTTACTGAACCATGAGATAATTAGAAGAGAGAGGTGAAAAGGGGGTAAAGGTGCCAAATATTCTATTGCTATCCAATAATGGCAATGCTTTCACATAATCTACAGAACTATATTTCTTAAAAAGGAGGCACTGTATATTACACCAGATCTGGATTATATGTAGCCTGTATGACAGTGCACACATTCAGTGATCTTGTAGTTGAAAAGCTGCAAATAATCATTGTTCAAGCTGGTCATCGAGGTGTGGGTTGTAGATTCCTGGCTACAAAAACAGGAAGGCAGTTTCACTTGTACCCGGATCTCAATACCTTTAATCTCTTTAATCCTTACAGTGAAATGCTGTACTTATTCAAGTTATGGACTGCCACAGCTTTTTGAGAGAGATTTATCTGTCCTTGGTGTATTATTGTACACTGTATTTTACACACAAAGTTAACAGAACTGCAGTTACTCATCTAACAGATATGAAAATTGCATTAACATTCCTCCCTACATCTGTCAAACTCTGCCCTCTGTTTTTTTCACTAGCAAAGCCAATGCTTTACTAACAAAGTCATCCTGAGGTTACAGGTCAATGATTTAACTGTCTCCAAATCTCTCCCCCAGTGATCTGCTTGACTAGCTTGCCTGTTCACGTGAGAGAGTTTATAACTGCAGGTTAAATTTTAATGAAACACCTCTAACTTGATGTTTGACCTCACGCTGATGATATGCAGCTTCTGTGGGAATGAAGTATGTCAAGTGTCTTCTGAGCTTTATCTTTGTTCTTGATAGCAACTGCCAGCAAATAGACAAATTTTTAAACGACATTTGAATATTGGGAATGCCACTATCACTAACGACTGACAGCTTCCAGAGAGCTCACAGGAGAAGACAATTCTCTGTGTGGATAGATGTAATTAACATTATTTACAGCTCACCATCTGCCTCTGTGTCCTGTTAACATGTATGGAGAGAAGGATGGAGTTCTGGCAAACACAGAAATTCGATAAAAACTTTTCTTTAACTGATATGGTACATGCTGAGGCCACTTGGTTTGTATTTAGGAGATCAAACTGAGGGAGGAATACATTATTCCTCTTTTCTGGTAATCTGAAGAAAACAACTGTGCCAAATGTACTCCTAGAGCTTGAATTGATGGGGGCCTGAGCTATATGTTTAAAAAATTATATGCAGCTGAAATACATCCCAGCAGTGAAAATCATGGCAGTGTTTGCTATTTGTAATTCCACTACAGGGATAAAAAGAAGAAACTGTTTAAAAACATCATTAACAACTGGAAGAAAACACTCTGTCTATGTATATACCCAACAGAGTTCATCATTATGATGTCTGACTGCATTTAAAATACAGAAGGAAGTAATAACTGTTATTAAAGGACTGAAAAAGAAAAGTACTTCATAGCCAATTTTAAGAAGTACTTTTAGCACTGCTTTTGACTGTGAATGGCCAGCTAGGCCAATTATGTTTCTGCAGAGTACATACTCTTGAGATTATTTGGCAGATATGTTGTCTTGAAATTATTTTGCAAATCTGAGAGGTTCATTGTGGTCATCAGAAATGCAAGGCTATAGATGAGGTTGGGCATGAGTCATTTGTTGCTCCTTCAATTTCTTGATTAGATGAGAGTAATTTTAATATTCAAATTCAAGTATGAACAAATTCAAGAATAAAACATGAAAATGTAGGATGATAGAGTCATATGAGTGGGAAGGGACATTTAAAGGTCTTCTAGTCCAACTCCCCTCCAAGGAAAAGGAACATGCACAGCTATAATCATCTTACTCAGAGCCCCATCCAGCCTGACCCTGAATGTCTCCGGGGATGAAGCATCTATCACATCTCTGGGCAACCTGTTCCAGTGTCTCACCACCTTTACCATTAAGGTAACCATCTGAAAACATTATCTATTATATATGCACAGCCTTTTCATATTATTCTACAACTTGCTAGTACACATCTGTATCTGTATCGCTGAAGGTAATATTGAATAGGATTAGGAATAGCGATGTTATGATTTTATGATTTTTGGTTATTGGTTTTCCACATCATAACATCATGTAGTGCACTGGGAGTTTAAGAGTTCATGCTCCAGGCACCTGTCCTGAAGAGAAGAACTACATACCCCAGAAGACTTTGCGTTCAGAGAGGAGATATAACCCCTGGCAAGGTCACTAGACCTTCCCTTCTTCGGTTCTTCGCCCTGCTGCTTGACCCGTCTGCACATCCCACCTCAGCGTTATGGTGAGGCTTTCGGTTCTCGAACACTTTCTTTCTCATTATATTTGATTTATTAGCTTCAATTCTAATTATATTGTATTATAGTATGTTATTGTGCATTCCCATACATATTTAGTAAATTGGTTTGTTTCTCCCCAGATTGTTGCCACTGTTTTTAATTATTTTGGTGTTCCTCTGTTTCCCCTTTCCGGAGGTGCAGATTCGCAAATCTCTCCGCCCTGCTAGTCTCAGTACCGGGACGAACCAGCTCATAAACGGTAGACAAGCGACTACTGACCAGCACGTTTGACTCTCCACATGGGAGTGATAATATCTAAAGCCTGAAATAAAAACTGCAGCTGATGGGTATGTTTTATAATTCTTTACTAAATTCTGCACCCCATTCTTCAGACCTGGTATAGCTTCCGTAATTAAATATATGTAATAAAGCTATGCTAGAGTAAAACCGCAAAAATGAAAACCCTTCACAGAGACATATTTCCAATCTTCGTGATAGTTTATAATGGAGCCACTTCAAAAACAAGAAAATGCAATAGGTGCATATAAAGACTTAGTTTATTTTAATACCAGTAAGTCTAATACTATGAGAAGTATGGAGGTGAGAGTTCCTGGGCTGCCAGTTAAGTAAAAAAGAGGATATAAGTCATTACAAACGGATTTCTGGAGCTGCGAACTGCAATGACACTGTATTTGAGATGTATAAATCACATATTTGAATTTTCAAGTAGACAACCTCAGTAGAGAAACTCAAAGTATCACAGATAGATGCCAGCACTGTGCGGTAGCCAGTGTCCAATGTCTACATAATCTTCATCACAGTATCTTGTATTATTTAAAGAGGTTGCACAACTCAAGGATAAATCATATGTAGCCAATTCCTTTCAAATATATTTACATGATTTTTGCCATGTGTGTGCACTACTGTTGCATAAGGACATGTTACCCCTAAAATCTTTCAGAGCAATGAGTTCCCACTTTCACTTCAGGTATGTATAGACTTAGAACCCTCACTACTGAGGTGTTTTTGAGACCAGGTGAATAGAAAGAGGTATCAATCTGAAATTTTTGCCCTGCTGAATAGAGGAGATAAGAGGAAATTCAGAAATCCTGGACAAAGATAAGAAAGCCCATGGCCAAAATTATCGTCTGTGAATGGACTGTTTTACATGTTGTTCTCAGTTGTATGTGACATTTCTGATAGAATTTAAAATGATATTCCATAATATTTTTACAAATGTTCTGCCAATAGCCACCTAAAGAGAAGAAGGATACTATAACAAGATATATAATCTTTTCTTTCTGGTCACTCTGGCCATAGCACTTTTTCTATTACTGCTATGTTTTGGTTTGGTTTTTTTTGTTTGTTTTGTTTTTTTTTTCTTGTAGTTTTTCATGAGGAAAGGAAAAGGGAAACGGAAAGGGAAACGGAAATAGAAACGGGAGGGGAGGGAATTCATCTTTAAAGTATTTTATAGGTAACATTTAATTTTTATAATATTCTAGGAGCTAGAATTTTATTAATTACATTTTTAATAACAGATTCAAAACAAAAAGAAAGATCACTTAGTTTTTTTACCTATGAACAATTTCCTACTGTACCACATATTTTTTATTCATCCCATGGCTACTCTTTGATCCAGGTTCCACTTCTCCAGTTATTGAGTTGAACTTGTCAGATAATACTGGTTGTCAGAAGATAAATGTGTGGTGAGAATCTGCCCATTCTGATGCACTGGAGCTCTGAAAGTTACCACTTCCCAATTTTTATCACATCAGCTGTTCCATGAAGATCTTCCATTTCAGTTAGTGGTGTTACCTGAAGTCTCAGAATTCTCTTTCCCCTTCTAAAGCAGAAGTGAAACTTGCAGGACTGTAGCGGGATATTGAAACATTTACCTATAGAAACTCCAAGATGTATAAAAAAAAAAAAAATAGGAATTTTGAAGTAAGTTCTGATTCAGGCAAAAGTTTATCCAGAAGACAGACATTTCTTTCCTATATATACTTACTTTTTCCCATATTCTCATATTACAAAAATCTCAATGTAACCAATCACAGTCCTAATTCAAGTTACAACTCTGAGATATTTTCCTTTCTCCTTCTTTTTTTATTCTTTGGTGGATAACTCTTTTGTGCTCTCCTCCCACATTTGTTCTCAATTTTATCCTTCTTGGCTCTCAATTTTTCCTGATATACTGATTACCTCTTGCCTGTATACAACTATCTTTCTGTCACCATTTCAAACTGTTTTCTGTTTTATCTCTTTATGATTAGCCTATTCTTTTCCTCCCTAATACTATTTCTTACTTCTGGACTTTCTGCATCATATTCTTTTTCCCACAAATAGCTCCAGCCTCTAAAAATTCTTGTCTTTCTAAAATTCTTTTTGTTTCATCCTGTTGAAACAAGTGATAGATAAACTGAAAAAAATTGAGCTACCTGGAACTCAGTTGTGGTTCAGTGCCCACACTCAACATAGACCAACAGTGCAAAATGCCAACAGAAGCCAAATCTAGTCATTTAAAAAAATTTTCCTGAGCATGAGCTAACCTTTTTAAAAGTTTAAATGTTTAGAAGTTTGGAAGTAAATTTGCCCTGATATAGACATTTTTAGGGGTAAGAATATATATCCTTGTCCCCTTCTTTATTCTGCCTTCTTTATTTCGCAGTTCTATTCCAAGTCACTGAAGAGATTGTGTTTTCAGAAAAGGGAGTGGATTAATAGGAGTGAAACCAAATTTCTGAGAAAAATTAGAATTGTTTTGTTTACATTTGCCAAAGCATTCAGAAATCTCTTATGGAAACTTACTTCCAAACATTTTGGTAAAATTGTTAAAAAGATATGACAGTGGAATCTTCTAAAGTATTAGCTGAACTTAAAAAAAGCAATGTCACTCTCTTCAATTGTAGCTAGTCAGAGAAAGGTTATAATCATGCAGTTACTTGTCACAGCTTGTCCTTAAAGAGTGCTGCAGTGGAATTATTATTCTGTAATTTATAGTAAACTCCTGATGTATGATTAGGATCAGTGGACTGTCTTACTTTGAAACTATCTTCTCCCTCCATACACACATAAATGTAAGTCAGTTATGAAATGCAAGTTCTAACATCTGTGTACCAGATTTTACACTGCATTCTATTGAGTTATGCTTTGTTCAAGCATTAAAAATACCACATGAAATTGATGTTATGTAATCTCATAAAAACACAAGAAATAACACATATCACCCATGTTTAAGCGGTGGCAAGTATCAGTTAAATGTCTTTGTAATGGATGTTCGGATTATTGCACTAGCTGTTAAGGACTTGGCCTGTGTTGCATCACTTACTTACTGACAATAAATTAAGTCAGCTGGAAGGTGATACTTTTACAGGTTTATTAGCTCATTCTTCAGGGACCTATTTTAGTTTGGTTTTAAATGAAATTAATGCTCATCAGGCTAGTGAAACAAGTAAGATTTCCATACTGCCTAATTTTGTATTTCCTTCATTCTTTGAATCCTCTGAAATACATCTCAGATATAAAGTAAGATTTTTAGGAATGGATGCCAAGAGCAACTATGAAAAAACACAATAAAATGCTTGTAATATAGTGACTGAAAAGGAAAAGGGTTTTATTATTTCCATGAAAAACATTTGCAAAATAGCAGAGAGGTTAGGATCAAGAATTGACAAAGCCAAGATTGCTGGAAATCATCATAACTTCAGTGGAATTTTTCAAGTTTCTCAGAATCACAGAGTCACAGAATTGTAGAGCATGGAGGGGAGTTCTGGAGATCATTTAGTCCAACGTTCTGCTAAATGAGTTCCCTGCAGCAGGTCATACAGTAAAGCATCCAGACGGGTTTTGAATATTTCCAGAGAAAGATATTCCAGCACCTCTCAGGGTAGCCCATTCCAGTGCAATATCACTTTGACAGTAAAGTTCTTCCATCTATTGCTGTGAAACTTCCTGTGCTTCAATTTCTGCCTGTTGCCGCTTGTTCTATTGTTGCTCTCTCCTGAAAAGACTCTGACCCCATCACTTCCTCACTTTATTATTTACAAACAGTTATGTGACCCCCTCTCAGCTCCTCTGCTCCTGGACGCTCAACTGAGAGGGCTTGGCAGCCCCTTAGGAGGAGGACTGTAAATGACCAGGACGCACACCAGCCATGCAAGCAGCCACCCCTCAGCTCCACTAGCAAGGTTTACACAGGGTTTAATAAAATAATAATATTAAGATTACACAGAATCACAGAATCAATATTGTTTGGAAAGGATCTCTGAAGAATATGTAGTCCAACCTCACTGCTAAAACACATTCCCCACAGTGTCCAGGTGGGTTTTGAATACCAGCAGAGGAAGACGCTCCGCAACCCTTCTGGACAGCTTGTTCTGGTGTTCTGTAGCCATCAAAGTAAAGAAATATTTTCTCATATTCCTATGGAACTTCTTGTTTTCCAATTTGTGCCGATTGGCCCTTGTTCTGTTGCTGGGCAACATCAAAAAGAGCCTAACCCTATCCACTTGACTCCTGCACCTTGCATACCTATAAACATTGATGAGATTCCCTTTCAGCCTTCTGTTCTCTAGACTGAACAGTCCCAGGTCTTTCAATCTTTTCTCATATATACTCCAGGTTCCTCATCATCTTTGTGGCCCTTCACTGGACTCTCTAGAAGGTTCCTGTCTTTCTTGAACAGGGGAACCCAGAACTGGACACAGAATTGCAGATGTGGCCTCACCAGGGCAGAGTAAAAGGAGAGGACCACCTCCCTTGATCTGCTGGCTATGTTCTTTTTAATGCACTCCAGGATACCATTGGCCTTTTGAGTCATAAGGGCACTCTGCTGGCTCATGGCCAGTCTGTTGCCCAACAGGACACCCAGGTCCTTCTCTGTAGAGATCCTTTCAAGCAGGTCAGTGATTTTACTATACTGATGTATGCAGTTATTCTATCCCACAAATGTAGTGCATAATTACAAGTATCATATTAACTAATTACAAATGTATCCCAAAAGCCTGATGCAGATGCAAGGACTAAACATTCACAGTAGCAAGGAAAACAGAATTGTTGGTAGGTGACAGATGACATGATGAACTGACAGTTGAACTAAGTTGAACTATGTATCTCTGAAAAAAAAAGTTACAGGTAAAGAGTACTTTGAAAAATATTTACATTAATAAGCTCCTTCATTTATTGGTGAAATTGATCCTGGGGACATCTCTATAGGAAATGATGGATGTCTTTTTTAAATGTTGTCAAAGACTGAGCAAAAAAGAAAGCAAAAGAGCAAAGAGAGAAAGCAAGAGAGCAAAGAGAAAAAGCAAGAGAGAACAAAGAGAGAAAGCGAGAGAGCAAAATGAGATGGAGAGGAGAGGAGAAGAGAGGAGAGGAGAGGAGAGGAGAGGAGAGGAGAGGAGAGGAGAGGAGAGGAGAGGAGAGGAGAGGAGAGGAGAGGAGAGGAGAGGAGATAAATCTATTTTTAATTGTTTTATAATATAAAAGCAGCCAAAATATAGGACACACACATGAACCATATAAAGGTGATTACTGAATTGAAGAGAGGCTAGAAAGGTAAACTCAAAGCATTTTTGTATTTCCTGATAGTAGCACAAAGCTTTTCTGTATCTGAAGTAGCTAGCTATGGCTGAATCAGAAATATTGACAAGAAATCAACATGCAGCTGCACATCCCATCGTAGGGATGCTTGGATGAATTTGTGCATATTGACCATAGTGGGAAACTCTTCCTACATACAGGTTAGTCATTTTAAATTATTACTTCATCTTTGATCTAGCTTTTACCTCAGGACTACAGAGACAAATTTTCAGGAACCTTTGAAAGGCACTCCACACATTTAAATCCTTTAGCGTACCAGCTCTACTCTCAAATTATAAAAGACTAATGGTTGTTTGCATAGCTGCTGGGTAGAAAATGCAGATATCAGATCCCTATTTTGCTCAGAATATGTCTTGTCATCAAAAGAAAGAGCTCACAAGAAACAGGTAGGACAAGCCTGTGTCTCAGATATACAGATAAAAAGACAAAACTTCTGTTGGGAGTATCTCCTGGAAAACTGTAACAAGCTTATGTATTTTAAGTAATAAAGGGAATTCCTTGCATATGGAAAAGCATACAGATATTTATAGTCTCCAGCTGAAGGACAGAAAGGGTAAATTATTTAAACTGACAGATCTTAGAGCCATTGCAAAGCAGAGAGGATAGAAGAACAAGAAGAGAGAAAGAGAACAGACATACAGGAGAAGAAAGAAAGATTAAAAGTAAGCAAAAGATTTATGGAAATTTCTTTAACAAGAGAAAAGCAGGCAAAAACCAAGGTAGTATTAATATGACTGGGTAAATAATACATAATATCAAATCAAATGAAACTTTAAAGGTGCTTGAAGAGGATATTAAGAATTTCTTGGCTTATTCTCAGTGCAGTATACCATAAAGATGATTACAAAAAGTTTATTCCTTCTAAGTAGCACTAATATGCTTATCATAATGTATGTGATGATAATGAAAATTCCAAGTGATAAAGCTCATTTGTATTTTTGCTTTCCTGTACTGCCAGCAAATGACATTTTTCTAACCTTTGGCATATGCCAACTAACTTTTCTTCTCTGATTGTATATACAGCATATTAAAATAACAGTATGCATAAGCTAATACCATGCCAAAAAATTATGTTTCTTTGCTTGTAACAGAATTCTTCATGTAGTTGTCAGCATTTGTTTACTTCAACTTCCTTAAATATACCAAAACAAAACAGAAGGGACCACCTGATCAAGCAGAACCTGTTGAGGAAGCCTTCTTCCCCCAGCCACAGGAGCTGTCATGTTCAGAGGCTCTTGTCCCGCTGGAGGACTTCAACCACCTTGACATCTGTTGGAAAAATGGCATGGTAAACTCTAGGCAATCCAAGAGGTTCCTGGAATGCATAGAGAATAACTTCCTGAGCCAGGTAATAGATATCTCCACAAGGGGATGCAATGCGAGACCTGTTGCTCCTCAACCCAAGTGAATTGATAAATGATGGGATTGAAGGCTGCCTGGGCTGTAGTGACTGGAACAGTAGAGTTCACACTCCTAAAGGATATCATACAGGCAAAGAGTAAAATCAGAAAGCTTATTTTTAGGAAAGTCAACTTCCAGCTCTTTGGGGAGTTAGCAAAAAAAAAAAAAAGTGGGAATCTGACCTCAAGGACAAGGGAGAAAAATAGAGCTGATAGATCTTTAAGGAAGCTTTCTGTAGGGCAGAAGAACTCTCCATCTCCAGAAGTAAAAAGTCAGAAAAGGAAGGCAAGAGACTGGTAGGGCTGAACTAGGACCTGCTGGTCAAATTGAAAAGCAAGAAGAGAATGCACAGGCAGTGAAAGCAGGAACAGGTAAACTGGGAGGAATACTTCCAGAGATGATGCTAGGCTGTGTGGGGATGGGGTCAGAAAGGCCAAGACCCAGCTGGAATTGAACTTGGAAAAGGGTGCAAAGAAAAATAACGAAAACTTCTACAGGTACATTAAGAAGAAAAGGAAAGTGCAGAAGGGCTTACCATCCCTGGTGAGCAATACAGGTAGGCTGGTAATGACGGACAAGGAGAAGGCTGAGGTAACTTTTATATAATTCTGTCAGTATAAATCACAGTGATTTAATTTCTCTCTCACCTTTGGTAACATATTTTCAAGAAAAAAAAAAGCAACAACTATTCTAGATGACTGATTTGGAGACTCAACTACAAATATAATACTATATAGTAGAACATTACCAAGACACACATATGTTCATGTTTAATACTGCTCCTTAAAGCAAATTTCAAATCTTAAGAGAACCATAATAAATAAAACTGAGTTATTGAGTTACCAACATTCTGCTATTTGGTGGATCTGGGTTGAGATATCACTCGTGTTGGAAGGGACCTCAGGAGGTCTGTAGTCCAAACTCTCGACCAAAGCTGAGTCAATACTGAGTTTAGGCCGAGTATCTCATGATATTGTCAGTAAAGTCTTGAAAACTCCCCAAATTGAATCTGCACAAGTTCTCAGCAAAGGAAAAGTCCTTCTGCTGAGAGTATTTTTTTCCTTATAACCAGTCAGAATTTCCAGTTTCAATATATGGCCAGCATCTGCCATTATCCCACCACACATCACTGGGAAACGCTCCATTTCCCTAATTAAGTCTCTGTAACTGCTGGCAGGATGGCCAGTAGGTTCCTTGGCAGCACTCTCTTCTACAAGCTAACAAGCTCAACTGCTTCTCTTGCGCAAACATTCTAGCCCTCACTATCTCAATGCCCTTTGATGAACTTGTTCCAGTTTATTGCTTTTTTCTTATAATAGAGAGGGTGGGAGGGAAGAGAAAATCTGAATGCAGAATTCCCAGGTAGAGGATTAGTCTGCAACCCCTTGTGCTCCAGCAATCCAGAAACTTTTTCACTGTTACATTTCAACTTTACTGGGCTCATCTTTGAGAAATATAATATATTCAAAATTAGAAAGAATTTGTAGAATCACTCTATTTGGAAAGGATACAAACTGTGCAGTGCTAATAAGTTATGTTTATAATGTTAAGAGTAAAATGAGCTAATGTATGACTCCAAATATTTAGTATCAGTAGAGGAAATTTTTTTGCCTTGTTACCATTCCCATAGTGCTAAGTAATATTCCATTACTACTTTATCTACAGTTTTACAGGAACAATTCTAATAAGATCAAAGATCTGGCAGTTCAGGTATCAAAAGAATAATGTGCTGTTGATAATAAATGAGTTGTGCTTTCATGTCTTACCTGGGAGAAAATCTTACTGAGATATGTAAGTTCTAGAAACAAATCTAGAAAATACAGGAAATTCAGATGTGACATAAGGCACATCTAGTTTTGCTCAAAGTGAAATGTGCCTTAACAACTAGTGGCTATGAGTAACTAGATATACCTGTGTTTAGTGATTTCATGCATAACATTGTACTCACTGAAACCAAAAGGCGTATCATGCGAAAAGAAAACCCAACATTCAGAACTGTGGGGGATTTCCTCTAAGTCTTGCGTAAGTGTCAATGGAATTAGACTAATCCTTATGCTTATCTCCAGAAGCTGAGCTATTTCATGAAGATATTAGTTTCCATTTTGAGAAAGAAAAAAAAAAAAGGAAAAAAAATATATATTCTTTTGATCTGTGTAGTGACACAAAAATATCTAAAACAATATCTAGACAGTATTTTATCATCTCAGAAATAACCATACAAGTAAAAAACAACAATATACATTCTTTTAAGTTCTAATTAAAAAAAAAAAAAACAACTTTGTTTTAAGCCATGATTTTATTTTGAATCTTGATGAGATATTGAATGCTTATGGTTGGCAATTTTTATAATACTAAAGATGCAAAAATGAAAACACAGGTACAAATGCAAATTTGAATATGAGTTGACCTACCTACATTACTGTTGTAACCTACGAAAACTGTGAAGATTGTTACTGTGAAAACCTGAAGATGGTTAATATCTAATACACGTGAACTTTCTATACGTGAAACCTTTTTCAGAGGGCTTATATTACAATATTTGTGGGGTTTTTTTATTATTATTAAATTCATATTTGTTTATGTTTTCCAGTTAGAGCCAGGTTTGAGGCAAAGCTTCCAACATCCATAAAAGTATGGGTACTTATGTTATTTTTTGCCTCATTTGCTCTATTTTGCCACTTTAGATCAGCTGTAATAGATTTATATACCTGTCCTTTAACATTTCTGTGGTTTTACTCCCAGTTTGCAGTTCTTCTGCAGATGCATTTCAGACCACTTGTCCTCTCTCAAGATTTGCCCATTTCTGATTGCTTGCTTGCAATTTGCAATGTGTCTCTTACATGATTTGCAGCATGAACACATAATATTCATTCAATTACAACAGCATAGGGAAAACATCATTTTTTACCATAGTTTCATGTTTTCTCCATCCTGTGTCCCTTTGATGACACTCAGCTCCTCAGTAGCTCAGAACTGGTGAAACACTGTAGACGGAAGTATTCTTTTTAAAACCCAGCTGTTTATTTTGGCACACTGCAGAAACAGGAATCTGGTACTTAGGACAGGAAAGGCAAACCACATCACAGAGCTCAGCAGAAGGACTGCCAGATGCTTTGTGGAGCAGACTTCCTAAATAGTCCCTGCGCTTGCCTCTACTTGTGCATGCAATTTACCTGTAAGCTCCCTGGAAAGTAAAGTTAAGGAAAAGAATTAAGAACAGAAGAAAAAAAAAAAGAAGAAAAAAAAAAGGAAAAGCATATTCTTCTTAATGATATCTTGAAGATTTTATAATGGCTGAGGAAATATACATTATAAAAATTCTATAACTGGAGTGATTTGTATTCAAAGTCAGAAGATATTTTACTGAAAACGAAAAATCATTTAGAGTGTTAAAGTCTCGAGTATTTTCACAGAATCACAGATCCACAAAACTGCAGGGCTTGGAAGGGACCTCAAGAGATCATCAAGTCCAACCTCCCTGCCAAAGCAGGCTCCCTAGACCAGGTTGCACAGGTAGGCATCCAGATGGGTCTTGTATATCTCCAGAGAAGGAGACTCCACAGCCTCTCTGGGCAGCCTGTTCCAGTGCTCTGTCACACTTACCATAAAGAAGTTCTTCTGTATGTTTGTACAGAACTTCCTATGCTTCAGTTTGATGCTGTTACTCCTTGTCCTATTGCTATGCACCACTAAGAAGAGCCAGACCTCATCCATTTGCCTCTCACCTCCTTTTAGATATTTATAAACATTTATCAGATTCCCCCTCAGTCTTCTTTTCCCCAGGCTGAACAGATCCAAGTTATTCAGCCTTTCCTCATACAGGAGATGGTCCAGGCGCTTTATCCTCTTTGTGGCCTTCCACTGGACTCCTGGGAGATCCCTGACTTTTTTTAACCTGGGAGCCCGGAAGTTAACCCAGTATTCTGAATGTGGCCTCAACAGGGTATAGTAGAGGGAGAGCATCACCACCCTTGACCTGCTGGCCACATTCTTTTTAATGCACCCCAGGATACCATTGACTTTCTTGACCTCGTGGTCACACTGCTAGCTCATGGCCAACCTGTTGTCCTACCAGAACACCCAGATCCTTCTCCACAGAAGTCCTCCCCAGCTGGTCATCCCCTAACGTGTATCTGTTTTGGTAAATCATCACTCTAAATTTTTCATATAAAGTAGACAGGGAAATTCTTTTAATTTTTTCTTGATAGCACATTTTATAATTTCTGGACAGAATTAAAGGGAAGAATCATAGTATCATAGAATGACCTGGGTTGAAAAGGACCACAATGGTCATCCAGTTTCAACCCCCCTGCTATGTGCAGGGTCACCAACCACCAGGCCAGGCTGCCCAGAGCCACATCCAGCCTGGTCTTGAATGCCTCCAGGGATGGGGCATCCACAGCCTCCTTGGGCAACCTGTTCCAGTGCGTCACCACCCTGTGTGTGAAAAACTTCCTTCAAATATCTAATCTAAACCTCTCCTGTCTCAGTTTAAAACCTTTCCCCCTTGTCCTATCACTATCCACTGTTGTAAACAGTCTTTCCCCCTCCTGTTTATATGCTCCTTTCAAATACTGGAAGGCCACAATGAGATTCTCCATAGCCTTCTCTTCTCCAAGCTAAACAATCCCTGTTCCCTCAACCTTTCTTCATAGGAGAGGTGCTCCAGCCCTCTGATCATCTTAAGGGCCCTCCTCTGGACCCATTCCAAGAGCTGCACATCCTTCTTGTGCTTCTTGTGCTGGGGGCTCCAGGCCTGGACATAGAACTCAGATGGGTTCTCACAAGAGCCGAGTAGAGGGGGACAATCACCTCCCTTTTCCTGCTGGCCACTCCTCTTTTAATGCAGAAGGCAGTGGAAGTTTTAATAAGTGCTCTTTTAATAGTAATCTAGATCTAAATTATTACTGTCATAAATTTGATTTAAGGGCCTTTTTTTCTGCAAAATTATGAGTGACTAGAATTCTTTACAGCATATGATATGTATCAGATTATTTATTTATTTACCATAGGACAATGACACAATGAGGTAAGAACTAGGAAAATATACATAGAACGCTGTTTATTCTAAAACATGGTTTAAGGTTAATTTTAAAATTATTTCTCTCACATGCTGCAACAGTAGTATCATATCTAAATGGCAGTCTCTTGTACATAGAAATCAAATCTTTGGGCTCAGTGTCTTTGTCTCAGCCTTCTGTATTCCTCGATTTAATTCCTACCACGTTATATATTTGCCAGGACAGACAAGGAAATCATTAGATTGTGGAATTTTGTTGCTCCTTTTCTAAACAGTGGTTGGGGTACAGTCTGGAAACTTGATTTTTTTCTCTTAAACATTTGATATTTTCTTCTACTAAAAATCTTTTTTCTCTTACAGATCTGATTGACCAATGTCCACCATCTGGGGTATGACAGCTTCACTATGATTGCTTCTTTGCGATGGTAATCTTCTAAAAGAGATAAAGATGAATCATTTCTACTGTATGATCACCAAAATTTGCCACATAGAGTATGCAACAAGATGTTTCATGTACTCAAACTCATAGTATTTGGAAATAAGCTCTAAACTTGAATAGATAAATGCAGTTGCAGCTGACCAAAACAAGTAAGGAGCACATTCTGGCAAGTGAGAGATTTCATCTGGGAAGTGTACTCAACAGTGGTTTTGCTGGATTCTATTCATTTTAAATAATGAAACTGCCGTATAGTTTATTTAGCTATTTCTGTTATCCTTGTACAACATGTGTTCATACTAATGTTGAGGCAGACGTATTGCATTTCATTTTAAAAGCCAACTATTTTTTTTTAACTGTTGTTTTAACATGCATGGCATAATCATATACATTATTCATTGTCCTGATGTTTTGCTCCTCAATAAAGAAAACTGGTTGTCCCAGATCCTACAGATTATCACAGCTGTTTTTGTAGCTCATAAGGTACAGTCTTTTAAGGACTTAGAACCCAGAGGAAACCTGGCATTTTAGCCTTACCAACGTTATCACTCAGCTTGCTTTCACAAATGCACATACTTTCACAAATGCAACAGAAACACCCAACCTGGTATGAACAATAGCTCACATCTGAAACATCTGTAACCCTTTGGAAAGAACTAAATACAACTAAAAAGAATGGTTTTTGATTCTGTCTTTGTAAAATCTATGAGGATATCTAAAGAAACTAAAGGCTTTTTATCAGCGAGTTAGATATTTTTGAAGTCAAATTTTTTATTTACCTCAACATTCTTCTTCTGTGGTTCCACCTCGCTGACTGGAGAGTTTAGGTTTTATTAATTTGGGAAACAACTGACAATTGAATCTTTAACAGCCTCATAAAGTACTGCTTATATGAGGTGAATGCACATGAATGAATAGGGAATATCAGCAGAGGTGGGGTTTTAGAAACTATTAAACTTTTATTCCAACAACTTATAGTAAGCTGCAAAAACACAAATAATGGCTTGAGGGACCAGACATGAAAATATTGCAATTTTCTTATTCCTAGAATGTGAAAAGGAAAAAAAAAATCATATTTTATTTAAATGTGATCATCTATCAACAGGATCGTTTAAATCCTTGACATTTTGACTCTAAGAGAAGTTCCTTTGAGTATAGGATCCATAAAGCACCAAGCATTCAAACTTCTTAAGATACGGAGAACTTCCAGAAAAACCATGTCTAGCCAATAAAATGCCAACTATTCACTGTTTAATCACCTCAGAGTATTCTAGATTCTTGTGAAATTACTAAAGACATCTCTTCTTTTGGAGTACATATTCATGCTGCTTCAGTAATGCAGTGTCAAATGTTCTGTTGGATAAAAGATACTGAAACATGTACAGACTGATGAAGGAAAATAAAAAGGAAGCTGAGACACATTTCTTTAAATCAGGTTCAAGTTCTATTCTGAAGTTGCATGAACACGATGCTTTTTGACAGTGGCAATTATTTCCTCAAGAGTATTCTAATACCAAACATGCGACAATGATTTAAAATATAATTTTATACAATGATGTATTGTAATTACAATCTGAACTTTATTTACAGGTTAACTTAGTGTTTGTATTTCTTTGCCTATCTCTTCTCACAATTGCCAGTGGTGCTGAAGGTTTGACATCCTTGTGCTATAATTACTTATAGCTTTAATTAATTAATTAATCTGAAAATGGAAGCATATGAGGAAGCTGTTTCCTGAATCTGCCAATACTAGAGATTCGCATTTCTTCACTTCTTTTTGGAGTATTTCCTTTTTAATTAAATTTGAAAATACCTAATAAAGGCATTCTATCTTGCTCACAAATATTCTTCAAAGAACAATATAAATGATCTAACTGTAATTCTTCATAATAATCTTAGATTTTGAGGCATTAAGTATCTTAAACTTTATCCATATATGTCTTAAATATATTAAATAAAAGATATACAAAATAAAAAGAATATCTGTTTCCTGAGAAGTAAAATAATAAGAAAAGTGTTTTGTTCTCAAAGGTATCTACTGCACAGATGACAGACTTTTGATTGTTCAGTTGGCACTCACATCATGGGAGACAGAGATTTAAATGTCTAGAATATGAGAATAACTAAAGCACACACAAATTTACATACATGCACACACATGCATAGTGTAAACAGATTCATGTTTATTATCCCTGAGAACTTACAGCCATGTGGAGACAGATGTTATATCACATCCAAATTTCTTTGCTTAGATAGTCCATAAGTGTTGAGAATTTCATGGGGAGACAGGACTGAAAGAACATCCAATCAAGACTCTCTAGATACAGAGCTAGGTATTCCATGGCAATTTTGGATTTTAATGCTACTGATAAGTGGAGAGACAACCATTTCATTTTTCTCACCTGCTAACCCTAATTAAAAATAATCCCATAAACATTTTTTGCCATCATCCCTTTCCATTTTGAAGTTTTGAAGTTAAGTTTTCACTTAGAAGTAGAAACTAATTTTTCCTAATTCCCATGGCCTTCCTAAAATGGCAGGATGTTTATGTTCAGCCCTAAAGCCTTACAAATTACTAATGCAATTCAAATGCTAAATCCTAGGTTTCACTGCCGTGCAATATCCAACAATAATGTATCTGAGCAGCTACCTACTTTCCTGCCTAATTTGCTGTAAAACTTCTTAACTGCTATTTTACTTGAAAAGAGAAGTTGTCACGCTTCTTATTTCAGGTAGTACTACATACTGGAACTAAAAGGATTGCCAACCTTGAAGACTGATGCAACTAAAAAAAAAATAGAATCATAGAATCCTTACAATTGGAGGGGATATACAAAGGTCACCTAGTCTAACTGTCCTGCAGTGAACAGGAACATGCATAGCTAAATCAGGTTGCCCAGGACCTGATCTGCCCTTGCCTTGAAAGTCTCCGGGGATGGGACATCAACCACATCAATGGGCAACGTGTTCCAGTTCCATCACCATCACTGAAAATACTTTTTCCTTATATCCAACTTAGATCACCTCTCTTTAAGCTTGAAGCCATTTCCTCTTGTTCTATCACCACAGACCCTACTAAAGATTCTGTCACCTTCCTTCTTGTGGTTCTCTGTTAGATATTGACAGGCCGCTCTCGGGTCACCTCAGAGCTTTCTCTTCTCCAGGCTGAACGGCTCCAGCTCTCTCAGCCTGTCCTCAAAGGAGACATGTTCCATCGCTTGGATCATTTCTGTAGCCCTCCTCTGGATACGCTCCAACAGGTCTACGTCTCTTCTGTACTGAGGACTCCACATCTGGACACAGTACTCCAGGTGAGGTCTCACCAGTGCAGAGTAGAGAGGCAGGATCACCTCTCTCAACCTGCTGGCCACGCATCTATTGATGCAGCCCAGATACAAATATCCTTCTGGGCTGTGAAGACACATTTCTGGATCAGATCTAGCATGTACCCCCAGGACTTTTTTGGCAGGTCTGCACTCAGTCATCCTTCATTCATCCCCATTTCATTTCCCTGCTCGTATCAATACTGAGGGTTGCCTTGATCCATGAGCAAGATCTTGCATTTGTATTTGTTGGCCCTCATGAGGTTCACCTGGGCCCACTGCTCAAGGCTGTCTAAGTCCCTCTGCATTAAAAATATATAAATGAATAATAAAAAAAAAAAGAAAATTCCAAAAGTCTTAACCATAGAATTCTTTAAAAATAAAAAAAAACAATGACAACAATTTGCATTTGCGTTTGATGTCAACAATTAAACCTAACAATATACAGGCTATTGGGTGGCATTAACTCAGATATTCTGGCCGGTCTCCCTTGCCTGTATAACCAGTTGAATGTGTTGAGCTGTTGCTTATCATCTTGTTTTACAATTTTAAGGAATTTTGGATATACTTTTCAACTGCATTTTATCAGCATCTAGCACAATGTGGCCCACATCCATAACTAGGATTCCTGGACACGTTGATAATTCAAGTGGTAGTAACAATAATAAATTGCATATTTTCAAGATTGGTGAAGAACTTTCTGACATAAGGAAAGCATATGTGTTTCAGACTACAGCAAAATGTTTAATACATAGTCATTATACATTGATCACAGAAGTGATCAATATATAATGAGAAATGTTTGTTCATGAGCAGTGCTGCCATGCCACTGAAATATAACACAATGATTCAGCATGTGCACAGACCTCCAGTGGACAAATGCATACAGATTCATTCCATGCCGTACTGACATTTTTTGACTGAAATATTCTTAATTGCTAACAGAAATGCCATAATCTACTGCAGTTTGATTTTCTTTAACTAGGTTTCTCATGTCAGTAACACATTTGCAGCAGCAGAATTCATCCAAGTTCTTGCCTGTCAATTTTTGATCTTTAAAATTTATTCTATGTTCCTAGCCTAAGCGCTTTCTTCTGCAGAAAACAAAGTAATCAGATTTCATGAGAGCTGGGTTATTGCACACTTGTATGTAGCTTTTGGAGGAAGCTCATAAAGGAAATAGAAGTCTGCAACTTGCTCCAAATTCCCTTCAGGGCCCTAGTTCTTTGATTTAATCTTGAAACAGTCAAAACTTTTAGCCATTTTTCAGACACAAATAGGTTATGGCATCAAATGCACTTCAGGGAAGTACATTGTGACTTTATATTGATCTCTAGTACATCTAGATATATTTTCTCCCAAGGTTTAAAGCTTCCTCCCATGTTGTTGGTTCTGACAAGTTAGTTTAACAGAAGTGCTAGCCATCCATTTTAGAAACTGGAGCAATAATCTAAATGAAATGTTATAGTGAGGCATTTTCCTCTGAACCTGCATATATTTGAGTTTTACATTTAAGTGTCTAAAATGGAAAGAAACCTGCTAGTAACTTAGTCAGCTTGCTAACTTTTTGTTACTGATTAGACAGAATATGTTTCCTAGATATCACGCAAAATCTATTTTCCTGCCAAATAGGAACCCTACCTTACTTACTCCTGAAAGCCAAATGCTGGCTTTTTTTCATATGTAGAGGGAAGTTAGATTAAATTCAAACCACATTTTTTCAGAAATGTTACATCAATTCATGGTTTTCTTCCTCTTTTAAAAATAGATCTTTATCTTTACTGTGTTATGTAATTTTCATATGTCCTTAAAAATTGTTCCCTTAAGGTTACCCAGGGGATAGTATCTTTTAATAGTCTATGGGATTGTTCAGTTAAAGGGAAAGACTACTTTTTGCTTCTACTCTAGGCTGTATGTCTAGGAACCTTAGATGAAACACCTTTGGCATGAGAATATTCCTGATATACTCTTGAGACATGTGACTGTGTGTATGAACGTGTGTATGCATTTATGTATGTTTTGCAGTAGATGGAGGTTACAAACATAACAGAATTGAATGCAAATTTTTTTTTTCTTAGCCAGTATCATCCTGAAACAAGCATAAAATTAAAATGTTATGTCATGCTCCACACTCTTAATGCATTCCTGCCACCATGAATTCTAATGTTAGGTAATCTCACAGTGGGGACACCTTAGGATGAATTTCATTTCATTGCAGCAAATGCCATCTTGAAATTATTTAATGATGTGCAGCTTACAGTAGGGTTCCTTCCAATGCAATTTTGACTTTTTTTGGAGTCTGAAAGAAGATTTAAGAAAAGATAGAGTGTAGAACAGTTTTGTGCTCAGACAACTATGAGATAGTCACAGGTTTTCCTTAAAAGAAGTGTCTATAACCAGCATCTATAACCAGAATGTCACTAACTATACATTAACATCAGAATCAGAAACAAAATATTTTCATTTAGTCTTCTTTCATTTTTGTATTTCTCTTTCAGGATATTTCCATATACATATATATGTACAGAAATGCACTTGCACCAGAAAACTGAAAATGCCACTGTGGAAGAAACATAGTGAGTTTACAATAACGGTTGAGGCTTGGAAGTTGGGAAGTGGGAGTGGGAGAGAAAGGAATATTTTTTTCATTACTCTTTCTGATTTCTGTGACTATAACACTTAGAAATAAAACACTGAAAAAATCTGGGAAAGAAATCATCATTGGAATTCTTGTTCCCTTTATAAACAGCAAGGTTTTTACTTTTGTTGGACAAATCTTTCTAAAGACATATTCATTTATGTTCTTTACATGGTCATGGAGTCTGGAGAGGTCCCTGCTGACTAGAAGCTAGCCAATGCTGTCTGCAAAAAGGGTGTAAGACCCAGGAAACCACAGACCTGTTAGTCTTACTTCAGTCCCTGTAAAAGTTATGGAGAATATTGTCATGGGAGATGAGAAGCCTTGCAGAGAGATCTAAATAAATTAAAGCACTTAGCAAATCTGTATGAAGTTCAACAAAGGAAAATGGTGAGTTCAACAACTCTGTTGGAGTAATGACAGGCACAGGCACAAGGAAAAGAGTGGCTGGAGAGCAGTTAAGCAGTAAGAGATCTGGGGGTTCACAGCAGGCTCAACATGAGCCAACAGTGTGCCCAGCCAGCCAAGAAGGCAAAATACATCTTGGATTTTATTAAACACAGCCAGCAGGTTAAAAAAGATGATTCTCGCACTATATTTAGTATTGTTGTGGCCTCATCTGGAATATTGCACACAGTTAGGGGATCCACAATGTAAAAATGATATTAAGGTACTTGAAAGCATCTTGAGGAGGAAAACAAAGTTGTTTACAGGGCTGGAAGGTATGTTGTATGAGGAAAACTGAGGACAACTTGGTCTGTCCACTCAGGAGAAAAGACCAAGAGGCAACCTCATTGTTTGCTACAGCTTTCTGAGGAGGGAAAGCACTGAAAGAAGAGCAATCTCTTCCTGGTAACTGATGACAGGACATCCCAGAATGGCACTGTGCTGCACTGGGGAGGTTCAGAAACAAGGAAAAAAAATCTTGTCTCAGAGGGTAGTCAAACACTGAAAGAGCCTTCCTCCTGAAGTAGCTGATACTGTCATATCTGTCAGTGTTCAAGAGATGTTCGGACAAGTGCCTTCAGTGATATATTTTAGACCTCGTTTAGGTATGACAGTTGGACTGGATGATCTTTGAAGATCCATTCCAACTGAACTATTCATGCTACATGCCTTGTGATTTGTGATAAATCTTTCCTCATCTTTATGTATTAGGTGTATAAAGAGATGAATTTCTGAATTTGTTTAGGCAAAGTGCCCCTCAACTCAGAAATCGAAGACTATGATTTTTGTTTGCAAAGTATCAGTATATCACATCTCAAATTGACTGTAATTTCAGACTTTTGGCAAATAGGTTTACATCTGACAAGGGCAGAGTTTAAAAAAAAAAAAAGACAACAACTATAGGCTGTTTAAAATAGATAATTTTAAAGCATTTTGTTGATAGTCTTTATTATCTGAGTTCACTACATGGAAAAGATGAAACACAAAATGTGAGCAGGTATGCCAGAATAAAATCTGCAATCTGACATACTCAATGTGGTACTAAAACTACAAGGATTATTCTTGCTGAGAAGTTCACAGAATAAGATGTGCATTTTCATTCTCATAGTGAATTACTATATTTCTGAGATTGATTGTAGCTGTGAAATTTAAATATTTTTTCTTGTTCTAGGTAAAATCAGACCAATCTTTTTTTCAAAGTAATTCTCAAAGGATTTTATTTAAATAAATATAAAAAGCAAATAAGGGCTATTTTCTAACTACATCCATCAAAAGGGAAGACACTTTGCAGAAAGACATTCATAACAGATTTCTATAGCAATCAATAATGTATTTTACCGTGACATGCAGGTTCAAAGGTAGACTACACTGGCCATTTGTAATGATTTACATATTCCAAAAATATTTTATTTTATTTTACTTTATTATTTTTATTTCGTAGCCACTCAAAGTACAGCTGTCATTACACTTCAGCAATTCAGTACTTCATTGCAAAGTTCAGCAGGAAAAGTCAAAGTTCAGGTGCAAGGAGGAACTGAGCACTCTTACGAACAGTTTTTTCCATGCAAACAGAGTTGCTTACCTCAATCTCTTATCATAATTTTCAGTGCATTTTGTCTTGATGTAATCAGCAGACAACTTAGCAATGTAGTTTTGATTTTTCAGATCTAAGTAAAATATTTCTGGCTAAACTTTTCTGAAATAACTCTTTTGGGAGATTTTAGGTTTTGAATGCTGTTTGGAAGTCTCATCTATGTTTGATGCCAGTGGTACCAAATCTCTTGTAAAGGATTTAATTCATTGAAATATAATCCAAATAATCGCAGAGTTAAGTATAACATATTGTTTTTAGTTTTCCCTTACTTTTTCCACATTAGGCAGCATATTCAGGATTGAAGAAATGCAGGATATTTGAACTGTCTTTGATAATACTTGCAAAGTATTAATATAACAGATAAGTATAAATTATTGCCAAAAAGGCAACATATAACTCTTGTCTAAAATCCTCTAATACAGACATTTCCACATTGCACATTTTACAGAGATATTTCTAAATTATTGCCAATACAAATGCTTCACATAAGGGAATTATCATCACAGTATTTCCAGACAAGAGCTCTGTTATTTGATAAGAATTATTTCATTTATTTAGTTTTCTTTTAGTCTTGTAAATGGATTAAAGCCTATCAAAACTGGAACATCTACTTAGCTTTATCTTAGTTCTTATCTTACTAATTTTAATGGAATCCAACATCTATCTTTGCCCCAAGTGTGAATATAGCTGTGTGATTTGTTGGACAAGTTTATGAATTCAATGACTGATAACTGGAGACATTCACAGTTAGACTGGGTGGGGCTCTGAGCAACCTGATCTAGCTGTAGATGTTCATTGCAAAGGGAGTTGGACCAGACAGTATCTAAAGGTCCCTTTCCAACTCAATTGCTTCTATGATTGTGCACCTTCTTTCAGAATATTAAAAAATGTTGGGTTAGACCTTTATGTATATAGTGATATTTCTTCATAAGAGTAGTGTAAAATATTTCTTAATGTTGATCTCTGTGTATAATTTGTTTGGCATATGTAGCCTCTGTTTTTCTTCACTATCTGTGGTGGCAGGTTGTGATTTCCTCAGACTAATTTTGTGTTATTTTGTTCAGGTTTTTTGAAATGTTATGGATTGTACTGAATTCCTTTCTCAACAATTAGTAGGGAGTGTGTTGTTAGATGAGTATAAAAATTTCTTCACAACTATTCGAAGAAATAAGCAGTATTTTGATGTGGCTACTTCTGTGTACAAATGTAAAAGTTTTTTGAAAAGTTAGTAACTCCTAAAGATAGGGACACTTTTCAACATTTGAAATAATTAAATGCAATATGTAACTGAAGATATTTGATTTTAATCAATGTTTGTAGAATGTATTTTGAACTTTTGACTTAGCATTTGTGTTAGTTGTTACATAGAATTGTATTGAAAGCCTTCCTTTCAGTAAAGTGCTATATCTCACTTAAAATTTGAGCCTAAGTTGTTGGAAATAGTTATGTAAAAAAGACAATTTAATACCTGAAATATTTAACAATCAAAAAAATATTAGAAAGAGAGAGAAAGAAATCTCTTTTAGAGAATTATTTCATATCTCAGGTTTTTGAGACTTTCTAATAGGCCAAAATGTCTAATTCTAATTAATAGTCACTTTATTTTTCACAACCACATTATTAAATTATTTAATATTTGCTAAGGCTATATTGAATCTCTATTTCTAAGATGGATCTTTCCTCACAATAGACCTTTTGTTGTTGTTGTTTATCTACACTGAAATGAAAAGTGGGACAAAGAAACCTTTGCTTTTTTTCTTGTGGTAAGTTTGCAAACTTTTGGAAGAGAAATAGCTTTGGGCAAAGATTCAAGAAAGATGGTGAACAGATTTTGTATTTTTAGACTGTGAGTGTTAATGTAACTGCAAAACAATGCACTATACAAGTAACTAAATAGGATACAGACACTGAAATACACAATTACCCAAAAAAGGGGAGCAAGAAGATAAAAAAATAATTTTACAGATGACTCTGGAAAGGAAGTGAAGTATTTTAGGAAGACAAGAATAGCACAGAACAAGCATTTGGAAATAGTGAAACTACTATTCCTTGCAATTTCCCTGCAGTGCTGCCATGCAGTGGGTCAATGTTATTTTATGTGTTCTACAGCACTACAGGTAGCTTTTTACTCAGGTTTGCAGATGTGCAGGTCAGGTCAGCCTAGACTCAGGTGGTTTTCCATAAGATATGAATGACCTAGAAAATACATGGCTCTTGGGTTTTTGACTCATGAAACTTATAAGACTAAAATAAAGATCTCAGCACCATCATCTCAACCTAGAAGCCAGCCCTTTCCTTTGATTTAGATTTGAGTATCCTAAAATGTGTATATAAGATTAAAATCATTTCTGATAAAACTAAATTTAGTGTCTGTATATCAGATTTTAGAGCAAATATTTTATCTCATATGAAGTATCCACTATGTGGATTGATTTTCCTAATAACAAGGAGAAGGATGCTTTGACATCTAAATGACTACAGTTCAAGTGTGAGTCAGATGATGAATACCTTCTGTGTACATGGATTATGGTTTTTTATGTGTCTTTGAAGAGTAAATGCCTGCTAGAGGTCTAAAAGCATGAAGAAGAGGGTGGCTAAGCTTTCTTTGTTGAAAGTAAAATTATTCTAATATAAAATAGTTAAATATACAAGAAAACGCAAATTATTTATGAATTATTTAGACACACTTATTTACTTCAGGTCACGAATGGGAATTTTAAAATTGCATTGAAAACATGCTACAAATATTAAAAACTTAATTTGCTTTGAACTACTTATGCAATTATTCAATTATTCCAGTATCAACATTATTTTATTTTGAAGATATTGCAGTGGATCAATTACGAGGTTGATAGAGGAGAAGAAGAGAAGAAGAAATTGCTCCATGAGTGCACTGCAAATAACTTCTGAATCAACAGTATGGTAACAATTAGACAGTAGTCTTTTTAATTTTGTTGTATTTTGAAAATCATAAAAATAGATTATGAATAAGCCTGGTGTATAAGCCAAGAGTTATGTTGCAACAGCTGCATTATCCTACCAATACATACTAACTTTATCAGATCTATTTACAACTTGCTGCTAATATCTCACAGGTGGTAAGAATGTTTTTGAGATTCTTGCTTTATGACTGAATTCTTCTGCAGTATTTTCAGCTTCAGTCTTTTATTTCTTATATTTACATCTTCAGACAGGAAAGTTATATGGAAGCAATTCATTTAACAAAGCAATAAATTTAGGCCTAGCGCGCATATTATTTTCTTTATTATTTCAAGATACGTGGTACTTTCAAAGGTACTATGCCTTTGAAAGAAAAGCCTTAATCAAGGCATTTTCTTAGAAATTTTATACTTACTATATTTATTGTAAAGTTGTAAGAAGTAGAGCTCTCCTAACAAAAGTGATCCCCAATGTTTCCACTTTTTTTAATGGAACTTGTCTTAGCCCAATCCTTGCAGGTTTTACAATTGTTCACTTTTTGCAACACTTACAGGTATGCTGTTCATGGCTGTCTTATGGAAATCCAACACAATCTACCTACATCTTAAAAACTTGCATAGTTTTCAAATTCAGTATATAGTTCAAATTCAAAACAGGAAAAAAGGGCATTATCTCCTCACATCCATGTTGGCTTTTTTTCTTTTATAAACCTGATTTGTATTTGATCTGCATCTTTTATGTATAAAAATGTCTGTGGAAACAATTTGCAGTGCTAAAGAGTAGAACAGAATCAATATTTGGAATGAAAAAGAAATGAACTATGAAGTATTTAATGTGATAAATGTTGGAATAAAATTATTTTTCTTATTACTAAAGTAACTCTCTGGAAAATACAACTATTATCACAATTTTTTCTATAAGCAAAGATCTTTTTTTTTTTTTAAACTGGAATGATTTGGAATTTATTTTAAGTAACATATAATCTGTGCCTCCAATTCTTTTATTTTCCATTATTTAACCATTGTATTTGGATTGTTCTCTATTGGTTTCCTTTATAAATTGAACTGATACTTGGAGTTTTGTACTACAGTACTTTTTATTCACAAAATTAAAATGTCTTTTCTATTCCAAATAATACACATTAAAGTTGGATTAAAAACAATGCAAACTATTTAAAATACATAACTATGATTGGAAAGTTATAAGTAATTTCAAATATATTCCCTAGGTAATAACAGATTAATATATGGCCCACAATAACATTATTCTACATATGTGGCTCAATTCTTGTGGTACTACAGAGCAGTAAAAGGCCATTCTTTAGAGAGACAACTTCCAATAAGGAGATGTCTCTTTTAAGAACAGAATCATTGACAGAGGTTGATTGAACCTGTCAGTGATTTAATGTTGAAAGGCTGAAGCAGCTATTTGATTTTCATAGAAATAATAGTTTCTTGAGGAATCAAAATTTATACAATACTGTTCAGTTTCAGAAATTTTGAAAACCGTTTCTTATCACCTTGAACATGTCAACACCAGATATATGTGGCTTTGGACATTCTGTATTTACACAAGTCTTATGGCATTTAATTTCTTCTATGTTTTACCAAAGAATCATAGATTCATATAATCACTAAGATTGGAAAAAATATCCAGGATCATTCTGCCCAACCATCCACCTATCAGCAATATTTCCCACTAAACCATGTCCCTTAGTACAACATCCAAATACTTCTTGAACACTTCCAGGGTTGGTGACTCCATCACCTCTCTGGGCAGCCCGTTCCAGCACCTAACCACTCTTTTGAATAAGCTTTTCCTAATGTCCAACATGAATCTCCCCACACAACTGGAGGCTATTCCCTCTAGCTCTATCTCTAGTTACATGGAAGAAGATGCCAACCCCCACCTCTCCACAAGCTCCCTTCAGGTAATTGCAGAGTTGTAGATTGCTCAAACATAACACTAAATCCACAGATTCTATATTCATTCTACTATCTTCATGGACATGGAGTTGTAACTTTATTTTTGTATAATTCCTTTCTTGAGACCAGGGAGAATGGTAAGTTTTCCCATCCTGTGAGGTCGACCAACTCTCTTTCATTTCCAGGCAGAGAAAGAATACATTTCTTAATAGATAAAAATCAGCATCAGATGAGAATTTTACAGATGACTGGTTCTCATTTTATGCAGTGTTTTTATATATACATACATACATATACATATGTATATATATATACATATATATGTATGTTACAAACAATTCCTCATATTCATCATAAACGTCACAGGTGTTCTTTTATGTGCTTCCAATTGAATTAGAATATCAGGGACATGTGTCTAATTAATACTGTCATATGGCTTGTTTTTTATTGCCATTGCTTTCCTTAAGGAATTTTGGAAGAAAGGTATTTTCTATACATACTCTTCTTTTAATGGAAGAGGGATTTGTTGAGGGATATGTTTAGTACCTGCAATTCTAGCTCAAGCACTTTGTCAAGGTTCCAAGAGATAAATGTAGAGAGGCTTTTGGCTGACCTATGCCACTGATAGTGGCATAAAACCTAAATGTACCTTAAGGTTAGAACAAAAGCCTGAATCCTTTTCTTTGCAAACTATCCCCCACTATTTTTGTGGTCTAACTTTAATTGGTATGGAAATGTGAGGCACTTAGTCCTGGTCTGGGCCTGCAGAATTTCAACCTGGAGAAAAGGTATTGTGACTGCAAAACACATCAGATTTTCAGCCATGGGTTGGATGTTTAAAAATAACTAAAACCTAACATTGCCTAGGGTAATAAACCTTTTTATTTCATTCAGATCTTCAACTCTGGATCATGAAAGCTGACAGCCTTATTTTTTTTCTGGATATTCATAGTCAGGAGACCTTTCTGCTGTATGAGCTATTCACTTGAAAAGGTACTATCTTCAAGATGGGATACTGCAGATATTCTCAAACCCACTGAAAAATCATGCTAAGAAGAAATTGTGCAAGTGACACCAGTTTTCCTCTTTGTACTGAATGGAACTAAGTTATAATAAAGTATGTCACTATAGATTCATTCCAATGTATTTTTCTACTGTTGTGGAAAGTCATTTTCATGGGAAGGATTTTTGGTTTAAACTTCTCATGCAAAACAAGGCATAAAGTCTAACAAATGGAACAGACTATTTCTGACTGTTATTTTACTCATTGCTGGTCTAACATTGAATTTGATTTATTTTGAGTAAAAAAAATAACAGTTTTCTACCCTAAAGACAATTAGTTTTATGCTTTGGATAATTTGGTGCATTTTTACAACATCTGAATCTACTTCCAGTAGCGGATTCAAATGTCACACAGTTAAAAGTTCCCACACAAAAGAGAAAAACTGTAAATATCAAGTGCATTTCTGTCACTGCCTTTATCTATATTAGCATTCCAGAATACTTCTCAAATTTAAGCAGCTACTAGAAATAGCTTTCTCTTTTTTCCTTTTTCTTGCTAAAAGCAGCAATCTGTATATTCAACCATATTTTTTCAACAATATACGTTAAAAAAAAAAGAAAATTTAAAAAAAAAAACAAAAACACTGAAATGTTCCATTGGTTTTACAGCTGGCCTTCTTCACTGATTTGAACTGGGAAAGCAAAATGTAATTCCTTGCACTTGTCCCATATAAATATTATTTTTTCATTTTATAATGATCTGAATGAAACGTTATGGCATCCAGGAACTCCTTTTATTTCCTATGACCAAATCTTTACAATTATCTCAATTTATTTGAACCTGTCAGGACAAGAGGTAATGGTTTTAAAGTCAAGGAGGGAAAGTTTTAATTAGATATGAGAAAGTCATTCTTCGCTATAGGGGTGATGAGACACTAGGACAGGTTGCCCAGAGAAGATGCTGAAATCCCATTTTCAAGGCCAAGTTGGATGGGATTTCAAGCAACCTGGTACAGAGAAAGTTTTCCCTGCCCACAGCAGCGGGGTAGGAACTAGACGATCTTTAATGTCCTTTTCAACCAAGCCATTCTATGATTCTATAAGAAGTTTTTGCCTTCAGAGGGCATACAATATAGCAGTATGAAGACTTTGAATTCATCTTCATCTAAATCTTAAAGATTAGTAAACAAACTGATTACTAGTTAGGAAGCCAAAACTTGTCTTCATACTCATGGTGACAATAAAATTCCCCTCTTTTGCTGCTCTTTCCTGTTATGCTTTGAAGTATCACTTATTTGTCAAAAGCTATGCAGAGGATATTAAACTTAGGTGGTTGTGCCAGCCACCACATTTGAAAAATATCATTCAACTAAGCAAAAAGTTTTGCTGCAACAGAAAACAGTCCTTAAAAATTTTATCTCACAGTAGAATTCTCTCTTTTGAAAACAGCTTGAATTTTCAAAGCCTCTCACTGTTGTCCTGAAAGGAATTCTTCTACCCCGAGATAAAGGTTTTATAAAATGTATTCAAAATTGATGGTTTCTAAAACACTGTATAATAGCATGTTATATGTTGTATGATATTTAACATTAATGATTTGAATAAAAAACCCTTGGCAGGAATTCATTTGATTTTTGTAGCTTAATCTTATGACTAAATTTTCCCATTTAATTTAGTTTTAGTATTCAAGTGTTTAATTTTTACATATCTCTAGATTGTTCCTCTTCTGCCAGCAGAATCTGTACAATGACATATTACAGAGACTATGATTTTACAAAGATTCACACTAAATTTTGTAATTAATTTTGACAGTCATATATTGCTACAGTTTTTAAAAATGCTGAATTTGATGGACTAATTCTGTGGGAATTAAATATTTATTTCAAGTTTCTGTTCAAAGCCTCAAAGAAAAACAAACTAAAACAATGACAACAATAAATGAATCTCCTACCAGTGTTCAATAGAATTCGGGGTGTTTTCTCAGAAATGACTGCTTTTTGGTGTATTGTCAGTCAGAACATTGAAATTGAAATTTGAAACCATGAATTTTATGAAATGTTCTTTTTTACATCTTTATCAGTAAGGTTTTTCTCTTTAAAAAGTATGGAAAGTAAACACTATAATAAAAATATATGTAAAACTTCGGATTTTGTTGTTGCTGTTATTCTCTGATCATTGACTATCACATAATTACAAGCACTACAAATGCATGCTGCTACAGAATTTTGATTATCTGTAATGACTTCAAGTACACCTGATTGGTTGCAGTAAAATTCTGTTAGTTAGAAATGAGTATTTGTCAGCAAGGAATGAGGTATTAGTTTGTGCTGTTGATGCTCAAGGATTTGAAATGTTTCATTTTTCAGGGAAATGCAAGAATGTTACATGACATTTCAAAAGGGACATAATTTCTACATCCTTCACACTCATTTCTCAACTTCAGTGGTGCTGGAAGAAAGGGTGAACAGGCTATGTAGTGCCTATAGTTTGTTCTATTTGCAGCATATAAAAATATATGTAATCTTTTTCTAAACTGTTGTTCTGAGAATGTTTTGTGAAAGTGTTGCATCGGATACCGATTGTGGCTCTTCTCAGCGAACCTGGCCTATTCCGGCTCAAGGGCCAATAACAGCACAACCAGACTCAATGTGGCATGCTGAAAAATGGCGATTTTATTGCATCCTACACTTCTACTTATAGTGTCTGTACTTCGTTACCGCCTCTCTTGGGTGTCACCTACTCTTATCTACTACTGACATGCCAGGGGAGGTCCTATCCCGTAACATTCCAAAGTTTCCCAAACGCCTACATGAAAGACAGAATATTTACAATAAAATCACTGCACAAACCTTTGAAAATATAATGCTGAAAATAACTCATTTGATTTCTAACAGACTGCACTCTTTATTGGCTTCCAGATTATGCATCATTCACTTGGCATCACCATCTCAAGGGAGCCTAAAATCACGGACTCACACTGCTGAGATTAGAAGAGATGTCAGTTGATAGTTCTTTTTTTCTGAACAAGATGAAGAAGTAGGCAATAAGATTTTTGCAAGATCTCAACTGACTTTTAAACATAATCATATGAACAATTCCCATTTACGTCTTTCTGTAGCAGTGGGCACCTCAGGTACGTCCTTGAGCTAATTTTTCAACAAGACAGCATCTACAGTTTTAATACAGGCTTCGCAGTTTATACTTAACTGCAACCCTAGCTAAATACTTAAGATCTGCTACCTTGTTTATGCTTTCAACAGAACCTAGAGGTGAAACTAATGCTAACTTGGGTTTGCAAGTCTACATGCATGACAACTAGATATTTGCATGCAGAGTAGCCATGCTTATGGCTTTCATGTAATTATGGATAAATCAGCAGATAATCCGGAGATTAAGTAATGATCAGGCAAAGTAAAGAAGAAACATATTTCTATTTTATCATGTAATTACTTGAGTGTTTTTTAATGCTTTTTGTGTTGCTCCCTAATTACCTTTCATCTGCTATTGGAAGAAAGTTGAATTATGAGGCATCTATTTACCCCCTTTGCAAACGGTGCCCCAAAAGTAATGCCTCCTATTTTATTATTTTGGCCCACAAGATGGATATCGGTGGATGTTCGTGGTATAGCAGTAGAGGTTGAACCTTCCCACCAATATTCCATTACATTTTGCTGCCATGAGACAGCTTGACAAAATGGCATCTGACTTGAAAGTGCATATGAAGAAAAAGTGTAGAATTTAATTTCTTCCTCAAAATAATATAACTGTTTGAGCTAATCTATCCAGAAGGCTCTTGACAGAAAACAAATAAACAAAAGCTCTATGAAATTTTCTATTCGATCTTCTTTACATGTTTAGGTTGGGGCACAGCAGAAACTGTCTTTGCAAACAGTTCTACTCAGAAGCCTGGATAAAAGTAACTTGCAAGTAGTGGAATTTATTCACTGATGACAATAATATCAAATTAATATGGCAAATGAACTTAGTGTTTTGCATTCACTAAGCAAACTGATTTTGTATCTCCTTGTTTAAAGTCTAAATACTTTTCGGATGTTGGTCATGCAAAGGGTAGATGTGGTGGTTATTGTTTATAAAAATAAGGCATGAGGAGCAGTTATGCCCCAATAAAGTCAGAGGAGGAGAAAGAGACACTTTCTCTTGTGCTGTATTTGTTTAACATAGCTGATGCTAAATGACTGAGTCCTCAAAGTGGACTCTGACTGACTGCTGAATTCTGATATCCTAATGGTCCTTAGCTGCCTAGTTGGAGAGTCTGTTTCTCTTTTCACACGTGTTCTATCAGAAAGTAGCAGCTATAAATCATAGCAGAACCCCATCTCAAAAAAAAAAAAAAAAAAAAAAAAAAAAAAACCACCACAGATAGCTGGCCAGTGTCTGCAGCTGTATTTATCTTCCTGGTGGGAATGCATGCGGGGTCATGGAAACATGTACCTATAATTAGTAATTTCTGAGTCATGGTGGGAAGAGAACTTACTACGAGATTGTCAAATTAGCTACCAGGTAGTAGCAGATGCTTGCACTGTGCATCGTTTTAGTTTCAAAAAGTTTAACTGTTTCACATGTTCCAAGTTAGATACTTTCTTCCTGTACAGTCCTTGTATAGACTGAGTTGTCCAGAAAAAAAAAATGAGTGACTGCCTCATCTGGCTGCATTTTTATCACAAAACACAAGATTATAACATTGTAATCTGTAATGACTGACTGTTTTGATGTTTTTGCCTTTAATAGATCAGCTCACAGAACAAAATATTGAACAGTACTAATAAAGATACCAGAAATAGGTCTGCTGTGGAACTGCATCCACAGCAATTTAACTCATGTAAACTTCTTTACAAACAATAATGCATTGGTTATTGCCAAAATCCATTGTAGCAAGACCATAATTTAGTAGGGAAATTCTAGCAAATCAGCAGTTAGTCATCACCATCACTCATTGCCACTTGAGTGAGGGCTATGCCATGTAACAACCTGATACTAAAAGTAACTGTTGTTTTTCTTAGCTGGGGTGGGAGTTAGGGGAAGACTCATAATATTCCTTACTTGCAAATCCAGCTGCCTAGAACTGAACTGAAATGAAATAACATGATGGACCTTTTCCTTAAATTTTCAATATTTTGGCTATAGAATTGGCTGTAGAATTCATGGCCTACCTGGTTTTTGAACATAGGCATGTTCCAAAATACATGGTTTAAAGAGCAGAAACTGTCTTTACTCAAATATGTAACTTGATATGAGTTCAGTTCCAAGAGTGAACTACCACATCTGCTAATCTCTCTGCCTCACACAGCAACTCTAGCCCTGTAAGTATCTCTCCACAGGGCTGGACGTTCCAGGCATGACATCACTGGAATCAGTGCCAGATTAAATTACACATAGACAGATGGATAACATAGTATTCAGTATATTCTCAATATGAACAAAGTTTGCTTTTTGCATCTGTAGATTTAAACTGCATTTTCAAATAAATTTGAAATCAGCCATTTTAACGTTCAGAGTCTTCTAGTTAGGTACTTACCAGAGGAAAATATGGTGAGCCAGGAGAAAGCATGAAGAGCTCTCTGTCAGGGCTTCATCCATCCATATGTGTACAGACACAGCCTCCGAAATGTTCAGTGTACGAATTTTTCCAGATGGATCTCTCTTACTTATCCTTTCACATAGGGCTCTTTTTTATTTTTTTTTATTTTTTTTAATACCCTATAAACTGCAGTATCAAGAAAGTCCATTAAAAACTGTTTCATGAATATTAGACTTCATTCTTAGGTTGTATTAGGGAAGAGGGGGAAGCAGAGAGGATGCTTGTTGCAGTAAAACACATTTTGGAATGATTTCCAAAATTACAACTTCACAGAGGGATTTTGCCTCTATTAGCTTCTAAAAAGCTAAAACACACAGCCAATCTCTCATAAGAGTATTAATCAGCACAGAGAAACAGGCACAGCTAAAAGTCTACTCAGCTGCTCCTCATGTTGGCACATTAGGACTGGTGCTAAATTGGAGCAGATGATTATTTCTAGGGCAAGAAAGATCATGGCTCTTAGCACTTTCACGAGGCAATGTGAGTAACAGGACAACACATTGCACTGCCTTCATCTCTGCCCTGCAGAAGTATCCAAAGGGGAGCTGAGAACATCTGGCCCTGAGATTTCAAATCCAATTTCCTTTTTTTTTTTTCCCCCTTTTTAAAGAAGTTTAAACCCACACATATTTGAACAAGAGAGAAGTGATTGGGCATCCAGCCAACATAAGATCCCAGTAGGATCTAGTTGTGCCATTACCACATTGCTCTTGTACAGAGTAGATGATGAGAGACTTGGGATTCTAAATTGTTTTTTTCTTTAAAAAAAAAAAAAAAGGAAAATCAGTTTTTGCACTGTTAGCTTTCTTAGCAGTAATATGAAACAAAATATATGAGCAAGATAACTAATTATGCTGTGTGAAGCAAGTTCTATCATTTAATACCTCCATGGAATGGCACGTCAAAGCAAAATATTGAAGACATACGTTGTGTATCTGTGTCTGTGGCCATGATTGTTCCAAAAAACATAAGCATTTAGGGAACAGCTGAGCATTTTGTCAAGTCTAAGTCAACTTTTCAGAAGCAATAAAATGTTATGTCCTTATCATAAAGAACAACTTTTCATGGTGAGGTTGATTCTTCACAGTTGAGAAGCAGCAAATAGAAGGGCTCTCATCTCCACTGACGGACTTCGGTGCAACAATAATTCCAGCAACAAGGAAATGGATTACATTTTACTTCATGAGACCAACACATAACTTTGGGAGTTCTGCTCCTGGTGACCTGGAAGAGTGTATAGGAATAGAAAGGAATTGAAACCATTCCTCCAACAGATCCTTTACCCCTAGAAGGTAGGCACCAACAGCTAGCTGGCCTTCGTACTTTTACAGATATTTTTGCAATTATCCTTTTCTGAGAGTGCCTAGAGAAAACCCACGAGTCAATCATTTGTGTTGTAGAACACTCAAAGATGTTCTCATACATTGTAAGACACTGTGCAACAGGAAAGATGCACTGAGGCATTTTGACTAATTACAAAATAATATTTTTTAAAAAAAAGCTCAAAATCTAATAACAAGTTTTTAAATTCTCAGTAAATTTTACCTTAAAAACAACTTATTTGAATTTCTTTAAGTGTAGTTGTCAGTGTGTGGATGCAATTAAGAGGAACCTAGAATATTAAAAACTTTGACTACACTTTTTGAGTTAAAAGCAACTGATTATAACTCTCCCCTTCTTCCCAGCCCAGTTAATTTAGCAATAATAAATAAATAAGGGTAAGCCCAATGCAAGTTAAGTAACTCAAAAGCTGTTTCTTTACCTAATGTTGACTTCAATTTCTTTTCCTCATCCAAATTCAAATTTCTAAATAAGTTCTTTAAATAAGCAGGAACAGTCTTATGGTTTGGCAATAGACAGAAAAATGGAGAAGAAAGACAACTTTACTCCAGCAGTGGAAACATTACCGTTTTATTCTATGACGACCCCTTTGTTTAGAAAGTGGCAACTGTGAGAATTCCCACAGACACCGGTGGAACAAAGCAAAAGTTTCCAAACATTGACCCAGCTGCAGTCTGTATGCCTCCATGGATAATTCCGGCACTGAAACTCATGAGGAAGTAAAAAGTAATAGTTAAAAGTAAGAATACACTGCAGTCCGCAAGAAGTTATAAGAATCCAAGGCAAGTCTTCAAATGAAAGATTTCTATCTGCTCCTACTTGCTTCACTGTTTCAAGATCACCTTAATTTTGTTGTGTCTGTACAGCCATAAAGCCATGAAAGACTCTCAAAAGCTCTCCAAAATTTTTTCTGTATGTGACTCTGAATTTTCACCTCCTACTATATCTTAAGCTGAATTTTTACAGTGAGAAATCTATCATTCCAGGTATATTTTTCTGAGCTATCTAAGGCAGTTTAGTTGTGATCCTTAGAATAAATTTTTTGCCTCCAGATCTAGCCTTGAAGTTTGTTGATTATGTTTATTACCAATGGCAAAAGAATTAAGGCCAAAAGATTCTAGATTACTCCATTTTTTTTTTTAAATAGGCTATAAACTACAGCAAATACAATTCTCCTCTTCTTACTGTGAGTTGCTCAACAACACTCTTCTCATTTCTAAATAATCTTTCCTTAGTTTTCTGTTAGTTATCAGTTAAACCAAATAAAAACATTCCTATATATACATCTATATTCTTGACAAATTTAATCAGGAATTGTATCCTACTTCTGTTTTTCTTTTGAAAGGAGGCCAATGAAATCAGCTGAGTGAAGTGTGGATTCCATGGAATGACGTATGTAAGTGCGAATGGAATATGAGTAACTGCTCTTTAAGCTCTAAGAGTAAACCAGAGGACAGAATGCCATAAATAGTTAAATCTCTGAGCAAGATTATTCTAACTGGATCTTCCTTTTTTCTTAATTTATCACAGTTAAGTTCTGTGTAACTTAAACATGCCATTAACTGTTTAACTTTGTGAGTCAGTTTCTTAGTTCTCCTTTTTTTTTTTTTTTTTTTTTTTTAATACCTCTGAAATGTTTATTTATTCAGCTCCTCCCTGAAGTAAAAATTCCAGAAATAAACCCAGTGCTTTCAGGAGAGACTTTCAGCAGACATGAACTTAAATCTGGTGTATAAGAGTCTATGATGATTTCCTGTAATTCAACATCGGAACCCATTTATGGTGACACTACCTATTGGAGGAAGTTAATTACTTCATAGCTCTGCTTCACGGTCATGTTACAAGAGTAGCCTACTCTTAATCAGTCTTTAGGTAGCACTACTAAGGGAGCCTTCTTTGGCAGGGAGGGTTGGACTCGATGATCTCTAGAGGTCACTTCCAACCCTTACAATTCTGTGATTCTGTGATTAGTAAGGAGTTACTTGCTTTTTTATGTTTGAAAGCATTTTTAGCGTCTAGATTTCAGTGCTAATTCAGTTGTGAGTGTTTTAGATTGCACTAACACGGGACCCTTTCCCTTTAGCTGAATAAAAAATAAATAAATAAATAAATTGAATTCTCTGGCTGGGAAATACCAGTTTTAATTAAAGGAAATAAAAATCACAAATTAAAATAAGCCTTATGAACCCTTAATAAGTTTCAGAGTTTCACAAGCATTAAACCACTTTGAATTTGACTTGCCTTTGATCCTCAACATCTTTAAGATACATAATGGATATTTTGATAGCTTTGAAGGCAGAAAGACATATACTACTCACCTCATGTAGGAGAGTGAAAGATGGGAGTAATAGTCTCTGTTTGTGTTGCTTTTCTGTAGCTGAAGTATCACCTTTTACATTTTAAGTAGCAATGTCTGCAGACTCAAGACATGGCCATACTAGTTTGAAGGACACTCTCTCATTTCATTTATTATCTTCGATTCTAATTATATTGTATGATATTGTATAATATTGTATTATCTTGCGTTGTTATCTTGCATTCCGATATCTTATTTAGTAAATTAGGTTGTTTCTCCTCAAATTGTTGCCACTGTTTTGCTTTAAGGCCCATTTCTCTACCCTTTTGCCCTTTTTCCCCTTTTCCCTTTCCCAGGGCATGGGTCCATGTGTCCTCTCACCCTGCTAATAATGGAACTGGGACAAACCAGCCTTTAAACCATTGACAAATAAAAAATAAGGAAACATGAGGGTGGCAGAATCATAGGCAGGTATGTAAGAAATAAAATATAGAATCCAGTGCCAAGGCCCATATTACCTACTTTTCTAAAAAGAAAAAAATCTAATTGAAGTCTGTCTCTACTATATGAGAAGTATCAAAAAGCACTTTCACTCACGCTTGTCACCAAAATATTTTTCTTAAATGGAGAAATATGTCACTCATTTTCCTTCTAGTTCTGTTTACTTAAACAATATTATTTAGAAACATTCTCGTTTTATTATCTCTCTCAAAGTACACTGTAAGTATAAAGCTTTAAAGCACTGTTCTCGACCAGGTTTAATTAAATTTCTTTCATAAATAGAGCTAGCAGAACAAAATACTCAAAATTACATCTACAAAATATGTGAGACTGTAGTTCCAACTGTTTAGATGTTGCATGAGATAATGACAACATGATTCTGGCTGCAGCAGATTTTAATTCACACTGAGTTTTATGTTTATTCAATCAACAGAGGAAAGAGGCAACACAGTCCCATCAGAAAAGAAAAGTCAAATTAATGTGCTTTAGGGAGACTAGATCTGGAACCGTGTACAATAGGCAAGGTGTTCTGTTATTAAAAAAATTGCTTTCTGTTTGATTTCTGTCTGTGAAGAGTTTGTTTTCTTAAACAGTCTAAGATCTTTCTAATTTTACATCTGCATTTTCAAAACACTATTTTTGTGGCTTATCTATAGCTACAAGATTTACTGAGAGTAGTAGAGCTGTGCCTGCTTGTAGAGGTTGAAGCCACAGGAGTTTTGAAAGACACAGTTCATGAAAAACAGGAGTGTTTTGACAAATACTTATCCTTAAGATCTCTCTCATATTAGAAACAGTCCCACCAACAAAGGTTAGGTTGCACCAGAGCTGCACCTTGTGGTGCATAAGGGTTTATGTCCTTTGGCCTTGGTTCTCTAGTAAAGTCAGCATAGAGGAAAGCATGTTCCCACAGAAAAAAAAAAAGGTCCCTCTAGATTCACTAAGGTTGTTTGATGTGCGTAAGAAGTCTGGCATTTCCCCCAAGCCGACCATTATTTCCTTAAGCAACTTTTCTTAAGTTAAACCCCACCTCAGAAGACTATTGTGAAAAGTAGGTATGAATTGCCTGTATTTCTTTGGAGAAGTGACTAGTAGGTTTCAGTGACTTTGATGGTGTCAGCACTGTCCAGAAGGTAGTCAACCACCAGAAATCCCACTGAGCACAAGTGGTATTTGTGCTGTCTTTCTCCCATTGCCTTAAAAAGCAAATTCTCCCCACATCAAAAGTGTCTCTATTGAGCAATTACTGTGTGTCAGCACTCTTTCAGTCGTAAGTTGTTTGCTGGTTTCTGAAACATGAAAAGCACAAGATGTCACAAAATGAAAACAGTGTCTGTTTCCATTCTGTTGATTTAGGAGGCAAAGCAGAAAAACAAAACAGACATGCTCCAAAAACCAAAGAGGGCAATCAGGATAACTGAACAAGGAAAAACAATTAGGTACGTGATTCCTCTGAAGCCTTTACCTTTTGTATCACACAGTTTTTTTCTGTAAGATCAGCAAGATAGATAACAATGTCAAAACTGTGGCTAAGTCAGGAAAACATATTTTTATAAATTAAGAAGGTTAATGGATCTGATATACATCTAATTAATTCCAATTATGCATATGTAATCCCTAAAATTAGAGGGGAAATGAAACGACGAATGAGCCCCATTTACTCTAATCACTGTGAAAGATCACAGTGTATTTATCAGTTTCCTGCAGTTGTGCAGTCTGTAAACTTCTTTCCATATTTTCTACTAAGCCTTCCATAACAATTAGGCCTTTGATTGCAGTACGTCTTCTTTCTCCTAGTATGAAATGACATTCTTTCCACCATGTTTCTCATTATAAGAATTGGATCTGCTTATAGAGTTAATAATAAATGAAAAGATGGTACAAGTTTGGTCAAAAAGATTAATTCAGCTGAATCCAGACTGAAACTTGCAGCTTTGTATACATTGCCACATGAATCATGACAAAAGTGTTGATTTCAGAAATCTTAAATACATACCATACTTCGCATATTCTTTCTATTGTGATTAAAAAAAAAAAATATGCTTTGAGTGGTTTACATCACCAAAGTTGTCAGCCAAAAGAGAAAAACTTTCTAGATTACTGAAAGTGGACAGATGCAAGTTATTAAATGCAACTTGTCAAAATTTGAAGTCTGCATATCATCTACACAGTAAAGCAAGAGAAAAGCCAGGAACATGATGAACTAATATAAGAACATTCAGATCATGTCAGTACTTCACTAGATTTTCCATTTTCCAGGCTCTCAGGTCCTCAAAGTTTAAAATGCATCAAACTACAGTGAGGAGTGCACTATGTGTGTATATGTAATGTAATTAAAAGAGAAAAACAAAAAGAAACATTTTTTAACAAGTCATTAACCAATTTTCTTCAAAACCGTTTTTGCCTCTTTCATTTCTGAGTATCCCTGGATTAATATATGCTTTTATCTTCTTCAGTATACACACACAGATTTCGAATATCCAATGGAAAAAATATATAAATATTTTATTCCATATTTTCTATAAATAAATATTAAAAACACATCACAAATAAGGAAAAAAAGCTGAGTCGAAAGACACTGAATTATTTCCCTCTTTATGTAGAACTTTTACTGTTCATAATTCAATAAAATCTTAATACAAACTTAAAATGGTTTTAGTCAATTACAATTTTATATTCCTCAAAACCAACCTTGCATTTTAAGATGACTGTAAACGTGGTTTGCAAAATCAACATTTGACTGAAGACAGTGAACAAAATTTGTGCAGAACATTTTTAAGAATATTATTAAATTTGCAACAAAAATAGATTCTGCAGAGCTGGAGATGTTTTCCCATGCACTCCATCTAAATGAATGTAAAAGCACACAAGACAGTTTGGTTTTTAATAGGTCAACTGCCTTGATGGACACACTAGCCTTATTAGCACAGCTGTAATTTTGCAGCTGATTTGAAGAGTCTAAATAAGTTAGGTTGGACTCAGTGCAACAACTGCTTATTAGGTTGAATTGGGAGAATCATCAAAGTGTGAGATTTTGGTTAGTGTTGGTCTTTGAGAAGACAATTTTGTCAGGAGAGCTTGTTGCTTGAGATGAATCAAAGTGGGGAACATGGTGGGTTGATCCTGGCCAGCAGTGAGCCATAGTACTGCTACTCCCTCACTCCTCTCCTGCGCTCCAGTGGGACAGGAGAGAGAATAGGACTACTATAAGTAAGAAACTCATGGGTCAACATTAAGACATTTCAGTAAGGGAAGCAAAAGCTGTGCATGTAAGCTAAACAAAACAAAAAAGAATTTATTAACTGTTTCCCATTAGCATGTTTATCTACTTTCTGGAAAGCAGGGCCTCAGCACTCATAACAGGTACTTGGGAAGACAAACAACCTAACCACAAACATCCCTGCTTCCTCCTCCTTTCCTTGAATTTTTATTTCTGAGCACTATGTTGTATAGCATAGAACATCACTTTTGCCACTTCAGGTCAGTTGTCCTTCCTGTGATTCCTTCCCAACCGCTTGCCCAGCCCCAGCCTACTCACCACACAGTAGACAAAGTGGGAAGGAGAAAGCCTTCAGCAACCTCCAAAATATTCATGTGTTGTCAATGCTATTTAAGTCACAGATTCAAAACACAGCACCGTAAATGCTGCTATAAAGTTAACTTCATTCCAGTCAACCTAAAACAGGGTTTAGCCTGTCCTGTGAGTAACACAAGTACTGATCATTCAGACATCATGAGCCATAATCCAGCCTCTAACTGTAGCTTAGAGTCAAGATTTCTAAAATAAGACTTCGTAAACTATTCTTCTATTTCTCATGATGTTAAGATTCTTACACTCTTCCATAACCAAAGGGAAGGGAACATTACTTTCTTCAAAAAAATCTTTGTTTCACTTCTTTTGGTACTTAAAGAGACAGTCAAATTTTGAATGAATAAAAACACTGACAGGAGCCTCTGAGAAAATGTTTTTATTTATAGAGCATGAGCTGGATGAACTGATGGGAACTCCAAGAGAAATGAGATTTTCTGAGATTAAGGTGCTCAGGGACTATTACAGAATTTATTTCTTAATTTGGCTAAGACTTAACATGCTTCGGAATTCCTGTTTGGAGTGGAAAAGTGTCCTATTTGTTTAGCCTCAGTTTGACCTTCTACATGAACTGCCAAGGGGTATCCCTTTTTCCTGTATTTATACACAAGTTTTTCCATACCAGGTGTATTTGTTTTTATTTCTGGCAAGAGAGAGAACAAAATGAAGTGTACTGAGAAATAGAGACAGACTTTATGCAAGGAAAATGTTATTAGGAAATGGGCAACACACATTGCTACTCTGTTTTGAGTAGAAGAATCTAGTTCTAGTGTGACTCAGAAGATCCACTCCTCTTTAATTTCTTCCCAATAGATTAATGAAAACCATGAAGAGAAAAATGTAAATGATTTTGGCTGTATATAGATAGGAGTGCATAAGTAAGGGATTTAAATGCACAGAAATTATATGAAAGATTAGAATAGTTACAGGGTTCTAGACTCCCTCCATGAAGCCTTAAAAATAAAAAAAAAACACATAAACAAAATCTCTGATTTATTTATTGATTGATAGAAACAAGGACTATAAGCACTCCAAATACTCTCCAGTATTTTAGTTGTGGAAGATCTAGGGTTCCAAACAATAAGTTTTTAAAATTGTAAATTGGACATATATAATATATTCAAATTTCCTTTTGTCTATAAGGTTTTTGTCAGAAAGTATATTGTGCTGGAAGCTATAAAAGCTACTAGCTGAATTTTGAGTCTTGATATGAGTTATTTTCACAGAATGGCTTGGGTTGGAAGGGACCTCAAGGATCATCAAGTTCCAATCCCTCTGCTGTGTGCAGGGCCTCCAGCCTCCATATCTAATACTAGACCAAGCAATGATCTAAAAGACAAGCTCTTTAAAGACAATTGTATTTAAACTGTAGAAATATTAAGACCAAGAAGGACGAAGAATGTAATCTCCAACACAAAATGGGTGATACTTTCACTCTTTCACTAATCCCACATTATGCTCAGCCTCTAAGTATTGGATGATCTTTATCAAGTTTTGCAAGTACATATCTTAATCTTAAAAGTTCAAGTAAGACAAAATTAGCTGTGTCCTGAGTAAAAAGTTCTAATGGGTTAATTGCTTTCAGGATTAAAAGACTTTTTTCTCCTCAATTTTTTTATTTGAAGGTGTTCAGCAGGCATTTACAGAAGGTACATAAAAGCATTCAGAACCACATCCTACAGATTTTTGCTAATGTCTTTAAAGCATACATAGAGGAAAAGGGAGAACATTAAATAAGTAACACTGTTCTTTTAAAACTGATTTCTTTGGCCAACCTTGAAGAATGTAGTTTCCTACAGCTGCAAAGCCCTGGAAATTCAGGATTCTGGCCTGCAGTACAAATTAACCTACATATCCTCCACATTAGAGACTTTTTGAACTACTTCACATAGAGCTGAGCAGAGAAAAGTTCTCTGCTTTCAAAACAAACAGCTATTGCAAGCATCCACCTGTGATTCATGGCAAAGACATTCTGTGGCAAAACAGTAACTCTTTTCCAAGAGGTGAACTGCAGTTAACTGGGTTCAGTCTGGAAATGCTCTGAGGAACTTGAAGCAATGCTAGATGGTGTGTATTTAGTGTGGTTGCTGGTTAAGGAAGTATTCTGTAGTAATCTGGCAAAAGTTTTCTGTGAGACATTAATATTCTTTGAACATCAATTGGGATTATTTATTTAATGTTCTGGAAATGCTCGATTTTTTTTTTTTTTTTTTTTGGCGGGGGGGCTATTTTGTTGGCTTTTTTTTTTTCTTTCTGTGTGCATAATAATGGATATATTTCAAGTAATTCAAGAAATGGTTTATTATAAGTTTAAGACAGCAGTATAGCTAAAAAACATTTTGAGTGATGGATAGCTATGAATGACAAATTTATGCTTTATTGTAATTATACAAGATTTTATGTGTAGTTGTTTCTTGGAAGTATTATTGTCAGGACGTATCTCTTATCCTCTTCAACAGTCAGCTACTCCTTTCTGTAACTTGCTGTTGCACTGTATTTTTTTTGCACGTGGTGAATTTTTTTTTGTCATCACTGACTTCTTTATATGTTTTCTCTTACATGTTGGTACCATGAGATTTTCTAAAAGGGAATAACTGACTCTGGTGTATCAAATTTAGTCCACAATACTGGTTTATCTGATACTTCCTTACACATCCTCATCTCTTTATTGGATGAACAGAAAAGTTTCCGTATTTGCTCAGAAAACAGAGACAGCCTGTTCTGGAGTAGATAATAGTGTACATCAAAATTTTGAATATGTTTTTATAGTGCATCTTATTGAAATACTACAGGTAAGAGGAAAAGGATAATGTTTATTGTTCATTTAAATGTTTCTAGAGCTCCAGTTGTAGCTGGAGATCAGCCTAAAACATTCCTGCATATAAACATCAGCAGCGAAATCTTAAAGCTTCAGTATAACATACAGGGTAACATAAGCCTTAAGAGTAGAAGCTAATCACAAGAGAAATGTGAATAATAAAGCTGAATAATTTCTAAAGAACCGAAGTTAGAAAGATGAATATTTTCACTGGAAAAAAAAAGTTTATTTAACTGCATAAACTGCATTGTTTTTCTAATTTAGAGGGGGGGAGGGGGAAAGCCATCTTTAAGTTACTAAAGCTACTCGTTTGCAAGCAATGTAACTTTATATTGTGTCACAGTAAAACTGGGTCAGAAACTGTCCCAGATTCTAGAAAACATTCTTTTTCATAAATGCTTTTTCTTATATCAGTATAATGTAGATCTCTGCTTATTCATACTTAGGCAAACAGCTCACAGGTATATATGTACCTTAGCCAAAATCTGTTTTCACTAAAATTCTAGCATCTGTGTGCACCTGGGTAGGCTCACTCACTCATAGCTACAACCTCTCTTGTGCTACATAGATCTCTTGTTCAGCCTCAAGAATGAGGCTGAAATAGCACTTAAATCTTCCTGAAATTGTTGTTCTTTTTCCTCCTGTTTTATTTCAGATGAACCATCACTCTTGTGAATGAACAAATAATTATCAGACTCCTTTAAAGCTTCAAAAAAAGAAAAATAATGAGTAATTGAAATGGGATCATCACTTTGATTTTATGTCAGAAAATAATTTCTCAGAATGCACAGAGAATTGGGAAGGCATAGGGAAAACTAATTATTATATAGTTCACATAGTCAGTGTATTTATAGATACAATTTAAATGCTTAATCTGCTTAACGTTTTAATTGTTCAGGAAGCATTATATTTCATTCAGTGGAGAGGTAAAGATAGAAAGTATTTAGAAAGTTTTTAGCTCTGCTTTCAGTTGGCTTAGATGATGAATAAAGTAGGATATGACATATCATTTCTTGTTATTTGTTGAATTTGATTCATGTCTATACTTCAGGGGAAAAAAAAAAAAAGGGGGGGGGGGGGAAGATGTAGGAGGTTGGTTAATTTATTCAAAACAAGGATTCATTGTAGCTATCCCGTTCCTTTTGAAAACCTCAGTACAAGTTACAAACTCTAGAGGCTCATTGTAATGTTTTGTTCGTCCTTTACTGAGGATAATTTGTTCCACCGTCTTCTGTAGTCTTGTGTTCTCCCCATGATGACTCCATTCATTATGAAATCCCGTATAATAATCTCCAGACTTGTAGGAATTGTTAGTACTTTGAGAATAACTTTTTTTTTTTTTTTTTTTTTTTTTTTTTTTTAAGAAAAACTAGATGGGAAACTAGAGTGATACCTCAGAACTTGTCTTCAATGTTTATGAATGATCATTTCTCTTAGAAGTAATCTATTATCTTTTTCAAGGACAAACATCTCCAGCAGTCTTCCTACTGGTTTCATTTGAACTGTTCATGACCAAATAAAAACTACATGGAGTAGAAATTAGCTTTGCCTATAAAACATTCGTATCTTCTATTTTGTAATATCATATATTGCTTTCCCTTCTTTTATATGGTATTTAGAAAGGTATACATCATTATTGTCTTTTTACTGAACAGCTTATTTAAATCATTTTGGTATGATTCTGATTATGCACAAGGTATCATCTCCACTTTTCAGAACAAATTTCCATTTCTTGGCATTTATACTGCTTTGTTAGTATTGCTTTACTATGTGTAACATATAATTCATACAGCAGGATTTATCATATAAAGACAATTCAAATGAATCTATTCAAGAATCCAATTAGCATATGCACATAAGATTCATAGTGTTCATCAGAATTGAGAACTTACCCTATCTTCATGTTACAGTTTCATATTATCCTTTTTATATCATGGTATAATTTTAGTTTTCTTTTTCTCTGATATTTATGTTTTGTTTCCCTTTACATTTCATTTTTTTCCCGCAAAATATTTTCTAATTAATACCCATGGGTGGATTCCATCTACAGTAATTCTCTGCTACAAAAGAGGGCTGGATAGTTTCTATACTGAAGAGAATTAGAGTCTGTCTTCATTTAAGTGTACTGAAATACTGCACTCTAGCTCTGTGAGAATCATCTGATTTATGATGATATATTCTAGCTTGAGTTTACACTCAGAGGGAACGTGTCAATAAAGCAATGCATTTTCATGTCTTATGAGTGTAAGGGAGGGTGGAGGTTGGTGGTTTATGTTAGCCACTGAAAGATTGCATGCGATTTCAGTTCAAAAATTATTCTTCCATTTTATTCAAGTGCAAATGTATTGCCTTATCTGTCCTTCCTTGGTACTTATTCAAATTGTGCAATGCCACATGGTGCCACATATAGTGCAGACGCATAATAATGGGTGCCAAACTTAAATGGTATATCAACTCACCTTGGCAGAACATTGTGTAACTCCAGCAGTACAAGCTCTGACAGCAATACAGAGCATCACTGCAGTGTCGAATCCGTGCTAAGAAGCAATTTTCCTCAGTACATCTCAGTTCCTGTGACTCATCTTCAGCCCTTTATGTTACCAGGACTGCAGATAAACAACTCTGTTTTTGTGGGATAAACTGTAAAACAAAAGTCTTGAGAGGTATGTTAAAATTCTTTGTGTTGTACCATTAGTTTTTGCAATAAAAACCATTTATCCAGAAAAGCAAACCACATCTTGTACTGCAGAAGTGATGTTCCCATGTGTCTTCAACAAATATGGTGACAGTGAAGGTTGAAAATGATCAGTAAAACTAATTCATTTTTTTGGTGTTGTTGTTATTTGTGTTATTTAAAGTATGTTTGTGCCTAAATATCATATATTTAGAAGAGACACAAGCCAGGACAGTGAAATAACATCACACAATTTCTATCACACTTGAAGATTTTACTAGCCTCTCTACCATCCAAAATTTAGTAACGCTTGACTCCATATACAGTGCTCTTTATTCATGAGTCTCAAAACCCTTTTCAGGGAAGGAAATACTTTGTATCATTTCCAGATGGGGTAAATCAGAAACTAATTAATATTCCCAGCATCTCATGAAATGAACAGTAATAATATTCCCTATTTGATGATGAAGTAGGTGAGGTACATAGACTAGATTATTTGTACAAAGTTATTTCTGACTCAATGGCAAATAAATGGCAAATAGGCAAATAAATAACTTTTTTTTTTCCCCAAAAAGAATATTCTAACCACAAGACATTATCTTTTTCCTCAATAATAAAGTTAAATATGTGAAGTAAAATAATGAGGTTGTTCTACAGCTTAAATTCACAGTAATAACAGATGTTCAAGAGTTTTTAATTTCTCTCTTTCAGTAATGTGGTCTGCGTACTGCCTGAAGCAGGATTTAATTTGTCTCATTGCATTATCAGACAACTAAGCTGCTGTCAAAACAGGCAGATCAGGAATTAATGAAAACATTTCTATATACCATTCTGAGATTATACTACAGACAGATGTATTTTAATTTCCAGGAATTTAAGTTTCAGATCCATAGATGTGGGGCTTAAACTAAAATCAGATAACAATACAGGCTAAATCTTGATTCACATCTGAAAATCTGATGTTCTTATAAGGAGTGAATCTGCACGGAGACCCACATAAATAGTTATAGTCAATAATCCTGTTTCACAAAACCTCCATCACAATTGTCATTGAAACTTTCCTTTGCTGACTAGTCTCAACAGCTGGAACAGTGAAAGACTACAAAAGGTCTCATGATCTTCACTGAAATGCTTCAAAAACATGTTTAAACCTGAAGGATTAGCTAGCTGACTAAACTTCTGCCACTAGACCTTCAAGAATTTGTGTGACCTTGACTAAGCTATCTTCTTGCTTATCTGTTAGGCCTAAGTCCTTTAGTATTGTATAGTGTTCCAACCAATGACCTGCACTTGGAAAAAGCAAATAATAAAAGCTCCTCAGGGCACTTTGCTATCGTCATTAACACAAACAAACTTGTTGTCTGGAATTACCTGCTTTAGTTTCTCCATTTAATGCAATTTAGCAGCAGTGTCTAGTGAATTCTGCAAATTGCTTCAAAATTAGTCTTTAAAATACATGCATTTTAATATGCAACTACAGGTGGCAACTTAAACTTCAGGTGCTAAAATTTCCCTTTTGGAAGGTGTGTGTAAGTTTGTATTCTACCTAGCAAGAACCAGAAGCATTTTTGCTACGTTTTTACAGCAGAGAGGACTTAGGCTTTACTCTTCAATGGAGTCTGTGTGTAATAGGGTTCATGGCTGTCAACAGAGACTCGTGTAGTCGTCATGCTCATCAGAAAGCTTTGGTTTGAGGTCCTGGGTCTTTTTCAAATTGTAATGCTGCTTCTTTTCTCATTGAAATTAGGAATATTAGTGAGGAAATTTATAAAGCCCTCACTGACCTGATTTTTCATGGTCCTTGGACTCCGGCTTAAGCAATCTCCCCTTTCTACAGACACATTTTTTTCCTGCGTTAGCCCTCAGATTATTCTGGGGCAAATGTTTGTACTAGTGCACAGATGGATAATGGGAAATTAATCTGACTGAAATACAGTTCAATCTATTCCCTCCTTTCCTCCTCATTAAACAAAAACCTATGCAGTCGTAACAAAGATAGCAAGAGTTACAGAGGTGTTAACTGCATCTGCCCATCTTGCCCCCCCCAAAATATTTATTCAATAATATCCTGAGGATATTGTTATTATTTCCAAGTCTAACTTTAAAACTGTAATTGTGGACCTGGTATAAAGATACCGATTCAGTGTGGAGAACTGAGCTTATTTCTGTTTCAATTCAGTTGAATATTGTTCAATTCATATAGTTTTCTGATACCTTCAAAATTAGCAAAACTTCACTCCACTTTAGTTCTATCAGAAAATCCAGAATAGGAGGTTACACATTATCTTGAGTAATACTTCCCAGATATAATGATTTCAGGTGGGTAAAAGAAAAAATATTGGCATGGAATTAATATTATGAGATATCTAGTCCATATCTACAGCACTTATGTCAACATTCTGGATTACAGTGAAATGTTAATTAATAAACTGAAGTATTTAATAATCCTGAAGGTAAGACTTGATATTAATTTCTTTCAGAAATGTGCTTCACATACAGTTTATTGCCTGCTGTTCACCCTTCCTCCAGCCTTAGAATTTAATATATGTGTTGGCTCCAAGTAGCTAGAATATTCACTTTAAACCCAAAGGTCATAGCACTGTGCTTTGATAGCATACCATTCTTGATCGCTGTTGGAACAAAACAAAAAATGACATTTGGCATAGTCAGAAGTAGAAAGCCAAGATTACAGACCACAATAAACTCTGCCTGCAATAATCAACAATCTTTGAGAGAAAACATATGCTGTGATGTCAGCATTCTCAGCTTCACAGGGGCACACTAGGAATGACATTTCCCTTCTTTTAATTCTGTTAACATTTAATTATAAATATACAAATATAAAACATAAAGCCTCTTCAGCTTTTCCAGATTGTCTGGATACTACAGCAATATCATACAGCTTTTTGATGAATTTTCACCACACACTGCAAAACCCCTGCCTACAGTCTCTCAAACATTCCAGAGGGAGCAAAGGAGATAGCAAGCCTGACCAAAATGTTCGGTCTACCTGGAATGGAGCTTTAGCGGAAAATCCTGAGGAGAACTTTCAGCAAAGAAATTCACTTAAATGATTCAAAGCAGCCTTGAAGCTGCTCCAGCTATTCCAGCTGGAGTGTGAAGAGAATAGGAATATGCAAGGAAATAAGGAAGATTTACATATCTTTTGAGGGAAGTACAATTAATCTGAGATTAAAGATGGTTGCAAAGGTTTCAGTGTTCTCTCAAATATAAGTCCTCTCAGAGAAACTAAGGCACACACAGTGCGTCTAACAGATGTCTCATCTTTACGTGTCAATCCAACATGGTTGTTACGACGAAAAGATAATCAGTTATGAAAATGGCAAGTGTTCCTTTTCACTGCACAGCAATCAGAGATGGTATGATGATACTGTCATTGAACACTTCCAAGCAGGAAACTGATATAATGATTAAAAAAAAAAAGCAATCTTTTTAAATCCTTTCACTGACTCCCCTATAAGTACAATTCCCCAAGAATCAATATAAACATTAGGTTTCTAGATGCTCTAACTTATCATCTTCTCACTGAGCTTTTGTTTACTTTTAAATCTCTGCATCCCATAGAAAGTACAGAATATTTCCAAAATTAAAGCATGAATTGCTGGCAAGGTTGGCTGAGGCATAGAATTATGTGCAATGGGAGAGTGTGAAACCACGCAGAAGCTTCCAGTGGAAAGACTGAGGTAGTGATTTTGGCCCTGCTAATTAAGTCCCAATGGTATTAAGGAAATTTTCTCCTCCCTACAGTCAATTTAAAAAAAAAAAAAAAAAAAAGTATATGATTATATAGGTCTTTCTCTGCTGGCATACCACAGAGCTTAACAGATCAAGGAGATGCATTCCAGTGGCTCAAATCCGTTCTCTACACACATCTGATAGTCTTTAAATGTTTAGCAAAAGCTCATGCATGTCTTTGGACATGGCTGAAAGGAAGCTGTGTTGTGGTAGATAATCTATCTACAGTGTATGTGAGCTGCAGTGGTTGCGTGAAACCTAAGAGTTGGGGACACCTGTTGTGTTTGCTTTCAGTCCCCATGTAAGTAAGAGCTGAAGCCATGTCTGCACACTGCACAGCTTCTGCAGCCAGCACAGCACATATTGGCATACCCACTGCAAAAGCACAGGGGTTTCTCTCCCCTGGAGTACCTCCACAAACCTCTTTGAAACTCATGTGCCTTTCCAAGAGCTACCTCAAAGCAGACAATGGTAGAAAATTGACCAGATTTAGTGTCCTCTGCCACACCAGGAGCCAGAGCTCCCAAACTTCTCAACAGCATCTGTAATCTGCAATTTATATTGTGAAGAGTACAGATTTTAAAGTACAAGGGCTCAACTGGTTGGGAAAATTGGGACTCAGCTATAGTCACCTACTATGCCTAAGTCTAATCTTCAAGTACTGTCCAGTGGTTGACATGAACAGCATGTGTAGAAAAAACTTCGCCAGAATTTGCTAAAAAAAATTTCAGAAGTTTTTGCTGTTGTAACATCAAAGCTCTACTAAACATACTCATGTTTTTTGGCAGCTTTTAAATTTACTGTCCTAAAGCCTTAGAGGTTGAGCTCATAAATGCAATGTCTGCTTCCAGCCACTTGCTGGAAGAGCTGACAGACATAACTGATGGTATCCAAGTCACCTGTTCAAAATACAAACATTACATTTTAAGTGCCATAAAGATAACAGGTTAAGTAAACCATATATACAATGTATTTTCAAAGCCAGATTTGCTGTGCATGCAAAGATCTCCATGCTACAGAAAGAATCTTCTGTGACGAAACCACAGTCTGTATGAGTAAGAAAGTGTGTTTCTCACCCATCCAGTACTTGGTATAATCTTTAGGTAGCAATTACCTGATTGCCTACTCTCAGAGTGATATAGAAAAACTATAGAAAATTTGGATAGCTGACTTTTCCATGTGTGAAATTAATAGCAGTATTTAAGAGTGCATTTTTAGGTCCTTGCCTGGTATTAGGTTTATGCCTCAGCAAGTACCTCGTCCACAGTTTCTTTATCAGCAGACCCATGTGATTACAAGCTATAATAATATGCAAGCACAATAAAGGATCCCACGAGCAATCCACACATGCATGCCACACATTTCATCATTTCACAGCTGGAGTTAGCAACGTCTCACTCTAACTTGTAAGGGTCAGGTAAACAGTCAGTGTTCTTAAACTACAAAAATATATGCAAGAAACCAACAGTTTCATGAGGAAAACAAAGACTGTCAATAGCAGAAAATAAACATTATAATGGATAGGCCAATAGTTTATAAAATCAAATTCCACCCATTTGTGATTGCCAGTACTAAAATCTACTAATCCGAATCATTCAAAGAAAATTTGCTTTTCTTTCTCCCTTTTGCAAGTATGTTCATAATGTGTCACTTAGTATGTCAGTTAGATTTCTGGACCATCTTAAAACAACTTTCTGGTGTGTTATATCTCCAGATCTGGCACTTGCCTCAAGATCTGGCACATAATCTGTGAAGGTCTGAAAGAAATACAGTGTGGAGTTTCTTCTGTGCTGCAAATTGAGGGTGAAGTTCCCATGCTGATCTTCACCTATGATAAAATGGATATGTGGTCAGTTACCCACTGATCCCAGTTCCTTCACCTCCTTTATGTACAAAGTCAGCTAATGCATTGCTTTAATAAATAATGTTTATTTTAATAGCACTTTTTAATTGCAGTAGTGGATGTAGAAAAAAGTTCTAAAACTGACTAAATGTATGCATACAAACTACTGACCTGCTAAAGTATGTTTCAACACATGGGACTAGATGGAGGAATTTCTTCAAAATATAACTCAGTTCTGAAAAATATGTTATGGTTCTCTTCTGTGCTGTCTGATTTATAGTTCAACAACTTATGATAAATAGTGTTAACTCTAATAAGTAAATTGCATTTTCTGATAGTAGAAGAACAGTACATTTACAAAACCTGACAAATTACACAATCTTGGTGGCATATTGGCATACCTTGTAATTATTAACATTAATTCACAAAGGAACTGAATTCCTCAACACTGATGCTCTCCATGTATGAGTTCCTGCCCTCCAAAAGTTGAACCTTTAGCTTTCCAGAAAGATATTCTGCATTTATTGGGATTGCTCAAGACATGTCCTGGAAACTTCTTTTTAATATTCATTTAATCATTTATTAAAAGCAGTAGCATGTTTTACAGAAAAATATTCTAGAATATGGTTAAAATTAATTCCAATTCCAATTAATTCCAAGGACCTAAGAAAAGAAATGAGAATCAGGTTTTCGAAATGTAAGAGAGAAGAGAAAAAGTATGATATCTTTAGGTGAAAATTTGTTTGATTTGTTTGAAACTGGAAAGCAAGGACCTGAAAGCAAGTATTTTTAGCTTCTTCTTAAACAACTTAATATTTAGATACTGTTTGTCTTTATCAGATTGTCACATGAAAGTAAAGATCTCCAGTTGGATATTTTGTCTTGCTAACAACCTTCACATTTACTTACCTAAGCTCAGAGAACTGTTTGTAGGAGTGGAAACTTTGTGCTGATATACAAAAGTATAGCTGATGTGGCTGACTTGTTAATGAAGAATTTTTTTCATGAAGTAGAAGGAGAGCTCCTGTCCTGAGATTTCCACAGATCAAAATACATAAAGAGCAACGCTTCTTGTACTTTCTTGCTTTAGCAACTTTCTCTTAATAATTAGATGTCTTTTCCACCACAACTACAGATTTCTTTTTACTAGGAGAATGTGACCACTGGCTCCCCAGAAGGGAAAGTCTTGTTTCCATATTGCTTTCCAGACCACTCCCTTCACTGGGAATTAGCTTGCCTGCTTGCAACACTAAAATAATTTTGAGCTTATGTGAAAAATCCATTTGCATCTTGGATGGATTGCACAAAAATCTAGTTCATTGGGTAATAACCAGATTAAACAGACCATTCTGCATCTTATAATGAATGAAATAATGGATTCCATAGCTTTTTATCATAAGTTTATTTGCTGTGTCAATTAGATCAGATGGACCAATAACTAAATCCACAAATATACTGATTTAATAAATGCATGAGAATAGTTGTCATTTTATTGACAAAATCTTGTATTTAGCTGCACTGACAATGCAGTTGTCTCTCTAGATCAGTTACTGATCCATACTCATTCCATGTACATTTTGCTTTCCTAAGTAGAGACCTAAGTATCTTTTGAAACTGTCAGTTATATGTTTTTCCTGATAATTGTTCTATACCCTGAATCACATTTAAAAAATATGTAAAGATAATCAAAATATTCCCAATGTTTTATTCAAAGAAAAAGGTCTTTCTGTACGTTTGTAAAGTGTTTGTCTTTCTTTTCCTATTTCTGCAACAAAATAATAAGTATTCACTGTGATTCAAACAATTTTTTTGTCCCATCCCCCCCATTTTTAGTGAAAAAGAAATTAACAGGGATTCCAAAGAAAATGAATGCTGAACTTTTCAATCTAATCTCTTGTATTACTTTATGGAAAATTATAGTTTTCCTCTTTATTTTCCCTGCATTTCATTAACTTAAACAATTCAGCATTTAATAGTGCTGTGAATTAGTGAAGACTCTAAGGCCATGTTTGCACTGAGGCAGTCTAACCTAAGAAGTAAAAAGGCAATTAACATCCAAACTTTTATAAATTAAAAATGCTATAAATTGTACATCAAATGAAAAATGCTTTTACTCAGTGATATGCAAAATTTTGGTCCCACTAAGTGCATGAGCAAAAATTTTCATTTCTGGATCAGAATTTCATTTCTAACATCACTGATGAGAGCAATGCGTTATTTGGCTAATAGCTGAAGTGATATCTGCTGTCTAACTGAAAATAATCAACCAAGTAGGCATGTAAAAGACTTCTTCCAGTTAATACCATTTCTATTTTCTTTAAATTGAGTGAGAGAGAGGCCAACCTCAGTAACTAATCTAGACAGCCATAATGGTAAATACGAAGTCTGATATATCTGGGTCTGATACATCTGGAGTAGGTGGTGAGAATGACCATCAGAAATGTATTGACAGCTAATGCATGGCATCTCCTCAAAGTCTTTCTCCACGGATGTAGTGTAGCTGGTACTGGAGGTGAGGAGAACTGGGGGCTAAGCTGGCTTTAGACATGGCAGTTGAAAGTCCCCAGCGGGGTGTGCTAGGACTTTGCCCCTCAGCTCTTCCTGAGAGCATCGAGGAGAGTCACCCACTGGTTGTTCCTGTTCAGTCAATGGAGAATCCACAGATAAGTCAAAACCAATCACTTGGGATGAAAGATCATCACAAAGCCGAGTAGTATCATCAAAACATTTTGGTCGTTTTGCCCTGGGGAGCTTGTAGAAGACGGAGAGAAATGCTGTCTCCACACTATGCTCCAGAGTGTGATCTGACTGATTGGGGTCCAAGGAATTTGAGGATATAAAATCTTGTTCCAAGAAAAAGTGAGTGAGATGTTGGAGGAGAATTGGCAAGGAAATTAATGTGCAAAGCTATGATCCTCATTAGGAATAGACCACAGCCTGTTTTAAGATTTCTACCTTCTCTAACATCCTTTTGGGGAATTGCAGTGGTTTTAAGGGCACAAAAGTATATTTAAAATCTATAAACAAATGTAGGAGTGTAAATGTTTTAATAGGACTGTAGGTCTTTTAATCTGGGCAGTTATTAGGTGGTAGCCAATTTCCCTCCTCGCAGTGATAGCCTCTGGAATCTGCTTGTTCCATTGTACCAGACCTACCAGAATTTCCTAACCACCTGTGGCTTTTCTGTTTTTCAGTGCAAACTGCAATGTTGTTCTTAATCTTTAATTGTTCTTCTAGGGAAATAACAGAACAACTACAAAAAACTTGTTTTCTTGTTTTATATTTCTCTTACAATTACATCTGAACCTCTAAATATATTCCTCAGAGCCAGTATGACTGTGATTCTTCAGATTAATCCACAGGTGGTCATCCATTGTGGTGCCTTTCCCAACTTTTAGATCTCTGGTTCAAATGTAAGAACCTTTAAATCATGCATGTGATGTGTTATCGCATAGATGGCTCTTTGGCTTTGGGAGGAAAAACTGTGACAGACCAATTCCCATTAGATGTTTACATCACAGAAAATGGCAGCATAACTTGTCCTAGCTATGACCACATAATTTTTTACAGGCTTGATTAAAGAGGTTTGGAGATGGAATAGGATTAGCCACAGCCTTTGAGGAAGCCTTGTGAGTTGATGTTGAAGCACTTTTACAGGGTAGTGGAGAAAAAATCCCCCACATTACTCTGCCTTGTGGTGTATTTGATCTGTGGGAAAAACAAGAAATCTAATTTAGTTTTACATTATGCTGTGATATTTTTATGAAGCATATGATGCATGCACTATTTGAGATTGTTTCTCTGTTTCTTGGCTTGTCAGACCTGAAAGGTGCTAACCTTTCACAGGCATTAAATCCTCATTTTAAACGTGGAAAACCAAGATCTAAAGGATAATGCCCAGATATCAAGCACTTTCAGACAAGAAGAGAAGTCTGTACTGTTGTACTATTTTAATATTACTGTATCCCTATCGCTCTCCTTGTATTACATAAACCTTTAAAGAAAAAGCAAGTTTGACATTCCTTTTTGAGAATTTAATTTTGCAAGTCCTAATGTAGTACAAATAAGATGAAATATTGCCCAAAGACCACTTACAGATTTTTCCCAACTGAATTGTAACATCTCTTCTGAATCATGCTAGAGTAGGCTGAAAGTGATGAAAAGCTTTCTACAAGTAATGACAGCAGCAAACAAAATCTATTTCTGTAGGAACACTTCCCACAGTTTCTATCTCCTTTCCTTCTCTCTCTTCTTGATGTTTTGGAGACAGTGCCTATTCTGTCCCTGTGTCCTAAGGTATTTGCTCTCTAGGGGTAGGCAGCATTATTTCTTTGTAAAACCATCTCCTTCTGTTTCACTTGTGTAGGAGAAAAAAATAAATAAATAAACAGGCAGATGCTGCTACCTGGACTGTAGACTCTTTCCCACTGCTCTGTTTTTTTCCTTTAAATGATCTCAAGTGATACAAAAACTGACCAATTCCAGAGATATTTACATTTTTTACAGTCTTGAAAAAAATATGTAGTAACCATCCCTGAATAAGATGTAAGAATATAAAATGTTTTTATGTTTCTCTGCTTAACTGCATTTGAAAACTGGGTGTCAAAATCCGCATGCAAATTTAGTAAGAAATTGGTATTTTTAGAAGCATTTTGATAAGGGCAAATCACTAAGTGTACATCCAAGTACAAACCATTTGTATCAAAATGCTAGTGCCTTTGCCCTCAGAGAATAAGTAGTTCTTTAGCACACAGGCACATAACATTTTCAGAAATAATTCCATCCTTAAATTAGTGGGTTAGGAATTGAGTGTTCCCAGTGCATGAATGCTTTACCAGTTCCATATATGACGTAATCTGCAAAGATTCTGCTTGATGCAGGGGAAATGTCAAAATGAAAAAGACAAAGTCTATACATTCAAAAGCAAAAAGAAAATAAACGTGAAAAAAATAAACAGATAATATCAGGAAATATTGGATAGCTAATCAAAATATTATGTGGTCTACACAAAAAATGCTGAAAGATGTAATGATGGACAAAAACTATTAAACAACAATGTCTTTTCTTTATTGCCAAATATTTCAGAATAAGAATGTGTGCCAATGAAGGTTTATAACTGAGAAAATGGTTACTGCTTAGGATATACAAATTATAAATGTCAGGCCTCTTTAGTACTTTAAAAATTTAGATTTTCTTTTGTAGGATGTCTGTATCCCTTAAACATGTGGTGTATATTCAGGAGAAAGTGTCGAAATGTATCTGTATGTGTATATATGAAGTTGGAACAAACTGCATTGTGCTTACTTACACAGCCAGTGGTGTTTATTTCACTATTTTCACACTGAAAAAAATGAAAATATATTATTTTGAAAGAAAGCCCCCCGCATACTTTCAAAAATTTCATTCAAGATGTTTATTGACATTTTTTCTTCAAATAACTTATTAGGAAAGAGGGGAGAAAATTCATTATTTTTCTGACAAATTTATTTGTGCTCACTACTGAAATGGTATAATCAGTTATAAAAGTTCTATTCCAGTCAACTTCAGAATACATTATTTCTTCTGAGCTAAACATTTCGACAAGCTGCACATAATACCTTCTCAGTTAACTCAGTGACTGTAGAAAACAAACTCGAAAATATACATCGTTGTGCGTGAGCTCTGAATCAGCTCGTCCAATTTTTCCATACCAAGACGAAACAATGTGTCGAATGACACTTGCCTTTCTAGTAACTTTGATTCTGAGATAGCTGGATCAGCTTCCTGATCAGTAGCCTATCAAGTCAAATATGGGCATGCATTTAGTTAGTTTCAAACTGGATTACTGGCTAACTAATGGTGTTTATTAGGTCTTCTCTGTATGTGTCAAGTCTTCGTAGACTTCGTGGATAAAATTCTAAAACTCTTGTCCCTATCTCTAGCATGGAGATGCTGATAAAGGGATAGAGATTTGAATTAATCCGTGTCAGAAAGATTGCAGCTATGCCTGTTTCATGTGATTATAAAGACAGAAGAAACAAAACAAACAAGCAAACAAAAACATAACACATGGCCCACCCACCTAGTGAATTTTATACAGATTGTTTTCCCTTGGAATGATACTTCAGGATAGGCCTCAGTATTACATCTGAAAACATTTCAAAACATTTAAAATTTCCTAATCCTCTTTCTCGGCAATTTCATTTTAAGTGCTCCTTTCTACCAAGAAACCCTTTGAAATAGTATTTTTCACTAAAACAATCAAATTAGGATATTTTTCACCTTTGTATTTTGTCTCTCATGACATTTCTGAAGATTTTATTTATTTCTGTTTGGCCTCAGTTGCAGCCACCACAAATATTTTTTTTAAAAAAAGTAATTAAGACTTAGAAAATTTTGTCATGATGCTAAAGGAGAGCAAACACTTCATTCACTTAATCATTTTTAGCATTAAGTTATCACGCTAAATCTATTTGAAGCTTGCTAACATATGAGAACTTGAAATATGCATGGCTGAATGCAAGCAAGTAGCGATGCTTAGCTGGTTTTTGTTTCTTTTGGGGGTTTTTGGTGATCTTTTGTTCAGAGCCTGTTTTAGTATTGTCTTTTGCCTGAGATACAAGAATCTTTTTTCATTTAACAGTAGGGATTATTCCATTTTCAAGTTATGTCATCAACTCAGAAATACTTGCTTTCAGCTATGCATTTGGCAGAAAAACTGTTTACCCATCTACCCCTACTTACACATCTGAGTAGTCTGACATGGAATCACTTACAGCTTTGTTCATATTTCCATCAAGTATCCATTCTTTAGTCCCTTTTTGGAAAGTCCCTCTTGTAGTACATATGTAAGAATTTTCCCTTCTACTTTATCCCAAAATTATCCCTTAGTTCTGAAATCTACACATTTTTAAGATTGCCCCCAAATGCAGTATTTTCTAGGGTTCTAAATCTCTTAGTGTTTGGTAAATATAGTTCTTTTTAGGTTGATGGTCTGCACTTGTTCTTCTTCAAGCAGTTTTTAACTGAAAGTTTAGAATCGGCCAGAATCATAAAACAGAGAATCACAGAATCACAGAATTGCAGGATCTGGAAGGGACCTCAAGAGATCATCAAGCCCATCCCCCCGCTAAAGCAGGTACCCTTCAACAGATTGCACAGGTAGGTGCCCAGACAAGTCTTGAAATCTCCACAGAAAGAAACTCCATAGCCTCTCTGGGTAACCTGTTCCAGCACTCAATCACACATCATGAAGAAGTTCTTTTGCATGTTAATACAGAACTTCCTGTGTTCAAGTTTTAGTCCATTACTCCTTGTCGTATCATTACACACCACCGAGAAAAGCCTGGTCTCATCCATTTGCCTCCCACCTCCCTTTAGATATTTATAAATGTTTAATAGATCCCCTCTCATTCTTCTGTTCCCCTAGCTGAACAGACTCTAGACTCCAGGCTGGTCGTGCTGCACCAACCTCATCTCCTTCTATGACTGAGTGACAAGACTGGTGGACAAGGGAAAGGCTGTTGATGTAGTCTACCTAGACTCCAGCAAAGCCCTTGGCATGGTCTCTCACAGTATTCTTCTGGATAAACTGGCTGCCCATGGCCTGGACAGGTATACCCTTCTTTGGGTAAGGAACTGGTTAGAGGGCAGTGCCCAACAGGTAGTAGTGGAGTTAAGTCCAGCTGGTGATCCATTACAAGTGGTGTCCCCCAGGGGTTGATACTGGGGCCTATCTTGTTTAATATCTTCATTGATGACCTAGATGAGGGAATTGAGTGTACCCTCACTAAGTTTGCAGATGACATCAAGTTGGTAGTGTCGATCTGCCTGAGGTAGGGAGGCCCTTCAGAGGGATCTAGATAATCTGGATCGCTGGGCTGAAGTGAATGGGATGAGGTTCAACAAGGCCAAGTGTTGGCTCCTGTACTTTGGCCACAACAACCCCATGCAGCGATATAGGCTTGGATATGAGTGGCTGGATGACTGTGTAGAGGAAAGGGAGCTGGGGGTGTTGGTTGATGCTCAGCTGAACATGAGCCACAGTGTGCCCAGATGGTCAAGAAGGCCAGTGCCATCCTGGCCTGCATTAGAAATAGCGTGGCCAGCAGGAGCAGGGAGGTAATCATCCCCCTGTACTCAGCACTAGTGAGGCCATACCTTGTGTACTGTATTCAGTTTTGAGCCCCTCACTACAAGAAAGACATTGAGGCCCTGTAGCATGTTCAGAGAAGGGCAACTAAATGGTGAGGGGTCTTGAGCACAAGTCATATGAGGAGCGGCTGAGGGAGATGAGATTGTTCAGTCTAGAGAAGAGTAGGCTCAGAGGAGACCTTATTGCACTCTACAATTTCCTGAAGGGAGGTTGTGGTGAGGAGGGGTTTGGCCTCTTCTCCCAGCAACAAACAGGACCTGAGGAAATGGCTGCAAGTTGTACTAGAGGAGGTTTAGGTTAGACATGAGGAAGAACTTTTTCTCTCAGAGAGTGGTCAGGCACTGGAATGGCCTGCCCAGGGAGATGGTGGAGTCACCATCCCTGGCAGTGTTCAAAAGGCATCTGGACGAGGAGCTGCGAGATACGGTTGAGAGGTTTGTGATAGCAGTGGTAGTGGGAGGATGGTTGGACTAGATGATCTTATAGGTCATTTCCAACCTTGCGATTCTATGATTCTATGATTCAGTTATTCAGCCTTTCCTCATAAGGGAGATGCTTCAGGCTCACTTTGTGGCCTTCTTCTGGACTCCTTCTAGGAAATCCCTGAAATTTTGAACTGGGGAGCCAAGTACTGGGCACAGTGTTCTAAATGTGTCCTCACTAGGGCAGAATAAAGGGGGAGGATCACCTTCCTCAAACTACAGGCCACTCTTTTTAATGCGCCCCAGGATAGCACTGGTCTTCTTTGCCTCATGGGCACGCTGCTCCACCAGGACACCCAGGTCTTTCTCTGCAGAGCTCCTCTCCAACAGGTCATCCACTAACCTGCACTGATGCATGTGATTATTCCTCCCCAGATGCAAGATTCTACACTTGCTCTTGTTAAACCTCATCAGGCTACTCCTCGCCCAACTCTCCATTTCAGACAGCACCTTAACACAACACTGACTTGAAGTCACATTCATGCATCTATTCCCTTACCACAAAAATGTTATACTAGAGAGGCATTTCCTTACTTTTTATGCCAAGTGGTGCATTTTTGCAGCTGAAAACAAGGAAGAAACAGCATCATATATCACCAACAAGCCCTAAGGCATCTAAAGATCACAGTTCAAAAATCATTGTTTAAGTTTTAAAATACTTCAAATCTATCTTTTCTTTTGTTTGTTTCCACTATCTTTCTTTTATGGTACAAAAAAGAACTGTCGTCAGAAATGTCAAAATGTATCTTAAAGCACTCCACGCACTTGAATAACCTGGACACCATCAGACGCTGCTTTTAACTCATTTGCAAGGACTTCAGTTTCCTTCTTCTCTAACTAATGCTCAGTTGAACTGCTAGAATCTTTTGTCTGGCTTTAATTCCCCTTCTTCTTCCCACAGCTTCAGTTGTTTGAAACGTGCATTTAAGATATCTTTGTTACCCTTTCTGGAAAAGGCACAGAAGCAGTTCTTGGAGAATTTGAGATTTTAGTTGGCCTTTGGCAAAGAAGTTCACCATTTTGGCAGCAGAAGTAGAGTTCATTGACAAAGATATTTAGAGCTTCCTCACTTGAACTGATGAACAACAACAGCAAATTGATTTCTAAACACAAGCTTTTAAGTCAGTAGCAAAGCATAACTTTCATAAATTTCCTAGAAACGTATTATTATGTAAATAAAGTTGATATTAGAGAGAGCCTCGCTAGAGGTCAAACACAGGTTATTTGGAAAACTGAAGCATCCGTATGTTGTATCAGTTAGAATTCCAGTGTTTTACTCACTGAGCTCCTACCATGTCTGTTTTTCCATTCCAGTGGCAGATTGATTTAATATTTAATTTCACATGCACCCCATATGCACAACTATAATTTGTGTGTACCCTTCAGCTGACTTTATAGACTGAACTGATTTAACTTTTCCTCAGGAAAAGGCATCATAAAAGTAGGTGTTGGTATGCCAAGTCCAAGTGTTTTTCCTCAGAGCAAGCTGTAACTGTTCTTGCAGGTGCTAGAGTCTGATAAGAACAGAGTTAAGATTAATTTCAGATTTAATCTAGAGAGATTTGTTTCCTTCTGCAGGAATTGTTCTGCTTGGCTCTGAGTGTAGGCAGCTATTTCAAAAATTTGCAGGCCTAAAATGGTCTAGTATTACTCTTCTGTTAATATTCGTCTAATACACCACAAGCAGTGTTTTAGTCTTCTATAACAGTATTGTATTATTTCTTTATTTAATTTCTGTTATTGAAAAATTAGGCTTTTATAAACTTTTAAACAATATCCATAACAAATACCAAGGCAAAAAAAGCAGATTCCACTTCTATATAGCAGTAGGGACTCTCCTGCATTACTTTTCTTTACATTTAGGTGGAAACTCATGCCAGCCATGGCTTTCCAAGCAAGAGCTGTTCAAAACAGAGGCTTTAGCTCTTGTCAAAATGCTGGATTTGGGGGATGGGAGAGGGGGAAGGCGGGGGGGGAGGGGTTGTTTTTGTTTTAAGAATAACTGAAAAGTTTTTGAAAAGAGTATGGAAAGATGTCATGCTTTTCCAAAGGAAGTTGTCAGGTACAAAGGAACTTCTTCATCTGTTGTGTCTTAAACGTGGCTTTGATATGGACTTGATGATTCATAAGTATGATTCAGTATAGCAGTTTAAATGTTTCTACTACTAAGTGGTATTTTCTGTCTTGCTTTAGAAGAGAGAGGACTCAAAGGTTCTTCCACTTCCTTCACTCTTTCTTTGTTTTGTTTTGTTTTTCTGTTCACATCAAGGATTCTTTCCAGCCCTAGATTGTAAACAGCTTACAAAATACTCTGAGGTGATGCAACTTTGGGTTGCTAAACTCCTGAGCATCTCATACCTCCAAGCATGAAATTAGTTGTATCCTGCTTTCCCAGTATCTATAGCTTCAAATAAAAAAAGTAATTAAAAAAAAGTAAATAAATAAAAAAGTATTAAAGGCAGACTAGGGATATACTTGTGTGACAAGTCAATAAAAGTCAGTAAAAGTCTAAACTGAAAGGACTATAAATCTATGAAATCTTTACTGACATGTTAATGTTGTCCGTTATTCCCAAACATATTTGGAGCATTTCCTGTGACATTAATTAAGCATTTCTCATTCTGTTTCTGCCCATTAGCCCAGGTGACTGCTAAATCAATCAAAAATTGAGACTGTGAGTGGGAAGCTGCAGTGTAATTATTTGACCCTTCACTAGAACTCATGTACATGGAGGTGAATCTCCTGAAAATAGACTTTTATTGACCTCTGGTATAAACAGTCAGGACTCCATTAACTTCAGGGAGCTGTACTTTACACTCTATTTTGATAGCACTTGAAGTTCTTGCCCTTCTGACCTTTAGGCAGGAACTTTTTTTCAGAACATTTTTCTCATTCTGGTTTAAATTTGAACTCATTTTTATTGCCATTACCTAAAATCCTTCCTTTTTTTTTTTTTTTTTTTTTTTTTGTAGCAGTACTTAGTTTTGTTTTGTTGTTCATAAGAAGAAATGTAGTTTTATTTTCTCCTCTATTGCATTTTATTTGAAACTGTGGTTTCCAGGGCCAGGAGCCAACTCAGCAATTGCCTCTTAGAACAGAGATTTGACTGCGATTTATGGAAGAAATATAGGTGTGAGGCCTGCAAGAAAGCTCTTGGTAGGCCTGCTCTTACAACAGAACTCTTTGTCCTGCCTGCTGTGGAAGTTATGTATGTAAACTCGTGAGACTGTTGTGATGGTAGAGAAACTGGAGGTATTTAAACATGGAGAAAACCAGAAAATTGAGCCTTTGGATATGACTTTTAAATGTGTAGGTGGAGCAGTTCTTTTAGAGCCTCTGAATCTATTAATGCCACTGTTTTGTGAATGAAGGGACATGATTGTTCCTCCCTAGAGGAACAATCCAGATACCAATTTTTCTACGGAAATCAAAAATCTTTCCATAAAATGAAAGTATTTTTATTTTTTTCCTGTGAATCTCAGTTACTCACTGGAGAGACATATGGGTTGTACCAGTTGTGCTAAGCAAATGCCCATGAAATCACTTGCAGTGCAAATGCTCTTTATTTTGACAAGTTTAGAAATGTGTCGAAGATATGGTGACATAAGGAGAAGGGCAAAATACACCTTCTCTATTTTAAAAGTTGAAACAGTATTATATCAATTTAAGAACAACCTTGATGGATCTCTAAGACAGTTGTGGAGTTTGATGCCTGTCTATCTTAGAGCCAAGTCCACAGCAGCTGCTGCCGGATAAGAGTTGTCACTTACTTCCTCTTTCTACCCATTTTTTTGTGTTGAATAGTCTTCACAATATAAGAGAAGTCAGACAGACCTGACAGCATTTCAATTTAATGATTGCTCCTCTACAAGCAGTTACAAGCTCTTTAAGAGCAGCAGATTGCTGCTAATCTGACAAGCTGGTAGAGTTACTCAGCAAGACAACTGGCCTCAGCAGTGGCACAGTGGAAAACAATAGATTTACACTAGAAAAACTAGGATCAAAAGATCTTTTTATTGTCAGTTCATGACTCAGTCTCATGCTCAAGCCCGAACATGGGTGTTTCCTGCTTCCCTTCATGCTGGCTGTCATCTACGTCTAGCTTGGTGCAAACCAAGGAGCGACTACAGTTTTATGTGTTACCCTTATGATGGGGACTGTATGAGCTTCGCATTGTCCTCTTTTCCTGTATAGGACCAAGTGATAAACAGAGAATTGGAGCTCTTAACTCCATGCAGGGTTATAAATGACAGTATGTATTTATTAAGAGGGCTAAATAGAAACTCAGAATATAATGTTTCTTTTTCTCAACAGTGCTTTAGCTTATAGCTTTTCTTGATTTTTGTTATAAACTGTGCTTTAAACTTACTATAATTTTGTGTTCCATTTATGTTAAAAAATATTTTATAATAGGGCAACATTAATGAAGTCCTCCCATACAATCTACTAGCTTCAATTTGAGTGTTATAAACACTTGTATGCCTTCAGAATGTTTTGCCACCACAGTGAGGCTGTGTCACACTCAGTGGTGTGACACAAACCTAAAGACAAACTTGTATACACGCTTTTCATACTTGACAAGGAAGCTGTGGTTCTGGCCTTGATGGTACAAGTTTGTATAATGTTTGTACTGTAGGTTTACAGTCAAAATAAAAAATCAGAAAACTTTCTATATCTAGCTGGGGTTTGAAGTTAGCTAGTAATCTGTACTTGCTGTAGTTTTAATTACTGGGGTAAAGAAAATACAGGATATAATTCCTGGAGAGACAAAGCTAAGGAAGACCAGCAAAAAGAGCAGAAGAGTTGATAAGTCATTGGGCTTTCCCACACATTCATATTCATATACCCTTGTTATCTGAGTCATTCTCTTCAGTTACTTCTCCCTTCAGAGAGACTGTTCTATGGAAAGTATCTTTGAAAAGATTTTCAGTATGAGCGTTTCCTCTTTTTCTGCACCTTTTGCCTCCCATACTAGACCAAAGAACACAGTTAAAATTGTGCTTGTTATCCTGGTTATTTTGCATCAGGGAAGGTTCAGGCTGGATATTAGGAGCAATTTATTCTCAGCAAGAGCAGTGAGGCAGTGGCACAGGCTGCCCAAGGAGGTGGTGCAGTCACCGTCCCTGGAGGTGTTCAGGAGCCGTGTGGATGTGGCACTGAGGGACGTGGGCAGTGGGCGTGGTGGGGGTGGGGTGGTGGTTGGGCTGGGTGATCTTAGAGGTCTTTTCCAACCTCAGTGATTCTGTGATCCTATGATTCCTGTGGATAATTCATCTAAAGCATGTGTACACAAGTCTTTCAAGATCTTCTAAGCACATTTGCCCCCTTAGTTTACTGCGTGAATAGCTCTCCTGTTGGTTGTCATAATATATAATCAAAGCAAGGTTGAATCCATTTCCTCTCCACATATTAGTTTATTATTATGTTTATTTTGAAGAAAGCATTCTGTATTTTAATGCATTAAAAACAACAGAGCTCCTTTAAAATTCAGCTCAACCTAGACTGTGACTGCTCATCTAGTGTTTCCTTCATATATTTAATACAGGTTAATTTGAATCCCATTAACTTGGATTTCTCCTGTGCTCTCAGACTTTGTCAAAGTCACTGCACTCTGTCTCATTTACATCAAGACAGGCTGTAGCATGCTCTAACTTAAAAATTAGTCTAGTCAGAAACATAGCTCTTGACAAGATGCTAAATGCATCTTACAGCTAACATCATTTGTCAAACGACTACTCTCATTAAGTTCAATTTATGTCTTATGCAAAGTTCCCTTGGAGGTATTACTTGTTTTCATCTTGCTCCATCAGTGAAAAGAATAATAGCCTTTTAATTGATCCCTGAGGAACTAAAATGTGCAAAACTGTTAATTTCTTGACTAGATTCTCCTAGGGACTTGAGTACTTATTTAAATACAAAGCTGTGCGACAAACCACGTTTTAAACATATTGTTTCTTTCTGTACTTCTAATTGGTCCAAAAGTAAAGAGAAAACTAACTAATAGAGGAATAATTTCTTTTCTGTATTTGTGTGATGGAAACAACAAAAGAACTCCAAGATCCAGGAACGTACAGAAATCAGTCAGGTACTGTATGTTGTGAGCATTTTGCTTGTTTTCCCATAGACAGTTGTAATTCCTACTGTTATTCTCCTAACCCAGCTTTGGACACAGAGGTGCGTGTCTCAGTGCACATTCATTCCTACTGCGATTGTTGGACCAAAGAGGAAACAAGACTCCTGACAATTTCTAAATTCTTCTGGGGGAATATGTCCCCTTCTGGCTATTTGCCACATCTATTTCCAGCTGCAGGGGCAGGAAAGGAGATGATGGGGAGCCAGTCCAAAATCCTAAACTGACAGCAAGAATCCTATTTTCCTCTATAGCATCCCATGAGGAATGAGGAATGAAGTAGGAGGAGCAGGAAGAAGGGAGAAAATAGCAGCCTGGGATGCAAGCCATGTATATTATGGCAAGTATTACTTGTTTTGCCTACAGCCCACAGTGAGATCTCCGTGATGCACAAAGTTTTTGTCTATTTAGAAATCGTTTCATATTCTCTATTTAAAAAGTTGAGTAGGGATAATTCACATGACATTAAAACTTATTAAGCTCCATGTAATACTTCCTGAAAAGCTCTGACATCTAGCCTACACTTTAGGAAAGAGTTAACTAGAGAAAGTGCATACATAACATTGTCTCCAACTTTTTTCTTTGCAATAACAAAGCACAGACTTCTTTAAGTGGAAACTTGAGAAAGTCATTCATAAACAAGACTATCATAGTATAGCAGTACCTTACATATTATATTCTACAGGTTTGACAGTGCAATCTCTGTTAACTCTCTTAACATTTTCTGTATCAAACTGAGGATGTAAATGTCTGTCTGGATTCCCTCCAGCTTTTTCTTCTACCATTATTAAGTCTCTGTTTCTTCAATCTTTGCTAAACTGGTGGAACTTGCCATAAAATATCACTAATAGGACTTTCAAATTCTACGCGGATTAAATTAATGGAATAGGATTTGTAATACAAATGCTGCCATCATTACAAAACTATAAATTCACTTTCCATTAATGTTGTGCCACACTTAAGTAAGCATTAAATAAACAAATAACAAAGTAAAACACAGAATAAATAAATAAATGGAACCACCAAAACCACCACCTCAGTTTTCTAGAGCAGTTAGATTCCCCTTGCTATAAAGGCAGACTCACAGATTACCATGGTGCTTCTATGGCCATTACTTTAAGTGTCTGTGACACTTAAAATCTTTTACAGTGAGGGTAGTAAGGCACTGGAACAGGTTACTTAATGTAGTGGTTAATGCCCCATCCCTAGAGTCTTTCAAGGCGAGACTGAATAAGGCCCTGGGCAACCTGATTAAGCTGTGGTGTTCCTGCTCATTGCAGAGGAGTTGATTAGATGCCCTTCAGAGGTCTCTTCCAACTCTAAGGATTCTATGATTCTAAAACTCAACATGATAATCCAGTTCTCCATCTGTACAGCTAAAGTGCTAAACTGTAGATTCATTTCACTTCCACGTTTTAGTGATTCTGACAAAAACAGACTGGCAAAATTGCGATTCAGTAGAACCCTAGCTATTAATTGCAGATTATTTTCCCTTACTTTAAACCGTATTTCTTCTTTGAGACACTATAGTCTATCTTTCATGAGATATAGGAAAGCAAAGTTCAAGCAGAGCATGGAAGAGAGGCAAGTTTGAATTCAAAGGAGAAGAAAAACTTCACTGTAGGTCCTCGGGCCAGAATATCAGGGATCTGTGCCAAGAATATAACCATTTTCTGTGCTGATGTTTTCATTGATATTTACAAAGGTGTGTAACAAATTTCCTTCTCGCTTTGCTGCAATTTGTAGCATTAACTGTTACAACAGGAGATGAGACAGAGGCATTCTATCACTTTCTTGAACATTTTCTCCTTGGTTTCATGGGTGGCCTACGTAAACTATTGTCTGTCATTTGAATCTCTTTCTATTGAATAGTGTCCATTTCCTCTTAAAAGTATTTTCCCTCATGAGTCAGGTTTCCATCTGAGGCTGAAGACCAGAAGGCAGCAATGATGTCTGCATATCCTCAAATAAGAATCTTTTACAAAATGGTCTATTTCGTTATATTTCAGTCTGCTTTCTTAAACTTTTCTATTCGTACTCTTTCCCGCTCTGTACAGGGCATTATTGCATCTCTTTAACACAAACTAAGCATACTGCTTAGTGGTGAGACATTAAAGATTTGAAAGCTTTATTTTTCTGACAAGGTCCAACCTGGAATAAGAAAAGGCTAGGTAATACCCAAAAGGCAGTATGTTCAACATACAAAATCTTCTGTATCCAAGGAATAAGCTTCTAAGAGTAAGCTGAAGCTTCTGCTCAACTTATGGATGCTATACAATTTCAGCTGAGACAGACAGCTGTTGTAGTAAAGTTATGAGCAAGGAAAAGAATTCAAACCACTAGTCTGGGATAAACCTCAGAAACAAGCTAATAGTCACTGAATGCTGTAAATTCTACATTAGCAGCAGTGTTCAAAAATCCTGCTTACTATTTAACTCCCACCTCTCTTTATAGTTCTACATAGTTAATGTTAACTTTGAAAGCATGTTAACATATTATGAAGGAAAGGCATATGTTATTGCCAGGAGAAACAATTCTTTTTAAAATGAGGAAGAGAGTATTCGGTTTGTACATTTTTCAAGAAGTAGATTTTACAGATTCACAAGAATCAGTCTGTAGAAAACTGTAATTACTTGTAAATTAAATAGTAATGCTCGCAAAATTCGAGTCCACCACTCAAGAGAATCAGAATTGCTTGTTCATTGATGCTGCAATCTTTTCTATCTTTTCTCTCTTCCGTATGAAAATCCACTTGAAGATGAGGGTTAGCTACACTTTTCCTACAGAAAAAAAAAATACTTGAAAAAACTCCAAGGAAAGTCAGTATATCAACTCACAGCCAATGATTGATATAAGGATGACAAACACTATACAAGCACACAGGCAATAATGTTTCTTTTAATCTTGATCACTCAGTGGATATGGGTTTTTTAGGTATCTCCATTTCTGGTTGCTTAATTTAAAAATCTATAGAGTAGTTTGAAATCCTTTTTTTGCAAGGGCATGCCTAGCTATAACGGAACGAGCAATCCTCAGCATGGAGCTGGGTGTCAGAAACTAACTTGCACAGAGAGTAGGTATAAATTAACTTCATAGAAAGCTACCCCGAAGGTGAGATATCTAAAGTGGGCTGTAAGAATGTGGGTGCTGGTAAGATTCACTCTTAAAATGTTTATGCAAGTTAGATGACTTATTGCAACTCTGGGCACCTAAACATCTTCACACATTAATAGGGAATATCCTCTACAGTTGAAATTATTATTAAAACAGAAGTATAATATTTAATCAAGAAACTCACTGACTGCAGGGAAACAGAAGTCTGCAGATTAATACTAGGAACTGTGAAAGGAAATGCTTTTTGTATATTTACCTAGCAAACAGCAAAGGACTTAGAGGTGTCCTGCGAGACACAGATGAAAGAATGCAATATGCTTTTATCCCCATTTTAGGACAAAAAAGAAAAATAATACTTACTTTGATAAAGATATGAGAGATCTATAATCTAGCCTTTAATGGTGGAATATGAGGTGTGCAACATCTCAGTGTAAAGTTCCTACATAAAAAATTCTTATTAGCAGTTTGGCAATGATATGGAAAAATAGTAGAGAACAGTTTCATAAATGCATTTATTGCAAGACTTAAAAATCTAAAAAAATCAGGCGCTGTACAGGATAGGCCACTCTTTTTCTCTTCTTTGTCTTCTTCTTCCAGGGCTTCATTTAAAGGAAAGAAGAAAAAAAAAAAAAAAAAGAGAGAAAAAAGAAAAAGAAAAAAGAAAAAAAAGTCATGGATCTTTTTATAGCACAGGAAAAAACATAAGGCTAAGCAAGTTGGTCTGTCTAGACATAACCATAGGGAACACTAAAGCCTTACCTCTCCTTCAGGAAGGAGGAAGAGAGGGCGTGTACGTGTGCAGAATTATAAGAGTTACTGTCAGCCAGGAAATGTCAAAAGCAAATTGCAACTAGAGAGGACCAGTAAAGGAGCAGGCATACTGAGATGCGTATTTATAGCTGTCCCCTAAAGAAAGCCCCTACTCATGCTGTCTGTGCCCCCATCTCCTCTCACCAAAATCCTTCTCCCTCTCTCATGCCAATAAATGGGTTTTCTGGGCTTTACTGCACCTGTCAGATCCTCCCTTCATCCAAAGCATTTCAACATGATGGCTGGATGTGGCACTGTTTCTGACTGACAACGGATGCTTGCTACAGCTTGGAGAGTGTTCCTTCACACTAATAAACAGCAGCTTGGCAGGAGGAGTTTTAAGACATCAACCACACCTGAAATTTCATTTTCATGAGCCATGGGGAAAACAAAAGGACTTAAAGTTGAGTTGTCCTATATAGGTTGTGTAATAAAACTACCCTGTGGAGCAAATATTTAAAATTTCAAGTTTTCAAGTTGTTCATCAAGTACTAACATTAATCCAGTTTAAACAAGTATGACCCCAAGATTGTTTTGGAGTCTCCATTTAAACAACTACACACCACCAGACCTGAGAGGTGTGTTGCTGGAGTAGATGTTTTTGAATATCTTTGAGCAATAACATTTTGTTATATCATCTGTCATCTGCTTGGCTTGTGACTAGAAAACGTTGTGCAACTCTACCAAGAAAATCAGTGTGGCTCAGGCAAAATTATCTTCAAATAGAGACTGTTCTATGGTATGAAATACTTTTCAGTATGAGTGATTCCTCTTTTTCTGCACCTTTTGCCCTCCTGTACTAGACCAAAGAACACAGTTAAAATTGTGCTTGTTATCCTGGTTATTTTGCATCAGGGAAGGTTCAGGCTGGATATTAGGAGCAATTTATTCTCAGCAAGAGCAGTGAGGCAGTGGCACAGGCTGCCCAGGGAGGTGGTGCAGTCACCATCACTGGAGGTGTTCAAGAGCCGTGTGGATGTGGCACTGAGGGACGTGGGCAGTGGGCGTGGTGGGGGTGGGGTGGTGGTTGGGCTGGGTGATCTTAGAGGTCTTTTCCAACCTTAATGATTCTGTGATTCTATGTTTGTGTGTTTATACATGCCTATATCTTTGTCATAAAGATCGTTTGTAAGATAGTTGTGAAAATAAAGGACGATAATGAATGGTACAAAAGCATTATAATATCATTAAAAACTTGGATACTTGACAAATGACATATGGGACAGGTTTGTTTGTGAGCTTGTTGTATTAGTGCTTGCTAAAATATAATTTCTGTCACTATATGTGTAATTATTGAATGCGAAAATTAGGATACCACCTTGTATGTAACACATACCACAATATTTATAACTATATAAGGGTATTTCAGTACAGTGTTGCCTCCATGGAAGATACTGAAACTGTCAAAGCTGAGCAAATGTAACTTCTTGAATCACTGCCATGCAGCTTACTGCACTGCACTGGCAAAACCATTGGATCGTGAAAAAGTCATGGACAGGAAAAGGAGATTATGTGAATTTGCACAGGTTTTGGAAAACTATAGCCAGAAGTAAATGTGTGGTTTTACTGATGGTCAACTTTTCAAATAAATAGTTGGCTTTGCTGTCATCTGTGATTGCCCAAAGAAGTGAGAGTGAGAACAGTGCTTCCAGGAATGTCACTGCAGTACAGCCACACAAGCTGACTTGTTTGGTCATATTGTGTTGGTTAATGACAGTTCCAGACACAGTGGTGGAGAACAGAAATATTTCCGGTTTGTTCAAGTGAACAGAGGGAGCGAGTAACACCTCCAGAATTGATGGCAATTTGCTAAGCAACAGTAGATAGTTGTTACCTGAGTAAATACCTAGTGAACAATTTCCAGCAGAACCGTAATATCATTCTCTCTTGTGACTTTTTCATTAAATCTAAACAAGTTAGAATCAGAAGTGCAAATACTACTCTTAGCAAGGGCTTCTGTAAACTCTCTTGCCTGACTAGATTTTGAAAGGCAGGCAGCTAATCAAAGCCAGAGGGCAACTCATCCCATCACAAGAATATCTGAGGTGCCATGAGTTGTAACTCCAGAGAGTTATATAGTGTCGTAAAATCAGCCTCAGTGAGATGAAGATGGGGTAAAAAATTCTGAGCATAACAATTATTAAGAAATTCATAGCTTGGGCTGAATACAGCAAAGTAATACACATCACAGAAGACTTTTTTTTTGCTGATGTCACAATAGCGGGCAAGGTCACTTTTCATAGAAGTAAGAAGAGAATAGTAAACTACAGCAGAATGAAGCAAGGTGACTGCTCATGCTGTCATAGCCTGTTTTGTAGGCGTGCATTAATAAACCACTGCAGTGAGTAGGAATTCAGATGATTCTGTGGCTACAGCTTAGTTAGATCTGTTTTCTGAAGTGAAAAAAACAATGAATCTGTAATAGCACATCATTCAACATGCTTTGCTCAGCCAGCCATCTGACAAAAGAAGTGATACATAGCTTCTTTCATGGCTTTCTTAAAGTTCATAGTTACAGCTAGTTGGTGAGCTTGCGTAATTATGCAGAGAAGTTTTGTACAGCGTATAAAATACTGTTTTTATTTTAGGTCAGAAGTAAAATAAAGACCATCTCCCAAACATTTGTAATGGAAGGAAGAAAGCAGACACTTCCTTTGATACCCTGCATGAGATCATTATATTATGATTTTTTTATACATACCAGCACTTCATTCAGCAGAACTCTTTCGAGTCCTATTTCACTCCCATGCAATAGTAGTATATTTAACAATAGTATTTTTTAAATGCGAATTTCCCTTCCAACAGAAGTCCTTTCTTCAGGATGATGGAAATGATTCCCACCATGTTCACATGGTGACAAGTATTCAGAAAGCTATAGGAGCCTGCTTTTACATAGGGATATAAATACTGGCATATCTTCATCATATACCTGTCTTTTCATCTTCAGGATGTGAGACGCTTAGCTTTTTGCAGCACAGTCTAGCCAGAGGACATAATTCCTCAGAGCTGGTTCACCCAATAAAGAGGATCTCTTCCAGGAAGCACACTAAAGTTGAAAATCTTGCAGTGACAATTATATTTTTCTTGGAATATGTGTTATATTTAATTTGTCATGTAGATGGCAAAATCATTTCATAGAATGGTATAGGTTGAAAAGGACTTCAAAGACCATCTAGTTTCAACTCCCTCTGCCATTGATCACCAACCATATACCAGGCTGCACAGAGCCAAGTACAGCCTTGTCCTTCTAGTGTCTTCCTATATATACTGAACTTTGAGGTAGAAGGAGTGGCACAACAAGGGAGTTAAGTGCAGGTCATGAGCAGCCCACTTTCTGAAATACTGATCCACACACGTATTTTGAAATTCCTTACTTCTTTTTCGGCATAGATTTTTTTTAAGCACACTGTAAAGAAATGCTTCAGATTTAACTATATAAATTATTGGTAAATCAGTTGGTAAGGTTATTGTCAAGCTGGCTGGTTTTGCCTTATTTCGGTAGGAGTTCACTAAATAGAAAGTCTTCAATTGTTATATCCACTATTAAACGCAATATACAATATAAACATGCGCAATCTGGAAAAAAAGGAGAGTTAAGCTACTGACAGATCTGTAGAACTCTATGCTGGCAAAAATTATAAATAATTTAATTATAAAATTAAAAGTTGGGGAGAAAATAAAGGAGCTTATCACACTTGCAGTGTGTAAATCAATATATTGAAGGTAACAGTTGAAATATATTATTACTAAGCCATATTTTTGAAGGAAAACAAGGATAAAAGTTGCAGCTTTCAAAAAACTGTACACTCTTCATAGCAAACACATATATTTGATAACAAAACTTTCAAGAGGATCAATAGGAAAAATATCTCTCAAAAATTACTTGCAAGTAGTTTAAAAAGATAAGCCAAGATCTGAAAAATAAATTATGCCCTAGAAATCTCCCTTTCTTCATTTCTTCCCCTCTTACCATCATCACCAGCAGAAGAAAAAACCTCATATTCTTCAACCCAAAGAAGATAAGAATGCTGGAAACACAGTATTTATGATTTTTCTACTATATGTTATCTATATATTTCTTATACTTTGCTTCTCAAGCCATTAGTTTTAAGTCTGCCATGTTTTGTTCTGTTTTAGTTCATTTACAGCAACGCATGTGTGCAAGAATTAAAATAGGCAGTCTGTCTTTCTTTCCATCACAATTTCTTGTGATTAGAAAACAGGATCAGACAATATAATCTGATTAGTACTTTGACCCCCTGTGACTGGTTTAAACATCTCAGTGTCTGTGCGGGCTCCTCTCTTTTGAACACGTTGGACTGTCATAAAATTGCACTATCAATCACTCCTTAAAATTTAAGCTTAGTTAGTAATGTACTCCTACTAGAGACCATGAAAATTATTCTTTACAGTGTAATTAACCTGAAATCAGTTGTGATTTAAACATGATACTAATGATTCAAGAAAATTAAGAAAATAAAGAAATCATGTCATTCAAGTCTTATTCTTTCACATAAACTAGAAAACTAGAAACTAGATTTTTACAATCAATCTATCTGCAAAGTTTACTCTCTTGTTAAACTTAAACCTTTTCTGAGCACTAACACAACTAATCCAAGCATTTATGGTTTGTTTCTCTATTATTGTTATTTTGACTGTAACTTTCAGTGAGATCGAAAAAAAAGGTGAAAATAAATTTTCCAAAAAAATTCTCACCAAAAAAATTGTTAAAATTATTATGTTTACTACAGTGTTTGTCTAAAATCTTGACTAAAATTAAACTTTTTCTCGCAGAACATCTGTAGTAATGGATTCAGTTCAAAACTAACTGAAAGTTCTTTAGCATAAAAAGTTACATGTGCTCAAATTAAACACTGGCTTGTTATCTGAGCCTTACATAATACACATATTTCTTTTCCAAAGGTGTTTTGAGTTGATCTTATGCTTTGGGATTATTGATAAAAGAATAGTATTTACTTTGGGCAACAGCTGGGTCTGGGCTATGTTGATAAGAAGTGTTTGAGAGCAGTGTATGACTTATTTCGGTGTTGACTATTTTTTCTTCCCCATTTTTAACTGTTTCTTATCCAGCTTTTTTAATGATAAGACTTTTTCCATTATGTGTCCTGGAAAAAGCGTATTTTTGTCAGGCAACTTCTTTGTTGTGTTGCATGGAACAGCTCCTGGGATTACAACCCATAGTAAATGTTTTGCACTCCCTCCCTCTCCCCTCTTCCTTCCTAGAAGGATTACTTTTCTTTGAAAGCACAGTAATTATTCTGGAAGAAAGTAACATTTATACTTATGATATGGTGCGCCTGTAGGGCAGGGGTACATTGAAGTTATTACTCAATAATTCTCTATTCATAATATAAATTACTCTAGTTAGTTTTCCTGTTCATTCACTCTACTTCCTTTGGAAACAAGTCCTTTATCCTTTCTTTTTAGAAAAGAAAATAGTTATGTGCAGGTGAAGAGGGGAAGAGTGGAATTCCTCCATTTTATAAACAAGTCCAGTAGTTTCTTGTTACATCCCATCTTGTTATGAGTCTCTCTCACTCATCAATTTGATCTTTTTCTTTTCTCAATGAATATCATATCATTACAACAGGACCTGAGGAAGTTAGTAGACCAGTTGAACCGTCAGCCAGAGAGCAAAAGCAAAAACTTGTCTTCTTTGCAAATGGCTGTATGTGGTGAAACCCTCTATACAATCTTGATCCTTTCTCAGCTGATAAGAATAGTTTCTCACTGTTGAAGATGTTATTCAGTATGCCATACAGCATATTGAATAGTTTGAGGAAACTTATTACTGTTGTCATACAAAATATATACATATATCTTTTCATAAGTATGTTTATCTATTGTATCTTTAGCTTTTCTGAATTGGATTCTGATAATTCTGTGCTCTTTAAAATTACTCCGTTTTTTAAAAACAAGTCTTTTTATCTGAAAACAACGGAGATGCTATGTAATTCATACTGATTTAATGTTTAGTTGCAAGTTCATAGAATCATAGAATGGCTAGGTTTGGAAGGGACCTCAAAGATCATCGAGTCCAACCTCCCTGCCAAAGCAGGCTCCCTAGACCAGGTTGCACAGGTAGGCATACCGGTGGGTCTTCAAAATCTTCAGGGAAGAAGACTTCACAACCTCTCTGGGCAGCCTGTTCCTGTGCTTTGTCACCCTCACTGTGAAGAAGTTCTTACGCATACTTGTACAGAACATTCTGTGCTTCACTTTGTGGCCATTTCCCCTTGTCCGATTACCATACACCACTGAAAAGGATCTGGCCTTATCCCTTTCCCTCTTGTACCTTATATATTTATAGACATTAATCAGATTTTATCACATAGATAACACTTTAACAAAAATCACATTAGATGTTTGAACTTGAAATGGCTACTTGTGATCAATCATCAAGTTGCAAACCTCCTGCTGCAGGCAAAGTTTCCAATCATTAGATCAAGTATAAGTCGGGCTGCTCAGGAGACCCCATCCAACCTGGCCTTGAACATCTCCATGGACAGAGCATCCACAGCCTCTCCACACCATTTGATCCAGCACTTCATTACTCTCTCAGTGAATAACTTTCCCTTTACATCTAATCTAAATCTTCCCTATTTTAGTTTAAAACCATTTCCCCTTGTCCTATCACTATCTATCCATGCAAAAAGTTTATTTTCCTCCTGTTTATAACTTCCCTTTAAATACTGGAAAGCTGTAATGAGGTCTTCCCACAGCCTTCTCTTCCGCAGACTGAACAAGCCCAGCTCCTGCAGCCTGTACGTAGATGGTACATCTCATCTTGCTAGAGGATCAGACAAAGAGAGTTTTTGTTTCCTTCTTCATCTCTATAACACACAAATGAAAAACACATCTTACGTGGATCATATTTTGCAGGAACTTTGCTGTGAGAAACCACTGTATTGGAAGAAGATTCATTAAGACTTCTTTATTTTTTTTTTCTTCTCAATCTTCTCTCTCTCTGCACAAAGTTTAAACACTTTTCTTTGGTGTCAGAAAATGGTGGAACTTCTGTATAAAAGTTTATAATATAAATAAACTAGGGATTTTTTCTGTGTAAAATCTCTCTCCTGAAATCCTTGTCTGGTTTTGCTGGTGAGTTGGTAGTATGTGTTTTCCACTCCACCTAAAAGCAGCCATCAATATGAAATTGTGGAAGGTGTACCACTCTGATGAGCATTAGTGTAATATACTTTTCTTTGATTCCTCATTTTCACTATTCTATACTATGAGACTCAACCTAGAGATTGGAGTAAGCCTTGTAAATGGCATTATAATTTTACAAACAAAACTGTTAAGCTTAGAGGATATGTGTACTGTAGAATTCTTGATCGCACCGTGGATTTCACAAATTCAATATTTAGGCTGATCTGAGGCCAGCATTCTTGAGTTCTAAATGCAAAATAATGGTAACATTCATCCTCTGAATTACATAGACTATTGGCTCATAGTCATTTTTATACCAGTGTCATAGAAAAATAAAAGAATGCATGACAGCAGAAACAAATTGAATGAAGAGGCAGTTGATTGCAAGGAAAAATACTAACTGTATTTTTATTGGTATAGTTATCTTTTCATTTATTTATATTATTTTTATTATTATTATTATATATATCAGAATTTTTATATGAAGAAATTATGGGACATAGTATTAACAAGATTGTAGGTCCAAGTGAGTTTTGAATTCACAGTATGATTTTTAGGTATCGGATTTTTGATTTTTCGGGGACCCATCTCTCAGCTTTTTTACCATGACAACACTAAAAGATTTGATGATGCCAGCACCACAAGATGGTGCTGACGGCTGGGTGACTGGACATGTTTTTTGGCTTTGACAAATACCAGACATGAGGACTTCTTATGCGGTCAGGCATGCAAACTATGTACACTCAGTAAGAGATCAGCCAGAGGCCTGCAATACCTATGAGACCTTGCTATATGAGCACTGCAGAGATACTGCCAAGCAGACTTTGGAAACATATCTGTAGCCCATAATTGGATGCATCTAGAAGATCCTGATCATTGGCTAAAACTCAGGTAAGATATAAAAAAATAAAAAACAACCTAAGCACAACATATAAAAGCCTTTCAGTTACCAGAGTTAGAAGACAGCTTAATCACAGCCATTTGGGAGCGGATTTTGATCAAGATGTCACGGTTCTACTGATCTTTATTATTTTGTTTCTTTCTGTTCTCCCTTGCTTCCTATAAATTGGATTAAAGAATAGTATGATTGTTTCATGTGAGAGTTTGAATTCAAGAATCAGATTAGGGTCAGAAGGAATTTCCATTAAGAGCAAAATGGAAATAACCTAAGGAAACCTGGAGAAGGAGCTGAGGGGGAAGGAAGAGAGGGCTAAACAATGATATATTTCTCCAGAGCATTTGGAATGAATAACTCTCATATTAAAACTATAAGCAAACCATTTTCATACAGCGATTTGGAAGACTTTACTCCAGTATAGTTTCTGAAATACCCCAGTGTTCTTTCTTAAAACATGTAATGCAGAATGGAGAAGCCATAAAATCAGGTCTCATTTTTGCTGAGGGAAAGAAAATCTCAGGACCCAGAAATGTGAAGGAGAAGTTTAGACAGAAGACACCTATGTTTTATCTATCTTTACAGAGAGTAGAAAGCTTCAACCGCTCCTTTTATTGTGAGGATGAAGGTAGGAGGAATTTGTTTTTCTCTATTTTTAAATAATTGATTTCATAGTTATTTGTAATGTTTTTTTGTGATGTTTCTCAGATGAGTAACAAATATCCCTTTAGCCAGGTATTTCTTAAATAAAGATATATTCTTTAATTGTAGCATTGTTATATAAAACATTCATTTGAAAGAGCAATGCACAATCTGTTTAAAGTTCACTCATCGTTTCAATCTCCTTCATAGAAGCTGTGGCTTAGAAAGAAGGTATGTGTAGAGGGAGATACTGCACCATATGCCAACCTGAACTTAAATCTGCATAAATTCATTTACTAACAATGTTAATATACGTTGCACTAGATGAGAAACAAGCCACCAAATATAAAGTATTGACAGCACACTTTTTAATTCTACATAGTCACCCTTACACCAGATCTATGGCAAACTCCAGCAAATCAGCCAAGTGGGGGACTTCCTGATATCACAATCTAATACAGTCATTGTGATTCACTACCTGGAAATGCAGGAGAGCACAGTTGAGATTATAAGACTACAGTAGAACAAAAAGGTTCTGTTAAGGTTACTGAGTAAAAGAAAACTTTGGATTTCTTAACGTGTTTCCCTTTAAATCATAACCACAAAAAAAATTAAGTATAGACTTTTTCCATTGCTTTTCGTATAGGCATTGGGGAATTTCAACCAGAGTGCTTCCTGGATACCTCATGGACAAGTTTTTGCTGGAATATCTATTCTACACTGCACAATACATGGCAGGCATTTAGGATGACTGGCTTCTTGCATCTACCGCATGTGCAAGCTGGGTTGGAGGCAAGTTAACACTTGTTTGATACTATCATTTGTATTATCATCATCTGGTGTACAGTTAAGAAAGTACCTAAAATTATTCCCTATTAACACCTGGCATTTTCTGGCAGAGTAAAATGTTGAATTTGGCTATTGTAAGAGCTGCACAGAGAACTTTATACACATTCAGAGGCTTGAGTAAAGATGTGTGATCTGAAATGTCTTTGGTTCATGGTACTGTATCTGTGGCCCAAGTGGAAAACCTGGAGAGAAAAAAAAAATTTTGAAGAAACACGTTTGGAACTTCAAGGAGGATAACTACAGATTTCAATTTGTCTGCAGAATGAATTCAAGTAAACAGAAATGCAGTAATAATAAGAACTGAAAAAGATGTATATTAAAGCAAAGAAGCATCAAAGATTGGCCATTATCTCTCAAAAACATAGAAAATTGGTGACTGACAAAAACAGAAAGCTGAGTTTACAGATAAGATTAAGCAATCAGAACAAATGTATTGCTTTTAGATTAAAAGTAATCATACAACATTTGTAATCAACAGGAGACAAAATAAATATGGTGCTCATTACTGTGAAGAAGCTAAATTCATTGATTCCTTTGTTTATGCACTCTCAGTGACACTAGTAATTCCTAGCTCACAGGTATCAGGTCACAGATGTAAATTTTTTTCAATATTTCTATCATACACATTCACAAACATACACTTTTGTTTTCTAAATTAAAAACACCTTTCTGGCAAAGTTAGTACTGAAGAGAGAAAGCATAATTTTTCATTTTAAAGTCTGATAAGAAGCCAGTTTAGGGACATGACTGCAGAACATTATTCCGTGAACTTGGATACTTCCATTGTGGAATGAATCAATCTGGATTCCTCAGCCCCCTACTCAGCACAGAGGAAGGGTGGGACCACATTGCTTCACTTTCAGCATCCCTGGCAAAGAGCGCCTGCAGCAGACTTCATCTTGTCTCCTGGGAAAAGACACTGGCAGTGTCAGCCTTTGGAGAAAAAGAACAGTGTTCACCAGAATGCAAAGTTAAATAATCACTTTAATGTGAAGCAGGGCTAATTCAGAATGGAGAGATGCTCACTAGCAAGTGGCCATGCTACACATCTTACAAAGTACTTGCAAAGCAACGCTGTCTGTTGATGGAGAGAAATTTTCAAGATTTACATTCCTATTCCTTGTTTTTATAAACCAACGGTTGTTGTCCTTGCTTGACCTATATTTATGTGGATATATGCCCTGTAGTAATTATTGAATAGTTAAAAGAAGAGGGAGGAGGTGTTAATATTTCTCTTTTTTTAGCTGAAGGCAAAGAGAACTGAATGAGACAATAAGCAATGTTAATTTAAAGGTTAACTTTTCCCCACTGAATGACTAGCAAACATAAATGAGTTCTGCCAGAAAGGAAATTCAGCAGGTGACTATTAGAAGGTTCAAATTTTCCCATTGGGTTGCAACTTCTGTTATGGAAATTGAGGACATAAATGCATAATTACTCTGGAATTCAAGAATCTGACTTAACTCCGTGTGATTTATTAGGAGCTGGAAATTTAAACAGTTCTGCTGACTGACTTGTTTTGATTGGGAGTACAAAATTCCTTGCCTGGGTTTAAAAAGTATTTGAAAAATGTAAAGCAGAGAAAGAACAGTTCAAGCTTAGATGCTGTCACTGCAGAAATTCATTCTGATTCTGATTCTGTACTGATAAAATTAGGATACACATCTAAAGAACCAAGTGATTGTTAAAAATCAGTTTAGTATGTGTTCTATCAGAATGGTGTGTCACAGTTCAGAGCTACAGAACTAGACCACTAGTGCCTGAAGGAAAACCCTTGTCTGAAATGCTTCCAGTCAGGTGAATTACAATCTGGAAAAAATTCTCTTCTGTTTTCTGTGTCTTCTGATTTGACTTTATTTTTTTTGAAATCTCTGGCTTAACACAGTACAGTAAAAGCTTCAGAAATCTTTCTTCAGTACAGAGCAGCTTTCTTGTCGCTCAGCCTGGAGAAAAGAAGGCTACAGGAAAACCTCTTTGTGGCTCCTCCTATTATAAACAATAGCAGATCTGACTTTTTACACTGGGAATGGTTTTAAACTAAAAGAAGAGAGATTTAGGTAAGATGTTAGGGGAAATTCTTTCCTCAGAGGGCAGTGAGGCGCTGGCACAGCTGCCCAGAGAAGCTGTGGTGCCCCATCCCTGGAGGCGCTCAAGCCCAGGTTGGACGAGGCCCCTGGGCAGCCTGAGCTGGTGGGGGGCAGCCTGCCCACAGCAGTGGGGTGGGTCTGGGTTGGCTCTGAGGTCTCTTCCAACATAAACTGTTCTACGGTTCTATGATTCTATGATTGTTTTACTTGGTTAATGTTTAATAAACTATGTAAAAACAATATTGTTATGAAGGAAGTATGGCCACAGTATAGCATCATGAAGAAGGTCTTGAAGGAAAAATGAACTCAGACACTTGAGAATGAACTAGACACTATAACCCCGGTTACTCACTGACTGAAGCATAGTTTGATGATGCAGCTTCGTGGAAACCATTCTCTAAATAATCAAGATGGTCTTCTCTGTATTCTAGGAGTTCAGCAGGCACTTGCAAAATAATAATAAAACAAACATAAGAACTATGCTGAAGTTGTGATCTACAAGAACAATTAAAACTATTTTATTAAGCAAAGTTATATACATGTTTTACTGTTCTTTTATCAGAAAATATCAGACTAATGATTTTCAGCTGATTTGTAGGAATTCATTGTCAAAGGTCTGAACAGTAAAGACAAATATCATTTGAAAAGTATTATTGCTCATTCATTCCCCGACCTCAAGTATTCTGCCATTGTTGGGTCTTCCACATGTAGATGGACTGTGCTTACACCTTGCACTTTCCAACTACAGAACTGAACACTGCTGCTGAAGTAACACTGTGAATAAACAGGGACTGTAACATTTTTTATATAGAGATATAATTGCATAAAATATTTCAGATCAAAACAGATGCAAGAAAATCAGTGCATATACATCAATTGTCACAGATCTTCTGCTGGCTTAGAAGTAAAAAGTAATAATTGACCTTTTGTTTCCACATTTACATTGCCATCGAGGTATTTGTATTAGTATATGTAAAAAATAAATTCATTTCTATTAAAGTACTGACTAGAGCTAAAAACAAAATGATAAAAGCATTTATTTCTGTTATCGTATAGAGATTCCACTGACAAACTATATTCTGCAATGCTGGGAGCTCCACAAATGCTCGGTGAAAGTCCCCAGAAGATCTATTTTGAAACATGTGATTAAGATTACATGGTTTTTTCATCATAGTTTGAGAGAATGGAAGGAAACTTGAAGCTACTTCTTACATATGTGCTGTAATAATCAAATTCACTTTGGGAGACATGATCCTTCAAGTGCATTGGCAAGGTTAAGACAGAACAAAGGTAGGGTGGGACCCCATTGCTGACTAGGGTGAAGTTAGGGATTTGCGTAACTATTCTCAGGAAAGGATCCTGAGATATCTAACCAGCATCAGTAGCAGAGGAAATCAGTAGCAGTCTTGTGAATTGAACCCAGATTTCCTGAATTTCCACTCCGCCCCTCCACCAGATGACTAGGCTTCCTTCTGATAGAAATGTCACTTTAAAATAAATCCAGAATTTCATGCTGTTCAGAATTATGTACTGTGAAAATTAATTAATGCGCATCTTTTTCTTATGGACAGTTTTGCGCAGTTTCCTACTGACAGAAAGCTTCTCTAACCCTACAGTTGGATTATTTTTTCTTTTCATACCAAGAGATGACATTGGTTGAAACTCTTTAATTAGCATCTACAGAGCAATGGTTTGCAATTATAAAACTTCCTGAAAAATTACACTCAAGCAACATAACAAATACACTGAATAAACGAGAGAAACGACAATTTCAAAGATAAAATATTTCAAATATTACCAGATGAAATAGCTACTGTGGAAAAAAGAAAAAGCCTCAGGATTTTTTTAACAAATAGCAGTCACTTTTGTTGTATCAAAATTACGTTATTGCCTCAGAACAATCTATTTATTTTTTTTCTGGGAATATTTTCTAGCAGTTGTTTTCGAGCAATTTTGATAATATGAATAATTAATCTTTTGAAGCATGTCTCCAGTGTAAGGTCAAAGTTGTTTTTATACTCTCCAGCAGCTGAATTTCTCTCTGCTTATGTAATACAGATGTCAAGCTGCTTGAAATACTTCTGCTCTTTTGTGACTGCTAAGAAAAAGAAGCAAGTACTCTCTACAGCATTTGATTTAGTCAATTTGAAATTCTATTTCTCCTTTAAAATGAATTTAAAAATCTGAGTTTGTGCTTATACAAAAAACTGCTTTTCTTACTAATTATATGCAGTAACCACTAGGCTTTTACCAATGATTTTAATCAGAATTTAACTGTGTTCACATTGGAGTGACAAAATTTCTTTTTTTTTAGTGAGCAAAGTTCAGGTAATTTGGATTCTTAACTGAATAATCTGAATTTTAACATGATGGGCAACTGAACATCTACTTTTTCATCTTATGAAACCTGTGCAGGTTTCAGAGATTGCACCTGTACATTCCAGGAGAAATGCAAATTGCTTGTGTAGATTTTATCCCATTGAGGTTTTATAAATTTTCTTTCATGAAAAAAAATAACAATAATAATAAGTCTTGGCAGAACAGCAATAGTGTTCAGCATGCTTCAGCTGAGATGTTTAGTTATGCTGTTGTTTTTTATTTTTCACATATACAGATCTGCCTAAATCCATTGACTTGCATAAGCTTGGAGCTCACCTGTAACAGATCAAGACCAAATTTACTTCAGAGCTGGGCTTGTACATCCTATGGGGCAGTGCAGTGTTGGGGGACATAACCAAAAGCCTAAATCTAAATAAATCATTGCTATTGATAGGGGTCCAGATCCAGCCTCTGGCATTGTCATGGAACAGTTGTTAGAACGCTCCCAGTCACATGGAGCTATTCAGTATATCACACTGAATGAGTGGCTCGGATTTCAAATAGCTTGAGGATATTTGCAATGTTGTCTGTGGTTCTGTATAGATAAACATAAATTTTGCAGTAAGACGATACATATTTTTCATACAGTTCCCAAGTGATGGAACTGTAGAAAAACAGAACTAAGTTCCTCATTTTTCAAAACTAGAATACAGAATGAGTTGTGTGACTCTTATATCACATTACCAGCACCTTCAGTTTCATGTTTATATCTGAGTAATGTAACTGTAGATTACAGTTTCTCAAAAGAAATGTAAGAGTCCTTTTGCTAGAGATCTGAACATTTAATCTCATCAAAAATGACAGGAATTGGAACTGCTTTGGTATTTTGTTTTATTGATGTTTGCCTCATCTTCTTAGGATAGGTTTGACTCTGACAGGAAACTAAGGAATTTGAATTGGAAGCTGCTGCTGCCAAATTTCTGTGTTGTAATTTGGGTGGTTCCTGTTCTCTTCCTAGTTAATGTTCAGCTCAAAATGAATCTTCAATGTTATACAAAATCTCCCTTTTGATTTGGGAAGTTATCTATGAGAGGAGTTTAATTCTATCACAGAGTCTCATTCAACAATGTGAATATTCATAAATAAAGGACTGTATTTGGTAGCTGAATTGGAATTAAATCAGAATATCTGAGCCATATATATCCATTTCGACAAAAGATATTCCATTTTCTTTAAAGAACATTTCAAGAGAAAGCAGATTTCTTCATAAATTGAGTTCTCCTATCAGAAGGCTGTAGCTCTAGCAGGAATGCTGTATTTGTTTAATGGCTTAACAATTGGCTCATTTCTTAGCGGATGATATATAGTGAAGGCAGTATCTATCCAATATGAGAAGTCCAAATAAACAGATCCGCATAGCTGAACATAGTTTTAAGACTGCAGATATAAATTAACTTCAGGAAAAGAAAACAGGATTACATAAGAAGTGACTCACAGTTTGCTAAAACATCAGATTTGCCAAAAAATAAATCAGAAAAAATCAATTAAAATGGAAGAGAGGGAGATATGGGTGTGTATAATGAAGGAACAACTGGAGAGATAATCAAGGAATCAAAATGAATGTAGAAAAAGGAGGTGATAATAGCATTGTCTGCAACAATACCTTGAAATGTCATTTGTCCATATTTAAGTACCTAAATTTTTTATATATTCAATACAAGAAACATTTAAATTGTCTGCTTAGGTAATTACAAAAATAAGATTGAATATACCTTGATATATCTCAGACTATGTGAAAACCTGATTGTGAGAGAATGACATAATTATTCTATGAACACTCGTAAGCTGACGATATAAACAGCTAACTGATATTTGGTCATTATAATCTTTACTCCACAGATTGAAACTAAAATAAAGTGGACAAACAGGAAATAAATATTGAAGAGTAATGCAATATAAAAGACTAAAAAATATATGCTGGGAAAGGCCACATTTTTAAAAAGAACTTATGTGCTTAAAGTTATGAGATTGCACCATGAACACAATTAGGGCAGGAATATTTCCCACTAAACCCAAAACTTTAAATGATAGTTCTTCTAAATGTTTTCCAGTGCCTTATGTTTCCTGTAATGGAAAATGTTGTCCTGCATTAAACTCCAGCTAGACTCCTAGTATTTTCCATCCATTCTCTACTAATCCATATTATTATTTAACAGCATTCTTGATTTCATTTTCCCATCATTGCTGAAGAACTATACCAATTTTCCCTTCCACATTTTTCTCAGTATTGCAAAGGCTCATTCTCTCTGTGCAGAGCCCAAACCCAGCTTGCCAAAAATTCAAAGAAATACAAAAAGGAGAGGTAGGGAACAGACATGATCCTTTTGTGCTCTTCTCCTCCTCTCTCTCTCTCTCTCTCTCTCTGCCAAACTGACAACAGAAACTTATGTCTTTCTTAAGTCTTTCCCTAAATATCTCTAGCCATAACTGCCATGTATTCTGTTACTTATCTGCTTATTAATCCTATTAAAGTATCATCTTGTAAGCCTTAGCTCATACAAATTCTCCATTGCCTTGAATGTGAAGAGGTGCATGCTCTGAGAAAGTCCCTTCTCCTGACAGTTTCAAGTAAACTAAAGATGGAAAGGGAGATTACGTTTAACAGTGACTTAGACTCTTAGGATTTACAATACTTGTGTTGTCTCAAAAAACCAATCCTGATGCCTCAGCTACATTAATTCTGGCTTTCCTTGAGAACAGCACTTCGCATGCAGCATAAACATTATTCAGTAAACTGTCATTTTTTATCCTACCTTGACTGCTTAGCCATTGTAAATCATCAACACAGGCATTTCTTTTCCCTCTGTTGCATACAGAAAATGTATAGCACATGGGAACTGCTCTCTTAGCACTAACAGTCCAGAATATTGCATACAAGGGTTAAATTATATGGGCTGCTTTACTGCCTCACTGATGCAAGCATCTAGCTTGCATCTCAGTTTTAGGCATGAAGCAAAACAGCTGTTCTGACCCAAGTTCATTATAACATCAAATGAGATGCTTTTGAGGGTCTTCAGTGAAATATTCTGCTCATTTAAGGTTAGGAACCTGTTAGATAAGGAGAGCTGATAAAAACTAAAAGGTGGCAGATTCAAGTACAAACAAAACAAGGTGAAACGAAACAAAGCAAAACAGAGAAAAAAAAATACAGAAAGGAAGGAAGAAAGAAGGAAAAAAAAATAAAAAGGAATAAGAAGAAATGGTATTTCTTTCTGTTATCTAGCTGATCTGTGGAATATTCTGTGGATCCTGAGAGCTCATTTGGCTTCAGAAAGAAAGTAAAGCCCTAGAATAAAAAGCCCACTAAAGACTATTAAGAATAAGAACATTAGCACAGAGTTAGGAAATCTCTCATCCACAAACTGCTGTCAGCTGCAAAAGCATCTTGGGGGGAAAATATCACACTTATATTCTTATGTCCTACGCATTGGTCAGAATAAAAGAATTTTGGACTAAGCTTTGATATAATCTAGGTAGATTATCATTATCTGAGAGGAATTCTCCAAATGGTGAAACACTGTATGAAAGGAAAATGTTTCAACATAATGACTTTCTTTCCATCCTCTTCTACACTTTGTAAGTGGTAAATTTCAATTGATAATATTCATTTTTCAAACACAGCTCCTTTAAAGTAATTAAAAAAAAAAAAAAAACTTTTAGAAACAATCAATCAGTGAAAATCATACAAGACTCTTTGTTTCTAGGTTGATATTTAAAGGAGCCTTTCAGGAATAGTTGCATCAAACAGAACTGTGCCATCTGCCACTCTGTCCAGTTCTCTTTTCACTCTCTGCTATGTTCACTTGCTGTAATTGCTGTCAAGTGCCCATTAGTAAGCTGTCTAAGTGGGTGCCAGTGAGCACAATAGGGTATGAAACAGTAAGTGACACAATCAGAGAAAACTGTAATATCAACTTAGAATAGAAGGTGCTGGTAAGAAAAAGTGATTCTCATGATCCAACTTACTTAACCTTTTTCATTTACAGCATCCACAGATGAAACCTGAAACTAAAATAGTATTCATTTCTGTTGGTATCCCCTCCATTTCATTCCACACTTAGCTCAACTGTTCTAAATTTTATGGACGCATTTAATTGCAGCCATTTCCAAGACCTATTTAGATTAATTACCTGTATTGTTGTATTTGATTTGTTGCATTTCAGTGGCTTTTACTTAGGTTTTACATGGCAAAATTTCCTAGTAAAACAGAATTAATGTTAGAAAGTGTATCCCAGATATTTGCAGTCTACAGCATGTATAAAGTTCCATGGTATTACAGGTTTCTATATGTTGACATACACAAAATGTGTTAATGTGTTTGTCCTTTTGTTTTCTAGACAGCTAATATTGTTAGGTACTTCATTTAATCTGGCATGTCTTTTTACTATTGAATCTGCATTTTCTTAAATTCTCTACATGCTTTTCCAACAATATAACACACATACAAAAAAAAAAAAAAAAAGCGAACAAAAAGCTTATTTTAATATGGCCTTTTCTTAATTTCTGGAATGTAATTTCATTTTCTAAGTGCTTTTTAAGGTTTCAATTCATTAACTAAAAAAGTTTTGGTTGCAAATACAAATCTCAAGAAAAAGACCCTAGGTAACCTAAGTGAGGATCCATGTGTGATGTCCTTTCAAAATTTGAGATCTTTTTAACCTGCTTCATTCTAGATGCTGCTTTTGCATACAATAATTTGAATTTCTTACTTTTGGCAAAGTCAAACAGATAAATGAGGTCGCCGAAATGAATTTCACTGTCAGAGCTGACAGTGTGGAAATCCTTGGAATCCTCGCTGCAAGACCCAGGCAAACATTGCTGTCCTACTGTAAGTCACTGTGACCTCAGGTGTCCAAGGATTCATTTCACGGATCTTTTATTGTTGTGGAATCAGCAGAGATAAAATAATGACTATACTCCTATCTGCACATATCTACCCATTCCCAGTTCACAAGCCAGGATATTCCTTTTTGGCAGCAGTAAAGAGGTTTTCAGCTAAAGGTGATAAGTTGATATGTAGGAAAGCAGAAGCTGTAACCTTCTACAGCTTTTTGCACTGAAGAATTTAGGTTGGGTTCCTGAGCTTGCAATGCCCTACATTAAGCTCCCACGCGTATTTCCAAGGCAGTACCTGAAGTAGTATAATGGATGAAATATTTGGATAACAAATGTCTTCATGATATTCAGAAACCTTGTTATCACAACTGAACGTAGATTCAGAAATTAGTTACAGGAACTAGTAAACTGCTAGTGAATACCTTCCCACTGAAGCAAAGTTGAACTCCACTGGGAGTCCCACTGGGGAAGAAGGTAAGCTTGAACCAAAAACAGTGCCCTGAAGATAAACTGAAGAGAATATTCAGCCACCCCCCTAGTAGAGTGCTGTGTGAACATGCCCAGTACTTCATAATACTGAACACCCAATGTATTTTAAAAGAATACCCTGAAGCTTATATCTATGCATTCAAATGTTCGCTGCATTTTTTATCTTTGCATAATTTTGAAGAAGGCCAGAATTAGCTATGATATTTTTCAGTTAAGTGTAGCTAATCAGTCCATTATGCAGTAACCTTGGCATTTGAAATCTTTAAGATTGGCTGTCTAATGTTGACAGTCAATTTTTCTCTTTAATGCATTTTTACAATCTCTTTTCAAACCAGATCTCAGGACATAAAAATTTCCCAAGTGCTACGTCTAGTGTAAATTATCAGCCTTTCCACATTTGGGCACTTGATTTAGGAGATCAAGTTTTGCAAAACAGCCACACACAAAAGAGAAATAAAACTCTGGGAGCTGCAGAAGCTAAGTATTAAAATTTTGTCTTAGCAATAGATAGGGGTTAAGCAAGAAAACATTTCTGGAAAATTTCTTTGCTTGGAAACGGAAAGAAATTGTCATTTCAGTAACACCTCAGGGAGGAAAGTTTGTTTCAAATATTCCTTTGGAAATTAGAAAATGCTACTTTCACACTGTTTCTCACTATTGACTAATATCCATAGGAGTCACTTTCTATGTTCTGCTCTAAAACTAATTTTCTTTCTTTTTTTTCTTGACAAGAAATAATCTCTGTTATATAAAGATGTTAGACGTATCCATGCAAACATGCTGATGGAGATGACCAGTTTCATATAGGCGTAGGTGTCTGTGTCCACACAGATAGCCATGTGTAGGAAAGAGAGTGAATCTGAGGGCATACCTATCCACTAGTAACTCACAGGTTTTTAAACAAATAGAATCAGATGTCAGATTACACTGTCCAAGCCAAACTGGCCAGACATAAATTAAAATGCAATTATGTTAATCAATTAGGAAAAAAAATAGATTTTCTGCAATACCTTCCAGTGGCACTTAACAATTTCTGTGATTCCTGAGTCAGAGTGCTTTCTAAAAATTAGTTGCTACTTTTCCTTTGCTGTCTCCCAGGGAAAAGTACTCAAAATAAATCTCTTTAGCTTACTTTGAAATACTTACTTATTCCCTATCTGAGCAGCACGAGAGACATATAGCAGTAGCACAGCAGTAGGTTTCAGTGATAAAAATGACTTGACCTACGAGCATTTAGTTAGAGCATCAGTGCATCCAAGAACAATCATGAGGAAAAAAATGACATGACACATGTTACATTAGTTTCTGTAGTTCTATATTGTATAGAGTTTGGTTAAGAATGTGATTTCTCAAGGCTGACAGAGATTTATTCATTTTCTGAGGGGGCAGTACTTAGAGTAAGAAAATGGGCTAGGAGAGGAGATTAAGTTACCTTTTTCCTTTGTAACCACCAGAGATGACTATCAAAACCGATCTTCCAAATTGTTAGCGCTTCTGCATCAGTGAGATGACATTTCTGTAACAAAGGCTTCCTGTGCTCATAGTGTTTCAGATTTTACCATGTTACTATTGTTGTATTTCTCTGATTTGTTCTGGTAAGAAACAGTTCTGGTAAAGAAACAGTTATGTAACTATCTAAGATCTTCATTTTAATCTAGACTTAATATACTAAACTTTGTGTTACAAATGCTGAAATGAAACTATAATGTTTTATAATAGTGTTGTAAGACATTACAAGGGACTCACTGTGCTTACGCTTAAGTGTACTGTCAAATGTGAAATCAAAAGTCCAGCTGGAGCATTGGAGCAGTGCATAGAGCCAGACAGAAGTTTTAACATGCCTCACTGGAATCAAGAAAAGAGAGAAAAGTAGCTTTATAATACACTGATTCAGTAATTTCCACGTTTAGTTTGGCCACTATTTTACTATGATAGGTTTTTCTTTGCCTCCTGGCTGAGGCAATCTTCTATCATCTGTACAAGAATGGAGGCCATTCAAAACAGGCAAATATAATTGGGTCGAGATATCAAAGCCCTGAGGCAAGATTCAGACTCAAATCAAACGGAAGTTCAACTGCAGCCTGCCACCATGAGACCACACATTTTCACATTGTTGTATAGTTGCTACAGACTTTTGACTGTCTAGAAAAAGTTCAGTGCATACAGACATAATGGGTGAAGCATCTTATTCCAAATCTTCAAAGTCTTAGTGCTGCAGAAATATATATTTCATTAAACCAAAAGAAATTGAAGTTATCTAAGGAAAATACATATGTTGCACTGAAAGTACTGCCTCATATTTATTTCCATGGAAAATACAAAGAATATAATCACATTATTTAATGAAGCAATTCCTCAGCTACAAAACACTATTTTTCAGCATAGTCACCACCATTATCTATTTATTTCCACCAGCATAGTCACCACCATTATCTATTTATTTCCACCAGCAATGAACAACAGCCTGCATGCTGTGCTCAGAAAATCTCCACCAGTGGATGTGACCCACTGTCACTGTCACCATTGCCAAAATGCACCACCCACTGCTTCACTGTGCTCACATCCACTGTTAGGTCTCCAGAAAAGTTCAGCAAGTGCCAATGAATGTCAGTGGTGACACTTTTCTTCATGGAGGAATTAAATTTCCACACTTCCATGTCAGATGCCATTTTGTCAGACTGCCCTCTGCTGCCATCTGTCACACAGCAACAAAACATAACAATATTGTTAAGAAGGTTCAGCCTCTACTGCCATACCACCAACAACTGCCTCCACCACTGTGGGCCAGCATATTAAAATAGGAGACATTGCTTTCAGAGCAGCCCTCATACATCCAGTTCTATGGTCTATAGCTTAAGTGGAAGCAAGGTGGTGAGAGCCTGAAAAAGAAGGTGGGAACTGACTTCTCAGCAACAGGTCAGACAGATATGCACAAGCAGGTTTTGTATTTTGTAAGATTTGGAGGCTAGTACAGCTTTTCTGTTTGTGGATTTTCTATGAGGACAGACCTTATGAGCATTAATTCCATTTAAAGATCATTTTGTCAAGGGCACATCCCATGTTCTCAGTCCCCTCAACATTTTATTCCCCTGCAAAGAGTGTGGTTCATCTGTTACATAATGTACATCTCTTCTGCAAGGAAAGCAGGAGCACTATCTGATGTTGTTTGCAAAACTCTGGGCGATCAACTGTTCCTTATTTCCCTAAATTGTTCCATTTTCTACCCCCTTTTCCTTTGTTCTGCAATTAGGCCCACATGTTGCTATTTTTAACTTTTCTAGTTCTCCGGCCCAAAATATGTTTCTGATTGTAGATGGTGCCCTTCTGTGAACCTTTCCCTCCCTGATTCAGCTGCTGAGTGTCTGAGCACTGAGCTACTCCGGCGCCATTTGAGGCTCTGCTACGCTCAATGTCAGCCAAATTCAACACTTCTGTGCTTTGACCACATCAGCATCTCATCACAGCCAGCAAGAGAGAGGGATAATGTGTGTGAGGGCAGAAGGGACTGCAATGATGGAGGCCACTGTGCCTAACTGTCCCATCAGGCTCATCTCACCAGTAGCCATCGCAGGACTGATATAAGTCAGGGCCTTCTCAAAACCACAGATTCAGCTTTTTGAAGATCACTGAGACTTTTTGCAGCATGTGAGTGGTTTTCCTGTCTGTAGCCATGAAAGGAGAACTTGAAAAGAAATGGAGTGATTACATGGTACCTTCATCAAAGAGAAGTATCTGACAAGACTGAGGTGAGGACAGCTAAAAAGTGGGAACAGAAGAAATTGCAACAGAGGTGGATAAATACAGTAAAAGTTAGGTTAAGTGAGAAAGTGATAAAGAGTACAATGAGGGGGAGGAAGTACAAAGAATAAAGAGCAATAGATAGCAGCATTACACTGAGCGTGGAACAATAAAAGAGGCACTGAGAAAAAGAGAAAGGAAGAAGACTGTGTAAGAAGAAGAGAAAAAATGAAAGGGAAGTAGATACGCAGCAAGTGAAGTAAATCACCCTGCATTTTTCTTTGGAGCAGGCAAAAAGCCTGACCAGTTTTCAGGCTACTAAAAGGCTATTCCAACACTGCCAGCAGCACCCCCAAGGGCTTGGGTGTATCTCCAGGAGTTACATTCCCTTGGTGACAGGTCAGATGTGCCCTTGAGCAGGGACATCTGGCTCAGCAACTGATTTAGAAATCAGCAAGTACAGAAGCACATGGGAAGGATCTAACCATATGATCAAAAGTAGGAAAACTGGGAAAGCAAAAAAGGAAACCCACAAGACAGTTAATCCAGCCTCAGAAGCTGCGTACCCCGTGCTTAGCATTACTCATCAGTCTGTGGGAGGAGTGCTGAAGTTATATTTTTGTCAAAGAGGTCATTGGCTGAAGATGTTGTCATTCCTGTGAAGGGGGCTGTGCGTGTTAGAAGCACGGGCTTGGGCCAGACCATCCTGTCCCATTCCATTCCTGCTGCTCATGCAGCTGCCGTGATCTTCCTCATAAACAAGTTGATTATTTGTTTTGGGTATTTTTCCTTCTTGCTTGCTTCCAGGTCCTCATTTCTTTTAACATAACAGGAAGGATATCAGACCTTTTGAGATCTGCATTTTTTCCAGTTAGCATGTTTTTTTTTCCTACTTATTTTTCATAGAAGGGATAAGGAAGAAAATTTTCCAATTGCTTTTTCCCATTTCTTTTCATTAGTCACTATGTCACTGCCTGTCTATAGCTCTCCATTACAGCCCTATCACTTGTCTTTAGTAGAGTATAAATATTTTCTATTTACCTAGTTTGTCCTCTTGCTCCTACTTAAAATGTTTGTTGTAACCTGAAGGATGTCTGCATCTCATTGTGAGTATTATACCTGTGTTGGGAATATGCAGAGAGAAAAAGAACCTTGATATGTTTTTCTTTAATAACCTGTTAAAGATAGGCTGTAGCACAGATCTTTACACTTAGCTAGTCAATCAGTAATATGCTTAGAGATATTCTTAGAAAAAAAAATATATATACTACATGAGAACATAATTTAAATTGTGGAAATTCATGAAAATACAAAGTGGTAGTGGGTTACTTTGAGCAGAGAGAAACCACAGGAATTTTGTACCAGAGGGCAGCTGTGATGATCTCTGTGGAATCTGCATTTTCCATATACATACTATATATGTTTCGTTTGTATATATGGGAAGAAAACCCAGCGTTTGCTTAAGACAAGGCATCATTTCCATCTTTTCATTACTGATGTCCAGCTAGGATCGTATACTGTATTGATTTAAGAAACCAAATAGAAAGGACAAGACAATTTTACTGTGTGTCTTTGCATCACAATTCAGCATTGTCAAGTCAACAACCTGAAGAATCAACTTTGAATTAAGATGTAGAAAGTTTGTAATGAGAATTCTAAAAATATTCACATCCCATTCTGCTGGTTATGGATTCAGACCAATTCAAGGAGAATCTTAACTAGAGAAATAACATTTTCAGAACACATGGTGAATTATGGTGTAATTCCCTGTGTATTACCAGTGGTGGGTTGATTTTTGACTCTTTGAATGTTTCCCAAATGGAATGATTCTAAAAGAATGCAAAAATTCTTTTGGTAAGGCTCATTTTTCTCTCAGGTACACAGCAGATTTTGCATTAATATTCATTTATCCCTGTGAGGTAGGAAAAATTCTACCTAAAAAATGTGCCATTTCCCAGTCTATAAATCCAAGGCAAAATAGAGTGATAATACATCTGTGCAATGCCATGCAGAAAGAACAACAAAAAAAAGAAGACATGGTAGCGTAGTGCTTTATTTTGTGCTTTGCGTGATATTTTCCGGAAAAAAAAAAAAAAATTATCACTTGAAAAATGTTATAGTTTATTTTTGTTTTTGTTTTTTTTACTCTAACACTTAGCTATGATTTTCTATTCATTTATTCCAGTAATGAGCTTACTCCACTGCAGTGAGGAAATGAGCCTAGGTATAAAATGCTAAATGCAACCACACACCAACCTACTGCTAATTCTGAAAGAATGAGTGAAGAGTAGAAGACTTTAAGTGAAGAAAAATTGAGCAAGATAGAAATGTTATTTAAGATTCTCCCCTTCCTATTTAAAAGGTAGTTATAGAGTGTACATTATAGATAAGATCTTATTAAGATTCATAGTGAAAGGACAAGAGGCAACAACCATGACTCGCCTTGATAGAAGCCTTATCTGGGTGTCGTGATAGACTGCTTCACTGTGACTGTGGCTGAGCACTGGCGCAGGTGCCTAGGGAGGCATCACCATCTTTAGAGATTTTCAAAATTCATCTGGACGAAGTCCTGTGTAAGTCTGCAGTTACATTTCTTTCAGCTGGAGTTTGGACAGCCTGGCCTCCAGAGGTCCGCTCCCAACTAATTTTTGCTATGGTTTTGCAATTCTGGAATATCTCATTATAATCAGCTCCTGAAGAATTCAAAATAGCAGTAGTTATGGGTTAAATTACAGACATGCTACTGGGTGTGCTTTCCTTACACTCCAACAGTGCCATGTAATGAAGGGAGGGCATGAAAGGTTAATAATTCACTGGCAACAGCTGGCATTGTGTAGAAAACAGTGAAAGAGAATGGTTACTCTGACTAAATGAGCTGTTTCTGTATGCAGTTACCCAATGCTGAAAACAAGTGCATTTTGTGGGCACAATTTAACGTCCCTCTCATGCCATGGCTGTATATAATATTTTCAGAGTCATGAAAAGACCTTTAATGCTGGCAGTCTGCTGCTGAAATACTGCGTGGCTACCACAGAGGGACAGCGTCCCTCCTCAGTTTAAGAGGGAGCCGCTTTCCAGTGACAGTTGTGCTCTGCAGGGGCCCTCGTGTTTCCATTTCAACTCATGGGGCCTTTCGAGCATTTGTTTCACAGATGGCCTGCACATGCATGACAAATCTAATGTATTCGGGGCGAACTGTGCACATGCAGCAGCCATTTGTCCTGGACTTCTGGGTGTCAGGCAGCCTGGTTCAGCTCTTGCCCCAGCTGGTCTGCTTGCCATCTGGAAGTCCTGATGCACAGCCAGGCTCTTTTCCCCCTCTTTCCTCTTTTTCCTAGCCCTCTACTCCTTCTCTGTCCACCCTCTTTCAGTTAATTCTGTGCCAAGGAATTTTTGGAGGGCAAGCCCTCCAGTTCCAGAGCACAAACACACCATGATTTTGGCACAGGTAGAAGTTAGGCAAGGTGAGAGAAGCAGCTCCATGCACTGTTTCCTGCAAAGCACAGCTGTATAAAGATTAGGTTAAACTTACTTCTGCACCACTGCTTAAAATAAGCAATGTAATGCTATGGCAGGTGTTTGCATATTTTATTTTCAACTTGAAGTTACCTGCATGATGTGGTTCAACTTCAAGTGAGTGTTTCCTGAAGAACAATTTTATTTTTTTTTTCCAAAGGACAGAGCTCATCTCTAGTAATGTGGTACTTGTAAACAGCCTGTTTTAAACGAAATATTCCTTACAGCAAATGATCCTACTCCTACAGTCCCTTGAGTATTTTCTGATCTTTTTGTGCTAAGCAAGGGCCAAGCTTGGATCTCTGCAATTCTTCACACTCATATTAACATTGTTACCCTACAATTAGATTATTTCATGTAAAATATTGATAGCTGAAGGTTCATTATCAAGCCAAGATCTTTGCTCTCTTCTGTCAGCATGTACCCTGGCAAAGATCCCAGAGGCAACGTGAATTTTGTGCAATTACATCCAAGAGCAGCTAAATCCAAACACGTGGTGCCTTCTCAGCTTTTCTATTGAGAGGAGGAACAAAGACAAGGGTTAAATTGCAATTCCCAGATTTGTAGGACAAACAATGCAGGAACCATCTGACTGACCCATTTCTGGGGTCTTCTGGCAGTGGTCGTAATTTACAGTGTCCTCTGAACTCATCAATGGAAAACTAGCATCTCTGCCATCTACACTTGTGCATCTGTTATTCCATTTCTTTTGAGAACACTAACTACCAACAGGAATCTGGAATAAATGTCTACCTATGAGAAGAAGCAAGAAAAATTACTTACCAAGTCATGACTGTTCCTTGGAAACTTTTGCACATGTAACTAGAGAGAATATTGCAAAATGATCATGGCTTGCTTTATAGATTTCAAAAGTGAAGAAAGCTCTTGAGTCACCACCACAAAAAGAAAAACAACCCAAGAGGAAAAGACCACCTACAACTGATGAGGGGCCAGACACCTGCCTTTAATTGAGTGCCTAAAGAAAACACTAAATGGTCACCCTTTAATTTGTAGTGAGTTCTGACTTGCTTTGACACAAGCTATGTGAACTGCCATGTGTGCTGCTAGTTGATGGTAAAAAGGAAATTCTTATGCTGGAGCATGTTATGTGTCTGCGCAGACCTGAAGCATGGTCCAAAACATGAAAAACAGAATAAAATCTTGCTTGGCTGAACAGAAATCACAGAAACGTGTGGTACAGAATAACACTGGACAGGTACAGTAACTCTGATGATTAAAGGGCAGCAGTGTGAACACATTTGTCACAAAACTGTTCATTCTGCGTCTTTCTCCTCCATCCTGAGGTCACTGAGGGAGAAGATAGTGATTTTATGTTCTAATATGGAAAAATACATTATTCACTTATTTGCTTGGAAATGAAAGAATACAAAAGGTCAGCCCTATTCCTGGGTTTTGTTGTTTTGTTTTGTTTTGTTTTTTAATTCAGGCTGCCTTCCTTCACCTATTTCTTATACCACTGTCTTTCTGACACTTTCTCCTGAAAAGTTTGACAAAATATATCACGGACTGGGTCCTAGCCCACTCTGCATTCCTATGTTTCTATCACTGGTAGAAATATTACTGTCCTCCTACTTTACTGAATGAGAGAAAAGATGTCACTACTTTTTCCATCACCTCACACTACTAGCCTTTTGCTACTCTCCTCTCAAGCTCTATACAAGACATTGTTCCACTGCCCAAACAGGTTTTCTCTCTTCCCTCTTTTCTCTCCTTCACAATCTTCCCTTTTGTTCTTGAATGCAGGACTGCATCTTCACTTCCTGCCAAAATCATCTTCATACCTGGTCATTCTGCCTGTCAAACTTGTCTCCTTCTCCCCTTCATTTCTTTCCACTTCACTACTTAATTCACTTGAGCTCTTCCTGCTACTAGTTCCTCTCTGCCAGCCACACAAACTCTCTCCCACTGGCATACCTGTTGAAAATAATACTGTGCTTCTATAAAATATTTTTTTTAATTCTACTGTGCAAAAATAATTTTATTGTCCTCCTCTAAAGGAACCAAGTAATAGCTGGATAAATACTGTCATCGTCTCTTCCATTAATTACATAATTTTCTATAATCTGAAGTATAATTTTAATTTTTAAGTTAACTCCATCACATAATTCAGACACTGAGCCCACTAATTCACATAACAACACTACTGCAATCATAGAACCAGTTGTTTTTTATGTTGCTGTTATCTGTTTGGCATCACGATCTTGAAAATCTTTTTCTGTTATTGTAATTATTGTTGTGCAGCATCTGTTACAGGTAGCTCAAGACAAGAAAGAAGACGAGGGAGGATTCCTGAGAGAGAAAAACATGACCCTAGTGTAACCAGAACTGAGGAAACTTACCACTGATTAATTGACTTCAAGTCAGATATGTATTTGTTTCCTTTGCAGTTTATTTTGTAAATTCAAAAACCCTGAAAGAGTGTAAACTTTGATTTGATATGAGGATATTTAAACCAGACGGTGATGTTACTTTGTCATAATTCATACTTATGACCTCGTGTTAAATTGCTTTGATCTTACTTAGAGAACAATTAATGTCATTGTACATTTTGCCTTACGTAATAAGTTTTGTCTAAGTACCATAATGACATTTCTGGTCTAAAGTTGCTTTTCTTTTAAGCCAGAATCCATCAGATACTACTAGTATAGGATCAGGTTGAGGAACAACAGTAGCTTTACTTTTGTGTAATTTTACATCTATAATAGCCCCCAGAGGACTCACTACCATGTTGGTGTTGCCGAATTAACAAATAAAGCCTTAAACTTTTAATTAAATCTGTTTGGGAAGACCCATGTGTTTGTACAAAGTTGAATAGAGCTGAAGAAGTTAATCTTGTCTTTTTAGTTGTAAATTAAGGCATACTCTTTTAAAGCTAAGGTTTATTTCCATACAAAGCAATATGAGCTCTGGTTTTTAGAATGCTGTTTATTTGCAAGCGCTCTCATAAAGGTAATTCAGTGTGCCTGATGTGAGAAACACAAACAGGTCTTTCATCGTGCTCATTATACAAGAATAATCTTTATATCAAATACCGACTGATAATGTTAATTGCCAAGATAATGACAAGTGCCTTCCAAGAAACTTCAGTAAATCATGCAAAGCAATTGACTTAAAAGGGCTATTCCAAATCCCTTAATTATATTTTTACAAAGTAACATTATTGCCAGTTGGATTTTGTTATAAACATACAGCACAGGAGGGCTTGAAAAGGAAGAAATTCGGGCTTTGCATTCTGCTAGGTGAACATTGCTTAATCTTTCAGAACTTCCCAGCCATGGGCAGGAATATCATTTTACAGTGTGTATTGTATGAGAACAATCACAAAGGCTTTTAGATGGAGCTCTGTGTAGCAGTGATGCCAGACACTATTTTCTTCTCATCTTACAGCATTTAGAGGTGATGTAAAACAGGATATAAATGATCTTGAATTTTCTGAAGATACTATAGGGCCATTTTATTAAAGAGAAAGCATTATTTAAAAAAAAAAGATAAACTCTTCAGAGTTACAAGATTGACTTAATTGAAAGACAGCAGAAAAAGAAAATTTGGTTATCTTTCATTTGATTCTTTGTGTCCTTTTTAAATAAAATGTCAGTTTCGTCTGCTACTATAATATTTGCTTGGAGACAATTCTCTGCTTTGTTCTACTATCATTTAAGAGTAAAATTGAATAGAAAAGAGTTCATAGAGTCTGGAGTAGGATTAGAATTAGAAAAAAAATTTTTAGGAAAGGCCTGCAATTATGAAGTTTGCCATTTTTGTTTCTCTGGTACATTAATGGAAAACGAACATACTTCAAAACTGAATTCCATACACTGCAAAATTAGCAAAAAGGCTTCAGGTCAGATGAGTTTTATTGAGTGAAAGTCCAATGAACTCATACGAAACTCTGCTGCTCAATCCAGCAATATTACTCTTATCATTTGTTTTATATTATTTTCACTTTCTGAAAAATATTTTAAGCTTTTAACTATAAGATGTAATTTAAAACAATACAAACACATTAAATCCCACACAATTGCTAAGCATTTTTTTCTCTTAATTTCCTTAAAAGGCTTTGGATGCATCTCAGTGTCCAGAGAAGTTATCGTTGTTTACCCTGAATGTTCTGAAAACAAAAACAATAGATGGAAAAGGAACATATTTTTCTCTAGTCTATGTTTACAAGTTTTGTTTTACCAGATTCTCCTCTTAATGTTATTTCTCCCTCTCTCCTCTGTGGCACAAATATTATGTGGTCCAGATGATGTCCCAAAGAGCATTCTTTTCCATCTTTCAACTATTGAGAAAGAGATGAGATACACAAAGGAATATATAGTAATGAAAGACTTCAATTTAGGTCAGTTACTTTCTTAGGATACTTTAATCATGTGTGCATATTACTGCCTGGGCAGAATGGGCTCCCCATTCTGGCGAGGACCCAGGACCTCACATTAGCCCCAGAAAACCCACAACAAAATGGTCCCCATCTCCCCAGAGCACTGTCCTGCTCAGTTATGGCACCCCTCCAGCTGGGCCCAGCTGCAGGATCGTATCCTGGCTATGCCTTGGCCCGGCCTCATAGCCACACCCAGCAGCAACAGGGTCTGATTCTGGCTCAGACCTGTGGATCAACTTCCCAGCTTGTCACAGATCTTTCTCATCATCACATCATTGCCTTACAGTGTGGACTCTTGGTTGGGCCTGGCCACCACTTTCAGATCTGTCCTGCTCCTAGGCTCACCAATGAAAGCACATGTGAAAAAATGAAGGGAAGAAAGTCAAGAGAATGAAAGCAGGTTTCCAGACATTCCCAGGCTTCCTTCTTTAAGTGAGCCAAGTACCATACCAGCTCTGAAATTTCCAGTTTGAATATGTGCCTTAATCATTATTACAAGCTGTTATTGTTAATTAATTTTGGAAAATGTAAAACTTCTGCTTGGAGAAACAGATGATGTTTGTACCTGACTGAAACAAAATGTCTATTTTAAGCAGGACTAAATGAAAATCAGGGAAAAAGCACACATCAGTGCTGAACATACTCCTCCTCGCCAGCAGAGTAACTGTTTTCACAATTAATGTGGGACCAGAGTTATAGTTGTCTGCTATAGCCAATTTGTAGACAGTCATATTTTTCTTCTCTTTTAACTGTGCTGCCCTGTTTTACACGAAGTGTGTGTAAAGCAACTTAAGAGATGTAATAGCAGAGCAGCCTAATACCCCGTAAAAATGTGAGTAATGGAGCTTTAAAACAGCATGCTAAGTAGGGTCTCCCCTACATGTAAAAGCTTCTTAGATATTGTCTTTAGACCAAAACCTTTTTCTGTATTGTAAGCAAGTGAATCATGCGTGAAAAACATTTGAGTTAAGACCATGCAGATACGATGATAAAACTTTTTATAGCAGTCAGAATGTGATTCAGGGGCAGCAATAATATGGAAATGATGCTAGCCTTCCTGACTCTATGGTTGTGAAATTCCATGCCATATACCATGCAAGATTTCTCTTCCCCAGTGTTCCTAAGCCATCCATGTAAAACAGCACGATTAAAAGAAAAAAATACTTTCTGCAACAGAAAAGCTTACAGCTGTTCACTGAAGAGAAAGACTGCTGTGGTAGCTTTATCTCTTTTTGGAGTTATTATCTAACAAGGCAAGTTGACAACTTGAGAAATTATCTATAATGACATTTCTTTCTTTAGCTGTTATCAATGTTTCCAGAACTGTTTTACATAGCATTTAAACAAAAAGACAAATTCTGCCCATTGTTTAGCTTGCTTTAAGATTATTTTTAATGTTTTTTTTTCTTTTTTTCTTTTTTTTGTTTTTTGGTTTTTGGGTTTTTTTTGTCCCTATTAATTTTCTCAGTGAGAGGCTTTTTGAATCATTCTCATCTTTTCTGCAACTGAACACACTCTCTCTTTGAGAGATCAGATTACCACCAAGCGAACCTTCTTTGTCGGGGCCACCTGCCTGATAAAACTTTTTCTTGCTGCAAGCACTGGTACCAAGCTGAAGTTATAAAGCAAGAGTTACTGGATCCCACTGCTTAACCCTCTGCAGATTCCATAAAGCCTGTAAATCATCCAGGTTTTCAGTGTTGCTGATTGCTCTCTCTGTCCTCCAGAAAGCAATAATCCAAGATCTAATCAAACAGCAGGAGTTCTCAAGCTTAAAACACAAAGCAACTCATTTTTAAAGCTACATTAGTTGCATTTAGAAATACTTCTTTATTGTCGCAGAGGAACACAAGTTAATGCCTGTTCATTTACTCTGCTTCTTTCAATGAATAAAAAATCAGATAAGAACGGGAATTAACTTTGAAGGTTTTAGTAACCAGTGGTTGATATTAACCTTTTCTTTTTTAATTTCTCCTTGGTGAAAAACAAATGTTCTGTTTCAGCTCTTTCAGAATGAAAGTTTATGTTTTGCTGCATTACCAGCTTTGTAAATATTCTACTTTTATCACACAGTCTGTTCAAAATGGAAAGTAAATGCTACAAATCCAAGGCTTCTGCAAATTATTCTGCACATTCATGAAATAATTAAATCACAATCAGAAGTGATGCTTAATTAGACAATAATTAATTCCACTGAAGTTCCCTGTTTAAATTTCACTAAAACACAATTGGACCTGGAATGTATACGCAACATAAAGTATCTGCTAAACTTTCCACAAAACGTGCAAGCTTTTTAGGAACCTGCATACTAATGCATCCATTTCTAAATTTTTGGTCTATACAAAGTCGTGTTTCTTCAGAATAACTCTAGTAGCTTCAGTATTGTAAAGACTTGCGAGAGTTTTTTTACTGTATGTCCTAGAACACAACTTTGAAAAAAAGGAAAAATTTCCAAGCTTTTATAATTATAGAGAAACTGAAAAACACAGTAAGAGGGTATCTTATTACATTAAAAACAATAATGACAAATTATGTCAGTCTTTTTTTTTATAAAGTATAATAATTTCAAATGAGAAATTATGTTGGTTTATATGTTAAAAATAAAATGAGACATCAGAATTCACATTTCAGTAATTCTTTTCTGTGTAATTCTTTTCAGCTGGAATCTAAAAACTGATCCTTATCTCATTAACTTTGTCAAGTGTCATCACTATAAGTTTAATCATGGAATCATAGAATTGTATGGTTACAGAATGGTTTGGGCTGGAAGGGAGCTCAAAGCCCACCCACCCCAACACCTGCCGTGGGCAGTGCTGCCTCCCACCATCTCAGGCTGCCCAGGGCCCCATCCAACCTGGCCTTGAAGCCTCCGGGGATGGGGCACCACAGCTTCTCTGGGCAGCTGTGCCAGCGTCTCACTACCCTTCTAAGTAAGTATTTCTTCCTTATATCTAATCTAAGTCTAATCTAAATCTACCCTTTCAGTTTAAAGCTATTGCCCCTTTTTCTATCACTACACTCTCTGATAGATTTTCCCTTCAGGCTTCTTGGAAGGTTCCTTTATGTATCAAAAGCAGCACTGTCATGTCTCCCCAGAGCCTTCTCTTATCCAGGCTGAACAACCCAAATTCTCTGTCCTGGTTTTGGCTGGAAGAAAATGAATTTTATTCCTAGTAGCTATTATGGTGTTGTGCTTTGGATTTAGGATGACAACATCGTTGATAATGCACCAGTGTTTTAGTTGTTGCTACACCAGTGCTTACAACAACTCAAGGACTTTTTGACTGTTCTTACTCCCCTGTCATCAAGATGCCTGGAAGAAGAAAGAAACAGGACAGCTGACCCAAAATGATCAAGGGAATGTTCCATACCATATGGTGTCATGCCTAGCAATGAAGGGGAAGATAATAGATGGCAGGGCTATTTTACTCAAATATTGGCTGAGCATCAGTCAGGTAGTAAGAAGTTGCATTGTGCACTACTTGTTTTGTATATTCTTTTTATTAATAACAATATTAATATTATTTTTCCTTCCTTTTCTGTTCTATTAGATTGTCTTTATCTCAACTGATGATTTATCATTTTTTTTTAACTTTTGTCCGCATCCAACTAGGAGGGAATGAGTGAACAACTATGTGGTACTTACCTGCCTGCTGACTTAGACCACAGCACTCTTTCAGCCTGACTTCATAGGAGAGATGCTCCAACCCTCTGCTAATCTTTATGGTTTCCTCTACGTCCGATCCAACAGGTCTGTGTCCTTCCTGTGCTGGGAGCCCCAGAGCTGAATGCAGTACTCCTTCAACCTGCTGGCTATGCTTCTTTTGATGCATCCCACAATACAGTTGGCTTTCTAGGCAGCAAGGGCACATTTCTAAATCATGTCAAGTTTTCATTTACCAATACCTTTAAGGCTTTCTCCTGCTCTCAATCTTCCCACAGCCCAGACTATATTTGTGTTTGGAATTGCCCCAACTCAGGTTTTGGGCCTTCATCTTGACAGTGTTGAACTTCATAAGGTTTGCACAGCCCTATTTCTCAAGCCTGTCTAAGTCTTTGGCATCCCCTCCAGTGTGTCAACTGCAACTCACAGATTAGAAACAAAATCATACCTCCTGTGTAATGTGAGTGCTGCATTTCTGTACTGATTTAGTTGCTTAAACACAGCTGTTTAGGGACATTTGAAATGCCTCAGGGATCCCACCTGGCCTTTCACTGCTGATCCAGAAGGACAAAATTTTCCCACAGGAACTTTGCTACTGCTGCCAACCTTGTCTTGCATAGCTACTGCAAGACATCTCCAATGACACAGCTTGCTTCTATTTAGGCAACTGAATCCTGACACTCTGGAGTGCTCCTGCATAGCACCAAGTTTTCTGATTTGCTGTTGTAATCAGCAAGTTAGTGTGAGGTTGCTTTATTTTTTGCTTTTCTACTTTTTTAGTCTTGAGATTTTCTTTATGCAAATCATCTTCCTCTTCAGCTACAAGAAGAAGGATGTCAGTGACCTTCAGAGGTAAAAAAGAATTAGTCTTTAAAAAGAAGAAAAGTGCGAGTCCACAGAATTGTGATATATGCTTTGTACATCATTATTTATGAAGGCCAGTATGAGAAAGAAATATGTAAATAGTTTGTCAGCAAGGAAAGAAGCTGTTTAAGAGACAACTCCCCACCCTTAAATAAAAGTTGGAAAAATACAGCTGATCTGTGTTAAAAGAGAACATCAGCTCCATTTTATTTACAGTTCTGAAAGCTTTTCATAAACCTTTCTAGGAAAACACAGGAATGTAAATTTTGCAAACGTGCTCAGGATCTGAGGCAGGTAGTCCTAAAGTTTTCCTTGATTTTGTGTGTCATTAATTGCTGTTAAAATGTACAGCAATATAAGTATATCTTCCAGATGTTTCATTCCTCAGTTTTAAATGATTCTTCTGGGGAGCAACTACTTCTATGAGAAAAGAAATCTTGGAAGGTGGTGCTCTATATGACTTTGTTTGAGCCAGTATGCTGAACTGGGACAGTGGCTGATGTGGGTCACTCTCCATTGCAAAGAGGTCTAAAATGACATTATAAACTTTTTACTTCATCAGTGGAGGGTGTGACTGCATAGAAAGCCACAGGAGAAAAAGAAGGAAAAGACAAGAAGTAACAAGACGAGAACATTTGGAGCTGGAAGGGGTGGTGGGAGAAAAGGTTTCCAAACAACTGAGAGGTAAAGCCAGAGAAATTATTCAACCTTCAGGCTGTTCTGCAATGCTTAAAGCAGAGTAAGCTTCCCTCTCAGTTCATTGCTACAGCATTGTGTCAAGAAAATGCTCTAATGAATTGAATGCAGAGAAAGCAGACAAGGTTCATGCATAGTAAAATGCACTTGTTGACAAGTACTGTACTTATGACTTTGAAAGTGCTTTATAGGGTAATAACTGTTCAGAAGCAAACTTAAAAATAATGGAAGTTTAATAATAGTAATCATGTCATTGTTAATAAAGGTTTTAGCATGTTTTAAATTGAAAGCTTAAACTCCCTGGCAGAGAACAAATTAGTCAGCCAATTCTGCAAATATATGTTTAACTCTGTCTACTTCTACATTAGAAAGCAATTTTACACTAAGTGCAGGTGGTACTCAATCCCCTACATGTTATAGGCAGCACAGTGGTTTTACTTTAGACGAGATTTAGTCTGGGCTGTTAAACAGAACATCCCTCATCACATCTGAATCTGCCAAAAGGACTCGCTGTTGTTTTCAGTTGTTGTATTCTTTAGAAACTAAAATACATTTGACATCCCACTGGAACAGAGCATTTGGCTTAGGTACTTCTGAAATGAATCTCATTCACAGGTACTGAAATCCCCTGAGAACTGAATTAAAGTTCAGGAACTGGAGGCAAGATGAGTGTGTTTCATGCTGCTCTACGTGAGAACATAGTTGTAGAAAACCCTTTTCTCCCTTACTTTGTTAATTATCTTAAACTCTGAGTATAATCCTCTATAGGTTGCTGCTGATCTGGGGAATGAGATGTGCAGAATTATGTCCATTTGCAGTAGTTGATAGTGCAATAGCACAACGTACTCAGGACAATGCTTGTATTTCATTGCCTTAGGATGGGCAGGACTACTTGGAGCTCTGGTCTTCTTCTGGTTACAATCTAGTCTGCCTGTCTGTGTAAATAAAGGTGTGACAGTAAACTGACAGAAGGGACATCCATGAGGTGACGGATGCTTTGTTAGAGGGGCTGGATGAGAAGCTGGCATGGGGCATGGTCATTCTTGCTGGACTGATTCTGGTACTCATTCATTTAGCCTTTCTTCCCCATTCCTCTTTTCACTGTGAGAACAATAAATATGTATTTTATTAGTATTTGTATACTAATGTATACAGTGTATACTAATGCGCGTAGCATGGGGAATAAACAGGAAGAGCTGGAGTTCTGCGTGCGGTCGCGAGGTCATGATCTCATTGCGATCACGGAGACGTGGTGGGACAGCTCGCATGACTGGAATGTTGTTATGGAGGGCTATGTGCTTTTTAGGAAAGATCGGCTGGCTAGGCGGGGTGGTGGAGTTGCTCTTTATGTGAGAGAGCAGCTAGAATGTATTGAACTTCACTTCGGGGGGAGTGATGTAGCAGTGGAGAGCTTATGGGTGTTACTGGACCTTATTCTCACCAACAGGGATGGACTTGTTAAGGAAGTAAAGGTTGGGGGCAGTTTGGGTTGTAGTGATCATGAGATGGTGGAGTTCAAGATCCTGAGTGGAAGAAGCAAAGCAATAAGTAGGATTGCTACCCTGGACTTTAGGAGAGCCAACTTCGATCTCTTCCGGGACCTACTTGGAGCTATCCCGTGGGCTCGGGTGTTAGAAGGTAAGGGGGCCTCTGAGAGCTGGTCAGCATTTAAACAGCTCTTCTTCCAAGCTCAGGATCGGTGCGTCCCTGTGAACAAGAAATTGGGAAAAGGTGGCAGGAGACCTTTGTGGATGAGCAAGGAGCTCATGCGCAAGCTCAAAGGAAAGAAGAAGGTCCATGAAATGTGGAAAAAGGGTCTGACCACTTGGGAAGAATATAGGAATGTAGTCAGGGCCTGCAGGGATGCAACGAGGAAGGCTAAAGCCCGTCTGGAATTGAATCTGGCTAAAGTGATAAAGGATAATAAAAAAGGCTTCTTCAAGTATGTTAACAGCAAAAGGAAAACTAGAGAGAATGTGGGCCCCTTACTAAGTGAGGGGGGGGTTCTCGTAACGGGGGATGCTGAGAAGGCAGGGATACTGAATGCCTTCTTTACTTCTGTCTTCAGTGAAAAGGCTCTCCCGCAGGAATCCCACACCCTGGAGATTAGTGAGAGGGTCTGGGGAATGGGAGACTTCCCTTTAGTCAGGAAAGAGGACGTGCATGAGCGCCTAGGCAGTACAAAGGTTCACAAGTCCATGGGACCTGATGGGGTGCATCCACGTGTGCTGAGGGAGCTGGCGGAGGTCGTTGCCGAACCGCTCTCCATCATTTTTGAGAGGTCTTGGATAACAGGGGAGGTCCCTGAAGACTGGAGGATAGCCAATGTCACTCCGGTCTTCAAAAAGGGCAAGAAGGAAGATCCGGGTAATTATGGGCCTGTCAGCCTCACCTCTGTCCCTGGAAAGGTGATGGAACAGCTTGTGCTGGATACCATCTCCAGACAACTGGGAGAAAAGGAGGTTATCAGGAGTAGTCAGCATGGGTTCACCAAGGGGAGGTCGTGCTCGACCAACTTGGTGGCCTTCTATGATGCTGTCACATGCTGGGTGGATGGGGGAAGAGCGGTAGATGTAGTCTACCTTGATTTTAGAAAGACATTTGATACTATCTCCCACGACATCCTTATAACAAAGCTGAGGAAGTGTGGGATAGACGAGTGGACAGTGAGGTGGGTTGAGAACTGGCTGACTGGCAGAGTGCAGAGGGTGGTCGTTGGTGGTGCAGAGTCTGGCTGGAGACCTGTAACCAGTGGTGTCCCCCAGGGGTCTGTGCTGGGTCCGGTCTTGTTCAACATCTTCATCAATGACCTTGATGAGAGGATAGTGGCCACCCTCAGCAAGTTTGCTGATGATACGAAGTTGGGAGGATTGGCTGACACGCCTGAAGGCTGTGCTGCCATTCAGTGAGACCTGGACAGGCTGGAGAGCTGGGCAGTAAGAAACCGGATGAGGTTCAACAAAAGCAAGTGTAGGGTCTTACACCTAGGGAGGAATAATTGCATGCACCAATACAGGCTGGAGGGTGAGCTGCTGGAGAGGAGCTCTGCAGAGAGGGACCTGGGCATCCTGGTGGACGACAGGTTGGCCATGAGCCAGCAGTGTGCCCTCGTGTCCAAAAAGGCCAATGGCATTCTGGGCTGCATTAAGAAGAGCATGTCCAGCAGGTCGAGGGAGGTGATCCTCCCCCTCTACTCTGCCCTGGTAAGGCCTCATCTGGAGTACTGTGTCCAGTTCTGGGCTCCCCAGTACAAAAAAAGACAGGGATCTCTTGGAAAGAGTCCAACAGAGGGCCACAAAGATGGTGAAGGACCTGGAGCATCTCCCCTATGAAGAAAGGCTGAGTGAACTGAGTCTGTTTAGCCTTGAGAAAAGACGACTGAGAGGGGACGTGATCCAGGTTTATAAGTATCTGAGGTGTGGCGGCCATAGTGGTGAGGCCAGTCTCTTTTCAGTGGTGCGTGGAGACAGGACGAGGGGAAACGGACATAAGCTGCAGCACAGGAAGTTTCGCACGAATGTGCGTAAGAACTTCTTCACGGTGAGGGTGACGGAGCACTGGAACAGGCTGCCCAGGGAGGTTGTGGAGTCTCCTTCTCTGGAGATATTCAAGTCTTGCCTGGACGCCTACCTGTGCGACCTGGTGTAGGGAACCTGCTTTGGCAGGGGGGTTGGTCTTGATGATCTCTAGAGGTCCCTTCCAACCCCTACAATTCTGTGATTCTGTGATTCTGTGAAATATGTAACAGATACAAGCAGGGCAAGAGAAACACATTCACTCCCTGTTGAAAGCTACTGATGTGCACAATACAATTTTCACTGAATAATATTAACTTTTCATTGTACAATCAAATTTGCTTCTGAAAAAAAGGGAATAAAAACAAGATTCTAGCAGCCACAGAGAAAATTTAAACACTCCAAATCTGTGAAAACCATAAAAAAATTTGTTCTCAGCGGAAAGAATTTGTTTTTTCAAAGATTTTTTTGTTATTGTTTTAAAAGGAAATCACATGTTCATGGAGTCTGGTTTTGTTCTGTGAAAACTCCCAGTTTCCTAAAGGGATGGAAGTGTGGGAAACAATTAAAAAAATAATAATAATAATTTTATCTTACACAATTTTGTGACTACATCAGATGCTTTTGCTTTTTTTTTTTTTCCCAGAGTTTCAGGAAATAATTTCCAAGTCATACTTAATATCAGAACTTATTTTTGAACAACCCCGTGCAAGGGCAACAGATTTGTTTGCAATCCACTGCACAGACTGGAAATTCGAGGGTAAATTTGAGAAAGATATATGCTTATGTCTGTTTCCATTTAAATTAAAGATATATTTCTATGCTTGTTCTTACCCAGTATTGCAACTCTAAGTGGTTCTCCTGTCTACAAATGTCAGGAGTTATTTGATATATTGGGATATTTGTGATGTTTATCTTTAAAGAGTTGGATTCCAGTGCTCCCCCAGTTCTTCAAGCAGAGTCACTGTTTTGCAGGTGTTGCTGCTTCAGCAGATGCCAGGAAGCTGTATGCTTGTCAGGCACCATACGGAGACTCCCAGAAGCAGCAGAGGCCTCTCAGCTTCTCAACTTTTATTGCCTTTCCAGAGTTTCAGGTCACTTAGCACCATGCAAAATTGAAAACTTCAGCTGATTTTACAATGGCCTCCATTTTTTTTTTCTATTCTTTTTTATTCTTTTTTTTTAATAATAGAGACAAAAGACCTAGCAACACATGTACTAGCTCCAATATTTCCATTCCAGTCCAGCCCAGCTTCTGAGGATGTTAAGTACATGGCCTCTTCCAGACTTCAGAATTAGAAAGAGTATCTGAATAAAGCTTCATTTTATTTGAAAAGAGAAACAGTCTTTTGAAACTGTCTCAAATGTCATACTTGGCTGCCAGCAAACTTTGGGAAAGACAGGTGAGAAGTGAGTCACATTCCTTCCATTATGCCTTTTGCCACAGCGTCCAGCTTGATCATCTGGGCAATTACATGTCTTTGAAGGAAAAAAAAAAGCTCAAATACCACTGAAGTTTTTACACAAACCAAGACAGAAGAAAAGAAAAGAAAAAAAAAAAAAAAAAAGCTGGTTGAGTTTATTACCTTAAAATTTGCTTTCTCCCTCACTTTTGTAGGACTAGAATAGTATTACAGTATTTAAGGAATGCTGCATCAGTGCACGGGGCCTGATTTTTCTTTAGACCCCCGAATGGCTCTTAACACATCACCATTTCCAGTACAATAAAGTGAGAGATGGAAGCAATTTCTGGGTTGGGTTGAAGGTAGTTTCAAGTACAGATAATTCTTTGAAATATGTGAGTTACTTTCAGTTCTATTTTTGTACTTCCAAGAACCCATTTCCTCTTAATATTGAAAGTATAAAATGGACACAAGAAAAGTCCTTCAAGTTGGAACGTGCTTTAAACAATTTGGGCATATAGAACTCTTTCTTAATTGGTTATGTCAGCATCCTATGTTAAGATCTCAGTAGTTAATAAATAATTGATGAAATGATGATAAGCAACAGTGCTCAAGAAATACTGCCTGCCATTTTGACAAATTTCATACATTTAATTGATATTTTTCTTCAACAGTTACACATAGCTTTTAATAACTACTTAAATGACCATGGTCACTATGATTTAGTTGGTGGCAACCCTGCTCATGGAGAGGGGAGATTGGAACTAGGTAATCATTAATGTCCCTTAAAACCCAAGCATTTCTATGATTCTATGACTATATAGTCTCATGTAGAAAATGTCAAGGAGTAGTACCTCTTGAAAGAACTCTTACAGTTATACAATATTTTGTGACCACGTTGATGTTTGAGAGAGCCTTTAATAGCCCCCAGGACTGTTTGTACTATACTACTTCACATGTTTTGCGTGATTTTTTTTTTTAATTTTCTAGGTCTCACTGCCAATCTACATGTAAGTATTTTCATAGCTTTATGTATGATTCAGTTAGCCTGGGCCTCATACTGTTTATGGTGTTGTGTCGCAGAGGGGATTAAGAGGTTATTTGGGAAGATGTTCATATAAGGGGAGCAGACATAGGATTGCTATATGCTGGTTGAACAACACTTATATTGCATACCAGCTGTTCCATAGGCTTTGAAAAGAGCTTATACCCATCTTAAACTACATCTAATCCCTCCTTTTATGTTTTTGGCTACATCTCCGACTAGTGAAAATTGACAGGAACATCTCTGTACAATAGCTGGGGAGCTGATCACTTGATCTGAGAAACAATACCTGTATAAGAAACTGATTTTTAAGAGTTTGGGAATTAAATATAATAACCCCTGGGCCACTGAAGTTAAGAACTGATTTTAATATTATTTTTTTCTCAAAGCAACCTTATTGAGTAAAATACAGCTGGTCTTTTTCCATCTAATTTTGTTATTCCACTTTCCTCTAACATTTGCTATTTTATTTTGCCACTTATATTACAGACTTCTTACAGAGGTAATAAGCTTTGACTGGATTCTTTTTAATTACCACCTCATAGCTCCAGAAGACTCATCTTTTCTGGGGAAACCTTCTTCCCTAATAAAAATATGTTGTGGAGTATCTGCTGCTTTCATAGACCTGACTTTGAGTGTTGTTCCTTCCTTGCTAGCAAAGCCAAGGCCTTGAACTGGCAAAGCTACTCTGCCATATTCCAGTGCTGGGAGGTTAACATGAATCCAGGAGGATTGGTTATTTTAATTCTCATAGCGAAATCCAGTTGCTGAATGGTTGTATCCTATATTTTTCATTTAATTTGCAAGATAAATACTTTTAGAAGTTGTACTTATTCTAAGCATATGCTGTTTTCTCACAAACTCTCCTCTTCCATCTATACCAGAAAAACCTGTTGTGCATAAAACCAAGGATATGAGAGGATTATGGGAGGTTGGGGATATTTGGTTGTTTTCATTTTGTTGGGTTTTAAATTCAATTGACACTTACTCAGTAAAGCAATAGGGCCTGCCTTTTCTTGAATCAGGGATTAAAGAATGAATATTCTTTTAGTCCATAGTCAGCTACATCTTCTCTGAGTAAACTTTACCAAAGTGCTCTGAGTCCTTCCAAAAGATCAGACACTGGTTATGTGGGATTTCATCCTGATTCTTGACAGATATTCTTGGTACAGTGTAATAATATCTCCAGGAATTTTCAAACCTCTACCTCCTGATGTCTGTCAACAAGTAGCCTGTGCACAAAAGCCCCTTGGCACATGCAAACTCAGAACAAAATAGGGAGCTTGATTGCCTGAATTTCAGTCATGCCTGTATATGCAGCTGTGTTCTTTCTGTCCATAGAAAATGTAGGGAAATTCTGAGTGGAAAAAAATACTAATAAAAGGAAAAAAATTTCTCTGACATACTCATTTGAAGGTGAGAATGAATGAGAACTAGCAGCAAGTCTACATTACTTATGCCAAGCTGGATACAAAGAGAGAGTATTATATCACCAAAGCAGAGCACAGCCACATATCTGGTAAATAGGCAGATAACAGAGGAACAGAGGAAGTTCAAGATTTCCTGACTTTTATCAGTACATAGGAGAAGATTTTTTCTTGTGCAATTAACTGAGTGAAGAATACTCTCTTGAGCACACCTACAATCTCAGCTTGAAACAAGCAGCCTCGAAAGAGAATCCTCTTAAAGAGAATTTGCTGAGAGGAGTTTGTATTAGCTCCCACTTGAATTGAAATCTATTCCACCTGCTATCTGGCAATGTGCATAATTAAAAGCAGACATTTCCAATACTCTGAGTACTGAGTAGGGTTTTGAATACTGAGAATAGAGAAGGCATCTACTTCATCTACGCACTGTTTCCACTCTTTCTCACTCTGGAGAGATTAAATAGCAATATTTGGTTATTATTAATCCTTTTTACCATGGAAAGAGCATCTCGAATAATTTTTGGTGCCAAGAATCTGTTGTTTCAAGCAGTTCACTAAGCAGGCTCAGACACTCTGAGCCCTCCCTAGTTAAGCTTCTATAGTTTAATTTATTCCAGACTGGACCAGGAATGGCGGGAAAGAGAAAATTCAGTGTTTTGTTATTCAGTTTAGTGGAAGTGAGAAATTGTTGGGTTTTTTTCAGATTCAGAAAAGAAGCTGATTGCTATAGAGTAAGCTTTTTATGGAAAAGGTTTTATTGGTATCACACCCAAATTTGTATTTCAGGTAACTAATTCTGAATGCTTTTTCTTCAACAAAACCATTTAATTAGAAACTACAGATTTATAGTTATTTCACCCCAAAGCTAGTCTGTGTTTGCTTATAAATTATCTGCTCTGAATAACTGATAATATTACAGAGCAGGAGAGAAAAATGTATTCAAATATATTTCTTAATATAATAAGTAGCAGCAATTAAAAGCAAATGGAAATATAATTGCCGACCCACTTTAAGTTTTCCATATTAGGATACCCATTTCACAAAAATTACCTTTGGATCAGAAATGGAAAAGCACTTTATCCATTAAAAAATGCAAAATATTTGAAGAAATCATGCTTAAGACAGTGGCTTACAGAATCTTTTTTTTTCTAAGAATGTGAGAGCTAATCACCAATTAGTAAATTTTTGTTAATAAACTTAATTAGCACCAGGCAAAGTTATCTTTTCGTTCTTTCTCATTACAAGCCAATCTCAATGGAGATGTGGAATAGATAACTATTTCACTGCCCTCCTCGGCTTATTTTTATGTCTGTAAATTCAAGTGAATTTTTTTTTTAAAAAAAAGTATTCTCCTCTCACTTCAGAAACATTATATTTGCACTATTTTCTCCATATGAAAGAAATTCATGCATAATCTTCCACTTGGTTATTTGACTACAAGTAATACTTTTCTGTCTTGCTTATTTTATCTGCAAACAATACTGTCTTTTTCTTAGAAGGTCTGACTCTGGAATTCATAAACCATATAATAAAACAGCATTGATTTTAAACAGTTATTCATATGAGCATATGTCTTTCCACATGAACAGGGTTGTCAAATCAGGCCAGAATCTTTCAGGTCACCACAGAAGGGTGGATTTTAGGACTGGAAATGGATAAATGCATGAACCTGTAAACCTTGTTGTTGTTGTATTATTGCCTTTATTTTGAATCTCCTTTTGTGTTATAAGTCTGCAAGGTATAAACATAACCTACGAGAATTGCCAGACAGTGCTTTAATAAACATAGATCTTGCCTGACCAGCCCTTCTTCATATGCATAAATCCACTTCATTTCCTCTAGTATCTGATTTCAGCTGAGGTTAAAACCTGTCAAGGAACTAGCTAGCCCTCTGTACAACAGGCCAAGAGAAATGAAGCAGATTTGAGTTACTCTATAAATGAGTAACTGTAATTATTTAAGCCTTTATTATTATCTGTATATGTGACATATCAGAGAGAGACTGCCCTACTTCCTCCTCTTTTTCTCCACCATCCTGGGTCACTTCTTCTACAGCCTTATTTTTCTCCACGCTGCCAACTTGGGAAGCTCACATGCCCAAATTCTATCCAAAAAGCAGCACAATTTTAAAACTCACGGTGGTTCATTCCCTGCTCAAATACTAGGGAGCTGTGAAAGAGTGGTCAATGACAATAAAGAGAAGAGTGTTTCTCCTGGCAATTTGGGACTGCGCTGAGCACTGTAAACATTTGTAACATTTGTCTTCTGACCTCACTGCCACTGCTGCAATAGCACTGGGCAGTCAACAGCTAGAGCAACCTTTGGCAACCCAGATGCTCTTTAGACATATCCAAACAAGAGTCAAGGTTTATGTAGCTGCACAAGTGGAGAGACTGCTGATGTTTCTTTTATGGTGTACTTTAAATGCTGGGACTTACTGCGAGAGTGTGCTGTGTCTCTATGTATGTGAACAGTAAATTAGCTGTCTATATATGGGACTCAAAAATAGGGGCTGGCTAACAGAAGAGTTCCTGAGTTTTATGAGATCAATAAAACTTGTTGTTGTACAGAGCACTTGGCATTTGCTGGTAGCCCCTTACATCAGCTTTAATCAGGTTTCTCCCTGCATCATGGTGTGGGAGGCAGTACTGTGAGTTTTTTTAACAGCTGTAACAGAAAGTCCAGCGTGAGCCCAGACTTAATGGCCCATTGGAGTAAACGGGGCTCATGGATGCGATTGAGTGCTTTGCTGAACCAGGGCCAGCACGGGTGACACTACCCTAGGAGTCAGGTACTCAGTCTCACTTGCTTTGAAGACATTTTCACAGTATGATGTTTTTTTTAACTTTCATGTTTGTTTTTTGTTTTTTAATCAAGAACAAGCTATCCAAAATGAAAATGTGTGATATCCTCTTGTATATGGAAAAGTTCATAAATAAGAACAGATGCTTCTAATGCAGAGGCATTTGAAAGGCATTTTGAAAGTAGCAGTTAGAGACTCTTCATAGCTCTCTCCTTTTCTTGGATGATGAAATTGTAGAGCACTGAGACCTGAAGTGGGAAGGCCCACTAACCAATTCCTTTCTTTATAAAATAGAAACTAAAGGGCAATGTGATCCAGATCTTCTCTTTGGCACATTCCACCACACACCTTGAATCTGAGCTCAAAACCACCAAGGTCAGCAGGATGACTCCTCTGCAGCTGAGGGAATATTGTATCTGGTGCAGACTTGGGAAGTGTCAAGGAGGCATTCCCAGTTTTTTTAGGGACGTGGGTTACTCTCATTAATCATGGCCTTAGAAACAGATGATTAGAGCTACATTTAAATTAAAAAATCTCGAGAAAACTAAAGAAGGACAGAACAAACAATGGCCATTTTGAATTCACATTCTCACTGGTTGGAAAATGGGAAACATAACTCCCATTTTGAAGAAGGGAAAAAAGGAGATCCAGGGAACTACAGGCCAGTCAGTGTCACCTCTGTGCCTTACAAGATCATGGACCAGATACTCCTGAAGGCCCTACTAAGGCATATGGATAAAAAAGACAAGGTGATTGATGGTAACCAACATGGCTACACCAAGGGAAAGTCACACTTGACAAACTTGGCAGCCTTTTATGATGGAGTTAGAGCATCAGTGGACAAAGGAAGAGCAATTGACATCATCCACCTGGACTTGTGCAAAGTATCTGACTCTGTCCCACATGACATTCTGGTTGCCAAATTGGAGAAAAATGGATTTTGATGAATGGACCGCTCACTGGATGAGGAATTGGCTAATTGAGGAAATTGAGGAATTGGGATGGTCACACAGAGAGAGTTGTAATCAAAAATTCAGTGTCCAAGTGGAGACCATTGGCAACTGATGAACTTCAGGGATTAGTGCTGGGACTAGCGTTATTTAACATCCTTGTTGGCAACATGGAAAGTGGCATTGAGTGCATCCTAAGCAAGTTTGCCAACAACACCAAGCTGAGTGGTGCAGTTGACATGCTAGAGGGAAGGGATCCCATCCAGAAGGACCTGGACAGACTTGAGAGTTGGGCCCATGCCAATTTCATGAAGTTCAACAAGACTAAGTGCAAGGTCCTGCAGCTGGGTTAGGCCAATCCCAAACACAGATACAGATTGGGTGGAGAATGGCTTGAGAGCAGCCCTGAGGAGGAGGATTTGGAAGTGTCAGCTGATGAAAGATTCAACATGAGCTGGCAATGTATGCTTGCAGCCCAGAAGGCAAATTATATCCTGGACTGCATTAAGAGAAGTGTGACCAGCATGTCAAGGAAGATGATTCTGCCCCTCAGCTCTAGTGAGACACCACCTGGAATACTGCGTCTATTTCTGGGTCCCCCAACACAAGAAGTACATAGAGTTGGCGGAGCAGGTCTAGAGGAGGGCCATGAGGATAATCAGAGGGCTGGAGCACCTCCTCCATAGGAACAGGCTGAGAGGGCTTGGGCTTTTCAGCCTGGAGAATAGAAGGCTCTGGGGGACCTTATAGCAGCCTTCCAGTACCTAAAGGGAGCCTGCAGAAAAGCTGGGGAGGGACTTTTTAGAAGGGCAGATAGTGACAGGAAAGGTGAAATGGCTTTAAACTGGAAGAGGGTAGATTTAGACTAGATATTACAAAGAAATTCTGTACTGTAAGGGTGGTGAGACACTGGAACAGGTTGCACAGCGAAGCTTTGGATGTCCTTTCCCTGGAAGCATTCAAAGCTAGGCTGGATGGGTCTTTGATAAACCTGCTCTAGAGGGAGGTGTCCCCGCCTAAAGCAGGGGGGATTGGAACTAGATAATCTTAAAGGTCCTTTCCAACTAAAATGTTCTATGATTCTATGATTCTATCTCATTTTTCATTTCATCAAAATGTAAGGCAGGGCCTAAGATGAGGAAGGATATAGTGCTAGCTTCCTTCTAACTACAAATAATGGTATTATACCTTTATATTTTGCTTTTGAAATCAAAACAACAAAAATGAGAGAACAGGAAGAAATATGCTTACAAGTAGAGCTCACATGCTCATGGTCTCTCAGACAGCTAGCACAATGGGTGCCTCCCTTGCCTCTTCGTCCAGTAGGATGGATCCCCTCCAGTTTCTGTACCAAAACAGAAAACCAGAATAAGGTTCTGGACAGGCAGATCATATACCAATGTCATTGTAGTTGGGTTTGAATTGATAGGTAGTGAGATGGATTTATTTACTGTATTATAAAATAAAGCAGGGTTCAAGATGGAATGTGACAAATTGCTCTCCCTTTTACTAAGAGTAAAACTTATATTTTGAGGTATGTGAAAATTCTCTTTATTATTATATGACCACTTACATTACCCTATTTAGCTGGATAAAAACTGTTTTAGCTGAAACGCCAGGTTAGGTGAGTCAGTAAATATTTGTATGACTAACATCAGCAAAGGAAAAATTATGCAGGGCAAGTTTGCTTTTGTTTGGGCAAACAGAATAAAAATAAAATTGTGTCATATAAAATTAATGCTTAGTGAAATTTTACTTTTTCAATCACTGTCACTAGGCAAAGCTGTTTTTGTCTGCAAAGTCCTAATATCAAATGCATGAAATAATGTAACTTTTTTCAATAGCATACAGTAATATCAATAAATTCAAGAGGCACATGTTTTTAGATGTGTACCTTCATAAGTAAGAATACCTGTGCTTGAAATTTCTTGGGTAGCAAACAGTTCTTTTGTTCCAAGACTTGAGAACAAAGAATAGTAGAGATGCAAGAAAAGATAAAATATGCTAACTGAGGTCTTCCAAAAGAACTAAAAAGACTGTCTTTTTCATAGGTTTTCCAAAGACATCTCTGATTTGGAACAATAAATCCACATTGCTGGAATTTTCCAAAGTATACCATTTCAAAGTATTGCTGGATGTATTCCTAAATTATTTGGGATTTTAGAAAACACCACAGCCATTTCTCAGTGACTTTCAATGGCATTTGGAATTTCCAGAAAGGCTTCAGGCACTTATTTGGAATGTGAGCATGGAAACCTGTGAAAAAGGTTTTGTTGCAATTTCCCAAAAGCTGTCATATGCATAATTTGCAAGCACTCCAACTCCCACTTATTGCAAGTTTGGACACTTCTGGAGTTTGGATGATCTTCTGCCATAGTCAACAAATCCCAAATAAATCCAAGAACTAAAACAAAAGAAAAAGAACAATTGGAGTTCTGCAAGATTCCTCATTTCTCCCTGCTTCAAGGCCCAGGTTGTCCAGCCAGGATGTCTAGCTGACATTCTGCTGGCCTGCCTGCTCATTTCTTTGTCTGTGCTTTGATCACCCATGAATCCACAGGACAGAAGGCCAAAAATCTGACTCCAAACACAGCAAAAAATCAAAAGACAAGGCCCATGATATAACTGGGGGATCTACCAGAGGTAAAAAATGAGGCCAGATGATCATCAGATGCATTAGCATTGGCTCCTGTTGCTGCTCACCAGAGCTGCCCTGCACCTGTACCTATGGTGCAGCAGGGCCTGTGCAGCACCTGCTGTGGCCAGGACTGCAGCCCAGCCTGTTCCAGTTTCATAGGCCTGACAGCAGGTTTGGGAGGAAATGAACTTACAGTAATGGAAGTTACAGTGTTCCCAGGTCAGCCTGATGTATCCATACTTGGCCACTAGCCGAGGTAACTTTCTATTCCTATTAAAATGAAAGCAGCTTCACTGTTGGCCTCACCTTGGCTCTAGGAGTTTGTTTCTCCAGGCCAGACTTCCCATTTGAGTCTGGCTACAATGCCGGATGTTAAAAAGCCAGCCTTTTTCATCTACCTAGCTTGAAAAGCAGAGTAATGTGGATGTTCCTGCAGTGCAGTGCCACACCACAAGTGACTGTGAGAGTCCCAGATGCTGTGACAAAGACTCTGTGCCTAGTGCCAGTCCTTTTATGAATAATTTCACCTGCTATTAGCTTGATTTCATATTTATCTACTAAATCTGTGTAGCTTCCTGCTGTGACGATTTGGTGACCAGAGGAGTAGAGAGGTAACAAAAAAAGCATAGCAGTGGTGGGATATAAAAAGCTAGCTTTTGAAAATGCATGTTTACCAAGCACAGTACTAAAGCCATAATGTCTACAGGTTTTTATGTATATTCCAGAGGCAATGCATATTTCAAGAACACAGTGCTGTGGGCATTCAGCTTGGAGAGTTCTCCGGTTTCCAGACCAAAAGCTACAGTCTATTAAGCCTATAGAAGCAGAAATTTGCCTTGCCAGGTACCAAATATGTATTTATTTTTCACTGAGGAATTTCTGTTGGTTTAATGCTAAACAGGAAAAATCCCCACTCTTAAAAAAAAAAAAAAAAAAAAGTAGAAGACAAATATCAGCAATTTCACTATAGTGTGATTTTTGTTTTTCTGTCTTTATTACAATTAGCTTCAATCCCAACAAGAAGTAGGTCCTATCTTCGTAGAACCACAGAATCACAGAGTTGCAGGGGTTGGAGGGGACCTCTGGAGATCATCTGGTCCAACCCCACTACTAAAGCAGTTCCCTACAGCAGGTTGCACAAGTAGGCATCCAGACATATCTTGAGTATCTCCAGAGAAAGAAAACCCACAGTCTCTGGGCAGCCTGTTCCAGTGCTCCATCACTCTGACAGTAAAAAAGTTCTTCCTTGGGTTTGTATAGAACATCCTGTGTTCCATTTTCTGCCACTGCTCCTTGTTCTATTGCTGTCCACCCCCATTGACTTGACTCCTGCATTGTCTTGCTCCTGCTCCCTCCCCAGTCCCTTGGTACAGAGAGGAGTCAAGCTGGCAGCAGCCATCAGCCCTTTCCTGCAGTACATGGCTAAAGGCAAACAGCCTCATGGGCATTGGAAGGAGGTGAAAAGAAGCTTTCTGGCCAGGGCAACAGGAGGCCACATTACTGGTGCTGCGCAAGCAGAGAACACTATGTATCTGTGACAGATGCAATTGGGAACGCGGAGGCAGCACCTGTTAGTGGCATTTTAATGATTCTGGATAGAGGTGGGAGAGATGGAAAGGGCAGTGTATCAAATGCACTTGAAAGGTCACAGAGGTCTCCCAGGCTTTTGAGCAGTTTCTTTCCTATCTTCAGTGGAGGCAGTCAGAAGCAAAAGAGAAGGGAAAGCAAATACAGGTTGAACATTCACAGTCACTAGATACTGTTAATAATCATTAAGCAGTCACCTGAGTCAGGAAAATACCAGCTGCCTCAGCCTCTGATTAAAATGCTACCTAGCATTCTTTTGGAGCTCACCTTATTTACAGAACAGAGGATACATTACTTTTGTTTTTGTTTTGGGGTGAGTTTTTCCAAAGATATAGGCTGTATCAATATAATGTAATAGACGTAGATATCTGTAGGTCTGACTTGTCAGAAAATAAATAAATAAGTAAATAAAAATTAGAGGAGTTATTCTGTGCAGTTATTTAAGCAAAAATGATTTTCATAGTCGTTCAGTAAACTTCATGCAGAATGACTTCCCACTAGCACTTTCCTCATGCTCCTGCAAAAGTGTGTTGAAAAAAGAAAAAAAAAAAAGCATAATGATAGCTTCAAATTCCATCTTGGTAAGGTAAGTAGGCTGCCAACAACAAGGAACTTTACCTGGGGTATCTTTCTAAGCCTCAAACAAAACAAAGGGTATCTTATCTTCCCATCAGTTTACATGCTGTAATCCAGAAGGCTTCCATGTTTTGTTTTGTTTGAAGAAGTAAAAAAGGTTTTACAGGAATTTCCCTTATTTTAAAATGACCTAATTAGTCCCAAAGTTTGGATAGATTAAAAAAAAAAAAAAAAAAGACAAACAAACAGCAGCCAAAAAAAAAAAAAAATGCAGTGAGACATGGCTATTCTTTACTTTGTTTACCCATCTGTTTCTCTGCACTGGGACCAAGGGGAGAACATGGCAGAGCTGTTTAATGCAAATAGTACTGAGAATATGGAACAAGTTACCATTGTTGGGAGTTAGTGAAGAGCATACATGTGTTCAAATTACTGGATATTTATTACTCTGGTGAGGAGGATTGAGGGATGAAAACACAAGACCATGGGATTCAGCAAAACTAAACAAAGGATTTGTTACCATATTTTGGAGCTGATGTCTTTTTCCTGAAAACATTTCACTTCCAATTCAGGTGCAAACTTGTTGTCTGCAGAGTCTGAGAGCCAAGAGTCTTCAGCAGTGCTTCTGAGTATGAGACGTGACTTCAGGCAAGGGGGAGGGAAGGGGGGGGGCTGATATTTTCTGGGATTGTTGTTGTTTTCTCTTCTGATGCAAGACTTACTTTTCTTATCAGTAAAGTGTGCATTATTAGGAAAGGAGTCCTACAAGCCTCAGTGAAGGACTGGATTTTGTCCAGATGTGAGTGGGTACAAAGGAAAAGAAAGATGGGCTGGGAGTGGGAGTGGTTAGGGAGCTGCTTGAGCTTCCCAAGGGAGTCTGCAGGGTGCAAGGAGCCACTTTGAAGTTGAATGTGGAATACGTATCAGTTCTGTAAAAAAAAACTTGGGCAAGAAGAAGGGCTATGCTACATGCATAACAGAAAGTAGAGAAACACATACTCCCTTGCATGCTTTTCTTCTGAGGTAAAAATCCTCTGACATTCATGGAGGCAATATGCCTCTGTATCACCTGAGGACTGAGGTTTACCTACAAGGCATCTTCTCAACCCAGACGACTGCAAGAGCTTTGATATTAGCTCAAGCAAAAAATTGAGCTAACATGTCTGCAGAACTCCTAAATTAGACCTGGATTGTGTCCAAGAAGCTTAAAGCAGAAGAAAAGGAGCCTCGGGTCTGTCTGAAATGTCCGTGTAGATGGATTCTCAGATAGGATGCTCTGAAGTGTTGCCTCTTGTGGTTACAGCTAGCATGTGGGTGGCTGAGTTCTCTGAATCACACATTGTAAAAGCAGCAGTTTGACAGTTCCATTTACAACATAGATAGCTTTGGTTTTAGTCTGAAAACCCTTCTTTTTGGAATTCCCCAGATCTGAGGAAAGGATTGGAGGAAAAAAAATAAATCTGATTCAGAACTTAAAAGGAATTCATGTCTTTCCCACATTTACTACAGGGAAACATTACTAACTTTTACTATAAGAGCTATTGACCAATAACTCTTCTAGTGTTTCCCTGCTATCCTAGCGAAGTTTAACTACAGAAGTTGGAAAATGGGAGATATTTGCATTTTCAACACTGAAGAATAAAATGATGTGCATCACGTACAGATGCATAAACATGTACACACGCTGCCTTCAAGTCTGCAGATAGTCTGAAACACAAAATAATAGCTGAGCTTACTAAAATTCATCGGGCCATGTGAATAGAGAGTGCTCACACCACAACATAATGAAAGCCATCAGAGCTCCAACCTCATGTGGCTTTCATGGACCAGCAGTGTCTACTTATTTTGTTTTGGAATTTTGCCTCTGCCGCATGCATGTCACTGCTTCAGGAGAAATATGTGAAGGAGTCACTTTGGGTTTACAGGGACAGAACAGCAAGAGCAACTGAGTTGAGTTGTTCTGGGTGCTTGTTAAAACAGGTTTAGCCAAATGAGAAAGGATAGAGGCCTACAAGGGCCTATACAGCAGAGAACAGACAGTATGATATGTCACTGCCTTGCATTTTTATGCAACCATTAGTTTCCTCATATACAAACTGGGAGCAAGGCTCTGCTGCCTCATAATTCCATGGCCAATTATAATGTGAACTCCTCTGTATCGACATTAATGAACATACAGATCTGAAAAAATGGATATAGAGACGGCCTTGACTATCCGAGGGAAAGTAGAAATGGAGAATGCAGTATTGACAATGATATGTATTAAGGCTTTTTATTGAGAATAATGAAATTTTCCTTCTACAACCAAATGTTTTCCCCTTAATTCTTGAAATGTAACAGGAAGTGAGAAGGCTATACTGCTCTTCATTAGAAATTGGTCTAAGTTCAGTAGATGAGTGGAGTGATGAACTGAAGATCACAAAACAGTGTAGACAGACCTTCTAAGAGAAGAAAAACTTGCAATGAAAAATTATGAAGAGTTATTCAGAAGATGCAGCAAGGAAAGGATGGGTTATTCTGGTGTCTCTGAGAGGTACGGGAAGGAGAGAGGCTCTGTTTGAACCCTATCAGTAGAAGCATGAAAGTATGAGCAGACAAAACAGAGATGGGATGAGGTCACGTCTCTGTCAGTGCTACTCAGGAAGCCTGACTTTGCTCAGTGGGACCCCGGCAGCAATATTCAAAACAGCAGCCATGGGCCTGAATCACTAATGCTCCAGCAGACAGACAAATAGAAGAAGAAAGTCACTGTAAGACAGAAACCTATTAATCAGCCTTATAACAGTGTTGTTACTCACTGTGGTTCATGTGGATATGCCTACGCATAGAAAATATGCAGCAAATGTTGACTGTTGAAAACTGATAGACCTCAACATGTGATTGTAAAGAAGAGCTCATTATCAAGCAAGTCTTTGCCGCTGCATACCAAAGACAATTGTTCTTGGCACAATGAAATTTAGTATATTTATCATCAGTGACCTAGAAATAGACATCAAGTCATAAAATAAGTCCAGGAGGAGTATAAGTTTTAAAAAGGGCTAGTAACTGACATGAATTTTGGATCCTGAAGAATGAGTACTGAACATAGCAATACATCTGGACACAAAGAAGGTGAGCCCTGACCTTAGAAGAGGAACATGCTCTCCAGGGAAGGAGAGATTCTGAAGAAGCTCTTAAAAGAGGAAGAGACTGAGGCGGTTAAGAGCCAGTGTGAGTTCCCAGTGTGATGCTCTGCCTAATAGAATTGCACCAAGCTGAGTATTCACACTGGTGTTAAACACATTGCCATACCCGAATACAATAGCCCCAGCTTAGGGAGGATTTTGATGAAATGAAGGAGGCTAAGAGAAGGTCCTTGAGAATGACTACAGCCTTGAAAAATCAATGTTTATGTAGGCACAAGGTTTTTATTGCCTTTTAGCCTCCCCCCAAAAAAAGGTTAGTCATGTGTCTGTTATCTGTAGGAGAAAAGGTAGCTGATTCTTCAGACTAACAAGCAAAAGATTAACAAAGTGTAATGACTGAGCACAGCAGCTAAATGAATTCAGACTAAAAGCTGTGACTTTTAAACAGTTAAGGTTACTTATTAACCTTATTACCAAAGGCTCTCATCTTTTCCCTAGAAATATAAAGATCATGGTTAGAAACCTTCTTAGAAAAAATCTGTTCCAGCTAAGGACAAAATCAGAGAAGTCCATTGGCATCATTACACAGTAGATCAAGTTGACTATTCTGGCTGTGAGTATGTGGTCACTCTCAAGCCCAAACGTATGCTGACTCCAAACGATGTCTGCACACTCCTGCACATATACCTAGACTCTCAATTTTAAGACTTTCCGAGCCACAGAAGGGGAAGATGTACATGCACAAAGCACTCCTTAATGTCCTTCTGCCCTCTCACTGCCTGGAACATAGCAGACTGATCACATTAGAAGGTGGCAAAGCTGATGGCAAGATGATGTACAGATGCCAAAGACAAACATGGTGCTTACAGTCGGCCTTCTTTGTGCAACAGTAACTAAAATGTATGGTTACTGCACTGGCCAGTTCTCCTGGATGAAAAAGGTGGGGTTTTGTTGGGAAGGGTAAAGATAGGAGAAGAAGGTTTGTTTTGTTACTTACTTTGTTTAGTTATGTTTTAAAGCACGTCACCATATGGTTTCTATGTTTTGAAGTAGCGAGCTCCTGGTCTGTAAGAGAATGGTTTTCCTACACAGGGGATGGGTGAGTTTTATGAACCATAGAAAGTCATGCTGTTCATTGGCAAGGGCTTGGTTACACACATTTTTCAGTTCATATTGGAGAATATAAAACCTAGCAAATGTCAAGGAGAAAAGGAGGCTGCCTGGTGTGGTTATGATCTGGACCATGACATGCACGTTTCAAAATGTTCTCTTGGGAGAAAAAAAATCTGAAAATAACAGACAGGGGAGCAGAGTTACAGAAGGGTTCTGAGAAAGGGTTGGTAATTTGGAAACAGTCTTGAAGCTTTCTGTAACTCAGATTAAATAGTAGAGCAGAGATTTGGGTCATCCTTACTCTAACACCCTGTTTTTTTTATATTGTGTTTAAAGGTAAGATGCCTTCATGGGTGCTTGTCTTTTGCACACTGCTTTGTGAGTCTATTCTGGGTCAGTTGAGGTAGGAATGACATTTTGTAGAATAATGCATAGTGAAGGTATGGTTGTTGTGTAGCAGAGCTGCTCTGATTTTTCTCTTGCTGGAGTTTATGATACACAGATTTTGATAGGACCTGCTGCTCAGACCAAATTAAGATTAAGGTTCTTTGCTTTGCCTGTATGAGATATCTTCTCGGCACACCATTTTTTTACTTACTTGAAAATTTCTTTGCTGCATAGCAACTGAAGGTTGTCAAGACTCATATTTGCTGGTATTCTGGGTGTCCAGCAGAGTGGGAAATAATTTCCTGCTGTACATTACAGTATCGTGTATAACAGCTCCAGTGAGATTTGCCCCCTCCTTTTACACCCCACCCCCGATCCCCCTGGAGCAATGGTGAAAATGGAGTCATGATACTTAGGGATTTCCACCATTTCACTTCCTGAAATGGAAACCATAATGAAATACCATGCACGCTATAGTACTGTATGGGCAGGAAAACTAGACAAAGTCTTCCATTGTACCAGTCCAGTTGCTACTGGAGGGGATCTGCCCACTTTGGTGTGACAGGATGTACTGCATATTTTGTAGTTTTGCCCAGTGCTCCAACCCCTGTGGGCTAACCCTTTTCAACACAAGCAATAAAAGAAGAAAAGATTGAGGCCCTTCTCTTATACCGCTTTTATTTTAGGGGGATATTAAATACAAAGAGTTTCACTCTCGGTGGAAATTGTCCAACTGACTCCAGGATACTGTGTAATCATTAGGAACTGGAAAAACTCAAACTGCCTGTCTGTAGTGGCTTGGATAAGACCTGCTGGGTGCATTCCAGAAATGAATATTGCAGCTGTGATGAGACTTATGTTAGGTCTCTTCTTTCAGGGTGAATTGTGCCCTTACACCCAAGGCCAGTATAAGGCTTATGCACCTCTTGAGACCCACCTAAGCCCCCAAAATAAGCCGAATAAAGCATTTAAATGTTAGGTGGACCTCCTGGCCCTTTTGGCGGAAGTATGTGCGTTACAGGATACGTGCAAATCATTAAAATGTACGCTTTTCACCATTAAAGACTGTAAAGTATATTAAAAAAACTACCTCCCTCTCTTACAAATGTGTTCCCTTTTAATTTCTTTGTAAAGCATCCAAGCCTGCAGAAGTGTCTAAAATATTTGATCAGAGAAGGGATATTGTGTAGCATTTGGCTGACACTGCAGCTTGTTTGTATCCTTCTGGTGTTCCCCAACAGTAGCGGTATGACTGTTTGCTTTTGCAAGGAGTGCAGTTGGAAGAGGAGCAGCGCAGAACAGAATAGGTGGACTCTAGGCTGCATCTAGCATAGTCCTGCACCTTGCACACCAGCAAAACTTACCATCTGGTTTAGTTTTATCCCAAAGAAATGCCATTTGTGTTCTCTACTTAGTAAACATCAGAGCATAGTGAGTGAAAATGAGTGGGAGAGTAACTCCAAAGCATATTCATGGTCCTACCGCAGAAGCACCACGCACACCATCTTGTGCCTTCTCAAACAAAGGGCAAAGCAAAGCTCACAGAATGCTCTTACATGTGGGTTGCTGTTAAAAACATGTCTGTGGGAGAAGAAGCGGGCTCTCCAACCTTTCCTATTGTGGCAGATGTTGTATTTTGAGTGAGGACAAGTAACAGGAGGTGCCACCTGACAGTGCTCCCAACAATTCCTGCTTCAGAGAACCTGCTAAAATTCTCTTTCCCCATGTTCAGGGCAACCAGGATTTAGATGGAAAAATCTGTGCACCCGGCAACCAGAACTTGATATCTTAAGTGGTACTGTGTGTGTATTAATGCCAGGTGAGATCTGGCAATTGAATGTTTGTTTTAAATTTCTCTTTAATCTCCCTTTCAGTTTTAACTTTGAAGTCTAGGTAAGTACATTTTCTGGTTTATGCCTCAGATGACATGGAAAAAGATATTCCACCTACAGTACTGGAATATCATTTATAGGTGTGTGAATTCATAAAGCTGTGCCTCTAACAGTTTGCCCACATGGAACTATCCCAATCTGCATTAACTGAGAACTTGATTAATATAATATATATATTTAAAATATATTTAAAAAAAAAAAAACCTTATTTATTTTATTATAATTGCCTCAGTATTACAGACCCAGCTATTTCAGGACACATGCAGGCGTATATACACTGCCTACACACAAAAAAAAGAATGAACAAGATTTGGGTAGAGGGGAGGGGATGGTTATTTGCCCGTTAAATTGATACTGAATTGAGTTTTGTTTAGACACAGCTCATTAAAGCAGAGAGGGCAGGGAGAATCTGAACATATAAATCTGTGGAAAAATATTTAAAGGAATAATGATAGAAAGGGGGTAAGGTTTAGAGTAGTATGAGTATACTCAGATTTATTTAAGTTCTGTTTTTCTACTACAGATGTTCTGCTAACTAGAGCAGAGATGTTCAGAGACCACATATTGGCTGTAAAATTCTAGGTCTGACATTAATTAAATGTCTGCTGCTCTTCATATGAACTAGACTCCAGACTTTTTCAGGCTTTCTAGACTTCTGAAGGAACAGCTGTAGAATACATCATGTGCATATCTTGCACTCTCGTGGGTTTTTTTTTTATATAGAAAGTGTCACTTTTTTATAAGGAAAGTTTAACATCTTACCATTCTTCTGATTATTTTGCTGCTGTTCAGGAAAAGAAGAAAAAAAAAAAAAAAAGAATAGTCTGATACTATACTAACATCTGATACTTCCTGCAGAACGCTACCTCCACCCAACATGTGTTTTTAAACAACATTCATGGTAGGTTCAATGGTCACAATCATTCATTTATGTTATGGTTTATGTGAGTTCACTCACTGCATCAGTTATAGGAAGGTGAGGGACCCTATACCACCTAGGAAACATAATTTGTCACTTGTGTCTTCTTTTCCTCCTGACTGGACATTGTCACAGCTCCTTTTGATCAGCAAACATGCTCCTCCTCTGGATCCTGCTGTGAAGGCAAGAGATACACTTCTGTTATGTAACACATTTTTATATATGATTAATCTTACAGAAATCTCACTAGCTCCTTCTTTTACTCCCTCATAAGTGGATAACCTAACAATTTGATTTCCAGCCAGAGGCCCCAGACAGTTTCCTTTTTTGAGTTGATACTGTACTCATGAATTCACAATATTCTCGTGTTGTTACACTGAAACAACACTATTTAAAGTATGCCCAACCCAGTTTTAACAACCGTTAAGGTTGCCTCCTTAGTCCTTATAGAAGAATGAAGCTGATGTCAAATGAAAAGTTTTTAGCCGACTGGAACTGTTATGTACTTGATACATTACTTACACATGCCACTTATGAAAACATAAACTTCAAGCCAAAGGCGTCTCCTTTACTCCCACATGGCTGTAGTTGAAGATGTCATTGACCATAAAGAAGCAAGTAAAACATTTTGCCTTAAAGCTACACAGCTTCACACCAAAGAAAAAAAAAAAGACATTTCTTGCTAAACACAACTACTTTAAATTCATTATTTTATTGTAACTGAAGACATTTTTTAACTGTAAAACTGAACAGTTAAAGCAACCACAGTTGGTGGTCATAAGCAGTATAGCTTGTCAGGGACATGAAGGTATGATCTGGACAATGCCACTCAGGAGCTCACACACATGAGAGCACCAGTCTGTGTCTTTTCATAGAGTCATAGAATTATAAAATCACAGAATGGCTTAGGCTGGAAGGGAGCTCAAAGCCCACCCACCCCAACCCCTGCCGTGGGCAGGGCTGCCTCCCACCAGCTCAGGCTGCCCACGGCCCCATCCAACCTGGCCTTGAGCGCCTCAGGGATGGGGCACTACAGCTTCTCTGGGCAGCTGTGCCAGCGCCTCATCACCCTCTGAAGAAAGAATTTCCTCCTAACATCTTACCTAAATTTATCTTATTTTAGTTTAAAGCCATTCCCCATTGTGCTATCGCTATCTATCCATGTATAAAGTTGGTCCCACCGCAGCTTGTAAGATGCCTCAAGTGCTGGAAGGCCACAATGATGTCTCCCCAGAGCCTTCTCTTTTCCAAGCTAAACAACCCCAGCTCCCTCAGCCTTTCTTCACAACAGAGGTGCTCCAGCCCTCCAACCATCTTCATGTCCTCCTCTGGATCCATTCCAACAGCTCCACATCTTTCCTGTGCTGGGGGCCCCAGAGCTAAATGCAGTAGTCCAAGTGGGGTCTCATGAGAGTAGAGAACAGGGTGAACAATTTCCTCCTTTGCTCCACTGGCCACTGATCTTGTGATGCATCTCAGGTTGCAGTTGTCCTTCCAGGCTACAAGAGCACACTGCTGGCTTGTGTCAAGCTTTTCATTCACTAGAACCCCCAAGTCCTTCTCCATAGGGTTGCTTTCAGTAAGCAGCTGCACTCCTCCCAGTCTGTCTTCACTATATATTTTCATTATGAAAATACTTTTTTAATTGTCTGGGTTTTTCTGAGGTATGCATTATTTGATGCTTAAATAAATAATTCAGGGTCTACAAAAACTTCAAACTGAGCTCCATAAAAAAAGATAATCTGTTTAAAGGAAATCATGGCCCTGAAAATGAGAGAATGTGCAGCCAAGAGAAAGCCTCTTGCTACTGCCTTTGTCATTGTCACATCCAGTATGAGAAAGATGAAGAAGTCAGCTCAGTGTGCAGAACCACTCAGTTCCCAACTCATTTGGTAAGACTGGCAGGAAGGATACACCAGTAATGGTGATGTTGGCTCACTTATCAACCACAAACCTACATCAGTGTCAAAAAGCAAGAGATAGACTCAGTCAAAACAAATACCAGGAGGTCTCCAAGAGCATTTAAGCCTCAGAAATACACACAGTCCAAAGTAATGAACAGTGTTGACTATGCTGTTTTTCTAGAGTGGGAGTCAAAGGTTGTACAGCTTCGTTCAAACACCGGCATATCTAGACTTTTTCAGAAAACTAACCAAAAATATTCATTTGAAAATGTTATTTGCAAAATGATTTATAATGAGTATTTAATTTAATAATGAGCAGTTGAAAAATAAGTGTATTCAGTGGTTTCAGTGCATCACCATAGGAAATCTCTAAAACTAATGGACTTGAACATTATAATCATAATGTCTGGATTGCTAAAAATCCTGACAAGACCAAGAAAATGTGGTGGATTTGAAAGGTGATGAAATATCACTGATGGATTTGTGGGAGATAAAGACTTGAACAGCTTCCTGTTGCAAGTGAGCTTGATCCTGCTGAATGGGACTGAAAATGTCCCATAAAGCAAACAAAGACTCTCTATTCTCAGGAGACACCAAGCTGCCCCATGTTAGGAAGCATGTTGCAACAGGTAGATTCAAGGACAGGAATTTCGCAAAATCTATGTCCAGTTCCCACCCTTTATGCTCTTTATGCTAATTTAGAATATACTTGGTGGATTTCTTGGGTTTGATTCAATCTTCCTATAATTTGATAGCTAGAAAAAACAAGTCCCATAGCAATTCATCTCACCATGCAATTAGATAGAAACATCAGGCATTCCTAACACTCAAACAACAAATCCTGAAGAGAAACTAATTCTCCAGGAGTAAGAATTAAGCTTAATTAAGAGTTAAGCCTCATGGACAAAACCAAAGGCTGAAGTATAGCCTTAATGTAAGCAGCTTGCAGCTCCGGAGACTCAAGGGGACTGCATCTTTTTACATCAGGATTGAATTTGGTCCAAAGTGCACAAAACTCGTGTTGTGTCTTAAAGATAATTGAGGATTTGTGGCTCTCTATCTCTCAGTTGGGAAAGGTCAGATTTCTGATTTCCAGGTCAGAACTGTTTGACAAGGATTTAGTGCCATCCACAACTTGGGACATGCTAACAGGCTTTCTTGTTTAAAGGGAATGCTGTAACTGTAAAAAGGGTCTAAAAGGGCAAAATGGGGAGGAAAAAGAAGACAACTTGTTTAAGTGATTTATTCTTCAAGATTCTCGAGCTAGAAGAGGTTTCCTCTTGTTAGACGAGGCATGATTGACCTAACTTTCCAGTCTTGCACTAATGAGTTACTACAGTTTTGAAATCTATACAGGAAAGACTTCAAAATCCATGGGGTAATCTGAACAGGTTAATTTGCATCTTCTTGGAAAGCCTAGATCCTTGCTTAGTGAAATACGGCGTTGTGGACATTTAGCCAGCTTTTTTGTTTCATTTGGGAAATCAAGGACAAGACAAGCAAGGACAACAAGCAAGCACTGAGATGCACCATTCAATTACCACTGACCCTTCAAAGCATTTCTGTTTTTCCTAGGCTATCTAGCTGGACGTTTGGAATTATGCTGTAGCAGAAGAGAACATTACACCGGCCTCTTGTGTGCTATATGCCTATTCATGGACAAACTAACGTTTTTTTAATGAGAGTTTCTGAGGTTGCTATCCAAACTACATTCCTTATCCTAGATCTCATCTTTAGCACAACTCCCAAAGGCATTGGGCAGTTTGGACACAGACATATATGTGAATCCAGAGCTTGATCAGGTCTCATTGAAGTCAATAAAAATATTGTTGTTGCTGAAGAGATATCCATGAGGCTCAAAGGAAAAGTAAAAGCCATCCAAGAAAAAGCAAGAGATGAATTTATCATCTTGCCTTACACTTCCCTCTCCCCCTTTAAAAAAAAAAAAAAAAAAAGAAAGAAAAGAAAAAGAAAATCAACTGTTTTAACTTTATAGCTACTTTAAAATAACCGAGAAAATATTTAAATTTGAAAAAATGTTGAAGAGTTCTGGATTGATGCCCAAAAAACGTCAAGTGACCTCCCAGATATAGGAATGAATTTTGGAATTTACCAACTCCGGTGAAGAATTTTTGGTGACAGCAAACTGCTGAAGTGCAGAAAAACAAGCACGGGGAATCTGAGCAGTGAACTTTTGTTTGCATGTCTCCTTGTTTCCGAAAAAAAAAAAAAAAAATGGGGAAAGAAAAAAAAAGAAAAAAAAAAAAAGAATAAAGAACACCTGCAAACCTTCGGTACGTTAAATATTTCATAAGCATAACCTCAGGGCGATCTAATTACAGATCGGGCATATGTTAATGCGTAATTTACCCGGGAATATTAATTTGCGAAGCGCTCGTGGTGTGAGTTAACCCATTCTTTACAGAAGCGCATGGGACTCTGAGAGCAGCGTTCAACGCTCTCCCTCTGAGCTGCTCTTTGCGCAGCGCAGCACCGCTGTCCCACTCAGCGCGGTGCCGGTGCGCGCATCGCTCGGTGCGTGCCGCGGAGGGTTGCGGTGCTGATAGCGGCTGGGAGGAGGCGGGGAAGCCGCATCCCTCCGTGCATCCTGCAGCCAGAGAGCACCTGCTCCGGGCGCTCGTCTCCGCGAGACTCAAAAGCACAAGGAAGAGAAAACAGCGGGGATTTCTGTGCTCTGCCTGCGGGCAGTGTCAGCGTGGAAAGAGCCGATGACAAAGTGCACCCGGACATTTGCCCTTTGCGGTGTCCCCGTCGGGAGCGGGGATGGGGAAGGAAGGAGAGGGGACCGAGCGCGTGGGTGCGCGTGTCGGTCAGCGGGGGGTGAGCCGAGCATCTGAAGTCACTCGTAAGGTCACGGAGAGCATTAACTCTCCCCCGCCCTCCCTCCTCCTCCTCCTCCTCGGGCGCTCGGGCTAATGGCAGCCCGCCGCAGCGAGATGACAGCTTGCCGACCCTTAATGACAGGCTGGGAGCTGCGGGCCGCCGGACAAAGGGAGGAAGGCCGGTGCCGCCGCCGCTACCCCTGGACGGGGGCAGAACCCTCGGGCAGCGAGGGGCAGCGAGGGGCCAGAACTCTCCCGGAGCGCTGCCGGACGCTCCCTCCTTTCCGAGCCCCGCAGCTCCCAGCCCGCGCTGCAGCGGAGGGAGAACTTGGCAGAACGCGAGGTGATCGCTCGCGAAGTATCGCACACCGTGCGTCTCTGCGGCTTTAAGTGATCCAAAGGAAACGCGGCGTTTTTCAGACACAAACATTTTCTGCCGGTCTCTCCCCTCCCCGGCTTCCTCCCTCCTGCCTCCCTCTCCCTCGCTCCCTCTCTCTCCTTTCTCCTCCTCCCGCCCCTCAAGTTTCTCTGTCTGATTAAATGAGAAGGAAGTGTGGGAGTGGTGGTTTTGAAGCTCTCCCTTTAAGAGGCAGCCTGCAGTGACGAATTGTTGAAATTGCCATTGCAGGATGGCATTCCGCTATAAATTCATTGTTCCACCTCCTCTCATCTTCACATTTCTCTCCCTTCTCCTCTTGTTCACATCGGCAGACTGGGGATAACAACAACAACAGAAAGGAGAAGGGGAGGAGGGGGCTCGCACTAAAATCCAGGACGTTTTCCGCTTCTTCGGCTTTTTTTTTTTCTCTTTTTTTTTTTTTTCTTTCTCTTTTTAACCATCATCTCACCGGAGACGATCGAAGCGGTGTTTGGTGCCTGAATTTCTCCTCTCCCCTTCTCCTTCTTCTCTTCCAAACCGAAGGGGGCAGAGGAAGGAAGGAGCCGCCGGAGCCGGGGAGCGCGGAGCCGCAGCAGAGCTGCTCTCGTCCCGCTGCTGCCGCTGATGGGGATGAGCCGCTGACTCCAGCAGAGAAGTGCAAGAGGAGCGGGAAGCGCTCAAACTTCTCTGCTCGCCGGCTCCGAGCCTCTCTCCTCCTTCCCCTCTCTCCCCCCTCCGCCTCCCCAGCAGTGGGGATTTGCGATTTTCGCCTCTCTCTCTCTCCTTCCATGTGCTCCTGGCTCTTCCCTGCAGAGAAACACAAAGTTCACACGCGAGCGGCTTTTGTTGACATCCTTCCCTCTCCCGCTCACACTTGACTCGCGCTCAGGAGGCAGAACTTTCTTCTCCTTCGTTTTTCCCCCCCCTCCTTCTCCCTTCTCTCCTTCCCCTCTGCACTCCGCCGCCCGGCTCCTTCCCCCCGCTCCCCGTCCTCCGTGATCATCACCGCCGCTCATCCCTGCTGCCGGGGGCATGCTCCCCGCGCCGCTCTCCGTGCTGCTGGCCGCCCTCCTGCCCCTCGCCCCGGCCCATCCGCCGCCACCTGCCGCCGCCGGAGCTCCGCCGCCGCCCCCCGGGGCCGCCCCAACGCCGCCGCCGCCCCGGCCCGGCCCTCCCCCGGGGCCGCCCCGCGGGGCCAGCGGCATCGTGCGGCGCCTCGACCCGACCTACGCGGGGGGCGGCAGGGCGGGCTTCGTGCTCTACGCCGGCGGCCGCCGCTTCCTCCTCGACCTGGAGCGCGACGAGGCGCCGGGGGCGCCGCGGAACGGCGGGCCGCCGCGCTGCTACTACCGCGGCACGGTGGACGGCAGCCCGCGCTCCTTGGCCGTCTTCAACCTCTGCGGCGGCCTCGACGGCTTCTTCGCCGTCGGGCGCGCCCGCTACACCGTGAAGCCGGCACGGCGCGGCGGGGAGGAGGAGGACGAGGAAGAGGAGGGCGGCCAGCGGATCTACGGCGAGGGTCCGGCCCGCTCCCCGCACTTCTTCCGCAGGGAGCGCTTCAGCTTCGAGACGCTGCCGGCCCGCCCCAGCTGCGAGACCCGCGGTCCGGCCGGCGCGGCGGCGGCGCCTGAGAGCGGGCGGCGGAGGCGGCGGCGGCGTCGCTCGGTGTCGCGGGCCCGGCAGGTGGAGCTGCTGCTGGTGGCTGACGCGTCCATGGCGCGCAAGTACGGAAAGGGGCTGCAGCACTACCTGCTCACCTTGGCCTCCATCGCCTCGCGGCTCTACGCGCACGCCAGTCTGGAGAACCACGTGCGGCTGGCCGTTGTGAAGGTGGTGGTTCTAGGCGAGAAGGAGAAGGGACTGGAGGTCAACCGCAACGCTGCCACCACCCTCAAGAACTTCTGCAAGTGGCAGCACCAGCACAACCGCCTCGACGATGATCACGATGAGCACTACGACGCCGCCATCCTCTTCACCCGCGAGGTAGGCATCAACCAGGGCCCGGCATCCCGTGCATGGCACTTCATGAGGTGGTGGCAGTGCAGCCGCTGTCCAGCACGTGCTTGGCCTAGTGGCTGCTGCCTGCCCATGTCCTTGTCCCTGTGGTTGGGGAGTGTTGCTGTCCAGGGACCAGCACCCAGATGAACAGCTGCTGGGGTGGAAGTGGAACTGGAAAGCCAACACGATGTGTACGTGTTGGTGTGTCTCCCCTTCCCTGTGAGACCATCCTTTTCAGCATGCCACTGGGACTGCTGCCAGGTCAGAGAGGCAGTGGTTTGCCAGATCTGAAGCTGTCTTCCTTGTTCCCCTTGGGAGATGACACTGTGTCCTCTCCCACTGAGCTCGTCACACACAGCCCCTCTCAGGGAGAGATTTGTTCTGCAAGCTGACCATTCCCCAGCCCATATTGGTCCCCCAGTGAACCTGCTTAGCTGCTAGCAAACCCATGCAGGGCAGCATAAAAGCACATGAGACTTGCTCACTGAGGGGGTTGACGGGCTATTTCCAGCATGACAGGCCAGCTCTGCTGCTCTGGAAGCTGGCTTGCTCTGTGGTTCGAGGGTAGGGCGCAAATGGAAACCACAGGCAAACAGAGCTGCAGAAGTGGAGTGAGCTGGGCTGGTGGTGAGGGGATGCAGCATCCTGCTCTGTAGTGAGACATGAGTGTCCCAACCAGCCGTGGGTCAGAACCCACCACCCTGAGCCACATGGAGCTGCGCCTCGCTCCCTGCCCACTCGCTAATTGATTGCATCACCAGAGGTCGTTACGGGACACTGCAGTAGTAGACATGTGGTAGAGTTTATGCAATGAAGTTCTTCTGTAAGACTCTGCCCTCAGCGGTCTGGGTTTGGTGTTTTCTTTTTTTAATTTTTTTTCTTCCTCAAGTATGAAAAAAATAACGGCATGACTTTCCGTTGGTTCGAGTACTCCTGCTTTTCTGCATCGCCAAAGCCTGCCAAAAAGGATGCTTTGGATGGTTTGTGGAAGGAGTTGCTCCAGAAGGGGGAAAAAAAAGTGCCTGGCTTGCTTTTATAGCTGTAAATAGTTGAAACATTAAGTTCGTGTCGGTCAGGCGTCCCTTGTGCAACTGGAGCCTTTTTTAGCAGTTTAAAACCCATCATTCCAATTTGCAAGCTTTCATTTTTTTATCATTACAATCTGAAAGAAAGCAGGCTACCTAGGGTGGGTCATAGTGTTCTTGCTTTTTGCTATAAACATCCCTTCCAATGGCTTATTGGTTAAGTTTGGGCCAGAATCCATCACTCTTTCACTAGAGGGTGTGTGTCTCTGCCAGAATTCCCATTTATTTCCTTGGGATTTATTGTGGTTCAGAAACTCCTACAGTGGCAGGCTGTGAGTCCTAGCTTAATGATTTAACTTCTTTGGATTAAGGTAGGATGTGGCTTTAAAATGCACTTGCTTTACAGATGCTTATCCATGATTTTTGCATGGATGCCCTTGTGCCAGAACAAGAGTGCTAATCAGTAACCCACTGTGAATTACTCCTGAGTAACACATCTTCCATGGGCAGGGTTACTGCTTTCAGATGCATGCAGTACATCAACTAAGTGTTACCATTCCCCTGGTCTCCTTCCACTCTTAAGATGCAAATATTGTTTGCATTGTTAAGTAGGGATGTAGGCACTCTGGAAAAGAAAGGCACATGCCTCAGTTTTCCTGGTTTACATGTAGTGCATGCAGCAGAGCAATTCCAGATAACATAATCTGTTGTGATGACTGGCTGCGTGCACAGGCGCATTGTTTGGCATTGCATGTCAGTATTTGGCTTAGAAAGGACAGGACTGTAGTTTCTTGCTACATGTGTTTATGATGTTCTTTGCAGGGAATCCACACGATTTTTATATGCTTACAGTCAGAATGTCAACATGAATCTATTTGCTCATCTTGGAATGCAAACACAAAAAAGGGTTAAAGAATGAAAAAGGAGCAGTGATGTTTCCTGCAGAAAACAGTCCCACTTTGAGCTCAAGCAAGATTTTTTCCAGTTTAGCTTTTCAATGAGAGTGGCAGCAGTTGGCAGGAGGATCCCACTTTTACAACTATGTTTTGAATGTATGAAGTGTGTTGCTTAGCTACGAGACGCCGCACCATGGCTGCCTGTTTTGATGGGCTCTGAATACCGTCATGCTAATTTTTGAACATCCAGATGTCTTCCGCTAAATGGTTTGTTTTTGAGGCATGGAGTGAATGTGTGAGGTACATTTTCCATCTTTGTTTACTAACTGAGGCCACCTCAAACTTTGTGTCTCTGCATCAACAGAATAATATTTACACATCGTTTGTCAGCCAAACACGTGTCCTCAGCTGTATGTAACTGTTGACATGAAGCTAGAATCTCAGTTACACATGCCTGCTGCCATACGAGGCTCTAAAGTAATAATTATCTTTATTCTGGAGTGACACTGACTCGGATCTTATTTTGACATGAAAAGATGCTTGCTCACATTCAGCACCACTGCTTTCTCCTCTTCTATTGTCATTACTTGTTTCAAGATAAATTAACAACCACTGATAGACTAAGGATGCTGGCAGCTTTCTCATATTGTAAAATTAGTATGAGAGGTCTAAACTACTAAAATCATCATTCATGCTGGAAATATTTCCCATGCAAGAAAATTTTTTGAAGGAGGTTTACTAATTCTGGGTTAAAATATCAATTCACCTTTAGTCATAACATGTATCTAACTTGGCAAGTGTTTCAAAGCAATTGTGCTGCAGAGCAAAATAAATAGTAAATAAATATATACCTGAGTTCCATCTGGGGTGATACAGATAATGTCTTGATGCTCTGTATTGCTATCAACGGGGGTAAGGGCAGCATAACTCTATCCCTTAGCAGTGAATCCCAGGTGTGACTACCAGAAAAGCTACTATAACAGGTCTGGTTGCTGTTACACCTAGAAACATCAATAAATACAGAAATTATCTGTCACTAAATATTGCAGAAATTCAGTTGGATTCCATAGCGATTATTTTGAATTCCCCAAAGTATCAAGTATGAGGGGTCTGACTTATCGGTACCAAGATGTAATAGAAAGGCATCTTAGTTTCAGCTGGGATGGAATAGAGAGTGTCTGGTATGATGCAATGTTTTGGCTCTAGTAGAAAAACAATGATGATAACACACTGATGTTTATAGTTGCTGTTAAGCAGTGTTGTACAGAACCAAGGCCATTCTCAGTAAAGGGCCCAAGGAACTGGGAGGGAACAGAATTAGGATAACTGACTTCAACTGGCCAAAGGAATATTCCATATCTTTATGACATTATGCAGAAAGAGTTTTGAAGTGAATGAGAGCTGATATTTCTTTCGCAGCTCCAGGAGCTAGCTGGGCATTTATCAGGGGGTGGCGAGTGGTTGCTTGCACATCGCTTGTTATATACATTCCTATATATATGTATAGTCATTACTATTTTCCTTTTTTCTATCTTAGTAAGTAGTTTTATCTCAACCCGTAAATTCCACTTTTCTTTTCTGACTCTCTTCCTTTACCCATTGAGAAGGCGGGGAGTGAACAACAACTTTGTGGTGCTGAGCCACCTGCTGGGTTAAACCACAATAAATACCATGAAAGTTCTTGTTAAAGCGGTTTGGCCTTGACAGCCAAGAGAGTACATGGATCCTGCTTTGTGGTTGAGTCCCTGACAGCAGCTGTAAATCCTTAGGTCACATGCATCTTCAGAGCATCTTCCACACAGTGGAGATGCTATGACTCGATCATCTGGTGGCCAGGTGAGACCCCCCTCTGCTTTGTGGTACAGGTGCAGCTGTGTGATGGGAAGGAAAAAGAGCTCATAAGCTCTGTACCCTCATATATTAGCTCACTTTGTTTTCCAAGTCTGTGAAGTCAGCAGCAAATTTCATCTGCTTCAGATGTTCTCATTAACAGTTCTCTGAAGCTGGAAGCAAGTTATCTTCAGTCTTCAGGTTTTTATCAGTGCAGCAAATATGTGCCAGGTTATTTGTCACAGCACGAAAACATATTTGTTGTGTCTTGCAAACTGTGCTTGAACTCAGACTGTTCTTTTCTGAGATCTTGCCTGCTCTGTAATTATCCTTGAGAATTCATCCAATCTATTTCATTAGTGACCCTTAGTTAAATTTCAAGTGAACTATTGAGTGCATTTGGACAAAATCCAGTTCTCTTCCTTTCCTTTCCTCCTACTCTGAATCAAGTGAAAATTAAAAATAAAGTAAAAAGATATTTCTCACAGTAGATGTAGGCACCAAGAACAAACACTTTCCTAAGTGCTTGCTAGCATCATCCACAATAGTACCAGCAAACCTGACTCTAAAAAGAAGTTCACAATGGGGCCAAAGGCTACCGTCCTGCCTTTTTCCACACAGTAATTACATGGATCTTATGTGTGTGATTTAGTTTAACTGTCAATCTGACAGTGCTGTTGAAATTTAACAGTGAGCTTTGGATTACCTCAACTCAGTAGACGTTTATTTCATTGAGTGGAGCACATGCTTTCTTTGGCTCTACTTCTCTCTCTCTCTGTCTCTTTCTCTCTCTATATATATATAAAATCATCTCCTCAGAATTCTTAGTCTGTAAAAGAGGTCACCGTAACAATTGTCAATAAAATATATTTCATTAACGTTTATTATTATTACTTTGAAGAAGTTATGATGTGATATGTCTACCAGTTCTGTAGGTTTTTAACCATTTTTGTTGCAAATCTAATATATTTAGTTGATGTCTCAGGAGAAAGTAAAGTGGGGCATTATTTGAGGGGAAGGAGTAGTATGATTCATGCTAATCTACAGAGACTGTCTGGAGTTTTCATGCGAAAGATCTATGGGATAGGCAAGTTAAATCAAACATTTATCCCTGCTCACCAGTCACAAACTGAAATTTTGTTTGCCCTTCCCTTCCCTGTGCAGAATCCAAAAGATTTATGTGCATTTTGTTGTTGTTGTTGCTTTTTAATAATCTGTGTTTTACATAATGCCGCTGCATTTTCTTTGTATATTTTAGGAGTAAAAGAAGTTTTGTTACTTTGTCCATTAATATCACAAAGGCTTAAGTCCAATTTAGACTCATTTCTAATGCTTCACTGCAGAGCTGTCCTAAGACAGCTTAGGGTCCCTGTGTCATACAAGGGAAGAGTAAGAGCATGTCTAAGTAACCACTCCCACGAGGAGCTCCCAACAGGACATCACCAAAACATCGAATCTTCTTGAATTTCTCCTTATCTAGAATTCAGAAAGACAATTCATTGTGTTTGAGATTCAAATACCCCTGACTTATTTCTGACTTTAACATAGTAACCTGAAAGGAAGGTGACCTCCATTTTTAGGTAGAACTACTTTGGTTTGGTAAAAAAGGCAGGTATCACCACTCCTTTTTCTCTCAAAAGTTAACCAGACTTTGTTTTTCCTCTCAAAATGTGTTAGAGAGGGCGAAGCAATATCTCAGTGGGTCTAGCTGGAGTCCTTTTTTCCTTCACAGCGATGGCTAGGCTTTGTCCTGATGCCCTTACCTGGACATCCACACCAGCAAGACTTAGCAGTTTTTCAGGAGCAGGACTTTTCACAGGCTTTCTCCAGAGCAGCATTGCACCATTTTTGGCACATACAGTCTCTCTTTCTAATTGTCATAATATCAGCTGAAGGGTAAAATAGACCATTCCCTCATTATTTTTTTCACCAGTTAGCCCTTGTTTCCAGTACACACTTTGAGGTACATCAATTCCAATCTTGTACTCCTTTTGCCTTCTGGATGTCACACACTCCTTGGGTGATATTGGTAATCCTTTCTGTTTCAATGAGCTTTAATCTTTCTATCTCCTTTATATTAATGTTTGTCTCCAAGTGTTCTGTGTTGCTGTGATGTTAATAAACTTCCACCCACTTTCCAGGGTTGAGAGCAGAAGGATGGATTTGTGGGTCCTGAGTAAGTTGCAACCCCACCCTCCTTTTACAGACCTGCAGTGAGAACGTTTGTGCAGGAAGTTGGAAAGCTGTGTTTAATTCCTTCCTCTGCTTGAGGGATTTTAGGCCTACATCACCCATCTCCCAGGAGAGGTCCTTAACCAGTAGGTTGTAAGCTGTTCCAGGTGTTAAGGAAACTTTCCACCTCTCTGACCAAAGCTATGTCACTATTTAGCAAGTAATTCAAGATACATGTGGTGAGAAGGAGAGAAATCATGACCTGAAGCTGCTGACCGGAGTGCGCTGCTTAGAGCAAGAAAGCCTGTTCTCCCAAAGCATACAGAAAAGTGTTTCCGTAATTTACTGAAAGGCTGTTAAATGTGAAATAACAGAAGCAGACTGAGGAACAGCAACCAAAAATAAGTCCCTTCATCAGGTGCTGTAAGCACTAACTGCAGTCTGGGCTATGGAAACCTTTGGCACATGGGCTGCAACGGGAGGGAGCCCCAGCTCCCTGCACAAACAGCCACGTGCATGCCTTCATTGTAGGCTATAGTCTGCCACTTAGGGCACTTTCTTAAAAAACATATTTCTAAGTATCCTCATCCTTCAAAGGAATTTGAAGTTGAAACTTTCGGGCAAAGGCTTTGCTGGACCATTGTAATGAAACCAGAAAAGCAAGCAAACAAACATAGTGATGTAAAAGCTGTGATTTCAAAACATGGTGATGTGCAACTAAGTCCAGTCCTGCTGGTGTCTCTTAGATCTGATCTGAGAATATGTGTAGACTTGAGTTCCCACAGGGACAAAGATTGAGAAACACTAAATGTCTGTACTTCAGTGTAAGCTAAATGCTAAGCTGCTCAGGGCTGTAAAGCTGTTTTACTTTGGAGTCTGTAAAGTCACAAACTACAAGCCCTTTGCAGGATAGATAACACAAAGACCAGGGGACACAGGTTGGTTTTGTTCTTCTACATTTACATTCTACCAAACAGTCTACACTGTTTCTTAAATACTGTTTTGGATCCAGTCCATAGTCTCTGGTCTGCTATCAGGTTTCACTTAACAGTTTATTCTCATTTTTAACCTTACCGCATAAATCAAAGATTTTCAGGTAAAATAAATTAACTACTTCAAGCAGGAAGCCACTAGAGTTATCTTCATTCACTACAATGCTATGTATATCTGGCCAACAGCCAGCTGCTCTTGATATACTTACGAATGCCAGGAAAACTTGGCCTTTAATAAGCTGTCTAATTAACTACTGGTCTTATGATGTACAGCTCATTTTTCCTGTTGTTCCTTTGCCAAAGCTTAAGGCTTAACATCTATTGTCTCCTATGTAGCAAACGCATTTTCTGTTCCTTCTTCCATTTTGAAACTTCTATAATCTAGATGAAAGGCCAGATGCTGCATTCTTTCTTCAGAAATATCAAGAAACACATATTCTTAGAAGTTTCTTCTGCTTGGAGGCAATTAAATGAGTGTACAGATCTGAAAAAGAGACTGACTTTTAAAATGAAAGCTACACCACAGCAAAATAGTTGTTAGAAATTGATCTTAAGTATCATGAGACTTCAGGAGTTTGAAAAATTGAGGGGAATCCAAGCAGATTTTTTTTAAATTGCATCAAGGCCTTTTTTTTAAAAAAAAAAAAAAAAAAATATACTACGTTCTAGGGAAATAAGAACTTTTAATGTACTCCCAAAAATTTTACTTTGGAAAAGTCTGTGACTGCTTTCCAAAACTGCTTGGGAAAATAAAAATGTAGATATCAATGCTGTTAACAAATCATCCAGTAAGGCCAGTATGGCTAGAGAAACTCTAAGTCGAAGGAAAATTTGCCATAAAGATGTAAAAGATTGAAAGTATTAACAGGTGTGGTCTTTGTCACATCACTGAAAGTTGTGCTGTGGGATAAGGAAGTTAACTAGGAAGTGATGAGTTAAGGAGGAAAACATCTGATAGCAAAATTTTCAGAATATTTATCTCAGAGATGCCACTTCAGTTGTGTCTGTAATATATAGCATGAGATGCTGTGAGAAGAAATATTGTAAATCATATGTGGGCAAGAGAAATTAAGATAAGAATTGAGGACATAATGGAGCCACACCCTGAGTAATCTGCCTGGTTGTGGACATACTAGCTTACAAAAGTCATCCTCATGCAATTACTGAGGACTGAGCACAGCAGTGAAAACCAGAAGGCTCTGTGTGTATTCTCTGTTCAGAGCTTGGTCAGTGCACAGACTGCTTTAGTAGCAGATGGACAACCTGTAGACATCCCTCCAATGACTGTTAATATCCCTCTGTGACTCTATGAATAACAACTTCATGCAAATAAGCTAATACCAGAAAATATTTCCTGTCCCAAGACCATTTACAGCCCTGCTCCACTACTGCCCAACTGAAATTCAGTAGCTGGCAGCATGACTCCCCATGTCATCTTGCCCAGTCTGCTGGGGAGCCCTCCAGATGTGGTGACTTAGCCAGCTGCTGGAAATGCAGTTGTGCTGTATCAATCCTCTGCTTTCTCTCCACAGTGCAATTGCTCTCCTCTCTTTTATCTTACGGGAATCTCTGGTCCCACACTACCACCTTACCTCTACCTGGGGGCAAGTGTTTACCAACTGCCTGTGGGGTGTTGACGGAGCTAGCTAGTAAGCAGGATATTCTAGGGTGACCTTTAAGTAATAAAGTCCATCAAGAGGTTTATCTGACCCAAAGCTGTTATTTCTAAAGAAAGCATAGAGCCTGTTTTGTTATGTCTAGACAGCTGTTATGCAAATAACCTTGAAGGCTACTAGTAAGATGTTGAGATGTTTGAATATATGTCATACTCTGGGAAATTGTGGTAATGGAGGAACAACAACCTGATGAAATGACTGGAATTCACAGGAAAACTGGGGCGTGTAATGTGGTGTAATGTCAGTAACACATAACGTATGAAAGGTAACCAAACATTGCTATTTCCTTTCGTGCCTGTGTATGTGCATAGCTATTTTCCGATGTTTAATGAAGGTGGCATAATGCACAGCTTAGGAGATTTTTAGGATGGTATTACTAACCAACCAAAAGTCAGAACGGATACTTATCGTTAACATCCTGGTTATAATTTTTCAAAATCCAGAGATCCCATCAGAAGTAGCTCTAAGGAAGCTTATGAGTCTGCCTGTTTGGAAAGACTGTGTTATTTTAATTACACTTGTGTTGTCAAATCTGAATAATCATTTTGAGATATGATTGTGTCTGCTGTTACAGCTCCATGGCCATATCACTGACTTAGCTTCTTCTTGTATGCAAACGAAAATAAATCATGCAGTTTATGCGTGAGGCATATGGATGCTGGTATAATTGTATCATACTGGGAGGAATACTTATGTAAGCATCTAACTGATAAAAGCACCACAGGCATAAGAGAGGACCAAATGGCACAGAATCTGCATGTACAGACGAGGTCTCAATTAGTGTATTTTATACCATTCTTGGCACTACCAACATGAAGGTAGTTCAGACCTTCTTCACTAAGCAACTTTCTGTTTCATTTATGTGCTTTTCTGTATTTGTGTAAGAATTTCAGTTCAACTGCTTGTGTGGATCCAGTTAAAATGGATCTAGTATAACTTCCTATATAACTTACAGTCATTTATTTAGATCAATTATATCACTTTTAAAAGGTATTTATACTGGTACAATGCCATGCATTTTCTGAGTTTTGTTACCTGATCTGTGCTGCTGTAGGTAAACCACTTTAAACTACCCTGTGTAAAATGTACTGTTAGATTGAAAGGGCAGTACTCAGAAGAGGTGCATAAATGGATAAATAGAAATTAACACAAGAAAAGTAATAGGAATTTAAATACTGCATCTTCCTTTCTGATTAGACCCTAGATCATAAGCACTACAGAATGGATTCATTATGAAACATTTAAGTTATTTATAAAGGAGATCTGGAGGGAAGAAGGGATGCTTAAAAATGAAGGAAAAAAAAATAGAACTCTGATCATTTTGATAGTAGCAATTGATAATACTGCCTTGAAAATGATGTTTTCACTCAATCACAATTAATAATCTTAAGAGTGTTCCAAATGGCATGGTCCCAAATTTTTCATTCTCAACTAAAAAAACCATGTCTGACCAAAGCTTCATTTTTTAGTAGTAGTAGTGGTGCTGGTACTAGTAGCATCCTGGAATAGAAAAAAAAACCTAGTGCTAGCATGTGACCTAGTTATTGCACTATTTGAACTAGGAATCAAGGGGATTTTACACTCTGTTCTGTCCTTGACTCCTTAAGCAACCTCTGAGAATTGCTAAAATACTTGGTATATTGGGTAATACACATTATTAGTCATCGTACTACTGGGTGGGTGCGACATGAGGTTTAATATATAACAATCTCATTTATTTAGGTACAAGTAGATTTGCCTTTTGAATAGAAAGGCAATCTGTAATTCAAGAAATGATTAGGAATGTGGTGCTTTATCAGTGTGTTTGTTTTCACCTTTAGTAAATAAATATATTTGGATATAAATATATTTTACTTCTTCAGAAATGTTTCTATGGCATGTGTTTTGTATACTAGTTCAGTGCAACTTTGAGTGTCTGCATGTACTGCAGAAATACAAATTTAAATAACAACAGTTAGTTGGAGATTAATTAAATTCAGTGAAAATTCTCCCAGTGACTTTAGCAGAGATTGGATAATCATGCTTTCAAACTGCATTGAGATCTTTAGATGTAAGCTTATATGACTGTTTTTATCCAGGTTCTGCTGTTTGCAAAGGACTGGTGGCTTTAGCCTGTTGTTACTTATGGGTGTAAAAATTTATTTTAATGATTTTTTTTTTCCTTCCTGGACAGGATTTATGTGGGCATCATTCATGTGATACTCTGGGAATGGCAGACGTTGGGACCATATGCTCTCCTGAGCGCAGCTGTGCAGTGATTGAAGATGACGGCCTCCATGCAGCTTTTACAGTGGCTCACGAAATTGGTATGCAGTGCCTTTTCTGTTCGCTTGCCAAATCAAACACTTGTAACAGCTGCATTAGTAACCAAAATACTTCGCAATTAATTCCAGATTTCCCTTGGTCCAGATATTCACTTGGGGATTAAGGCTGTATACATATGCACTTCAGGGTTAACTAATAAGGGATCAGAAGGCAAGTGAAGGCGCACAGTAGGTGTTTCCTTTCTGACAGTTTTTAAGCAGCAGTCGAAGTGAAAATTCAAAGGCTGCTGCTACTGTCCAAAAATGTCAATACATGTCCCTCCTGAGAAGGTGGTTGGTTTATCTATTATATTTTGCACGCATTTCGTGTATACGCGATGGAAAACAACTCACCTTTTTGAACTACTTGCATGTTGTATTGTTATGAAACTTTACATGGAACAATGTACTGCTTGCAGAGAAGGTTTTTGTGGAAAAGAACATAATCTTTTTCTAGGAGTATTGAAATGCTACTTTTATGGTAAAATGTAGTACTAATGCGAATCCCAAGTGAAATAGTATGTAAGTGTTAATAATTTGTTCAAAAAACTGTTCGACTTGGTTTAGTCTCTGCTTTAGTAGACAGCAGTTTCACATAGGAGTGTCACTCACACACTTGAGAAAGATCTAAGATAGAATTTGTGACAGAAGAAAGTTTGTATTCTGGGACATTACATCTGGCATGATATATTCCTTGAGGGAGACTGCTGCCATCTTGACTATTTTTAACCTTCTAATATTTCATGACCTGTGTTCACTAGAAATACATTCAGTATGAAGGCTATTCACTTTCGTGAGTGAACAGCAATTTAAAAGGGGAGAACATTCTTTTTTTTTTTTCTCTTTTTTTTAACATTCTTGGAAGGAAATAACAAGGAAAAGAGAACTTTCAGAGGGAGCCAATTTCTGAATTGCCTTGTACCTTTTGCCAAACCAAAGTAAAGTTTGCTTTGGGAGTATCATTGCAGTAGTTCAATTTTCAAGTAACTAGCAGGTAGAGCCTAAGAGTTCTGTGCCTGATATATACCTGGCTCAGCAACCGCAGGTCACCAAGTATGAAAAATCAGCTGGCACGTTAACGTCCAGATCATTCAACCATTAGTGAGCCTAAGCCTGGAGCTTTTACAGTGCCACAAAGAAACGAAGTCAGCCGTGGATGGATGGAGTTCATGTGTTGAATGAAAGCATAAGATATTATGATAGAATGAATCCCCAAACCAGAAATTTTATTTTAATAAACAAAATGGTTTGTTAATAAGAGAAGAAGCAATCTGAAATTACTAGAAACAAACAGCAGCATATCAAATACAGCTTAAAAACAGATGTGTGCAGTAGTATCATACCTGGATTCTATAAAGCTAATAACCCATCACAAATGGGACAAAAAGACTGGCAAAGTTAATACACCACTCAAAGACCAGTCTCCTGGAGTACTCTTCTATCATCTGACATCCCAAAGTGATATCTACTGCTGATGGTTTCTGGGCATAGGTGAGTTTGGAATCTGAGTGAAGGACTTCCTTGGGATGGCAGTGTTGGTATATACCTGTTGTGCAAGGCAGTGGGCAAAGTGTCTTGACTGCCATTCTATCAACAATAGATACATGTGCAAATATGTTAAAAATGAAAGAACATAGATCGGTTACGATAGAGCTGAGGAATACGTATTGTTACCTTGAATTCCACTCAAAGGAAATGTAAACACAGGTGAATTATTTTTAGTGATCTAGAAGCACTTTGTTGAAAAACAGCCATTTTCATACCTAAAAGTTTACAGAAATCCATAAAAGCTATAATTTTCAATGTAAAAAAGCGCAGTTTGAAGCAGTTGGTTAAATAAGTACCCTAATGGACCAAATAACTCCAGTTTGAGGTTGTTTCAAATAACATCCCTTTTTTCCTTCTTACCATAAGATTTTAAGAAAGGAAGGGTGTCAAATCACAGAATGACCTTTGTGTGTGTGGCCTAAACTGGGAGATGTTGAGAAGAAAACACAGCTAAAATTGAGTGCATACTTAGGTTAAATTAAAGGTCAGAAAAGGATGAAAAATAAAAGTGTGGCATGGATACCTTTTAGTTAAGCACTTCAGGGAAAACTTTGTTTTATTTTATTTGGAGACCAAATTTCTTCCCTCAATCCAGCAATCTTAAAGTTTCCCCTGTCCTGTGGGCAGGGTGTAGCACTCAGTGGAGTTCATTTTGCAGGTTAGGAGATGCCCTAAAAGATAGAAAGGATTCTTACAGCTCAAAGCCTAAGCTGCTCCTTTCTGTCAATAGGAAGAATGAGGTGAGTCATTAGGCATACTGTAGTTACCGTCTGCAGAATATAAATAACTCTACCTAATGTCTGCATCTGTAGTAGATGCAGCACCATAAGTATAGACTTGATCTGAAGAAAAACTGTGTCCCTACTTTGACTTCAAGGTGATCTGAATGCTCCTGTTTCCTCTCTGAGTGTTCCAAGAGCTTTTTTGAGGATCATGTTCTTTCTCTGGAAGGTAACCAAAGTAAATAGAGCTACAGCTCAGCCAAGCAGGACGATGCACAACCCAAGGGTTCAGAGTGGATACATTCACAGGAAGCCAAAAAGCTGCAGAACAGAGGCTGCTGCTTCAATTGGTTTCTACCACATTCATGCATTAGATGTTTATTTTATTCCTTTTAAATAAAGTAGATGGATTTTGACCAGTAGTTTTTGAGGGGGAGAATATGAATGAGCAGCAACAACAGGCAAGATCTCTAAAGAAATGTAAACAAAAGCGGAGAAAGAAATAGATACAGCCAAATTCATAACACACTAGTTGGATGACAGTCTGTGGAGACTTGTATATGAAGAGCAATGGGACAGAACTGGAATCTTGTCTTAGTTTTGTGTAGTAAAATCTGGAACCGTTTGTCTGGTGTCAAGTGCAGAAAACATTACAGCAAAAAACTACTGGTAAGGATATCTTTTAGGTACAAATGTAATTTTTAGATCGTATCCTAGTCAAGGCATTCAACCGCCAATGGTAAATCCAAGTACAGTTATTTTTTTCACTGGGGATATGTTATTGTCAATTTAGACAGTGGTAGCTTTGCTGCCAAAAAGTAGTATTCTGTACCGTTGCCTCACATCATGAGTTCAGCTCCATGTTGTGGCACAGAGGTGTCTTTTGTGTCTTTAGGCAACTGCTTCAGGGTATGCCTCCATAGCACTGCAGATGTATCAGAACTAGCTTAGGCAAAGCATACAGATATTCTCCAAGTATTTCTTATCATCAGCCTATGGACTGTAACAAAATGATGCTTTGTTATTTCATGGATCTCCCTGCATCACAGTGACATCTGGAGAAAAGCATTAAATAACCCACCATTGCCCATAATCTCAACATTTACTTAACAGTTTTCATAGGTCAGGGCTGGTATATTGCTACTCCTGGTCTGATGGGAGATGTCCCTGCCTTTGGCAATGGGGTTGGAAGTAGGTGATGTTAAAGGTCCCTTCCAATCCAAACCATTCTATGATTCTATTCTATTCCCTTATTAAAATAACTATCAGGAAACAAAAGTGACTAGATGTATTTCTCACTCTAATACTGTATCCTGTTTGAGTGGAGATTTTGTTGCTTTTACAATGCTAAATTGTAAGCCAGTCTGTGGTTTCCCTGAAGATATCAGATACATGATCGAAAGACAGTCAATCAATTTCAAGTCACGTTTAACATCTCTCATGGTGATCCCATATATGCAATATGTTACAATGTTTTTTTAGTAGCCCAGTTTTGTATTTTGTCATGCAGTACCCTTCAAAAGGACTTCATTCCCTCCCATACTGGAGTCCTGAAGGTTTCAGTGCACACAAACCACCAGCCTGAAAGGTTTATCATCTGTAAAAGGAAATAAGTGTTCAGGAGAAAAGAAGTGGAGCTACTGATCATTTTATCAGTAGGCAATACAGAGATTTGGTGACTTTCCCAGAATCAAAAGGAAGTCTTACGGAAAGACAGGGATTAAACTTGCCTCTTGAGTTTCAGTCTAGTTCCTTAAATACAAAAGCATCCTTCCTGCAGTCTATAAGCAGGCAAGACTCCAATTTAGCTCAGTGAAAATTAAATGAGTTTAATAACTTAAATTATATGTATCTTTATTCTTTCCATCAATCTTGAGGATTTTTTTAAGAGCAGATATAGAGAAAGCTCTGACTCTTTTGCTCAGTGGTAATGTTCATTTGACCTTTTTACAAAGTTCCTATTTCTCTGTTGTGTAATCACGCTGGCATGCTATTACTCCTTGTATCCTCCTGAGTAATATGGTTTACTGATGTTCTTTCCAAGTATTTTATTTTTAGATTATAGCTTAAAATTGCTACATGGAACTAATTAAACCTTTGGTCATTAATTTTCTTTATCTTTTACATGTGACTTTAGAGCCAGAAAGACTGAAGGGGAGTCATAAAAGCAGTCTTCAAATATATTCAATAATTGTTGTGAAAATGTACATAATAAATCATTCTCCATGTCTACCTGGGACAACACAAGAGGTAATAGCCTTTGCACTGCAGCAAGGGAGCTTTCCTTTAAGCATTAGCCAAAGTCATTTAACCATAAAGACAGTTCAGCAAAGGAATGAATTGCCTGGGGAGGCTGTGAAGTTTCCATCACTGGAGGCTCTCAGGAGTCAGCTGGCCAAACAGCCATGGTTTTTGGGATGTTGATCCTATCTTATGGCAGAGAGATGGACAAGATGACTTTTCAAGCTCTCTTCTCAGCCTCATTTCTTATGGCTGAAGTTATTCCAACTACTTCTCCATCTGTATTACACAGCTGAACACCTAAAATCAAGGAACAGTACAGAAACTAAAACTGGACAATAATATGTTTAAAGGAAAATCTTTTTAAATTTGCCATCATCCTGTGGCATCTACCATCACTAGAGAATGAAAATAACATGAATGCTGTCAACAAAGTGCAGTGCTTTCCTGAAGAGCATTATTTTATGCAAAGAGACCATTTCAAAGGTGAGATATCACTCCTGGAGTCCTTATTAAAACAGTTCACTGAAATACATTAAAATACAATTGGACTGAATTCTGTATGAGTTCAAAGTATTTTTTCAGAACCTTAGCTTGCATTAGAGTTGTAGGCCTCTGTAGAAGGAGAGCCATGCCTAATATATGTAGCCTGTGTAACCCTTCATGACTCTGACCCATCTCCAGGAAAAACTGAAACCAAGAGCTGTGTGTATGATACTTAAGTAGTAGTTGTGCCTTTGATGTATGTAGGAAAACCAAAAAAAAAAAAAAAAAAAAAACCTCTAATTCCGTGTTTTACCATGTGTTCACTTTGTATGCTCTCAAAGTAATTAAATACACAGTCATCTTTTCTTTGCCATTGCTGAATATGTAGCTCTTTGATTTCGAGGCTGTCAAGATAAAGCAGATAACAGCAAGCTTCAGATTTGTTAAATACAAATCTTTTGTAGACTTTCATTTCAAGGGGGATAGATTGCCAAGGGCATAGCATATCATAGGAACATGAAAAAATGGTGAATGATATTTGACTTTCATATTATGCTTCTTTCATGACAGACAAAGTTTTGGGCAAATATCCAGGTAATCATAATTAGGCAGAGTTGCATTCTTAAAACAACAAAAAAAAGGGAGTTAGATTCATCCAAATCTGTTCTGATGACATACATCAGGAATATTATTTGATTCCTTCTCTTTGAACCTTTTTCAAGTTTTTATTTAAACATCTGCTAGCAAGAGCACTTGTACTAAGCCCTTATGAACTTGATTTAAGCCCTTCCCTTTAGTTAAGAGAAAAGATGAACAATCTGAGGAGTAGGGCAGAAGCTTTACATGATGTTTCAAAATGCAAACATCAGCTGTACAAAAGTTTACTGCTTAAAATTTTGACTAAAAAACACTTGGCTTACCTAACAATAGTGTGACTAGCTTATAATGTTATATACAATACATAATTTTTCTACCTGCAGCACACATGGTGCTTAAAACTAACATTTTTTAGTGAGGCTGAGCCATTTTGCAATGGCCTTTGTGTGGAAAAATGGAGACACAGAAGGGGGAAAGGTTATGTGAATCCTTGTTTTCTAAATATGCTTGAGCTTTTCTTTATCTACCCTGTACTTCTGAATCTGACTAGATTAGGGATCTTTGTCTTTTTAGCAAATGTGAAGCAGTCCTGAAAGAGAAGAGAGGGGGTTGAGAACAGAATTCTCAATCAGGGACTTCAGGAAGCAACTTAAACACAGCAGCAGGAGTTGCGTTGATCTTTGTATGTGTGTGACCTCATGAAGAATTGAATTAAACAACGCTATGTTTTGAAAAGTTGTTGTGGAACATGAAACATCATAACATGAAGAGAAGTAGGTAGAATGGTATATCATGACCTCTGCATCCATGAGGGAATTGAGAACGAAGCTGGGTTTTGCCTAATGTTTCAGAACACTTGTTATCAATAAAAGTTCACTTTGGCTGTGTGCAGTGCCTGACCCCCCCACCCTGCCATATTGCAGATTAAAGTAGGGATTGCTTTTGTCTTTAGCAGATAAACACTACTGATATGATCATGTAGTTTTTGTGCAGACAATACTTCAAGCAGAATTACACCAGAAATGGACAGCAGGCAATGTAATGTATTCAGTCTTGCACTGTCTACTCTCCTGGAGTTCATTCATTTAGTATGAGCTACAGCAAATTATACTCCTTGTGAGTTACCCTGAGTTGGACAAGCATGAAATTGGAATCACCATATCCTACTTCTTCATTAGAATTTTCACTTCTCCTGTACACGGCACACAAAATAGCAAATGTGTTACGGACCACATCTTTTAATGATCATTTGAGTTGATGTGGACGCAGTAGTTTGTAATTGCCTAATCTGCTTTGCCTGGACAGAATTTTGTCAGCAAATTGTCTGACTGGGCTTATGTATCTGTGATCTCCCACAGAAGTCTGTTATAACAAGCCATTTCAGTAGACATTTGTTTTGTGTAAAGTCTGCAGGACTGGTGTATGAATGTCTGATTGTGGCTTTTTTTACGTATGCTCCTGAAGAGGAACTGCACTTCAGACTATTGTTTCTTTCAGCCTGAGGAATTTTTTTAAGCCAGAAATATTAAAAACTGCTTTTGTGCTGTAGATTTAAAGGAGAAAGTGATTTTTTTTTCTTTTGTAAATAATGGATAGCAGTCAAGGAAAAGAACACTGGAAGGAAAGTTCAAATATGAAGAAAGGGGAAGAGCCAGTTTTACATTCTGTGCTTGTTTTTTGTAAGCCTGTGTAATTCAAAATGCTGCTGCTTTGTAAAAAAAAAAAAAAAAAAAAAAATTCATTAATTATTATTGCTTAGGTTCATCATTTGTTGCACAAAATTCTCATTACTTCAGAAGGATTTCCATCTGTGACTGATATCAATATGTTGTTCTTAATTACAAGCCAAGTACTTGCACAAGTTGGAAAAAAAGTATATGCACAAAGAAATGACAATCTGTTGTTAGAAAGGGAGAGGGCAAGAGAATTGCGCAGAATTCATGGCCTGGTAATTAAACCAAAGAATGTTGAGCCAAGAGGTTCCTGAATCCTGATTCCAGGAGTTGCTCTGACTCACTAGGTAACCTTGGGTAAATCACTTGACCTTCTTTTGTACCTCAGTCATCTTCACTGAAAATTAGGTGAAAGGCTTGACCTCACTGAAAAATAAATGCTTAATTGGCACAGAACTTTTCTCAGAAAACAAATTACAATGCCTGTAGGATTTTTTAGCATATTGTGTCACTTTGCATGTGTTCTGTGGTGCAAGAGCTGTACTTTGATATGCTCTTGAGTTTAAGTACTAGAGATCTCTGTATGTTCATAAACAAGGGTGTTTTTTTCCAGAAGAGTTAACCAGCATGATTTATAATTTAGCAAAAGCTGAGCTTTACTTGCTGTACATTGATGCTCCTTTTTGCTTTTTGCATTCCTATACTTGAGATATCAATGGAAAATGAGGTTATATGACTTCTGCACACTATTGGCTCAGAGAACCTTTACGGATAGTCTCACAACACATTTTAAGAAATTTCAGAAATATTCACATTGTTGTTTTGTAGAAAATAGCTGCGGTGTAATGTGCCTTACAACACATCCAGCATAGCTCTGATGTGTTCCTGATGTACCTGCAGAGTGTTTTGTATTCTGATATTTAGTGAAGATGGAAGTTTTAGATGACTTGTTAGAAATACTTTGGAGTATTCCCATTTTATTTCAGTAATACATACCCTATTCCTACAAGGTGCAGAAATTCTTTCTAATCCCATTGGAGTTATTATTTCCTACTGGTCTGCAGTAGGTACTGGCCTTCAGTAGTTAGTAGTGGGACCTTGTGCAGTGCGAAGTCCGCTGTCAGGAATGCAGAAAGTGAAGGTGAACCAGAGTCTGGGGATTGATGACTGCAGCTGACTTTCTTTATTTCTTACTTGAGCATCTAACCAGAGTGAGCTGCACCAAGATTCCCTTGAAGACTGCACTCCAGAATATATCGGGGTCCAGAGCCTTCAAGTTGCTTTCATACTGTTTTAACAGTTTACTGATGCAGCCATTCCTGCTCTCAAATCAAAAGAAGAAGGAAGGCTGTTAAGAAAGACTGACACTCCTTTTAGCTGGTTGGTCTTTTTGCCGTATGAGAAGGAAACTATTTACAAGGCTAGCTCTTCTTCTCTTGCGTGAGGGTAAACCCCTGCCTCCTCTCCATCTGTTCCTTTTACCGTTTTGTGCATTTCTACAGGATAACTTAACTAAACACCATCCTGCTGGTAAATTTATATTATGTCATTTTCACTCAGTGGGAACTGTCAACACCAGTAAGATGCTTCATTAAGTAGAAAACATCAGATGATCTACTAGCCCATTCTCAATCAGTCATCATTTTACAGAGCTGCCAGGAGCCCTTTTTCTTCCTTTTTATCAGTAACCTGGTATGAAGATCCTAGTAGTACAGAATTGGGAGATATTAAATTTGGCATCCTTCTTAAAAGCTTTCATTTTAAGATTTGTGTTCCTTATGTCTCTTAGCCTTTGCCCAAAGCTTTTGCTGGAATTTTGCTTACATGTAGGATTACTTGAAGGATCACCCATAACCTTCTCACTTTGGTTCTTATAATGGGAAGTACCCTACCAATAATCATGCTAATGTCCTGGGCAATACTTCATAATACCAGCATGTTCATGCATGTGGGTGGGGACTTTTCAAATAGAAAGGGAAGTACTTGTTGTCTTGCTCTTGGATATAAAAGGATGAAAGGCACAGGTATAGAAACACTTTGTTTCTCCCACTTCTGTGCTAAAAAGAGCATACTTCAGAGATTACAAATTATTGTGGCATTTTGAATTTTTATTATTTCTAATGAAAAAGCAAAACAGTTTTAAGAGTCATCTGAAGCTTGCCATACATCTTAATCTAAGTCTAACCATAATGTTTTAAAACCGGAAGTTAGGATAGAGAGAGATTTAGGTCATGATAAGAATTAGGAATTTTAGTTCTACAAAATTATTCAAAAATTGCATTCAACATACATACAAAGTTAACAAGCAAATCAATATGTACAGATGATAGAATTCATACAGTTAGTGCTTTGAACAGTTATTACTTTCACTAATATAGCTGGTGGCTTATTTAAAAGTTCAAATACTGTCAGAGTTCTATATTTGGGAAGCTATTCACTACCTCTTTTCTTATGATGTTAAAAAAGATATTTTCAAAAATTTTTAAAGTAACAAGAGAGTCATAAAGACATAGGGAACCTCTCAAAAAGCATAAGTATGCCAGGTAAGTGATTAATTCTCATACTGTAGAACAAAGGTCCAGTTTAATAACCCAAAGTAGGCAACTGTTAATGAGGTATGTCCTCAGTTCATCCCATTTATGAAGATAAAAGTTACAGTGCACTCTAATTAAAGGTGAAGCCAGTAGCTGGACACTTTCCAGAAGATGACCCTGTTTCGATTTCTTGTATTTTTGCCAAAGTATTTGGGTTGAAATGTTCTGTGTTGAATAGTCGCCTGAGAAGTGTTTCATTTTATTTATTTATTCTGAACTGCAGAGATTGTCCAACCATTTCTGAGGGGGAGATTAATTTGCAAACATTTTATGCAGAAACTTGGAGCTTCTCTGCTCAAAGAGATGGGCTTGAAATTTGGCTGCAAGCTTCCTTGTTTGTGAAGGATATTCTTCTGTCTATGTAAGGAAGGAAAAAAGAAAGGAAGAAAAATTTCAGTATGCAGTGCAGGAGTTAAATTCTGCACAGAAAGTACATCTCAGAGGAGCTGCAGCTCAGGGTTTTTTGGTATGTCGGGGCCTTCCCTCAGCCTCAGCAGGCTGCTCATTAACAGATAGATCCACAATGCTTCACCTCCAGCTGTGCTGATTCCTGCTCAGTTCATGCGACATGAGAAGGGATGGTGGGTAGGAGAGAAAAGAGAAGGACAGAGACTATATCATGTTTAGACATGGAAGCTGGGCACCAACTAAAGCACAATAAAATCCCTGGCCTGCTCCAGGGGCGTTCACATTGGCAGCTGTAGAATTTCTGTAGTTTAATGTACTGTGTCCACATTACTTTGACAGTAGGCAGTTGAAGCTGTGTGTACTTACATATCTCATTTCAGGGGCTAATGCAGGAGCTGAAAAACACATGTAGAAAAGACAAAGAGTTCTCTCTGAGGCTGGGACCGATGTTGTTGCAAGGAAGATGCTACACCCCAAAAAAATGGGTTAAGAGAATGTTTTAAGTAGCAGAGAGTCTCATAGATGACGAAGCTGAGAATCCTTATTGATAGTGTCTATTATTATGTCACTGATTATGTGTTCATGTGGAATGTGGAATGGTTATGCAGGAAAAAGATTCACATAGTGAGTGAAGTACCTTCAATTGGAGGACCATTGCAGAGTGATACCACAGAGTGTTAAGAAATTTGAATTCCACCCTATAAGACTAAATCCTTTGTATCACTGAGGTTCGGGTAGCTTTGGGTGGTTGTCAACAGTAAAACCATGACAGTGGTGCTACAAAATGTTGAGCACTCTGAAGAATATACTGATTCATGCCCAGATACTGCTCATATCCTACACCAAACACAGATTCCATGCCATAGTTACTCAGATGTACCTCATTTAGTGAGCATGGTCTTGATGGGTTGATGGCTAGACTGGATGATCTTAAAGGTCTTTTCCTACCTTTATGAATCTATGATTCTGCCTTTTAGAACAGTCTTTTAGCTTTTGTTATTCACACACAGTTGGTCAGTACCAATTCCAGTGGCTTAAAATGAAACTTCTTTTTCACTAACAGGACCTTGTTTCTTTGTTTCACAAACATTCTGCAGTTAAGTAATTTCTTGCAGTGTTACAACCCTGAGCTGTCTTTGGACAACAAATGAAAAACTTGTTCCTGCAAGCTTTAAGCATAAGAATTTCCTCAGAGAAGGTTGCTATAGTGGGACAGGTCTAATCAGCATGGTATTTTCATGTTTGCTGGACTAATTTTATGCAAATACTTCTGCTTAATTGATTGGAAGTATGTGCATATTCAAGTGGACTTGGAAGTAAATCACAAGAAACTCCGGAGCAACTCAGCAAAGCAATGCATTTGCAGACCTGATTTAAGTGCAGAACCACTCCGTATATACAAGGTACCTCAGCAAATGTTAGTGGATATGTATAAAGCCCTCTCCAGAAAATGTTTGCTTAAGTTAGCAGAAAATTTGCTACAAATAATTATTTAATGTCATCAGAGAACAGTTCTAGTTATTTTACTCTAGGCATGTGTTGAGGTTCATTAACACGTTGGCTGTGCTTCTCAGATATGAAGTATGACCTGGTGCCATTCACTGCATTACAGTGAATGCAAACATAATGATAACATTGTATATAAAGGCAGCCAAAACCAACATCATCTTCATATTTCCTGAAAACTCTCATTATTGTTGTATTTACATTTTGGCAAAGTTAAAGGTAGTAGTCCTCACTGACACAGTAGCTGAGCATTCATTAAACGTTTAGCTTGTGACACTTTCAGATAATTTGTTTGATCAGTTAGAAGTGATTCACTGTTTGTTTTGGTTACTCTGTCTGAGAAACACGTGTCTAATAATTATTTTGCTCTGCATCAGCTTAAAAAAAAGATCCCATCTCTTCAGAGCATGTATTCGTATAACACTATGTCACATTGAAACTTGACATGTGTTTACTGCATGTGAGTGCAGAATAAAAGCAGCATTATCTGCCTCATAGTGTATCACCAAAGGAAAGTGTTTTTACCTACAAGAAAGAAATAGGCTCAAATTGTGCACGTAAAACACATCAGTAATTAGCCTTGCCTTCTGTATAAATATATCAATTGTTACATTCTTGCAGGAATGTGTTTGTAAGTGTAACAGTGCTGCACAGCAATAGTAAATATCAACAAGGAAAAGGCTGCTCCAAAACTAGTGCCACCTATTTTATTATATTGGCCCACAATATCAGAGATGGATGTTGGTGGTATGGCAGTAGAGACTGAACCTTCTCACCAATATTCCATTACGTTTTGCTGCTATGTGGCACATGACAAGAGAGGGGCAGTCTGACAGAATGGCGCCTTACATGGAAGTGCATATGAAACAAAGACGTGGAACTGAATTCCTCCATGTGAAAAAAATTGCAGTACTCGACAGTTCCTGAACATTTATTGAGACCGAAGAGTGGATGTGAGTACAGGGAGGCAGTGTGTGGGACATTTTGACAGTGGCAGCAGTGGTTGTGAAAGACAAGCCATGTTCCATACAGCTATACCACAGAATGAAGAGCATCTTGATGAGCTTATCCATGTGAATTAGTGGATTACAACTACAGAAATGTGTATGGAGCAGAGTATGAGCTTCAGTGTGTCGGAAAAGATGGTGGCAATGTTGGAATATTGCTAAGTTTACACCAGGTCCCATGGATGCTCACACAGGAACAGAAGGACCACAGTATGCAAATTTACCAGGACGTATTGAATCAATACAGGGCTAAAGGTGACAGTTTCCTGGATCACATCATTACTCGTGACAAGATGAGGTGTCACCACTATGAGCCAAAGTCAAAACAGTCCATGGAGTGACAACATGTGAATTCCTCATCAAAGACAAAGCTCAAGATGCAGCTCTCAGTGGGCAAAGTGATGTGCACTGTCTTGATATAGGAAATAGAGTGGTCCTTCTGAATTTCCTGGTAATCTGACAAACTGTCAACTTTGATCATCATGTCATTCAGCTGAAAGCTCAAATTACAAAAGTCAGGTCAGAGACAAAGACAACCTTTCTTGTGCAACATTATAACTCCAGGCCCCATACCAGTTTGTAAACCTCGGAGTACTTTGCTGACTCAGCTGTGCTGTCTTATTATAACCACTGCATAGCCCAGATGCAGTGCCTTCTGACTTCCATTTGTTTGGGCTGATGAAAGATGGACTGTGTGGGCATCATTTTTCTCCCAACAATGCTATCAGAACAGTGTTAACATAGTGGGTCACCTCCATTAGTTCAGATTTTTACAAGCATGATGCACAAGCTCTTGTTTGTCTCTGACAAAAATGCATAGCTAATGGTGATTATTGTGTTGATAAATAGTGTTTTTTTAGCTGAGCATTTGCTCTATCAAATAGTGTTGTATCTGTTGACGTTTCCATGGAAGTAAATAGGAGGCATTAGTTTCAGAGCAGTAGGACTGGCTGCTCTTAGTCATCATTGGTTCAAATGAGATGACAGATCAAGGTTCTCTTCTCACATGTCTTGGAGTTCCATCCTTAGATCAGGAATTCAGCATCACTGGGAGCTGGACTGCAAGAAACCCTTATTTCTGGTCTTCTCCAAACTTATTGCATACTTCTAGTTAGATAGCTACTATCATACTCTCAGATACAGCTAGACAGTGAGTGCTGCCTTTATTTTCTTCCTCTTGGCCTCTATTCTAAAGCAGATGAAAACAACATATCATAAATTTTATATACGGCACATAGATTTATACTGATTTTCTGCTTTTTTTTGTATTGTAGGTATTGTTATTGTTTTTACTGTTGTCATGGCTGTTACTATGGATATCAGAATATGGTATTCTGTCGTCAGTATTCCTTCTTTTGTCACCTTTCAACTAGTATACAGCAGTTATACCAAAACATAAAACCTAGTGTATGTAGATGACTTTTAGTTATTGTAGAATAACAAAATGTGTCTCTTCAGCCACACAGGCTATTTGAGTGCCTCAGATTTATTTCTCAGCAGTGGCTGTGATGGGTGGTTTTTTGTCCTTATTAAAGCACTAGTGGTGTGACTCTGGATATCTTACTAACCACCTCAAGGGTGAGATTGAAGACTGTGAAAATTAAGTTCAGACTTGAACTCCCTGCAGCTTTGGTATCCATTCATTCTTATACCTCTTGGACAGCAAATTGGTTGTGAGATAAGCCAATGCACATGTGGAAATTAACGTTAAACCTGATGTTTACAGAGAAAGCAGTATGTTGCCTGCCCAGAGGCTAGAGAAAGTAGGAATCACTGAATTGCAGTGAAGATTTCTGTTATATAAGGCCTAATCTAGCAGTGGAATGAGCTCCCCTGAGTATCCAGGATTTTTGCGAGTTACATTGTGTCCTGCTTTGTGTTCACATTGTTTTGTGTTCTGTAGTATAAATACCCAATGCCACATACATTTAAAAATAAAAAACAGAAAAACCCTAACAAAAACAAATCCCACAAAATAATACACTGTACATTGGACAGACTACTGGAAAACATTATTCAGATTGTTTGATGTACTGTAGAGGGTACTTGCACTTCAACAAGGAGTGCAACAGAACTTTTGTGTTCATTTAGAAAGATACTGTAAAGCCTTTCTAAACAATGGCAGGATGTCTTTGTGAAGTATTAGTTTTTATTACTGCAGATTATTTGGAAAACATTGAGAATTAAATTCATGACATATAAATAAGTACAGTTCACTTTAGTCTTCATCAGAATAAATCAGCTCAGAATCAGCTCAGTTTGGTGACAAATCAGCTGATGGCACTACATCCTTGCTGTATGCAGTGATGTAAACTCTTTTATCCTCAAGCATAGATACACATTTCAAGTGGCATGCTTTGTTCTGCTGTTGGAAATTTGAGGGCAAATAATGCATTTCATTTTACTTTGATTGTGGATTCCAGCTATTAAACTTTATTATGAGTGACTTTATTTAATGTATTCATTTGGTTTCAATAGGGCATTTGCTTGGGCTTTCCCATGACGACTCCAAATTTTGTGAGGAGAACTTTGGCTCCATGGAAGATAAACGCCTCATGTCCTCCATCCTGACTAGCATTGATGCTTCCAAGCCTTGGTCCAAATGCACATCAGCAACTATAACAGAATTTTTTGATGATGGTCATGGTATGTATTATCACATCTTGCATTGATTACGTGTCATTTTTTTAAATACTTAATATAAGCTTTTAATTCCTTGCTTGTCTTGAAACCATCTTTAAAGTGCTTGCGGAACAAGGCAAAGATCTAAAAGTCAGGGAGAGTCTCGTGCCCATATTGTGTGGTTCAAATGCAAAAGAAAATAAAGACTTGATGGAGTGCATGTTGGTAATAACTTAGTTTGAGACACAGAGAGTTTCAATTTTTTGAAGTACAAAATTAGTCTTGTCTTCCCAAATGCTACAGAGAATACCTTTAATAGAAGACAAAAGGAAATTTCCTCACAGAAATTAGAATGGTTAATATGGTCTATTTAGCATTACAGTGCAGATATGAACAGAGTGTATGTGCTTCTACCATTAAGAGCATTTATTCTGTTTATAAAGCAATTGTATTCATTTTGTTTGTGTAGAGGGGCTGTAAACAAGTATTATGACCCCTCTGTACAGTCTACGACAAAAGACTGCTTTTGCTCCAGGAGCTTACCCTCCAAATCATGTAACTAATATTTGTTAAATATATCATTTGACCTTTGGAGAATAAGTACAAAACTTTCATTTTTTCCAACAAGTAGTAATATAAAGTATAGTCTGAACTCTTAAATGAATTTTAAAGTTTTCGTTGTGCTTCCAAAGCAACTGCAGTTCTTAAGCCATTCAAATTCCAAAATGCTGAGATAAAAATGACATAATTGAGTGAATGGATCAAGTTGTTATGGTAACTGAAATACGTATGGATAAAAGGTATGACATGTCTGCTGAATGTAAAGTTTTTTGCTTTTAAGTATTTTGTTGGCTAATTTCAATGCTCTCTGAAATATTTTCTCCTGTTTTTTCCTATCTGGAGAATGACTTCATTTTTTTTCTCTCAATTTTATTAGATTCATTAATCTATACTGTCCTATTTTAATGCCCATAATGCTCTGGCATTGACTTAATATTACCGAGTGAGTTTCTACATGTGAAGAGACCTTTCCTTTTTGAGTTTAGTTGCATTCACTCCCTTTTGTCTCACCTGGGAGTTTCACAGTATGTATTCACTGACCTTGTAGAGAGTAGAATCTATCCTACAAGTGTAAGAATGTCATTCTGTCATTTTTTTCAGTAGAAGTCGGTAGGAGCTTCATATCCTTCAGAGCTGCGTTGTGGTCTCCTTGTTCAGCCAGTGTTGACTTCCTGTACAAGAAGTTTAGCAGTTCTCCATTTCTGACACTTTTCACAAAGTCATGTATTCTTTCCTGCACAAGAGGTGCTTAGGATCTGTCCACTTACTAACAAATGGGTTAGAGTATATTGCCATTTCTGATACTCGGGAGTAGTTACTACTCAGGCATGTAGTTCCAAAGACTTACTAGTGGGATGAAATAATTCATGGAAAATGTGAGCCTCTGGTCTTATCTGCACATTAGTTTTATTAATGATGTTATTGGTATGCTTTCAAAAGTATAGTGTTTAGGAAATGTGTTCTCTTGATAATTAGGTCCTCATAGACCTTGTATAAATTACAGTGATCCTTTTTTGTTGAAGTTTATCAATTTTTAGGTGTTAATTTTAAGTAAAAGATTTGTCCTGACAGAACACAAACACTATCTATGAAATAAGGACTAAGGCCAATGATTTAAACTGCAGTTTGTTCAAATTATTCTCCTGAAAGTACGTGTTTTATTTTAGGAATGGAAAAACTCCTTCTGGTTTTATTTTCTAGTCAGGGAACGAATCCATAGCTGTAATTCCCATTTGTAATGTACACCGAGTGTACCAAAGCCCAGAGAACCCTGTAGAGCATGACGACACTTTTCAGGCTGCTTCGGACTGATAATAAGACAGTGCAAATGTGCCATATTTCCATGTTTCTTTCAGAATGAGCATGTGTCTGCTTTTTGAGTTATTCTTTTTCTTTTTTCCTTAGCGGTGGATGATGTATTGCCATGTAGTTACACTACTTCCCCTGTTTTTTTCATTTTGAGAAGATGCCCTCCTGCCATCTTTCCATTGAAAGAGAAAAGTCCTGTATCTTTCAAGAGTTGCTAGCAGGGAAAAATAAGTTTAACCATTCAGGTGTAATTCTGAGCGGTGCCACAGACATAATGTAGGCAAAGAAGGCACAAAATAGCAGATACAACAGAAGAATGAGAATATACAGACCTTCTTATACCAGGCTTTCTTTTAAGATGTTTTGACTGGATTTTGTGTAGTCACAGGAAGCTCTATCTTTCATACAAAACATAAGCAGTCTGCACAGTGCTTTTGGTGTGAATGGGCACAAGCTTATGAACTGTGCTTTGTGACAAACCAGGCACAGCAGTAATGGTGTGAGGAAGCAGATAAATGAAGTACTTCATATGCTGCTCCTTATGGCTAAGCATAATGAAATGTGAATGTCCAGAAACCTGGATCTGTGAGCACTATTCTGTTATAAAACAGTATTTTTTCAAACCTTTACGTTTCCCATATAGATATAGATATTCACCTGTAGTGCTTCAACAGCAAGAATCATAGGGTCACAGAATGGCTTAGATTGGAAGACACCTTAAAGATCATCTATTTCCAACTCCCTTACTGCAGGCAGGGTTGCTACCCACTGGATCAAGTTGCTCCGTGTCTAATTCAACATGGCCTTGAAAGGCTCCATAATCTTAACTTTAACTTTTGTAGCAGCCTTTTGTTAGGTGCCGAGGTTCCTATTTAATGCATTTGGAAAGTGATGTTGGGATGTGGACTCATCACATAAAAAGTGCACTGTGTAGATAACTATGTATTTTACTACGTAGGTAACTGTGCTTAAAGTGGGTGCTTAATTCCCACCATAGCATGGAGGGATCTGATTAATGGTATCAGTGATTTGATTGATGACATCAGTTGTATTAGTGGTATTGAATTACACCACAAGCTCATATGTTTGTACTAAGCAGTGAAACATCTGACTGCTTACTGAATTGTAGACACCAGCATTACATCTAGTTATGGTCAGCTAAATAAAATTCAATAGAAATGCCTCATCCAAGGTCAACCAGGAGGTCTGGAAATGATCAAGGTGCTGATTCCCAGTCTCCTGAGGCCCACTCTGAGAACTGTAATCATCATTGTCATCATATCACCATTTATTTTACACTTATAAGATGACCCCACACAGCAATTTCACATTTAGGAAGAAAATACTCAATTAGTGTCCAGAAGACAGTGACATTTATTACCATCTGCTTTTAGCCAACCCTTTGTAAGATACTAATTGCCTTTATTGTCATGCCAACCACTAGACTGTGGTATGATTGCCTACAGTTTATTGTGTTTAGTCTGACTATTTGGTATTCTTTGTAACCTGAAAAAAGGACTATTTCTATTTTAATTAATTTATATCCTGGTTATCTGCTTCCTGCACAGATTTTATTCTGCCTTCCAAGGCTGTATTGCACATAACATTGAGGAGAGAGAATGAGAATGAAATGGCTTGATTAACTTTGTCATCAGTCAAGAATGTTGCATTAGGCCAGGACACCCAGATGTTCTTTGGTACTCAGGACAAAAAGTGGGAATAGTAGTATATATGTGCTCTGTATGCTGTAATGTAGTGAATTGCTGTTTTTTGCTTTTACATAATATATTTTTGACAGCAACTACTGCCAGTGGCTTAGTTTTCAGAAACTTCAGGAAAAGAAAAAACACATCTGTGCTTCCTCACTCTTCACCATGTCTTGAATATTTTACACTATAAAAGAATTTGAATGCTAGGGTACCATGAATTTTCTATTTCATGGTACCTAGATCATCAAGTAGCATTTACACACCTTTCTTTATTAAAAATGTCAGCATAATCCAGATCAAAAATAAGGCAAAGGTAAATCATGGTAAGCATAGGATAAATAGAAGAACTTTAACAACGTTGTAGTTTTTTGGTAGTAAATGATGATGCAGAAAGAATTTTTGGTTGAAGAATTGGTCTTAGTCTTAAGAGTAAAAAAGGAAAAATTGCAATTCTAGAAGGAAAACACAAGCTATAGACTCATGGGGTATTTGGTGTGATTTTAATTCTTTTAGTTTAAACAGTGGAATTCTTAGAGACCATTTTTTCACCCATGATCCATCTGAAAAATACTGGTATAGGTTGCAAAGTATGTAAATTGTGGTAAGTTATTTTGGCCAAGAATAAGTGCAGTTTGCCAAGACCACATACCCCTTTCATGGGGTGTGAAATAGGTTATGCTCACTAAATAGTTCTGTATGTCAACAACCAAATTTTTCAATAGCAAACAAAATCTGTTAGTAGATCCTCTAGAACCAAAATAGAATTCTCATTTTTACAGTGTGCCAGACAAATTCTAACTTCTGCAATATATATCAGCACACATATTCAATTCTGTAATTATATTTATTCTGGTTTTTTTCGTGTCTTTCTGGGGTGGTTTTCTTGTGCATTTTTGTATAAAATGTATAGTCCTCTACAAACTAATTCCAGAAGCAGCCAAGTATCATTCTTTACAAGGGAAGCCCAGTCTAGATTTACCACCAACATTAGATTTGATATTCATTTTATATTTTTCCTTTGATCTGTTTGCTTCTGTGTGTGTGTGTGTGTGGTTTTGGAGGGGAATGCATTTACTTATTTATTTATTTTTAAGTGCCTCACGGTCTGCATTTTGTAATTTGAATTTCAGACTTTGCGTTAGAAGCATTAACATTTGTGATGTTGTGGCTCAAAATTCAAATGAGCGCTTTGCTTTCTTTACCAGAACTCCTCTTGATCATATTATAAAACACAAATTGATGCAGTGGAATGTGTTCTGAGTCAAGCCATATAAAGGAAAATAGAATAGAAGACCAAAGGGACCTGAATTAAACTTATTTACACTTACTTTCTTGAATTGTGACACCTGGTATGCTGGAGGGAGAGACCACAGTTGTAGTACGATGAGCTCGTACAAAGCCTAATGACACCTCAGAGAGCATTTCCAATGACATCAATGTTCTTCAAATGAGATCTGCTGTCATTATCGGTCTCCCTAATTTGAATCACAGATACAACACTGCAGAAAAACTAGGTAATGAGTAATAACAGGCTGGATTGATCTTTTAGGTAACTGTTTGCTGGACCAACCAAGAAAGCAGATCCTGGGCCCCGAGGAGCTTCCAGGACAAACCTATGATGCCATTCGTCAGTGCAAATTGGCATTTGGACCTGAATATACAGTGTGTCCCGGGATGGATGTGTGCTCTCGCTTGTGGTGTGCAGTTGTTCGTCAAGGTCAAATGGTGTGTCTGACTAAGAAGCTGCCTGCTGTGGAAGGAACACCATGTGGAAAAGGGAGGATCTGTCTCCAGGGAAAATGTGTTGACAAAACCAAGAAGAAATACTACTCGGTAAGTTACCAGCTGTGACTCTAGGGAACTTTAGAAGGCGTAATCCTCGAAGTAGGAGTGAAAGGCACTTTATTATGAAAGTCAGATTGAAAGCTGCCGTATTTTTTAGCATGTAATTGGAGTGGTGAAGGATACAGGAAAAATGCTACTGAGTTTCAGGAAGCATGTTTTCTTCTTGAAGTTTGGAAGCCTACAGTCCTGGAAATCTAAGAGCATCACTTCAGACTAGAGGACACCCATTCAATAAGGCAGCTCTCAGGATGCATGGAAAGATTGGCAAGGAATGATTCACAGCTTCCTGATTTCTTGGCAATGGACTCTGAGGCAAATTAGATATGAAAACTTAGTTTATGACCCTCATCTGAAAGTCTCCAGAGAGCTAACTCTAGTGAAGAGAAAAATTGATGAAGTTCATCCAGGATATAATTTCTAGAGCAGCCAAGTTTGTACCTACAGTGAAGGAGTTCTGTTTGTCATTTTATTAACCCTGAAGAGGCTCATGAGAGTCCACAGGGTTATAATTGTCCGCTGTGCAGTTCAGGTACTTTGAAATTAACTGGGAAGACAGTAGCACTGCTCCTTCTGTTACACCTACAGGAGACATACAGAGCTGTAGAGCTTTGTGAAGATATTTACAAAATACAAGAGTCATTCAAATCAAGCAGCAGCCTTTGTAACACTCTTCTTTATAGACTGGTATATTTCTTTGTGCAATATCTGTTAGTTGTTGGAATATGCTATAGAGTCAAACTGGCAAAATTGTAATATATATCTGAACGCTCATTCTCTTGCCAGTATTCTTGAAATGTTAAACTGCTTGTTCAGAAGGAGCTTCTTCTTCACTTTCACTGCCCAAATTTTTGATTTATGTGTTCATTTCCTGTCTTTAAAACTCTGAAATAGTCTGATTTATTCACAAAGTGAAAAGCAGAAGCAATTGCCTAATATTAGACTTAGAATACTGTTAATGTAATTTGAGTATATGTTGAAACTATGAATATTTTGTCATATTTGTAGTATATGTATGAAGTAGTTAATTGGAAACAAAACTCATCAATGTAAGGGATCACTTTATCTCGTCCTTTAGAAGTCAGCATTCAAGTATCCTTAAAAATGCTTGCTTACATAAATTAGATCTCATAATACAGAGCAATACCTACTTAGAATAATAATTGCATTTATTACTCATAGATAGCCTTATGAATATGTTCCAGAGCCAAATCCTCTGGAGATAGTTTATGGAGCCCGTTGGTGGCAAATTAGTGCTAAATCAGATGCCATAATTCTGCAGATAAAATTAATTTCACTTGCAGAAAGAAGGCTCCTAACACCTTTTTATCCCTGATAAAATGAGCAAGGGAACACCTTCAATTGGGGGAAAACATTAGCAATGTCTTTGAGATTGAACACCTATTCACACTTGGATGTGGATGTCCTTACTTCCCATTTTTCTTATGTTTCAGGCATCAAGCCATGGTAACTGGGGGTCATGGGGACCCTGGGGACAGTGTTCCCGTACATGTGGTGGAGGCGTTCAGTTTGCTTATCGTCACTGCAATAACCCAGCTCCTAGAAACAATGGCCGGTACTGCACTGGCAAGAGGGCCATCTATCGATCTTGCAATGTCACACCTTGCCCAGCAAATGGTACGTTAGCTGATCCAGCCTCTGTGTCCTTAGATAGTAAATGCGAAAGGAAACATCCAAGATCTGTTGTAGTTTCTCTAAAGCGTGCTTACCAAAGAAGATTTTCATCGCTAATACAATATGACAGTTCTTCCCTTATCCCCACTCTGACCTCATAAATAAAGGGCATCAAATGTAGAGCAATTTCAGTCCTAGAAGATGAATCATAATGCTAACTTCAGTCCTTCATAGCTTATTGTGTCATGGGAAGGTTTCCAAGCTCTAAAAAATTGAAGGATTTGAAGGCCTCTTCTAGGTAAAGAGATGAAGTATCATAACTTAAAAAGTTATGTTAAAAAGAAATTGGAATAATAGGGGTGCATAATGATATTTGCAGCATGGTCTGAAATAGTCACTAATAATGTGAATCATTCTACAGCTAAATCTTTTCGACAAGAGCAGTGTGAAGCGAGGAATGGTTATCAGTCTGATGCAAAGGGTGTCAAAACTTTTGTTGAATGGGTCCCCAAGTATGCTGGAGTGCTTCCTGGAGATGTTTGCAAGCTCACCTGCCGAGCCAAAGGAACGGGCTATTATGTGGTATTTTCCCAAAAGGTAATGACATCTCCAATCATGATTTCATGTTCCAGTTAAGTGTCTTCTATCTTAAAAAACAGTGCTCTACAACAAGGAAGGATGCATTAATCATATGATTTAAAAATTTAGCTGTGTGATTAGATGTAATGGTTACATCCAGTCATTATACATTAGGACCAGAACTGACCTCTAAAATTAGACAAGTTTTTCCACACCTCAGTTGGAATATGAGTATATGTGTGGTATATGAGTCCATAAAGATATAGAGCTGCATTGGAGGTCTGTAGTTTCTTTTCAGTCATGTTTAAAGGACTTTTACCTGAAGACTCATTTGTGAGTCTGGGGTCTTCTGGATGAGAGAGAGTACCACAACTGAAGTATAAATTTTGTCCTGAATGATGTTAAGAATATCTGGAGTAATTCATACAAAACCAATCAATAAAAACTAATTTGCCAATTTGTATAGATATGACTTGTGGTCAGTTTGTCATATCAGATACAATTTGAACTGAAATATCTCCCATGCCTACGCTTGCAGTTTTCTGCCTCTTAACTGGTATATACGCATTAATGAAATGAACTGAAATTCTCAAGTGAAAGGTGATCAATAAGTACTCTTATTATTAGCAAGATATGACTTTGTCATTAAAGTCTGGGTCATTTTAGTGCTTTACTTCACACTGTTTTCAGACTTTGCTAAATTTCAGTGCTGTGGCACTGGGAATGTTAGAGAAACTCAGTCTGGGTTGTTAGGTCAGTAAATCTGTTCTTTGGTGACAAAAATAAGTTTTTTTGCCAGTCAGATACACAAAAGCACTTTTTTTTTTTTCCTATGGTAATTTTAACTAACAGGCATTTGATTACCTAGGTGACTGACGGTACAGAATGTCGGCCATACAGTAATTCAGTCTGTGTCCGGGGAAAATGCATTCGAACTGGTTGTGATGGCATCATTGGTTCAAAACTCCAGTATGATAAATGCGGGGTATGTGGAGGAGACAATTCAAGCTGCACAAAAGTCATGGGAACCTTCACCAAAAAGAGGTATTAATCTTGAATATTAGTAAATGTATCTTGTTGTGTGAATAGTAGCTCTACTTGTGTGCTTCATTCTTCCCTCCTCTAAATGCAATTTACTTTCATATGAAGATTAAAAGTGTACATTGCTTATTGCACTGTTCAGATGTTTACAGCTGGCCTCTTAACAATATCCTGGCAAAACTGGCAAATAATCACCTGACAAAACACTGTACCCAGTTCATTTCTGACATAAAGTACTAGTGATACAAGTGAGCAACCAGTCATAGGAAGTCTGCCTAGAGCAAAGCATATAGTCTGCTGTTTGCCAGTCTTGCTGTGCCAGATGGTATATGGTTTTTAGAGGATAGAGAGAAGGGAAGACAGTGATTAATCAGAAAGCTATTGGTGTCAGAGGTATATCTAGATATATCCAAAACTCAAGGTTTCCCAGGTGATGCTGTCTTGGCAAGGCACACTGGGAATGCGTTTAATATCATCTAGTAGATATCATCATTTTAGTAACATAGATTCCTTGCATAGTTAGTGAAAAGAAGCAGGCAGTATTAGAGCACAGCTGTAAAAGTAATCCTCAGTAGCTGAAAGTGATTATACCCTAAAATGTCTTTTCACACTGCTGACTATACAAGGAGCTTAGGTGACTAGGCAAGATGTCAGAAGTACACACAGGCTTATATGTGACATTTACTATATCCCTTACTGTTCACTGGGATAATATTGATCTCCAGGTGAACAAATATTTTTTTTAAGTTAAAATATTTATAGCAGTCATCCATAAGCCATTTTTCTGTCAGAGTTCAGCTTTTAAGTATGATACAACTTAATATAAGTAAAACAAAAGCAACTCCCCCATGGTTTTTCCTGACTCCACAAAGCAGAAGCAAGCTTTGTACCAAGATTACCAGTGTCAAGTAAGTCTGCCTCTGTCTGTATTCTTATTTCCCTTAAGGTTTGTGTAAGAATTAGGATTTTTCAACCACTGTTTATATAGATTGCAAGGTCTCACTAGATTGCTATAGTGACCTATTCTTAGGAACTTTCAGTTGAACATTTATATACAGCACACAACATCTTTTAAAATGAACATAGAATTTATGTCTTACAAATTCTTGCATATACGTGAAACACCATTAGAATGTGAAATTTGACTCCTGAAAGGACCTTTCATTTATATACATTTTGACACACTGAGTAATAGTAGTCAAAAATTTCCTCAAAAGTGAGTTTGTTATAAAAATAACCATAAGCAATCTTCTTCCTGGTAAACCAATGATTACTCACCTAAGGACGCCGAAATACCTCATCCAAAAAGAATGACTTTCTATCCAATTTGGTACTTATATAAACCAAATCTTTTCTAATTTGTAAATATTGAATGAATATTGAACATTAAATATTGATTGAAAATTCTGAAATGCCTGAACAAAGAAGACTGTATGACATACACTTCATGTGCTTCAGTAGTAACCCTTATGTTTCAGCCCTGGCTCCAGCAATAATGCTAGAGAGACCTCATGAATTTTAGTGAGGCCAGATTTGTAGTGTAGATATAATTGAGAACAGTGAGATTCCACTGTAATTATTCCTATGAAGGTACCATCTTACTCCTCAAATCATGGCTTTAACTGAAATGGGACCAGTTGGAGAGTAAAATACTGATTTGGCTTTGCTGCATTCAAAGAGTTGTCTCACTTAGTAATAATCAAGCTGTAAGTAACATGTGTGTTTTAACTTGATTTTGATTTTCATTTTTTTTTAATGCAAAAATTATTTGATATAATTCCTTTATGCAAGATTTTTAAAAGAAACCCTACATTAAAATAGTAAAATCTTGTCTTTTTTCTCTTAAAATGATCAAAAAACCAATCTCCTGGAAAACTCTTTCCTAAGAACTTTTTTAAAGGGATATAAAGTTAATTACTCAGAAGTTGGGAAATAGGGGAATTAAGGCTGCACATGCTTCTTTTTGCTCATGGAATGTTGCTGAGAATGTTGCATTCTCTTTTTTTTTTTTTTTTTTGAACAGATGATTTTGTAACTTTAATAACGTGTTTTAACAAAGCTATTTTGGCAACTTTTAAGTAAAAGTATTTCTGCAGTGCTGTGGAGCAGAGACACCCAGCTTGTTATTTGCACAATATTCCTTCAGGCTTATAGCGGTGATAAATTAAAAGAGTTTTAGTAGATGCCCCATAACTGCTTGAAATAGCATGGGAATAGAACAAGCATTTCATCTTTAGTCTCTGCAGTCTCTGTTTGGGCAACCAAAATTGGTGAAAGTGGTAGTCCATTCTTTAAACAATTCCAGGAGTCTGTTGCTTCCCTGAATTGTATGTCTATTTTTTCATTTCCTTTCCTCTATCCGTTTCAGCACTAGGCACTTAAGATACAAGGTACTTGCAGAATGGTTTTGTCACAGGTTTAGAAATGAAAATAAATGTTTGCAAAATCCAGTTTGTAGCCTATAGCTATGTATAGCGTTCAGCCTTCTTCGCTGTGTATCACTATGGTTAAAACAAATTACACACTTGAGATAGTAAAAGCTCTGATACACTTGCAGGTTTTGAGTGCTTGTCGCTTTCAGTAGAAAAGTGAAATATCTCTTCCTAAGTTTGCATTAAAGCATTTCATAAGTACCTACCAGAGAACTTTATGCTGCAAATTAAGTGTTTGAGTGCACCTTCTATTAGACACTGAACAATTCATCTTCAGCTTTATGAATTTCAAAGTAAACAATTTTTTTCTCAGTGATAAAGATTATTTTTAAATGTTCCCAAGGTACCTCTATCCAGCTGTTACTCTGCTCGTGCTTTCCTTAATCATTATGGCAAAGGCAGCAAGAAACAGCTGTAACCAATGCATATCTCATTATCTTTCCTTGGCACGGAAAATGTGCATCGTATTTCATATCTCCCACCCTTTGCTGAAGTATATAAACTATCTGTTATTTTTCATTCCTCTTGTATCTGACTCATGTGAAATCATTCCTGAAGCTGAAGATTAAGCAATTTGAAGTAAGTGCGGTAAAAATTTCCTCAAGAACACAGTGTTACAAAAGACAAATAATGGAACCTGATTAAATTAATCTCAAATGTGCCTCAAGGCAGATGGATTCAGGGCCTGAACAAAAATGAAGCAGGTTGTGTCTTACCGGTCACTTCATTAGGCTTTGCAGTAAGACTTGAGTTTTATTTCACAGCAGCTACTGACTACTTTTTTTCCCCTCTGCAGTAAGGGCTACACAGATATAGTGAAAATCCCAGAAGGAGCAACTCACATCAAAGTTCGTCAATTCAAGACTAAGGACCAGAGCAGGTTTACTGCCTACCTGGCCCTGAAAAAGAAAAACGGTGAGTACCTTGTCAATGGAAAATATATGATCTCCACTTCAGAAACAATCATCGATATCAATGGAACTGTCATGAACTATAGTGGCTGGAGTCACAAAGATGATTTCTTGCATGCAATGGGACACTCTGCCACAAAGGAGGTTCTTATAGTGCAGATACTTGCAACTGACCCAACTCAACCAGTGGACGTCCGTTACAGTTTCTTTGTGCCAAAGAAGCAAGGGCAAATGACTAACTCTGTCACTGGCAGTGGCAGCAGCAGCAAAGTAACTCCACAGCTCACACAACCCCGGTGGGTGACGGGGCCGTGGCTTTCTTGTTCTCGAACATGTGACACGGGATGGCACACCAGAACTGTCCAGTGCAAAGACGGGCATGGAAAACTAGCTAAAGGATGTCTTCTCTCTCAGAGACCATCAGCATTTAAACAATGCTTGTTGAAAAAATGTTAACCTGTGGTTGTGATCTTCTTTAAAAGAGGTTTGATGAAGCCATTGTTGACATACTGGTATTAGGTCTGCCCAGACAGAGAGAAGCAAAGGCTTCAGTGAATTTACATAAAGTCTCAAATTATGGGCAGAATCTGCCTATTTGGACCAAATGAAGATATGCACTGCTTTGAAAAATAGTAGGGTGATCTTGATCTGTTTAAAAAAAAAAAAAAAAAAAAAGCATTATAGTTGCTATAAGCCCTCTGTGTCTGCAAAAATATAAAATAAAATAATGAAAAAGAAGAAAAACTAGCAAATGGAGGATCCTGGGATATTTGAAGGTTACAGAATCATCTCCCCTTTTTCACCTACCTCTAATACAGTATGTCCTTAGAAAATGTCACTTGTACCCATGATACATGGAAGCTTATTTTATACTATTTTGTAAATGTATTTGATTTGGTATGTCACTTTATATCACTTGGTTCTACTAAAAAAAAATCAAAAGACAAGCTATGTAAGCAAAGTGATTGACCAAAGTATATCTGCAGCCCTTGTGGACCTTGGTCCAGCCTTCAGAAATGGCTGCAGATGTTTTACTGGAAAATGAAGAGCTTGCTGCTGGTTTTAAAAAGTAATTTGATTTTGACAAAGGGAAATGCATGTTTGTTCTAGGGATTTCCTGATAGCAGATCATAATTCTATGACAAATTCTGTGTTTCCACCAAGAAATTCTCAGAGGAGCACTGCAAGAGTGCAGACCAAGGATCCCCACAGGTACATTGCTCATATACCAGCACCATCAGCAGCTCCTTACCATGAGTATGTCAGACACATATAGGAGTAATATTTGTCTACCTGAAAGAATCTGTGTACTTTTTTCTTGGTAAACCCTCCACTAGTTCCACCTTTGTCACAGTGTGGGATCCCTGTTGTTGCTGAACAATAGCTGCTAGCTCCTTCTTTCCAAAAAACAAAGGCATACTGTATTTTGTAGAAACTAGTTAGAGAACCAAAAATTACAGGTATGATAAACAAGTGTCTTCTAACTCAGATATTCTGAGGCTATGTTCAACTGCTTTCTCTGTTATTTTATCTATGGCTTCCACCTTGAATCTAACAATGTGTAATGTACCTACATCTTTTGAAGAGGCTATAAAGGTCAAAAAAACACAGCAAGCAGTTAATATTTTATCACTGTTTTGTTCATCATGTCTAACTCTGGTATTCATCTTACCAGCAAAAGTTTGTAACTGTTTGTCTTTTTGTTTGATTTTTTGTTTGTTTGATTTTCATGTTTTGTACATCTACCACATTTGGGAGGAAGAGGTGTCAGTAGGAAGTCAAACCACATCAGGATGTGGAGGACTTGCCCAACATCAATAAAACTGTTTCCACAGTACAGGCAGAAGCTAGTAATAATTTCCCTTGAGAGCAGCTTCTGAATCCCATTACTATCTGGTGGAAGTTAGTGACTGAGGAAGGATATTTCACCATATGCAGGTAACAGGTGGGGAGTCCACACCAACACTTGTTAGAATTGCTTCCTTTCATATCAACAGGCTTTGAATTAAACCCTAGAATGACAGGTACAAGGTGGTAGAACTCCATCCTCTTTTATTTCTCAGTTTGTCAACACAGGAGAGTATGAGTGAAGAAAGATTTTCAGACACAGCTGTGAGTCAGTGGTACTTAGCACTATACTTCCTCAGGCTCCAGGCTCTTCAGAAAATCCCGGTCATGAAATCAGAAAAGAAATCTTGGTTGTGTTGCAAGAAGGGCAGGTCTCACTCCAGGCTGACATAAACATGTTTTTGCAACTCTGGCATGTTTATTTGAATTCTAGAAAGCATGTGATGATTTTAAAACAGCACAAAGTTGCTACATCAACGAGTTGAAACCTGGAGAAATATCTGTTTTTGTACTCCATTCTAAGTAAACACTAAAAGGGACAGGGTCTCCTCTTTAAAAGTTAACTGCAAAGGAATGTTATTAGTCATCTTCAGCTTTCGAGAATGGTGTGACCTCCTAATAAAAGTGAAAACATGATCTTGAGGAAAGTTGGCTACTTAACAACTGATGCCACCCTAAGAACTTAAATCAAGGCTCTGAATATTTGCAGAGTTCTGGAAATTGCTTATTTCTTCTCTACTTTATAACATAAGATCATGTCTGAAGTGTCTTATTTTCCTTTCAAGTAAACTGATTTTTATATTTATGTATGTATAAACACATGTTCTAGGGCTCTTAAAGAAGGTCATAACAAGTAGAAACCATCATAAGTGGAAAGATAAGGAGCATAGATTTGATGTTTGTCCAGGCCTACAGCTGCTGAATGCCAATTAGGCATTTATTTTTCCTGTGTTGTATCAAAATAGAGACAGAATGTGCAAGTATTTGTGTTTGCATTATAGAAATAATTTATTATGTAGTCAACAAAATGAGTAAGGCTTTTGGATGTTATTCAGACTCCAGGAGAGTAATACCATAAACAGGTATAAATTTAAATCTTCTTTAGATCAAGAATTTTTCATAGAAAGAGTCTATTTATAAAAAGTAAATAAATGCAAGAGCAAACCACTATACTGATTTTTTCCATTTTCACCGGTGTAGTAGTGAAGGAAATGTGCAAAAAGAAGTTGCTTTTATGTGAAATCATAGAATCAGAATTGTTTGAGTTGGAATAGACCTTTAAGAGTCATCTGCTCCAACTTCCCTGAAATGAGCAGGGACATCTACAGCTAGATCAGGTTGCTCAGAGCCCCATCTAGCCTAATGGAAAGGGAACAGACTAAGGAAACTATCCTAAAAGTGGAAGGTGAACTAGGGCAGCCTGCTATACCCAACATTTGCTTTTTAGCTGATCTTTGTAACCAAACTGCAATTCCCAAATTTGCTTTTTTCATTTATACCTATTTCATGTAACTGATGAATGAAAAATTGCTGCAAGGTATGTGAATTTGCCATTACAACTTGTGCTTCAAACTAAATTCCTCGTCGGTCATACTGTTACATCACTGTTTACATTACTACTGAGTCTTGCCAAACAAGATTCATCAAATGCTTGGAATGGATAGAGGCACTGTCTCAAAAGCCCGGAATATAGAAATAAGCAAGCTTCAGTGTTAAAATTCACTGTAGACTTTTTGGGACACATCTCCAGTGCCTTAGATTGGACCCCCTTTTGAATCTGTGGCTTTTTATCTGCTTTTCAAATGAGTCAGTGTAATTAGAAAAAAGCCTTTCATCTGCAGTTTGATTGTATGCATGAAGTTCAGTTTATCTGCCCTCCTGTGGAAACAGTTTTATCACAAGGGGAGAGGGAATAATCTTGTGGATTAATAACAATTGTATTAAAAAAAAAAAAAAAAAAAAAAAGCACAGCACTGAAAAAAAATAAAATAATTTATTTGTTTTTACAACTGGTATGTGAATGGATGTAATGAATTTATTTATTCTTATTTAACAAAAATATCAATTGTGCAAATTCTTTATTTAAAATGTTTGCTATCATCTCTGACTCTCTTTCTTGCTCTCTTAATTTATGCTTCAAATTTGTGTTGAGTTTACATAATGTATGGCACTGGTTATTTTTTGTTTGTTTTTATTTAGAAAGCTTTCTGCATGGGACAGGAGTATATGTGTATACATGTGTGCACACTGTATAGATGTATATTCCTTTTCTGCTGCCATCTTTCTTAGAGAAGTTCATGACACCTGATGCTCAAACCTCCGCATTATGCTTCAGTTCTAAAATATCTCAGTCACAGAAGTCTGTGGACACAAAAAAAACAAACACCCACGTTCTAAACAACAGACTCACTTCATATAGGCATGTGCAATTTGTGTTCTGCTCCTTAGTAGTTTACCATTTATGCTGGTAAGAGCCTTACCTTTTACACCAATGGGAGCAAGCTCAGACTTGCAGTAAATGGGATTTCTCTCTGTGTAAATGAAGTTTCTCCGAGTTGTCAGGGTGGCAAGTGAGTATTCTCTCATGCAGCTTCTTATATTTAAGTGACATCCCTACAGAGAAATTGTTTTGTGTGCCTCTCTGAAATTAGAGATTAAATGATGTACGATTTGGTTTATCAAAAGTGAACCATTATAAAAGTTACTTTTCAATTTTTTCACCGTTTATATACTTATATATATATTTATTATAGCTATAAAATGTCAAAAGCACAATTTGTAAGGCTTTGCAATGTTTTTCTTTGTTTTACTCTAGCTCTTTGCACCATGTCAGGCAGTGAGACACAAATAAAAAGCCAGCCAAGCATGCATTCCCAGTATTTCCATGAAAATAGCAGTATCTGATTACTCCCAGTTTTTGTCTCGTCCAAATTCTGCTTAGCTCCAGGGAAATTGTACTGGGCTGTCAGGTAAAATATATATATATCTGTAAGGGTAACACGACAGATGGCAAAAAAACTATTTCAAACTACAAAAAGATATCTTCCTCATCAGTGCCCATATTCACACAAGTTACATTCCATCTCATCCTCTGTACCCAATGTTTGCCACTGTCCAGGCCCTGTGGAACATCCAGAGCCAACCATGAGGCTTCAGATGAAGTTACAAAGGCCAGTGGGTGACGCTTCCTCCATTAAAGCCCATCCGAAACACCAGGAAATAGCAATAAGTCTTCACTTTGATGATCTTTGGGGTGGGCTTTAAAGAAGCTTTGTACAGTTTAAACACTGGGGTTTTCAGCAGAATGTTTAGGTATGTGACTGTTTCTCCTTGTGTTCACGAAAGCTGCACTGTTCTTTCTCACTGAGAAAGACAGAGCCTATGGGATGAAGCAAAGTTACTGATTTTGAGGCCTTTTAGTTAACTGATTCATTTTTATAGAGTTGCACCCATACTTGTCACTGGTAACATTTTCAATAGTCTTTTTTTACTGTGGGTACCCAGAATGCTAATTTATATAGTAAAGCTAATTCAACATTTTTGTTTGAAATGGCATTGCCAATGCAAATATTTCTGGTTTATTGCACATACTGTTAATGACTTAAGCTGAGACAAATTTTCAAGTCCTCAACTGGCATCACATAATGTAGCTCTGGGGTTTACAAGATTATATTACAAGTGGCAGTATTCAGTGATATGGCATACAATATTTGAAAAGCCCCAAACACATCGTTAATGCAGGTGAGTGGCTGGAGAACTTCTCTCCAGATAGCCTGTACCAAATACTTAACAGTGTCTAGCTACTCTGCACACTGCAGAGTTACAGATTGAAACCAAAACTCTCAGTGTTGTTTGCCCTGATATTTGTCTGTTAAGTCTCACAGTACCCGTAAGGATATTTCAGATATTTCCATGTGTATCAACTAGAATCTTACATAGTCTGTGTTGAAACATGTAGGTATACACATAGAACTTAACCGTGCCTACATGGAAATGTGTTTTTTTTTTTGTTTGTGTTTGTGTATACATGTGTATGTATAACTGTATCCACATTTGTATGCACACAAATGAGTATTTGGGTTTGCGTTAATCCCATTCATGGGGCAGAATAGATACACTGGTTTCAGCTATGCCTACGTAAATTCAGAGTAACATCATTACATCGCTTGCCTTTGCAGGAGCTGCTTTGAACTCAAACCACTTTAAGTAACAGCATAATTTCTCTTTTTAATATATAGGAACTGGTTTACATAATTTACTGCATGAACTGTGAAATTTTCAGATGGTTTTATCGTATAAAACATACTCCTTGACAATCAAGCGTATATGCATTGATAAAATCTCATGAGAATAGGGAAATAGTATACTCCAAATAAGTTGGTGACAATGTGTTCCCCTGTGTAGCAATAATTAAATTTCACTTCTATTGTCAGGTCATTGTGTAACATCAGATAAGATAAAACAAGAGAGGTGTTCTAGGGAAGATGAACAGGATAGTGCAGCTTTCATTTCTTCTTAATTTATTTCATGTGCCTCTTTGTACACTCCATTGGTGTCACTGTGTGCATTACAGGCAACTTGACTGAAATACCAGTACCTTATGAAAACCAAGATGTGTCACAAGACTTTTTTTTTTCGTTTTTCTATATGTCTAATCAAAGAGAATTAACAGTTTTAGAGCACTACTATGTCAGCCAGTTTACACCACAAATAACGTTATGCAAAACATTAATTCATTTGAACTGAATTGTACAAGATCTACACTGTACTATGACACATTGAAGGCCAATATTTTGTTATGTAAACTATTACATATGTATAATTTACCAGTTGTAATCTTAAAACATTTGATTCTGTGATTTCAGTTAAAAGAAGTAATAAACTGTATCATAGGTCCAAACAGTTGTTTCATATGGTATATTTGTGGGCTGCTGTTTGCCATTTGTCTCCCACTAAAAAGAGAGAAGCGAAAAGAGACTAATTTGACCCCTAAATTAAGGCTTAAATATTATTTCTACATGTAAACTTTGCACTTTGTGCAGTATATAGTGGGGTGAAGTTCTGTGGATGTGTTCGAGTCATTAAATATATCAGAAAAGTGCAGAAAACAGCATTCAATGCCTTTCCAAAGACTTAGAAAAAATTAGTTTGCTGCCATCCAACAGAGGTAGCATACACTGGTGATTTCTTGAGCCTGTACAAAGTCCAATGAAATCCAGGAGACCTGTCCAAAAACTTCATTCAGCAGAATTAGACAGCGGATTAAGATAGCCCAATTTAGATTAATAATTAGCAATATAGACTCATCTAAGAGTAGTAAAAATCTGCCAGAGCAGGTGGCAGAAGTGTATGATGCATGCAAATATGGTATTGTAGTACATGTATCCAAGGGAAGATTAAGGTAATAACTAAGGGGATATGGCTGGTGACACAGAATTGCATACACACTCCTATTGAATTATGGCTTTTAAGATGAAGTAGTTAATAGACTAGATGATCTTGAAGGTCTTCTCCAACCTTAATGATTCTAGGATTCTATGATTATACCATGACTTTCTAATAGAACTGGATAATTATGAACTATAATTTTCATGCTGATTTCTTGCATATCCTTTCTAATTCCATAATACGAAGTTGGAGGTTTTTTTGTTCCCTAAAATGATGTGCTCTCTCCAAAAGAGAACACAAATTCAACTCAAAACCTAAGTCTTATTACAAGTGTATGTCTGATCTATTGATTGTTGACATGTTTATGAATTTTAGACTCTGCCTTTTTATTTTTTTATTTTTCTTTACAAATTTAAGCGATGTTGATTCTTATTTATAGATAGAATTTTTTTTATGCCTAGGAATAGCTTTTCTTCCTGGGCTATTCTTACAATGGCAATGAAGATTTGCATAGCAGCCAGTACTGTAGAAATAGGTCCAAGGCCTTTGCAAATATGTTTTTAATAATCTGTTACACTGCATACCAATCCTTGAACCACCTTACAAGACAGCTGTCCTGCTAGTGCTTGGTACAAGACATAGAGTAATATGTGTACATATATATATATATATGCACAAAATATTAGATCTTTGTATATATTATGCAGGTATATAAAAATGTTTCAAAAAAACTCATTTATACATTTACACTACATGTTTATAAAACTGTTCATTGGTCATCAGAAAGAATACAGTGTTCAACATCAGTGAAGTATGCAGTGAAAACACTATATAATCATGCAGTTCTACCATTTTTCCTGCCTAATGGGCTTCGGGAAATGATTCATCTACTCCACACACTTCTCAACAATAACAGACTAGCATGTTTTCTTCCTTCACTGCATTTCAGCTCATCTATGGTCCTGGGGCAAAGCAAAAAATGCATCCACTCTTCATCTCCCCCTGATCTTAGACAGGTAGAGGTAGCAGTAATACAAAATATACCACGACTTTGTCCTTTACTTTTACACGTTTTTTGTCTACGGCAGAACTCCATATCTCACAAATACTTCAATACCTTCTCTGTATTTATTTTCTACAAACCAAGCTGCAATGTCCCCAAGTGGTAGTGGCAGATCTTCCCAAAATTATGGGAATTTATTTCTCATTTTAGAGTTTGCAGTAGCTCAGAAAAAGCCATTAATGAGAATGGAAATCCATTCCTATACAAATCAAATGCAGCACAGACAGCATATAGACTTCCTCAAACATCCAAGCCTGTCATAATTCCATTACTGTGCAGAGACTGTTCTGTATCAGGAAGATGAACTCATTCTCTCTTAATGCATTTTCCATCTCTTCATAATGTGACATTTCACCTCTTCAGAAACTTTACAGAGTTATGTACAATGGGGGAGATTTTTATTCCCAAGATTCTGAACTTGAAGACCCAAATCTCATTTTTAGGTTAGGATACAGGATCCATTTGGCCAATTTTAGACTTCCAGCCAAACTGAACCTGAAATAAATAACTAACTAAATAAATAAATAAATAAACAAATAAAAGTTGGAAATATCAAAATATATGGAATAATTAAACAAGAATAAGGCAAGTTTTTTGTTTGTTTTTTTTAGTTTTTCCACACTGCTTATACCTTGCTCTTCTTATGCTACACTCTGCTAATTTGGAAGTAATACATTAATCGTACTCACACCACTCAGCATTCTACATTGATTCAACAAGAGGATTGCAGAGAAAACATGTGGGGAAAAATATTTTAATAAAATCCAAGGAAAATTATTATTTTCCATGTTTGCAGGAGCAGTGCAGAAATATCTTTGCTTTTCCTTGATTATTCTAAAAAAATATATACTTCAAGGAAAAGGCACATGTATTTCCTTAAGCAGTTGCTTGATAAAGGTCTGTTTTAGCAGTGTAACCAAATAATTAGTTCATTAAAATGGCCATTGCGTCCAGTGATGCAGCAGTCTCACACTGCAAGTGTTGCGGTTTGGTTCATTGATGTTTCTTCACTGTATTTGTCCTTTCTGTTCCTCTTTCTCAGTAAGACTTTACCTAAAGGACCTGCACCTACAGAACTAAAAACATACCCTTTGATAGCAGCCCAAGTTCTGCTACCTAGATCTGTATTAGCAGCAATGCATCCAAGTAAGCCTTGAATGTAGCAGGTGGGTGCCAGAGGGCCCATGTCACAGCAGGTGAAACTGAACTCACAAGATCTTGCATATGTGCAAGGATATGCCTATTTCCAGCATAGCCAAGTGCTTCACGCAGGTGTGCATCATAAATATACTCTTTTTATAGCTACAGCTCTGCTAGCCACCTTTTCCCTCCCCCCTACACACTTCTGTTATTTTCTGAAAGCGCAGTCAAGATGGATTTTACACTTCTTGCTCTGGAGGCACAGAGTTTCTTGCTCCTTTGAAGCTTGCTTGCCCACAGCTGCTCACTTGCAGAGCTGTGATTGAAATAGATCAGGCACTCATGCTTGCTTATGGAACACTCAGGGCTGAAACTTCCGTTTTTCACAGAAATGTAGCACAGCACGAAGCAAGTACCCTGGCAGCAGGTGCTCTGCCCAGGCCCTCTGCTGATGGAGCCACGTGTTCTCATGGTGACTGATCATTTTGCTTATTTAATAATCGAAGGCCATTATGCCCTGATGAGATTTGCAGATGTAAATCTCGCTCTAGCTGTGCAGATGACTACTGAAGGGCACACGCATGAGTTAGACCCATGAAAGTTTGTGCAAAGAATGTGAAAATTGCCCTCAACAGGCAATCCAGCAGAGGCCTGCTGGAAACGTGCCCCACACAGCCACAAAGCAGTGAAGGTACCGCAGAGAAGCATCTGCTTGTAGACTGGGAAGGCATCTGAGAGTTGAACATCACCCCAGCACCATCCCCAGCAGCATCAGGTAACTCACATCTTGAAACAGTTGAATCCTGGCGACCGGCCACCGCGGCAATTGCTGACATGGCAGCTGCCCAACGTGTTGGCAAACAAGCTGCACTACCTAGTAAAGGTGGTCTGTAACTACAGGGTAACAAAAATTATACTGGAAACTTTCTGAGCACTTTAAAGTGGTCGATTTAAAACAGGACTCTGCCCACTGAAAGTGGTCCTTTCTGAAGGCCTCACTGTACTTACCGATAGTTTGTCCAGAAAAAACAGCGTTACATGCATTCTGTGTGGGCTGGGAGGAATGTTTTCACACTAATATTTATGTGGCATGCAAAGATCTAACAGCCATCCAGAGGGCTTTCAGGCAATATTTCATTTAAATATATGCTGCAGAGAACTCCCAGCTAAAAGCATGTGAAATGGCAGGCTCTGCGGGGGCAAGCCAAGCCACGGAGAGGATGCCGATAGTGGAGACAGCCTCTGTATGGTGAACCACCGGCTGTGAAGAGATAGGCTTTTTTGATAGGAATTTGAGCTATGAAAAGGTTTAAGGGGAAATTACCAACTAGTCTGGCATTCAAATGCCAAAATACACAGTCAGACTCTTGGTCATACAAGCTCTTCAAAGGGAGAAGGGAAATGGCAGGACTTCTCTGCATAAAGCTCGGCCTCTTAATGTACACAGGAAATCATCAGTGAAACACTAGCCCTTAATCAGGTTAAAAAGAGGCAGTGAACTGAATTATTACATTAAGAACTTCATCTTTAGAGAAAAGGAGAAAGAACCAAAGGATGTTTTACTTCTTTATCCATCAAAATAATTATTATTTTAGGATGAGTCCATTATGTATTTTTGGCTATATTTTCCTCTAAAATAGTTTCTTATGGCAAGGCAGAGACAGCCAGAACCCAAGGCAAACTGTGAGGTTATTATGGAAGAACTTTTCCTCCAAAAGGTTTCTACCCAGCTTACCCTACAGAAGGCCTTCCCAGAGGGACTCCAGTCTGAGGCTCCAGAGCCTGCATGTTCTACCACAAGAGCCATTTCCTTTGGCTGCGCTCATAATGTTTACATAAATCATCAACTGGTTTGTCTTCATAGCTAGCCAGATTTCTAGAAATATGTAAGAATATGTAAAAGAGACAGTTATTTCTTATTTCCAACTACAAAGCTACAAAAGAATAAAAGAAAAAAAAGATCCAAGAAGGAATGGTATCTATGAACAAAATCTCTACTATCTTGAGCCTACATGTAAGAAAACAGTTCAGAGTAGATAATTTCATACAAGATTAAATGTACCAACAAAAAATTTATATTCTATAAGAATACATATAGATTTCAGTTAGAAATAGTAGACAAAGAATTTGTAGATCCATTATTTATGAGACTCTCGATATTATTATTAAAGAAAAAGAAGATTACAGCCATCATGGATTTATAAGTTTAAGCATTTCCTTAAAGATTTTAATAAAATCCTGGTTAACTAATTTAATTAGATTGTCAAGAAGTTCCTACTCTTGGATTGGAGTAATTGTAACCATAATACGCATTACAATTCACAAATGGCTGAGAGCGAATTGCTCATTCTTGATGCCTTGCTGAATATAGCACTTTATTTTAAGGCAAGCTGTTAGCAGACAGGCTAGAAAATTTCTTTGATACAATAGGATGCGCAGTAGGTAACATACCTCATAGGCAAGGGGTTCAGACTGAAACTTAATTAACTAATGTCCCAAGGCTCTTCATGCCTCAAGAGAAAGCTGTTGGCTGAGCAGAAAGGGCATGTGGGAGCACTCATTCTCTCTGCAATACCACCACAGCTAGAAAAGGCTCACTGATGGACAGTCTCATGGGTGCTTATCCGTAACGTGCATGAGAATGAAGGGATAAATCCTTCCTGGAACCAATGTAGGGAGATGATTCCAGTTCACCTGACTAGTTCACAGAGGTGCCATGAGTAAATAAATATCCTGGTCATCAGGGATACATCGCAAATTGCTGCAGGAAAGTAGTTAGAGGACCACAAAAACTATGTTGGTACTCATATGGCAACAGACTGAAGTTATTTTAGCAGTGTTAAATATTTTCTGATTCCAAGTGAGAAAAAAAAGAAGTGCCAAAGCAATGTGCCAGTGACAATAATGTGTGGTGTAATGTTGCGGATGAAAAACCTTCCGCTGGGTTTGACCCAGTATAAACCACCTCTGTAGAAAATCCCTGAGTCTACTGCAGTAATACTCAGCATTAACCGGCTGCATCTGTGCTTTTTACCTAAGTAGTACCTGCCACACGAATCCCAATAAATATTAAATTATATCTATGCTTAAGGCAAAGTTCTTAGCCTTGACATAAAGCATAAGTCACATCTTTAAATCACTTCAATGAATTTGTAAATCCCATCCTTAACATTTTTTCAAAACATATATATGTACATATATATATACATTTCAGTATGCTATTTAACATCACATTGTGATTCTAGCCAAGCCTTGAAATCCCACGCAAGGCAGATTATGTTCAGTGCTCTGCCTGTTTACACATTTTTCTCCTCTATGTACCTTACAAACCAATGACTGAATATAGCCCTAAAAGCATATTGTTAGTGTGCACTCAGGAGACCACACTCAATATCCTGTCACCCACAATATGGAACTGATAGATTCTACCAGGATCATTAATAATAGCATGATTTCAAAGATGTTTCTTTACTTAAAGGGGGTTTTTTATTGGTATAGTTGTTATGGCAACTGCTTCCTGCCACCCCTGCTGCCAAAAGCCACAATCCAGCCATGAAAAAGAGCTCCTCCATCCAAACACATTTTTCAGTGGACAGCAGCATTCCCTGGCTGGAGCACGCTTTTCCTTTCCCTTCTGGCAAACTGGAAGCCAAACAAAATCGGTAACAAATGTGAGCGGAGAGTGAAGAATTAAGTGAACTTCTTACATATGACTTTGTGTTTTTACATGTACACATACAGAAAAAAAAATGAGGGAGGGGTAGGAGAGGGCAAAAAAAGCGAGACACCTCCTAAAGGCTGTACAGTGAAGGGAAATGTTTTCCTTTCCTAGAGTACATGTTTGGGATTCAAACTCTCTAGAAGTCTTGGCATAACAGTAATTAAAAAGTTGGTGAATTAGCTCCCCTTCTCTCTCAATTTTATTCTACCTTAGAGATCAATGGCAAGATTTTTTAGGTCTGCTGTACTTCCTGTATGATGATCAAAGTTTGCTTTATGACTTTGAAAATAAAGTACTTCTATTATTTACTACTAGTGAATCTCTGCAACTGTGAGCTGGCCTTTCTGGTCTTAACACTGAATAATTCTTAAGTTTCCCATTTGAGAGCATGGCAAAGCCTTTAAAAAAGCTTTGAAATTATCTTTATGGACTATATTTAAAAATATCATTTTTCCTCCCTTAGTTTAATTCCAATGCACAGTTGTATGTACTTTGCTTGTCTTTCCATTGTCCATTGGCTGTGACCTCCTACCCACTCAGAAAACAGTTAGTGCACTTTCCAGCTAATAGTTGGATGATAGCATCATCTCTTGCTATGAGAAAACATTGTAACAGACCAGCAGATACTCTTTCAAGCTCCTGTACAGTGAATGAATATAAATATGCAGGAATATTAAAATATGAAATGAATCGAGAATCATGATAATGGTGAAATCAATAACCACTTACAAACAAGCAGTTTTCTTATAGACTCAGTCTGGAAGGTTTAGGTTGTTGTTATTTTTGTTTGTTTGTTTTTTTAATGTAGTGCCACCAGCATGATATAAGCCACTTTGAGATTTTAGGCTTGGAGTGAGAAGATAAGGCTTTGCATTCATTGTTGTCATTAATAACTTCCATCATGGCAGTTTCAGCCTTTAATATATTTTGCAGACAAATTGCAGGAGCATAGTGTAGGCAGCATAATCACTCAGAAGTGCATGCAGTACACAAACCTGAAATTACAAAAAATAGAGGGGAAAAAATAAGTAACTTCAGAGGCAGGGGTCCAACCCAAACTTGTGATGTCAGTATTGCTACAGTTTTGCTTCCAAGACCAACAATGGGACTGTGGCACCTACTATTCTGCCAATACTCTTTTGTCTGATTAGGACATTTATTCTCCCCATGAGGAACCTACTTTAATAGGAAATTTTCCTTCAAAAAGATTTCCACTACCTCCATGAAAGGGAGACGTTAAATAGTTATGTTAGGTATTTAACTTCCTTTATACAGTAACCATACAATGTTGTTGCAACAGCAGTTCAGGGTATTGAAAAATTTCTTCCTATTGGTCCGTTTCATAGCAGCAGTCAACAAAAGACATGTGTTATGATTCCCAGGAAGATGGACAGCTACAGGTGGAGTTACATGGGTTTGCTGTGCTGAGCAAGCCCAAGAAAGAGGAAGGCTTATATCAACAGTGATGTCTTCAGATTGCTTTTTCTCCAATCCCCAAATTTGAGGCAGAATGCACAGCAAAAATATCCAGAAGAAGAAAGAAAAGAAAACAGAAAAGGTAAAACATGTTTGTATGATCCTACAGTTTACTTTCTTATATAAATTGTTAATACTGCAAAACAAAATAAAATTCCTATCCCCAAGGTTTCACTGTTAAATTCATTGCTTAGATTTTCTCCCAAACAAGTTATGCTGGTTTGATCCAGAACTAAAGCTGAAAGAAAGGGCTGCCATTCAAAAGTTAACTTAACCGAATATCCCCAAGTTTCCCATACCTGCGAAGTCGAGCCGTGAGATTTCAGAACTCTCCTATGTTTACATAGGTCAAATGGTGAGTGACAAAGAGGCACGAGAAGATATCATTACCACTGTTTCCCAGAGGAAGCAACTGGAAGACATAAAATTCATAGCTATCCAGTTTTAAGTCATGCAGTGAGTTCTACTTGCACAGCCAGAAACCTACCATGGATTGCTTGACTCCCAAACAGCGAAACAAAACTACTGTTCTTCTTCTTCCCCTATCAGGATTTTTTACAGCCACTTTCAGCGTCAGATTGACCTTCCTGGTTACTTTTTTTTATTCAACTCTCCTCTTGCAACTGCATCCACAAAAGCAGTTCCCTGTTGCAGATGGGAGCACTAATTCTGCCTAAAGCAAGTCTTAGAGTGTCTTTAAATAGTCAACCCTGGCACCTTTACAAGCTAACGGAGAAAAGCAGACACTTGGAAGGTGCAGTATTTGTGGCTTTTGCCACTGACATAAGGATGAGACTAACTCTGCTCATGTTTCTCTCTGTTGACTATAAAGGGAGTAGAAAGTTGTCTCTAGGTTATTGGATGTGGAGGAGGCTTTCACCTTTGATCAGATGAATCCATCCCTGGCCTCTGACTGTTCTACAGACTGCTTTATGGTTCAACAGTTGACTTTTATGTAAGTTGCCCTATGAAGACAAACACTGCTGTCATAAACTATTCCAGTGGCATGTTCTCTGCCAAGAGTGTATCAGACTGTTCCACTTCTTAATTTTTTGAGTCTAAATACACACAACTGTAGCAACATTTTCATAGTCTTTCAAAAATCAAAAGTAAAAATTCCTTTGACATTGGAGACAGAGTTCCTCTCATGGACTTTGCAATCTGTATCTGAAATAGTCTTTATAAGTACTCCTCAACAGAGAGAAAATGGGCACTTCACACATGCTATTCACCTTACCCTACAGTACATGTCCACGACAAGTAAGATGACTTGTACATTAAAAATGTGTACCTCCTGCCAGTGACAAAGGGACGTGGGGGTCATATGCAGAGAGTTACAATGCAAATGCAGGCTGGATGTGGATCTGGGCAGCCTGGTCTAATGGTTGGCAACCTCACCTGTGGCAGGGGGGTTGAAACAAGATGATCACTGTGGTCCTTTCAAACCCAGGCCACTCTATGATTCTACGAAATGTCAGAAGTTGACTGAGGTGAATCTCATTCCAGGACTGAAAGAGCATGGGAGCAGTATCCTGTTTCCAAAGAGCTTTCAAGTAAAAACTCAGGTTCAGGTTTATTCTGCAGCAATTTTTTCAGTGAGTTACCATAGTGAGAATTCATAATGTTCCAATTCAGGCTCTCTGCCTCCTCCTTACCTCCCCCAGCTCTTACTTCACTGCGAAGTTATCTCTAAGCTTATGTAAGAAACTATACATCCTCTGGTGTAGAAAATGTCTGCAGTGAGTTCAAAACTCCTCAGAATTTACATGTTATGCAAATTGCAATGGCTGTCAGAAAAATGCTTTGCTCCCCGCCTCCTTTAATATATATTCCTGAGAGGTGATCTCATGTATTTCCTGTTACTTGCAGAATTTTAACTAATATGACATTGTTTAAAATCAAATTATAAAGGATTTTGAGACACACAAATGTATCTGTTTCATTTAGTCTATTATATTTAAATATTATGTTACTGCAAACCTTTTAAAGTTAATTACTAATATTCATACGTATATTTTAGCACTGACTATTGCAGTCTAGTCCTATCACAGTACTCCTACTACACATTTAATGCTAGTAAGTCCTAAATGTCAACAAGCTACAGTAAAATGTAACCACGCACTACCTGAAAACTCCATGGTGGCTTTTAACACTGTCTTGTGCAGAATCTCCTTCTTTCAATGAGTAAACCTCACTTTGCTACAAAAGCAAAGAGAACCCAGCTCTTCACCTATTCATTCTGTGTACTTCTCCTATCTCTTCTTTTTTTTGGCATTTTTACGCATGGTGATTAAACATAACCAACCCAGTTAGTGTTTCCACATCTGTGCACAACTTTTCCACAGGTGCTACTAAGTTCTGTTGAATAAATTCCAGTTCATTTCCTTATGAAAACCTCAACATCCACACTTGTTTCTTTATTATAATCGAATGATTATATGAGTGAAATGCCTTTCTCGAGTTGTCAAAAGAAGAATAAAAATAATATATTCCCAAACATAAAACCTTGACTTCCACTTCTGAGCTGATATAGTCAATTTAAATGCTTTTAATTTCAAGAGTGTATAGAGAACTCAGTGTTTCCGAAGCTTCCATTCTGGCTGTGGCAGTAAGAAATGCAGAAGTGAGCAAGATACTAAAGAGGACAAGTTTTGAAAAATGAGGTGAAAGAAGTTTTTGTACCCAGGCTGACTTCCTTCAATTCCCACATCTGTCCCAGTTCCTGGGATGTTTCTTTTTATCTGTCTACTTTAGCTGTGGGTTAACAGGCAACCACATTTAAAAGAGAAGCCTCATAACACACGGGAATCAAACATATGAGGAAGGCAACAAGTTTCTCAAATCCTTTTGGTGCCCAAATTATTTCTGCCCTAAGCAAAGGTGGTGTTCTTGAAGTTGCGTTGTTTACTATTAACAATGTGGTATTTGATTACAATCATGAAACTGAAATCATAGAGAAAGCTAATTCCAGGATGTCAGGTTTCCTCCTCCAGCAGTTCTTCTGAACACTCTTATCTTTAGGGCTTATTGTAAATTAGATAACAATAAGAGTTTTCATAGGTTGATAAATATGAAAGGGGTTTTTTCCTCCTTCAACTATTCCATCATAAACAAGAACTTGACTAGTAGAAACACGTCTTTTTCTTCTCACCACAGAACTACTGCACTGACTTAAAAATCAAAATCATTGACCCTACATGTTTTAAAAGGTAGTGACAATAGGCCAAGAGTTTGCCTTTCCTAGCACTTGCTATTCCATGCGGCTCTGTTTTCACTGGTGAAATGACTTCACATTGCACTCACATAAATAAGAGCACTTCTGCCCCAATAACCACATATTTACCAAAGTCAATATATAGTGGTGGCATCAGTAGCTCTGAAATAATCAAATATTTTAACTGCAGTGCCTCACTCCTGAGTAATTTTAGTGCAATTATGCTGTTCACCAAATGTCACATTCTCATGTTTACAAAAATATGAATGCTTTCATGTGGGTCAAGAAAAGTAATATTTACAGTGCAAAGTTTATCTGTTTATATAAATGTGTTCTCCTCAATTTTCCTGTTGGTCTAACATAGAATTATCTAAGAGAATTTCTACTTTTGCACACAAAATTACAAAATTAAGGTAGCAAACTATTCTTGGTGAGTATTCTTAGAAATCTGTATGTGCATGTGTGGATGTATACCCATGTATCAGTTGGAGTGACTAAAGGTTGTTTAGTGCCATCTTTTGGGTGGTCCTAATACTACAGAACAGCTTATTCAAATTAATTACACATTTGCTGTCAATTCCTGGCCACATATTACAAGTTTCGTCAACGTGTTTTTAATCTTGGTTTTTGTTATTTTTTCTAATCTAGATTACAGATCTCCGTAAGATTTTGCTTCCTTATATGTATGAGTGTTTGAAGTATATAAGGAGTATAAAAGAATAAGGAGTAAAGAGTATAAATAGTGCAAAGAACAAATGGATACAGAGCAGAGATGAAAGGGGGCTGCACCAGTTTAAGTCTGTGCTGGTTGGGGGTACAAGAGTGGGGTCCCTATGTGCCATCATTGGGCCTCAGTGAAAGGAATGCAAGAGTATGACCAGTCACTACAGGTGCCATAGAGACCAACTGATACCCACTAACCAGGTGAGAAAATAGGCATTTAGACCTGCCTTTCTTGGCATGAGAGTGTTGTGGAGCTGCTGAGGATGGGAAGTGCCTCTATTAATCTTGTACCAACTTTCAGAATTGAGGGAAAAGTGGATTACGGGAGCCACCCTCACGATACCTTTGAAACACGACAGCTATTACAGTTTCTACAAGCTCCCTTAAAGCACTCCTGTGGTGTACTATGGTGTATTCATGTATCCTTGCAAAATCAATTAAATTTCACCATCTGCTTAGAATGTTTGGTTCATGATAACCAGAAATTACCTTGATAGACTGCAGACACCTATGTAACAGTTGAAGTCTTCTGCTCTTTTATTTTTTTAAGTTTTCAGGGGAGGTTTTTTTAAGTGCATGCCTTTCATTATGAGATTTTTGTTTTCTTTCAGCATCATAAGACTTCTAGCCCCTTCCATAATCACAGTTAAGTGAATACCACACATGGCTGAGTGGCAATAGTCAAATGACAGACAACCTCAATTTAAGAATGAATTGATGGGAGGGTTTGCAAGCTGCATAGAGAAATCCCCTAACCCCTTCTTAGCATACAAATCCTCAAATCCCCAGCTGAAAAATATTTTCCAGTTTGGAAACAATCTTTTTCCAACTTTGGCTGGTGTTCGTGCTATTTTACATGATAATTATCTATTTATCCCAGTCACACCCCTTATCATCAACTTTCTTCCATCTGACTCATAGCATCAGAATGACTGTAAACTCATTGAATTGCTTATATTCTATCTTTATTCTATATTTCTTACTAGCTCTAAAAATAGATAATATGTCAAATGTTTTTTAAAAAAAAAAAAACACAAAAAAAATCCAACTCAACACCTACACTGATGCCATAAAACTAAATACCTACATGAAATACTACACTCAGAATCCCTCATATGTGGTAACTAATGACAAACTCCAGCCATAAAGCTCTAGGTTTGTTTACACATGGTCTAAAAAAGGATTAGATGATAATGTGATCAACTGATTTCATCTTAGGCAAGAACAAATTCAGTGGGGTGAAGTATGCAATTTTTTCCAAAGAGTTTCTTTTTCCCTTAATGAGAAGAGATATGCCTATATATTACTCACCCCAGAATAAAAGTGCTAGATGGCTACTCCCCATAGAAAAGCCCCATTTCATGGATGATAGGGAAAGTACAGGACTTGGAGGTAGCTGGGCTTAGGGTATCCCCTTGCCAGCAATGCATGCACACAACGAGCAGGACAGGGTTCATACCGTGCTCCCTGGCTCACTATCCCAGAGACAGCGCAGACTGAGCCAAAGGCATTATTCAAGTGTGTAACATTTATTGTAGATATTCACAGCACTTGGCCTTGAAGTCTAGAGCACCAGCTGATCCTTTTTTGCTAGCTGTTATGCTTGAGATGACATATGCACACACTGCAAAATTTTGGACAAAGCAGCCTCCAAAACAAAATGCTGATGTCTGCAATTAAACTTATCTCTGTGTGGAAAAGCTCCCTAGGCACCAATTCCAAGTCCAAGTGCTTGCTGGAAGCTTCTTGGAGGTGTCAGAAGGTTTGCATTCCCCTACTCTTGGATAATCAAACACTGCTCACAAGCTTATTTGGATGTTGAAATAAGCCCAAGCAGGGAGTTTATGCAAGTGTATTTCATAGCATGTTAGGGATACGAGTCTGGAAGACATTTCCTTCACAGTGTATTCCTTCCTTTGCTGTGATAGGAGGTAGGCATGTTATTCAGTTTAGAAATTCATCATGCTCACTTTTCAGCCATTGTGCTCTTTGCCTCTACCCCTCCTCCTGGAAAACACATCCAGACATGTACAGCTTTAGATAGAACCTTATCATGAAACTGCACCTGTCACAGTCCTCATAGGCTGCAGAAACAGCAGTCTCCAACATCTGTAACCTGATGTCCTCTCACTGGCACTACTAATCAAATGCCTGGTTTGTGGACAACCACCATTTATATTACTCACTGCTATAGCATTTGGTACTTGTCCCATCACAACTGTACAATCAAATGATCCACATGGCAGTTAAAACATGCGTGTGTGTTTTTCCACAGTTCTTTGCAGAGTTGCAGTAGTAAAGAATTGCAGTGAGCTAAAAAAGCAGCATGTACGTACCAAGATGTTGCTGTGGGCTAAAGCTGAGACTTCCTCCTTCCAGCCACACACATCAAAGTCCTTGAATGCAAAAGAGATGCTCAGATGACAAGTCAATGGGCCTCTGTTCAAGTGCAGCTGTCCACCGATATATAAAAAATACTGTGGGATTAGAGCCACAAAGATTAGCATAAAGTAGTAAATGCTGGCAGTTTTAGTGGCGGATGTCCTCACCTTAATTGACCTTTTCTTTTCTGCCCTCCCTGAAACAAACAACAGGACTTAATGCTGCCACTTACAATTTCTGAGCTTTCAGTGACTTATGTCATATCTTTATTGTTTCCCATTCTATGTTTGAGTTTCAGTCTTTTTGAAAAGGTAAAAAGAGACTGTTTTTGTTTTTTGGTTTTTTTTTTTGAAAGCTTTGAAATTCACATTAAAAAAGCCAGCAGGTTCCTCACAGTTAGCTTTGGTTTCACTTTTTGTCTCATTAGCTATTTATTTAGATAACCTATGTTAGCTCATGTATTTACCATATAAAGCAATTGGAAATTGGACAACTCTATTGGAATCAACAGAACCATAAATATATTTTTTTTATGAAGTTGAATTTTTTTAACTTTTTGCTAAAATACCTGATGATGCTTTGGTTTTAAAAGGTGTGTTACATGTGACAGCTCTGCATACTCGTGCAGTAGCTATTATTTTTATATTCCTCCCTTTTCATAAATGTTATTGAGCAATGGAATGAGATTGAGAATGGAGTTTTGAATGTTTAAGAAAGAAAAGTAACACACAATAACACAGATTTTTTATCTTCTTGATGGTCATGAACTGTTTTGTTCTATTTTTTATGTGTAAAAACAAGTCCAGGCTCAGATGGGAACCCTCCTATGTGACTTAGATCTTGGGGAAGGGACTTCTCTAACTGCTTTCGTAAAGCCTTTGAAGACACATGACACACAACCAGCTCTCAGGCCATGGGATGTCAGCCCTAGAAGCTTAGAAAGTCTTCTCAGTCAATGTCCCTCATTAATTCCTACAGGATTTCCCCAGACTACTCTTGGACTCAGGCCAGAGCTCTTCCAAGCCTGAAACAGTCTAGAGTAAGCAAAAACAGCTGGAGGTCACCCTCTTGCCTCTTCACCCACTAGCATTTTGTAAGGGGCATGCAAATGTCCCTCAGCACACAGCTGGCCATGCGGAGGCTGTAATCCAAGGTTTCTTTCACAGCTTGGCAGCGCGGCTGATCCAAAGAATGCGGGGTTACCTCAGCTGTACTCCCTCCATATCCTAGGGAGCCAGATGCCAAACCAGACAACAGACCCAGCCCTCTTTCATAACTGAATAGAGGATTGCCAGCATGTGAGGGTATATGATGCTTGTCTTCCAGTTAGGACCAGCTTATGATTAGAAATTATGGCTGAATTTATGAAGGCATAAAAGAAATTATTACGTTAAAAATACATATCTCATGTGAAACTATGATGCATTTTTATGACCACGATATTTTCATCATGCATAAAACTCATAATCTTCTAAATAATCAAAAGGTGGAACTCAACTGAATGAGTCAAAACACTGGTAGATACAGGCCCAGGTATTCCTAGAAGATTTGAAATATTTCAAACTTGTGATTTTTTTCTCAATGAATTTTAATCATATATCCAAATCTTTATTTTTGCCTGAAGAATAGATTTTAACTTTAAAGCATTTATCTGGCAACCTAAACCATTCAGTCAGAGAAGCTGTGACTTTACCATGTCACTCATAGAAACAGAATGAATGGGAAGGTATCATGAATGTATGTCCTGTGCTCCTTGATTTCAGTTCTTTATCACCCAAAACTAAAAAATATCCTGTGACAAATGAAAAAAGAAGTTGACAAAGAAAAGACAGAATGTCGATAGAGGTCCCAATAATCTCTTGCTAACATTTGTCCACATGCTTATATTTATGCCCATGGGAAATCAAAGTACTTGCAAAAGTGAGTATTGAAACCAAGATGAGACGTTAATAATGCTAAATGGAAGCTAAAAAGCAATGATATTTTTCCAGAAGACCTACTGGTAACATGAGTGAAAACATAAATCTGGGTATTGGTCTACTAGGATTTGTTTATTTCTGGCTGTGCTCTTATAATCTCTATGGTATAAACTGACATACACAGAGCATGGACGGAAGGATGTTTTGTGTTAAAAATTTCACTTCTTGTCTAAGTCATTGCACATGCTTCTTCTTGATATCATTTGTAAACAAAATACTTTAGCCAACATTTTATTAAGTTTTCAATCCTGCAAACACTCAAGGGGTTAATAAGATGCCAGAACTCAAACCTGACAATAAATATTTCCAGGATTGGGGTCTACGTGTCTGCTCAAGTTCTCTCTATTAACATTATATGCATGTTACATCACTGCAACAAGGGTTCCTCATCTGGGCAAAGAGTATTAATAGTCTTAATATGGAGTTGTGCAAACAAGGCTATGTGCCAGAGAAGAGGCACACATGGGTTGCTCCAGATTGGCTGGAGAGATAGCAAGTGTGACTGCACAGTGAACTATGAGAGTAATTTTAAATCTTCCAAAAACTGGAGGGAGTAGCTCATGCTGCCCCAGACCTCAAATTCTTTCTGCTAATGACTACTGGTCTGATCCAGCCTGGTGTTCTGGGGGTCACTCTGCTCATCAATTTACAGGTTTCACCATTTCTATAGTCTTAAAATTTATTGTTATTATCTCTGTTTCCAAAAATTCTTTGAAAGCTCTTAAGATGAATGAATCCCGTCACTCTTTGTCTGTTCTTCTTTTATTGGGCAGCTTGGTAGCTCGCTTGCTTGCTTTTTTTTTGCAATATTTGCTCTTCCAAGTGCTGGTGTAAGTAGGCATTTACTTTTTCAGAAGTGAAAATACCAATTGTAGTACTCGATAGGTGGAAGAGAAAGCAGAAAGTGCATATATACAGAGGAAAGCAGAGGGCAGTCAGAAGCCTCTTTATAGAGAAGCAGAGAAAGTGTCAGGTATTAGATTTTTGCAGGACTTGGGAAATCTTGCACTGTAAACAGGCAAGCGAGAAAAGCTAAGGGTATTCATTTCTGTGAGAGCAGAAAATATTATGCCATTTCAGCAATCTTTCCCATTTCTTCTGTTGTTTCCCCTGGTGCCACTGGTTAGAAAGGGATTCACTAGAAGAAAAGGCAAAAAGGAAGGGCAGAAGCCGATAAAGACTGTGAAGCTGGATGAAGAGAAAAAGTGTTAGAAAGTGAAAAGTACAGGATATCCTTATGCATTGCCTTTCTGTACCATTTTTAATACGTACATGCATTGGCATTGGTGGGCTGCAAGGCTGCAGCCTGAGGCAAAACCAGGACTGCCCCATGAGGTGAGATACAGCTGGTTCCAATCAGGTGGGCTGGGCCCAGCAGCAACACTGGGGTGCCTGGGGATAGCCTAGGGAGGGGAAATGCTGAGGAGATGCTTCTTAAGGACTGTGAGTTGCTCATTCTGAAGCCATATACGCACAATGAACGAGTCAAAAATACAGTGTTTAGAAAGAGGCAATTACTGATGGCTTCTGAAAGCCATCAAATTTCAAAAAAATAGATTTGAACCATCTTCTGGATTTAAATAACTGATTTTTACATATTTATGGCTTTTGCTGGACTTAAGCTTAGGTGATTTACTTCTCATATTAAAAGGAGTCTGTGGCAGAGCTAGGCCTCCCAGAAGTTACAAAGGCATCCTATTTTCGTATACAATGAATATTAAAGAAAAGGTATGCTATTTTGGTATACAACAAATATTAAAGAAAGACGCATAGAATTGTACTTAAAACCATGACTTTGCGTTATAATCTCTTGCAGTATTTCTGAAATATTTGCTTAGATCATGGTATAAATTGATAAATGACTGGATCAAAGTATCTAAATAAGGACGCTGATGCAAATCCCTAAATTTGCCATTAAGTAAATCTGCCTTTTAAGGTTATCTCTCTTGAGGTGTGTATTGCTGAGATTTTTTACTCGCTTACATGTTATTTCCATCAGGTCTGAATAAAAGATATGCAGGCAAGAGCATTTAATGCTTGACTGTCTAGCACCTCTCCACTTGTGATACAAGCCTAGTTTGGCAGCAAGATGGAAGCTAACAGCTGATCTCCATTACAATTGCTTACCATCAGTGCTGAGATTAGTAAAAATACTGGAGAACCTAGGGACTAACAACTCTTTGGCATTATAAAAGTAGCACTGACATATATGTCAAAATCCCTCCCTTTAGAAGAGTAAAGCTCAGAACTACAAACTCTTATTATTCAACTGCTGCAAGCAGAAATGCAAAACTATTGCTTTTTGACCAAAGTTTCACCCTGGACTTTGAGTAATGAAGTCGCTCCTCCATTTAGTTCTCAAATAGCTACAGTGGCAGGTTCATTTGAAGCCTTAGATTTCATAAAATCTCAGAATGGTTGAGGTTGGAAGGGTCCTTTGCAGGTCGACTGGTTCAACCCTTTGCTCAATCAGGCATACGGACAGTAGGTTGCACCCAAAGAGCATTTGACTACATCCGAAGAAGGAAACTCCACAACCTGTCTGGACAACCTGTTACACTGCTCAGTCACCTGCACTGTAGCGAAATGTTTTCTGATGTTCACACAGAACCTCTTGTGCCAGTTGCTGCTTGTCAGTACAGAAAAGAGCCTGGTTCAGTCCTCTTTGCACATTCTCTTCAAGAATTTACAGACATTGAAGAAATCCCGCCCCAGGCTTTCTTTTCTATAGACTGAGCAATCCCGGATCTCTCAGCTTTTCCTCACAGGAGACACGCTTCAGTCCTTTCACCATCTTAGTGGTGGCCTTTGGATGCACTCTCTCCACATGTCCATATCTCTCTATTGTACTGGAGAGCCCAGAACTGCACACAGAACTCACAGTGTGACCTCATCAGTGCCGAACAGAAAAAAAGTATCACCTCCTTCAACATTCTGGCAATAGTTTGCCTAAATCAGTCAGGATAACATTAATTTTCTTTGCTGCAAGAGTGCATTACTGGCTCAAATTTACCCTAATGTTCACCAGAACGCACAGGCCCTTTTTTGCAAGCTGTTTTCCAGCTGAGTAGCTCCCAGCACATGTTGGTGCCTGAGGCTGTTCCTCCTCTGGTGCAGGACTTCACACTTCTCATTGAACTCCATGAGATTACTCTCAATGCATGAGTTTACAACCAGTTAGAAATGGTCTATTTTTTTCCCTGGATAGCAAAGTTATTCAAGAGGGAAAACAACTGCGCCAGACAAAAAGAAAGATTTCACAAGTGCCACAACAAAATCTATTTATTGAGCATCAATCTTCAGACATGATCAGAAAAGGTAAGGCTCTCTGGAAAGGGAGAGGAAGGAAGAGAGGGACCCTCTCAGAACAACTGATACCAAGGGGAGCACCAAGAACTGCAGTTCAGATGGGCCAGCCCCCTCCCTGCAAACCAAAAGGAAAGCCCATCTAATTCTGCTTTTAGCAAGATATGGATTAAATAAGTCTAAATACATATATAAATTATTTGGGGAGTAGAGAGTAGTAAAGCATTTTCCTTAATGTTTTTTTTTTTCCCTTTGTTAAATACTCTTACTGCCAACTCTTGATTATCCAGCATAACAGGGAGGAAAGGTGTGATAAGAAGGGGTGAAAAAAGTATGGGTAACTTAAAGTATGTAAATGAGGCTACTAACATCACAGAGGCAGAATGCGAGGAAGGAAGGTTAGTAAAATGGACCCTCATATTAATAAGTCCTCATGCAAGTCAAGCTATGTACAATATTATGTGTGTGGCAGTTTTGCTCTTGTCTTCCTGCCAGGCTGAGCTGCCCTTTCCTACCACTTTCTGCAATGCATTATCACACCCTCTACTAAGCCGGCACAACTGTTTGTATGGCTGTGTGAGCATTAGGGTGAGGAAACTGCCCAGCATGAAATCTGACTCCAAAGAAAATGTTTCTTGAATGGGTCCAAATTTCCTGATACTTTTTATAAGGATTATCGACATTATATAGGCTTCTTTGGTCACAAAGAAAGACCAGCACATGTCTAGGACAGCAATAAGGAGGGCAATGTTCAGCAAGATAGAAACTCCCTGGAATTGCTATCACATGCCCTCATCTGCTAAGTAACAGCAATTGTCTCCTACACTACACAAATGTCTGGAAAGAAAAAATATGTATTAATGGGCACAGTGATGACTTTTCGTTATGAGAACGTTCATGGAAACTGTAACACTCCTTGCAGCTCTTGTGAAACCCTCTGTCCAAAGTACACTGAGCAAGCACGGTATCTGTTGAAATAGCAGTGTGATAAAAATATTAAAATGTCAGTGGAACTCAGGGTATGCGCAAATGTGCTCCATTCTCTTTGCCAGTTGCTGAGGGACTTAGCAGCCAACTTTATGGTTATATTTAACTTCTGAAACACTTTTGCAGACGTAGTATAATTCAACATTTTGTTTCGCCTAAGTCCTTTTTATTTGATCCCTTCTTTTCAGAGAGATTTTTGTATACTTGACACTAGCAGTTGTTTTAACCATGAAAATTTGGATTTAGGTCAGCTGTTCATAAGCTGTTTAGATGGTGACATAAATTCCTCAGTAGGAATACTTCTACCACCAGAAACTGAGATACAGTGTCAGACCTCAACAGTCCTTAGAACAACTTTTCTGTGATACGGTCATATCTGAATTCACATTCTCATACCAACCTCCCTCTTCAGACTTACCGTGCTTTGGTAAGAGATTTTTGCTAAAGTATGTGGCTGATTATAGCTGGGCCAAGAGGGTAACATAAAAGTAGATACTATGCCATCCCCTAGGTTTTGATTTAGCCAGAAAACTAGCGTTAAACATATGCACAGCTTTGCCTCCACTAGTCTTAGAATGTATTCCTTTAAGGGCAGTAGCTCACAGGTCCAAACAAGCACATCAATCAACAAACAGCCAGGAGCTGCTAACAGTCTTTGATGTCTTGGTTCAGATAGGGATTCAACAATAGACAGTTTTATACGTAGTTATGAATACAGGCAGCTGGTCAAGATACAGGCCCACTTTTCCCTACCAAGACAATTCAGCTCAAGTGTCAACCAGCATAAACCACTGGTAATGCAGCGCCATCGTCTTTTGGTCACATTCAGCTACAGAAGGAATGATGCTCTGTGTCAGTCCCAGCATGACTCACATTACAGAATCACAGAATCATTTAAGTCGGAAAGAATCTTTATAGATAACCTGGTCTAATCCCTCCACAGCAAATAGGGACACCTAATACTAGATCAGGTTGCTCAAAGTCCCATCCAGCCTCACCTGGAAAGTCTGCAAGGACAGGGCATCCACCACCACTCTGGGCAACCTGTTCCAGTTCTTCACTACCTTTATAGTAGGAGCTTCTTCCTTAAATCCAATCTAAGTCTCCTGTTTTAGTTTGAAATGACTTCCCCTTGTTCTGCCACAACAGACACTTCTGAAGAGTTTATTCCCTTCTTACAGGCCTCCTTTAGATACCAAAAGCCACTCTCAGATCTCCTCAAAACCTTCCCTTCTCCAGACTGAACATCTCCAACTTTCTCAGTCTGTCTTCACAGAAGAGGATTTCCATCCCCCAGTTATTTCCCTCACCCTTCTGGCCAAACCTCTTCTGATGTAGCCCAGGATACAGTTGGCTTTCCTGTTATCTCTTATCCAGCCTTTAATCCACCAAGACCCCCTAGTCCTTTTCCACATGGCTGCTCCCAATGAGTTCTTCTCCCAGTCTGTACACAGATGAGATTGCCCACACCCAAGTGCAACACCTTACATTTGGCCTTGTTGAATCTCATTAAGTTCATCTGGGCCCACTTTTTAAGTCCAGGTCTCAACAGCTCCACGACTTTCATCACCTTCATCAGACCTGTCCTACTAGTCATGTCAGGAGAAAGCTATGACTCCTGGCTATAACACAAGGAGAACACTGAGGGCCATGGATATTACAGTTGCCCATCATTAAGGGAACATTACTACCCATGACTGCAGTCTTTGTACACTGACGCTGACATCAGCATTTCTTGATTTTAATTTCCCTCCACACTTGCCCTACAACAGAATGGCTACAAACTTTTGGACAAAACACAATGTATTTTTCATAGTGCTTATTTCAGGAACAGTTGAACAAGTAAACCAGTTGTAGAATCTTGTATGAAGAAGCCACAAAAAACATTAACTGAAAGCTTTGGCAACTGATAATATAGCCTTTAGGAGAATTATGAGAGGATCTGGATTACATATGCTTTTATCTGTGCCTTGTAAAAAATATATATATTAAAAGAGAAATTATGCCATCATTTATAATGCCTGTAACTGTATTAAAGTCACTGGACTGTGTTACGTAAAGTCAAAGCAAAATGACTACAGAAATTATCTGTGGATTAATATCCTTTTTGCATAAGGTAAGCGGATTCTTATTTCTACTAGTGCTGTTGGACTGCAACTAAGTCAATCTTCTTGGTTGCCCATACCTTCATAAATCCTGAGTGCATATATCTGGTGCATTACATTTGAATAATAAAATGTTCGACTCGTGCAGCCAGAGGTACAGTCATCCTACTGAATTCAATGTTGATGAAAGTTTACCACTGGAAAGCAAAAAGAATTGGTAGTGCTTCATTTTGACTGTATATAGGGCTATATAAGCTATTTAGTAATAAAATTTGGCTGGGCCAAATCTGTGTTGGTTTTATTTTTATTTTTTTTCCGCAACTTTGATTAATAGCTTATGTGAGAAACTGTGGTGAAACTGTTAAGCACACTGAATTTCAATTCCTCCAAAAAAAAAAAAAAAAAAAAAAAAAAAAGCTCCAGATTGTTATCAAAGTGATGATGGACGTGGTTTTGCTTTATACCATTACTGCTAATTATCAAAAACGCAAAAGTAAAGCCAGAGGTTTTCTCTCATATCCCAGTTTAACATCCTGTTATCCTCAGGTGTTAATGACATCAAAATCAATAATAAATGGAAAAGAGCAATAAGCTACACAATCATGTATATCACAAGAGACATCATACTGGACCAGGATCCATAAGTAATCTTGTTTGGTACCATCAGTCATCCTAAAACGACAACAGATTCCCTTCTTCTGCATGAAGTCAAACCTCTCAGGCTGCTCAAATACTAGTAAGCAAATAGAATTGTTGACTGTGAGCGAAACTTTCGGTAGGGAGAAAAATTCTGCTAAATTAGATTTTTTATTTTTTTTTAATTGGCTTTAAGGCTGTTGGAAGTCTTCTTCTGAGTATTTTTTTTAACAGCATCATCGTCTACCCTCTAGTCAGTGGGCCTAATGCGCCATCTGCTGTTTTAATAGTTCTTGAAAGATGTTCTTCTGCAGCATTTAAACAAACAGGCTGAAATCTTGTTGTGTTTGCAGTTGTTGTCTTTCAATTCTGGAAGCCGCTGCTTACACAAAGACTGGAAAAGAAACTACACCTTTGCCGTTGTTAATACTGCTCAGATACTGAAAACAACTGGGGCTAACCCATAACTAAAAAACACTGTTCTTCCACTACTAACTAAAATACAGTGATCGATGAGCTCCATCTGGCGGCTACCTTTGCAGTAAACGTTATTGAGTTTTTTCCCAACTACTGTTAATGGACTAAAAGGCAACTTTTCATCCCACTGAGCGAAATTAAGCAAGACTTCAGAACGTTTAGCTTTCTAAAACACTCTTATGTGTGCATTAAATAGATTTTCATTTATACAAAATGTGCAGTTGATATGCATTGGATATGGATTGCAAATAGATATGTACATGCTTTCCATCCTTGAATATACAGCTAGACATTGGAATCGTTTGCAGAAATAAACACTCACAAGACTATATGCATAGTCTTACTGCTTACATGCTTGTCAGAAGCCAAACTTTTTGCTTCTAATTGTAATTATTCTCTGAATTCATGCTCAGTGCACGTATATCACTGATATTCCTGTCTGGGCATTCTCAGCAACAATAATTGGAAAATAAGGCAGTTGCTGAGTGGTGCCACTGAACTAACTATGTTGTTGGACACTATATAAAAAAACTCTTAACCAACTCTCATAATCACCGAATTAAGAACAGCACTAAAACGTAAAGGCAACTCCACCAGATTAGAGACGGAAACAGAGAGATGAACCACAAAACACAGTTCAAAAAATATCCGTGATAGGCGACTGCCACCTGGTGGAATACAGGGAAGACCTCAATCATGCAAAAAGTGTTTTTAAGGTGGTCAGGAGAAGTTAATTGTCTGATTTAAAATCAAAAAGGAATTGCCAAACATTGTCACAAAGCTGCTCGTGGCTTCAGGGACATCCTCGGTGGAGCTCCATCCCTCCTGAGCAATACATTCTATCAACAATGACCAGGATATTTCTGTATTTTTAATTAATATTTTTTGCAAATGTAACTATTGTGAATCTTTACGTTCAAAAATAAATTACAAAAAGTGCTAGGTATGTATCAGATGCAAAAGAAAACTAACAGCAAAACTGGACCACATCTCTGTTGAGTTTCCTATCCTAGAAAAGCAGAGTTGGGTACACATTACCAGATCTCAAAAATAAGGGCAGATGGGCACACAGCTGCAACTGCTGAGTTGCAAGGCTCTGCTAAAGAAGTAAGGACTTGGACTGCTACATACTAAGTGAAGTTCCCTCTTTGATTTTGCTCATCAATGTGGGATGACAGCAAATTCCATGGAATAAGAAACTGGAAACTCCAGTTCATCCATTTACAACACTGTGGGAGACAAATACGTTGTTTGACCTAAACAGGTAATCAGCCTTTGAAACGTGTCTCCAAGTTTATGCAACATTTGACTAAACGAGAATGAAAATCCTCTGGTTTAGGTTCAGAAACACTTGCTCTCTCACAAAGACATTACCCTCAGGATGATGCATGCTGCTCTGCCTCCAGCCCGTGAGTTTTGCTTTGGCACAAAGCACATTAGTGCATGCTGCTTTCTTCCAGCCTGTGAGTTTTGCCTTGGCATAAAGCATGGCATTGCTTGGCACTGAAGCATCCGTCACCAATATGTACAGCACTTTGGTTTGTTACCACATTTGCTCACCACTTCTTTGCCCTGATCCTCAGTAAGGCCTCTGCGAGGAGGAAGGCGCACTGCTGATGGGGCTGCGCACTACAATGTGGATTAGCTGTACGGCTGGGGCTGCCTCGGGGAAAAACGCTGTCTGCACCTACGTAGATGCCTCTATATACGTGATTTATAAGGAACCATTTCCCAGAACTACAGGTGCACGCCTGACTGTAGCCATTAAGGCTGCGCACGGACAAGGATTCCTTCAAGAGAAAAAAAAGAAATAAAAAAGGAGGGAGAAGGGGGGAGAAATGAAAAGCACAACCAAGTGGCAACGGAACCCCGAGCCCAGCCGGGGGTTGAGGATCAGCGGGCGGGGACCGGTTGCATCCCCCCGCCCGGCAGCGCGGCTCGGGCTCGGACTGCTGCCCTTCCCGCCGCACCGCACCGCACTGTTCCCCTTCCCTCCCCGTCGAGGGCGGTGGGGGAGCCGGGGGCGGGGGCCGCCCGCCGCCGCCTTACGCACGCAGTGAGCTCACGGCCCGGGCCGAGGGGCGGCGCGGTGGGGGGCGGCGGGGCCGCGCCGGGGATGGGGGCGGCCCGGACAAACCCCATAAAGGGCGGCGGCGGCGACCGGGCTGCCGCACTCACCCCGCTCGGCGGAGGCGTTCGGATCGCGGCGGAGGGTCGGGGGCTCGCAGGCCGCCTTCGTTCCGTCCCCGCCGCCGCCCGCAAGAGTGGAAGTGCACGCGAGGCCGTCCCGGGGCTTTCGCAGGAGCGAGCGACCGAAGTTCGGAGAGCCGAAGGGGAAAGGAACGGCAAGGAGCGGAGATCCGCAGAGCGGGACCCTCCGGCAGACCCCTCCCGAAAAGCCGGCCATGGAAAAGTCTCCGCCGCCTCCGCAGTGATCGCGGACCCGCGGCCGCCCCTCCGCCGGGAGAGAGCCCCGCGCCGCGAGCGCACCGCCGCGCACCGCTCGCTCAGCTTCAGCGACCGCCCGCAGCCGCCGCGCCGCCGCGCCGCAATGAGGGCCGGCGCCCGTCCGCCGCCGCCCGTGCTGGCCGCGCTGCTGGGGCTGCTGGGGCTGTGCAGCGCCCAACGCCCCGCCGCCCGCCAGGCCCTGGTGCTGCCGCGCCGCTTGGGCGCTGCCGGCGGCCGGGAGCGCTTCCGCCTGGAGGCCTTCGGGGAGCGCCTGACGCTGGAGCTGGAGCCCGACAGCAGCTTCCTGGCCCCGGACTTCACCCTGCAGTACCTGGGCGGGTCGCCGCCGCCGCCCTCCTCCTCCTCTCCGGCGCCGGGAGACGACCTCGCGCGCTGCTTCTACTCCGGCACCGTCAACCGGGACCCCGGCTCCGCCGCCGCCCTCAGCCTGTGCGCGGGGATGCGCGGCGCCTTCTCGTTGCGGGGCCGCGAGTACCTCATCCAGCCCGCGCCCGGAGGCGCGGGGCACCGTTTCGGCCCCCACCTCCTCCGCCTCCGCGGGCCCCGCGCTCCTGCCGCATCCCGCTGCGCCGTGACCGAACCGGGGGCGGGAGCCGATGCGGCGGGACCGGAGCCGGAGCCCTCGAGGCACGCAGGTACGGAGCGCGGGTGGGAGCGGGGCTTTGGGTGCTGCCCTCCGGCGCGGAGTTTTCGTGCGTTGCTCACGTGCGCGCGCTCTCCCTCTCTTTTTCAATGCAGAAACGAGAAGCAAAAGGAAAAAAAGATTCGTTTCCAGTCCCCGCTACGTGGAGACCATGCTGGTGGCCGACCAGTCGATGGCCGAGTTCCACGGCAGCGGATTGAAGCACTACCTCCTGACGCTGCTCTCGGTGGCGGCCAAGCTGTACAAGCACCCCAGCATCCGCAACTCCATCAGCCTGGTGGTGGTGAAGATCATGGTCATCTACGAGGAGCGCAAAGGACCCGACATCTCCTCTAATGCTGCCCTGACTCTGCGCAACTTCTGCAGCTGGCAGAAGCAGCACAACCCGCCCAGTGACCGGCACGCCGAGCACTACGACACTGCCATCCTCTTCACCAGGCAGGTGAGGGACAGGAGGCCAAGTCTACCCTGTTGCCTGTAGCTCCCCACCTCCCAAAGACCCCCAAAAAGCATGTGGAGGCACTTCGGGCACCGCAAAACAGTCTGTAATTGAATTTTTGTTGTTTAGGGTTCAGTATCCTTTGTGTTGTCTTAGGTGAAGCTTACAGTGTAGGACTTGGACTCGGTGATTCTTATGGGTCTCTTCCAACTTGGGATATTCTGTGATATGCAGTGTGTTTCTGCCGTATATTTTTAGCAGAGTCAGTATGGAAATTATGCATCCTGCTTCTACGTGTAAGCCCTGTGCATGTTCCAAAGACAGATTTTTGCCATCGTACCCATTGAAGTGCTGAATATTTATGCACTTTCCATAAGTGAAGGCAAGCTGCCAGAGTGGGATGGTTCTTGCCAAGGTGAAGGCTCTGATCTGATTAATAATGAACTGCCTTTCTTTGCAGGACCTCTGTGGTGCCAAGACATGTGATACTCTTGGGATGGCCGATGTGGGAACCGTTTGTGATCTAAACCGCAGTTGCTCTATCATAGAAGACGACGGCTTGCAGGCTGCTTTCACAACAGCCCACGAGCTAGGTACTTGAAGCTCTAAAATGTGATTTCAGCTGATTAGTTGCAGGCAGCTCCATGCAGTGAGGCTGGAAGCTCCCGGTTCCGCAGGCACTGGGCACCCTGTGCTGCCTTGGCGAGGCTGAAAGCAGCACAGCCTGGCAGTGCAGCAGGGTTCCACTGCTGAAAGCAGTTCCAGGCCACACTGCTTTGTCTGTGAGAACAGTGTTGGACTGAGATTGCAGGAAAATAGCCCATGAGGAGAGAGAAGATGCTCTGTAATCTGCTTAAAACTTGGCACTGTTCAGATCCCATTATTCTTTCAGTATTTAAAGACCTGACTATGAGTAGCTCTAGAGTTACAGTAGCATTGGTAATGCAAAGGACAGACTTGCTGAAATCACAAACTTCTTTTTTTTTTTTTTTTTTTTTTTTTTTTTGTTCCTAAGGCCACGTGTTTAACATGCCTCATGACGATGCAAAGCAGTGTGCTGGCATTAATGGAATAAGCCGGGATTTCCACATGATGGCATCCATGCTTTCCAACCTGGATCGCAGCCAGCCCTGGTCTCCGTGTAGTGCCTACATGATTACAACATTCTTGGATAACGGTCATGGTAAGATGATTAAACTTTCCATTCGTGTGGCGCATTCATGCTCTTGTGTTTTACTGCTTTGCTTCTTTTCCCTTTTAATTAATGGAGTGCTTTTTGCTAAAGACAGCATTAGCCTTTTGCATGCTTCCAATGACATTAAAAGGCCCTTAGTTGTACAAAAATGGTGGCACAGATTGGCTGGAAAACTCATGCTGCAATGCAAATGCAGTTTCAGAGAAGCCAATACATTTTTCCTTTCTAAAACTGAACTCACTGACAGCACCATGTGCTCTATTTTCCTTTTCTATCCCTTTTCAGGTGAGTGTTTGTTAGACAAGCCCCACAGACCAATTCAGCTTCCTTCTGACCTGCCCGGCACGCTGTATGATGCCAATAGGCAGTGCCAGTTCACTTTTGGAGATGAATCCAAGCACTGCCCTGATGCAGCCAGTACGTGCACAACTCTGTGGTGTACCGGCACTTCGGGAGGACTGCTCGTCTGCCAAACCAAACACTTCCCTTGGGCGGATGGTACCAGTTGTGGGGAAGGGAAATGGTGCATGAATGGCAAGTGTGTGAATAAAACTGAGAAGAAGCATTATGATGTAAGTATTCTACAGACTTAGAAGTTTTTTTGGTTTTGTTTTGTTTTTCTTTTACAAGCAGCTTGTGTGAAGGTATTTGTGGTTTTATCTAATTGTTTTGGTCTCCTTCTGCTTGTCCTTTCAGACCCCAGTGCATGGCAGCTGGGGGTCCTGGGGAGCGTGGGGAGAGTGCTCACGGAGCTGCGGCGGCGGTGTGCAGTATTCTTTCAGGGAGTGTGACAACCCTGTTCCGAGGAATGGGGGGAAGTACTGTGAGGGGAAGAGGGTGCAGTACAGGTCATGCAACATCGAGGACTGCCCGGATAACAATGGTAATCTTTTCCCCATTTTTGAGGTGAAGGAAGGGGATCTTCTGGAGGAAGACCATGTACAGAAGTTGATCTAATGTCCACCTGTCTTTCCTCTGCCTGCAGGCAAAACCTTTAGAGAGGAACAATGTGAGAAGCACAATGAGTTTTCCAAATCTGCCTTTGGAAGCGGACCTGCAGTGGAGTGGACACCCAAGTATGCTGGTGTCTCTCCAAAGGACAGATGCAAACTGGTCTGCAGAGCAAAAGGAACGGGATACTTCTTTGTTTTACAGCCAAAGGTATTTGAAAGCTATCTCTCATCCTCCTGAAGAAGCAGATTTCTGTTTTCTCCTACTCCTTGTGAAGTTAAGAGTCAAGGAGTGTTGAAATCTGAGATTATGTTCTTCTTGTATTTAAGCTAGGTCAGAAATATGAGATTGTGTTGTATTTAAGCAGTATTCTTCTTTTTCTGCTCCATACATGTACAGTCTGATTGGTGCCAGCATGCTTTAAATACTCTGGCACAGTGCTTCACATGAACCACTTCTTCTACCCACTCCACCCTAGTTTCCTTCCCTCTCCTTCCACCAATTTGATTGCACTGAGATATGTTTGGAGAATTCTTATGGTTCCTTGCCAAAATATCAGTGCTTTGTCATAGCAGTTACTAATACGCTGACAGCTTAAAATAAACAAAAGGAAAAAATAACTTATCTTGCATAGCTACTTGAACTCACTGTCATTAGATGTTGAGAGCCAGTAACTGCCAGAGTGATGACACAGATATTTATTGTAGAGGAGTACTCTACAATAGAAGGAAAGGATTGATTGGACACCATTAAAAGCAATTTTAGTTCTGTAATTTCTTTTACACTCGCTTCTAGTGACATGAGAAGAAAAATGTTTTTACTTTACACATAATTACTAACAGTTCTGTAGACTTCTTTTGGAGTGGGGTAGGTGTTAATAAAAACCGAAACTGCTTGTTTTCTTTTATCACCACGGCATTATCTTTTTTCAAGTGAGTTGAAGAATCATTATGCAGCTCCAACTACCTACAGACTGCTTTGGTTTCTAGTTTGAAAAGCCTTAAAAATCTGGGTGCTGCAGGCCTTCCCTCTGTTCGTATTCTTCATTTTATACGTATTTTGTTTGTAATTTCAAAGGAATGTGCATTTTCTAATTGAATGCCTTCCTCCTGGTTTCCTGTGAAGGTTGTGGATGGCACCCCGTGTAGCCCCGACTCCACCTCTGTGTGCGTCCAGGGACAGTGTGTGAAGGCTGGCTGTGACCGGATGATAGGCTCCAATAAGAAGTTTGACAAATGCGGGATCTGCGGTGGCAATGGATCCACTTGTAAAAAAGTGTCTGGAACACTTGTTAGAGCAAAGTGAGTGCGTGACCATAGCTGCTGTTTTGTTCTGGGGAATGCTTTGTGGGTGTAGGCTTTTTGGTTTCTAAGTCAGTGAGATGCTGTCTCAGTTTATCCTTGGAACTGAGATTTGTTCTGTCAAAGACAGTTGACTGATGATGACTCACAGTCAAATCTCAGCGTTAAAGGAAACCCATTACATGGGATATGCCTTTGCCACAGCAATAATGTGGGATGTGACTTTGCAAATCTCTTAATCCATTAGTTCTATTAGGTCAGCAACTTGTGAGCTTCATGCTTTGGCTCCAAATGAAGTTCAAGCCTTGTGTGAGGCAGCTCGTCCCTGTCCCAGGGATGAGTGGAGAACTCAGTCTTTATTTTTTTTCTCTTGGGCAGACCGGGCTACCACGACGTGGTCACCATTCCAGCTGGGGCGACCAATATTGAAGTGAAGCAGCGGAACCACAGAGGTGCCAGGCATGATGGCAGCTTCCTGGCCATCAAAGCTGCAGATGGCACCTATGTCCTCAATGGTGATTACACCCTGTCAACGCTGGAGCAGGACATCACCTACAAGGGCAGTGTGCTGAGATACAGCGGCTCTTCTGCCGCTCTGGAGAGGATCCGCAGTTTCAGCCCTCTAAAGGAGCCTCTGACCATCCAAGTCCTCACAGTGGGGGATCTGCCACAGCCTAAGATCAAGTTCACCTATTTTGTGAAGAAGCCTGCTCAGCCTGCATCAGAGAAGGTGCCTAGTAAAAAGAAAGAGTCCTTCAATGCCATCAAGGAGATCATCTCCTCTGAGTGGGTCATTGAGGAGTGGGGCGAGTGCTCCAAGTCGTGTGGCTCAGGCTGGCAGCGGCGGGCAGTGGAGTGTCGGGATCCCCAGGGGCGGCCAGCCACTGACTGTGCCCGGGAGCTGAAGCCCAGTGATATCCGTCCCTGTGCCGATATTCCCTGCCCACAGTGGCAGCTGGGGGACTGGTCGGCTTGCTCTAAGACGTGCGGGAAAGGTTTCAAAAAGAGGTTGTTGAAATGTATTTCTTACGACGGCGGCGTGCTGCCACAAGAAAGCTGTGAGCCTTCCAAGAAACCGAAGCACCTGATAGACTTCTGCAATGTTACGGACTGTAGTTAAATAGTATAAGTTGGGAAAGCTAATTTTTTTTTTTTTTTTTTTTCCTTCAGAACAATGCACTGAAAATAAGAGGGCTAGAGGTAGCGCATATGTTTTGCGTACAAAATTTATGGTGAGGATCCATTGAGGTGGGACAGTGCAAATAACCGTTGTTGGCATTGCATCCTAAAACTACCCTGCCAACTGCAGATTTGATAGGATAGCAGACCAGTGTCACTCATTCTTCGTCAGCAGAGAAGGCCCTAGGGTAATATAACTTCCTTTTTTAAAGTCTGTTACAAATTAAAACATGAGCAGTGGCCAAAGCATGTCTAAGCAAACATTTTGGGGTTGGTTAATTCTCCCTTCTTTTAGATTTATATTGTGGTACTGATCAAGTCCCCACATGTAAGAAGAAAAGACAAAGGGGAGTGGAAAAGATAGCTTAAAATAATTGGTCAGGGCTTACCTACCTCACAAAGGGCAAAACACAGGATTAGAAAAGGAGCTTTAACTAAGTCATTCATGGCTGCTATTGTTTCAGAGAACAGTTTTATATAAAAACAAAGCCATATTCTCTACCTGTAAAGAGTAAGAAATAGCAAAAACTCTACTCCACAAATAACTAGAATGTCATTCTTTCATTATTTCCTTTCAAGCATCTTTATGTCATTCCAATGCTCCTGTCCATTTCTCTTATCCACTCTAATGCCACTGTAGTGACATCTAATCCAGAGGCTAGAAAAAGTGGAAATCTTCATGGAGCAGGTAGCATCTATGAGTAGTTGCTCTTTGTGCCTTCTGCATACCTTCCACTGGCTTTTTTTGATTTGAGCTTGGCTCTACCATCCTGTCAACCAGACTAGTGGCAGTGGGCGTTTCAGTCAATGCTCTCGTATTATTTTTCCCTTAACCCAGCTGATAGCAATTATTTGCATTTGGATGAAAAGACATCAAGAAATCCCGCTATGAATGGGAACCTCTCCTAAGTGGCCTCTGATGGGTTTGTAGTGCTCAAATCACTGATAAGGCGGGAAGACAAAGCTGAAGGATAGCAGGTCCATCCACAGCAGTACGCCAGCATTTGCATAATTAAAGTTTGTGCCAGTCCATAGACAATGAGAGAATATGGCTTTCCATATGTATATAGTAAAATATATTACTATAGATGTTACATACTTTATAAGTATTTTATATTTCTTTCCCTTCTGGGAAGGGTTATAATTTGTAATAAATGCATATAATGAGCATATTTATTTTTATACTTCTTGTCTAATGTGATCTTCTAAGTTATCGCTTTTTTAAAAGGACATATAACAAGGATAGAGTATTTATACAGTATAATATGTTACTAGAAGTAATAAATGAACCCTATAAATTTTGAAAGTGGAGCGTCTTTATTTCACTGGAGTAAAACGAGTCTGCCTTAGAATCCAAGCTTATTTTGCTTGACAATGTTACGAAGAAAGCTAAACTACATTTTTCTAAAATACTAGTAGCTTAGGCTACTAGTAGACTACGTTAGTTAAGGGGTTTGGAAACCTCTACCTGTACATTAAAAGGGGTAATTTTGTATTTTATTGCTTAACTACTATCTGGGTGCTCAGTACTGTTGTTTCATCTTCAAAAATATGGACTGCTGCTAGACTGACATCACTGATTTTAATAAGGGCTTACAGAGGGAATATTGCTGTCAGTGGTGTATATAACAAAAAAAAAAAAAAAAAGTACAAAAGTAGCAGTTTTACCTGCTCCACTTAACCTTACCTACTGGGAAAGATGCTTTTGGAATTTAAAACCGTTAACTAGCAGTCAGAGGTTTGCCTCACAAAATTCTGGAGGGCCTCATGATCACGCTTTTCTAATTACTTGTAAAAGTACTGTATGAATGAACTGTTCTAACTGTTAGTAACACGTTTCATAATGTTGAAATACATACTAAGCGTTAAGAAACTGATTTTTGCTCCCTCATTTCTGATCTCATGACTACTCCAGTTGAGGGAAAATCTTCTGTTGAGCTCAGTGGGATTCTTGCCATGGAATTTGAGACATCAGTCATCTATGAATACTTTTGGCTTTGTGTCATGTAAAAATCTATTAAAACTTCCTTTGCCAATGTTTGGACTCTGTCTTGCAGAAATTGTTCCCACTTTATTCCAGGGATAAAATCCTGGCCCTTCTAAAGCACATAGAAAAATTTTCGTCATGTCACACTTAATCATTAACTATTACTTTGTCTTTGACATGCAAAAATACTGGGGAACATTTTACTTGTAGTGTTATTTAGAAGACGGCCACTTTCTTTTTTCATAAATGCTTAAGAGTATTTTTATTTGCATATATTTGCATACAGAAAGGGTGGTTGGGCATTGGAAGTGGTAGAATCATCATCTCTGGAGGTATTTAAGGGATGTGTGGATGCAATGCTTGGAGTGGACAAGTGGTGGACTTGGAGATCGTAAGGGTCTTTTCCAACCTAAATGATTCTTTGATTCTATTCATATGCACATATATACTGCAGCACGTTTAATTTAGGAATATATAGATATATACATTTGCAAGAGAAATAACTTATTTTCAGTTGTTCTTAATCCTTGTAGACTCTGTATCCTAACACAAAGCTGTTTGTTGGTGTTGCCTGAAACACTCTTCATTTAAGAGCCTAAGGGAGCTAGTGTCCCATAACTGCAAGATATTCCATATCTACCAAATTGGCAAGGTCCCCTGACTTCTGGTTGAGGGTCATTGCCCAATTTTACTCTCATCAACCTAGACTCAAGGCAGGGTAAGAAAACCCTGCAGACAAAACAGCTTCCTCTAGACCTGCCCACGTCAATTAAAGCAAGACCTGGGTGCTGACATTCTCTTCTCTTGCAGTAGCACTTAGGGCTGTTTGGGAGGAAACAATGGTATTTCACAGGCACCACCTTTCACACTGACGGAATTTGGATCCAATTAAATGCAGCAATTTACCATTTTTTTTTACAAGAAACACTTTCAGTGCCTTTCCAAAATGCCCGTATTACTTGAGTTAGCTCTGGTTAATTACAGGGCTGAGTGATCTAAGTGAGGAGTTGGAAGTTGTGAGGGAAATTAAACACACTTATGTTTTACAGTAAGAAATGGCAACAGCAACACCTTTCACACTCTTGCAAAAGGTTACATAATCAGTGATGAAGTAATAAAAGGCTATGATAGTCTAATTTCTATAATGGCACTCATTTCTGTAGAGCATGAACACAGCAGCAGCTGGTTGGCTTATAACCCATAGTTGTAACACAGGAGACCAAGACTTCATTTCCAACTCAATTTACCGACTACATATTTTTCTTTGACCAGTCCATGAATCTTTAGCAGTTGCATCTGTTAGACAGTAATATGGTTCTTGAAATTATATCCTGTTTTTAACAGAGGTGAGTTACAGAAGACAGGAGAGATTCAGACTGGATATTAGGAACAATTTTTTCTCAGCAAGAGCAGTGATACAGTGGCACAGGCTGCCAAGGGAGGTGGTGCAGTCACTGTCCTGGAGGTGTTCAGGAGCCGTGTGGATGTGGCACTGAGGGACGTGGGCAGTGGGCGTGGTGGGGTGGACTGATGGTTAGACTGGGTGATCTTAGAGGTCTTTTCCAACCTTAATGATTCTATGACATGCTCCAAATTATGTTCTCATACAGTGCAATCACAGGCCCTTCCCTCCCAAAGTGCCTTCTTGTTATGAGACAGTCTGCTCGTGGTGACCCAGCAAAGGAAAACCAGCTGAAGCAGTATAAGTCGGCGCTGCCCTTTCAAGACTGCAGGTGAACTAGGTGTCCCTTGCCCCAAGCATCTGGATATCCATAGCTTGTATTACGAAGTGCTGGAGAGTTAAGTGTTTTTTGTGAGCAAGTTTGTTGTGAACAGGAATTGCAACACACTTTTACTGTTTAATCAGGAATGTTCTTGGGATAACAAGCGGTAAACAACTGTAGCTAAGTAATGTGGGCTTGGTTGATAAAATCGCTATTTTCAGATATTTTCAGAGATATGGGTAGAGGCAGGCGTATAAATAAATGAAATGCGTCTTCTTTAATTGCCCTTGGTTTTATTGCTTTCAAAGCTAACTTTTAGTTCTTGGTGGGGCTACAAGTCATTCTGTTGGCAGAGAGAGGCAAATCAAGCAACATCACTATCGGTAGCTCTTTGCCTTTTCAAGCATTACGATTATCAGGAAAAATCTTTACTTCCCCCCAACAATTGCCTTAAAGAGGTTGGAACTTGAAGTAAAGTCCAGATGAGTGCTAGATCTCCAGGATGCAATTTTCAGACTTTGGCATCTAAATTAAAAAATAATTGGGAGTTCAAGGAGAAATATTTTTATGCTTCAAAACTACTTTTTAGGCTGATTTGTATGTGAAATTTTGGCATCCATGCTGAATAAGTACTGTAAGAATAGGTTCCATAAAATTTGGAGTAGCTGCTTTAAAATCGAGAAATGATTCAATTTACTGCTAAAAACAGAATTAGCATTAAATAGGAAAAGAAAAAAACAGTATGTGATAGGATTCTTAAGCTTCTCTGTTCCCCTCTTTTGAGTCTGTTGTAAAGGCGTTAGACGTTGGTGTTGCCTAAGTAATTATTTTGCCACTAATGTTAATACATGTGGCTTCAGAGCAGAGAAAGTTATTATAGAAGATGTCTCTGTGTGAGCTTTCATAGTAAAGAAATAACTGTATGTATCTAGTATGGAAAAATCTTGAAATTGTTTGGAGCTGCTATATACTTTAGCAGCTGATACCTCCGTTTTAGAGCTGTCTGTTGCCTGTGTGTATCTGGAGCTATGCTTTTAGCAATAGGATATTGGCTCACAGAATAAATGTCCCAGCTGATAAACAGTACCATGTAACGTGGCCATTGGATTCAATTATTTCTATTTTTACAGCAGTTTTCATTCAATATCCCAGCACTGCATATGTTTTGATAAAAGTCTCGCACACGTTGTACAGAGAAACAAGTAAGAACTTTGCTTTTACCACTGTCGTATCACAAGTGGGAAAAAAAATGCAAAGTAATATTAGTTGATCTGTTTTTCTGGATGTCATAGGATAAACTGGTGATTTGCTCTAGGCAAAAAAAAAAAAAAAAAAAAAAAAAAGGACAGAATGTCATAACCCTCTGGTTAGGTTAGGGAATGGAGAAGAAAAAGCCCCTAAAGAAATTTAGAATGGTAGCCTCAGAGCAGCCCAGACTCCTTAGCAAACACCTTTACTTAATGTCTGTCTTCTGCTCATCAGCTGGCTATGAAATTGCTTGCACAGCCTTGCCGATGTTGCTATGGGCCTCGTACACCTGGGAACGCTTTTCATCCTGTGCAATTGCAAACATGCCTACAAACCACCACTGGAGCAAAGATCCTATGTGATATGGTCAGGGCTGCTCAATCCTCAAGGCAAAGTGGGCATAACTAGGTGAAGAGTTTTCACTTGTAAAGACCACACAACGACAGCAAATGAATTGCCCTCCTCCACTCCCCCAGAACAGGGGTGAATCCCTCAGACATGCCTGGGCTACTACAGTAGTTCAGCAATACCCATCCAGTATTTTGCCCCATTTTGCATAAACCACATGCATTGTTACAACATGTGGGGCCAGGGAAAGGACAGAGCTGGGTATTGCCTCCTCTCCTAGCAGTGCCCTTTCTTATATCTTGTTGATAGTAGTTCCAAACATTTTTATTTTCCTAGTTAAACAACAGCTACAAATATGCATTCAAGCTTGGTACTCGCCCTCAAATCACAAAACAACTTACGTCCACAGAAGAGAAGTCAAAACATAGCTATCAGGTTCACAACAAGCAGGGATATCAACATTATATTCCAATAAACGTTTGTGAGCTCAAAGCCTGGGGCAGACTTTTTGCTAGAGATGAAAATAGCACTGTTGTGTCTCTCAGATCTATTTTACGTCACCAGACAACACAGGAAGGTCTTGTGCAAGAGGTTTGGTCACGGGCAGCAGAAGCACTGTTTCACGCAGCGCCTTTGCCCATAAGCTAACTACATTTGCTTGATAGCTTCAATGTGTTAAAGGATAGTCCTTTGTCTTATTTCAGCCCAAGACCATAAGTTAATGAGATCCCAGATGTCTGGACAATATTTTAAATTACACATCCCAACTCTGAGTTGAACCAGTACAAAATCCGTCATCCTTTGTATCCTGGCTTTTGTGTAAGAAAGCTACAAAACTAATTTGACTTTCTATCAGCTCTTGATTCTTCCCAGATATTCCATTTGAAAATGAATATTTTATCCAATATTAGTTGCA